>NW_028327176.1:6250000-7500000 GCF_987537825.1 Furipterus horrens
ATAGACATGCAATTCCAGGAAGCACAGAGAGTACCAAACAAGTTGAACCCAAAGAGAGCCACACCAAGACACATCATAATTAAAATGCCAAAGATTAAAGATAAAGACAGAATCTTAAAAGCAGCAAGAGAAAAGCAGAGGGTTACCCACAAAGGAGTTCCCATAAAACTATCAGCTCATTTCTCAAAAGAAACTCGACAGGCAAGAAGGGGCTGGCAAGAAGTATTCAAAGTGATGAAAAGCAAGGACCTACAACCAAGATTACTCTACCCAGCAAAGCTATCATTTAGAATGGAAGGGCAGTTCAATGCTTCCCAGACAAGATAAAGCTAAAGGAGATTATCATCATCAAGCCATTATTACATGAAATATTAAAGGGACTTATTTAAGAAAAAGAAGATCAAAATTATGAACATTAATATGGCAACAAACTCACAACTATCAACAACTGAATCTAAACAGTAAACTAAGCAAACAACCAGAACAAAAACAGAATCATAGATATGAAGATCATTTGGAGGGTTATCAGCTGGGAAGAGGAAGAGGGAGAATGCAGGAAATGGTGCAGGGATTAAGAAGCATAAATCGGTAGATACAAAATAGACAGGGGGATGTTAAGAATAGTGTAGGAAGTGGAGAAGTCAAAGAACTTACATGCATGACCCCTGGACATCAACTAAGGGCAGGGGCGTTGCTGGAGGAAATGGGGGTACCAGGTGCAAGGGAGCAAAGAGGAAAAATTGGGACAACTGTAATAATATAATCAATAAAATATATTTTAAGAAAAAAAACAGTGTTAAGAAGATGTCTTTTACTATTTGACAGTCACTAGTGAAGCTGTGAAAAGCAACAGCCACCACTATGGACTGCTGTGACTAACAATGATGTCCTGAAATGGCCCATCATCTTTATACACATGCCCAAGGCCCTGCCGGAATGACCCAGCAGCTGCCAGGGCCTCAGAAAGCATGAAGACAGGCTGGTTTTATTGCAGGTCAAATGTTGTCAATCAGCAGTCTTCAGCATGTACCCTCCTCCACACCACTATTCCCAATGAGTTCTTCAGGAGTCTTTGCTATCGTTGCAGGGTTCTGGGTCCGATCCTTGTTCTGAAAGGATTTTGCCTGTCTATGAAAGGTTATCATCAAATAACTGAAGCTTTTGGGTTTCACTTTAGACTTGTTAGATAAATACTATATTAAGTGTGCAAGGTCAAAGAAAAAGCAGTACTTGCTACATCCATGATGGCCCGGTTTTGTGATTCTCTAGATGGGCTCTTGTCCTATTTCAGTACAAATGAGTTTTTGCTATTTCCTACATCATACAAAAAAAAAAAAAAGAAGAAGAAGAAGAAGAGAAAACACAGGGAAACAACATAAATTCACATTCTGACTCTACTTCTAGCTGCATGACCTTAGGGATGTTCTTTCTTCATTTATTCTCAGAAATCCATTAAAATCTTAGCAACTACTGATGACCTCAAAGAGCCTTTTCTCTTTAAATGTGGATTTTTCAATTAGTATTTAATTAGAAGTCAAACCTGAGAATTTAAAAAAATATTTAATTCTTTTAAAAACAAAAATTTAATTACATCTTAACCTAAGTATTTTATTTAAAAAAACACTTTTTCAAAAAGTTAATGAGAAAAGTAGTAGTATTTTATATTTTGAAATATCTTAATGCCTGACTTAATAGAAGACAACTAATTCTCATATCTGCTTATACAATCTGTTGCAATATGTCCCTTTGGTTGAAATACATGATGAAAACTTGGCCTCTTTTGACATACAATTGGAAGGGATTGAGTATTTGAACAGCTTTTTCATATAATTATAGACATTCTGCTGTGATACTGCCCTAAAACTAGAGTCGTAGTAGCCTCTCAGAGCATAGTTGTAATTTGGAATCTGAAATCACATGAATAAATTGTCTATACTCTAGTGAATTAAAATCTATTTCTCTATTTGCACTGTGAATAGATTTTTGACCCATGTATCTTTTGTTTGCATTGGTCATTTGGAAAATATCGGTTCACTGAGTCATGCAGATTTTCAAAATGTTGACCTATTTCAATATACAAATTAAAAAACCACATTTGTTGATACCACTACAGATCTTAGTACAGAAGTCCTAAATATGAGCTGTCAAACTTACCGTGGTAGATATAAGTTTTACAAATCCTAACATTTACCTGAAAACTTGAATTCTATCATTGGCTGACAATGCTATCAATTGTTGTCCTCGATGTGATAAGCTCACTGCATTCATTCTGGGGAAAATATCAGCCCAATCCTTAAGCTTGAAGAGCCATTGTCTGTCTGTCTCTTGTTCTTATGAGTAAAAATGGTCTGTGAAAACAGTGGCCAGTTCAACCTATGACCCAAGCAACTGTAACAGTGCTTTTCTGTGCACATTGTACCTTGATATGCAGCGGAAATGGTTTACGACCACGTTTCCCAAACTGGGTGCAGAAGCACCCCTACACCACAGAGAACTCACAGGAGCTCCACTGATACTCTCCATGTTCAAGGAAGACACAGCAACATGTACTGTCACCAGAAAAAAAATCAATGTGCAACACGAAAGGCGAGTAGCATCCAAGTTGGTCCCAAGGTTTGAAAAACTGGTGCAGTGACCATCAGGCCCATCCCATGAGTATTTTATTCTAGCAATAACAGATATTATTATTTCTTTCAATTTATATGTATAACTTTTTTTAAGTGGCTAACACATTGTTTGGACCTAACTATTTAAGGAATGGGACTGGTCATTTTGTTTGTTAGCTTATTTATTTGAAACTGTAAAACACAGCAGTAAGACATGAAGTGTAGAAACTTGAGTTTTATGTGTACTTCCTATTAGATCATACAGAAGAGTAAATGGCTCGTCGGCAGCCGTCCGTCTCGAGAGACGATGGTGTAGCTTCTTAAGAGTCTATCTGCACCGCCGAGAATGGCTGTGCAGTCCGACTCGGGAGTGACACGGTATCTGTCTCCTCCCATGTTGAATCGACATCTTGCGATGACGCTGGAGTGTCCTCTCCAGTGAAGCTGAAGCTACAGAGCCTGGGCAGGGTGATATGGAGGGTCTGCTGTTGCCCATGCAGCAGACCCCCCCTCTCTTCGCAGCTGAAGGGTCCAAGGGAAAGACGGAGTCAATACAGCTTGGCTTCAGGTGCGCCACAGGAGTTGCCGGTGTTGACTACAACGTCAAACCGCCTTAGGGACTCCGGCTCCGGATTTTCTGTCGGGGTTTACTCCCCTAGCCTTTCCCCTGAAGAGGTATGCCGCAAGGCAGCAGAGGTTTTTTGGAGTCAGAGTTTTCCTTCTCTGATGTGCCCTGACTGGAAGATCGAACCAGCGACACTTAGCTCGCAGGCCGACGCTCAATCCACTGAGCCAAACCAGCCAGGGTTGATTAAATGGCTACATACTCAAATATTAGGCATTTAATAACTGTAATATTTTTACTCTTCATCAAAGATAGCCGTAACCAAACTGCCTTTTTTTTCCCCTGGGAGTGCATGGTGGAGAAAACTAAAATAAGTACTAGAATAGTTTGGTGCCACGGCCTCGCTAACGCGCCGACAGTCTTACCTACCGTTGCTTTTTCTTGTACCAGTGAATGCCAACACAGCGATGAAGCAAATAATTTCTCACTGTTGTTATGAAAATAGTTTTGACCTTACAGGAACCATGCTCTGAAAACCACTGAACTAAAAGATGAGGAAATATAATCAATATGGGGATGTTCCATGTGACATAAAGTGATGGACACGGTCTCCTCATGAATACGCGGCTCTCCCCTGTCTTACTGCATTAAGCCCATCCTGGGTTTATGAAGCTGCTCTTCATTCTTAGTTTTGGGAACAAATCACCTCCTCTTGAGCTCTAGGTCTAGGCTTCTTGCAAGCTATTGACGGTGGCCTTGGTTTTCTTTGTTTGTCACTCTCAGAGTTTTATCAACAAGACCCACGGACTGAGGCAGAAATCTTGATGTCAAACAAAAGCCGATGGTGGTTAATGTAAACAAACAAACAAACAAAAGGAATCTCTAGAAAAGGAATGTGGTAGCTCATGAACTGAGAGAGGAATAGCAGAGACAAGATCACGCCCCAGAGAATGGCATTTGGGATGTCACAGCTGCCTCTGGACAGCCACTACCTTATCACTGAGGCCTTGACTGCACGGCAGCCGCTCTCACAAGACTTAACCTCCGGGTGGGAGCCAGAGATTGACTGCAGCTCCGTCATGGAGCCCTGCTCTGTCAGGAGGCAGGGAGAGTATCTTTCCCCTTTCAATTGGACTCCCAGCTATTTAGAGCTTCAGCCAAGATAGAAAGGATGTTTGATTCTGAGCAGTTAAATTGGCAAATGCCAGTCCTGTTCACTCCTTTCGTGAATAGCATCCAAACACACATTCTTGCCATTCTACAGTTTAAAAGAAAAGAATACCCAGGATAAAATTGCTCCCCAAGGAAGGGGAATTTTTAAATATCTCCTGTTATTTCACCTAGCTACTATTTCAACATATCCTGGTGATACCCTTTTTTTCTATAGATAGTAGTGATTTTACCATAATATTTTGTACCTATCACTCATACTCTTCATCAAATATTTGGGAGAGTTGAAGGAAAAACAAGACATTAGTTAACTTATATAGCTATGTAATTAACCCATCAAGGAAGGAAATACAGGTAAATGCTACAAGCACTTAAATATGCAATGTCCAGCATATTGTAATTGATATTTGACTTTTCTCTTCATTCAGCCAGTACTTTCGTCCTTTAAAGGCGACCTGCAGCGCATGACCCAAGTTGTTAGGCCTCAAGGACCTGAGTACTTGGGATCCGGACAACATAGGACTGAACTTGTTTCCTATTAAATATCAATATAGTTCTTCCATTTATCTGATATTTAGTTTATGGTGTGAGGTAAAGTTATATCTTTATAGTTTTCCAGATGATAGAAAATATCTAGAAGTAATTTAGGGAATAGTAAATCTTTTCTCCACAAATTTGAAATGTCAATCTCATCTTACATATAATATCATCTATTATCTCTCTTGTTTTTACATGTGTGGTTATATATGTGTATACATGTATACGAAGGATAAAATACACATATACACCCATATTGTTCTAATGAATGTAATTTTTACTACATTTTAAAACAGTGGTTTCTTTTTCTTTCAAAATTTTATTTAAATATGTATATATATTTTCCAGGTAATGATTAAAATAAGTTTATCAAAATTCATTAGTAATCTATTTTATTTTAATTGGGATTATATAATGGTTTGTAGGATAATTTCAAGTAGAGTGATTTACTCTAGTGAGCAGCCTCATCCAAGAACACAGTCTGTTTCTCCTTTTATTTATTATTCTTTGATCTCCTACAGACTTATGAGTAATTTAAAGCCTCTCTTTCCTTCTTAGGTATTTTACAACTTGTCCTGTTACTAGCCTTTAACGGTCTTTCACTTACATCTTTGAACTGGATGTTACTGTGTTAAAGTAACATTGATTTGTCTCTAGTGTTTTGTATCCTGCCCATGACTCAACAAGATTACTAGTTGCAAAAGTTTTACTAATTCTTTTGAATTTTAGGTGTAGCAAGTCACATTTATGGCAATTCCTAGGAAGTTTACAAATCCCTTCTGTAATTGATACTCATTTGTTTTTCTTGCCTGTATCTTAATCAGGCTCTCCAGTGCCATGTCGAATATGTAGTCACAGGTACCACAGTCAAGTTTTATTGTTAATTAGGAACTCATATGGTATTTTATAGATATTCTTTATCAGGTAAGGCAGTTCCTCTTCGCCTTAGTTTGTCAAGAATTTTTTATTCTTATTTTTTATTAGAAAGCAATATAAAATTTTATTAAATGACACATATTGTAATGTATCATCAAGTTTCTCCTTTCACAATCTGAAGTTCAGTAGTACATAAATTGTTTTACTAATTTATATTATCTTGAACAAATCTATGTAATCATGGCACACTTTAATTACGTAACTCTTGATATTTTTGCATCTATACTCTTGAATAAAATTTACCTATAATTTTCATTTTTCTATATGTGGTTGATTTGTGTTTCTGCGTTTTGTTTTTTTTTGTTTGTTTGTTTGTTTTTTTAGGAAAAGGATCTAGCCAGGTTTATGGAATGAATGATAAAGTTCCACTGGAAAATAGATTCATGTCTCCAATGCTAATTAACAATTCAAATAACTTAAAAGTTATCCTCTAATAAACAGACTGCTAAAACTTGCTGGTGGGATTATTTGTGTCTACTTGCTCTTTGCCTCTCAAGTCTCTGACTCAATTTATTTTTCCATTTTCTAAGTGGTCATTGGCCTATTTAATTTTTCTACCTCTTCTTGAATCATGATTTATAATACATCTTTTTCATGCAATCTTACATTTTATGATTTTAAAAATTACTTATATGCATGGCACAAAGTGTTCCATCACAAAATTTTAAAATACATTAGGTTTCTGTGATTACATTCATTATTTCTCACTAACAATTTTTACTGTATTTTCTCCTTTTTTCCCCTTTCATCAGGCTTACAAAAGAATTGTCTGTTTAATGACTCTTTGCAAATAATCAGCCTTTGCTTTTTATTTATAAGCCTATCTTTTAAGTGGAACTGTATTTGCAAAAGTGTAAAAGTTAATCTTACACCAGAGAATATAAAGTGAACAATCATTTCATTCTTTGGGCTTCCCAAGCTCCTTCTCCCTAGTGAAAACTACGATTAACTCTTTGGATTGTATTCTTCCAGAATTTTCTAAATATGTAATTGCACTTAAGATTTTTAAATGGACTCATACAGTACATATACCATGACAATTGATGTTTAACACAAAATTTTAACTTGTAAGAAAACACAGCAATAATCACTATAATTAATAAAAGTCACATAAAATTTTTACAGTCCTATATTAGTAATGGCTTTATTTATAATCCATTTGTTTATGACCCATTGATAATATGGATACAGTCTGTAATCTACTGAAATATATATAAAGCCAATAGTGATTTTATTTACTTACATTTGCTGTACCTGCAAACATGTTATCATGAAAATACTGCCTTTGTAACTATAACATTTTTTGCATTCATAATTTTGCTCTTCAAATGTCTTTTATTCTTGAAATTAACCAATAAATATTTATTACTTGATTATAGGCATCATCCTAAGAACAGAGGACATACCCAAGCGGATTAAAGGGAATACTATACAGACTAGAACTGCACACTCAACTTCCTCACTCTTCATTTTTTTCATATTTGAATGAAAAAAAACTCCATTAGTACGAAACTTACTCTTTTTTTTTTTTTTTTTACTACCCACTTCCATTAAGTTTGGATGTTGCTTTTGAGAAACATGATTCTCTTAACTTTTTCTCTGATTTCTCTCCCATCTGACTGGCCTCTTGGTACTAATATAAGCCTCCTGCTTTTTACTAAGCCTAAAGCCCAGAGCAAACTGGGAAGAAAAACAATTTTGTAACAACTCTTAGCAGACTGTCCCCAAACAGGGTCAGGGGACACCGCAAAGGGCTCATATACGTGAGAAGAAGACTTAACTACTCTGAGCACATACTAGAGGATGAAATTCCTAAGAAAGATAGATGAAAATTCAAATGGAATTTTGCCCTTTCCTATCTAGAGATCTTAAGAATGAGATTGAAAAAGAAAAACCCAAAATATATCTAGTTCCCACTATGGCATCAAACTCCATTTGGTTCGTTTGTTTGTTTCTCAGTATATTTCACGGGTACGACCATTATTTGGAAAAAACGGAGGTTTAAAGATGCATATAATGCGCTGAAAAACAAAATGTAAGACTCCTCGGAGGCCCACTACATCTTCTGATGCAGTCCTTCCTGTTTCTAGTTCTCCATCGTTACTTTAACTCCTTTTGGTCTTTATCGCCCTGACTTACAGCAGGTTTTGGGGAGTGGGGAGGAGGTCCTTTGCAATTACTGTTTAGCTGGTATTGACATTCCAAATGGCAAACAGACCCGAGTGAATGTTGCCATTTTCCACTTTGACTCCTACCCGCTCAGCCTTAAATAGTATTTCAGGTACTGAGTAGCTGAAGTACAGACCATTCAGGAAATGAAAAACAACTTAAGTTGAGAAAAGCAGAGGAAGGGAGGAAAAGCAGCATGAACTTCCCACTGAGGCCTGCAGACTGAGCTGCACAGACCACACACTGCCAGACAGACTCAGGTTGTGGACACAGGTCCCCCCCACTACGGGCTTGCTCTGCGTGACTCATGACACGCTGACAGCAAAGAAAATATGGTACATAGTTCGTTTGCTCTCATGTGTGTGAGAGCCTCCGTGTTCTTCTGTCCAAACGGGAGACCGTAGCATTTGAAATACATAACATAGAATTCATCCAGATAAAAAGAGAAAGAACACTGTGAGTCACCAATCACGTGACTCCCCAAGTCCCTTGGAAAGGCCACTGGGAAGCAGACCAGGAACCTCACCGGTTTTCACACCATTATAGGTTCCCTGCTCTTTGAGCAACTGTGTTGACACCTTGCGTCGGGATGGCGAGAATTCTTGTCATTTGATCGCGTAATTTTAAACAATTAAATAAGGTTATTTAGACATTCAGTAGGAATTTTTCATTTGCTTTTTTTAATTAAGGATAGTAGTACCTTAATTGTTAATTTTGTGAAGTCATTTCACTAATATCAGCCATATAGCCATATTTAAATCTTAAAAACCTGCCAGAACAGAGGATTAAAAGGCATTTAAATACCCGGGTATGCAGCGTGGTAACTAGCCCCTCCTTGCCTCCTGCGGGCAGCAGCCCCAATGAAGGGGTCCAATCTCGATTTCACCGAGACTCCAGACGTGTTCATGAGGAGAGGATTATGAGCATGGTGGAATGTACTGTAATTAATGACACAAGACAAAGCAGCATGCTTTGCGGCAAAAAAAAAAAAAAAAATGTGTCTGGGCCTGAATTCTTTTGACTCTTATCAATGACTTGAAACCATTAAACTTTAATCATTAGAAATTTGTAAAATTACTAAGCTCCCAGAGGGGACGGTCCCTTACATTTTCAGTTGTACTCTATTATGGGGAAGGGATGGGGATAATCTGGAGATATACATACATTGCCTGAGCCTATGCCAGACATTTTCTAAGTCTCCATTATTTGTTTACGGTTCTCTCTGGATCGCCCTCCCTTCTTTTGTCTGCTTAGCAAATTCTTATATATCTTTCAAGAATCAAACTGTGTCACTCCCTTTGTGGTCTTTTCTACCTCATTTATTTTCCCTGCCCCCCAACTCACGTCCAGGTAGCCCTGAGCATGTCTTTGTGCCGCATGACTACACTGTACCTTTCTCATTTTTGTATCTGAATCCCTCTCTGAAGTCCAAGCAACTTACACACATAGAGATTATTTTATCGAACTGTAATCAACCCCAGTGTCTGGCACCAAGTGTTGGCCCAATAAATGTTGGCCAGATAAAAAAAGAGGCTGGCAATGTTCCATTCTCCATGGGGCCTACAGCCTGATTTTGCTTGGGCCCCGGCAATGTGTTCATTCTGAACTGACTTCATGTTTTCTTTTCAGTTGCAAGAACAGAAGAGTTTAACTCTACATCCATCCCTTCTCTACCCATGTCCACTCTCCCTGGCACCACTGAGCACGTGAATATTTTTGCCCTTGTCACATAGGTTAAACGAACACAAGTAAAATGCATGGTGGTCTCTATCAGACTCATTTATTTATGGACTGCTTTGAACTTCAGGATGAGTCCACAGCGCAATGAAAATCAAAGGGAAGATAAAAGTGATGTTTTCCTTCATTGATTCACCTTCTTGCTCAAACTAAATTTAAAAGGAGAATCTTGAGCAAAAACGTAAAGATAGGGAGGAAGTTCTCTATGGATATCTGGGAGAAGAGCTTTCCAGGCTGTAGGGCTGCAAGTAGAAGCACGCTCGATGTGCTTAAAGAACAACAAGGAGACCAGAGGGGCAGCGAAGAGAATAGCAATAAAGGTGCAAAGAACAGCAGATGAGGTAAGAACAGGATCTGGAAGACTCAAACCACAGGAGGCCTTGTGGCTTTTATTCTGAGAGATAATGGAAAGGCCCTGGAAGGCTTCAAACAGAGGAACGGCGTGTTGAAACATATAATTTCACAGGCTCTATGGTCGCTGAGTCAAGCACACAGCAGAGAGATAAAAGGATGAACAAAGGAGGCTTCTATTGTTTTACGATGTTTCCAAGTAAGAAATGATGGTGACAGGTTAGATGATAACAGTGCAGGTGATGAGAGGGCTCTTGGCTTCCAAATATATTTTCAGGGCAGGACGTGGAGTCAAACCGAACTCAGGTTTTTATCCTGTGCTAACAGAGGGATGAAGTTGCTGCCAGTCGAAGTGGAGAACAGTGTGAGTAGATTTAAAATGAGAAAGATCAGGAGTTCAGCTTTAGGTGTGCTAAGTCTCTCATGTCTTTCAGACACCTAACTGGAGATGTCAAGTGAGCAATTGAATAAAGGAGTAGGTAGTTTAGGGGAGATGGCTGCGCCCCAGACAGGAATTTAGAGGTTGTTGGCATACAGCTGGTATTAAAATTGGAGAAATCGGTTAATATCACCAGGGAAACGAGAGTAGATAAAAAAGAAAATGAGAGGGTGAGGAGCTCCAAGAATTGAACCCTTGAGAATCAAAGAGACCTGAATTCAAATGACAGAGCCCTGAAGCTGAGGCTATGTGAATTTCAGAAATTCCTTACAGTCTCTTGATCAGTAAAATACACTGTGGTAAAAACTTGGGACCATACTCTTTAGGCAGTAAGTACAATGGCTGTCTCATGATATACGCACATTAAGTAGTAGCTAACTGTTTTTGTTCGCGGTGATGATGAAGATGATAATGATGATGGTGGTTGAAAATAACCAGAAAGCAGTTTTCAAAGGGTCCCCTGGCAATATATTTTATATTTGGAGAGGATGAGGTTATAAAACACCCATCTGGCAAGAGCCCTGATTTTCAGAATAAATCTTGTATTGTCTTTCTAGACTTCTATCAAAAGAATAGATCGAGATATATATTTTTAAATCCTCAAAGAGAAATAAAAAGATGAAGCTTCTGGGGCCCTCATGGGTTAGGGTTTAGAAGTACATGAAGTTACCTCTAAAAGGTGCCAGTCATATAATTTTATAAGTAGATACAGATATCGATTTGGATATAGAGTGTATTAACATTGACTGAATTTCTAGTTAAAACTAACTCTGCATTTTAAAATATTGGCTGTGGTGTACTGTTATTGTATACAGTGGTCCCTCTCTATATCGCGGTTCACCTATCGTGGCCTCACTGTACCGTGGGATTTTAAAAAATATTATATTTAATTATTTATCGCGGATTTTTCACTATATCGTGGGATTTTGCGGTACAGTATACATATGTTGTTAAAGTTATGTAGGTTTAAGAATGTAGAATAAATGTAAGGTTCCTACTTCACAGGGGGGTCTAGAACGTAATACCCACGATAAGTGAGGGAATACTGCACTATTTTTGTAAGGACTTAGGCCATAATCAAGGGACACTTGTGATCGTTAAACTTATTGATTTGTTTGTATATTAGTATTTAGCTTAATATATAAGCATAACTGAATTCAGTGTTATTTCCCTTTAGCAGGACCTCAGAAGGTTGTACTCACTAGAAACCAGGTAACGCTAGAACTGACATTGTTTAATGGTGGTATTTTTAAGTCCTTAGAGAGAAGTAAAAAGATGAAGTTTATGGGGCCCTCATGGGGTAGGGTTTAGAAGTACACGGTTACCTCTGAAAAGTCCTAGTCATATAATTTTATAGATATAGATATATAGATATAGATTTGGATATATAGAATTTTATGTGATTGTGTTTTTAGAAAACTCAAAATAATATAAATAAACTCACGAGAGTTAATCATTGAATTTAACAAACTCTCTAGACGCAAGGTAAAAAAATGTCAGGGTTTCTGATCTTTCTAAGATTAGAACTGATGTAAGTGTGGGTCTTATTTCTAAAGTTTACTTTATGTCAATGCTTCATAAGTTAGAGTGAAATGTCTCACAAACTGAACAGCTGCATTTATAGGACTGGACATAATCCAGATATTAACATATTAGGGAATTCTTTTGCTGACCTATGTTGGTATAGTCCTGGAAATCATTAACATGATTTTCAACATCATTAGAAAATCATACGGAGAAATCATGCTGAGGACATGCGTAAATAAAAGAGAGTCTTAGCATTCTCCACTTCCCGAATCCTAGTTCATACCTCAGTGGATTACAGTCTTGGAAACCTGAATCTAGAATACAATGCCTCACCTTAAAAGCCAGCCATGGTGTCGTCTCTTAGCAGGGGTAGGAGCCATGTTGTCATATAGGCAGTGGCTTAGCAGCAGAGCTGTTTCTAGCCCTGACACAAATCTCTCCTTGTATGATTTATGAAATTAACTTATATTTTAAGCCTCAGTTTCCTCACAGTTCCCAATAAAAAACATAGACTTGAGGTCTCTATTTAGAGGACATTACTTTTCACATGACAGAGTCAACATGTTTGAGAACAAGCAATTCCAATCCACAGGTGTAAACTCCTCTCCTTGAAATCATTGTTAATCAGATTAAGCAACTTAAAAAATAACAAATATTCTATTTTAAGACAGCCTATAAATACTAAGGCTCTTTTTGAATACCAATCTTTATTCTTTCATTTACTCACTGGCTACCAATTATGCGCCAGTTGCAAGGATGAGCCTCAGTCCGTCAGCATGTCCATACTGAAGATTAAAGAAGGAATATTCGAAGCATCTGAGGAGCTCTTTCCGTTCCTTCTTCTCTGCCCATGGCCATTGGAGAGGCTGGGAGTCCCTCCCAGTCAGCACAGCACCTGGTGACCCCGGGGGTGTGGATATGGAGGAAGTGAAAATCCCACATCCCTTCTGGTCTTCTGACGTGTCTTCCTGGGAAAGCTGTAGGTCACTGCGTCCATCCATGCTCAACCAGGTCCTCAAGCAGAGTCCCTCAGTAGCCCTCTAGGACTCACTGGTACCTCTCACCTCTGCGTGCTCTGCATGCTCTGCCCTCATGGCTGCCCTGAATTTGACAGGCTTCAGGGGAGAGGAGTCTATCATCGCCTGCCCCACGGCACCCTCGGATTTCCTTCCCGCTTCCTCCTTGAGAAAATAAATTTAGCCTAATAAATTTAATGACAAACTTTTTAAAAGAGGGAGAGAATAAATGCTCATAAGCAAATGTCCTTTTCCAGAAACCATAGCCACGAACCCAGCTCACTCTTTTATAAATAGGCTCCTAACAAAAAATTTGCACCATATTTAAAAAAAAGAAAAAAAATCTCAACTGAATAGGCTCTTAAAAGTAGAGCCATTTGGCTGAGGCCCGTATCATCCCTCGTGGGTTCCCACTTGCTCTGCTCCCCTGAAGTAACCACTGAAATTGCTGCCCTAGGATGTCCACCCTCACGTTTTGGCTCTGAGCTCTCCAGTCACTGAGAGGATCCTGCCCAAGTCCCCATTCCCTGTTACGGGTAACTAAAATACACTTTGATGGCCATTCCTTTTCCTTAAAAGTAAGTAAATTATAAATAATTTCTTAAGTGAGTAAACACACAGTATTTCCCAATCACACATAATGTCTGTTAGAGTTTTATGAGGACTCTCAATTCAGTATTCTACCAAGAAATCTGGCCCTACGTGCCTGGCAATGTGGGACAATTCTTGTAGTACAAGTATTCTTACCGATAACTGAAGTTCCTACGTGTTGTGGGGAAGGATACTCTGTCAGCTATAAAGCATCAAGACTGTTATGAGTTAATTGTGGCTTTCAATTACTAGTATTCTTGTTTTTTAATTAAAAAGCACTGCTAATTGTCCTCTGTTGTTGTCAACGCTTGTTGCGGGTTGTTTGATTAACTCTATAAGGTACGGCGGTACTCTCGTTTAAATCAACAAATAATTTGAACTTCAATTTGTCTAATGGCATGACTTACACAACACTATTTTCACTCTGATTCACTCAATCACAAAATATTTCCCCAAGCATTTGTTTTGGGCCAGGCCCTGTTCTGAGTACAGAGACACAGCATTAGGCAGAGAGGCCAAAGTCACTGCCCTTGTGGGGCTAATGGGAGTCATCCGTACCCCATAGTGCAAACAAATGTATCATAACCTCTGCTAACGTTTGCTTTTATTTTGCTGTCATTTTGACAACTGAGTTCTTTTTCAACTGGAAAAAAAATGGTGGGATAGGTGATGTCCAGGGAATTTTTCTCATCACATGGAAATACAATCAAAACAGGTTTGACAATTCAACACCAAATGATGTCAAAGCCCCTGTGGTTCTTTTCTTCAGGGATGCTGTTCAGGGATCTCTTTTGGACAAGAGACTAAAGCAGCATTCTTCAAATAGACTAACTAAAACCACAAAATTATGCTTTATTACCTGCCTAAACCTACTAACTTGGACCCAAAGTTCCCTTAATAAATTGAACTCAGCATACCCATCACACAGTCCTATATCAGCAGCTGAGCTTCTCAGACGCCCCTGCAAGTCTGTGTCACCTCCCTCTCTCCCACACAGATCTGGGCTTTTGTTTCCTGCTGGGCACTTTAGCTACAGCCTCACTGCATGTTTCCTGGGCCGTGAGTACAATTCGAATAGAAGCGAGTCAGCCTGGTGGGAATGGACTCATGGTTCAGCAAATATAGGTTGCACAACAGAAGAATAAGCTTTGTAATCATTCCATTCATTGGTCCGAGCTGAACTCCTGATGGAAAATGGTAATGAGGCTGCCCGAGTCACTTCTACTCCCCAAATTACCCAGACATCTCAAGGATGGGGAGAAGAGAGGTATTTCCCAAAGTGAATCCATTGTTTTTCATGTATGTGTGTACGTTTTAATTCCCAGAATCCATTTTTTATTGACTTAAGCATCATCCTCACAACACAAGCTTGGAGGTTGGTAGTAATCTGCTTTCTATCCGGGTCCCACCTCTTCTTGTCTGTCTGATGTGAGACATCCTTACTTTCTCTGCTTTGTCATCTGTAAAGTGGGAACATTTGTATCCATACTATAGAGTTTGCAATTATAGATAAACTAAATAAAATTTCTCGCACTTTATTGGCACTTAAGTAGGTGCTCATAACACATATTTGTTCAGAAAATGGTAGTTTTCTGCCCTTTCATTTCTGAATTTGAATAAGCTTCAAGTCTCTCCCAGTTATAATAGATCAGTATTTAAATTTAATGTGTATATATTTATGTCAAAAACTCAGACAGTGGGAAATAAAAGGAGCCTAAAAGGTTAGCTAATCTCATGGCTTAATTTGGTTAATGTACAGGATGTTTTCTTTCATTGAAAGCTCCTTTGATATTCTGATATCAAAACAGGAGACAAAACAGGAGACAAAGCCTAGAATTGCATTTCCCCCAGAACTGAGCCAGAAGGACTTCACTGAAACTCTCTGGCCCCATGAAGCCTAGTTTGAAGGCTACTGACCACACTTCCTATTGTATAGATGTGGTAATTTAGAACCAAAAAAAGGCTTTCCCAAGATCCATAAACACTAGCTAGGATTGGAATCTAGGGCTACAACTCAGGGGCCAAAAGTTTATAGTCAGCTGATCTATTTCATTCATTCATTCATCCATTCATTCAATAAACACTTACAGAGAACAGACCATTGTACCAAGCACTGTGCCACGTTCTGCAAGAAGTAATGGTGAGAAAGTCTTAGCCCTGCTCTTGAGCAGGTGAACTAAAGGGGAGGCCATTGACCACACCCCCAAATAAGTTCAAGATGGCCTCCGGGGGCACAAACCATCACAGAGAAGTGAACAGAGGAGCAATTCGTGTTATGCTGTACTGTGACCCTGTGGAGACCAAGAGCAATGGCTTTAAAGGGAACCTTGAGTGCATAGATGCATCGGCAGGCAGAAATGCAGAGAGAATGGGCCAAGAGTAAGGCGGAGAATACACAACATCATGGAGGCAGGAGAGCATCTTCTAGGCACAGTGAACATCCAGTTTGGTGGGAATGTGAAAAATAAGAATTCAATTTCGATTTTGTGCAATGGTACAGAGGGTCTTGAATGCATGGCCAAGAGGCTGGGATTGGATCCCCCCAGTCAGTGAAGAGCCATCCAGAGATTACGGGGGCTTAGGGAAATACTTGGAGCTCTGCTTCAGGAAAACTGTTCTGATGCTAATTTGGAGCAAATTCTGCACTTAACAACCTAAAAATAATCTTGATGACTGTGTTATCTGTTTTAAAGCACATATTCTAATGAGTTCAATTTCCAGTAGTTCAGATTTCTTGTTCTCTCTACCAACTGATCACTAAATGTGCTTTAAAAAAAAAAAAAAAAGTCTGGGAGAAGAGGGATGCCACTACTCACTGAGCATGTATTACCTAATAAATGTTACTTTATTGTTTCAGTCTTCAAATTTTTTTTTTGGAAGGCCACGCACTGCCTTCATTCATTATATTTCAAATCTCTGTGCATTTACTTTTGTGAAAACACTGCCAACATTTTTTAGTACAATACAAAAAATAAAAAATAAAAAAACCTCTAAAAATTGTCTCAGGAATATAGAGAAATATCCGACTTAAACAGCAAACGCATGCACCATAATTACTGCTGTACTGCAGTCATTTCTGCATCTCTGATGTTTCTTAAATAACTCTCTTAGCTGATAGCACACCATGTAAAGAGCAATTATGAAAACCAGACATTTATATACTTCTAAAGTCTTATTGAGAACATCCTGTTGACACTGGACAACGAATCACAGGCTCAGCTGCAGCAGCAGGACGCGCATGTACCAGTTGGTTCACACCATCGCCCGTAGCATTACTTCCACATTGCTGAGTGTTCTCGTCAGCCTTCCGGTGAGTCCCTGTTGGATCACCAGTCTCAAAACTGGTCTGTATACCAGCAGACATTTATTCTATTGACTCTCAAAGTGAGAATTATGCCCACGGTTTTCAGATAAGCCAGTGATGAAACACGTTGTCCAAGGCACACAGTTAGTAAGGGATGAAGGTGGGGGTCTGTGTACCTCTAAAATGTGTGCCTCCACTCTGTCAGCTTCTAGAACAGACTAGCAGTCTGACTCACAGCTTGTCTGGAAGCCGAAGATTCCCTGGAGGTGGGGGAACAGATGTTCTCTTGATGCTGAAAACGTTTCTTTACTGAAGTATAACAGGAATGTTCAACAGTTAGTTACTGAAAGATTCACTCCCTTCAAGTCCTCTTGTGATGTTGCATTAAGACCTGGAAATCAATGCAAGGTCTTGAGAATAACAAGCCAAATAGATGGAACCAAAGACAGGGAGCCTCGAGAACAAAGCAGAGAACACCCTTGAGAAAATGCGTGCAAGGAGACTGGCCCCCTAATAAATTTGACAACACTTGAGTCTGGACTACAGGATGTGCTAACGTGGTCTGAGCTAGTCTGTTGGGGGGAGGGGTGAATGCATGGGGTGGAGGAGTTTACCTGGATTTAAACCCATGGAAAGAGAAGCACAGGCTCATGATCCAGGACCACTTCTTTCTTGTCTCATTCATGTCTTCTGCAAACAAAATGTCATCTTTGTAAACAACCTGAAACATTGAAATGTAAAAGTTTCCACGTCATATGACACACTCACACTATACCAGCATGGGACAGTCATGGGACCAGGGACTATCTATTTTGATTGCCTGAGTTCAAAATCAGCTCTCATACTTGCAAGTTAGATGTTTTTGGGTTTATTAATTAACTTCTTTTGTCCTCAGTTTCCTCATCTGTCAAATGGGATGCTAAAACCATTTACCTCGTGGAGAAGAATTAAATAAATTAATACATGTAAAAGCTCTTAAAGCAGTTCCTGGCATGTAGTATGCACTGTATACAATATATGTTATTATTTTATTATGGTTATTATTGCCACTAACAATGTTATGATGATAATGATGCTGATGCTGATGGTGTATTCTCAATGTCCAGAACACTACTGCACAAAGTAGATACTAAATATTTGTTGAGTAAATAAATGGATTAATAGAAGTCTAACAAATTAATTTCTACAAGAAACATAATTAACTTCTACCAAAGTAATATCAAACCACAAAGATTTCAAAATTGACTGCTCACTGAGGCAAAGCCAAACGCTCAGTAAATTCAGATTCTTGGTACTCAAAGTGCAGGATGATTAGGGCTGATGATGTTCAGATACTTTATAGAGCAGTTAAATAAAAAGTGATGTTTGGGATTGCACCACACATAATGTTGCACTCTATGCAACTTCTGAAGATATCCTATGGTGACCAAAAATTAAAAAATATACTATTGATTTAGCACTATTAATTAGCAACAAAATCCTTTAAAAGCCTTTTTCCTTTCATCCAGTTGATTCACTTATAAGATAAAAATAAATACACCCACAAAGGAAAAAAGTTTTATGCATATAAAACAAGATGCACATAATGTTATGTATAATACGAAAACCTCAACTAGCTAATGATTTAAATACCAAAAAATGAATAAATAAATTGGCAATCACACCAAAGAAGCAATATTAGCCAACCATATGCTAAGAAGGTTGGTCACGCTACACAAAGTTCTCTTAAAAGATATTTGTATCAATATGTAGGAATCATTGCCAAATTCCTGAGCAGGGGGCAAAAACAAAACATATATCTAGAACATGTTTGCTTAACCTAAGGTTTAAGAAAAGACCTGGAAGTTTTTTAAAACTTCTGAATTTCATGCAAAATTCTATGTGTATAAGGGTAGTGTCCTTGGTTTACATTAAATTCTATGTCTACATAGATGTTCCCTCAACAGGGTAAGCACAATGCTTGGGAATACCTCTAAGTCAGCTATAGGTCCATACATGTATTGAAAGAAGACAAAATATATCTGACATCAAACCTATAGGCAAACCTCTCAGGGCTCGTATAGATACAAGCAAAGGAAGACCTGAGGGGCAAACTTGGCCCATGCCTTTTTTGTACGACCCATAAGCTAAGAATGGTTTTTACATTTTAAAGAGTTATGATGAGTGGAAGGGAGTAAAAAAGAAAAAGATATGTGATTATTCATGGCCTACAAACCTAAATATTTATTCTGACCCTTTAGAGAAAAACATTGCCAACCTCTGTGGTTTGAACAATGCCAGGATGCAGATGAATTTCAATAGACAACCCCATGTCTGTCCTTTAGTTTTGCACATAAAGTTAAAATTAAAATAATGTTTCTCACAGTGGTTTGAACTTGTTAATTTAGCAATTTGTAAACCAGAATTTCAGTAATGATATTAAAGGCTGCTGAATGGAATTACTGGAAGTGAAATTTTCCCAACATAAAGTTCATTGAATCTTGAAATACGAAACAAATGAGAGAAAATAAAGAATAGTAATTCTTCACACAAATATAAATCTTCCTTGTGCAGCCAGACTGGCTCTTTGGTGTACACCTAGTAGAACCTTCATTTGGTAACACTGCAAGGATGCTAAAGGTTAGTGACTACGTACAGTTGAAAAAATTAACAATTTTACTTATATTTAAATGTTGAGCCCTGACTGGTATAGCTTGGTGGGTTGGGTGTCATCCTGCAAACTGAAAGGTCCATTTTGATTCCCGACTGGGGATACATGTCTGGGTTGTGGGCTGGGTCCTTATTTGGGAGCGGGTGAGGGGCAACCAGTCGATGTTTCTCTTGTACATTGATGTTTCTTTCCTCCTAAAAGAGTTTATCACCACCAAACCAGTATTATAAGAAATGCTAAAGGGACTTCTTTATGAAGAATAAAAAAAGATTCAAAATATAAATAATAAAATGGCAATAAGTATAATAAATACCTATCAATAACTACTTTAAATGTAAATGAATTAAATGCTCCAATCGAAAGACATAGAGTGACTGAATGAATATGAAAACAAGACCCTATATATGCTGTCCTCAAGAGACCCACTCCAGATCAAAAGACACAGACAGATGGAAAATAATCTTATAGAAAAAGATATTCTATGCAAATGAAACAACAAAAATAGCTGGGGTAGCAATACTTATATCAGATACAATAGACTTTAAAGCAAGGCTATAACAAGAGGCAAAAAAGGACCCAGCCATTCCATTTCTGGGTGTTTATCCAAAGAAACCCAAAACATTAATTAGAACATACATATGCATCCCTGTGTTCATTGCAGCATTAGGGTCAAGATTTAGTTGGGCTCAAATATCTTATCTTGATAGGCCTTCACTGATTCACTCAAATGAATGAGGCTTTCCTGTATTTAGCTAATGAAAGCCTATGCAGTTTTTGCAAAGCCTATGAGTTCTGCTCTACTTGTCAGATGTGACCAGAAGATTCCTAAAAACTTCAAGAGGGAAAAGAACATCATCCAATGGTACAATTTGAAGGATATTTCAGCAGAAGGCAATCTAGTAAGTACAGTAGTCCCTCTCTATAACACAGTTCACTTATCGCGGCCTCACTGTATCGTGGGACTTTTAAAGATATTGTGGCGGCAGCCATCCGTCTCGAGAGACAATGGTGTAGCTTCTTAAGAGTCTATCTGCACCGCCGAGAATGGCTGTGCAGTCCAACTCGGGAGTGACACGGTATCTGTCCATTAACACAAATACAGGACTGTCAATCATTACATGAATAATAAAGTTCACCTGGCAGAACTTTAAAATTAAAAAAAAAAATCACGAAGTGAACAGTTCAACAAAAATAGCTCTTAGCGGTGAAAATTTGGAAGCCAGAAACTTCCACGTCAGCATATTTACCCACCCGAAGACCCCCTGGTGTACAAAGATCTATTCGCCCACACGGACAGAGGGCTTAAGCTTTGGAAGGGCTGCCAGGAAGTTTGCGCAGGAGCCAAACAGGCAGCTGAGCTGAGATTCTAGGCCAGGAAAGATACCAGTCAGGTCAAACCCGCCGGGCTGGTTAGGACTTCTGGAAACCTCCATGGCTGATGATCAACACGATCTAAGCACCACAGTTTTGTTTTTTCTTTTAACCTGGGAATTGGAGTGTTGGTGAAATGGTAATATAGCATCAAATCAACTCACGTTTTACAGACGAATGATTTGAGGCTTAGAGAGGAGAAATGATTTGTTCAGTGTTACCAAGTCAGTGTGTGGGAGGCGGGAACTGAAACTCAAGTCCCTTGTTTTCTTGTCTATTTCTGTTATGCGACGTGAGGAAGGGTCGAAACGGAAAGTGTAAGCACACTGCCATGGATGAAGTGAAGATCAATCACTCAATAATTAATGAAATAATGACAAATAGGATAGAGTCTATATAAATATTTATCACATAAAATATACATGATATAACATATATGGTAAATAACAAATTTAATATATAAACAGTAAATTTATCAAATATAACAAATTCTTTGCCAAAATTATTAAGAATAGATATTATAAATTATGAGAGGGGAAACTAAAGAAGGAGGATTTATTTATAAAACATTGTATACTTATTCTTACGTGTTTAAACTTCAATCACCTTCAAAGTACTCTCTATTTGATATAACACATCTAGCAAGACATTTTTTCCACTGTTCAAAATAGTTTTTAAACTTGTTGATTTTGATGCCTTTTAGTGCTTCTGCCGTTTTATGTTTCACCGCTTCCAGATCAGCAAAATGTTTTCCTTTGAGGACTTTTTTCATCCGCGGGGGTGGGGTGGGGGGGAATCACTCGGGGTGAGAGCGGGTGAATAGGGAGGGTGGGGCACAGGGGTCACGTCATTTTTGGTCAAAAACTGCTGAGCACTCAGCAAGCGTGGGCAGGTGTGCTCATAAATCACCCACCATGAAATGGGCAAACACGTTGAAAGCATCTTTTTAAAAAAGTCCCTGAAAAAAAAAACAATTCACTGAAGCCAAACATACCCTCTCATAATAATGCCAGCTGGTACACTGATACAGATGGGTTCCTAGAACACTCACCTATCAAGGGAAGCCTGTACTCCAAGGCACTCACCCTCCATAAGATAATTCTGTTTGGTGGGGGAAGGGGGTCTCCCATCATATGTAGGTCTGAAATTATCTGGTAAGGACAATTGATTTCCTGGTGGTATTGTATTTGTAGCTCACCTTATACAGGAAGTAAAGACAAAGGCTTCACAACAGGGAATCGTCCACATTAAATCTACATGTCCACATTTTTAATCATTGTGAATAATGGAGTCCACTGACTTGGTTTCCTTAAATATTTGGAGATGCCTGGTTGTTCATCATACCGTAGATACAGTCAGAGTTCTTAACTTATACAGTGGAACCTCAGCTCTTGAGCCTAATTCATTCTGGAAAACTGTTCAAGAACTGGTTTGTTAGAAAACCAAATCTCCTTTGTTCGTTGCCTGAGAGACACGTGACTGACCATACAGGTATCAGCATGAAAGGGTTGCCGGGCAGAGCATCAAGATCCAAAGTTATACCGGACAACAGAGGGATTTTTGCTCTGAACGACTTGGCTGAGAACTGAACTGTTCAAGAACTAAGATGGTTGAGACCCGAGGTTTGACTGTAATTCAATGGGGTTAAGTAAACCAAGACACTGTATCAGGATCTAGAACTTAGGGAAAATCTTTTCTAAAAAGCCACCCTCCAGGGCCTCCCAGAGTTCTCATTCTGGTGTGGGAGCAGGCCCAGCAGACCATCCCACTGCAAGGCTGTCATTGCCGGGACAGGGTTGTGTCTGGGAGGACATGAGACAGAAACAGCTCTGGTGGTACACGTGAGAAGAGGTGACATCAAGGCCAAACAGGGACTTTAATTATAACCTGCCGTTCAAAGTTGCAAAGGAAAACACTATGAATCATATCTTCCCCGGAGTATCTGAAAAAGCAGAATACTTTCACACGTGCATTAGATCATGGGACTCAAAGAGGTGACTTCGATTGATAAATAAGAGAAGAAGTCTCTTCTTCCCACAGAGAGAGTGTATCGCATTCCGTATTGTGATTCCCTTTTCCAGCCTCCTGGGAACAGTGGAGGTGGGTGATTTGATGGTGTGCACCTGTGAGGAGGTTGTTGGCTCTGTTATTGGCACTTGAGATGTGGGGGTTGAACCAGGACATGCAGTAATTTAATGCTCAAGAGCACCCAACAGCCTGACCAAGTGGAAAGTACAGGGGATGTAGAGCCAAGAAAAGTTCTACAAAGAGTAGCTTTTTGACTTGAAATGCATTATACTCATCCAAGGTTCAGTTTCTTCTTCTTTAAAGTAAGGATGATGGTATCTGCTCTGCAGAATCTCTAGAGGTTAAAAACAGGACTGTGCATGTAAGGTGTCTGGCAGCTAATGCACCCACCCACTCATTGGCTCCCCTGCTCTCTTCTCTCACTGCTAACTCAGCCAGACACCCTCCTCTTCCCTGCCCCTACATCACTCATGACCAGCGCTCCTCCGCCGATGCTGTCAACTGCCATTACCCTGATTTAAAAGAAGGAAAGGGAAGGAAAGAAGGAAGAAAGGAAGGGAGGAAGGGAGGGAGGGATGAAGGAAAGACAGGAAGAGAAAGAAAGAAAGAAAGAAAGAAAGAAAGAAAGAAAGAAAGAAAGAAAGAAAGAAAGAAAGAAAGAAAGAAAGAAAGAAAGAAAGAAAGAAAGAAAGAAAGAGAGAGAGAGAGAAAGAAAGAAAGAGAAAGAAAGAGAGAGAGAGAGAGAGAGAGAGAGAGAGAGAGAGAGAGAGAGAGAGAGAGAGAAAGAAAGAAAGAAAGAAAGAAAGAAAGAAAGAAAGAAAGAAAGAAAGAAAGAAAGAGAAAGAAAGAAGGAAAGAGAAAGAAAGAAAGAAAGAAAGAAAGAGAGAGAGAGAGAGAGAGAGAGAGAGAGAGAGAGAGACAGAGAGAGAGAGACAGAAAGAAAGAAAGAAAGAAAGAGAAAGAAAGAGAAAGAAAGAGAAAGAAAGAAAGAAAGAAAGAAAGAAAGAGAAAGAAAGAGAAAGAAAGAAAGAGAAAGAAAGAAAGAAAGAAAGAGAAAGAAAGAAAGAAAGAAAGAAAGAAAGAAAGAAAGAAAGAAAGAAAGAAAGAAAGAAAGAGAAAGAAAGAAAGAAAGAAAGAAAGAAAGAAAGAAAGAAAGAAAGAAAGAAAGAAAGAAAGAAAGAAAGAAAGAAGAAAATGAGAGTCAAAGGAAGGACGGAAGGAAGGAAGGATAGAAGGAAGGAAGGAAATGCGGTGTAAATGCTTATGAAAGCAGTTGAGGCCCTGCTGACCTGCCTTTCCCACCCCTTTCTCATTCTCCCCTTAAAAAGCCTCAACTTCATCTAAACCTACTTAGGGGCATATGTGGCTGGGCATGCAGTACTCCTGTTACCTAGAATAACCTTATTTTTTCTCCTCTACCCCTTCAAATTCTCCCAATGCCTTTCAAGTTCAGCATACACATTCACTGCTGTCCCAGGTAATTGTGACACATAGTAATAGTGCCACCTTTGGAAGTATTAGGGCATGTACTGTCCAGGCCATGAGTTGAGCAAATTCTCTTTTATTGTCACTTAATTTCCAGGTCCTTAATGTGTTAAGCCACTGCGGTAGATGCCTTAAATACCCTTGGATTTTTTCAACATGTGAAAGTATCTTCTCCCCAATAAGATGATAAGTTTCTCAAGGTCAGGAACTAGTTAGCAAATGTGTTTAATATCGTCCATAGAATGTATGAAGTGGTGTGGTGTAGAGGGAAAAAAAAAACAACCAACCAGTATTCTGGTTGAAACAGTAAGCACGTTTGGGAATGCTGGTTACATGTAATTTAAATGGTTTCTATTAAATAAAGCATGGCTTTTCTCACCTCCAGCTTCATGGGGATAAAATGTATGGGTCACTCAGAAAAGACAGGAATCTGTCATTTTCGGGTCCCTGCTCACCACCTTCCCTTCTGGTCGGGCATGTGCAGCATCAGAAGGAACACAAAGTCAGAGCTGACAATGTACTTCAGTCAATCTGGACAAGCTGCTGGGCTGACCACCCTCGTCAGCTCCCAGCAGGTGTCAGGTCACCTGAGCAACGGACTTGAAACACAATTGAAACAGAGCAGAGGGTGAATTTCTGGTCTGACTACTCCTAAACCTATTCTTTCATGCTTCCCAGGTCTCCTGAAACTTACCACAACACCTCCCACGTTCTGGAACTTTTCAGAATGCCTCTCAGGAAAGCAAACGTGCCCCCTGGAGTTCTCCATGACTGTGTGGGCCTTTCATTTCACAGTCCTCTTGCGAGTGTTATTTGTGAAGCCTCCACTCTGTGGGCTTGCAGCGGGAGGAGACCAGTGCCCTGGAGAAAATAGCGCGCCAGGAAGGCCACGTCACGTTGCTTCCTCTGGGACACATTTTGTTCTGGGAAATGTCCTAAGAGCCTCTGATTGCCATCTGACTGCCTGTCACAGCACTGCACCTGGGAACATACAATGACATTTTATATGAGGATATTGTAGGGAAATAATAGATCTTTGGTACCATAGGCAGCAGATTGACGTACAACATCGATTAGAAACAGCGAGCAGTGAATATCTAATCTACCAAATAGCTCTGCACGGGACTGGACTCACGTTGGGGCTGGGGGCAGAGTTCATAAGCTAAGGTGTGACGGACATCGTAGTGTGATACCAGCTGTTTTCTCAGTCCAAAATGAAAACGAGAAGGGTTGCTTGGTAAGGAGACAGTCTAAGGTGCACAAGACACAGGCTTAGGTAGCAGAGACTTAACCATGGATGGAGGCAACATGATTTCTGTGTTCTACACCCTGGGTAAGTCACTGAGCTGTTTTGTGATTCACTTTTGTATTTGTTAAAATAGATATAATAATACCTACTTCCCACAAAATTTTTCTTTCTTTTCCTGGGGAAGATTAGAAATAAAGTATAGTTCCTGAAATATACTAAATGATGAACGATCAACATCATTGTCATTGTGTGATGAACTAGGGCTACCACCTTCTCCCTCACCACCATTGTCACCGACCCTCACACACGGGGAAGCAGCACTGTGACAGACCCCTTGCGTTCTCACGACCACTGAAGACTCTTTGGCTTTCCCTGGAGTCTGCTGATAAGATAAAGGTAAAGGACAGGACACACACAGGCTCGTGAGAGCTCCTGAGCATCTCCAGAAATCCAGTCCCTTACGTCATAGGCGATTTGGTGTCATTAACAATACAGGGCCCTACAACTAGAATGCCAGACTCCTGGCTGTCAGGCATAAGACCTGGGTGCTGGGAATTCTGGTCAAATTTTAGCCAGCCCCCAGTAAAGCTGCTGTCCTCACAGTAACTGCTGGCATGAGTGACTGCGTGTTTCCTTCAAAATTACCCTTATCGGCAGACAGGAATTTAGCAACTTCTCTGTCTTCAGAATCAACTCAGGCTCCCCCTTCGGAACCAACCACAGAGCACCTCACCAACACCCACTCCTAATCCACTCTCCCATAGGACCATCTTCAGGGTGTCCTTCCAACTCCTGCTCCCATTATCCCCTTAAACCCCTCACCTTGTTGCTGTTCAGGGCTGACACCTCTTTGGTCTCAGCCCGCCTGTTTGCAGCTGGCCAAAGAAATCTTTTCAGCTCATGGTCTGTTCTCCTGTCGCTTCTCCTCTTGCTCTGCTGAACCTAACATTGGTTCCTTACTTCATAGGCAATTTTGCGTAACTACCAAAACAATGCCCTACAACCAGAATGCCAGGCACCTGACCGTCAGAAATTCAAGCGTTTTCATTCATTTGTGTATTAATTTTTCTATTACTCCTGTAACAAATGACCACTGACTTAATGGCTGAAAACAATTTATTATAGAACATGTACTATCGTATGGTTCTGTGCATCAGAAGTCTGACACGGGTCTGAATAGACCACATACGAGATGCCAGTAGAGCTGCACTCCTTCTGGAGACTCCAGGGGGAAATACATTTCCTTGCCTTTTAAAGACTCTAAGAAGCCACTCACATCCCTTAGCTCATGGCCCCCCTCTTCCACCTTCAAAACAAGCAACATTTCATTCCTCTGACCCTACTTCTGTTGACATATTTGTTTCTCTGACCCTCTGCTGCCACCGTCTTCCACGTTCAAAGACGCTGTGATTATACTGAGTCCACTGACATACCCTGGGAATAATCTCTCTATTTTAAGAGCAACTAATTAGGAATCCCAATTGTATCTGCTACCTTAATTTCCCTGTGCCATGTAAACTAACAAATTCCCTGGTTCCGAGGATCAGAACATGACATTCTTGGGGTAGCCATTACTCTGCCTAACATCATTCCAAGAAAAGAAACCACCTCCAAGCACCAAGTTTTGCCATCGTCATTGAAAGGGCAATCTAAACATTTCCTGAATTTATTATGTGTTGGTTACGCGACATTTCTCAATTCATTTACCCCTCAGGATGACACCCTTGCACAGGCTTCTAGAAGAACCTGCTTGTCTCTCCCTCTCTACTCCTATAACCCTGACCTAGATCTTCATATGTATAAACTCTGAGACTCCGGCACAAAAGAAAATAGTATGGAAGAACAGAAACCAGAGAGTCTGTGACTGAGGTCAAAAATTATATTTTTTTAATGTGAAATATTACTTCTAATATTTATTAATCGGGATATAATTACCAGTTCCTAGGCTAAATACTTCTTCCTTATCCTTTATTGGCAGTATTATCTCTATGTTAAAGAAAGAATAAACAAGAATTCAGTAGTTTGACAAATTGTTCAAGGGTACATACTAGTAATTAGCAGAATTAGTATTTGAACCCAATCAGCCTGACTTGAGAGTATGTGTGTTGAAGCATTATACTGTCTCCAGGATGTTGGGACACAGCGCGTCTAGAACAGACTGAAGCTTGAAAGGATTTTAATTTGAGTTTAAAGCAACACACTTAAACTGTTTCTGAATCCATGTCTAGCCCCCAGTGATGATTTCTTTGAAGGAAAAAACACTCTCTTAGAAGGGTGAGCCCAGGATGTTCACGGGGGAGAACAGGACCCTTTGCCCAGATGAGGGGGAGGCAGACACCTAAACAGCCAGGAGGAGCACGAATAAGCGGACCAAACAGAGCAGCATGCACACAGGCGCAGAGATACCAACCTCCACAGAATATTCAAGATACTGACATATTAGTTAATGAAACATACAGTGTGAGAAAGCTGGAAAAATAGGGCAGGTAGACAGAAACCAAAGCATTTAGGTCTGTGTATGCCACGCTGGATTGGCAAGACTCTCAGCAGAGAATTACCGTGACCAGATCTGTAGTTAAACAGAATGTCAGACAGCTGTGATTGAAGGAGCCGGGGCTAGATGTCAGGCAGGGGCCTGTGAAGTCGATGTCGGAGCCTAGGGACGCAATATTAAGGTTTGAGTGAAGATTAGTTGGTAGTGAGTTGCAGAATCACAGCTCCCTGAGGTCGCTGGGCAGCTCTGTCCCCTCGGTAAGTGGAAAATTCTGCGTGAGGCCTGGTGCCTGGATCAAGGCACACTGAGGGGACCTCAGAGGTCCCCCTTTTCCCTGAGATTCAAATTGAATCACTTTGAAGTGCCAAGTCTCCTCAGAAAAGGGGTGGTCTATGGCCCGTCCCAGTCTCCACAGCCGCCCTCAGCCTTCTGGAGGAAGGTGACATTTTCCAGCTGCAATCGGTCAGAGTTGTTTCAGTCTTTGCACGAGGCCCACCATGGAAATCCTGGTGGTGTGGTCACGCTCTCAGGGGGATTCACATAGAGCACACTGTGTTTCCGTTGGTGTGCTCAGGGAGGCGCACATCCTTGGACATCCCTGTCGTGGGAAGGTATGAGAAGGCACCCAAGACTCACCTGCGTGTGTGTGCGCTTGCCCTTGCTCATGGCTTGACAGTGCTGCCATGAGCAAGACTGTACCAAAGAAAAGATTGGATAAAGATTTCACCAAAGAAAAAGGACAGGTTTTACCCTTCAGCTAAATAATCGTGCCAACCTACCACTCCAAGACTTCTGTGAACATGCAACTAATGTAGTCGCTGCCTAGGCGCATGGTAAGTATTTTCTGAACAACTTCAATGAACAAACACATGTTGGCCCCTTCTCTGAACCAAACTCTAGAGAGTAGTTCCATGGTCCACCACCCGTGTGCCTGCACCTCTCTAGGCTTCAGTTCCTCTTCTATAAAACAGGGACAATAGGAACCAGTGTAGCAAACAATGTCACACAGAATCGACTAGGCAGCCACGCACCTAAAGCAGCACCACTGGGCAGGTCAAGGTTGAAAGAGAATGTGTGATTTAAATGCTATTGTACAAGAAGGACCCAGGCATTAACTCGCTGCTCAGTGTTTATTTTTTTGTCCAAAAGAAGAAGAAATCCCCTTTAGACACAGAACACATAGCAGCAGATTGAAGTTCAGAGCATTCAAAGAAGAAACAGGAGCTTTGGGACTTGGCCATGGTGAGACTTCATTCACAAGCTAGTAGACAATGAAAGACAAGCATGATGTGATTAGCAATATGCATATCTTGAGATCATGCTATATGCCTGGCGCCAGGCTAACTGCTCCTCCTACAATGATCTGAATTTTCAACTTCAACATGCTTAAGGTAATGATGCTTTGTTTCTCCACTTTATGGATAAGAAAACTGAAGCTGAGAGACGTTGCATACTGGTCTGATGTGGCACAGCCAGTATGCAAATAGGAGTCCGGTTCTGTCGGGCAAACCCTAGCCATAGCTTCAACTAGGCTAATAATAGTCTTCCAATGATCCCAAAAGTGGAAATAGGTCCACACAGAGCAATGTGGATTAGGTACCATATGAAACACATGTGAGAGAATCAGCACAACTGGACACCACCAAAAATAAATGTAAAAGACTTTTCTTGGTGTTTTCCTCCATTCCTTAGTGAGGAGCTGTTTAGAAGTGGTAACAGATGTAACGCCATAATAGACTGTGCATATCTGTGTAGTATGTGGTTATGGAGCAAGATAAATCGTTAAAAATAGATATATGAAACCAGACCTGATTGTTGAAGCTTCCCCTTTGGAAACTTTGGGAGTCAGTCTAGGACTAGTAAGGAAAGAACGTGGTCAAGTTCACATCTTGGCATTGATGATGACTATGGGGGAAAAGAAAAGACAAGATTGCCCTAAGTTGCAGATTAGCTAGGCTGCTAAAAGATGAGAAAAGAGATAAGGCTACCCTTCCCTTTGCAGAGCACATTTATGAGCCAATTGGAGAAGAGGGAAAGCTAAATTGTCTGTGGGGAAAAAAAAATAATGTGGTCTGAACTGCAAGGAAGCTTTAAGGAGGAGTGGTGACCCCAAGCAAGGCTGGGTCCTCCTTCTCTGAGGGGTGCAGCAAAGGGAAGGATTTCCAAGAGGCGAGACACCAGAGAGACAGCCATCTCACACAAGATGTACTAAGGATAAAATATGTGATACAAAGTGAAAGACAACTTTGATTTTTATTCTACTTCTGTATTGTTTGTAATGGACTCTAGCTACTATATTCTCCCTGTAGTTAAGTTTGTGTATTTAATTTTATGGTATACGTAATACTTAATTTTACATTGTTCGCACGGCTACAAATTGAAACCCAATCACTGCCCCCAAATCTTTACTAAAGTCTGTTTGAAACACACACACATCTTCAAGAGAAATCACAGAGCATGAGTCATATTGCACTCTTAGATGCGTAAGGAGGAAACAAACCAGGGATATGAGTTCTGTGCAAGCAGTAACCTGGATCGACTGAATCCATATCTCAAAGGACAGATGGCCACGTAAGATCCGTTCTCCGTGGGAATCCCACTAAAATATCTAAATCACATGATAAACCTTCATCATCACCAAGCAATCGTGCCGTCATCCTCTCAAGATCCTAAGCAGAAGAAAACATCCAGAAATTACTGTACTCGGGTATCTGGAAGGCAATCGATGTAGAGAAGTGAATGAGGACAAAACCCTTGAAATCCGATGGCCCAGAACTGAGCCGCGCCACTTGGCTGTCCTGTTACCTGGTACCCCGTTGGTACTTCTCTCACAGAGTTAGTATAAGAGTTCAGTGACCTAAGGATGGAAACTACTTACTTTAGAACCAAATGTATTAACAGCACTCCCCCTAGAGAAGGGCAGCAGGGCAGTTGGACACAGAGATTTAAGAAAATCAGATTATCAGCCCTCAGGAGAGAATATACCTGAAGCCAGCGGGTGGGCCCAGGTAACACTAGCTTTCAATGCGCTCCAAGCACATCGCGCGTGTAAAAGCGCTGGCGACTCTAAAACACTGTAATTTTAACATTGCCCTTTTCCAGACAATTCGGGACTACACTGTAAATTCTCTGAGAGATGGAACGTGTTGGGGCTGCTCACCAGGAGAGAGCCAGAACTGTGAACTACCCAAGAGGTATTTTTTAACTGTATAAAACTGAAAAACAAATATCTTCAGTGGATAACAGTGGCTAAATTTAACATCTCTTCCTGGCAGTCTAAAAGGCCTGAATGAAAAAAATTGCCATCACCCCTAGAGAGGAGAAGAAATATGGGATGAAGTTTTCTGGAAGAATTGCCCTTCCTGGTCGAGAATGATGAACGACGAGGCTTCAGGCAGATCAGATAACCTGAATCGAAGAGAGTGGTACCAATACATGAAGGGTTCATTAATGAGTCTGTGGTCCCATCAACACAGCATCACATGCCACAGGGGATGTCACAGGTCATGAAATAGAGGCTCTTGCAATTCCCCACTGGGATTGTATTTATCTTGAATTATTTACCACCAGATTTCCTGACAGTGGCAATAGACTCATTATATGGGTTTTGCATGGGGTGGGGGTCTTCCAGTTGTAATTAATCCATCTCTAAGAGATTGAATGGGTCTGACAGAGCTAGAATCCATAAATTACCACAATTAGGGTCTTTATGGGATCATGCAAGTTTCATGGCATGAGAAACCACATTTCCAGAAAGAACCGTGAGTGAAAAACGCTTTGGAATAGATTGCCTCTGGTCCCTGGAAGGTGGCATTTCTTTCAGGCCACATTAGGTCCAATCATTACCATGAATACTGTCTGTTGGGGAAAATGGATGACAGAATTTTAAAGTAGGCAAAAGCAAGATGGCTTTTCATCAAAGACTGTGTTCTAGCCTCAGAAACTATACATACTGAAAATGGCTATGTGAGAAATAATTATGATTTGAATGTGCAGACTCAGTAACTGTGACCTTTCAAAGATTCTCCTTGCCACCTTTGGAAGGCGGTCCAAACTCTTCAGCATAACAGGGAATGCAGGCCAAGCCCTTAGTAAGCTAGCTTCTCCCTCCTTCTCCAGCCTCATCTCTGCAGACTCCAAAACATGCCATGTTTTATGTTTCGGGACCATTTTTCTTCCTGTCTCCTGTGCCTGGAATTCTTTCTTTCCCTTCTGCCTGGCAGATCCTATACTTCCATGGTTCCATTTGAATGTTGCTTCCTCTGCAAGTTTTTCCAGACTGCCTCAGGCATGGTAGCTCCCTCCCTCCTCTGTGCCTGCACGTGCCTCTTAAATTACCTTTCTTATAATTCCCAGTGCCCTGCATTGTGAGTGTTCTGTCTTTTAGGACAAGGAAAAAGTCTCTTTCTTCCATTTTTCTTCCAAAGCCTGTCAGAGGGAGAGTACATGATAGGTGCTTTAACAATGTAGTTTTGATGAAGAGAGGGGATGTCACAGGTCTAAGCAACTAACAAAATAATGCGTATCCAACAAGCCGCATGTGAATTCAAAACTGGATGTGAAAACATAGGGTTACCGTAACACAAAATGACAATAGATGCCATAGAAATCTAACCTTGTCCTGTAGGGTTTGAGTTGGCCACTATAATTGAGAACTGTACAAAATATTATGTATTAAACTAGTTACACATTCATGGGTACCTTGCTCCTTCTACCTGGACTAGAAGGTAAATGTAAACACAATACCATATTGTCTGGATTTTTATCCCATATTGTAGATTTTATTATTCCCATAAACACCATGAAAAAAGTATGTAAAATTTAGAGCACAAACATTTAGACCTACACAACCCATTCCGGAAGATTTCAGTTTCTTCTACAAGTAACTAAAGGAGAATCACCCAGCAGGACTGGGTAAGTAGACACCAAATTGAGCCTCAATCTTTAAACTGGTAAACCTATAAGCATATTCTACCTCTTTGGTAATTAAAAAAATGAAAACATATAATAACTATAAGAGCACTTTAAATGTCAGTGAGCACAATACAAATGTAAGAGATTATTGCAAAAGATCATAATTTACAGTTGTCCTATACATATTTTAGGTACTGCTAACATTCAAGACCCTCCAAAATCAGACCCCAATCAGCCCACCTGTTTATATTTCCACTCTCTCTCAGCATAGGCTCTAACTCCAATTAAGCAAAATGAATTACTCCCTCCCACCTGTACCAAGTCCATATCCAAGCCCTGGCCCTTCCCTCCATCCCTCCCTCAGTTTCAACGATGTGAGATTTTCTCCCATATTTTCTAGACTGATGAAAATCTTATCAATTTTATCAATTTGTTAAGCCCCAGCTGCAATTTCAATTCTTCTCACCTATCCTTCTCTTCTGTGGACTGTAGAGTATAAATAAATGGGGTAGTGTAAATAACTAGGTACCGGGATACATAGAGTTAACTCCACTGGGGCAGTTTGCTATTTTCAAGCCCTTGGTCAAAACACCGAGCTTCCCTCATGTAAAATGGGTCTGAGAAATATCCCTCACTGGGTCTCATCAGACCAGATCAGTCAGTCAGTCAGTGAGTCCGTTCACCCCAGATCCTGTACTAGGAACTGCAGGAAATAAAGACGAATATGACAAAGCTCTGTGCTCACAGAGATCAGCCTCCTAAGAGAGACAGATAATTAAACTAACAAAAACACCGTTGAGTCTTGGGTACACCAGGCGCTGGAAGGACAGAATGGCCTGCCAGATATTTTCAGCAAAAATATTCATCTTAATAAGATCCACACACCTGCCAGTAAAGAATGTTTAGATAAACATGGAAAGTCTGAGTTCACTTGCCATTGATGGAATAGCTGCAACAGGAGGAATGCAAACACACAGCTCAGCGGCACGGCAGTGCGTGCCTGGTCTCCTCCACCCCTCCTCGAAGGGGTGGGTGAGCTGTGGATTCTGAAGGGGGAGGTGGAAGGTGGTCAACATCCTGTGTCTTCTGGATGATGGAGAAAGAAATCATGTCAACTTCCCACTTGGAAAAAGTGGGTGAGTGAGTGCTTTACCTTGTTTTAATGCAAGCAGATGGTAAGGTCTTGGGAACTTGTTTAGAGCATTCGTGAACTGTCTCTCCACATTTAGAGCTTTTGAGCATTCAAAGAGTTCGGAGAAACCCCCATGACTCAGAAGAGTGGATGTTTTCACTGAATGATCAGCCATCTAAATCCATGGACATTAAACCACGAGGAATATAGAAGAGCATGGTTGATTGCTTTGATGAAATGCAGGGACTCGGATCCAAGGTAACATGTGGTGACAGAGATAAAATGAGAGACAGGAACAATTTCCTGTGGAGCTGTCATTCACGTAATGGAATCACAGGCTTCGGGGACTCACAGAGCTAGCTGGTAGAAATAAAGTAAGAATTCAACGTGAATGAGTTTGAAATATGTTTCAAAGTTTCTTGAACTTACACAGTGCATTCAGAATTGCAGCATCCTTATGTATTGAAACGATTAAGCATCTATCCTAAAAAGTGCAACTTAGCTTTAAAAGGAATTAAGTGATCTAAAATCTCTTGAGCTCTGTGCCTATATATATATATACATGTATATATATATACATGTATTGACATAATAAAATATGTTTATATATAAATACATATGTATTTGTATATAGATATCTGAGTCATTATTAAACAAACAAATAAAATCAAATGGCAAATCATACCTTTGTTTGGACTACAGAAGCCATTGTTTACCCTGTTAGAAGAATAACTTTACACTGTGGTCTTTTTTAGAAACCACAGAAAGATAAGAGAGATCTAAAATATTTACATTAAGTCGTTGTATTTTGCACATGTTAGACAAGAAGTTTTTAGATTGGCAATTTGGAGTTAACATAAAAAAAAAAAAAAAGTTAGACCTGACTAGACAACTGACCATTAACTAATTCAAATTCAGTTTGTCACAGATGAGAAAAAAATGAGGTTGGATAAAGGAAGTGACTCTTCAGGCTATGCAGCAATGGCTGATAAAAAATATAACAGAATTTAGGATCAAAGAATAGACTGTTTCAAACCCAGGTGTGTTATTATCTAACACAAATTACATAGTTTTTGCAACCCTTCACTTCCATATCAGATAGGCATTTTGTATGAAATGCATCTATTAATACACAACCCACTTGGTTAATTATTTTTTAAAAAATCATAGTGACTAACAAAGAGAAAGAAATGAAACCTAAACTCAATTGGTTTTCTTTATTGAATACAGTAAACCAAAAATTGGCTTAAATTATTCAGAAGCTAAAATAATCCTCTACATGAATAACATAAAAATTAAATTCTGGTCTAATTCTAATTATTATCACAATCTTACCATCTGGAAACCCATGTTCTCTAAGAGAATTTTAGCATGAAATTGAAAGTTCTATTGAAAACACAATAGCTACTTTCTTAATCTAAAAGTTGAGATCAATAGTATACTTTTATAACATTTCAGTGGAAAAATAATCCTCAATTTCAAAATAATTCAAGTCATTTCATGGACCATAATACTCTATACTTTAATACTGAGCCACAGAAGAAGTTGGGTATTTTCCACCCCTTGTGAAAGCTTCCTTGATTAGAATACAGAACTCCTCAAAGAGAGAGAGAGCATACCCTACCTTAGAAGGGTCTTGCTCAGCAGTGAAAATCTGGGTGGATGGGAGGACAGAGCCAGAAAACAGGGCTGCCTTTGGTTGGCAGAAAGCCCAAACCAGAGTGTGCAAAGTACGTGAAAACTTCAAGCATCAATTCAAATGATCGCCAAGGGTCATGTTCCACACAAGAATGTAAGTGCCAAAAGACAACCACAGAAACTAGGTAGGGGCTGGAGGTTGTGAGTTGTTTCCTCTTTCCCATGGGCCCAGTGGTGGCTGGGGACCTGCACCCAGTGCCTTGGGAGAGAAAGTCTGAAGAAGCACAGAACGGTGTGTGGGCTCCAGTCAAGCAGCGCAAGGACCAGAATAGAACTCTTAATTCAATCAAGACAAGGAAAGTCTTCGCTTGGGAACAACGGTGTGGTGCCCCAGAATTATAGATGCACTGGGGGAACAAAGAGGCTCTCCCTGCAAAAAGTTACCAGATTTGTTACAGAAAGAGGGAGAAGAGAGCTGGATATGAAGAAACCCAAAGAAAGACTGCAAGAAAGTGAAAGAGGAAGAAATTGTTAGCGAGGTCAGAGAGCAGAAGGAAGAGACCTTAGAACTTCAAATACTCCGACAGCAGACAGGACAAGACCAGGAGACTCGCAAGTTCTGTGGGGCTCACAGTTCCCGCTCCAAGAGTGAGATGGTGCAGTGGAGTTACGTGCAGCTTTCTCGGGAGACAGAGTCCTCGCTCAGCTGCTTCCTCCATGGATACCATGGAGGGAACCACCCCATCTCTCTAGGCATCAGTTTCCTCTTCTGCAAAACGCAGGTAAAAATATTGCATTCACAGGCTTGCTGGGAACACTGAGGAGTAATGCATACTGTTATTTACAGGGCTGTCATTATTTTCCTTGAAAATCACAGGTTTGTCGATGCTTTCCTTCCAAGTGCTTCTTTCTCCAGCATAGTTACTAAGAGGCGCTTGTGAATGGACAGCTGAGAAATGGGGGAACTCGTCAAACCTGTGGCTGGTACTGATCAAACACCTACACAGGTGTGAACTTCAACCACCCTGTCCTAAACCTTCCCACCGGGATGACCAGGATTCGGGGATGCTGTAGAAGACATCTCAGATCCTTGGTTTTCTTCATTAAGTGGTAGAAGGAACATGGTCTACAGGAAATTGAAGTAAAAAAATATCTTTCCATCTCCCACTGCTATGTAGTTCAGATTCCAGCTTTTGTGTCTCTAAATACCAACCTTCTAGGTACGTTTGTAAATACCAACTAGGAAAAAAGTGAAAAGGATGAATGCAATTTTTCATGCTTGTTTCACTTTCAGTGAACAGTTTAAAAACTGTTGAACTGATTTGAATTTCTTCTTTCAAAGTAGCTCAGAGTTAGAGAGCTATAACCTAGGACATAGTTGTTGTGTTTTGTTTTTATTTGTTTTTTGTTTTCTCTCAACTCTAAGCCAATTGAACAATTTGAAATCTGTGAGGGTTACCTGAAACCTTGCCTTCATTTTCTATCAATGGGAGACTGGGACGGTGACCCGCCCAAGGACACCAATGACCAACTACCAGATTGAGACAAGGATGCCAAGCTTCAGTGGTCACAGCACCAGACTACCCCCACAGGGAGCTCTTCCAGAGCAGTGGCTGATTCTCAACCTTGGCTGCATGGTAGAACCACCTGGGAGCTTTCTAGAACGCCAATGCCCCAGCTACATCACCCACCAAGTCCGTAAACCAGAATCTCTGGAGCAGGACCCAGGCATTACTACTCCTCATAGCTACTCAGTGACAAGCTGGAGAACGACTGTTCTTGGGCCATTTTTCTCCCACCTATATGACAATACAGAATTTGGTATTCCTGTAAATAATGATGCCTTCATGGATGGAGCCCGTGCTCTGTCTCTGTCTTGGGCGCTGTGGCAGGCACTTTCCCTGCTTTACTCCATGTGGTTCCTCACTGCAGCTTTAGAAAGTAAGTGCTACTCTTACTCCCGTTTTATAGCAGAGCAACCTGACGCTTACCCAACTTAAAGACCTTGCTCAAGGTCATGTAGCTCCACAGTGGCAGGGTCCAGAGCTCCTATAGACTAGGCTGTACTACATGTCCAACCCTACAGCAACTCAGTAAATAGGCAGGCCCGCTGTGGCTGAGGTGGGAGTCACCGTGTGTCCAGTGACAATCTCTTATTCTCTACTCATGGCCGTATGAAAGTTCATTATACATCGAGACAGCTGACCTTAAGGTGTGATTCCTCCACTAATTATGTGAGGATCCTGAACTTATAAATGATCATGTGGGAGAACACTGGCTTCTGCACAGCAACCCAAAGGGCGTTCCCAGGAAAACATCAGGCCAGGACATGCAGTTCTGTGTCAGAGTTTGTTCTACTTGGTTCTGTGGACTGCCCAGATGCCAAGCTTTCATAGCACCTGTCCATCTGTGTTGTCGTGATCTAACTTGTCACAGGAGAACCTGATGTCCACCCTCCAAAGTCCACCTGAAGGAGGATGGGGACTATATAGGGTAAGAAATGACTCTAATCAATGTTATTTTAGGGTTGTTTGTATAAACAGAAGTCCAACAACATGTTCTTAGACGTCTTGAAGTTCCTTGTAAGACTTGAAGGATTTTTAATATCACTGATAAACATATAACAATTAAAAATACCATATTCTGCCATTATCAGTGTGACTGCTTTATTTACAAATTCTTGCTCACAGTTCTGGCATCCAACTGTAATATATTTACAGATGAGCTGTCACCTGTCCTGGGGTGCTACTTTAATTGTGCCAGGCCAATGAGAGAAGAACAAAGGCAGATTTAGGAGCAAATAGTGAATTCCTGCCACGTGAACGTCAAATAACACTCCTGTGAAGGACGGGGACGACGGCTCTGAGGGGTCCAAACAGCCGTGAGAACACTGTCTTCTGCCCAACAGAGGAAGAAAGATGTGCTAACTGTAGTCCATACCGCTGCCCCAGCACCAGGGACTCTTCGATTTTAGCAAAATGCATTACTCTTGACAATTTAAGTTCTCTTCCCTTTTGTAATTTGTTTAGCTTCAGTTTGTTTATTTGTTTAACTTCAGAGCAGCATGAATTAAAAGCATAAGGAGTTTAGACCTCGTTCTATGTGTACGTACAATTAAATAACGTGAGGATAAAATATGTCGTCTAATTCCATGTTGCAGCATCCCGCAGACACCGGAGCTCGATTCTGATTTGCATGGAAGCATGGCTCCCATGGCTCTGGGGGCGGGGGCGTCCCCAGAGGGACCCTGGACAACCAGGACCTCCTCCCAGGGGCCAAGGAAGAGGAATGCATGACATATACCACCTGGCATTTGAGAGCTTTGTTAAGCTGTTAATCTAATTTTATTTTTTCTCAGACTACTGTTAATGTTCCAATTAAGTAGAAAATGAGGGAAATGAAAAAGGGATGTGTTTTTAGTACATGGAATTTCCACTCGGGCTTTATTAAAATCACCATGGAAATTGTCATGGAAAAGTCTGCCTCAGAAAATAGTATCAATCATTTCTATTCTTGTGATTTAAAAAAGAAGAGGCAATAATAGGGGTGGTGCTGGGCCATGTGTAGACAAAATCCTGAGCGGCGCCATTCAGTGGGGAACCATCCGAGGACAGGAACGATACTGTTCCTCTATGAATTGCTCTCACCCCAAACAGGTCCTAACCCATGCCAGGTATGTGCTTGTTCAGCTCCTTATCCTGCCCTTCGGGACTCACAGCTGGAACGCTCCCAGGGGCTCAGCCCCACTCCTAAGTTTAGGGCTCGGTGAAGCAACCCTAATACAAGAATCCGCGGCTCAGTTTCAAGTCAGCCTAAGCTGTATGGCCTGGTAACCTGTCTCCCTGATGCTGAGCCTCCAGTTCAGGAGAAGGGGCTCTAATCTGAACTGTCCAATTTGCCCAGAAACCAGGGCTCTTCCCCTGAACCTAGCCCCCCAGGGCTTCTGGATGCCAGCCACCTGCCTGTCTCTACCTCTGCCCACTCTGTCGCCAGATGATGCCGTCACCTATGGAGGAGGTGGCGGACAGACAGGCTGAGACTGTGGGGCTGAGCCAACACACAGTGCATTGTTCAGGCGTGGAGTTGCTTAGCTTTATACCTGACTGGCCCTTGTCAAGCTTTTCACCATTCAATGGCTCAGATATTTCACCTGTAAGATGAGTACAAAATGCAACTTAGATAACAGTTATGAGGAATAAGTGAATTGATTTTTAAAAAACCTTCAGAATTATGCGTGATTCATAGTAAATACTCAAAATGCTGCCTGTATTTATTTATTTGTGTGTTTAGGCCTCTCCTACCCCAGCACCTATGCTGATATCCCTGGTACCGATAACCTTTCCTCCTAGAAGACTCTTCCAGCCACCAAATTTTGGCTTTCTTACTGACTTTCTCCTACTTACTTTGGTTAATCCTTTCATGCTTCCCTACCTGGGGGCCCTCCTACCATCAACGGCATCTTTAAACCACACCTAAGTGCTATTTTTTAATCTTTTATTCTTGCAGGGCCCTGGGTGCCCTGGCCCTCCTTGCCCAAGATGAACTCTGACACTTACCAGTTCAGGCGTAGAAGTCACGACTTCCCTACAATAGCCTGCACCCCTGCCTGGTGTGTAGACTCATGTCTTCTAGGCCCTAAAGGCACATGTTTCCTCATCCCGCTGTAGGCACCCACTAGGAGCGAGGATACAGATGCCACACCACCTTCCTGGGGGACATCGGCATTGAGTGGAAGATCACAGGTGAAGGTCTGGAGCCAAAGGCAAGAATAGCACAAGAGAAGGCTAAGAAAGCGTCCTAATGACGCGGCAATAGGAGCAGTGCACCTTTGTCATTTTACAGAGCTTTACATTTTACAAAGAACTAGCTTCTCTCATTTGAGCCTCACAGAAACACAATGAAATGACAAAATGTGTTCAGATGACGGGGGGAGTGCTTGATACAATTTCACCTTTACAAGAAGCTGATCTGCCCACGAAAATGAGGTTCAAAAAAAGCACAAAAAGCAGCTGTAGCTTTTTGCACTTTTGCTCCTGAGTTTAGCCCACGGGGCCCTTGCTGATGGCTTGAATACTCTATAATCTTCTCCACCAATAATTTTTACTGCAGATTTCAGTTCTTGCTTTTCTGCCTGATGCTTTTCACCCAGCAATCTCCTTTTGGAACGTTTTTTCTACAGTAGCCCCTTGGACTCCTTTTTTCTCAACTCTCTCAACTTGAGATCCTCCTCTTGAGCCCTGCAATGTGAATTTAGCTTAAAATTTCTCTGGGTGGACCCCGAGGTGACCCCCAAGGGTTGCCAACCCCTTAATGTTTACATGTGTATAAAAACTTCCCTTGGACGTGGGAAGGACCTATAATTTGCTTCCAGCAATAGCATATGGCAAAGGTGATGGATTTTGAAAATGTAATTAAGGCCTCAAATGGGCTGACTTTCAATTACTGAATAGTAAGTATCTCCTGGGTCAGTCCGACTTATGTAAACGCCCTTACTAAAGGGACTGGGCCATCCTTGAGGTGAGAGCCTTATCTTTCCTGGCTTTTTGATGCGTGACAAGGTTGTGGAAGTCCATATGGAAGAAACCACAGGCAGCTCTTAAGATCTGAGGTGGCTGCCTTCACCCAGTAAAAAGCTCAGGTCCTCACTCATACAGCCGCAGGGAAATTAATTTTGCCAATAATCTGCATGAACCTGGAAAAATGCTGCTTATCCAGTTGATCTTTCAGACAAGAATACAGCCTGGCCAACACCTTGACTGCAGCCTTGGGCAAGCCAGACCCAAGCATGAGGCTCAGCCATGCCAGACTCCTGACTCACAGAAACTACCTTAGTCATCCCAGCTGACCAACCACATCCCACTTCTTTAGAAAAACTACAAAATTCTACCATACTGAAATAACTGAGCTGATCAGCCTTAGGGGAAAAACATAACAACAAAATTACCAAATTCAAACTAAATGGAGAAGAGCCAGTTCAATAAACTTATGTTGAACTGAACTTGAGGCTTGGAACATGTGACATTTTGAGTTGAGTCCCCAGATACCTTACCAAAACGCATTACTATGTGCACCTTATTAGAAAAACAAGTGGGAGCAGCGGCCCTTCATTGACAGGCAGGCGATACAGCGGTCCCTCTCTGTATTGGGGTTCACTTATCGTGGCCTCACTGTATCACGGGACTTTAAAAATATTATATTGAATTATTTATTTTCGCTATATCGCGGGATTTTGTGGTACAGTATACATATGTTGTTAAAGTGACGTAGGTTTAAGAGTGTAGAATAAATGTAAGGTTCGCGGGGGGCTCTGGAACGTAATACCCGCGATAAGTGAGGGGATACTGTATGTTAACCCAGTGGGATCCCAACGGGCAAGTGAGAATTCACTGGGATGCAGAGAGCAGAGAGGAGAGGTGGGCACAATCCCATGGTGGCTGTCGGGAGAGCCAGGCAGCTCCGTCATCCCTGGTGGGGTCCAGAGGGGACATGTGTGTGCAAAGGCAGAGACACTGGCGAAATATTACTGAACGGGCCTCGGCGCCTCTGCACGCATCGAAAGGTGCATTGGAAGAACAAACATACACATCGCAATACCGACAAGCTCCTCTTTGTTCTTTTGCAAAGATTTCTCATGCCATGGGGGGGGGGGGGCGGCTGAAATTAAGCAAACCTCTGCTGTTTTAATAAACCCAGCACACGAGAAATTCTGAGTTTGATGTTTATTAATATTTACAAGGTTGGAATTGAAAGCACAAAGGTAGATTTACCTGAGGGCTCCGCATCCCTGGCCGCTCCAGTGCCCCGCTCTGTGCCTCTAGGACAGACAGAGAAGGAGCAAGGCAGAGGCTGAATGCTGGTCACCACCCACCGATCGCAGAAGAGCTATGGGCATGCAGGCGCCACAGACTCAGAATTAAATGCTGGGCAAGAGTGTGTGCCCTTTCCTCCCGTGTTACACATCGGGCAAGAAAATCTACCTACTTCGAACTCGTGCAATGGCGTTCATTTCACCATGGCTCCCGTTTTTAGAACGTTCATTCCTCTTCCTTGTTTGCTTGATCACTCTCATTCTAGATCTATAGTCTGGAATGATTTGAAACTGCTTTCAACTTCCACAGAGCAACCATTGCATTGTGGAAAGATAGCTGTCCTTGTCCCTGAGTACAGTATTCCCTCACTTATCGCGGGTATTACGTTCTAGACCTCCCCGCGACGTAGGAACCTTACATTCATTCTACACTCTTAAATCTACGTCACTTTAACAACATACATATACAGTACCGCAAAATCCCTCAATATAGCAAAATATCCATGATAAATAATTATATATAATATTTTTAAAAATCCCATTAGACAGTGAGGCCTTGATAAGTGAACCACAATATAGAGAGGGACGACTGTATTCTAATTTCCCCTTGGGGGCTCAGAGCAGTGAAGGACAGAATAGGAAAACCATTGCCTGAGGCCACAACCCTGGCATTAGGCTGATTGTTTCTCAAGGTTCTCCCTCTTCTTCATCCTGAAACTGATCCTGAAAGCCAATATCTTAAGGTTCCCAGCGGATGAATTAACGCAGGACAACTCAGGAGAGAGCCCCTGATGGTCAGACTAAGCTCTGAAGGCAAGAGGGAACCGCGGGCATGGCTTATATGCAGAATGCAAAAAAGGAACTCTACTTCTATGTATTTATAGATTGAGCTTCTATGCCCGGTTGCAGTTGAAGCGAGTTTTCTGCTACTAAAAAAAAAATATGTTGGAAAACTACCACCTTAGCCCATTTGTAATTTCTTTATCCTCATTAAATTTTATTTGATTTGTACCATCCTATTGTAAACTTGACTCAAGCCAGGAAATTTGCATACTTGATTAGAATGATAAGATTTAGATGTGCTATATATGTAGAATAAAGTCGCACCTAAAAGTAAGTGACAGACAGATCAAAATTAAAACCATGAGCAGAAGTTAGAAAGAAAAAGCAGAAATTATAACATGAGCAAGCTTGAATATATAAAACTACTTGATGGAAGTCCATTCGCTAAACCCAGAAACACATCTGACATTTTATTGTCTATGATTTTATTTACATGATGTTCTTGAAAAGTCAAAAATTTATGGATAGGAAATAGATTGGTAGTAGCCTAAGGGATTTTGTTGGGGTAATAAAATTGTTCTATGTCTTCATTATGGTGGTGAATCCAGGACAATATGCGTTTGTCAAAAATTACAGAACTGTACACTAAAAAGTTGAATTGTATTGCGTACCTGTCAGATGATATGATTTTGTTTATAAAAATAGATAATATTGATTTCACCAAAATTAAAGACTTTGTGCTACAAATAACACCATCCAGAAAGTGAAGACATACTCACAAGGAAATATTTGCAAATCATTTGCATGATAATGGACTATATCATGCATACATAGAGTGCTTTCAACTCAATGCTAAGATTAAAAACCCAATTGATAAATAAAGCATACGACTAGACATTTCCCCAAAGGTAGGCAAAGGGCTAAGAAGCACACTCGGTGATAACCATCTTAGACATTAGAAAAATGCAAATCAAACCCACATTGAGACAGAACTTCACATCCCTGAGGAGGCCTACATTCAAAAAGAAAACAGAAAATAGCCTGTTGATGAGGATGTGGAGAAATTGTAACCTTCATCCATTGCTGGTAAGAATATGAAATGATGTAACTGCTGCTTTGAAAAATGGTCCGTCAATTCCTTAAAATGTTAAATATAGAGTTTCCATACAACCCAGCAATTCTACTCCTGGTTATATACCCAAGAGAAATAGAAATATATGTATACACAAAAACTTGGGCAGGATTTTTTTTTTAAAGATTTATTGAAGTAAAATACCATGTTAACCATCTTTAAGGCTACAGAGTTCAGTGGTATAAAATATATTTATAATGTTATGCCACATAACCACTATTCATCTTCAGAATTCTTTCTAATCTTGTGCAACTAAAACTATACCCATTAAACAATCTCCCCCATTTCCCCCTCTCCCCAGGCCCTGGAAACCACAGCTCTACTCCCTGTCTCCATGATTCTTATGACTCTAAGTGTAAATGACTTAAAGCTCCAATTTCTCCCTGTCAAAGTCAAGGAACAAGGAGCTGGGGCAGGGGAAGTGGCTTTATTTGGAAGTCAGCAAGCCAAGAAGATGGGGGACCAGTGTCCTAAAGAACCATCTTGAGAAAGTACAGAATTCCAGCCTTTTTTTTTTTTTTTTAATGTTAGGAGAAGGGGGCACAGGAGTAGTTGGAGGTCAGGAGGTGACAATGACTACAGACATCTGGAGATCACTAAGGGTTCATATGGGACAGTAAAACTGCTCTGGATAAACAACCATATATTTTGTACATACCTTTCTTATCTCCTTGAGGAGGTAGTTTCTGGCAGGAAAGTTGTTTCAGTCACTCCTAGCCCAGGGGTTAGATTTCTTTAATGATTAGCATATCTAACTTCAGGACCAGGAAAGATTGCCAGATGCCATGTTGGGGGGACAGGGCAGGCTCGAGCATGCTGGAGTCAGAACGAGTAGTTATCTTACTCTATTATCTAAGTATATCATATAAGTGGAATCATACAGTATTTGTCTTCTTGTGACTGAAATATTTCATTGAGCATCATGTCCTCAAGATTTATTCATGTTGTAGCATGTGTCAGAATGTCCTTCCTTTTTAAGGCTGAATGATTATTCCATTGTCTTTATAAACCATGTGTGGCTCATGCAGAGTCATCCTTCAGTGGGCACTTGAGTTGCTTCCACATTCTAGCTACTGTGAGTAATGTCACTATTAACATGGTGTACAATTATCTCTTCAGGACTCTCTCTTTAATTCTTCTGGGTATATGCCTAGAAGTGGAATTGTTGGATCATGTATAATAAATGAATATATAAAATATGGCATATTCATAAAATGGATTATGATTCCACAATAAAAAAGAATGAAGTACTCACACATGCTACAGCATGGATAAACCTTGAAAACATTATGCTAAGTTAAAGTAGTCAGTCACAAAAGGCTGTATGATTCTATTCATATGAAATATTCATGGTTGTCAAGTTTATAGAAACAGAAAGCAGATTAATGCTTGCCAGGGACTGGGGAGGGGAGATAATAAGGAGGGCTTGCTAATGGTTACAGAGTTTCCTTCTAGAGTGATGAAAATGTGCTAAAATTAGATCGTGGTAATGACTGAATTAATCCGTAAATGTACTAAAATTTATCCAGTTGCACATTTTAAGTACTGAGTTATATGCTATGTGAATTATATATCAATAAAGCTGTTAAAATAATTATACTTCAATAAACCTGACTCGAAAGAAAGAAAGAAAGTTTAAAACTTCCACATTCCAAAGAAAGGAGGCCAAAACGCATCAGCAGAAAGTTTCTCTTAAATAGCAATATAATTATTTTATGCTGTTTTAGTTTGTAACTAGCCCTATAGAAATAAGGTGATTAAAACAGGGGGAAATGATAGCAGGGCCCAGGTGTTATAGCCTTAATTGATAGGCTTAAGTAATTGAAGCTGTGACTGGATAGACTTTCTTTATCACCAAACCTTTGCTTCTGGAATTTTGCCTAGAGGGTGGCGGCAGGCAGCAGGACCCCAAATTGCTTTTCGGTAGCATAACTACTATTGAATCAAGATTAAAGCATTTCCATCTCCCTAAAAATTATCCTGTGTCTTGTTGTATCATCCTTTCCTCTAGCCCCATAGCCCAAGGCAACCAGTGATCTACTTTCTGTCTCTATAATTTTGCATTTTCTAGAACTTCATGTAGACTTTTATGCTTTGCTTCTTTCACTTAGCGTAATGCTTTTTGAGATTCATTTGTGTTGTTTTGTGTATCAGTATTTTGATCTTTTTTATTGCTGTGGATGTCTGTGACGCGATATTCTAGCGTCCGGATCGTTTAGAGCTGCAACTCAGAACATGGTGCGTTCCTAGAAGCCGCTTTCGGCATCAGTGGGCGGCGGCGCGTGGACTTGCAAGCGTGGGGCGCGGGACCAACCGACGCCACTTCGTGTTGGACAGTGGAAGCTGGAGAGCCGGGCTATTCGGACTGAGCCAATTGGTTTCCATGGATCTCAATAGTGCCAGCACTGTTGTTCTTCAAGTCTTAACTCAGGCCACCAGTCAGGATACTGCTGTGTTAAAGCCAGCTGAGGAGCAGTTGAAACAGTGGGAAACACAGCCAGGTTTTTATTCAGTGTTGCTGGTAAGTTGCTTAAAAATAGTTATTATTTTTAATAAAATGAGACACTATTCTATTGTTTTAAAAACCTACTTGTGTTGGTGGTTTACTTAGTGAAACTGATCCAAATGTTTGGCTGCCATTGCACTGCCATTTACTAATTCGAGGCATGGCACTTGGAGGACATTTAAGAGATGTTTATTGTTGGGTGAGTATACCCAAGCAGGGTATTGGTAGTATCTGCTTAGAAGGTTACACTGCCAGTTTTCTATTTTAGCCTGTAAATGCTGCCCTCAAGACTGTAAAGGAGGAAAGAGGAAGGACATCTCTAAAATCAGAGAAGGAAAACTCTGACCCCAAAAAACCACCGCTGCCTTGCGGCATACCTCTTCAGGGGAAAGGCTAAGGGAGTAAACCCCGACAGAAAATCCGGAGCCGGAGTCCCTAAGGCGGTTTGACATTGTAGTCAACACCGGCAACTCCTGCGGCGCACCTGAAGCCAAGCTGTATTGACTTTGTCTTTCCCTTGGACCCTTCAGCTGCGAAGAGAGGGGGGGTCTGCTGCATGGGCAACAGCAGACCCTCCATATCACCCTGCCCAGGCTCTGTAGCTTCAGTTTCACTTGAGAGGACACTCCAGCGTCATCGCAAGATGTCGACTCAACACGGGAGGAGACAGATACCGGTTATAAGCTCATCCGATTGGCGAAGGAAACGAGCGCCAGGGGTCTCCTCTGACGGTGGGAGAGGTCATCGCACCTCACTGGACAGCTACCGTCTCGCCATGGCTCGCCTGCCCCACTGGGTGCGTGGGGATCAGAGAGGCGCCTCTCGAAAAGTGGGCCACAAAACACCCGCACCAGTTAATTCCAAGCAAACAACAAGAAAGAAGCCTCCGGCTCTTCGCCTCGCTAGCTGGAACATCAGGACCATGTGCCCCGGACTTACTGCAGACCTTCCGTGGATCAAGGGTGCCAGGAAAACCGCTGTCATTGATAGGGAACTGGCACGACTAAACATCGACATTGCGGCTCTACAGGAGACCCGGTTGGCCGACAACGGAACTATCAGAGAAACCAACTACACCTTCTACTGGCAAGGGAAGTCTCCGGACCAACCAAGACAGCACGGTGTTGGGTTCGCTGTGAAGAACACGCTTGTTAACTCCATAGAGCCACCCACAGGAGGCACAGAGAGATTACTTACCCTCCGATTGTCAACAACTTTCGGCCCAGTCAGCATTCTTAGCGCGTATGCCCCAACCCTCTGCGCCACCACCGAAGAGAAAGAACAGTTCTACCATGCACTGGACGAAGCGTTATCCAAGATTCCCAGAAGTAACGCTCTCTATCTCCTTGGAGACTTCAACGCAAGAGTAGGAGCCGACCACATGGTCTGGCCCACCTGCCTTGGAAACTTTGGGAGAGGAAAGATCAATGAGAATGGTCAGCGACTGCTTGAGCTTTTGTGTCACCACGGCCTGTGCGTGACAAACACATTCTTCAAGTGCAAAGAGATCCACCAGGTGTCATGGAGGCACCCCCGCTCCCGTCATTGGCACCAGCTTGACCTCGTCATCACCAGAAGAACGGATATTGGCAGCACCCTCCTCACCTGCAGCTACCACAGTGCAGACTGCAACACGGACCATGCCCTCGTGGTAAGCAAGGTGCGCATAATGCCGAAGAGGTTGCACCACTCCAAGATGAAGGGTCGCCCACGCATCAACACCAGTTGTGCCAGCAACCCAGTTAAGACCCAGCAATTCATCAACAAGATGGAAGATGCACTCGGCGAGGGAGTGGCGGCAGATGACATTATCGAATCCAATTGGCCACGTCTCCGCGACGCCATATACAACTCCGCCATTATTGCTTACGGGAAGAAAGAGCGGAAGAACGCTGACTGGTACGAGGCTCACTGGGAAGAAATGGAACCCGTGATCGAGGCTAAGAGGAAGGCCCTACTGGCTTACAAGGCCACGCCCACTCCCAGTACACTTCAAGCTCTACGGGCTGCCAGGAACAAAGTCCAGAAGACCGCCCGCCACTGTGCCAACACCTATTGGCTAAACCTGTGCAGAAGCATTCAGGAAGCCGCCGATATAGGCAACGCACGAGGAATGTATGAGGGTATCAAGAAGGCAACAGGCCCAATCCCCTCCAAGATCGCCCCCCTTAAGTCCAAGACAGGTGAGGTCATCACTGACCAGGAACAGCAAATGCGGCGGTGGACCGAGCACTACCTCGAGCTGTACGCAACGAAGAACACCGTAACAGACACTGCTCTTAACGCCATCCCAGACCTACCAGTCATGGAGGAGCTAGACACCCCACCTACTGCGGCAGAGCTCGGCAAAGCCATCGACCGCCTCGCTTGCGGGAAAGCACCAGGAAGTGACGGAATCCCTCCAGAAATCCTAAAGAGCGGGAAACCAGTCCTGCTACAGCCGCTCCACCATCTACTCTGTCTCTGCTGGAAGGAGGGTTACATCCCCCAGGATATGAGAGATGCCAACATTATCACCATGTACAAGAACAAAGGAGACCGCAGCGACTGCAACAACTACCGGGGCATCTCTCTCCTCAGCGTCGTCGGCAAAGTATTCGCCCGGGTCGCTCTTGCCCGCCTGCAGACCCTTGCTTCCCGCGTCTACCCAGAGTCCCAGTGTGGCTTCAGAGCTGGCCGATCAACAGTGGACATGATCTTCTCCCTACGCCAGCTGCAGGAGAAGTGTCACGAGCAGCATAAACCACTCTACCTCGCCTTTATTGACCTCACGAAGGCGTTTGATCTGGTCAGTCGAAGCGGACTCTTCAGCTTGCTACGGAAGATTGGCTGTCCACCACATCTGCTTGCTGTGGTCATGTCCTTTCACGACAACATGCACAGCACGGTGTCCTACAACGGCGCAACCTCTGAGGCCTTCCCAGTCAGCAGCGGAGTAAAGCAGGGCTGCGTCCTCGCGCCTACGCTGTTCGGAATCTTCTTCTCCATGCTCCTCCAATACGCCTTTAAGGACTGCAGCGAGGGTGTCTTCATTCACACCAGATCCGATGGCAAGCTCTACAACCTGGCCCGTCTACGAGCCAAGACCAAAGTCAAAGAGGTGCTCATCCGTGAGATGCTCTTCGCCGACGACGCAGCTTTGACATCACACTCCGAAGAGGGACTCCAGCAGCTAGTCACTTGCCTTTCCCACGCATGCAAGGAGTTCGGACTAGCCATCAGCCTGACGAAGACGAACGTTATGGCTCAAGGCACGGGGACTCCCCCATGCATCACCATCGACGGATACACCGTGGAGGTTGTCAACGACTTCACTTACCTCGGGTCCACCATCTCGAGCTCTCTGTCAGTCGACTTGGAGGTCAACCGGAGAATCGCCAGGGCAGCCACAGTTATGGCCAGACTGAACCGGCGAGCGTGGAACAATTCCAGCCTCACTGAGAAAACCAGACTGCGCATCTACCAAGCCTGCGTACTCAGCACTCTCCTCTATGGCAGCGAGACGTGGACCACCTACGCAAGGCACGAAAGGAAACTCAACAGCTTCCACATGAGGTGCCTGCGACGCGTCCTGCATGTCGCCTGGCAGGATAAGGTCCCCAACACCGAGGTGCTGAAGCGAGCCAATATGAGCAGTTTGCATGCAGTTCTTAGCGAGAGACGCCTCAGGTGGCTCGGCCATGTCAAAAGAATGGATACAGGCCGTATCCCCAAAGACCTCCTCTACGGCGAGCTAGCAGAAGGCCAGAGGATGACAGGGCGCCCAAAACTGCGGTTCAAAGACATCTGCAAAAAGGACATGACACAATGCTCCATCAATCTCAACACATGGGAAGTTCAAGCAGACGACCGCCTAGCCTGGAGGCTCGCGGTCAGGCAAGGTACGTCACGCGCGGAGGCTGCGCGCAACGAGGAGGCGGTCCAGAAAAGATCGAGGCGGAAGCAGCGTCAGCAGCAGCAACAACAGCCATCTGCCTTCACCTGTACCAAGTGCGGCAGGGATTGTCACTCCCGAATCGGACTGCACAGCCATTCTCGGTGGTGCAGATAGACTCTCAGGAAGCTACGCCATCGTCTCTCGAGACGGACGGCTGCCGACGACGACGACCAATAATCACATAAAAGGATGTTCAATATATCAATGATCGAACAAATGCAAAAACCAAAAGTGAGATATATTTTCCCCAATAAGATTCACAAAACTTAAAGATTAGCAATACCAGTGTTGGTAAGTTATAATTACATAACCTTCCTACCCTTGGGATTTATAAATGTTCAACTGAAGCAAATTTTCTAGAAAGAGCTTTTGCAATACAGATCAAAATAAATAACATCACTTTTTGAAAATATGCTTTATTGATTATGCTGTTACAGTTGTCCCAATTTCTTTTCCTTTTGTTCCCCTCCACCCAGTGACCCCCCTCCCTCCAGCTGTCCCCCCCTTAGTCCATGCCCATTGGTTGTGCATACAGTTCTTCTCAACGTCTTCCTGTCTACTCCACTCCCTCCTACTATGCTTCTTAATTCCTGTACCATCTCCCTCCCTTCCCCCCCTTCCCCCTCCTTGCTGACCTCCCCCCATAATCTTCCCCATACCTATAATTCTTTTCCCACTCTCGCTGCCTACTTAGTCTGCCTTTGTTTCAGTTCCCTAGTTTCTGTTGTTGGTGATTGTGATACAGTTTTCATTTTCATGTTCATAAGTCCCTTTAACATCTCATATAACAGTAGTTTGGATCTGATGAACTCCTTCAGTTTTACTTTGTCCTGGAAACACTTTCTCTGCCCTTCTATTCTGAATGACAGCTTCACTGGATAGAGTAATCGTGGTTGTAGGTTTTTGCTTTTCATTCCTTTGAATATTTCTTCCCAGCCCTTTCTTGCCTGCAGAGTCTCCTTTGAGAAATCAGCTGAGAGTCTTATTGGGACCTCTTTGTACATAATTCTCTTCTTCTCTTTTGCTGCTTTTAAGACTCTCTCTTTATCCTTAATTTTTGACATTTTGATTATAAGGTGTCTTGGTGTGGTTCTCCCTAGGGCCAGATTTTTGTTTTTTATTTTGAATTTTCTATGCTTCCTGGACCTATAAGTCTATTTCCTTCCCCAAGTTAGGGAAGTTCTGCTTCATTATTTTTTTCACATAATTTTTCAGTTTCTTGTTCTTCTTCACCTTCTGACGACCCTATGATTCGGATGTTGGCTCGCTTATAGCTGTCCCATGGGTTTATGAGCCTCTTCTCATTTTCCTCACTTTTTGTTTCCTCTTTCTGCATCGGTTGACTGTCTTTTCCTTCCTTATTTTCTGATTTGTTGATTTGATCCCTGGTTTTCTTTCCCTTACCACTGGTTTTGTATGTGTTTTTGTTCATTTCAGCAGGACTAGCCTTCATTCCTTCCCCGTCTTGTTTAACATCTGCTGTTAGATCCGTAAGCATTTTTATAATCAGAGCTCTGAACTGAGCCTCAGAAAGATTTTCCATCTGCTGCTTCATTAGATTAGATATTTGCTGTCTGGTCAGCAGTGTCACTGGGATCTCTATCATGATCTGTGCCATCCTGACAGTTTTGTGTTTACCTTTACTTCCTGGGCAGGACTGTCACACCTCCTATGCTATAGGGAGTGGAGCCCCATGCACTCGTCACAACTGGGTGACCTGTCTCACCACGCTGTGGCATTTTATGCAGGGGTGGGGGGTCCAAGATGGATTCCTGCTGTTCACTCTCTGCTGAGAGACCAAAAGTCTCCTCCTCTGTCCCCACCCCCTCTGGGCCTCACAGTCCAGGGCGATGGGGGTCTGCCTTCCCTGGCATTGGAATTGCAAGCTGACAGGTCTGGTGTGCAGCCAGGGGTGCTCCCTAGGCACTTCTCACCTCCCCTTAAATATGGGGGTCTGTGCTTACCGCCATCCCGCCACTGTCACCACAGCTGCCGCCGATGGCACAGCTTGACCTCTCCTCCCCGGCTTCACCCCTCCTACGCGTCCAGATGAGCACCATTACTTTATAACTTCATACGTTTTACTTCCGTTTATTTTCTGGAACTTCTGGTCATTTCTGGTTTTGCAGTAGTTGTATTCCTTCTTAGTTGTGGAGGGAGACGGAGCGTGTCTGTCTAGGCCTCCATCTTGGCCGGAAGTCTCCTGTGTGTGTTTGCCTCTGTCTATATCACTTCTTAAACTAACTTCAAGGCCATAGCAAATAGGGTTTTGTAATCAAACATTCAGAACTGTTACAGCAGAGCATGGCATTCAAGTGAGCTGCCACAGTGACCTTAGGGGACTCAGCTGAGCCAATCATTAACCTTGGTTCCAGGCTGTGAGGCGGGTCTGAAGGGTCCTGGGACAGAAGAGTGGACAGCCAAGAGGGCTGAGACTTGAGGCGCATAGTGGTGTCACCGTAGTACAAACTGGTCAGTTGTACACAACCTGGGTACACATTGTCTGTTTTAACAGGCGGTCTGGCCTTCCTATGAAACTGACCCAAAGTTAGCCCTCCACCCTGCGAGTGCTAAAAAATGTATGCAGCAGACATTAGCAGCGTGTTCAACTTTAGGGGACTGCTTCAGAAAAAAATCATGGTAGATCCAGAAACTACGATGGTCTGTGGCCATTACACACAATTTGAAAATATATACTTGTTAACATACCAAAGCATTTGCAATATAGTAGCGCATGAAAAATGATAGAACAAGAGGGATAGTAACAGTATAGAAGTGTGAAGGCATCCATGTGCTTGTACCTGCTTGCATGAATAAAGAACTAACACCCAGGAGGCTCCAGCAGCACCCCGTCCATGAAGTCTTTGCTAATCAAGACCAAGCCCTCTGCCATTACGTGGCTCCCATCCCAGTGCTGTGGGAAGGGAAGGAGAGAGAATACATGTGGGAAAAGGCCAAGCAATAACAAAATAAGATGCATTCAGAAAATAAAAATTCTGTGACTAAAATTGAGGTCTGAAAGGAAGGGATCAGGGAATGATATCTTGCAGAGGTAGTCAAGGCAGAACTCTCCGAGGAGGCGACATTTAAACTAGGTCACAATGATAAGAAAGAACCAGTCATGTGAAAACGTGGAACAAAGGGTTCACGCAGAAGGAACAGTAACTCTACAAAGGTTCAGATACGGGGACGTGGTTGGTGCGGTTGGTGCAATGAACCAGGTAGGAAAAGCAGACAGGGACCCAACCACATGAACTCATGTAGCTCTTGTCAGCCGGGGCATACAAGTGTTTTGGTTTGTTTTTTTTTAAAGTGAGATGAAAATCCATGGCAGAAAAAGAAATGTCAGATTTACTTCCAGAAAGATTCCCAGGCTGCTGGCTAGTGCTCTTCTGCAGGGAGGGGGTGGGGAGACTGGAACTGAGGAAACCAGCAGGTACCATTCCATGAGCCCAGGCCAGAGGTGCCGATTCCAGTGGGGGTGGCAGCTATAGATACAGTAAGACAGCGAGGAGGGCTCAGGGTTGGGGGGCATTTCAGAAGGAGTGCCCACTGGATTGCTGATCCACGGGGTGTGGGGGTGAGGGAAAGAGAAACACCCAGGCTTTCTGTTACGTATTGGACTTGAACCACGCGGTGAACGATGATGGCACAGGCTAGTGGGAAGCAGGTTGGGGTGCTTGGCGGAGCCCATGAGTTCTTTTATGCAATCATTAAATTTGGGATACCTGTCATTCATCCAAGTGGAGATGTTGAGGAGGCTGTTTGATATCTGTTGCTGGAACTCACAGGAAAGGGGTCAGAACTGGTCATATAAATTGGAGTGTGATCAGCACGGAGGTGGCAGCTAGCGATCAAAGATTGGCTAAGATTACTTGAAGCAATGTGGATAGAAAGAGAAGATGAATCAAGATTGAATTCTGGGGCCCTCTAAAGCCAGCAGGAGAACAATCCGGCAAAGCAGACCAGCAACTGGGAAACTTTTTTATATAAAAAGCCAGGCAATAGATATTTTCACCTCTGAAGGCCACACCATTTCCCCTGTGGCTACTCCACTCTGCCACTGCGTCATGAAACTGTGGAAAAGGTGGGCATGGCTGCGTGCCAAGGAAACCTTATCTGCAGAAGGAGACAGCAGCAGAGCTGGCCAGCAGCAGTGATTTCGCCTCTGGGGTAGGTGAGAAGTAGGAATGCAGGTTGAAAGATAATAAGAAGTCTGTGGTGTCATAGAAAGCTGGAGAAGGTGCTTTAAGATGGAGAGGTCAGTTCATCAGGTCAAACTGAGCAAAACGAAGCCTAGTGTGAAAGCTTTCCAGCTGCACAGTTCTGTGTCGCTTGCCGAAGGCACTAGTACTTTCCAGTGTCCTGGGCTACAGCTCGTTCTGCCTAGCGTCCTCCACCAACAATGACCTCCGTTCCTTTAATTTCCCCTCACCTCTTGGGTCTTCAATAGTACCTGACTCCAGTGGCCTTCTGTGGTAGCCAGAATAACAGCCCTCACCAAAGATTTCCACGTCCTAATCTATGGGACCTGTGACTCGTCGTCGTCGGCAGCCGTCCGTCTCGAGAGACGATGGTGCAGCTTCTTAAGAGTCTATCTGCACCGCCGAGAATGGCTACATTACCTGTTACCTTACCGATACAACTGCATCACAGGTCCTGTGAAGGGAGATCATCCTGGATTACCTGGATTGGCCCTATGTAACCACAGGGTCCTTTTACAGCTTGAATTGTGTCCCTCAGAATGTGTATGTTGAAATGCTAACCCAAAGTACCTCGGCATAGGACCTTATTTGGAAATGCGGTGATTATAGATATAACTAGTTCAGATGAGGTCATTCTGGATTACGGTGGCCTCCTAATCCAGTATGACAGGTGCCCTCATAAAAAGGGGGAATTTGGGCATGAGCAAAAATATGCATGGTAGGATGAAGGCAAAGGTCAGAGTGGTGCCAATGCACCCCTGAAAGCCTGAGACAGACCCTCCCCCACAACCTCAGCAGAAGCCAACCCTGCTGCTACCTTGCCCTCTGACTTCCAGCCCCTAGAACTGTAAACCAATAAATTGCTACTGTTGAAGGCGCCCGGTTTGCGACCGTGTCCTTTGTTAGTGCGGCCTTAGCAAATTAATGCAGATTCTTAAAAGGAAAGAGGGAGGCAGGAGAGGAGGTGACCATGAGAGAGAGGGCCTCCGTTCCAACTCTGAAGATGAAGAAAGGGACCAGGAGCTAAGGAAGGCGGGTGTCTTCAGAACCTGCGATTCTCCCCGAGAGCCTCCAAAAAGAATGTCCCACTGCCCCAACCCTCATTTTAGCTCAGGGAGACCCATGTTGGACTTCTGACCCACAGGCCTTCATGTTAATAAACTGATATGGTTTTAAGCCACTGAGAGAGTGGCAATTTATTCTCGCAGCCATAGGAAGCGAGGACACCTCTGGAGTCTCCAGTCCTTTACATCCAACGGCCAGCACAATGTTAATTCCTGCTGCTCCAGCTGAACTAGGAATATCTCAAAGACAAGCGCCATGTTTTATTCATATTCTGACCTCTGACACACAGTAGATGATCAGTCAATAAATGTAGGTTAATGTACGTTGAATGAGTACGTATGTCTCCACGCTCTTCGCTGTCTTTTCTGTCTGACTGGAAGCACACTCAAGGTTTAACTTTCTCGCCTGGAAGCTAATTTTCTTTACGTTCTTTAATTAATCAATTTTATTACATTTTATCAGACTACTGTAAACTGTCCTAGGCTCTTCTGAAATTCACAAACCAAAACAGAAGAAGACTTTGGAGACCTGGCAAGAAACAGCACCCATCAGGAAAGTGTCTTTAGCAGAAGGTTGTAATGTGAAGTCACTTGAGCTAATTTGCTACAAATCCATCCTGGATAAATTGCAGTGGACAGATCTGACTGAGCAAGCAATTTCACAGGAGAAGATGAGCTAAGCTCATCTTAACTATCTGCTCATCTATTTAGCCTTATAGAGGGAATGATAATAAATATCGTGATGGTTTATTGAGAACATCTTTTCAACAAGTATAGATATATTTATGAAGTCGATGATTTTCTTTCTTATGTTGGAACTGTAAGTTTGGTTATACACGTCCTTGTGCTATTCCAAAGAATGAGTGAGGTTCTACTAAACACTGAGTTAATTATGGATTCTCCAGGATGCCCTCGAACACAAACTCAGCAGCAGCCTTGTCGGTGAGTTAGAATGTGTAGGGTCTATTTCTGTAATGAAAGGACCCCTCATTTCAGACATTGGAGAGTGGGCTGATAGATATAATTATTTCAACTCCAACTGGATTAACCCTCAATTGTCACAAGTGCTAAACACCTTTGTGTGGCTATAACTCAAAGGTCTTTTATCACCTGGGCTGGGTTGTGCCTGTATGCTTTATCTCATTGAATCCTCCCAAGTATATGAGGCAGGTATTATCACTAATGTGCACATGAGGAAACCCAGGCTGAGCAGGTTGAAAAGACTCATCCAAATTCATGCAGAAAAGTAAACAGCAGTCTGACCCCTTGTAGGATGAGAGAGTCACTCAATTCTAATTCAGGGGGGAACACAGATTCCAACAGAAATAGCGAACTCATTCTCCTCCTCTGACATGACCGCACACTATAAAATCATAGGCTCTCGCTTTTCAGGTTTGGAGGAGACCTTTGATAGATTCTCCCACATCTTGGCATGGGAGCCACCTTTCCAAGGAGAACCACAGAGCTTGCCATAGGTTATCGAAGGGGGGAACTGAAGCCAGGATCCAGGTTTTCTGTAACCTTACCTGGTGGCATGCACAGGTTTTCATCTGTGGGGTCTGCAAAGAGTGACAACTGGATCAAGGTGTGCTCAGACCTGACTGGGGTGGATTCAGGAAGAATTCATGGAAACAGCAGGCTTGGCAGCAACCAACCAATGAACCAACCAAATGGAAGGGAAGCCACAGAAGTAGAAGGTGACATGTGTTTATTACCTTATACGTGGTGCAGGGCCAGCCACGTCTCAGCACAGTGTCGTAAGAGGTGAATGGCAGGCATTGAAATGGGTAAAATAGAAGGAATCTAGTGCCACCTTCTAATTTAAGACCGACCTAAAGCCATCTGGTATGCCCATGTCCTTAGCGCTCACTCCATTAAATCCTGGCACCATGGCAACCCAGCATTTTCTTCCCAGGGGGCAAGGAGGGGCATGGTATAAACACCTCAGACAAACTTACTCATGAAAAGGTGAAACCTGCTTAAAATAGGCTCCATTTTGGCCTATTCAGATTTTAAAATATCTTAATGGGGCTGGGGACAGAAAGGAGTGAGTAACCCAAGTGAATTCACCACTAATGGTGATATGTCACTCATCAGTGAGAGCAGTGGTTTCCTGGGGCCTCTCAGATGACAGAGAAAAGGGTACCATATACCTCATCGATGAGTAATATGGCAGAACCACTGGGATGCGTAAATCTCTGCATGAATCTCTGCATAAGTCCTGCTCAGAGATTCATGAAGAAACTAAAGCCACGGAACCCAGACTCCAGGCTCCACTCCACTGCTCACTTGTTGGTGACTGTGGACGGAGCATGGCCCTTCTCCGGCCTTTGGTTTTCTGTCTCACTTACTGGGAAGACTGTGCACAGCCTCTAGAGCTCCTTGAGGTCCTGTCCCTGTGACGCTAACACTCCTCCTTCACTCTTCCCTTATTTGGGAGATTTCATTTATTTGTAAAACTAAAATAATAACAGTATGACACGGATGGCCTCCTTGTGTGAATTAACCAAGATAATCACAACAGAAGGGGCTTAGAGGAGTTTCTGGCACGTAGCAAGCACCCCCTGGATGCTGAATCTGCATCATTTTAAATTATGATAAATGATATATCTGCACATTCTCAACTCCCCTGATTTCTCTATGGAGCATGACCCACAGGATTATCATTTTCAAAGTGCACACTTAAATCAACTTGTAGTTGTATTGGGAAAAATAATTTCCTTAAAATAAATTGATCATATACAACATCCCCTCCAATTATGTTAAATATCTTTACACTGTTCTCCATTGCCCTTGAGATAAAGGCCACACTCCTGGGCTGTCTTGGGGTCTGCTGCTTCCCTTAATGCATGCTACCCAAACACAGTGGTGGACACACAGCCCTTGAAACATGCCTGTACTTTTACATACGCATGTATTTGCAAAAGCAGCTCCCTCTGCAAAGAATGCCTACCACAGTCTCATTCATCCTTCGAGGCCCAAACCAAAGGTCACTTTCTTCCTGAGCAACTGTTATCTGCCCTTGACAGAGAGAAGTCCTCCTCCTCCTCCAAACTCTGTTTGCTTCTCCAACAGCGCAAGCATCTCGGGTCTCACACGACTTGTGTCAATGAGTTGGGCAGGTGTTCTCTTCCTGGAGGATTCTCAAGGGCAGAGATTCTGACTTACTCATGCCCTGTGATCACCTGCAAGGCCAGGAGGAGACAGGACAAGAGATGCCCCGGGAGGCAGGGAGTGAGCAGGGAAGTCCCTGAAGAAGCAGTGGAGCAGAGGGGGCATTCATGAGAAAAAAAAAAAAAAATCCTTCATCCACTGACCAAGCTGAAGAAAGAAGGTAAAAGTTGGAGCCAGGTAAGATGCTGGAAGAGAGGAGATCATGTTTCAGCCTCAGGGAAGCTCAAAGGCTTAACCGTTGAGAGGCAGATGGACAGTCTTGGGAAGACTGACCTGGAGCAAGTTATGTGGTTGGTAGGGCCAGGTGGCTTAGAATGGAAACACATAGGAAATGGGCTTTTGCTAACAACCCGTTGATGTTCCTGAGTTACGGAGCTCAGATAGTGCAGGAACTTAGGCTAAATCTCCCCAGATCCCAGCAGGTGAAATTTTCAATATGTGCTTTAGTGCATTCAGTCCACAGATACTCCCAGTTCCTTCCCCGATCCTTCCTTCCACATCCCCCGGTGATCCTGACAGACGCGGGCACTAAATGTCCATCTGTCCTCCGCTTCTGAGGCTTGTCCATTTCAGTCACCTCAAATGAGCCCAGCGCACCTCCACCCCAGTGCCCTTCTGGTTCTTGCTCCACAACCTGCAACGCTCCTAGCAGGTACCTCGTGGCTAGCACCTCCAATTCCTTCGTGGTTTTCCTCAAACACCCCTTTGTCAACAAGATCTTCCCAAATAGTAAAACCAGAAAGCAAGTCTTCCCTGTCCCTACCCCCCCCCCTCCCTTCCTTTAACCTGCTGTATTTTTCAACCTAATGATTTTATCATATCACTTTCTACATATGTACTTCTTAAGTAACTTATCTCCGTCTCTTGCTCTAAGGGCAAGGGCTTGTCCACTTAGTTATTTAATGCGTCCAAATGCCTATAGCACTGCTTAGGTCACAACATTCAATCAACAGAAGCTGGATAAAGAAACCAGCATTCTGTACTATACACTTCCAGCTACAAAAAGTCATTGTACAGAAAACTGATGCGCCTGGCTCTACCGACGTGCGTTTCCCTAAGAGCAGCTTGAAGCAAGATGAAATTCACTGCCTGTCTGAACACAGTGCATGCTCAAATGCTGACATTTCAACCCTTCAGCCCCTTCCAACGCCCTGATTCTAACTGAATCGTAGATTTTGCCTCCCCTTCTGTATTAATTAGTCCCAGCATACACTGCTGCTGCGCCACCCACGTGGTTACAAAATGTGGGACTAAGCTCTCAGTATCTTTCTTCATCCAAAGGAATTGAAAGGGAAGAGCAGAAAGCACCAGTTGGAAACCTCTCGTGGCGTTCCTGCAAGCCTTCCAGCTCCTTTCGAGTGGAAGCGGATAAAGAATGACTACCTTTATGTGGTAGCAATTCATCATACTTAGAGTCTCTCTTCTGAACATCAATCTTATAAATTTACCCAGAGACATAATAGTGTAAATATATTATTCATAAACTAGAGTGAATCCCCACTCACCACCATAACGATTTCGACAATAAATCATAACATGTAAATGTATTTTTCTTCTTTATATTTTTTCCCTCATTTGGAGACTCAACAAAATACATCTATTAGCAGAACAAAGAGCAGCAGAAAGAATTTCTGAGCAGGAGCAGAAATTTATAAAAGAGGAACTTGGATTAAATGCACGAGCATGAGGGAACCCAGCTGAGCTGAAATGTTTGTTTCTTTTCTGAGTTGCTAAACCGTTACAGAATCTTTCTTATGGCAGCTTTTAATTCTGTACAAAAAGCTGCACTTATTCTATATCACTGAGCATTCTGGGTAAATGTTAAGTGCCTAATAATTCTCACACGGTTAGAAGATAAATCCACTGATTATAAAAGCAGCCAGAGAAGAGGTATCTTAAAGTAGGTATTGTTACAGAAACAGGGGAGTACAAAAACAAACCCCAGAGTTTGCAGCTGGGAGATAGGCAGCAGGAAGCAGCTTTCAGGATGCCCTTGCATGCCTGGAGCTAGTGGCTGGATACATTGTTGCAAAGATCCGCTTTACTTCCAAGGCTCAGGTCTGGGAGGGGTCTTGGACCGTGGGCTGGTAGGAAGAAGCAGACAGAGCCTAGGTAGGGTTCTGTGAATGGTCAGAACGGTTTGCAACATCCACTGCGTGAGAGGACGCAGGGGGAGAGAGGAGGTAGGGAGGAAGAGAGAAGCAGCTGCGGACATTTTGGGCTGGCTCTGGCTCTAGGAGGCTCTCTCTCTCAGGCTCTCTCTGGTCCTCACGCCCTCACTCTCTGGCTCCTGTGGGCTCCCTCCATCTGGCTTGGAGCAGGGGTCTCCAGGCGGCTTTAAGAAGAGGCTCTTGCCAGGCTGCTTGGAGAAGGAGAGGAGATCCATGCGGTTTGCAGGAAGAAGGCAGTTTGCAAGGAGGCTGAGAATCCAGGCGGCCCTGCATTGAGAGCCGGAGGGCACCACAGCACAGAAAGGACCTCCCCAATCAGAACTGAGTGATTGGCAGCTGCTGGTAAAGCTGAACTGTGCCTAAGAAGTAGGGAAATGGTGTTTCTGACTTTCCTAAGACTGGCCAGGTCTGGGAGGGAGAGGCAGGGCTTTGTGTAAATAAACAATTCTTTTTCTTTTTATCAAACTCTGGTATTCAGAGTTATAATTCTGGCGGCGGGCAATCGGACCCCTAACTAAACAGCCCGTGGGTTCTGTTTCAATCGGAGCAGCCCAGGGGTTCTGTTACAGTGTCATACATGTAGAGTAAGAAGAAAACACAACCCTGCATGAGAAGGTATAATACAAATATGATAGATTATTAATGCGTTTTGGTGCAAGACTGTAAGAAATTAATGGAGAAACTCTAACTTCGTTAGTAACATATTTTGAGAAAGGTTGGAGAGAAACATACCAAACCAAGAATTGAAAGGGCTAATTAGGATGAACTGGCTTATGAGCCTAAGAGACAAGGAGAAAAAAGTGTGGATGAACCTGAGACAGAGACAGCTAATGTGCGTGTTTGATTAATTTTTTAAAATTCATCCTGGAATATAGCAGCCATCCCAGAATTCAGAGCAATAACTTTTTCAATACCTCGAGTTCACGTGCAAGTCAGAATATGAGATGTAAGTAATTTGACACTCTGTGGGATGTCCCTGTTATGCAGCTCAGAAGTCACCTGTATTTAAAGACTTAATTTAGTAACATCTAGTCTTGGGAACTATTCTTTGTCATTGAGTGGAATGAAATTTTAAGAATCGGTTGGATTCACGAGGCAATCTCTCCCGTTGTATCTGATGCTTCCCTGAAGAATGAAATCAGTACAAATAGGGGAGCCGCTCCACTTTGTCGTCCAGTTCCTGTCAACCCCACTAAACAATTCCTTCAGAAAACACTATCAATCTATGGAAACACAGAAATTATTAAAGAAACCATTAACACAGTTGTCAAGGCATGAAAGAAAAGACTTGAGAATTGAATTGTTGAATCCACTACTAACTATTCTCATGAAGTTGGATAAACGATTTATTCTCTCTGAAAGTGGGTCTCTTCGACTGTAAAATGGCCTGTGCAAACAGCTAAAATGTTCAAGTCCATGGCAATGGATTGTGTTTGGGGGCGTGATGTTATAGGAAGAGTGTTTTGAACCTTGAAGATCATAGACATCGTTAGTACATGTACATCATACTAATAATGGTCAGTGTTGTTACAAACAAGCAGCAGGTAGATGGGGTCACTTCAACTTTCTGGGCCTGAGATGCACCCTGAGCAGAGGTGGAGACAACCCATGCCTGGCCGATTCTTGGGTAGATGGAAAGGTCAAGTCCTCTCTTATTTCTGAAAGTACTTTGTAACTATAATGAGTTCACAGTGTGGTTAATATTCCAATACCTTCTCAAAGGCACTTTTGAAGAAGCTAAATTTTCCAGACCTGTTAGAGCCAGAGTGTCAGATCCCAGCCTTGGCTGTGTCTCCGTTCATTGCATATTTACTTGTCACTGCTCTGTATAATTAATTAAAAGCAAAACAGCAGGAGGTAGACCACAAGTCAGTGTTGCCGTTAGACACACAGAACGTTGCAATTTGGAGAGGGAAGCAGATGGGAATTAGCGGACGAGGTGCCCCTGCATTTGCACAAGCTCAGAAATAAAAGCTGAGGCCAGAACTCAAGCCCAGTTCTGTCTCCCGAGAACCCGTACTTTGGACAGCACGAAGGGCCACCATAGCCTGCCAGCCACCTCCTTCTGCAGGTCAGGAAGTTGAAGATCAGAGAGCCAGACCAGCTTGCCCAAGTCACACAGCTGTGAAGACAGACACTAGAACCCTAGCATCCTGACCTCATCTCCTACCCGCAGCCACTGTGCCTTCTGGTCACACCATGAGCAGGGTCTGACCATGGCTGAAGCACCATTTCTGGCTGAGAGGTAAGGAGATCCAACACAATCCTCACTCCCTGCCTTCTCGTGACTCCCAGTCTAATAGCCTCCGTGCAAAAATACTCCTCCCGTGTGCAACTCAGGATGGTCCCTTTCAACATCACCTCTTTCTCCATCATTTTTATCCATTTTTTGGAGGGGAGGGGCAGTGAAGTTGACAGTGAAAGGCCTCTATAAGACTCTCTAAATCTGAAGTGGAACCTGGTTATCGGTGATTTTTAAACCTCACAACACGTGATTCTTCTACACATTCCCAGGGACAATAATCACCAATGTGATTCTTTTTTATATATACTCATACTAGTCCATACTTATTTCTTTTTTTAAGGACCTTTAAATTTTATTTTTCAGTTAACGTTTACATTAATATTATTTCTTGTTGGTTTCAAGTATATAGCACAGTGGTGAGATAATCCTATACTTTACAAAGTGTTCCCCCCAATATTTCCAGTAACCAACTGACACCATACATAGTTATTACAATATTATTGACTGCACCCCCTGCTGTACTCTACACCCCTGTGACTGATTTGTAACTACCAACTTGGAGTCTTTAATCCCTTCTCCTTGTTCACCCCGCCCCCAAAAGTTCCTTGCCCTCTGACAACTACCAGTTTGTCCTCTGTATCTATGAGTTGGTTTCAGTTGTTTGTTTATTCTGTTCTTTAGATCCCACATGTAAGTGAGATCATACAGTATTTGTCTTCCTCTGACTGCCTCATTTCACTCAGCGTAATACCCTCTAGTTCCATCTATACTGTTGCAAATGGTGATTTCATTCTTTTCTGTGGCCGAGTAGTATTTCATCGTACATGTGTACCACCATCTTCTGTACTTACTTCTTACGAATTGGTCTCGTGTCCTTAGTAAAATTCTGGACTAGGGCTAGATATTGTCGCTTTTAGCAGATCTGGAAAACAGTTACATGATGCTGTCAAGCCACTGGCCAAGAATCACACTGTGAGTCCGTATCACAAAAGGAGCTAGGACACCTGACTGGACCTCAGCACGCCCTCCCACAGTGGCCCTCCACATTTCTTCCCACTCTGTCCTTACACAAGCCCAGGTCTTCAGTTCCTCAGAGAACAATGCTCAAGATGTTAAAAAATATTTGATATTGTATAGCCATGATATGCATTTACCTCACCATTTCAGGCTCAGCTCTTATTTTCCCCAGTATGCAAAAAGAGAACCCAGCTGTCATAGACAGACCTGCCCCATGTCATTTAATTCATTTACAATGAAAAGTACAACCATCCAAAAGAGCATCTGTTCAAGTTTTTTGATAATTACGTTTTACCCCTGTAGAAAAATTACGTGGTGACTAACTTTAGCCAGAATCTTTTTCTTTTTTTTAATGAAGCGTCAGAAAGAGAGGAAGTAGTAATAACTGTATAATCTAAGGTTTCAATAGCATTATTCTATGACAGCCTGCTACATCTATGTCTACATCAGAGATAGGCCGGACCAGGGGACTCCTTCCCCTACACCCTGGATAAGGCTGGAATGAGCAGAGCCAGTGGACAGAACTGCTTGAGGGAAAGCATGGTCTCACATTGCATCTCCTGTTTGCTATACAGGAATACTCAGTAAGAGCTTGTTGATTGTTATGACAAAAAACTACGTCTTAAGCATTGGACCTCCATGGTTAGGGTCCTGCCACGCCGCTTCCCTCCTAGGCACACACCCTGCTCCCCAGTCTGCCTCTTCCACCTTGCTCAGGCAATCCAGGCTTCTGCGGCAAAGCAGTGCAGACTGGCTGGCTTACACAGAAGGTCTTTTTCACACGTCTGGAGGCCGGACGTGTGAGGTCAGGGTGCTCATATGGTTGGGTTCCAGGGATAGCAGAAAGCCGTCTTCCTGCTGTGTTCACGGTGGGAAGGGGCGTGGTAAGTGCTCTCGTTTCTCTTCTTAGAAGGGCACTCAAGCCCTCGGGAGGACTTCACCTTCCTAACCTAATTACCATCACATTGGGGGTGAGGGTTTCCACTCGGGACTTGGGAGGAGGCATGAACACCAGTCCACAGCATACTTCTCTGCCCCCTCCTTTCTCATCCTTCACGTGACTTCTCAGTTTCCATTAGGAGTATTGCTACCGCCTCAGGTCAACCACTGACTCTGGATTCAGTATCTCCCTTTGACTGGGTCATTTCCTGCACAGCACACGCACAGGAGTTGACCTTCAGCTTTGCCGGAGGACACTGATTTGGAAGAGACTCAATGGGACCAAGAAGTCAGAGAAGAGGAATCACACAGTCTTGCCATGTAGTAGTTACTCCACTAATGTTTGTTAAGTAAAATGATGCTGGGTGACATAATGGAGCTTCATTTTTAAATGAGAAAAGCTGAAATCCTTCAATAAAATAAGTTTGAATTTTTTTTTTTTTTTTTTTTTTAGTAAATAACACATTACCATTTATTTTCTGAGATCTATCTAAACAATGGAAATATGACATGGTGATGTCATTTGCAAGAAAATAAGTTAAAGACACACATATGTACATATCTACACATATATATTGCATTCAAATACAATAAATGAATCATTCGATCATGTCTCATTGAAGTATCTGAACACTTTATATGGTTTCTTAAATACAAAACATGTCAGAAGCTCAATTATTAATTTAAGGTATCTCTTCAATGATTATTTGCTAATGCAGTACAAAAGATTAATTAATATTTTAACACAGAAAAGAAATAACTTCCAATTACCCTGTATCTCATAGCTGAGGACCTCAAAGGTGTCAATAGATTGAATAAATGAGTAAACAGTATATGAAGAATACAGTTTTCCTTTTGTTTGGTTTTGGTTTTGCCTTTCGGCGGCCTGTGAAACGGTGAGACAGAAACACCCGCTGTCTGGGACGGAGTAGGGGCAGACCCCCTGGCGCGGGACGACGAAGCACCCTGCGGAGGCTGACATCCGTGCATATGCTAAGGGTCTCGAGAGAAAACGAACATTTGTTCAGCATCTACTCTCTCTCTTGATCTCACAGCAACCCAGTGAGTAGGCGACGTGGTAGCCCTTTTATAAATAAGAAAAATGGGACTTAGAGTGGAAAGAACTTGCCACTTACTTGAGAGTAGAAAATAGCTAATCTGGGGTTTGAATCAACCCCTCTGTCTATTTCCAAATCTCGTGCTTTTCAATGTTTTGTTGACTCCTGTTGTCTGTTCTCTGTCTAGCCCCCAGGAACTGGGTTGGTCATTGCAGCTAGAATGACTTGTTTTGCAAGAAGAGTCCCAAAGGGGAAAGTCAGAGCTCTTTCTCATACTTCTTATCTGGTTAATCCAGGAATGAGAAACTCAAGTGATGAGTAAGGATACTTACTGGGTACACTCACCCTCTTCTAGGCAACAAGCTGTCAGCATCTGCTCTATGATTACCTGGAGATTATAACTGTATTTAAAAACTTGGTTGTGACCCATTCAAAGAGATCAAAGGCAGCCTTTGTGATTGAATGTTGTTTCAGAAATGTTAAGGGAGTGGCCCCTAATTAAGGAGTGAATTCTAGTCACCCAAGAGAGAACTAACAATAATAATGAGACCTTTGAAGTTTAGACGGCATCCTTCATGCCTAATATCATTTGTTGAGGGTCTCCCATGTTTCTGGAACGATGAGTGGCACTTCACATGCACTATGTCCTCACTGTTCAGAGAACAGCAGGTCTATATCAGCATGACTGTCTTGCCAACAATGATGCTGAGGGTCAGAGAGAGAGAGTAGTGATGTAACTGCTCCCACCCCATTCACTGCCCTCCAACGTGCCAGATGCCAAGAGCTGCCTACTCTTCTCTACCGTTTCCCTAACTCATTTCTAATTCTAGAACCCACTGAAAACATGCCAGTTTTCAAAATCTAAAAACTGAGCTGATGGCTCACAAGTCTGTTTTGTTTCAACATGATTGGAATCAGTCTAAAACTGAGAAACTACCTAGGAATAGTTGGACACATTTCACAGGCAAGATTCCAGTGTGGAAATCAAAGGCAAATGGCTGTCATGAATTCAGGAAGCTAGGCAAAATCTGGGCTGGGGGTGGGACTGCGCTCCACCCTACGAGATCTAAGCCATCTATAGAGGCAGGGAGAGGGAGAGGAAATGAGCTACTCCAAACAGACAAAATGGAAAAAAGAAAAATCATGCAATGCACGGTGGCTATGGGAAGACATTGTATATATTACAGGATTGATTTTAGGGACAAAAGGAACGATTCCCACATTCCTCCCAAAATGTCCTTGCCACCTACGAATGCAGTCACAGGTGCAAGGCATTGCTTTGAAGTGGAAAACACATGTTGTGTTGTCAGAAACAAAACTGAGCATGAACGAGATAGAGCAATATGCTGCCTGAAATCTGTCTCATACCGGATGTGTGGACGTCTGCGAGTCAAGCAGCCCCGTTCCGCCTTGATTTTCTCATCAGTAGCAACATTGCCTTCACTGCCTCCTCCGCGAAGTTGTGGCGACGTTAAGAAGGGATCATACATAATCCCTAATCACCCGAATGAAAGCAACACCAGCGAGACTGTGCATTTTACAAGTAGTTCTCAGAGCCCTGCAAGCAGCTCCGATGTTTAAAGGACTCGAATAACTGATGGCGCTGTCTCACAAACACAACGAAACCAGGTCAAGGAAGCTAAGCAGACACGGAGATGTTTTTTGAGAAAAATGGTTCTGGCCTAAGAACAAAGGATTTAAGCTTTAGCATAAGATAAACAAAAATGACAAGGGAACAGGCCAACTTAGGCAGAGGATACTGTGTGAAAAATGACTGAGAGAAAGCAGAATGATTTAGCCCGTCCCGGGTCTTTGCCACTGGAATTATTAAAGAAAACTAGATGTTCACCAATCAGAAATACTGTCAAGAAACTTTCCACACTGTGTGAGATGTTAAGGCCTATCACATCTAAGTTGTGCTCTTAATTTTAAGAGACCATGAAAGGCCAAAAAGTAAGGTGGAATCAATTTCCAAGTGTATGTATCAGGTACTCAGCTAGAACTTCATGAAAAAACTCAAGTTCACATTAACTATATAGATGGTCTAAAAATGTCCCTCGTGGTACTGAGAAATGATTACTTGGATAGTACACAGTACAACATGGGGAAGAGGCAAGGTGATCATTAACTGGTTGTACCATCTGGGGAAGTGAATTAACCTTATAAGGCCTTGGTCTTCTCATCTCTAAGAAGGGGTTGGACTCTTCAGGATCATCTCTAAGTCACTTTGACTCTGCCATTCTATCTAGACTTCTATTATTCCACAAAGACAAGCTGGCCAGAAAACAGAACTGTTCCTTTGACAGAAAAAAAGTTATCAATATGTTAAAGAGAGGTCACCCTAAATTTGAGGTCACAAAAGGATTTTCAAACCTCCCTTTGGAAATAAAAAGTTGAGCATAGCAGAATAACAAAGGAGCTCAAAAGGAAAAGATAAACATTTATAGTTTTGTTGCCTTATCCAAAAGCAGATCATGCTGACTATCATTACATTTAATGCTACCTGTAAAATGATAAGACCCTAAATTATAGTGTTTAATGTCCCTAACTGCCTACAAATATTACAAGACTCGTTTTTAACCATTGTCTCTTCATATAAGACTCTGAGCTCTCCACCCATACTGACCCCAAAGTTTGGTCTCCCCTTTGTCACCCATTCCCTCCTTTCCAAAATGTCTTTTCAGAAAAGTCTGAGTCCACCATTTGTATTTCAGCCAATCCGCCAATCTGCTCTTACTCTGCCATGGGAGTCAGTCTTGCTTTTTCACTCAGACCCAAAAATAGTTTTCTCTTTTCTCATGGCCTTTGAGAAAATGGACAGTGACAGTCCCAAGATCATGTTGTCTAGATCAGGTGACAACAACTCCAGGAAATGTCTTTGCTTCCTTCCCTCTCCCCAGTCCTAGGCCCACTCTGATCTTCAGCATCATGAAGTCAAGTGCATTCTCCTGGCATGAGCTTACTTTCAGACAGGTAATCCAGTGCAAGGTTAGGACAGGACTCCAAGAGAACAGCTCATCAGTGTGTCCGCGAATATATACATCAACAAGTAAAGGACGGTCCCTGCATCTCTCAGTGTTGACAAAAGAGTACCAAGGAAAGGGCGGATTAAAAGAAAAGAAAGTAAACTTTTATTGAATTCCTACTATGTGTCAGGCACTGTGTTAAGTAGTTTAAAGTCATTATTCCATATTCTGTCCACTCTAAAGTCATGATCCCACTGAATCCCATAATAACCCAGCAACCACTATTTGAGAGCATGGTTTTAGGTACTTTAAACTCTATCCATTCACTCATCACAATGCCCACTTCAAAAATGTAAAAGCATGTTAGCCATTTAACTAATACCATACAGCTGAGGACCGGCTAAAGCAAGAAAATTTGTTGTTTTTAATCCTCCCCCGAAGATATGTTTGATTTTAGAGAAAGTGAAGAAAGGGAGGGGGTCAAGAGGGAGAGAGAGAGAGAGAGAGACCCCAGTGTGAGACAGAATCAGTTGCCTCCTGTGAGTGCTCCAGCCAGGTATCAAATGCACAACCTAGGTATGTGCCCTGACTGGGAATTGAACCCACAACCTTTTCATATAGGAAACAACGCTCCAACCAACTGAGCCACCTGGCCAGGGCTAAACTTGGATCTTTCAGCCTCATGTCCAATGTTCTTTTCTCTCCATCCTAGTTGTCTCTATATTAGAGCGTTAAAGGCAAAATTGATGTTGCATGGTTGCCCAGGGAAGGATGTGATCAACCTCCCACCAAAATTGGTTCTGATATTGAGACTGATGATGCTGCACATATTCCAAGATGGTATGAAAAGATTTATTACTTACACAATGGAAATTTCTAGGGAAGAGCAAGACAGGCCCCCAGGCTGCTGGGAATAGTAGCTCCAGGGAAGCAGAGACAGATGGCTTCCGATTGTATTGTGGTTCGGGACTAGAGGCGGGGTGAAGGTCCTCCGTGCACACAGCTCAGGACTGGCATGGTTCAAACTTCTCGCAGCGTAGATGGAGGGTACACCAGACTTTCTTATCAACATGCCCAGATACGGAGCAAGAGGGAGGAGGGATTTGTGGAGCCTGAGAGCTGGTAGGGGTCAGACATCAAAAACTGAGTAGACTCTACTTTGCTGTGGTAAATAAATTCATTGGGTAGGAAAGGCACTCGGAGTCAAGATTTGGAAAGATCACCAAGGCGTCGGTATTTGCCCTAGAATACTCTTTCACGTAGGCCAAAGGCAGAGGGACAGGGCAGGAAGGCTGTGTGTCGTGCCGACACGCCACTGAGCAGCGCCTGTTTCATGCTCTGTATCTACTGACTCAGCTCAGAAGAGAGCACCACACTCAACAGCAGGCGTCAACCAACTCCAGTCCATCAAGAGGCACATTACATGGTCGCGTGTATAAAAAGGTCTTAAAGCTCCTCTACTATGTGGCTGCGTAAAACCCCTGCCCGCCCAGGGGACATGGAAACATCTCAAGAACTAGCTTTAAACCAAAAATAAAAAATAAAAAGGAAAAGAACTATTTCATGTGACCCTAATAGATGCCAAGTGAAGTGCATTATTGTCCATCCACCTTCACAACCGGCACGTGTGGCGGTTGTTCAAATGACATTGACGGCATGGTGATGCTCAGGTGGGCTGCTGCAGTACACAACTCTAGCGGGTACTGTCTTCGCTGCGCTCTATGCACCGGCCTCCGCTGAGTTTGTGCAGAGAGCTGCCGGGAAAGCTATGCCCAGACTCCCTGCTCAGAAAGATGAAGGAGCTTGTTCTAGATCAACATATATCTAGCTGGCTAGCCTGCAAGTTGAACCCAAATCTTTCTGACTCCACAGTCTACATATCAGTTCTACTATAAGATATCAGAAATTGATCTTGAAAACAGTTTTCTTGCAAGAGTAGAACAGAGACTTCCCTTACAGGGAAAGAGGACTCTGGATGCAAAAAGAGTAGGGCGGCTGTAGCTCATTGGCAAGAACAGACTGGATCATGACTGTGCTTAAAAACAAACTCTTCCCTGGGGCAAGTCACTGCTCTTCTCAATCTTATCTGTGAAATGGGAATTGCCGTCCTGCTCCTGCTTCCCCAGCAGATTGCAGAGATTAAAAGCGGTAACAGAAGCGGAAGAACTCTGTAAGCAGAGAAGCACAGACATCTGCCATCAGCCCTCCAGCCCACAGGATCCCGACATCATCGAGAGAGATCACTGAGCGTGCTCACCGAGAGAGAACGCCGGAACCTCAGCGCTGTCTGGTTGCAGGTTTGATCATGTACACACACGCCATGCATCCTTCCCTTCATTTATGCCTCTTCTTATCTCCTCGTTTTGTCTAGCCCCCTTCTCATCTACTGAACACTTTGATCACTCTTTTGTCTTCCTGTTAAACAAATCTGTGAAAAGCATTTATTTGTGAACTGGTTTTGCAACCCAAGTGACTCATGCGTAACATTCAAGCATGTCAAACCAAGCCCAGGAGAGAGCATTCACAAGACTGTTCTTTGAAACCAGGCTGTTTTTCTTGAATAAATATTCACTTTGGATTTTATTCTCTCGTTCAAGAAGTGAGGAGGGGGCATCAAAGCATTAAAAGATAATTTCATTGGTTACATATGCATAATAATTGCATAATGAGTCCAGAGGATGACTGTTGCTCGAGTTATACGTTCCAAGTAAGTTTCAAGGTTTTGATTATTACTGAGGTTTTAGTCGGCTCTTTGCAACTGATAGAAATTCACGTTACTTCCACCATGAAACTATCTACCACATATTAATGAGAAGCTTTCCTTTCAAACTGTGCCTCCTCTACTTTCTGATCCTGGGCCCTGGGCAGATGGCATGTGGGCCCACTCTCGGCGGGACCAGGCAGGGGAATTGCGTGAGAGGGTAAGTGAGAAAACCAAAGCTTAGCACAGGATCTGCCCACTTGTGGAAGACTGACCTGCTGCAGAGATGAATTCTGGAAGCATATCCAGGCAAGCACACGGCACTCTCCAATGTGCACAGGCATGAACAGGAGTGTAACTATAACAGGAATGTCTGCATGTGACACTGGACTACTTCATCATCTCTGTGTCTTTGCTTCGGAGGAGAAATCATCGTGCTCTGGGAAAAGAAGAATGGCTACAAGTTGCTCTATCGGTGTGGAACCAGAGCACAGTTTCCTGTCCATTCTGGAACTGGGCCATTAGCCCACGTCCAGCTCCTCTGGACCTCTGGCCTGTGGACATGAGAAGACTTCCGTCTTCCTCTAAAGGAGGCAGGCATTGTAGGAAGGAAAGAACCTTGGGGTAAGGCTCCTTCACCTAGAGCAGTGGTTCTCAACCTTCCTAATGCCGCGACCCTTTAAACAGTTCCTCATGGTGTGGTGACCCCCAACCATAACTAAAGCCTAGTGATTAATCACAAAAACAATATGTAATTATATATGTGTTTTCCAATGGTCTTAGGCGACTCCTGTGAAAGGGTCGTTCGACCCCCAAAGGGGTCGCGACCCACAGGTTGAGAACCGCTGCCCTAAACCACAGAGCAGGAAGAAACCTACACTGTTTGCCTTAAACTGTGCCAGAAAGAGACTTCATTTCTGCCCCCCGGTCTCCTCTAGGCTCAGCATGAGTCTTCTTGAAGAGTTAAAACCTAACCCGATCTGTGTACCCTACACCCATAGCAGGATGACCTCCAGGCCAGTTCTCTCAAAAGTGGTTTGGAAACCATCTTTGCTGGAACATCCTCCGGGGAGCAGTGAGAGGTGATTGCATGATTAGAGGAGGCAGCCATGACTACTTGCACATGTCGATTGTTTCTAAACATTTTCATATCTTTTATCTCATTTGAGTTTCACAGCAACCCAGTGAGGACTCCCAATTCAAACACAGAGATTGTCTAATACCAAAGTGCTTGTGAGACAGGGAAACCTGACTTCAAATTCCCGGATGTCCCCTTCCAATGCCCCAATGTGTTTTTTGACCCCCTCTTATAAGAGGCCAATGTTGTGAATGACCTGATCTGAAGGATACCTCTGTCCTAAAGTTCAAACAAGGGGGTGTTGGAGCTACTGTCAGCCCTGCTCTTGGCGTCTCTCCTAGTCCATCCTTTTCCACCCTGAAAAGCTGTTCAAGCAACTTACACTCAGATAGCCTTTTCTTTAAAAGCTAGTAACCACTAGCCACCATAAAGGCAGTTAATTGTAATTACTCCTCATTAACGTACAAATAAGATGCCTATCATTCCATAACTAGCCAATAACCAGAAATAAGTGAGAACAAAACTGATGAGCTTCCTCGAACCTCCAGGGTCAGGATGAGGAACCTCTACCTGAGACTTGTCAAAATGCTCTGAGAACCTGATTCATAGTCTTTTTCAAAATCCTAAGGAAAACACTTTGTATGTAAGTGTATGTAGTATGTGTCCCATGGATACGAACGCAACAGACCGCTGTCAAGAATTCCAGGTGAAGCACTTTTGCTCCTCTAGGGTTTCAGGATAGTGTCAAACCTGTGGCCACTGCAGCCTGGGCTGGTCCTTAGACACCCTCTAATCCCTCAGGCACGGAGGATTGTGTTGACCAGAAATGTGAAGTCATTTAAGTGGCGAGACTCAGATGGGAGCTCAAGGCTCCACGTTCCAAGCGTGCTCTTCCTGCTCCATTTAGATAACACTCAGCTGAACTCTCTGAAATTAAAGCATTTTAAACTGAATCTACCTTAAATCAAGAATCTGTGGTTGAAGCCTTTGCGTCTCTCCAAATCCTTATTTGTGTCATGATTTGCTCTGGAATTTAGGACAATCACAAGGCAGAACAAGGAGGCAGAAATCTTAAGGATTTCGAGGAATAAATGCTGAACTTCATTGGCATGTGTTTTACATGAATGAAACACAATTATAAGTCAGCATCTAAGATTTAAAGCATCATTAGGCAAAGTACAAGAGTGAAAGAGATCTCCCCAGAAGCTTAGACGCCAAAAATGAACAGAAAATCTTACTAGAGAACAGAACTTAAGAAATTTCATGATGTTGCAAAAGCTGGATGAGAAGAGGAAGGGCAAAGCATCAGTGCCCCTGAAGCCCAGTGTGGCTTCAGATGGCCATCCACGGAATGGTAGAGTCCACGTGACCTATTTGTGAACACCAGAATAGAGAGGCTAATGTTGCTTTGTATTAGTTTAGTTCCATACACCTTTCTAAGCACTTACTTATCTGTTTGCTTCCTGTAATTTTCCAGCCCTTTGAGAATTAGACAAGGCTAGTGTGACTGTCCTCTTTGAAAAAGTAAGAAGCTTTGAGAAGGAACGAGCTGTGTTGGAAAGAACACCCAGATAGAAGCCCAGAGACATGACTGCCAAATCGTGGGATTAGATCTGGGCTGGATTGGGGGCAATCATTGAATTTCACACCCTCATCTGTTAAGTCCTCACTCCAAGACTCAGTGTCTCTGAGGACAGTCATGACAGAGTTCAGGAGAAAGTAATAGTCATCTTCCAAACAAAATGACTAGTGCAAACTTGGAGATGCGAGCATTTCCTAGGACATTGAAGGATAATTTAAAAAAAAAAAACCAACAGGTTTAGCCCTGTCCGGGTGGCTCGGTAGATAGCAGCAGTGTCCCATACACCAAAAGGTTGTGGTTTCGATCCCCAGTCAGGGCACATGCCTAGGTTGCGGGTTTAATCCCCAGTCAGGACACCAACCTGGTTGCACAGGAGGCAACCGATCAATATTTCTTTCTCATATCTCTTTCTCTTTCTCCCTCTCTCTCTCTCACATCAATAAGCATATCCTTGGGTGAGGTTTTTTTTTTTTTTTTAAAGATGGGTTTGTAGTTTTTGGAATCTGGAGTCTTAACATTAGTTTCCATCGAACCAACCTGAGCAAGCTGCTTCACAATTCCGAACCTCACTCCTCCCGCCTGTAATGAGGGCACTTCCCCCAGGAACGGTTTGAAATACTAACTGAAAATGTTTTGAAAATATTAGTGCATCACATAAACATAAGGGATTGTTTCTAATTTCGTACTGTTCAATTTGTGTTGTGCCTTCCATGTGCCATCTGCAGCAATGGCAGGCATCGGAGAAAACATCTGTTTCCATCATGGGCCCCCGAAGTGTCTGCTTTCCGGACACCCTGGGAACATTTAGCGTAGGCCAGGAGTTCGTGCCGCCTTAGGTCCAGCTAATTTGCCGGCTCCAGCTGCTGTTCCCTGCCTTTTGCGGTATAGATAACACATTGCCTTATAGGATGCAAACGTGCAGGCTCTTTGCAGACTGGCGGTAATGAAAAGTCTAAGATATCACTGCAGTGATCCTGTCCCTTGAAAACGACTGCATCAGGAGCTCAGTGGCTGAGCTTTCATTTGTCGGAACAAATAAGAAAATGCGGGATTTCGTGTTTTAAATATTTACTTGCTTTCTTTTCAAGACGAATTACATAAATAAAAACATCAGGCACTTGTTTTTATAGTGTGTTTTGGAATCTCACCCTTCTCAAGGCTATTTTCCTTCCTAGGCTCCAGCTGTTTAACAGTTTTTCTGCCATCAGGGAATGAAATTTGTATTTAAGGTGCGATCTTCTGTAGGCTCAATGCTGAAGAGTGAATCTACTTAAAATTACCATTGAAAATAATTTCCCAAACCCCCACTCATGAAATTTCTCACACTTCTGTCAAGACAGGGCTGGTTTTATTTACCTTCATTTTCAATGCTCTAATAATTTTTAAATAAACTTTCCTTCCTATCCACTACAGTACCCAGATGGACTTTATCAATAAGTTGGAAATGCATGTAATAAGGGTTATTAATCAACTGAGTCTGTTGTGAGTAGATAATTAATAAAAGGAAAGGCACTTGACAAAAGAGATAGATTTTTAATTTTTAATGCCTTATGAATGAGTGAGTAGAATTTCAATGGGCAAGTCAGCTTCCCACTGTTGCAGCTGACTCTGAAAAGGGAACGGCAGCTACCCAGGCTTTCTCAGGCAGCACGGTGAGCTGGGACGGACCTGGCCTGCGAATCGGGGGACCCAGGACCTGAGACATCACCTACAGTGAGTTACCCAACAATTTTAGCCCTTGACTACACATCTATGCTTTATATTTCTAAATTTTATTTACCAATTTGAGAGAGAGAGAGATTGATTTATTGTTTCATATATTTATGCGTTCATTGGTTGCTTCTTATATATGCCCTGACCAAAGATCAAACCTGCAACCTTGGCATATTGGGACGATGATCTAACCAGCTGAGCTACCCAGCCAGAGTTCACCCATCTATGCTTCAGAAGGTACCGACAGTGGCTAAAATCCCTTAGTCTCAAATTGCTTGATATCACCAACTAATAAAATTCCATAACACAACAAAAGACTGGGAAGGAGTCTGAGATAGGCTTGCCAATTTTTATTTCTCCAAATAAACACAAGAAAAAAATTTTTTTTGAAGATTTTATTTACTTTTTTTTAGGGCGAGGGGAAGGGAAGGAGAAAGAGAGGGAGAGAAACATCAATGTGTGGTTGCCTTTCACACGTTCCCCCAATTGGGGACCTGGCCCGCAACCCAGGCATGTGCCCTGTCTGGGAATCAAACCGGTGACCCTTTAGTTATCAGGCCAGTGCTCAATCCACCAAGCCACACCAACCAGGGCTAGAAAATAATATTTGAATTCTAAATTCATGGAACAATAAAAATATTGAGTTGGCCAAAAAGTCCATTTAGTTTTTTCCACAAAATAAGACGCATTTTTTATTTCCACCAATAACTTTATCAAATTGGATATTTGGGGTATGTTGGCTGTCTCCCACATGGTATAACATTGATTGTTCTCAGTTATGTCTTGATTTGGTAGCTATCAACCTCAGCTGGTCTACCTGACCATGGAGCATTGTCCAGTGAGAAATCTCCAGTATGAAACTTCACAAAACACTTTTGACACATTTGATCAATCACAACACTTCTCCATACACTGCACAAATCTTTTTTTTTTTTTTTGCCTTTCACTTGCATTTTTACCTTTCTCTAAATAATAAAGCATAATATGCAAAAAATGTTGCATATTTTCTTTCATCTTCAATATTAAAATGCTACATAAAAATTCACCTATTTTGAGACTCATTTCTTAAATGCATGCTGATACGACAGCTGTCACAATATAATCTAACAGAACTGTTTCCAATGAACTTAAAGACAACTAAGCGATACTAGAGCCATCTTACAGAAAAAAAACAAACAGAACTTTTTGGCCAACCCAATAGTAGAAAATAATCTTTAAATGTAATATAATTGAGTTCATGAAATATTTACTAGCTGATTTTTTTCTCATTTACTTAGGATTGATGAAAATTTCCTCATGTATCAGAACCAAAATATGGCATCCTACTTAAAAACTCCTAGCCTAGAGATTCTCTAACACCATTAGAATACTTTGAAATTTTACAATATTAGCAGACCTAAAAGACTGATTTTGCCCTAAACCTCCATGGAACATCATAATTTGAGATGCCAAAAACGCATATAGATTTTGATTATTACAGAGTCATTAAAAAATGGATTTCCGTAACTGAATGTTCTCTTTACAGCAGGTTGATAACATCACCTTTCACTGCAAAGGTCAGCTCATGTTTTTACCGCTTTCAGTCAAATGATTAACTGGACGGCAAAGGAACCTAAAAGTCTTCAGTTCATTGCATTGCAATCACCCTGCTATGATGCTCTCAGGTATCATTTCTCTCGTGACAATAGACTCCACAAAACTATATTCGCTTAAGAGTTTAGTTATTTTAGTCTTTATGTTTAACATGATGTTTGTGCGGAACAAAAATTTATTAGCAAACTATGACATTTCCCCTTTTTCCTACAAGTCAATCAAAGACAACGACAGATGTTAGGCTTGCGTCCTGGGTCCACGCTCCCATTCTGTCCCTTGTAATGGGGGGAGAGGGGCTGCACCCCCCTGTGGCTGGAGGTGGCTGTGAGGCTCACATGACAGTTACCTGAAATACTTCTGGGACCTAAAGAGTTTGATGTTATCTCTACTGTATAAAAATTGCTTGAAATCATAGGTAACTTTTCAATCATTTTTTTCAAAGAGTACATGTTATGATATAATAGCCATAAGTATTTACTAAAAAAAATTTTAAATAACACCTTTTTGGAAGAAAAATGGAGTTGAAGATCTTTTACCCTGAATTTTATAGAAAATAAATCTGTTACATAAAGGGAATGACCTAAGTTTATTGAAGAATATAGAATATTTCAAGAGTTGAAGTAAAGTAAGATATAAATGAGTCCCACTATAGGCAAATGTAATAGAAAATGTATGCTCCATGGATTCGCCTACTTACAGTACTAGTAATCTGGATATTTCTTAGTACCTCCATTAAATTAGGATGCTCTAGAAAACTGATGGAAATCTAATAAAGGAGCTGAAATCTGTCTTCATTTATCTTGCAAAGTGTAAGAAATAGTACTGTTTCTTATTTGTTTTACTTTTGGAAAAAATATGACCTAAGATCACAGAATATGAGTCCAGCAGGGATGGGTAAGAAATCGTCCAGCCTGAGTGACTGGCGATCCCTGCTTCAAAGCCGGTGAAGGGAGGTGAAGCCCCCTCGGAGCTCCTCAGAAGCAAACCATGAACTTGTTTTCCATTTGCATGGCAGTTGGTTTTTCATTTTCATAGTGTACCAGGCACTGGTCCTGCCACAAGTTTTCTGTGAGCAAGAGGACACCACCCCAGCACTCAGAGAGCAGGCAGGTCGTTACAATGAAATGCAGCACTTTCCACGGTCAGGGAAACCCAGCACCCTTTGAAGGCACATGGCACAAACATCTGACCTAATCTGGAGCATCAGGGAAGTCTGGCTGGAAGAAATTAACCCAAAATCTGACATTTGGAAAGTGTTCGCTAGGAAAAACAGTGGTGGTAAGGTGTCCCAAACAGCAGAGAAGGGCACACGCGAAGGCGGAAGTGAAGATGCCGAGCACTGTTCAGAACACCTGGAGCAGAGGAAAAAAACCAGGGTCACTTTAGCAGATGGCTGTGTATGTCACCTGTAGAAGGAATTTTTTAACTGTTACTTAGTAAACAAGATGTCTTCTATATCTTCTGCTTCCTTATTTAGGGGAATAACATGATTCATCTCTGGGGCAACTGACTTCTTTTGTTTAGGAAACATCGTGATGGATGTGTTGCTTCAGAAAGGAGAAGAACGATGATGGTAGCCTGATGCGGGGAGGGGCGATCAGCAAACAGAGCTGAATTGCTCTAAGGGCTGGAACTTCAAGTTTCCACAGACAGCCCAGGTGAAGGAGTGGAGGAAGGCAATTAAAATATAAGATAATAAGACATGAGGAGCGTCTTCTAATAGAGAAAGAGGTGGAGAAGTGGAAAAGGAGGTCAAGTCACTTTTATAACAGTGATATAATGTGTAAGTTCAAGTTGTTCTAAGTATTATGCTGTAATCCCTAAGTGCTACCAACCCCAACTTCAGTAAATGTCAGTTACAGTCTTGTGTTACAGTTCCTTTGAGAGAATAAAATTTAAAAAAACCAAAAGGATCAGGCCCTCCAGAATAAAGCTGGATGTGTAAAAAGTAGCCCGCAATCGTATGGACGTAAGCTGCCAAGCAACCAGGAATTCAATAGAGAAAAAATCAGATGACAAGAAAAATCCCAAACCTCCCTGGAACACTCAGAGGCATCGGGCCAGATAAGTTTCCTGTGGAATGGGGGGTTTGGCCCTTGTTGTTTAAATATTAAGTTGACAGTGTGGCTCTGGGATGTTACATGCCTGGGTTCTCCATGAGACATGCTCATGCTTCCCATAGGAAGGCTTCGGAGCAAACAGTATAGGAAACATGAAGCGAGTAAGAAATTTCTAGTAGATAAGAAACGTAACCATGCTAAGTAAATTATAGGCACATAAGAATCAGGTAGGAACCATTGAAGTGAATGGGTGGGAGTGGCAAAGCTAGGGGTAGGGGGACCTGCTGTCACCCAAATAAAAGATAATGGCTGCGAAATCTGCGCGTGTGCATGTGTGCATTGGGAGAAGGGAGGTGATAGACGTAGCTAATAGAGAAGCTAGGTAATAGAGATCCACGGCCTTGTGAATCTGCGTTCACTGAAGAATCGAGAATGATGCCCAGATCTGTGTTTAGTACAGCTGGTGGATGTTGGTGCCATTCACTGTAATGAGAAACACAAAGGAGAGCATGTTTAGGACATACTGAGAAACTCCATTTTAGACACGTTGGGTTATGATGCCTATGAGACATTCAAATGAGGTATCCAGCAAGTGATGTGGCTAGGGAGATATATAATACGGGAGCTCAGAAAAATAGGATGGTGTTAAAAATAAAGACCTGAGAGTTTCAGCAGGTAGAAGCAATAATAATAATAATAATAATTATTATTATTATTATTATAATAAGTTAATAAGAAAATAAGCCAAGGAAATGTTTGAATACTCAAAAGGGTATATAGAATATTAAGGGGGAAAAGTCTAGAAGATTTCACTTTGTAATTTAAATTTTTTTAAAGCATAGAGAGAGTGCCTGAATAAGGCATTGAGAATAAGGAGTTCAAATAAAAGAAGGAAATAAGAATATAAATTCAAGGCAAGGACCTGAGAGTTTGAAAAGCAAGTGAATGGATGTCTCTGTTGAAGGCTGCTAAGAGAGGAAATAATAAAAGGTATCGGAAATACACATGTAAACTTTATGCCAAGAAGGTGACTCATGGATGACGTTGGCAAGAACCCTTTCTCTTAGCCTGACGTCTGAATGCAGACACAAGTGAAGGAGTAGGTGAGTGACCCTAGAAAACTCTGTAGAGACACTTGGCTCGAGAGGGAGGAGACACCCAGGCAGTGGAGAGATGAAAAGATGAACTGAGGACGAAGGCAGAAGGCTTGAGCCCATGGAAGGGGCGATGAGCAGTTACCAGCAAAGAGGGGTGTTTAAGGGGAATGTTAAGGGGTGAGAAAATGAGACTCTAAATAAGAGAGGAGCCCAGAGAACTTCACGGACATGAGAGACAGAGACGGGACAGAGTGAAACGTGGCTGATGAAAGGAAGAAACCACTTTCCCAGGGGTAACCCCTAGAAAAGCAGGACTCACCCCATCTCTTTATAACTTTTGCCGTGAAGAGCACAGAAAACACACATGAAAGGGTCACTCAGGTGGCCACTGCAAGGCCAGCATCTTGGAAGCCACCTGGGAGCTGCCCCCCCTTCTCAGCCCCCCCCCCCCCATCAGCTATTTGTCCACCTGTTCTATGTTTATGTTTGCTTCCTTCTCTTTTCCTGCGGGTTAAAAGTTTTTTTTAACTTTATTTTTATTTACTCACCATGTTTTTAAATATATCACGCTGAGTAGGATATTTAGTGGTTCCTTGAGGCATTATGATATGCATACATAACTGTCCGAATCTAATGCTGACATCTTACCCCCTCAGGTAAAAATTTTTTTTTCTAAATGTCTGTGCGTTTTATGGCTGTGACAAAGAAAAAGGGACATAGAGACAGAGAGGGGGAGGGAGGAAGGGGGAGAGAAAGAGAGGGAGAAAAGAAAGAAAGAAAGGAAGGAAGGAAGGAAGGAAGGAAGGAAGGAAGGAAGGAAGGAAGGAAGGAAGAAAGGAAGGAAGGAAGGAAGGAAGGAAGGAAGGAAGGAAGGAAGGAAGGAAGAAAAGAAAAGAAAAAAAGGAAGGAAGGAAGGAAGAAAAAAGAAAAGAAAAAAGGAAGGAAGGAAGGAGGGAGGGAAGGAAGGAAGGAAGGAGGGAGGGAGGGAAGGAAGGAAGGAAGAAAAAATAAAAGAAAAAAAGGAAGGAAGGAAGGAGGGAGGGAAGGAAGGAAGGAAGGAAGGAAGGAAGGAAGGAAGAAAGAAAGGAAGGAAGGAAGGAAGGAAGGAAGGAAGGAAGGAAGGAAGGAAGGAAGGAAGGAAGAAAACATAAACTGTGCTCAAACTGAATGGTGCTGAGAGGGCCAATATAGAGAAGTGTGACCCTTACCGCTCGCTGTCTGATCAGATAACTAGTTGTAATTAGCAAAGCTATATGGTTTAAGCTAATCTCAATACGATTATGGTAGTAGATGGTCAGAGCTGTCTAGTTACACCTGGACAAGAGAGGTGCGTGGGACGGAAATGTTAGTAGAAAGTTTTACTTAAGTGTAGGTGGCTTGCCACCATGAAGCCTTCCTCGCCATCTCTCCAATCTCTTAATCTCTCCCAGGGCTGAATCCTCATGACACTGTCACTCAGAGAAGAATTAAAATGACCCGGCCTCCAGTCCTGACTGGATACCTATAGGCAGGGGAACCGGAAGCAGGTTACTAAACCTCTCTCAGCATCAATGGCACCTTAGACCGGGCTGCCAGGAGGATTAAATGAGATAATGTATGTAAACCGCTGAGCAGAAGTGGCCGCCATATGGTGAGCTCTCGCTAATTAGCAGCGATTCATATCACCTGATATTCTTCACGCTTTTCCCCACTGCGTTCCACTCGCTTGCACATCTGTGGTGGCTTTCACCACCTGGAGCCCAGTGCCATTTCCCAAGCTGGGCTGGAATCGGGTTAGACTCGTAAGAACGGGGCCCAGTTTTCAATTCCTGATGGTGTCAGCATCAACAGAGCAGCCATAATAAATATTTGCAGAGGAAAGGCAGAGAGGGAGAAGAAAGAGGAAGAGAGACTAAAAGGGATGTTAAAAGAGGTAAACACTTTGAAGTTATAAGGAAAATGTGCATCAGGGGTTCTGTGCGTTATCAAAGACCCGGGCAGAGGAAAAGCTACAGGAGCTCACACACTGATATGTCAGCCCTGTCAATCACTCGTGACAATATATGTAGGGTAAAGTTATAATGTGTATTTTCCAGCAAAGAGGAAGTCACAGGCAATAATTTCAGCCTCTGCAATAAAGTCTACTGTGTATGTTTTTTTTAAATCCTCGCCTGAGGATATATGTATCAATTTTCAGAGAGAGAGGAAGGGAGAGAAGAAGAGAAACATCAGCGTGAGATAATCGGTTGCTTTCCGTACACTCCCCAACCAGGGATCGAAGCCACAGCACCAGGACGTGCCCTGACCAAGAATCGAACCCTCAACCTTTTGGTGTGCAGACAATGCTCCAGCCAGCTGAGCCAGCCACCTGGCCAGGGCTCTACTGTGTGCTCTTGATCAACCACAAAAAACTCAAGACGATTACAGATGATGGTTGTCCATTTAGTTTTCAACAGTAACAGAAACATACATGATAAGCTGGAAAACAGATGAAATATATACATCACTGTCTGCCCTAAAGTCTACAACTCTAATTTACCACCTCACGGTAGGACTTAAAGAACAAATATATCTTTCCTTCCGATCTGAAAGCTAATTTATTTTAAATTTATCTGATACAAAATAAAAGCAATTTCAGTTTTCACTTCGAACGGGTTTCTGGGACCTGCAATCTAAGTAAACAAGTTTTAAGATAAGCCTGTGTGGATGGTGGTGGAAAACAGCACTTTGGGGGGCAGATAGACCCTACGTCAAAATCCTGAATCTACTATATACTAATTAGAGAGAGTGAAAGATGATAATGCCAGGCGGAGGATGGGCGGCTATGAGGATTACATGGGGTAATGTATGGCTTCTTTAGATGGTGCCTGGCGTGTTGTAAGCATCCCGTAAATAGTAACGATTTTTCTGCCACTGCAATTATCAATTACAGTGAAAGCATCCAGATAAATGGTGCTAAAGGCAGGCTTAAACAGGAATATTAACAAAAATAAAATACTAAGACGATTGTTAAAATGTGAGCTCCGGGAGGCAGGGCTATTTGTCTATTTCATTCACTGCTTTATCTGCTGAATTAGAACAGCCTCTGACACCCGGCAAGTGCTTAATATATATTTGTCAAATTAATTAATAATGAGCTCTAGGAAATTACTTCCCAACAGAGGACCCTCCAGAAGTGGGAAAACATCACGGTGTCTGTTTTCCTCCTCCAGCCTCGCAGCACGCTCTCTGCTGGGAAACTGACCAGCTTGGTTGTGGGTGTGAAGAGACCGCACCGGAAAAACGGATTCCTTCAAAGTAAAATCTCACCGGCCAAGGACCTCTGATGTGTCTTTAGTTACCTGAATGGAAACAATTTTGGTCCTTTTAGGTAGAAAGTGATGTGAGTGGCAAGAGCAAAGGACTCGATAAAGGACTTGGCTCTCGTCCCCACTGTGCCGTTCCCTAGCTGTGTGACCCTGAAGTTGCTACAACCCACCAGTGTAGCGCAAGGGCTGACCTGTGTTCCAAGGAGTCAGACATCCACATCTACTCAACAAGAAAGGAAATAAAGGTATAAAATATTCTGTGAGTCAGTTTTCTTCCCGCTGAAGAGCAAAAAGCCCCGACGTGTCTACCCCACAAGATTCCTGAAAAGATCAACTTAAAGCCCTTGCAATGGATCACTCTACAAAAATATTTTTCTTTGTCCATGAAAATACTACTTTATGCCTGCAATAGCTACGGCTTATTGTCAAGATCTTTTTTAACTATTGCAAAAAAGAAAAAAGAGAGGGAGAGAGAGAGAGATTGAAATACCAGGCTAATTAGTAAACAAGGAAACTGAAGAAAATAATAATGGCTGCTACTAAAGCTAAAAAGGTTTTAAAACGTATTTCCTTTCAGAATACTTTTTTGGAAACGTAATTTGACAATTGGGTTGTCATGGCAATTAATTTCTTATATTGGGGACCTATAAACAACATGCAAACAAGCTTTCTGCTCACTTGTTAAACTACAGTGAAGAAAAAAGTGAAGGGAGAAAAGAGGAGAACTCAGTGTTTTTCTGAATTCTAAGTTTTGTCTAGAAAAACAATTATAGGCATAGGCCATTCCTAGTCATCTTTCTGTCTCTACAAACGAAAACAGAATAAATGATTTGTAGAGGGAGTTCCAAACACCTTGTGTTATCAGAGGAAAAACCAGCTCAAAAATATGCGGACGTCAGAAAATAACGTCAATACTCGTTAGATGGACAGGACTGGGCTCTCGCATCCGAGCACACTGTGCCTCCCACCTTCAAGGCTGCCTGGCCCAAGAGGTGCAACGGAAGTGTAACAAGTGCTCTGAAATGCCGAGATTTGCTTTTTCAAAAAGAAGGGAGGCAGGAATCGGCGCGTGGCCAGTGCAAGCAGCCTGTATCAGGGAAGGCGCCAGCGTGGGGGAGCCCTGGCTCTATTCTGTGAGCCCCCTCCCCCTCCTGAGTGTCACGGGAGAGGTTTGAGGGCAGTCATGTGAGTGGAAAGCCTGGACTGTCGATAACAAGATCACATTCACCACAATTCTCAACCGTGATTTTTCTTGAGGAGTCAGATTCGCATCGGATACGTGTGTGTTTGATGCCCGTATTTTCCAAATCTGGAACGAACCGTGAGTTGTTCTAACATGACTAGCAAATAAAAATGTTATAGCTCCAACATCTATCCCAATGACACTGATGAGATTTTAGTACAAAGGATTCCTTTTTAGCCATTGCATAAACCCTTTGTCTTCCTGGGCCCATATTTTAATTTCTTGGAGGCACTAGTCACTAAATAATCCCCCTGTCTTCAGTGCTGACTGTAGCTCCTCAGACAATGGACTAGGCTGCCTGACCGTTTCCCCAGGAATTATTTAAACATTACCTAAATGCATAGGCTACACTTTGCTGCTACTTGCTTCTAATGAAAATGATAATGATGAATATCACAGCATTGTGGATTAAGACTCCATTAAAGTGCGTATGTGTTTACAAAGCTGTGGATATTAATTCAGGTCGCAGCTCTGGTAGAACGAGAGACGTGTTTTAACGTCATCTTCGTGCTCCTGCGTTTAAGGGTTTCTGTTTCCTTCCTAGGTACATTATGGGTTTGGGGGCCAATGACCCCCCCACCCTTGCCTTCTATCCCAACTCGGTTTAACCCTTGAATGTAATTTCAAAGAACTGACAATCAACAGGATCAATGTAACAGCTTTATTAATCTTAGAAAATGCTTAAGAACCTCCCGTGTAGGGTTTCTTAATAGAGCTGGTTTGGAGAATACTCCTTGGGCCTGGAAACAAGTGGGACTCCACACAGACACCCTTCAGACCAGTTCGTGGTAATGGGAGCCGTAGGCAGCCTTTGTCAGATTTTCCCATGCAATCATGAGCTGAAAAGCTGCCCTGGAACCGTGGATGAGTGTAGTTCTGTTACCCTGAGACAGGAAACAGAAAGGAATTCACTTCCCTTTTATAGATCCATGAGGCAAAGAAAGAGAGACGCACGACTCTTAGCCACCAAATTAGCAGGGACCCAAGAAAACTACTAGAGAGGATCTGAAATTGCTCACTGCAAGAGGCCCACTCTTGGGGAAGGGAGCCGAGTATTCTCTGGTACAGAAAAAGAAGGTTAAGTGTTTCTTTCCCTTCTTCCCCATGGGGTTCAAAGGCCAAGACTTTGGTCAGCCAGGAGTGTTGCTTTCTCATGGAGAAAAGGTCATCAGGGCAGTGAGGGTCCTGCCTTTGCCTATGAGCACAGACCCACAGCACGCCACCCCCTGCCCCCAATAATCTGGGTGTTCTGCTCTTGTCCCCAGAGGCCCTTGGAAAGTCAGAATAGGACATCAGTTAAATTAGCATCACGGTCATACAGGCATGCTACACCCTAAGCCAAAAATCCTTCACCTCTTCTACAATATTTCTCATTCCACAGGGTGCCCGCCTACATCATCCAAAATATTGCCTAACTAGACACACACCAAACAATAACATAAAAATGCCTCAACTTTGAATGTGGATTCCCCCCTCTCATTATTACATTCCAAGAAAGAAAGTAAAATAAAATATTAAATCTCTGCCTTTTTGATTAAGTTTAGAAGACTGAAGTCAAAGCTCCCTGCGTCCATGTTAGTCAGAATAATGACCACCCTTCAGGCCCCCAAAGATGTCCACGTCTGAATCCCTGGGACCTGTGAATATGTGACCTTGCAGGTTGTGGTTGCAGATGATGGAATTGGGGTTGCTAATCAGTTGACCTTAAAATGGAAACATAATCCTGGATCTGGGTGGGTCTTCTATAATCATAAGGGTCCATAAAAGGGGGAAAGAGAGGCAGAAGAGGTGGTCAGAACCAGAGGGGTGTTGGCATGACATTGCTGGCTTTGAGGATGGAGGAAAGGGGCCACAAGCCAAAAACCATGGAGAGGTTTCTGGAAGTTTCAAAAGGCTCTCTTAGAACCTCAAGAAGGCAACACAAGCCTGCCAAGATTAACTTTAGCCCGGTGAAGTTAATTAACTAATGTCTGTACAGAACCATAAGATAACTACATTTGTGCTGCTTTAAGCCATCACGTTTGTGGTAATTTCCTACAACAGTCTGGAAACAAACATATCCCCGACTTCCACATCTTGTTCTCTCTCAATCAGCTGCGCCACTTGGAGGACATTTGTGTCCCTTGTCAGAAGCGACACCTGAGCTTCCTATGCCCAGAATGGGTACAGCTTTTAGCACCTCCAACATTGAACCTGGGCAACTCCACGTTTCTCACGGTTGCCATATTTTCCAGTCAGTCAGAAGGACACCAAGGACTGTCACAGCACCGACAACATTTAGAGAGCACCAGGAAATGCCCCACAAAACTGGGTTTCCAGGTCCCAGTACACGGGCGGGAGACTCACCCAGGCTCACAGGCCATCCCCAGCCACACGGAACAGAGGCCTTGGGCAGGCTGAGGACAGGAAGGAAACATTTGGGATTTCAGTTCTGCCAGGGTGCTGGTCTGCCTACCCGAGGGGCCCCGATCTAAAACGAGCAGGGAGACATCCTCTACTGAGAAGTTCATCGTGACCTTGTAGGTTCTTGGGGGAAAGAGTTCCATCTATCATGCAGCCTCTGTTCTCTAAGAGTGGCATTTGGGTCTGACCTAGCTTTTCACATGATTTAGACAATGACACTTAAGACACTGCCTCTTAGGATGTGGCCCTTGGAAATTCCATCTCTACCGTGAATTGTTACAATTCAGGACTCCACACTGAACTGCGTAGTGACATTTCTTGTGAGAAGGTTTCCTCTCATGTATAAGGTTTTTCAAAGGCGCCTATCCAAGCAACTTCAGTGCCTCCCCTTCTCTGTTCTTGTATCCACCCCCAGCAAGACGCCAGAGCATCTCATGCCTGTGTGTTAATAATGGCTGCCTCTACCTCCTGCTCTGGAGAAGGAGCTTAGGAAACTCAGCGTTCATGGGCAGTTCTCTGGGTCTCTGCACTGGTCTCATTTCAAAATTACCTTCAGCAAATTCACGAACTTCCAAAAGCACGCACACCTCTGGGGGCCGACAAGAAGCAACTTGCTGTGGACCATGGGCTCTCTCTGTAAAGCGTCCCAGCCCCCGTCTTTTACATTGTCCAGGCCTTGACCAACCTGTTCTGTTTCCCTAGCAGCAAAATCTCTCTCTGGCCTCCTTTTTCTATCATACAGAGAGACGTTTCTGAGTGCTCTCCTTCCTCTGTTTTTCTTTTTCAGCTGGCCAAATGAAGTTTAAAATTTTTCGCCTGCTTTCTAAGTTGCTTCTCTTTGTCCTCAGGCCTGTGTGGAGCTAACATTGTTTGCTGGGTCACTTGGGCCAAACACGCACATGTCCAGAGCGTACCCTGTACCATTCCTAGCCTGACAGGAATGCAGGCTGTTCCAATCTGCTAGAAATAAACACAGCCCACCCCCCACGCCCGGGGAGATCTATGCCTCGCAGTCCACAGGCCTAGTGGCAATGGTGTGGATCTTTCTGGCTGAAACTGAGGGTGTTATCTGTCCTCAACATCCCTGCTATCAACGCCCTAGCCTAGCCCCCTCAGAGGACTGACCGCACCAGTTTCTGCAAGTACCAGGATTATCCACTAAGTAAGTACGCTGATAATCCCCAAGCAGTTTGAACAAATTTCATGTAATGTCCTCAAGTGACTGTCCCCGGTTTTCAGGGGGCTCTCATTGACTCTTGTGATTGACCCCAGCCCCTCCATACTGCCCAGAGGAGGTTTCTCAATAGTGCCCAGCCCGCCTTCCTCTGGGAACCATTCTGGCTCAGCCCCCTAAGCATGTATCTAACTAAGGAGGCTAAAACTTCAGGGGAGAAGTCCGGTCTCTGATCAAGTAACCACTAAAGCATCCCTTTCGTTTTTAGTTCTTTCTTTGAAAGCAGTTAAATGTGGGTTTACATCCTCACCCGGTTCATATTAGTGCTGAGTCCTCAGTCTCTTGGTTAAGAAAATTCCTTTTTACTCCATTTCAATCATCCCATCTTCCTTCAGCTCTTCTTTGACTTTTCAACTCCTGCTCTCTGACTTGACAATAAAAGCTTATTTTTTAAAACCTTATTCTGTTCCAACATAACTGTCAGGAAGCCTTGCTCTGAGAAATCACCTGGAGACCATTCTAGGCTTAAACACCAGGTTTATTGAAGGAAAAAGGGAGAAGGGGGTTGGAGGGAAGAGGAAACTCCCGGACCGACTCGAGGGCCCGAGGGCCCGTAGGAGCAAGGGGAGCAAGGGGAGCAAGGGAAAGGTGACTCCCAGACCACCTTGCAGGGCCCATCAGAGCAAGCAGAGAGGGGAGAGGGGAGGAGGGGAAGAAAGGGGGAGTGGAGACTTCCCGTCACCCCCTCGGGCCCGTAGGAATCGCCTGCCTGTTCCTCTGCAGGTCCCCGTCTCCACACCTTGTCAGACATACATTTCGGTGAGGGTGAGTTTACCCATCAACACATTCGGCAGGTAACTTTGCATATAGTTCATCTGCATACATCAGAAGTCCGGCAGGCCGTCCAGCTACCGCCATGTTCTGACAATAACTGACCCAACTTGACAACAATCTGTTCGGGACACAGGAGGTTTTCCATTTAATAGGCTTTGTCTCGCAATCCTCCAAGCCCACGTGTTCCTGATAGAGGAGGAAATCTCTATTCCGTTGATGTAAAAGGCAACATTTCTAGGTCATTGATAAAAATGCAACATTGTTCTGTAATTGTAATGTGGGTCTCTAAAATCCAGACTTAGGGAGGGAACCATCTAGAAGCAACCTGAGACTCCGTGGATAATGATGACTCCACAGTGTCTGGAAGCAAAATGAATCTAAGTCTCCCCAGTTCCTTCTTTTCCTGAATGAAATTAAACACAAAACCCAGACAGAACGAGGGAAAGCTGACCTAGGATTCTCTGTCAAAGCCCTAGGACTAATGATCTAACTGCCAGCATGTCACGCATTCATGTGCTGGTGTACAACTCAGCGGCCCTTTTTTAACTTAAAGTCCCTGTCACATAATGACACGGCGATAACACACACAGCCTACTGCAACCTTCCGGGCCCACGCTTCGCTTATCAGCCCATATGAGCAAATACTCAGTTTCTCCCTAAGGTAGCTTTCTTCCCAAATGGCACAGAAGGTAGAAGGAGATGTTTGATGGCCAAAACCTAGTACTCACCCCTCTTACTGTCCTTCTTTCCAGAAACCCTGTGCATAGAAGCACCAAATTGTAAACTCCTGGGCCCAGGCCCAGCTGAGCACCTAGTCTACCCCAGCACCTAGTCCACCCCCACCTACGCAAAGCAGCTGGACTCACAGCCTGCCCACCTTGACTTACATGCGTGGCCTCCCCTCAATGAAAATAGGACCAGCACAGAGGCGATTAATTTATTGGAAAGCAAAGAACCACTGAGTCCACCACCTGGAAGACACTGGGGCAGCAGCTGAACATAGACCTCAGGGGCCGTGGTTGGGGCCGACAGGGTGATTCTGGGTCCCCTGGCCCCTTGTCCTGGCCGCTGCCCAGGGACAGCCTAGGTCTCCCAGAGACCCTTGCTTGGGACCCAGGATGGAAGAAAGGCCCCTGTGGCCACGGCACACCCCTCCCTGTCCTGGAGCACAGGCCAAAGCTCAGAGCACCTCTGTGTCCTGGCCCAGAATCTGGTCTTGGAGCCCAGCCTTTGCCTCCACGGCCCACAGAGCCCCCACTGGAAGGAGAGCCTGCCCGCAATCCCAGCCACAGATCAAAACAGGCAGCGGGGCCAACCCCTGACCCTCTCCTGGCCTGCTGCATGAGGTTATTTTATTTACAAACGCAAAGGAAAATAAAAAGGTACCGTTTCATGAGGCTGCTAAGGAGAGGAGATTTCGTGGTCCCTGAAAGTACAGCATTAGCGTCCGCATCACCTGGGAACTTGGAGGAAATGCAAATTTATTGGGCCGCAGCCCACGTCCACCTGAGCGGGGTCTCACCTGCTCAGGTGATTGCACTCAAACTGGAGAGCCACCAGACCCTTCGGGTCACTGGCTGCTCCTCCTCAAATGCACAGGGGCAAGCAAGCAGAGAAAGAGGAACCCACCCTGAGATGCCCCTGCGTGGAGCCAGAAGGGGAAGCCTCTCTTGTGTACAGCGCACATCATAGGTTTTCCTCCCTCCGGATGATTTCACAGCAGTGTTACAAGATGAGACATAATCATTAAGAACCAATTCTGAGTTATTGACTCTCTCTTCTCACTGCTGCCTACCTTCCCCATTGCTGCCAGGGTGATTTTTTTTTTTTTCTAAAAACGAAGTCTGTTCTTCCTCTTTGCCCCAAAAGTGTGGCTAGCTACCTATTTCCTACGAAGCAAGCCGAAAGTAATTCAGCATGGAAAACTCGGCTAGCCACAAACTGGCCTCAAACCATGTTTTCAGTCTAATCTAAGCTCCTATTAAAGTCTTAGCATTAAAGGGGATAAGCAGCTTTGAATAAAGAAACAGAAGAGTCTCCGTGCTCTACAGCAGTTCCCTGTATCAGAGCCCCCAGGGAGCATGTCGGTAATGCTCATGTTCGAATCCCACCCCAGAGGAGCAGCTCCGGGGGCGCCAGGGGCCTCAGAAGGGTCTGTGGCAGGTGTCTGTTCAAAAATTCTGCTCTGCGTATTTAATAACGTGCTGGCTGGGTAGCGCCTAGGCTTGAAGCAGGCCCCTATTAAGCGTGTGCCCGATACCGGCCCTGTGGCGCCACAGTTAATAGTTTCTATTTTCAGAGGTTTCCATTTTAAGAAATCCTCCAGGCTCCCTCATCCAACTGTTCTGACACCTTAGAGCATGCAAACAGTGTTTTGCCCATTGAACACACACACAATAACTTCAGATGGATGTCCCCCTCATGGTGACAGAGGTGTCTCGCACTGCAATGTCTGAAAACTTAACTGGCAGGGACACCAGAGCCCGCCCAGTGCTGGATGTGAAGGAGAAGACCCACTTGTATTGTATTAGCCTCTCATTGGGGCTCATTTCCAGCGAGGACGCCACGCCTGCCACGTCTAACCTGAGACAGCTGTTTAGGGTGTCTCTGCCAAATGCTGCCATCATCGCCCTTAATTTTGCCGTTAACCATTGTTTTTAAATCTGCGAAGTCTCAGAACAAATAGATTCTGTTTGCATGAATAACGCACCATGGTCTCAAATACAAAGGGGCAGTCCAAGTCCGCATAGTTGCAAAGGAAATTGAGCCAAGGTCCATTTCCATTGCTTTGCCTACATCAAAGAGCTTTGGGTCCATTGGGGAAAAGTGTTCTATATATATATATATATATATATATATATATATATATATATATATATATATTTTTTTTTTTGGTTAATCTTTTGAAATTCTTTCACTTCCACTGCCAGAATTTTAAATTCTACTTCATCAAACTTTTTGGAAATGGACTGGGATCCAAAAGCCTGGTTTCTAGTACTAGGGTTGCTACCAGTAGCCGTTTGACTTTGGACAAAACATTAGACCTCTCAGAGACTCGATTTTCCTACTAGAAAATAGGGTCAGGTGGGGAGGAGAACGGAGTGGTTCCTAAAGTCCTTTTGCTCTAGTCAGTGGAGAGAAGGACATGAAACGCTACATCCCAGTCCAGGCAGTGCCAAGCATTGCAGTCTAATGAGAAGGATCAGACTCCTGCCTATTTCGCTACTCTGATGGTAAGTTCAGGCTGAGATTTTTGCAGATGGGTGATGTCAGAGGTGAAGAAGAGGAATGTCATGGTATCAGAGCTATTTACTCACCTGGTCAAGGTTTTTAAGACTCGCCATGTCACATGCTGTGCGGGAGTGGGCGGAGCACATGTGACTGAGACCTTTTGCTTCTCTCATTCTCCTTTCAAGAGAGAATATTCAGGCTTCTCCCAAAGCCGGAAACTGTTAGCCTGGGATGAAAATATTACCATGAATTAAAGCGTCATGAGTCCATAGTCACTGACCAAGTGTATGAATACAGTATTCCCTCACTTATCACTGGTATTACGTTCTAGACCCACCGCGATAGGTATAAGGGATAACCTTACATTTATTTTAGTATTTACTGTACAGTACTGCAAAATCCCGCGATATAGTGAAAAATCCATGATAAATAATTAAATGTAATATTTTTTAAAATCCCATGATACAGTGAGGCCGCGATAAGTGAACCGCGATACGGAGAGGAATGACTGTATTTGACTCGGTTTCTGTAACTAACGGTGAATTGGAAGACCGTGTACAGAAACTTTCATTTTATTTTACCAGGCTAAACTAATGTAGGTAATTAAGAATCACTGCCTAATTAACTTCAAATGGCTACACAGAGAATAACATAATTCTGTTACTTTCTAAATATCAAGGTTTATCCATATAATAAAAACAAAATTATGTGTCATCAAAGGTCTCACTATCTGTTCATGTTATGTCATTAATGATATAGCCTGGTTTTAGGATTACAGAATATTTGTGCTGTGGCCTTTTTACTAAGAGAAGACAAGGGGGTCCCGAGGTTAATGACTCTGACAGGTCTCACAGCTAGTTGGTGACAAGGACAGGTCTCACAGAAGCTCTCATGGTAGATGAGCGCTCTTTCAAATTAGTCATCGAAAGGATTCTTTTTTAGTAACCTAAATAATTTCTATTTTATTGTTCACGGGTTACTGGGCAATTTGGAACCAAGGGCGTTTTTGGCATTAGGCCGTGGTGGAGTAGGATGGAAAGAATGAAAGGAGAGTTTTTGTTCTCTGTTTGTTTGTTTTTCAAATGTACTCAATGCCACTTCTTTAGTTTCCATAATCTACCAGCAAAACAAGCTACACCCCAGCCCCATGCCTTGTGAAAAGATGACTTCAGAAAGGCACACTTTAGAAATAAAGTCCGAAACACGCGCGGCCCAGGGCCGATTGGGCTCTGAACGATTTGCGAGACCACAGGACACGGTCAGCGGTGGCCGCTCTGGAATGCTGCGGGACAGCTGGCCAGCCCCAGAGCACCACTGCAGGACGCGAGGCTGCGCACGCCAGAGGCACCCGGAGCGCAGGGGAACACAGGGGTCCCGCGCAAGCCTGCGGGTGCCCGGCGTCAAGCGGGAGACACTTCCGTCATCAGCTGTGATTGATGTGCTGCGGCCAGGAGCACATCCAAATGCCAGAAGCCAGGTAGACCGTGGGAAATGTCAGAAACGTGGTGGTGGTGGTGGTGAGGGGTGGCTAGGGATCAGATTCATCAGAGTCCAGGTCTTGAATATCCATGATTTATTTACAACCCCTGGCCCTTGGGGTTTGGCATATGAATGAATGGGGAGACGGTGGCAGATGATCTGTGAGACTAGTTTTTTGTTTGTTTGTTTCTTCTTCTTCTTTCTCATGAGAGTGTGACACCTCATGTCATAATATCAGCAGGGTCGGGAGTGACTGTGGGGTCCCTGCAGTGGCCTGCTCACAAGGGTGGTCATGGGACTCATCCTCTTGAGAAAGAATGTGTGATGGGACCCTTGGTGTTTTCATGTATTAAAATGAAAAGCTCATCCCCAGGAAGGAAAAGTGGGGGGAGATCTGGGTTCTTGACTCTGCTCAGACATTTGGGAAAACAGCTGTGTTTGCAAACTAAGTAAGCTCGTAGAGCTACAAGGTTTTGCCTTCTGACCCAGTGGCATGAGAGAGCAGTGTATAATCGCTCCAACAGCAGCCCTGTCTATGACCTGGGTCTGCCATCGGTGCCACCGCCCCTCAGCACTCAAGCCTGCTGTTGGAGAGACGTCCCCGCCACCCCCCACACACTATCCAGCATTTCTAACTTCTCATCCCAATAAATGACAGCATTACCACTGACCTGCCTCAGCCCAAAGCCCTGCTGAGTGACCTTTAAATCAAAGTGCCCTTGACAGTGGGCTGGTCACCTCTCTCCTAAGCATAACACTGGGGAGTGGACAGCCCCGAGCTAGGGACAGGAAATGAGGATGCCCTATTTCTGCAGCCACTGTGGAAGGGGACTTGAACCAGTTCCTGTACTTGGATACAACGCACCAAGGGCACCTCCTTCCTGGCCACCAGCTCCTCTTTGCCAAGCAGAAATGAATCCCCCTCACTTCCCACCATCACCCCCCAAAACCCAGGACAAGGAGGAAGAGGTCACTATATGAAAGGGCTGACAGATTGCAGGGCTTTTACTCATTATTGATGGGCGGGTGGTTGGGGGGTAGGGGTGAAAGTCAAGCATCTGTATTCTAGAAGGGACACAGCGAGGGTATTCCTTTACCAGACAGGGGGCACTCCTATTTCAGAATGAACACATTAATTAATGGATGACTGGGCTGATTATGTTTATAGGAGATTTGTCCGGCTTTAAAGGCACTGTCAGAACACATTGCTCTTGACTTTAACCATTCCTGTTTCTGCAAGAAGTAACTTCAGCACCACTAGCTACTGTCAGCCTTCACTATGGCCTCAGAGAAGTAGTTTGATAGGTACAAGCTGATTGGATCTGAGCTGCCCCCCAGAAAGGCAGACGGCCAGACCTGCAGCCCTCAGTTTCCGTGAGCCTTGTACAAGCCCTTCTGATGCTGGGACCTGGTGAGGGTAGTAGTCTTGGCAGCTGCTGGGAAAGGGAATGCAGAACAAAGGGCATGTCATTGGTTGGCCATCAGGGGACCCAGGTCCTAATGCACAACCCTGTTTACTAACTGGGAGAACTCGGTGGCGGGGAGGTGGGAGAAACCTGTCATTTGTTTTTTTTAATTCTGAAACTGAGGCTAGTGTAGGAACTCTACAAAGCAAAGAGGAGGGCAGAGGCAGCCAGGCACAGGGAGAGACCTGCCTGCCTCCCTAGCAAATGCTTCGTAAACCGCACGCTGCTGTGTGACGTTAAGAATTTAGTGGGATAAAAGCCCCCAAAGGCCACAAGTCAAAGTTTAGTAAAACATCTGACAGTCTCTTCCAGAAGCACCTACCCAGGGTGTTTCTGTATTAATCAAGACGCAGTTTATGTGGCCCACAAGCTGGGTCACAGCCGCCCTTCCTTGGCTCTGGAACACAAGGGCTTGACTCCCTTTGGTGCCTGAGAAGCAAAGCTCTTTACGGTGCAGGATGTTTTCACTCTCAGGAATGAACAAAGCGAGCGGCACAGGAGTGACAGCCAGCACGGGACTAGGACTGGCAGTAGAAGGCAGGACCAGGCAGGGGGACCCATGACTAAGTGCACTCTCATCTTCAGTAGATCCTTAAAGAGATACATATCCTTCACCATTTGTTTGGGTTCAGGAAGTATGGGTGGGTGGATGGGAGAACAGGTTCTACAACCAGGCCGCCTGAGCTCAAACCATGGCTCTGATTCTTTCTAGCGCTAAAGCTGGACAAGCACTGAGCTTGTCGGCAGACACGGGGGCTGATCATAGTACCTACCTTGTCCTCTTACAGATAAGGCGTTGAGGACGTTAACAGCCACATACCAAGTGCTTGGGAACTGTTCATACTCATGACTTCCTCCCCGTGTGCCCAGCTCAAATACGCAGTCAAAATCAAGTGGTTGTCATAGAACAGGCTTTGGTCAAGTCACAAATGGTATCTCCTGTAAGCATGTATATCTCAGTCTTCACAATGACATCATGAGGAAGGAAAATTTTTCTTGTGATAGATACAAAAGTGGATGTTCTAATTGGTGGTCAAGGCGATGCAGCTGACAGGGGCTGGAGGCTGGAGTCAATCCAGGTCTGCTGCTTGGAAAACTACACAAACAAGGGCCCTGTTTGCTCCCAGAGTTGTCACTCAGGATGGGAGGCTCTGTGCAGGGAACGCCGTGGCTTTGAAGGAGGTCTGAGCTTGGCTCCAGCAGCAGTAGAAAACGTAATAGTAGATCGAGATAAAACCTGCTTCATAACCACAGAGGCACGTGAAAGATGCCAAGCCTTGGTCACAAGGTCTGGAAACTACAGGCTGGGCGTCCTTAGGGGGAATTTAAATCACTCCTAATCTTTAACAAAAGAGAAAAGCTGAATGCTCTAAGATCCTCTATTTAGAAATGCCCTTAGATTTTTGCCCAGCTGAGTGGGAAAATATCAAACTCAAAACCCTTGAAATACCTGGGGAGGTCAGATTCTAGTGTTTTTGCTAAAAACCAGAAAATGAAGGGTCAGGTCTTTGAGGACGGTCTGATGAAGTCTGTGAACACCAGGCCCCCAGGAGCACATCCCAGCCAGGACTCTCTCTCCTTCTTGGGTCAATGAGAAATCCAGAGACAGCCTTGGGGAGTTTGAGGAAGAGAAGAGGGAGTCAGCTACCCCGTATCTGTATTCCTCACCAACTTCTCTGTGAAGCTCTCTGCATGCCAAAGGGAGACAGCGATTTCATCCTGTGCGTTACGGACTTGACTCAGAGAGGGCTGATGCACAGAAGCCTACTCCCCTGCCTTCCCACTCCGCTAGACATGCACCAATTACTGTATGCTTTAATTCTGTTTCCTTTAGTAAGAGGAAGATCGTCGCCAACAATGGAAGTGCTGTGTAATAAACAACAGTCAAGCATGATACAAATGTATAAAGAATGATAACTATTGTGATAAAATAGATAAATGCTATGCAGCAAAGAAAAACAAAACCTAAATTTTAACAACAAAGAAGAGTTAAGTGAACCATGGCTTATCTATATGCTAGAAAGGTGAAGAGCCATTCAAAGTGATTTTTATGAAGAACTCTTAATGAAAAAAGGTAATGTCTCTAATGGAATATTAAATGAAAATTTACATTGTGTGCCTGCAGGTATTCTTGATGGGTAGATAAACAGATGGATGGATGGACAGAGATAGAGGCAATGCGAGGGAAGGGGGAGAAGGAAGGAAATTATAGCAATATATAAATAGGATTTACCTCAGAGTGGATGCACCACGAACGTTTTATTTTCACTTTAATTTTCAAGTCTTTAGTTCTACCCTGCCTTGTTCTAAAAGCAATTTAAAGTTGTTCACATGTACCTAGAAGATAAAACTAAGTTTGAGAAAAGCAGGCATAGAATACACAGAAGAAAGAGCAGTTATCACCAAGCGGGTGGCTGGGATGTGGAATGCACTCCCAGAAGCCCTGCAGGGTACGTGGAGATGGGGCACAAATTCCCCTGTAAGCTCTCTAACCACAACAACACAGAGGGAAACCCAACAGATGATGTGACTCCTCTCAACAAAGTAGAGCATTCACAGGAAAATAAAGCAGAAATTATTCCATTCAAGGATACGGGAAAGAAAGTTCTCCCACGGTTCTCTGCTCAAGAGGACATTGTAGAAGCTGGTGAATCTGGTGGGGCAACATTTGTCTCCTCTATGAGCCCATGGGTCGTCCACAGAAGATCCCAGGAGACTCTGTGTAAGCGGAGGACAGAATGCCCACATACAAGAATAGCAGCTACTATGTAGGGACAGTCACTGATTCCCAGACTCTGTGCTAAGTGACTCGCACACTATGTCATCTCGTCCCTGTATAACGTTGCAATGTCTCGTCATCTCGCTTTATGGGCCCAGAAATGGGTTTCGAGAATAGCTCGGCTTCAATTAGCTACCTAATGGCCAGCCGGAATTCTGACTCCACACCCGACGTGGGTCACCGTCACAAATTTTGCTTCTCGATCCGAACAAAAAACCAACGCTCCATAGAGTCCAGTGGCACGAAGCCCAATCGCAGTGCAGTACAAACAGCTCCAGAGAGGATCATTTTTCTCGATATTTTTTAGTGTTCCCAAGAGTTTGGAGATGATTAGGGTGACCTGTAAGTGATCCACTCTTTATGGTTCCCTGCACCATGCAAGTCCACCTGGCCTCCACTACTTCCAATTGATTTTAAGAATTCCTGAGGCACCTGTTTCTCTCCACCTGCTAAGGGACAGCCCTCGAGCTGCAGAGAATCACCTTGGCTTGTAAGTTTCTCCTACAGCTTCTAACAGTTCCAACATAAAGGCCACCAACAAGCTTCTTGCATGAGGTGGGTTCTCAGAATGGACTTCGACCAGCTGTGAACACCTTACTGTGCTCCTCCTGGGTAGCACCTCTCTGCTCGTTCCTCTCCTGAATCCTCACCCCACACCTTCCAGTGTAGGTTCTATGAGACCCCTATAGGCAGAGGAGGACAGCAAGGCCCAGGAGTTTTAAGGGATAGGAAACTGACCCAAACTACATCTACTAGAGCTGGTAACGTTGATTGGAAATAAGCGCTCTTGTAAATTCCTTTACGAAGCACCCAACAGCATTGACAGTGTACGGAGCCCTTGACCCAGAAATTCCACTTGAGTAGACTTTCTAAGGAGGTACGTATAAAGGGGAGCAAAACAGAGCTAGTGGGATGTTTCTGAGCACTGTTTATAATGGGGAAAGACTGGAAACCAGATGTCCAAAAATAAAAGTTAGTTTAAATAAACTGGAACCTATCCTTACAATGAAATAGCACGTATCCAGGTAAAACTGTTGTGGAATGAACTATATTTATTGACTTTAAAATTATTTTTTGTTTTCATGTATTTAAAGTAAGAAAATGGGGTTACAGAACCATTTGTGTAATAATCTCATTTCTTAAATAAAAATTGTAATATACATGTGTAAGACAAAAACACAGAAGGATCTAAGGATTGCCTCCAAAATGTTAATATTTATTATTTCTAGGAGTAAGGTATTACCAGCAGCTTTTAACTGCTTCTTTATATGTATATGTATTTTTTTTTAAGTTTTGATAGTGAAGATGTAGTACTCTATGCAAAAGAAAAAGGAATTTAAAAGCAAAACAAATAAAACATACCAACGCCTTGGTTTCGCATTGCTGCCTATGTGGATAATAAGCTTGGTAAGTCAGATCAGAACAGTCTTCTGTGCTTGTCTGTGGCATTGCCATGGTCAGAGCTAAAGATTTAAGAATCCTTCCCAGCAGGGGGGTTGACAAAAGACACCCACTTGGGTATGGGGCTGCTCCTTGAGGTGTGCCAAGCAGGGATGCCAATAACAGTAACCTGAAGCTTTTTCTCTCTAATGCTTTAAAATTCCACGGGAGAGCCATGGCTCCCTGGAGAGATGGGAGTCAACCCAAATTGTACACTGTTCGTAAGAAATTTTCTTTCACCCAAATGTTCCCCATCTCTGACTTCCCAAGAGTGCACTTACTCCAGTGGACCTAGCAGTAGCTTATTATTTATTATAGCTTTCATGCAAGCAGAAACCACACGGTATTCGAAGATAATTCTGCTCCCACATGAATAAAGACAGTTCAGACTTGCCTGTCACCAAAAGGCCTCAAAAGACTCAAAGACATAATTATAATTTTAGTCCTAAATGTTTTTAAAATATGAGCCAACATCGATCAGCACTTCTTTTTCTGGAAGGCTGCTCCCCTGAGTTTCTGAATAGAAAGATGGGTCCTGGCCTTTCACCTAGAATAGCACCCCATAAAGTGAATGTTTTCCCCTGACCCTTCCCTTTTCCCCAACTGGGGGAAGCTTTCTTCCTCTGACACAAAGTTGTCATGTGTCCACTAGAAAACACATGCATGACCATGTTCTGCTTCTGTGACTTCCAAACAAGGAGAAAGTCACTAGAAGCCCCCTTTCCTTGTGTCTGCTAGACAAGCCGCCAAGTGCATTCTGAGCTTCCATGTAAAATGTCAAGGAGTTTCTAAGCTTAAGAATGTTAGAAAGCCACTGTCCACAGGGCAGTGGAGATACCGGGCCCCTCATGGCGAAGCCTTCACTCTCCTCTCTCCTTGTTTTCTATTACTCACGGGGAGGACGGAACTGCCCCATCGTGCGCCTGGCTCTCTCATGCCTCGGTGGCTGCCCACACTCTGCGCTCCCGACTGGGAACACCCTCCTACCCTGGCTGCCTCGGGACTGCTAACTCACTGCCACCGCATGGGGTGAGCACGGCCCTTCCCCCCTTCCGCCCGCAAGGCCAATTACTCTGCGCTGCTTCCTACACCTTGGAGAGAATCCCATTATTACATAAGCCACACGCAGCTAGAATTGTCTGTTCCACGTACAACTTCTCCGCCAGAAAGTCAGATTTGGATAGTGATGCTGAGACCATTGCTCTGTTTGACCTCAGAATTAGCCGAGTGCTCTTCTCCCAAGTAGGAACTCAGAACACTTGGCTGACCTGGATGGAAAGACCACGTCGGGTCAGCAGAGACAGTGAAGGAAAAGGGAAGAAGGAAGTGGGGGCAGGAAGAGAAGATGGAGAGAGTGGGCAGGCAGGAGAGGAGGGAGAGCTGAGGGAGTACGGGGTGAAATACTCAAGGGTATGAAGGATTTAGGATCTTAAAATCTGGATTTCTTCATGGTCAAAACCTCCTTCTTGTATAACACCTATTGTTTAATTCATGGCAAAAGGAGATAAGCAAATAGGACAAATGGTAGCATTGGTACCTCTGACAGCTGCTGAGAAGGGCTTTTCAGCCTTGGCGGAGCAGTAAAGGACACAGGGTCAGGGAAGAGGGAGCAGCCAGAAGGCCAGGCGAGCTAACTTGCTCACGGACCTCCCATCGCTCATCCATCCATCTCGAATTCCATAGTAAGTGCCTTGGGCAGGCTGTGACCAGGAGGCTTCGCGGAACAAAGAAGCATTGAAAAGAACTGTGAAAATACAGGGCATGTCATCTCAGTGAAGAGCACTTCACCTCAGAAGGGACATGTTTCCCATGATCTTTCCCGTTGAAAAAATTAAAATACATGTATATATGACCTACGGACAGGAACAACAAGCTGGGGATTGGCTGTGGGAGCGGGGGTGGGCGGGGCAGGGGAGAGCAATGGGGGAAGAACTGGAACAATGGTAATAGAACAACAATAAAATAATTTTAAAAGAAAAAATAAAGTTAAAGAGAAAGGAACCTAAAGTCAGCTTACCTGATGCTGGAAACAATAACAACCGGAGAGTGGAGCTATTTCATGGAATTGATCCCTAGGTAATCATAGCAAAAAGCATGTGATACCCTGAGATAATTTCAGAGAAGTCTGAAAAAGGAAAGGCGGGATATTCAGGAGCTGGAACTCTAGATACAAGTTCTAAGGCATAAGGGGGTTTTGTGAACTTGCTAGGAAAAGGCAAAAAAGCTTTAGTATGACTCTGTTTAAGAATACCACTCCCAGAAAAAATAAATTTAAAAATTATTGCTCAGTTGCTGGTGTTTCTCTGAAGGAAAAGGACTCATGAGCATTTTAGTTGATAGAATTCTTCCGCATGTGAAAAGTTTAACAAAACATACCTGGTCTCTGGCTCCCCAGCTGCCTTTTGTCATTGTGACAGCCAGAAACACCTTCATAATTCCCCAAAGCTCCTGGGAGAGTGCCATTATTCCCATTCTGTCCTCTCTTGAGACCCACCAAGGCTACATCCTAGCCCTTCCCCTTAAAGTCTATCTGATTTTTACAGGTAAGATTAAGTAAGGTCCAGAGAAGAAATGGGACTCCAGACAGTCATTGACTTGCCCAGAGCCCAAACCTCACAACTCTCAATATGTTGCATATCATCTGGGGTTTGTTGAGCAAGGCAGCTCAGGACTGTAACACCCCGGGGAGAAGCCTCATGGGTGATCGAGCCTGTCCCACGTCCTGGCCACCGCAAAGGAACTCCCAGCAATCTTCTTAACAGATGAACACCTGTGGGTCTGTTGATCCCAGGCCATGGAGATCAAAACTGTATTTCTGATGTTCAAAGGCCACTTGAAAATGTCCAGAAAAAAGTAAAGCACCATGTGATGTCCAAAATAAATGACAGTTTTTAAGCATTGGCATATGTATTATTCAATGTCTGCTTTATCTAACCGGTTAATCACTGAATCAACTTAGTCTTGAAGTCTAAACCAACTTTAGATTAGCTGTGGATAAATGATGCTTTGTTCAGTTGTGACTCCCACTTGGAAGAGCCTCTCTGAGTTTCTGAAGTGAATCCTGCCATACATAACAGAATAAAAGAGAACAATGAAGGCTTTCTGTATTAAGACTGCATGCTGTAGCTTTGCTAAGTTTGAGAAGTTCTAGAAAATGGAGAAGCCTAGGGTAAGGGGAATCATTATACTCACGGATATGGAATTTTTAAAGGGTAAATTTGGTTATGCAAATTGGTTTATCAAGAAGTATATTAGAGGGGATGTAAATCTCAAAAGTAAACCTTATCTCATGAAGAGACTCATTTTGGGCATGGGCACATTGAGGACCATTCTAGAAAAGTTAAGTTGTCCTTCCTCACAAAATGATGCCAACCATCTATATAGCAAAGTTGAGCAGTGGTATAGTTAACAATGTGTCTTGAAGGAATAAGAAAAATAGGAAAGTTTTTTTCTTCCAAGAAGTACTCAGTAGCTAAATTTTTTTTCCCTTTGTTTCTTTTGGATGTTTTTAAATCTCTGATGATACAGGTGCTGATTGGTGTCCAGTCTTGTCTTTTCCTCTTAAAAAAAAATGGAGCAGGGAATAAATTTAAATCCCTTTCTAACACAGAGAGTAGTAACAGCTCTGCCCCTGGGTCAGTGCTGTCTAAGTAATGTTAAATGCTGTCTGTTGTAGAAATGCCCAGTTAGCTGTAGAGTCGTCGTCGTCGGCAGCCGTCCGTCTCGAGAGACGATGGTGTAGCTTCTTAAGAGTCTATCTGCACCGCCGAGAATGGCTGTGCAGTCCGACTCGGGAGTGACATCGTATCTGTCTCCTCCCGTGTTGAATCGACATCTTGCGATGACGCTGAAGCTACAGAGCCTGGGCAGGGTGATATGGAGGGTCTGCTGTTGCCCATGCAGCACACCCCCCCTCTCTTCGCAGCTGAAGGGTCCAAGGGAAAGACGGAGTCAATACAGCTTGGCTTCAGGTGCGCCGCAGGAGTTGCCGGTGTTGACTACAACGTCAAACCGCCTTAGGGACTCCGGCTCCGGATTTTCTGTCGGGGTTTACTCCCTTAGCCTTTCCCCTGAAGAGGTATGCCGCAAGGCAGCGGAGGTTTTTTGGAGTCAGAGTTTTCCTTCTCTGATGTAGAGTAACACGTAGTAAAATCTTGACACCCCCACCCAAAGTTGTTGTTTTTGTTGCTATTTTTTGATTGGTCGGTTGTTTTGGCCCAATATGGCCCTAACAATGTTTTCAGCTAATAATATTGGGTCTCTACCTCCAGGAAATTTGAACATACATTTTGAGGACTCGTGCTGCTGAGGAAGAGAGATATCTTCAAGACACAGCAGTTACTTCACCAAAGCAACCTGGGAAGCAGGATAGACTCAAATACACAATCGTGTGTTTCAAAGGATCGGAGAATCAATGAGGAATAAGTTGTAAACCCCCAAGGAGGAAGCCCCTTGCAGATGGGCCCCGAGGACTCCCCACTTCTGGGGGGAGGCACCTGCCAATTACGGGTGAGGGCTGAAGGAGAGATGCTCCGCCTGAGACAGACACCAGCAGAGCTGACCACAGTGTGAAGCACTGTAGTGACAACAACAGCGAGCTTTTGGCCTCCAAGAGACAGGTGTCCCTATTAAAAGATACACCAAATTCCAAGGGCAGGAGACTGGAGGGTTAAATGAAATCATACAGAGAGCAGAGTGGGATTTCCTGCAGCTCAAACAGCTAAGGAAGCAAAGCCCCCTGGGGAAGAGCCATGAGAAACGTGGAGAAGAACTGAGGAGGGGACCCATCACTGAGGTATCCACCACTCTTCCCAGGGGACGCTGGCTAACCCAGGAACGAGTCAGAGGCTGACAGCCCAAAGCCACGTAGTTACCTGGGGGAACAGAAGCAGGAACAGACAGAGGGCTTGGGCGCCACACCCACCCTTCCAAACGTAGGCTGTGCCATGTCTTCTCACCAGCCTTCCACGCCCGCGGGCTGCTCTGGTCCTCACTGACGCACGTCTTTTCCTTCCGGAGTCTCTGCGGTCATGCGTGCTTCCTTTCTTCATCCCACGTGCCACACCACAGAGCCTTCTGCCCTGTCTTTCCCTCTTCACGGACGGCGAGCGACTTGAAAGCGGGTGTTCCATTTCCTTCATGTCCCTGCAGCCAAGGCTCAGCATAAATGCTACCAAACGTGTGCCCGGTGAATAAGAGGAATGAAGAAAGAGGAGAACGATAAACTGCCCAAAAGGAGTATGAAGAGCCAAAGTAGCGACATCAATCACAGGCTGGAAATGGAAACCGATGGGGAAACAAAAGATGGGGATCCAAGGGGAAGACCTGGTAGAGAGGTGGTGGGGGACCAGAATGAGAAGAGGAGGAAGACGTTCCACTGAGAAGAGAGTTTCATTGCGTTCCTGTATGGGGCACAGGTAGCGTAGTGTGAGGAAGTGGGCCTATTGACCTTTCAAGGGGCAGCGGGAAAATGGGGAGTGGGCTCACTCCAAACCATTGAACAGGGCCACTCTGGGCGTGTCCCCTTTTTCTTCCCATCGTGCCCTTACCTCACAAAACCAGAGCCTCCAGCCTTCTGGCCCCCATGCACATCGGGTTCCCCAGGGCTCTGCTCAGGGGCAGTGCCCAGCCCCACGGACATGGCTGTAATGCTAGTTCTCCACGGCTCGGTGTTGCCCAGCCACGTGGAGCACAGGGGCGCAGCCAGCTGGGCTGATGGCAGCTAATACCCAGGGTGTTCTCACAGCAGGAGAGACCTTTTTAAATGCTCTTCCAAAAACACTTAGTTCCACGTTGGGCAGGGCTCTTGTTTAATCTGGTCCACTCACTAATTTTTTAACTTTCAGGACACCCTCTGTCACATATCAAATGGACCATAGGATCCTCAGGATGGATAAGTCCCTTGAGTATGGGGATAAACCTCAGGGGCCCTGTTGATGATTTCTCCAGAGGCAGTGTGAGTTTCCTGGGCCTCGGGGACTTTATCTATAAAACAATACAGTGAGGTCTACATAGCGGTTTCCACCGAAGAGCTTTGTTATGAGGATCCAAAGACATAATATTCCTAAAGCACTTAGTATGTGCCTGACAAAGGTCAAGTGAGTCTCCAGGATGTGTTTGGTCCAGTCGCACAGCACTCACACTAAAGAAAAAAACAACCAACTGACCACTACCAGTAACTACATAGGAATCTCTACAGTCTCTTGATAGACACCTTATGCAAAGTAAATATGTCACACTTTCGGCTTCACCATTGACGCCCTTCTTAGTGTCTGTCACCATACTGGCAATTCGCTTTCAAAAATCCCTCATTTCTCCTCCTCAAAATACTGCCCTGACACCCACCTCTGTGACTTCTTTGTCTCTTTCCCCTTCTCCACTCCCTCACTAGCCATTCATGTATTTGGCAAATAGCTGAGTATTTTATGCTGAGTGTAGGGTATGAGTTGCTGAATCCAACATCCATGGTCTTTGCTTTTCCAAGGCTTCTACAAATCTCTTTATATTTAGGTTCTCTGGGCCTCTCTGTTCACTCTCCCAGAGGAGATGCTCATCTCTGGAAACTCTATAAACAATGAACTATCAGTCTTCTTCTCATCCTACTGCACCTGCTTGAACCTACCTGTCCAGGTTCATCATTGCTGTCCTTGTGCTACTTATGACACAGACAAAATAATATGTGTTTAAAATGATATGTAGCACCACTGTCACCAAAGATCAAAGCTGCCCTGTGGCAGGCATAGGCCGTGGAACTGGAGAAGAAAGTAAAGGTGTGTGTTGGGGAGTGTTGAGAGGAGACAGGAAGGAGAAAAGATAGCTGTGGAGCCAGTGAGCTGCATGACGACACAGACCTCATTCAATTCCCCGCTAACTTGGGGCAACAGCTATATCACCTCATAATTCACTAATTTCTCATAGGCCTATGTCTTATTTCTCAAACTCCAAGTAAACTGTAAACTTCTCAAAGGCAAAGTCCGAAACATCTCATATCACTTATCCCTGCTGTGAAGGCAAGAAAAGTTTCCAGAAAGAGAATGGAATCAAGAAGGGGAGTCCTTGAAGAAAGAAAGAGAAAGGCCAAGAATTGGAAGACTAATGATACAAAAAAAGTATACTGAGGGATCCTTTTATCAAGGAGAATTGGCCGAAGTCCTTTTAAGATCTGGTGTACAGTATTCCCTCACTTATCGTGGGTATTACGTTCCAGACCCCCCCCCCCCCGCGCGAAGTGGGAACCTTACATTTATTCTACACTCTTCAACCTACGTAACTTTAACAACATATGTATACAGTAATGCAAAATCCTGCGATATAGCGAAAAATCCGCAATAAAAAATTAAATATAATATTTTTTAAAATCCCGCGATACAGTGAGGCCGCGATAAATGAACCTCGATATAGTGAGGGACTGCTGTGTCTACCTCGCAGATGTCCTTCCAGAGCCTACCCTTTGATGATCTGTTAAATAATAACAGACACTGAAGGGAGTTTCAGGAGGGTCCTAGTTCTGTGCTCTCTCCTGTGCTTTGGTTTAGGGGCTCAAAACCAGCCCCCATCCTTGTGGAAAGGCAGTGAGACTCCTGGGAAGACTGCTACACTTCAACGAGAAAAGAAATAGACAGTACTGAGTTCATTTAAAATACAAAGCTCTTATGTATTCATCTGCATTTGTTGTTTGCCTTTCTCCTTGTGCATTTGTTACATTGTTTCCTAAACTAATTACCTAATTACAGAGGGTGAAAGCATTTAAAGGATTGAAGTGAGATCCCTCACATGTAATGTGGCAGAAGAGATGTTTTATTAATTGCTCCACTGGAAAGTGTTCCCACCCCTTTCACAGCCTCTGCATCATTCATGAATCTGCCCCCTTCATCCAGGTGTTTAAGCAGCGTTAATCCACCCCCACTAAGGTACCACTGAATACCACTGGTCATATTCTAAGCCTTTTAATTAATCACATTAGTGGTCACATGTTGATCCCCTTCTCTCCCACATGCCATTCATGCAATTTCCTGGGGAGAGAACCAACTGGAACACACATTTCTAGCAATGTCCGCGAGGCACTTTGTAAGCAATTATTTCTTTAAAATTGGAGTCACCAACATTTCAGTCAAGACAGGTCAAAGTGTGGCTATTTGTATTGTGACCTATAGATGTGGTTGACATTTGTGTCCTGTTCTGTGTACAGGAGAACCAGAGGTAAACACAGGGCAGAACTGACTGCTCAAAACCATGGGCTCCACAAATCAGAGATCCATGTACATCAACACACCCCTCTTTTTCAACACCGGTGCCCTTGGGAGATGCATTAGCTGAGGGAGACCAGGCTACACCGCAGAAACAAACAACTCCCTAGGTCCCCACGGTGTAACATAAAGGGCGGTATGTCATCCACCCAAATTCCAGTGCAGGTCTGAATGACACTCTCGAGGCCGCTCAGCAAGGCGACCTGCTTCAATCAATCATGTGTGTGGCTTCACCATCGCAACAGAAAACCTCTTGCCCGGCAGGGAAAGAGAATTGTAGGCTGGAGAATTGCAAGTGGGCTCTTACCGTCTCAGCCTGGGTGACAGATATCACATCCAAAACGAATCATATGGTCCTATTCAACTGCAAGGAGATGAAGCCATATAGTCTTCACGTGCCTTGAAAGGAAGGAGAAGCAGATGATGGTAATACTATTAACATCTATCAAAGGAGAGTCAGCCCGCCAGTCTCTGCCTCAACTACTTACTGGTTATTGGCGATAACACTTCACTCCGCCAGGTTAAATGCTAGTTTACAAAGAATATCCCAGCGTCTTATCTCATTTATTTTATTTTATTTTTTATATCTATCACATTTTCCCATGTTTTCTTCTGTCACATAATTCACCGACTAAACCCTGAGTGAAAAGGAATTTAGTTGGGAGGTGCCTCACTCTACCATGTTATATTTCTATGTATCAGTTCTTACAGGGTTTCTTAATATGGGTGCCATGATTCAGAGCTTACATGCACTTTCTAAGGAGGTGTGGGGTGGGGTGTACGTGTGTGTGTGTGTGATTTTTCTTGGAGAGAAGGTCCAGACTTTTAAGCAGATCCTCCAAACATTTCCCCTCTACTGGTCTATTACTTTTTTTAGAACAGAAACTGTCTGAACAATCTTCCAATCTTGCAGAGCATGCATTGAGTGTGTGGTGTGGCCAGATGGACAAAATAGAATATTGAAGGAGGAACTGAGGGAAGGAAGGTGGGAAGGAGCAGGGCCCTCCAGAGAAAATGTATAGATAAGGTTCAGTGATTGAAGGGATGTGATCTGGACAGTAAGTCCCGCAGAAGGCAACTGATGACTTGCAGGGAGGGAGCCAGGACACAGGATAAGAGCGGTACAGAAAGCAGGCAGGTCCAGAAGACGGTCGTTTGTACGCTTTGCACAGAGCTGGGGAAGTCCCCTTGCCTGGCCCTGGAGAAGGATGCCCTGCAACCATAGCTTGCTTATCACTGAGCTCCTGGTCTGGCTGTGCATCCAGGCACATTCTGGAACAAAGGGTTAGCATACACATGTAAGGTTTTCAAATGAATCCATGATTTAGTTAGCGTATTGACTCAAATAAATATTAACTGTAAAGAAATCATCCCCCACATTATCGTTGTGTTTTAAGTTACAGCTGCTCTGTACTGGCGGGATAAGAGGGTGAAGCCCTAATGCAGAAAGAGTTCACAATGTACATAGCAAACCAACTAAAACAGTTAAAGAGGAAATTATATTAAAAAAAAAAATGCTACCCCACAGAAGATAGAAATCCACAACCAATTACTAAACCTATAGCATATTTCGATGTTTTGGGGAGGCTTGACCGTAGCTTTTTGATTCTAAAAACAAGAACGTTGGTTTACTCTGAAAGTCCAGGAGGTCCTCTGTAAAGCAACAGTGTTCATGGTTTTAAGGAGGCATGGTGGACTGAGCAGGTAAGCACACACACCTTTTCCCACAGATGGTAATACTGCCCTGACAGCTCAGTCTAAGCCACTGGTGCTCCCCTTTGTACTTCTGGGAGCAAGGATTTGAAATGTCCTCTCCACTCTGCTTTGCCCACTAACATCACACTTCTCCTTCAGAAGGCAGCTTAGAAACCCCCGGCCCTGCTGGTAGCATTCTTTACGACAACAACTTCTGCCGTTTCTGAGGGTACGCCGTGGGCATCCAAAATGCACCTCCAGGCCTACAGATGAGGACATTGGAGGCCGGACCTCCTATCTGCATGCCCGTTACCCATAGCAGATTTCTCATCGCTCAAAATGGGGGAACCCCTTGCCATTTCATCTTTGGTTTCATACCCAGTGGTTCTGGCCACGTGACAAGGACCGAACTATGTCTGTTGAAGAGAAAGTGTGTGGGAGAAAGGGAAGGAAGGAAGGAAGGAAGGAAGGAAGGAAGGAAGGAAGGAAGGAAGGAAGGGAGGAAGGGAGGGAGGGAGGAAGGGAGGGAGGGAGGGAGGGAGGGAGGGGGGAAGGAGGGGGGAAGGAGGGAAATAAAGGAAAGGAAAGAAAAGGAAAGGAAAGGGGGAGAAAGGAAGGAGAAGGGAGGGAAAAAAGAAAGAAAGCGAGAGAGAGAGGATATTTTCCAAGCCAGAACCAGAAGGCAGGGTCCCATCCTTCCCTAATACCCAGCAGAAACCGCTGTGTTGTCATTACAATAATAACACCCTTGCCTTTCTTTAGGTTTTATCTCCTGTACACACGCATTATCTCACCTAATTATCCAGGTTCCCTAACCAGTAGGTATGCGTTGTCCAGCCCTGTCCTAGGAGCAGGAGCTCCAGGGCCTGCCCGTCTCACTTTACAGCACATGTGGACCTGACTCCAGCCTTTGCCCAGAGCTCTGTGATTCGCATCTGCTAAAGAGCTCACATTCAAGACTTGTGAGCTGGTGTCTCCTCGCAGAGAGCACAGCGGGACCCACCCTTACAGCCGGCAAAGGGCCTGCACTCCAATCAAGGCCATTCAGCTAAGCTGGGGGGAGAACAGAAGTCAGCGCCAGGCCACCCGTGGGCCGTCCCCTAGCAGCACGATGGAGCGCTGGCTGAAGGCACAGATCCGGGGGCAGCCCTGATGCTCCTTTCTATGTGAACTAACCCTTCATTTCAAACGCTTCTTAAATCACAAGGTTAGACAGAATCTAGAAATCACCATGTCAACTTTCTAAAATTGGAAAGAGCAAGAAATTACAGCTCAGAAAGGGAGGTGACTCGCTCAGGATCACACACTGTGATAACAGCACGGGGCAGTAACAGGGGCAGGACAATAAAACTCTAATCGTGTTAAGCACCCAGCAGAGGCGGGCGCCTAACGTTTTCACTTTGCATTCTGCCCGGCCAACCCAGTTGGTTCATACTCCATTTTGATGAGCTTCTGGGAAGCCAGCCAGCTAATTCGAAGGATTTAGAGAAAGCCAACAGGAAGAGGTGCACTTTTTCCCTAAGCCCAACTTTGAGGCCAGAGTCAGGTGATCCAGGCAAGGGTTGGGGGTCACTGTCCCCACAGCCACTTGGATGACCAGGGCCATAATAACTAACTTACCCTTACTGAAGCCTTTGCACAGAGCTCTACAGTCTATAAAACGGCCTCACATAGGTTATCTCACGGGATCCTCCTAAGGCTTCCCTGGAATGGAGCCCAGGAATGGGGGATTTAAGGATGCTCTCTGGTTAATTCTCATGTGCACTCCTGGTTGACACCCAAATAGGATCTCAGATCCTACCTAATTCATATGATAAACACAGGTCCCATGAAGGCGTGTGGTCATTCAAAGCCACTCAGAGATTTCATGGCTACGAAAGAACGCTGTCTCTTGACTCCCCCTCCGGGGCCGGGGTCCCTTCATTAGTACAGCAGCATTGACAGCAAGAAGGACAACAAACTCTTCTCATTAGACACCTTCTTTTCCTTCCAAAAAGAACCCTCAGGAGGAAAACCTAAAAGAAGAATATTTCAAATCCATATGAGCATACACTTTCCAAAATCAGAAGACAGAATTCAGTTTCAACATGCAACTTGCATTTAAACAGGAGAAAACACAAGCAGAACAGGAAATGCTACAGTGCAAATTTTCTTTTGAAACCAGCCCTGTGAATTATTTGAGAGATTCCGCCAGTACTTCAAACTGGGAGAAGGCAGCTTGAGGAGTTTATAAATAGCTACTGTCATCCAGATGAAATTTCCACTTTGCTTTTCAATCGTGCATTATTATTTATAATATTTCTACAATCGCTTTGGAGATAAGAAACTTGAAAAATCAGAGTCTCCTGGATGCGTGGGATTTTATGACAAAATAAATCTCGGGCATGAGGAAATGATTAGTGCCTCATTTTAGTTAAAATATCTCATTTTGATAAAGGTCTTCAAGGGCAGGGAGCAATATATACACATTTCAAATTGATGGCATTACATCAAAACAGAGATGTTAAGGAAAAATGGAATAAAAGATGGGTGATACGCATGTGGAAAAAGTGGGCCCTGTCTCACCTAACAACACTTTGGCTGAGGTCAGCATTCCTATGTCCCTCAAAAAAAAAAAAAATTAATAATACAAGTACATGTTTACACCTTCTAACAAAGGACTTTGGTAATCAGAAGGGGGCAAGTTTAATTTTCCTATCTCTCCCTTGTACTCATACATGCAAAGGATAATGTAGTGGAATATGACTAAGAGAGATTTTCAAATTCTGATCAATTGATATTATTCATTTTCTAACACTAGGAAACAGATTCGGGTGCATGAGGCATTAAATGAAAAGGGGCATTTTTTTAAAGTAGAGAAAACAAGGGTGGGATGGGGCTGTAAATCCTGGATTATTACTTTATCTTCCACCTGAGAGGTTTATTTCCATTAAATCGTCAAACAAACATTCAATTTCATTCAAAAGATATTTATTAAGAATGGAGAAAAGCACAGCGTGAAATGACAAAGGGATCCCTGATTTGTTCCAACAGCACAAGAGGACACCAAATATTAGTGACCCTACTAGCAAGGATAGACCACACTTCACTGTGTTAACAAATTAACCCACAAACCTCAGCAGTTTACCATATTTATCTGGACACTCACATAAAGTCTAATTTAAAGCCAGTGATCTCTCTTTGGCAAATTAAAATCAACTGATCTCTTCTCCACCATTTTAGAATTCCTCCTTCAAAAGCACAAACGGAAAAGATAAAACCTGGGGATCTCCCAACACTCAGCTCTCTCTGCTCACATTCCCATGGGTGAGGACTTCAGCACATGGGGTTCGAACTCCAGCTCCAAGGAAATTGGAGATAAATAACCTCCCCGTGTGGCCAGGAAAAGAGATGCTGATGAGAACGTAGCATTGTACGTGCCACAGAAAACCCATTAAGTGTATTGAAAGATCAGACAGAGCAGAGAGCGGCAGAGCTGTGTCATTCTGCGTGGCTGGGAATGAGCTCTAAGGCAGGTAAGATCAGAGTCACCTTCAAGGAGAAATTAAATGGGTGAGTAGAGAGCGCATGCCCTGTGGAATGAACACTGATCAAACTCCACAGGCAGGTTTGGAGGACAGGAAGAAAACAACTCCTGCTGACCAATGCTCAGTGAATAATGGAAGACAGGTATTAAGAAGCAGCTGGGGGTGGATCCTCTTTGGAAGAGTTGTGAGCTATAGGAAAAGGCGTTGAGATACTTTTTCATGGAGTGGCACTGTGGTCCGTGAACCAAGGATGTGGTAGGTAACACCAGGTATGACCCAGATGTCCAATCGAGAAAGCTGGAAATCACTCAGCTCCTCTCATTATCCCAATTATCCAAATGGTCACTAAGTCCTCCTGGCTCTCCTTCCTAGGGATGTCTCAATGCCCCAGGTTCCTCTCTGTCCCCACTGCCTCTGCCTTATCCCAGGCCCTGGGGATCACATACCTGGCACCAGGAAATGAATGTTTGTGTCACCCTAAAATCCACATGTTGAAACCCTAACCCCCAATGTGACAGTATTTGGAGATGGAGTCTCGGGGAGGGGTAGCCCTCACAAAAGAATTAGTGCCGTTCATAAGAAGAAACAGGAAAGCTATCTGTTCTCTCCTCCCACTCCTCCTCTGCCTCCTCTGCCTCCTCTTCCTCCTCTTCTTTCTTCTTTATCTTACTCCCTTCCCCTGCCCCCATTCTCTCCTCCTCCCCACCACGTGACTGCACAGCAAAGGCAGTTTGCAAATCAGATCCTTGATCCTGAACTTTCAACCTCCAGAACTGTGAGATCCAAGAATCGGCTGCTGAAGCCCCCAGTCTATGGTATTTGTTCTAGCGGTCCAACCTAAGACACCTGCTCTTTTGCCAGAGAGATCTCCGTCTCTGGTCTCTTCTCCCTTCTGTATAAAACTGACACCATGCGGCAGAATGTCCTCCCTGAAACCAATTTCTAAAATGGTTTAACACAAGGACCGCTTTCTGAGCTGGCCAGTCAACCGCTGTCCAAGCCACTTTGAGGTTTCCTGAAAATACCATCTTTTTTATGACTCTTGAGCCTTTTATAGATGTTGCTCCTTTTAACCGAAAGGCTGCCGTTCTCTACTGCTCAGAAAAATCATATTCATTCCGCAAAGCCCCTCTGTAAGACAGCCTCCTCCTACTTCCTCCCTTAGTTAATAATTCCCTCCTCTGTACTAACTTTCACATGCTTTTTTATTGCTCCTATTTGTTTGTATTGGATCATATCCTGGGCAACTACCCACACACAACATGAACTCCACTGAGAAGAGACGATGCGTCCTCTTGACCTTTGACTCCCCAGGCTTAAGCCCTGTGCCTGGTTCAGAATACAAGCCCAATAAATTGTGATGTCATTGACTTCAATCAAATGTGGAGTTAATATTAATATAATGGACATTAGCGAAGGTGTATTCTGAGTCTACTATTCAGGCTTAACACTATGTGTTCCAGTGCAATAATAAATAATAATACAGTAGTTCCTCTCTATATTGCGGTTCACTTATCATGGCCTCTGTATCGCGGGATTTTTTTAAATATTATATTTAATTATTTATCGCGGATTTTTTTGCTCTATGGCGGGATTTTGTGGTCCTGTACAGTAAATACTAAAGTAAATGTAAGGTTCCTACTTTGCAGATTTTCACTTATCGCAGGGGGTCTAGAATGTAATACCCATGATAAGTGCAGGATCACTGTACTAGAATAATACAGAATATTATAAAGGAGGAATACGGAGCAGGGAAATGCTATGGACCCAATAGGACAAAATTCTTTAATCATGCCTAATAGTTATGAAGACTTATTTTGGGCCAGATGCCAAAAACTCTTAGAAATAGTATTATTTTTCACATTTTAATTATGAATGAATCAAGCATCTTGCCCAAGGCCATGCAGCTGGCAGGAGCGGAGCCAGGCTCTGACTGTATCCAGGCTTGCTTTCTGAAACAGCCAATGCATGAAGGCTGCTCTGGGATATGACAGCAAGCTCAGGTCTTAGGATCAAAGGCAAAGACATGGACAGCCATGAGGACAATGTTAAAGCCAGAGGGGTGAAGGAATGGGAGCGTGAGAACATACACACCTTAAGCTCCTTGCCCTTGGTAATTCAGAACTAGGCTGAGTAGGTGTTAGTGGGAGTGGTATGTTAAGTCCATGTTTTTAAATAGAAACCTTACTTCATTAACTAAGTGCTAGGCCTGTATTTAGATCTCAACATCTGACAATTGGGAAATAAATAAATAAATAAATAAATAAATAACTCATTATGGTAAGAAAAATGAAATGAATCAGCAGAAAATGCACCATGACACCAGAGGGAAACGCCTTGAAGTACAAGGAAAATGTAAATCGAAGTGACTAATTTGCTCCTTCTGGTTTTTAAATAAGCGCTTCCCCCTGTTTACTAAATTCGAAAGCGTCTCTATCAATTGTTATTGTAAGTGTACCATGGATGCCCTGCCCTGCGGTACAGATTGTAGGAGAATTTAAGTGGGAGGTGGAAGAATGAGTAGATGAAAGAAAGAGAGGAAAAGACAGAGAGAGAGAAGGCCTCTGAGTCCCAAGAGCTATTGCTATCAAGCCAAGTGCATCCAACACCTCCATATTAAAATTCTGCCTTGCAGCCTGGAGAGAGCTCAGGGATGCGGATACTGGTGGGAACATCACAATACCTTCTCCTAAAAAGCTCGCAGTTTTATAGTGGATACTGACAAAGAACTGGGCAATGCCAGTATAATCTGAAAGAACCGGGTGCAGAGGGAGCTCCAGGAAAGGCACCTAGGGCAGCTGTGGTGACGCAAAGAAGGCTGCCTGAAAGAAATGAACTAGAAATGAAATCTGCCAGAGGAAAATCAGAGGAAAGGATTTTAGCAGAGGGAACAGCGCATAACACAAGAAAGAGCATGGGCAATCAAAGAAGCAGGGAAACAGGTAAAAACAAACAAACAAACGTCATCAGTAAAGCAGAAGCCACTAGCAAGACCATGAGGAGCCACAGACGAGGTAAAGTAGTAAGCAAGAGCGTGGCCATGAGCCAGTGCATGGATTTCAGGTGTTTTCTTAATATCAATGGAGAATGACTTTGGGGGTGGGGTTATGGAGAGTCAAGCGTGGAAGGCACCCCCAGAATGTCCACTTTAGAAATCACTCTGGGTACAGTGCAGGAGGTGGCCGTGGGCACAACACTGGGGGCAGGGGTCGTGATGAGTAGGCTCCTGCAGCAGTTCTTTGGGAGTTCCCAGTGCCTAGGATTAAGGTGGCCATGGTAGGAACAAACTAAAATGGACAGACAAGGAAGATATTCATAAGGGATAAACAGCAGGAGATGGGCATGGTGATATTGGGCCTGAAGATGACAGAAATGTGACAGAGAGTACCCAGCACTGGCTCACAAAACTGGGAGGATAATGGAGCCTGTCCACAGAAGGAACAACCCGAGGGCACATGTTTTCAGATCAAAGAAGACTCTGGCTTGGGACAGCCTGCCCTAGTGGTGTCTGCGGGGCAGCCACAAAGATATGTCTTCCAGGCTGTTGGCTCTTCGCGTCTGTAACTCAGGAGAGAAGTGGGGTCCGGAGTTTCCCATCAGGGAGTCGTCGCATGGAAATATGATGGAAGACAAAGAAGCAGACAGGATCCCACAGTGACAGTCCACTTGCAAGAGAACCTGGAAACAGACTCCGAAGAACCCCAGCATGGAAGGGACATGTTGAAGGGAATGAGCCGACAAAGCGTGGCAAGAGGAATAGCCAGGGAAGCTGAAGGGAAGCCAGGAGAGCGCAGTACAATGGAAGGGAAAGAAGAACTTCCCTCAATGTGGAATAAGCGGTCAGCTGTGCCACGTGCTTTCCCGAGAAGCCAAGTAAGGTAAGAACCCAAAAGCACCCATCAGGTTCAATACCAATAGATTGCTGGTCCCTCTGGGGAGAGCTGTCCAGCGGAGTGATGGGTGCAGAAGACAGGACCAGATGTGTCCGGGCTTACCTCATTGTATTGCACTTAGCTTTACTGCCCTTCACAGACATTGAGTTTTCTTACAAATTGAAGGTTTGTGGCGACCCTTCATTGAGCAAACTGATGCCACTTGTCCAACAGGCTTAGATGATAGTTAGCATTTTTTGGCAATAAAGCATTTTTAATTAAGGTATATATATTGTTTCTTTAGACACAGTGCTATTGCGCACTTAACAGAGCAAAGTCGTGTAAACAAACATTTACATGCAATGGGAAACCAAAACTTTTGTGTGACTCACTTTATTTAGGTGGTCTGGAACTGACCTCGCGGTATCTCTAAAGTATGCCTCTCTGACAATGCTTTCAAGATAGGAACATATCTCAGAAGAGGCATATAGTCAGGGGAGTTTTTAAGATGTGAGAAGCTTCAATGTGTTTACATACAACTTGAAGGAGCAAGGAGAACGGGTAGGATTATAAGTGACGATGACGAAAAGGGGTCATTGAGAAGACACAAGGAGATGGCATTCAAAGCACAGGGGGTGGCCTGGTCTTTGACAGAAACGAGGTCAGCAAAGGGCCTGCACTAGGAGGGGAATTTGGAAGTGATACTAAGAGCAAAGAGGTAATATTTGGTAGAGCCAAACCTAGGATTTCCATTATCAGTCAATCAATGGTCAAATGAGGAATTCGCCATCTGGGAGCAGAGAGCTTCCTGTTCACTCAGGTTTGTGTTCTATTAGCACAGCAGACTGGGGCACAAGAGTTTAAATAAGAGAAAAGAGAGGAAAATCCCCAGCTCTATTGCACAGCTAAAATGTGGCTTTTTAAAAGCTTTGACTTTACACACCTTTGAATGCAAATAGATACAGCCAACAAAGGCTTCATGAGTGAATCTAAAATGAGGCTCATTAGAGAGGGGCCACATGAGTCCCAGCATTATTAAGAGCCTGCCTACTCTTCGTGGACTGCCACTGAGCCCAAGAAAACAAGAATAACTATCTTGCACTTGAGTAGTGCTTGATCAATGATTACTACGCTGTATCTAGAATGCTCGGAGAGACTGTTCAACGTGCAGGATCCTAGGACCCATCCTGAGATTAACAGTTCACTAAATCTGGGACAGAGCCTGGGACCTGTATTTCTATCAGGGTCCCTGGTGATGCCAGAGGACCATTTGGAACCTGAATACTGAGTATCCCATGGTCAGTCTTCTCATCGTCACCTAATTTAGGCACATGCTTAGTGTTGGAGCACCAAATTGGTGAAAGTTGAAACAAAACAGACACTGATAGCTCAGTAAATAAGAAAGTGTCCACTGTTCACATATGCATTGAGTCAGACAAAATGTATCGAATGAGTTCACACTGTACAGCAAACCCCATTCTTCACGAAGAACCTACTGATCGGAACTAGATTTAAGGCTTTCCTCAAACAGTTCTTAGTCTGTTAAGAAAGAAAAGGAAGAATCAACCAATGATGCCTGTTCAGTTGATAAGTAGAACATATGATACATCTTAACATTTTATGATATATATATGGTATTATGGGACCACAAAGCATGGTCTCAATTAGAATGGGTGAGGGACAGTCCTGTGGAAGGGGTTATACATTTTGAGTAGAAGCTGATGATGAAAGTAGGAAAAGACATTGAGACAGAAGGAAGAGCCAGCAGCTGTGTGATCATGACCCAAGACTATCCAGAGCTCTGCTGTCACTGTCATGTAGAATGGGACCCATGTAAAAGGCAAGCACTCTCTTAAAATCTGAAAAGAACAGAGTAGGACAATCAATACGGGGCTGAGATACCTTTGTATAATCCACATCCAGGAAAACATTAAACCAAGTGCTGAAGGTCTCGCCCAGAACATTCATGGGGCTGTCAGGTAGGACAGGTAGTAAACTAAGGTGGGGTTGGGGGGGGGAGACATATCTCACTGCTTGATTCAGCAGACCTGAGCCCAGTCTAATAAGATTGCCAGGCGTTCTGAACATCACAAGCAAAGATAGCGCAGGAGGAAGGAAGTCCTTGAAACTCTGTGCACTGGGAAAGGGAGCCTCTGTAGCAATTTCATTAGCTGAGACAGAAGAGCCTTTACTAGCCGAGAAAGAAAGCCTTTGTAGCTGTACAGGATTCATACATTTGGAAGGGGAAGAAGGAGGGGGAACCTAGAAGCTGATTAAAGTACAGTATTCCCTCACTTATCGCGGGTATTTCATTCTAGACCCACCCCATGCCCCGTGATAGGTGAAAATCCACGAAGTAGGGGCCTTACATTTATTTTAGTATTTACTGTACAGTACCGCAAAATCCCGCGATATAGCACAAAAAAAAAAACCGTGATAAATAATTATATATATTATTTTTAAAAATCCCACAATACAGTGAGGTCGCGATAAGTGAACCGCGACATAGAGAGGGACAGCTGCACATAACTCCTGGCATCCCGATAGGCAGCACACTCAGGTGGTCGCCAGGTGCGCGAGTGTATAGAACAAACTTACTAACAACTGTTTCCTGTACACACGGGACATTCAGACTAGCCGGGCGCCTGCTTGCAGCTTTGTTTCATAAATAAACTCACTATCTCATCTCCACTATGTGTGTCCCCTCTTGTTTGAATTCTTCTCTTGCAAACAAGACAAGGAACAAGGCGGGGGGTCCTGGTAACAGGTCTTTCATGGCAACATGATAAGAGGCCACTAAAGATGCTTTAGTGAGAACCTCCAGTTATAGGAAAGAACTCAGAAAATGTGGACACGTGGGTGCCACACCTGGAAGAGGGCAACTGAAAAACAGGAAGTTCGGTGCAAGCAGGGAGAGTCAGGGGCAGCAGGGGGCAGCGCTCTTTGGTCTTAGCTGCAAGGAGCTCTCTCCGCCGTTTCTGTGATCTGGAAAAAGGAGAGGGCAGGTGAGGTATTTAAAGGGTGAGCTTAGTTAGTCACACGGAGGCTAATGGGAAATTAGAGGAAAACACAGGCAGGAGGTATGGGGTAGTTCCTAGTGGGACATGCATCCATTGTTTCTTTAAGTTCTGGATGATGTAAATGGGCTGAGATACTGTAGGAATTGCATCAGTTGAAAGTCAACCTTCACAGTGAGAACAATGGCTAAAAGAGAAAGGGAAAGAGAGAGGGTATCGTCTGTTCTGAGTCAGTTCTAAGACAAAGGCTAGGCTGACTGCTGTAACAAATAGCCCCAAAATGGGTTGGGGGCTTCGCCCAACTGTATTGGTTTTTCCTCACTACGCAGTCCCATGAAGACTGCTTGGGAGGGAGCAACTTCTGCTCTACAAGGTCATTCGGCAACCCCTGTCTCCTCCCATCCCGTGGCTCCTCATCTTTTAGAGCCTTGGAGTTCTACCACGGACTCCTGCACACGGCCAGGTGGGAAGGGAGTGCACGGAAAATCACTACATGGAGTGTCCTTGAAAATCCTGTTAATGGTTTCAGGGGCCCAGCCTGGCAGCGGCTTACCAAACTTCCACCCACGTGCTATTGGCCAGACCCAGTCACCAGCGGCTTACCTAACTGTATGTTAGGCAGGGTCACGTGACTGAGCTGTGTGCCCAGAAGGGAAAGAAATGGGGTTGGTGGAGCCATAGCACTCTCTCTGCCCCAGATGGGTACAGAGTGTTCTTTGTCAGAGACCAGGGTAAGGATGCTGACTGCTTCAGGCAGTCAAGAACAGGAGAAGGAACAGCTCCGTAACGGCTAAATGTTAAAGCAGGGCATGCCGTTAAAGGCAGAAAACCATTTTTGGCAAGCGGTAAGGTAAAGCAGCACTGAAGGAGAACGGATATTCGTTCTGAACTCCTACCTCCAGGGACAATTTTAAAGGATGACAATTTGAGCCAAGGACTCGGTCAGTCAAATTGGGGAGAAAGCCTTTCTTATGGTACTAAAGAAGTAACCAGGAGGAAAAGAAGGAAGATGATACACCAGCTGATACCAGCAGAAAACGTAACATACATATAATTGAGTCCTAATCACATCTCTGCTACTGCTCTTCTGTACATGTTCCTCACACCAGGAAATGGTTGATTTTAAAACAATTCAAAATACTGTGGGACACAGACTGTGATCGGACTTCAGATTAGCCTCACGGTAGACAGGGTTCTCACCACCTTAAGGCAGAAGCAGTCCCCCACCCCCACCCCCAGCAGGGACAGTCCTGGACACCCCATCTAAGGCAGAGGAGACACTGAAGGGGACAGCAGTGATAACAAGTGGGACATGGGCCCCTCTATCCTTTCCCCTCTTCCACCAATAATCACAACAGGTAACAGATCGAAAGCTCACTATGTCCCAGGTCCTGTGTTTGCATGCATGAACTCACAACAGCTCAATGAGACGGACAGGATTTTATCCACATTTTAGAGATGAAGAAGCTGATACCGAGAAACTTACCAAGGTTCCCCAGATTTAAAATGCTGAAATAGAACTCAAACTAGTTGGCTTCCAGAGTTTGCTTTTGATGAATATATTCTGCTTTTGGCAATCCTGTGTTTCTTCAGTGCGACAGCAGGCAGGGTGGGGTGAGAAGCAACAGCCAAACCAAACGATTAGCAAACAATATTTTGTGATGAAAATAAAAGTTAGGTTTCTTTAACACCACCACCCTTGGAGTTGATGGGCCTAGTTCTTACTTTTCTTTGTCTCTGTCATTGCCAACAGCCTACGAAGGTTACTTTTAGCTCCTCTTTCCAGTGCTCACAGTCAAGGTGTTTTTGCTGCCTTATAGTTCAAAGTGTGGGGGTGGGGGTCTTCAGGGTATTTATTCTCCCTTGTGATTACTCAGGCGATAAGTCTTTTATCCTGCCAGGTAGGGAAGGGGATGGAAAGGAGATTCAAAAAGTTGCATGTTGATATTTTAAACGTTGGGCACTGTGTTTTGAAGCCCTGAAGATGTTTTACGGTAATTATGCTTTAGAATGCTGAGGAACAGCCTGTTCATTCTGCCGCCCGGAGCAGCCGGACAGGACAGGACAGGACAGGACAGGACAGGCAGGACAGAACGCAGCATTCCAAGCAAAGACGCTGTAAATGTTTGTGCACCAGAGTTGATCTTGAGACAGACGGAGGATTTTGTTAAAGGCTATTCAACAGGAGGCGCTGAGCCGCTTTCAACGAGTTCCTCTCAGACACCAGCAACCAAGTCTCCAGATCCTCCCTCCCTAAGATTCCCTGAGTCCTGGTCATAATCAGAGCAGTAATTCACTTCTTGATCTTTGAAAGCATTTCTTCAGTTCTCTTGACTTCGGGGCCAGAATGAATTGTTTATTATTTACAGCAAGTATTTAAAAAAAATAAAAAAAGGTCGTCACAACCTGAGGTCAGTTTTTAGAATGGCAACTTGTATTCTCAAAAGTGAATGCCAGGCATGAAGGCTAAATCTACTTAACTTTCTGAGTGTAGTTCCTGGCCACCCATTTGTGGCCAACCCATGTTGGCTGTTTTCATTTTTATTTCTCCCCTTCCCCCCTCACACCCTGTGAAAGAGGCCCAGGACGCCACGTTGTGCACAGCACGAGCCAATCCTCAAGGCGTTCACTTTGTAAACAGGAATAAAGTCGACACAGGTTTATAATAAAACAGGGTAAGAGACCTAAGAGTGTGTACCAGCTGCCAAAGGGGCACCGGGAGGAGTGCCCATTCTATCTGGGGAAACAGGAGTCTTCACAGCAAAGCTGCTGGAGCCATCTTGAAAGGGCAATCAGATGTCTAAGAACTCTCTACAGCTGAACTGTTATACTCTTTTTAAAACCGCCAATCTAAAATTTCATGTAATGAAAGTCACTTTCCTGCATCCAGTATCCAGAGTACATTCATTCATGAACTTTGCATCCAGAAATGCAATCATTAATTACTGCTGGACACACCTGTCCAGCAAAAGCAAACAAAACTCCTTTTACCAATGACAGTGCTAGGGCTTAGAAAACACTGTGATGTCCGACTAGCGACATCTGTGATGCGCCCCTTTCATAAGACAGACAATTAGAGGCTATAATCGTTGGCCCAGTCAGGAAATGGGCTGACCAAGGCTCAGACTTTTAAACCCAGTGTCTAAGCGCAATTTCAAAGGTGAACGTGCCTGGTAGGAAAAGGCGTGGGGAATGAGGGCCAGCAGAGGGGCCCTCGGGAACCACCCAGGCTCTGGGTGCCCCAGCAGAGCCCCCCAGCTGCCCGCCTCCGACAATGTTGCTCCCAGCCCCTGGCCACCCGCAATGCCTGGGGTGCAGTGGGGTTTCTTCCCCATCCCAGACTCAGGTTCATTGCTGGAGCCCATACTCGCTGAACACAGACCACGGGCCAACGGTGCCCTCAGTTCCCAGCGGCTTGGAGGAGCTCGGGGGCGCGGGAGCCAGAGCGCAGCGGCACGGTGCCAAAGCGCCTTGCTTCTCACGCGCTCTCTCCGCAGCGCTCACACCTCCGCTCTTGGAGCAACCAGGCGCTTGTCACTGTCTGGGTGCGCGGGACTGAGCGCGCGGGGCGGAGCAAGAGTTCGAAACCCCGCCCCTACTCCCCTCCCCTGCCAGCGGAGATTGACGGGTCTTGGGCACGTGCCCCAACCAATGAACGCGTCCCAGGGCGGGCCTTGGAACCAGCGACTCCAGCTACTTAAGAGTCGTCGCCTCGGCCGTTGAAAACCAGAATCCATTTGGGACTGTGCAGGTGGATGAGGCACCTCTGCCACCTCGGACCCCAGGCGCACAGGCACCTCACGGAGCGCCTCACCGCACCATTCCGCGCGGGGCAGAGCGGAGCCGCAGCCCCACGCGCTGCCCAGGACCCACTTGCGACCACGGCCGCCGCAGCACCTATGGGGACCCGCGGACTTTAAAGGAGTTTGGGGTTTCGGGAGCAGGGAAATCGCGGGTACGGAAAGGCGGCTTTCTCTGCCTTGGAGACGTTTTTCTTCGATTGTTTGGACCCTGTGCCGGTACGAAGGAGAGGGTTTGGGGGTGGGGGTTGAAAGCGGACCTTCCCACACAGTGCACACGCACACCCGCTCCCGCACACACGCACCGCACTGGCTTCCCCCTTTCTCCCGTCACCTCTTTGTTAGGTTATTTTAGACAGAGCAGCCTCGCCCTGGCGCAGCCGGACCGACTGCTGGGGAGAAGGCACGGGATGCCAGGGGCACAGTGCGCCTGCCTGTGTGGCCAGGTGTCCGCGGGCGTGCGTGGGTGAAGGGGCATCGGCGTGGGTGTAAGTGAGGGGCTGGGACTGTGTACGCATGTGGCGGTCTGAGTGTGCCATCGTGAAGCCCTGCCATTGTGTGTATATGTGACATTATCACGCCAGCCCGTGTACCAGCCTGTGTCTAGACTTCAAGGGTGCAAAATTCTGCTGGTGTCCGGCGAGTGCCCGGGAATGTATCCGATTGTCATTGTGCGAGGCGCTGTCTGGGGAGGAGTGCGACCTCGTGTAAAACTGAGAGGTGGGCTGGGAAGGGTGGGAACAGAAATGTGAGCGGAGCTCGCTCCGAGCTCTGGGGCCTTCGGCTCGTCGCCCACCCCGCCCCCCACCCCTGCCAACGGACCCCTCTGTCCTCTCCTAGGAGCCGGTCTCGCACGCTGCCACAACCCGCGCGGTCCTCCCCGCGTGGACCGCGCACGCCCTCCAGCCGCCCTGCCTTTTCTCTGGCGGGACTTGCACCGGGTCCCGGGAGGGGTCCGTGGCGAGGCTGGGTGGCTTCTTTGCCTGTCCTGCCCCAGGGGAGGCACGGGAGACTCAGCTGGCGCGGTGACCCCAGTAAGGTCTGGTGGGCGGGCGGGCAGGTCCCAGGGGCACTGCGCGTCCTGGAGGAGGGGCGGCCCGACTCTGATCGTGTCTCCGCCTCTCCTCTGATTCCGCAGATCCCCGCTCCTGGCCCTGGCCTCGCCGCGTCATTGATGGGCAACCAACTGGACCGCATCACCCACCTCAACTACAGCGAGTTGCCCACAGGGGACCCGTCTGGGATCGAGAAGGACGAGCTGCGGGTCGGGGTCGCCTACTTCTTCTCGGATGAGGAGGAGGACCTGGACGAACGTGGCCAGCCCGACAAGTTCGGTGTGAAGGGCCCCCCGGGCTGCACCCCGTGCCCAGAGAGCCCCAGCCGCCGCCACCACCACCACCACCACCACCACCACCACCATCACCACCTGCTGCACCAACTCGTCCTTAACGAAATACAGTTCTCCGCCTTTCGGGGCCAGGAATGCATCTTTTCCAAAGTGAGCGGTGGCCCTCAGGGCGCCGACCTGAGTGTCTACGCAGTCACCGCGCTGCCGGCGCTCTGCGAGCCCGGCGACCTGCTGGAGCTGCTGTGGCTGCAGCCCGAGCCCGAGCCGCCGCCGGCGCCCGCCCCGCACTGGGCCGTCTACGTGGGCGGCGGGCAGATCATCCACCTGCACCAGGGCGAGATCCGCCAGGACAGCCTGTACGTGGCGGGCGCGGCCAACGTGGGCCGGGTGGCGACTAGCTGGTACCGCTACCGCCCGCTGGTGGCCGAGCTGGTGGTGCAGAACGCCTGCAGCCACCTGGGCCTCAAGAGCGAGGAGATCTGCTGGACGAACTCGGAGAGCTTCGCCGCCTGGTGCCGCTTTGGCAAACGGGAGTTCAAGGCGGGAGGGGAGGTGCCGGCCGGGATGCAGCCCCCGCAGCAGCAGTACTATCTCAAGGTGCACCTGGGTGACAACAAGGTGCACACGGCCAGGTTCCACAGCCTGGAAGACCTCATCCGCGAGAAGCGCCGCATCGACGCCAGCGGCCGCCTGCGGGTGCTCCAGGAGCTGGAGCTCGCTGACCTGGTGGACGACAAGGAGTAGACTTGGGGGTGCCGCCTGCCCCTCCTGCCTCCCGCGCCCCGCCCCCTTCCCAGCACCAGGGCTCCCCAGCTAACGATTCACCACCCTCGGCCCCGCGCCAGCATCTGCCTCAGAGGGGGCCAGCGCCCCTCCAGCAGGTGGCAGGAAGCCTCAGATACTGGCGTCGGGACTGGGACCCAAAGGGCAGCTGTGCGCGCCTGGCCGAGACCCTCCTGGGGCGGTTATGCTGTTGGGAAACCCAGCGTGTTCTTTCCCTTTGACTGGCAACGGGGGAAAGGAGAATGGGCTGAAGGGACCAGGGACTGCGCTGTCCCTGCGGGTCACTGCTCAGAGACGATTACCCCACCTACTAGGAAGGCACCATCACTGCCTCAAACATACACGCAAAGACAGGTCGGGTCGGAGGTGAGAACTGATCTTTTCAGGGCACGATTCAGCTCCTGTATGGATGTGTCTCCAGATTGCAGGATTTCCAGGAAATCGAGCTTGTCCCTTATGCACTTGGGCATCATTCCACAAGACAGGCCCTGGGACTCTGGGTTACCCCGAGGCTGCCCGCACCTGTTCCAGCTCCCCAGCCCCAGGTCTCCTGTCACTGTATTCCAGGCTTCAGGCTAAGCTAGATAGTATTTGCTTCCTGTTCTTTCCACCCGGGGAAGAAGCTGACCCCTACCCCGCAGGCACAAGGGAAACCTTGGGTCCCAGAGGGAAACAGCACCTCTAATTCGGTGAGGAGCCCTGGCCCTGCCCCCAGCTTGGAGAAGGTTGTCCTCGGGTGTGGGAACTTGAATGTGTGGCGAAGGGCACTTGTTCTTAACCCTTGATGGCTCCTTCCTTAGGTTGCATTTCAAAAATAATCATATTTTTAAAGGGGTTGGAGGAGAGGGAGGGGGTAATATATGGCAACATTCCAGAAACCAGCACCAGTACAACATCATAGACAGTAATATTTCGTTTGGCTTTCCCTAACATAGAAATCTTCAAAGGTGAGGAAGTGGAAATAAAGTTTTAAAAATGAGGGGCCAGTTCCCCAACTATGTCAACAAAGCCTATCGTGTTGATGTTTTCATTGACCATTTTAGCAACATGCTAATAAAATTTCAAATTGAAATTTTTATTTTCATGGCTTTAATCCATGATAGTTTAACTACTGGGGGCCATTAAGGGTGGACTTAGCTACCAGCTTAGCTACCATTGCCTTTTCTCTCTATTTTTTCTCAAATCCTTTGAGAATTCTGTTCGTGACTATTGTAGTTAAGGTTTTGGCTTCAAACGGCAGCCCTAGTGACAGTGGCGTTGTTCATGAATATGTAGATTGTACAGAATTTCTGTCCGCGAAGGGGTTTACTGCTTTGGTGGAGGTTGCTAGCAGGTTTCATGGTGTTTCTTTTCTGCGTGTTGTAAACCATCACCATTCCACATTTCCATTTCTACATTTCCATTTCTAGTTTTCTTCCTCCCTCTTTGGTCTCCTTAAAAAATGAAGCTAGAGTTAGCAGCTTCCCCCCCCCCCTGCTCTGTGGCCAGCCCACAATTCATTCCTGAACACCAGAAAGGACTTGTAGGATCAGGACAAGTATGTGTACTTCAAAAACTGAAGGCTGTTTGAAACCCCTTCCCTGGGCAGGGACTTACCAGCTCCTCTCCCTGGGCGGCAGCCCCAGCCTGACTGTTAATTCAGTGTGTATCAGACATCGACAGCATCAACACCCCTTTCCAGGGAATTTGTCAAATGATGGTGTTTAGCTAATCATTGCAAGCAATTGCCAATTGACAGCTGTGATTTAGTTGGACAGCAAATATTATGGCCAAAGCCAGCCTCGGCATTTCAAAAATAATGCAATAAAAACTAGTCGAGGTTAGCTGAGACTGGAAATGCCTTTTTCATGGTAAATGATTCATTTGTTCTGTGTTTGGGTTTTCATCCTGGATTCATTCCCTGATCTTGAATCAAAAGGTCAGATCAATGGAATATGAACTAGAGTATTTTTCTTAAACCTATTGAGTGATTTATTTTTTAAAAAAATGTTTAAATGCATAATGCTTTTCTTTCAGCACATACAACGGCAAAACTTTTGTAATAACTAATTCACCTTTGCATGTATGGCGAACTGAAAGTCATAGATTTCCCTCACTTACTCCTCTTTCAAACCACAGATGGCAGATCACCAGCTGTGATCCTTTATTGTATCTGCACACTCCACATTCTTTACTGTGCCCCCTACTGTATCTTGGCTCTCTGCTGTATTAAACGCCATCCTAAGCAATCATTCCAACAGGACTCCTTCTTGACATTTTGTCTTCCACCTGTCACTCAGAGTATGGGAGGGACTTCAGCAAACAAAATGAATCTGTCTCTATCCCATCTCGCACTAAGATTTGCTTCCTCTGATGGCACATAATCTGATTTGTCTCTTACGAGCAGGGTCATGATAACAGAGGAATGGCTTATCAGCGTTATACTTGCCCAAACTAGACTGGCAATAAAAATGAGTTTGGCAGCCAAAGAAGCGTTCATTACTATATTGTTCTGTTAAGAATTCGGTTGACGATGCTACCCCTACAAATTCACAACAGCAAAACACTGGTTGCAAAGGGAACTGAAGAGGTTTCTAAGGCTTCTCATATTCCTTTTGAAATAATCATTGATTATCTGTTGGTCAGTGTTAATAATTCTAATCATAGTGGACCATGGAGAGGATATTATGAGAATACAATCTAATAACTTTTTCTTGAAAATATATATATTTTAGGGTGTTATTAATGATGTCCATGAAACCAAGAAGGTAGAAGTTCCCTTTGAAGATGGCATGGGCACATCTGATTTTTATTACGAGTGAATATGATGCCTCTGGGTTTTACCAGGGTTACAGAAATTAGGCCAAAAGCCTCCTAACACTGAAAAGAAGTCAGGAATTCAGTTTTGGTTTTAGTTACCCTCCAAAGAACAGAGGTTCTGAGTAATTCTGAGGATGCACTGGGAGTGGCTGAGTAGGAGGCTGGTCCTGCCTCCCTCTCCAAGAGAGATGAAAACTATCCTCCATCCTCTCTCCACTTTCAGAGCATGATTCTGAAAAGCAAACTACTAAAAACTATCTCAATATTTTTCTCCAAGGAGTGCTTTGCTATACATTTTGTTATTGAAAAAAAAATGGTGAGGGGGAAGGGGGCGGCTGGGTATACTTTAAATAAATCAGCCCTGAAATACTGTTATTCCAAAGTGTATTCCTTTGCCTTAAAAAGAAGTCCTAGAGAAGTAACATGTATTGCATTTATTTTTCAAAAAAATTAAAATATGTCAATGAGCCAAAAATATATATCTTTAAAGTTCCTCAATACTTAAAATTTAAATACCTGTCATGACTGTTTTATTAAAAGACATCGTAATATATATTCAGTTATGGTTAGCAAACACTTGTGCCAGACCAGAACATGAAACGCAGAAGCAGCTGTCAGCTCAGTTGATGTTGGGCGCTTTTACTAGATTTTTTAATTTTTGATGTTTATCATCCTCTTTGTGTCACATGTCTAAGAGGAACGTATTTGAATGACGATTTTTTTTTCCAGAAAATGCTATTGCTGTTCACAAAGTAATGAATTGGCAGAATAATTAGTGTATTCTAGCAGTCTTCCAGCATTACCTTACCAATTTTGTTTAGTGTGTGCTTCCAACATGCCCCAAGATTCAGTGTCTTTGTCACCTTTAAGTGGAGCAGGGTCACATGTCCCTGCCGCTAACACAAATCGCACCAATGTCACAGAGCAACCTGATGTCCTTTTAGTCACATGTGTATCGTCAAAGCTTTCTGCTTTCTCTTTTTAAACATAAATGAGGAGGATCTGGTTAGGTTTGCCTTTCACAAATGGTTTGCCACATGCACAGGGACTGCAGGTGAAAAGGACAGGCTTTCAGGTTTCTTGAAACATTAAGAACTGTGTCGAGGAAATGACTGTCTAAAACTCAGCTCGATTTTGATTCATTGATAATCATTCGCCACTGGCAAAATATATATACACACATGGATACATTTACATATGTATATTATGTGTGTGTGTGTATAATTTCTACCTGTAGCTCATAATTGTGCTTTCAATCAGAGATGTGTAGATATGTACATGCATACAAACAGACTATTTTAAAATAAAATAGACAATGCTTTGGGACGTCCAAAAATTGGAGCAACAGTTTTAGTGGTCCAAATAGCTCAGGCGGAACCAAGGCAGCAAAGCAGCTATGCCTAAAACTAAGCAGAAAGAAAAAAAGAAAACGTGGGACTGGCAGAGAGTTTTAGTCTCACATTTAGACAGTTATGCTCCTGTTGCTATAGCTAAAAAGATACAAGACTCAAAGGAAAGCAGTAAAGGTTAGGAATTAATTGAAAAATCAGATACAAGATGAAGTGCAGGGTGAGGAGAGGATAGAATAAGCTAATAAGATATTCAACAGGAGATCCCTCTTTTCCATTCTAACCCAAAACAGTAAGGCTCTTATTTCCCCAATATTTAATAATTCATAAAATCTCCTTAATATCACAGCTCCTACCTTTTGTGTTTATTTCATTGGAGCTGGTGACATAAGACATTTAGGTATTTGAATAAGTTGGGGAAAAGAAAAAATAGTCTTGCCTATTGTTGAGAGTGGGTTTTGTGACGGTTCGTTCCCCAGCAGCATCCAGATGAAGAGTGTGTCATGCTGTGGGCTCTAATCTACCTCTGGAACATAGTAGGTGCTCGCTAAGTATAAAACTGTGGAATCTCTCTATTACAAATGGTTCTCAGTGATAACTGATCACCAGAAAACCAGAAATCCCACAACTTGGCTTATCTGTAAATGGGAACCTAAATTTCTCTAACTGAAATCGTCAGAATTTTGCCACCTCAGGTGGCTCCTGGACATATAATTTATGAGGCTTAAGACTAATTTCAGTTAAAGGATGATTGCGAATATTCTGCTTACTTCTGGGGGAAAAAATAATACTACCAAGGTATCCAAAGAGGAAATGTTTTCTTGTCATTTGGTCAGAAGGGGAAAGAAAACTAACAATTCTGAGTACAACTTCTCACGACTTCATTTCTCATTTACCTCAAGGAGAGATTTTCTCACATGAAATCACAAAATTATTCATGCAGAAGGAATAATTGAAGCTCTGTCTAAAAATTTTTTCTCAAGTTATGTAGGGGAAAACCTCCTAGAATATGAGCTTAACTCCCTGGGAAAATTAGATTTGATGGAATTTGGTCATGAGTATTTTTCTAAATAAAAATTACGCATTTATATATTAAAATATCCAAATAATTGCTATGCCCATTGGCTGTGATAATCCAATTATTCTTTTATGTGAACATGAGCTCTGAACTTAATTGTGTCCGATGGGGAGAGGCTTGTAAAATATTAGGTGTGAGTAGAGCCAATGTCTTAAATTTCAAGCACAAAATAAATGTTTAACAAGTTACTCTGAGCTACATTCAGTGTTTAAAAAAAAAAAAAAAAAAACAGAAAGAGATCATATAAGGCCACTGTACTTCCTAGGGAAATTCTTGCCATCAATCTGTGACATAGACATTAATGCTCTGCTCACACGGAGAAACTTGAGGGCTTCTTTATTTTAAGTATACTGGTATTTGCTTGAACAAATACGTTATTCTAAATTCAGTTATTTTCCCCTCCAGCAGTCCTGCAACATGCCAGCTCTTTGTTCAGTGCCAAGCCCGTCATTTCCAGATTTCAGACTCTCCTGGGGAACGAGCAGATCGGGGGAAATTATACTGACAATGATTTTGTAAAACAGCTCCCAACTCCCACTAGCAAGAGTTTTTGTTTCCTTCCATCCTGCCTTCTGTTTCTCAGATGCAGTGTCTGCTGGGGGTCTGAGCCAGAGAGAGACAAAACCCAAGGGGAGGGTTGCCCAACTTAGCAAATTAAAGTACAGTACACGGCCTGCGAGCCAAGTGTCGCTGGTTCGATTCCCAGCCAGGGCACCTGACTAGGTTGCACTTCAGGTCCCCAGTTGGGGGCGCGAGTGAGAGGCAACCACACAGTGATGTTTCTCTCCCTCTCTTTCTCCTTTCCTCTCTCTCTAAAAATAAATAAATAAATAAACAAAACAAATAAATAAATTATTCTTTTTCAAAAAGTACAGTACAGGTCGCTCGATTACATTTGAGTTTCAGATAAACAAGGAATAATTATTTTAGTATAGCCCACACACATACCCTGGCTGGTTTGGCTCAGTGGATTGAGCGTCGGCCTGCGAGCTAAGTGTCGCTGGTTCGATCTTTCAGTCAGGGCACATCAGAGAAGGAAAACTCTGACTCCAAAAAACCTCCGCTGCCTTGCGGCATACCTCTTCAGGGGAAAGGCTAAGGGAGTAAACCCCGACAGAAAATCCGGAGCCGGAGTCCCTAAGGCGGTTCGACGTTGTAGTCAACACCGGCAACTCCTGCGGCGCACCTGAAGCCAAGCTGTATTGACTCCGTCTTTCCCTTGGACCCTTCAGCTGCGAAGAGAGGGGGGGTCTGCTGCATGGGCAACAGCAGACCCTCCATATCACCCTGCCCAGGCTCTGTAGCTTCAGCTTCACTGGAGAGGACACTCCAGCGTCATCGCAAGATGTCGATTCAACACGGGAGGAGACAGATACCGTGTCACTCCCGAGTCAGACTGCACAGCCATTCTCGGCGGTGCAGATAGACTCTTAAGAAGCTACACCATCGTCTCTCGAGACGGACGGCTGCCGACGATAGCCCACACAATATTTGAATCATACTTATACTAAAAGTGATCCGTTTCTCTGAAATTCAAATGAAGCTATATGTCCAGTATATTATCTGCCACCCTCTTCAGGGAGGACCTTACTGTCTCTAAGAAGCCAGAGACCTCTGCTTTTGTAGAGCTGACAAATTAAGGACACACCTCCTACCCTCAACGTAGAAGTCTCATCAGATTGTTCACATGTCTTCTAAGGCTAAAGCTCGATTCAGGTGCAAGGATGAGCATATGGCCCAGGAGAAGTCTCAGAAGGGAGACTTCACAGGTCTCTGGTCGTTAAGAGAGAGAGTTCTGTGTATGTGTTGGTGGGGATGGGTGAGTGTTTCGTGTGTCTGTATTCTTAAGCTCTTTTGATTACATTTTAGGGGACATGTGATTCCTTATTTAGGGATATGGTGAATACACTCCCAGGTATAACCAGAAATACCCGATGCCACTGTTTTTAATGCTTTCTGTCACTTACCCCAGTCTCGACCTATGCTTCACACTAGGCTACTCCACAATTTCTTCACCTGTCTCTGTCCCACTGGCCATTCTATCCATAATGACCTTTCTAAAAACAGACCTAACTCTCACAAGATAAAGGCCAAGGTCCTTGCAGGGGCAGTCCGGGTGCTCCGCGGGCTGACCCTTGTCATGACCAGCTGCATTTCTCTCAACCCTCAGCTGGTGCTCAGACCGTACAGAGCATTTTGTAAAACATGTAGTTTTCATTCATGCTTCCATGACTTTCTACGTGTTCCTCTTTCTCCAGCTGTTATTCTTGATTATTGAGTGTAAAATGCTTATTTAGACATCCTTCGTGCCTAGCTCCATGCTACCCCTAGCATGGTTTCAGTAAGTCTCTCCTGTGTATCCCCACTGAATTGATTTACACCTGCCCCAGACTCTCTCATCTATACTAGGAATATTATTTACATTCATCTCTCCTTGGGCTGTGTTCTATTAGGGAAATCCCTACGACTTGCTCATGTTTGTGGCTGCAAAGTCTAGCACTTGCAATAGGTCCCCAGTCAGAGTCCATTGTATCAATGGAAGAGGTGGGGAAGGGAGAAGAGTTGAGTGACATGAGGCATGGCCACTCTCTGAGCCAAACCACACAAGGAACAGACTAAAACTGTCTACCAACATACCTGTGATTCTCCCTAAGAACCACAGGGCAGAAAATTAGTTTCTATTTAAGACATAAGGTGGAATTATGAGGACTCTGTATGCATTGCATCACACTCAAAATGATGGGAGATGAGCCATGTGTAATAAAAAGTTTCCTCTGCCCTGGTTATACCAGTAGAAGCAATTCTTCATGAATGAACTTGATGAGTTTCATTACAACGGAAATACATATTTCTCTCCTCTTGGTAATTTGATTTCCACCGAGATGAGCTAGCTAGCTTTGAGAGCTGTGAATTTAGAAGGCTACTGAGGGTTGACTTGTTAGAAGTGAAAATGAGACACTTCCCACATGGGCCACTTTAGTAAGTGGGTCCTTGAGAGCCAGAGATGTTCAGTCAGTGCAGAAAGAATCTACTGAAAACCCAAGTCCTGTTCACCTTCTGGAAGGTAAAATCTCTCCCAATTTTACTACTAAGCAAATACAGCTATGGCATGAGTGAGAAGAAGGAAAGAGTCACCTTGCCTGACATTGCAGCTGGAGGACAGAAGAAAACCTGCCTCCTTTGGCTGATGACGTTGGGACCTCCAGGCTGGTTGAAAAGCTAGAATAATTTGAAATGCAATTGAGCACTAAAAATGTAACTCGATTAATGTCATTATATATATATACTTTTATATTTAATATTTTCCCTGAACCTTCTAAGAGCAACACTCCATGCTTTTCCAGGAAGTTATGATTCTGTTAGTACCTCTGAATATTTAGTAGAATTTAACCCAGTTTTGGTCATGGCTATGGTTGTCTGTATTTTTAAAAAGTCCATTGAATTTTGGATTTTAAACCATAATGTCTTATTGAGAATAAAAAAATAATGTGTCAAAACTCAAGAATAGAGTTCTTTTTTAGAATAAAATATTACAACTAATTTGGAATTTGTAATCCAGGTAAATATGGGCTATGGTAAATATTGCTTTTAACCAGAAAGCAATTTCCAGAGGAGAAAGCAGATTTTTATTACGCGGCCTCACCATTCTGATTTCGGGAAACAGTGCCCCTTGTGCATATCTGCTTTATCTGTGTATAATTTTATGAGACAGGATGTACACACAGTAATGAAAGGAGAGGCAGTTACTGCATCCTTTATCGACCAACATCTGCGCTTGACAGCCCAGATCTGTTTTGCCTCCATCGCTGCCTTAAAGCCTTTCAGGGCTTTCCATAAGTTCCCAGATAAAACCCAGACTACACAGCATCACTCAAGTTTTTTCCCTTCTGGCCCCTGGGCCCCAACCCCTGAAGCTTCATCCCCTGACCCATCGCAGAAGTTCTCACTGTGTCATCTGGACCACTGGCCTCTCTCCAAAAGCCATGTCATTGCGTGTCTTTGCTCAAGCTGTTTCACGTGTGTGGAACATCCTTCTCCCCTCCTTGCCCCATATGTCAAAGGTCTCCTCATCTTTTAGAACCCAGTTTATCTATCAGCTGTTCTGTGAAACTTCTCCCATGACACTGTCTATTTCAACAACAGGCCCAGCTGATTCTTTCCCAAAGGGCTTCCACAGGTCTTCGTCCAAACTCTTACCATTCACTCTATTCATTTAGTATTTCAGTTTTCAGCCCCTAAGTCCTGTTAAACACAAAGTTAATGGGAATCAGATTGTCTTCTGAAATGGGTCTTAACCTTGAGGCGGGGACCTTGCCATTTTGAACTTTGGTTCCATAGTAGCTAGTGTCCAGTCCTATCAAATGCTCACCTAATGCTGACTTAATTCCATCCCGTTAATTCCAAAGCAACTGTCCTTCCACAAGAACAAGAAGGGGCTATTTTTAAATTAATGCTCTAATGACGGATCAATTCCTTAAACATTTGTTTGGTCCCTATTAAAGGGGTACAAAGTATGGTCTAGGCTTTAAGAACCCCACATGGTAAAGAAGACAGGTGTACTATTAGTTCTAATTCACAACAGTCTGAAACATGAGTCGTTAACAACATATAACTTTCAAAAATACTGTAAAGATCAAAGGAAGTAGCATTTGGAAATGACATCGGCTTCAAGAAATGAAAGTCATTGACTGGCATAGAAGAGCTGAATGATGTTTTTAAGACAAATACACAATTGTGTTGGGAAAATAGACAATTTTTTCATGTTATTTAAATGTAATAGGTTAAGTTCTGTCCTTTATATGCAGAATTTTTTTAGCGTGAGTTCTGTTCTACAAATTCTGTAGAAGTGATATTTAAATATACTGTAGCAAACCTTTTCGCTATGGAACTGTCAAGATTGGCAGGTCATTAGCATTTAGTTTACCAATTAATTCATCTCGCGGTGTACGCAAGATCTTTGATTGATAGATGCACTGATTGCCTAAGGTTCTGTTCACGGGGTTAGGACAAGCTCTCTAGTAGGAAGCTGTGCAGATTAGGGGCTTCTTGGAGTAGGGCTGGGCCCAGGGCAGTGACAGTCGTAGGTTATCAGAGAAAAGGCACTCTCACTCCTGGAAAGAGGCCAAGGCCACAGTCAAACTGCCAGGGACACAGGTCATTTCTGAGGGGCCAGGTGAGATATAAAGATAACACAATGAAAAGTCAGAATCCATGAAGACAGGGTTCAGATGCAGTGGGCAAAATGTTTCCAAATTAAGATCACTTTGCCAAGGTAGGATTCGTGGCTGAGGTACAACTATTGCAAAGAGGAAGTGGACGATGCTTATATGAAACTGGCTCACTGTTTATATAAATACTCCAATTTTAAAGCGTATTGTCTTTAATTTCAAATGGCCTTTGGAAAAAAGAAACAGAAAATCTATGAACTTTGACAATAATCCTTTTATACAAATTATAGAATGTCTTTTAAGAAAAGCAAAGCTAAGCTTCTTGTCTAAGGAAACCTTGAATTTGCTCAGAGGTTGGTAATGGCCTCTGGCATGATATACATCAGCTTTCTAAAAGCTGCTAATAATTTTACTAAATACCTCCATGAAATTTAGCATATAATGCAGGCAAATTTTTCCTTTTCATGTGGAATTCCCATTTGCTTTAAAAAGGAGAGATCCTATATTATGTGCAAAGACTGAGAAAGAGCTCAACTATCCAGGTATCCAGATGCCAGTGAGTGGACTGCAATTTTTAAGTGTTAAATCTCATTTTAACATATTTCAATGAAAAACAACTGACTTTATGCGTTTATTTTAATAAGCCTGTGGAAAACAGTCCATTTACAATATAAAACCCCCTTGTCTTTTAAAAACGCTAGATAGAATATTTTAATAAATTTAATTTGTCTGCCTGTCAAATCTGTCAAATTGATAAGAATACTCAAGGAGTATTGCTGATGCTGTGGTTCTATTTTTCCAATAAGACTGTATTTGGCATTTAATATGGTCTGCTTAGAGGAAAACTATCCATCAGAGGAATTTTAAGTAACAAATCCTATTAATATCCTAAGTCTCCAGTCTTACAGGGCCAGGGTGATTTTGTTTTGTTTTGTTTTTGCCAGCTCTTTTATTACCTGCAATAATGTCCTGAATATTAGATTTGTCTATAATGCTGAACTAATCTAAGGGGCAAGGAAGTCCACATCATCTGAAGAGTAACGGTTGACATTTGCTGAGACATGTGTAGCTTATGTAGTCATTGTCACCCTCCTATGTGACTCTGTCAGCCAGGTCTTCCTGTCCCAGCGTACATACAAATGGAGACACTGAGGCCTGGTGCACGCGAACACACAGTTAGCATTCCATGCCGTCCATGGGGTAGGACCCACATTTCATTCAGGTGTTCTCGTTCTAGGCCATTGTATTTGTTTCTCATAGGATCTTCCTAGAATAATCAAGTGTCTCTTTCTACCCTTCCCTCACGGGAAAATCCACTTAACGTTTCTAGCCAACCTGTGAGAGTATTTCTATTGAACCTCTGATAGCAGTTGCTGAACAAAAATGAACTCTTTTTTAAAAATAATTATTTGTTTATTTACTTATTTTTTTTTTTTTATTTTCAGAGAGAGGGGAGAGGAGAAAGAGAGGGAGAGAAACATCACTGTGTGGTTGATTCTCACTCGCGCCCCCAACTGGGGACCTGACATGCAACCTAGTCATGTGCCCTGACTGGGAATCGAACCAAAGATGAACTCTTAGGTTTTCCAAATAACGTACCTAACGGAAGTAGGGAAATCAGACACGCAGACCCATTCCATGTCTGGACCAACTGTATAATACATGCACTAAACACCAAGATTTGATGCTCTGTCTCCTGGGATGAAAGTCTCAAAAGCATGTCTACAAGTCAAAATAGAATCCAGCTTCAGTGTTGAGATTCTTTTGTTTTTCACCCCGAACTTCAGAAACAGATGGACTTCTCGGATGATATTCAAGAAGTTTGTGTCTATCACCAGGGGTCCAAATGAGTGCTCACAGGACTTTTCTATTTATTAATTCAGTCAATTCAGATGAATCCAAGTTAAGGCATTAAGGGAATTTTCTTTTATCATCAAGATTATAGATTACCTAGTTCTTGAAAGGCTTTACTTAGTCTCCAGTTAAATGGCAAATCTTTGAAGAGAATGGATCTTGTCTTACTCATTTTTTATCTTCCCTCACAGAATTTCAAGTATGGAGTAGTCGTTCAAAAACTTTTTGATAAAAATCAAAGTACTACTGAAATTTCATCCCAGTGGAGGTGCTCTAAGGAAGATGAAAATGGGTGTTTTTTTTTTTTTTTTTAATGAGAACAGTATCCACTCTATTAAAGGAAGGACATATTATGCCGCTTATAGTGATTAAGCAAAATGTCTTTTAAAAATAAGCAATGGGGAGGGATATGATTGTGGGAGAAGGGATGGGCTGGGTGGGGGGAGCAATGGGGGAAAAATGGGACAACTGTAATTGAAAAACCAAAATATAAAAGAAAAAAAAAAAGTAAAAAAATTAATAAAAAGAAGCAAAACAAACAAAAAATATTCATACATACTATCTGCTTCTAATTGCTTATAAAAAGTCTAAAATTCTGGATTAAAAATGTATGCATAAATTCAGTTATATGTTTTCCCAGCAATTGCCTGCAATAATTGTACAAAATAATGAGTGTTGAGTGGCCGGCCAACCTTAGCAGCACAGTAAGGACGTGTGGCGGAGCCTGCCCAGGTCTGGCTGCGGGACCAATTTCCACGTATAAAGAGACCTGTTAACTTAGCTCAGAGAGCTCTGCCATGAGACGCTGCAGGGAATCAATGTTCACCCAAGGCCAGTCTTGTGAAAGAATGTCTTACCGCTCCGCCCATGGCATGACCCTCTCAGAGTGAGATTAGTTATTCCTCACAAGCCGTGAACTCCCTAGGGATTGAAATAGAACTGCATAAACAAACTTCAGTGAGTAAATCATCTATCAGAAGAACGGCCTCATGGAAAGGACATTGGATTTTGAAAACCACGTGGCTACAAATATGACTCCTCGCTTTCTGGCAGTGTGATCTTGGACAAATTACTGTCCTGGGCCCTCGTCCCTTCCCCTCTGAAAAGGAGTCCGTGAACTCTAGCTCACAGGGTTAGGAGGAAGTTAAGTTTGAAAATGGCTGTAAAACTATCCCACCCACCGCCCTTTATACATAATCGTCGGCAGCCGTCCGTCTCGAGAGACGATGGTGTAGCTTCTTAAGAGTCTATCTGCACCGCCGAGAATGGCTGTGCAGTCCGACTCGGGAGTGACACGGTATCTGTCTCCTCCCGTGTTGAATCGACATCTTGCGATGACGCTGAAGCTACAGAGCCTGGGCAGGGTAATATGGAGGGTCTGCTGTTGCCCATGCAGCAGACCCCCCCCCTCTCTTCGCAGCTGAAGGGTCCAAGGGAAAGACGGAGTCGATACAGCTTGGGTTCAGGTGCGCCGCAGGAGTTGCCGGTGTTGACTACAACGTCAAACCGCCTTAGGGACTCCGGCTCCGGATTTTCTGTCGGGGTTTACTCCCTTAGCCTTTCCCCTGAAGAGGTATGCCGCAAGGCAGCGGAGGTTTTTTGGAGTCAGAGTTTTCCTTCTCTGATGTGCCCTGACTGGAAGATCGAACCAGCGACACTTAGCTCGCAGGCCGACGCTCAATCCACTGAGCTAAACCAGCCAGGGCATTTATACATAATAGGCAAAGGCAAATCAGATGAATCTAAGTTAAGGCATTCAGTGAATTTTCTCTTACCATCAAGATTACAGATCTCCTAATTCTTGAAAGGGTTTGCTTTGTCTCCACTGAAATGGTAAATCTTTGGAGACAATGGATCTTGCCTTACTCATTTTTTATCTTCCCTCACAGAATTTCAAGTATGGAGTAGTTGTCAAAAAATCTTTTTGATGAAAATTAAAAAGCTACCGAAATTTCACCCAAAATGGAGGTGCTCTAAAGAAGATAAAATGGTGGTTGCTGTTGTTTTTAATGAAAATAAGAACTGCTCTATTAAAGGAAGGACAAATACCTCCTCCTAATGTTCTCTTCGATGATTTCACCTGAGCTGAGCGGGAACCCTACAGAGTCCCTGCGGGTGTGTTTCTATGGTCAGAGAATTCCCCAGCCGTTATTCCCCGACCCTTCATGCGAAACACTCACGCTTGTCTGGATCCTCTGCTCCGAGGGGCCTGATGCTCGTGGTTTCCATCTTTACCCTTGGAACTGAAAAATCTGTGGCATCGTTTGCCTCAGAGGTGTATTGGAGGGAGAGCTGACATGATTACTGTAATAGGCTTGTTTTCATGTGTGTGTTCACTCAGACTTCTGAAAGTAAGAGGAAACTTTTACACATATGGTATCGCTCAACCTGGTCCTCAGAGACTCAGTCTCACCTGCGGAGTTCCTGCCTTTTCCAGAAGCACAACAGTTGTCAACATTCTTGGTCTTTGGGCTCCTGAAGATTGTTGGGAAGGCATATAAAATAATATTTATCTAAAATACCAATAAGGAACCCCTTTCATGTTACATACATGGTAATTTTCATGAAAACAACTATGTTTTCCAAAAGAAAAAGAGAAGAGCGCATGGGTGTACATGTGGCACATTGCTTTAATGCCTGGTGAAGCAGCAGACATGTGGACCCTCATCTCTGTGTTCTGTAGTCACTGTGTCTATCCCACGTCATGCGAAACTCTTCAGAACATTCATGAAAGAATTGGAATAGAAAAGTCAAACTCTTAGCATAACGGACGTAATTTTGACTTTGCCCTGCTCTGAAACGGCCTCAGCGACCCCATGAACCCTCGAACCGCCACAATGGGACCTCTCCCCATCTTCCAGGCTGCATCCCCCTGCGCTCCCAGCATCGCCACTGAGAAAGCCAACTGCCAGACTGCCAGACTGTCGGGAAAATACCCAAACGACTGGCATACGTAATAAGGTCAAAAGCACCTTTGTCTGAATCCAATATGTCCTCAGGAAGGGCAGCTTCTCCCCTGTCCCTGGACAAAGTCAGGCAGGTCCCTGAACTTTTCTCCTCTCTCTTAGGTAACAGACAGGCCTAACTGTCACTCTAAGCTGTCAGACAGGGTCTTAGTTGGTGCTTAGAAACCCAGACTCATGAAAGAGCCAGTTTCCAGGTTTAATCAAAGTTACCAAGTGCCCCTCCCCTAGATAAACCCTGCGAGTGGGCCTATCTCTGATCTCCGGGATGTTCTGGAAGGGGATCCTAACAGCGAGGGACATGCAACTCTCCAGTGGCTCATTGAAGCCTTTCTTCCTCGGCCAGAGCGCAGACGGGTTGGCTCCAACCACCTCTTTGACGTCAGTGCCCCATCACCCCCTTCAAATGTCCCCTCTTCTGGTGTTCCTTCAGCATGAGTTTAAGAGTTGTCTTATACCCACTCATTCTCTACCATCTCTAGGGGATTCTTCTAGTTCTTACTGTAGTGGTCCATTTCTTTCTCTCTCGGTGGCCTAGTCAAGGCATCCCGTTTAGCATCCTGTTACTCACTTTAAAGAAACCAGCACCCACTCGCTGCTCCCCAGGCCCAGGAGCTGCGGTGCCCTCGTAATCTGTTCTGTTTCCTTGCACTCGGGAGAAGTACTGACAGCTCATAATTGGTCATATTTCTTTGGAAATTTGCATTTAAACTGGGAGCAATGCTTGCTTTTCTTGCTGTAATTTGTCTTACATGTTTGAAAGTAGTAACTATTCATTAAATTACATTTGAAAAGCGCAGGAAGAAAGATAAAAATGGTCTCGTCCTACCACCCATATAAAACCACTTCATTTACATGTATATTCCTCTAATAATATTCCAGTGCAGGTCTCCGCTTCAGCTGGACTCATGTGTATATAAAATTTTATATCATATATTTTACTTATTAATATGCCATAATACCACCAATGTCAATACAAACTCCATGTAAATATCAATTTAATGCTTGCAAAGTATTATATTAAATGACTATGCCATGGTTTACTTAATCATTTTCTTCATTGTTATGTTTTGGCCTTGTTTACACTGTTTAGTATTGAAAACTATGCTGCAATAAATATCTCTGGGTAGACATTTTTTCTATATTTTGTTACTTTCCTAGAATATATTTCTGGATATGGAGTTGCTGGGTAAGTGGATGTGAAGATTCCAGGTTACAGACATGATACAGATATATAGATGATATAGATATAGATATAAATATAGAAATGGAGATAGAGACACACACAAAATTTCACAAAGGAGCTATCTACACCCGCATGCACAATTTCACAAAGGCGCTAATAACGAAAGATGATCAGCTGTGGAGGGTGAGTCTATCATACACCTGTATTCATGGTACCTCCTCATGATTGATCCATGCCACCTCCCATTCTGAACTGAATGATTTCCTTTTATTTCTAGTCTTCATTCCTTTACCACTCCCCTCACCAAAGGAGACCAGTTTAATATGATTGATAAATACTTCTTTATTTGTATGTTGTCATATAAGCATGCATTTTTATTTTGTGTGCGCATATATTAAATGCACATAAATGGCATTGTGCTATGGCCCTCACATTGGTTTTTACTTTTCCCACCCAGTACTAAGGTTTTAAGGCTTTGCATCTTGTTCTATATAGATGCGGTCTATAACATCTGAGTAATGTATGATAGTTGATTTTGTGCATCCATTATAGTATACTTCTCTATTCCCTAACTAGTGGATTACTGTACACTGCCTCCGGCTCTACACACAACAGTGATGTGGGGAACTTCCTTGGTCATGCCTCTGACAGATCTGTGTGAGAAGTACACCCAGAAGAGAGAATGCCAGGTCCCAGGGCATACATATGAGGTCTGTCCAGAAAACATCCAGCCATTGTTAATATAATGAGAATGGTTTGCATGACATCGATGTAACCTGGCAGCCAAGGGGAGTGGCCTGGAATGTGCTCATGTGAACAATGACGACCTCACTGTACTAGTCAGTGGGGGTTGTAGATGCCATTGAGTGAGCATGGGTACTGTGCGGCTGCCACATTCAAAATGGTTGAGCAAATAAAGCAACAAATCTGCATCAAAGTTTGCATTAAGCTTGACCATTCCTCCGTGGAAACTACTCGGGGGACTCAGAAGGCTTTCAGGGATGACGCAGTGAGTGCAGGGCCAATAAAAGTGTGGCACAGGTGCTTCAAGATGATTGAGCATCTGTTGAAAATGATCCACATTCAGGAAGGGCTGCAGCAAGCAGAACTTTAACGTGTACAGACAGCAGTCAACAAAACCCGCAACTGACAGTGTGAGAACTGGAAGCTGACCTTGGGATTCCAAAACTACCGAGTCTGAGATTTTGATGCAGGATGCGTTGTGGCAAAATCCATTCTGCGGCTTCTGCTGGTTACCAGAGCAGAAGGAACATCGTGCTGCAGTTACTAATGACTTAATTCAAACCTCTGCCAATGAACCAGATTTCCTCAGGAAGGTCATAACTGGCAAGGAGTCGTGGCTCTCTGGCTATGATCTGGAAATGAAGGCCCAGCCATCCCAATGGAAGTTGCCTGGTTCTCCGTTCCTGAAGAAGGCTCAACAAAGTCACAGCAAGATGAAGACCATGTTAACCGTGTTTTTTGATTGGGAAGGTGCTGCCCCTCACCGGTATGCCCCTCCAGGCCAAACAATTAATAAGGAGCAGGACCTCAATATTCTTCATCCATTGAAAGATGCAATACAATGAAAATGGCCACAACTGTGGGCAGCTGGTGAGTGGCAGCTTCGTCACATCAACACACACTAATGCATCACATCTCTTGCAGATATTTTCATGAAACGTCAAATCACCCAGGTGACTCAGCCCCTCCATAGCCCAGATTCGGAGCTCTGGGACTTCTGGCTTTTCCCAAAACGAAAGTCACCTTTGAGAGAGAAGAGATTTCAGACCATCAAAGAGATTCAAGAAAATATGAGAGGCAGCTGGTGGCACATCCAACAAAGGATTTTGCAGAGTGTTTTGAACAGTGGAAGAGATTCTGGAAGAACTGTGTGAGGTCCCAAGGTGCCTACCTTGAAGGGGACTGAGGCATCATTGTCCTGTGTACAATGTTTCTTGTAGCTTGTATCTTCTTCAGTAAATGTCTCTATTTTTCATAGTACAGGGATGGATACTTTCTGGATGGACCGCATATGTCTGGTTGGACTAAGTACCACCTGGTTGCTTTCCAGAGTGAGGGCTTGAGTCTGCATACAGTTTCCACCAACACTGGGCATGATCCAAATCGCTAAACTTCCCACTCTGACAATAAGTAGCAAAGTGGTTTCTCACGGTCGTGCTTATTTGCATTTTCCTCAACACCAGTGATTTTGTGAGCATCTCTTCATATGCTTATTGGTCATTTGTGTCCTTTCATCTGCTTTACCTCTTTATATCATTGCCCATCTTCCTGGTAAGGGTTCTAGGGCTTTCTTCATTAATCTCTATATTATAAATATTAATAATGTCTTGTATTTTAATATAATTTTAATGATTCATAGCTCTTTTGTCTCATTATATTAATGTGAATATAACTATTTCAAATTGGTGATAAATTCCATTTTTTGATAAGTGCGATTCATTTTTATACTTTGATATTATATCCAACAATCCTGAACATTTCTTTTTATTTCTTAACTTTGCCAGTTATAATCTCTGTTTAAAAAAATAAGATTGTCTGTTTCTCCCCCTAGATATTTATAGGTGCTCTTTACACACTGGGAAAATTAGCCCTTTGCCTGTGAACGCTTTGTCTATGAATGAGTTGTAAATAGTTTTGCCTACATCATGAAGATGTTCCCTTACTATTATTAAATAGAGTGTATCAATCTTTATGTTACTGGGGAGGGTCCTCCTTTCATAAGAAATTCTTTTCTGCTTTTTTCTAGTAGGTTTATATCTTCATTACTTTACTTTAAATATTTTATGTATTTGCAGTTTATTCTGGTGTAAAGTATGAAGTGTGAATCCAAGTTTATTATCATAATGGCTATGCAATTGAATAAACCAGGCATTTTCCCCTGTTGATTTGAAATGCTCCTCTATCTTTTACATTCTAGCCCACCATCCTATTTTAAGATTGTTGAATTTCCAGTGTCACTGCATGTGGTTGAAAGAAGCACAGGACCAGGAAAATCTCATTGTCAAGGGTACCTCATTAATTCACTTATTAAAATATTTACTGTATTTTTCACTCCATAAGACACACTTTTTTTCCCCCAAAAAAGTGTGTTGGGGGGGTGTCTGTGCATCTTATGGAGCAAATATTGCATCACAGACCATGGTGTGTATTACCTGACCTGGTGTTCCCAAAAAACTAAAAGAGTGCTTGAACCTTAAAGTCCTCATTTGTTAATGACAGTGATGATGGTTCTTAATACCGCTGTTGACTGCTCTCCACTTTACATGGCTGAAATATTATTCTGTTCTATTGTATTAAATATTTTAGTACACCATTTGGTTCAGAATATTTTTTCTTGTTTCCCTTCTCTAAACCTAGGTGCATCGTATGGTCAGGTGCATCTTATAGTGTGAAAAATATGGTACTATTTAGTATTACAATATGTCAGGTACCCAACTAAGTCATGGGATTAAGAATACCATATTTCATTACCTCATAAGTCAGAAAGACATGAAAGAAAAATTATTACAATACAGTGAAGTAAATACTGTGAGAACTCTGGGGAATAGCATGCTTAATATACAGGTAATGGGGCATTTTAGGGAAGGTGTCGTGGTGACAGAGGAAGGTCAAAGGCTTTAGGGGCAAATGGGAACTTGTGTTCCATTCCAGGTGGGCCGCTTTTTAGCTAGCTGTGTGACCTTTGTGGAATTTAGTTAATTTCTGTGACCTTTGGATAATACCTGCTAATCAAGCAGTCATAAAATATAAAGGGTGTGCTATACGTAAATCATGTAGCATAGAGCCTAGCACATAGTAGACACTTGGTAAATAATAGTTTTGTGTTAAGGAAAATTTGAAATAGGAGATGATATTTGTGACAACTGCCAAGTGTTCGGGTCACCAGTTGTACAAAACAGAGGAAGAGGCAGGACAGAATTCTCTGCGGCTAATCCAGGAGACATGGCAGAAAGCCCGACATCTGTGGGGATTGCATTATTATTGTGAGTACCAACAAGGCAAAAACAATGTGCCAAGTAGTGTAGGATGCTATTGATCATAAACCGTGTCCCAAGATCAGAGATGCCAGAATATGAAAGATGTTTACACCTTAGAACCAGTAAAATGCGATGCTTCCATGTGGTGGTCGTACAGGTGGAGCACAAGCTACAGAAGGAAATGGAAATAAAAGAGGCTGGATAAGTAAGCAAGAAGCAGGTGGTGGCGTGTGTGCCTTTTGTTTTGTTTTGTATGTCAGATTAAGAAACCAGACGTTACTGTGTGGGCAAACTAGAGCTTTAAAGGTTTGAAGTCAGGAAGAGAAAGAGTCAGACTGGAGATTTGGAGGTGAATCAGAGAAATGGCCCAACACCGGTCAGTTATGAACACGTGGCATCTTTTTGACGAGAGATTGTCGACTTGGCTATAAATTTTAATCGCCTATGAAGATTTTCAAGGAACGGGTCCATTTTGGTAAGCCGTTAACTTCACGGTCATAAGGTTTTTATAACGTATATTTATTATCTCCGGGTGTCCATAGACTCTGTAGGGATGTGTTCCCTTTCACTCCTGATAATTTGTTTTCTGTCCTTTTTTGCCTTAATGAGTCTAGTAAGAAATTTGTTGGGTTCATCGTTCTGTTTCTTTGACCCAAGGGTTATTTAGAATTATGTTCCTTGGTTTTCAGATATTCTCAAGATGTCTTACTGTTTTTGATTTCTAGTTAAATTTCAGTGTGAAAGAAAATATATTCCACATGATTTCAATCACTTGAAATGCACAGAGACTTAATTAATGACCAGTACAGTGAATCTTGGGGAATGTGGCATGTGCCCTTCAAAACAATGTTTGTACATGGCTACGAGGTGACTATTCCCCTAAATGGGAAATGTAGACTCAAGGTACAAGTCCAAGTCCAGAAACTGATAATTCACTAAAGTTTTTTTTGTTGTTGCTTTTGTTTTTCTTGTCTACTGTTAAATTTTATTTTTACTATTAAGCCATCCTAAACCTTATAAATGAAAACAAAGGAACTTATTTTGACTCCTACTTTTGCAATATTTATTATTCTTTCTTATCTTTAATCCTTCTACTTTTACATTTTGTACAACTATACTCATAGGAGGCACAACATTTTTGACTCGTGGGGCAATTTCTCTTATTTATAATAAAACTACAAAGTCTTTTTACTTTATAGTACTCGTTTTAATCTAATGTGTTCCGAATAGCTGGACTTGAGATTATGTCTACTAATTTAATATTATAAACCCTGATATCACTAGCTTTGCACATCTTGGGCTTTTGTTTTCTCCCTTTTCATTGCTTACCTAAAATAGTCCCCCTGGAGTAAAACCAGAGGATAAAAGGCTTTGAACACATTTTGGATGTTCATTTATTTTGCTGAGTAGCCCTTCAAGTGGCTGTGCTTGTTACCATCAATGACCCCAGTAAGCCTCCTGCTTTCTTCCTTTTCTGCCGTTGCTCTGGCCATTTCTGCTTTCCAGAATTCCCATCTCTCATTAGGAAGTTCCTTTATCATATTCTCCGGATAGACTTGGTTCTACATCCAAACTCAAATGCCATCTATAAAAACTCTTCAGAATCCCCAGTAGTGCTGGTTACCACCTCTCCCATTCTGGTAATACTCTCTGTCCATCTCAACGGTCACAGTCACGGCATTTACATTCCCCTGGCTCTTTCCCTCCCAGTATGTTTTCAGTAGTCTTACTAAGACCCTTCGTGCCCACTGTGAGTGACACAGGGGAGATATTTGACAATTTTGTATTGAATGAACTTATATGCCTTTAGCAATAATGAACAGGCCCTGGCTTGGCACAGTCTGCCTGGCTGCAAATTATTGTTACCCATTTATTTTCTTGTTTAATGGGTTCTATTTAAGTTTACTCAGTAAAAATGTAGGTAAACACAAATCTGGGCCACCAATTATTATTGTGATATATGAGAGCTTTACTGAAGTAAGAAGCAGCTAATTTTAGGCACATCATTTTTTTAAATTTTATTTTTATTGTTTTTCTGTTACAATTGTCCCACTTTTTCCTTCACTGCTACCCCCCACCCAGCCCACCCCTTCTCCCACGGTCCATCCCGACCCCGTTGTCCATGTTCATGGGTTATTTATATTAGTTCCTTTGCTAAACTCTTCCCCCACGTAGCCCCTTCTTTCTTCCCCACTCCCTCCTTCTGTTACTCTGTTTCTTGTTCAGTTTTGTTCATTTATTTGTGTTGTTCATTAGTTTTCTGTATTGGGTGATAGCATATGGTATTTTTCTTTCATTGCCCGGCTTATTTACCTAAGCATAATTCTCTCTAGTTCCATCCATGTTGTCACAAATGGCAGGAGTTCCTTCTTTCTCTCTGCTGCGTAGTATTCCGTTGTGTAAATGTACCACAGTTTTTTAATCCACTCATCTACAGATGGGCACTTAGGCTGTTTCCAGCACTTGGCTATTGTAAACAGTGCTGCAATGAACATAGGAGTGCATAAGTTCTTTTGAATTAGGGTTTTAGGATTCTTCAGGTATAATCCTAGTAGTGGAATTGCTGGTTCAAAAGACAGTTCCATTTTTAGTTTTTTGAGGTAATTCCATACTGTTCTCCACAGTGGCTGCACCAGTCTGCATTCCCACCAACAGGGCAGTAGGGTTCCCGTTTCTCCGCATCCTCGCCAGCACTTGTTGTTTGTTGATTTGTTAGTGATGGCCATTCTGACTGGTGTGAGGTGATACCTCATTGTGGTTTTTATTTGCATCTCTCTGGTGGCTAGTGATGTTGAGCATTTTTTTCATATGCCTCTGGACCCTCCATATGTCCTCCTTGGAGAAGTGTCTGCTCAGGTCCTTGCACATCATTTTTTAAATTAAAAACAATGTTTGCATTTAAGGAAGTAAGATAAGTCACCTCTAAGGGATTATTTTATTTGAACCTTTAGAGGTCAATCTTCAGATAAATATCCAACTGTTGCCTCTCCCCTACGACAGTCAATACAACACTTCAGAAGGGCTATTAAAAGTGCTGAGCAGAGAAAGTGAAGATCCCTGTCTAGCTGGCTATACTTGCCATTTAATCTAACCCATTCGCTATCTCTCCAAAATTCATTTTGATTTCTGAAGAGAATTAATCATTACAAAATGACCTGTATTAAGTGGAGCTACCGTGAGGAATAAAAAAGGGATGGAAAACGTGCCTTTACCATTTTTTTCTCCATTTAAAGACAACTCTGATTTTGCTCAAGATTCAGAGGAAGTTTCAAAATTGCTAAAGCAATAACTCACAAAATCCATTGATTCATAAGTGAGAAGGGAGGAATTATACTTCCCCAGAGCAGGTGGAGTTCAAAAATACTTGGGAAGAATAGTAATCACCTAAAAAGCTTAGAGGTAAGTTACAGAAAATATATAGAAATTACATTTTTTAAATCGGTCAACAAGGGGCCGCATATAAGTGATTTAGTCACACACAACAATATCAAGTGAAAAGAAAACAGTATTTAGTATTAAGAATCCTTTCCAATGATGCTCATTCTCAAAGCTATAGATTGACTTTTACATTTGGCAAAAACTAACCAGCTTTGGATCTCGAATGAGGGCTGATCAAATATCCTTGAGTAACGTGAGAAGGAGGATGAAGATGGATGGAGAGGAAGTCAGCCTGCTGGGTGGGGCCAGCATCTGAGAACAAGATGGGGCCATGTGTGTGGAGGAATGGAGGGGACCTCAGGTGGAGATTGAAGGCAACACTGAGAAACTAGAGCCCTGGGGTTTTAGGATAAAGTGAGAGGTCAAATCTAATCTGAAAACCAGAGATGTCTGAACACTCTGGCATAACGGAGGGCTTGAAATGCTCTTGAACCCAGGGTTGGTGTTTGGGACTAAGATTCAGCCACCAGGCAGAGCTGTGAAGAGCAACAGTCAGAATTCTCCATGAGCGGCTGTGGGCAACTGCCTGAAATAGATTTTGTTTTGAAGCTGTTTTCTATGTACCAGCCACAGCTTGAAGCATGGTTGAGTGGCTGGCTTTTAAAGTCAGGAGTAGGATGCATAAAGCTTCAGTAAATTTTACCAAATTGCCCTCCAGAATGATTTTACCAATTTATATTCCCACTGGCAGAGAATGAGTGTATTTCCTGGTACCTTGTCAGAATAAGTATAAATGCTTCTTTGCCAACTTGGCAAAGAAGAAAAGTGGTACTTTGCTTTAACTTGCATTTTTAAGTTACCAGTAAACACATTTTATATATTGTATTTACCATGATATAAATTATTTGATGGTGTCCTTAGATTTATTTATTGCTGCTTTAATATTTTATAATACTTTATATAAACTCTAATATGTTAAGAGTATGACCATTGTCATAATTGTTCAAATCTCCTTGGCTTCCTACATGCATTTTAATTTTAGTTATGATCTTTAACATAAAAACTATGTGGTCAATCTCTCAAGATAGCCTTTCAGTGTCTTTATATTTACAAAGATTTTTTTCAAGCTGAAGTCCTTTATTTTTTCAAGTTGAGCTCACATCTACTTTATGATTATTTTTTAAATGGTTTTACTTTTCACAATTAAATACTTAATTATCTGGTTTTATTCTGACATGAAGCAAGGATCTGAACTGCTCAGACAATAGGTCTAGTTTAGCTGGTTTAAGTAGAGAGGGGTTTACTTAAGTTAAGATAACTTACTGAATTATCAGGGGGGCCAGGGGGCCAAAAAGTCAAGAGCAACACAGACAGGTAAAGAAAAATTCCCAATCATATCATGGGGGTTTTCTAGGGAAATTACACTGCTGTTGTGTACTGGGGACTAGAGAACAGAAAACCCACAACAACAGTCCCAAAACAATCAATATCTCTGCCACGAGAAAAAGCTCCTTAAGACACTGTTATCACTTCATGTTGCCCATTTCTGCCCTCCAAATGATGTATGGCTATTCTCCTGGACAACACCCATGTCACATGTTAAATGCTAGCTGCAAGGGAGTCTGAGAAGTAGAATGAAAACAGCAAACACTGTGCAATGCTTATTGTGTACCAGGCATTGTTCTGAGATATTAACTAATTTTTATAAAATTCTCTGAGTTCAGTATTATTATATCCCCCATTTTACATATGAGAAAACACACAGAAAGTAATTGTCCAATACCAAACAGCTAATGAATGGCTGAGCTAGAATTTGTACCCAGACTTTGGCTCCAGAGTCTATGTTCATAGGTTCTTATTAAAATTAAGATCAAGTCAATTGCTGTTATACTAGCCTGTGACTTTAAGTTTCCCAGCCTCTATAGCACAACAAACGAAGCTAGAAAGAGGTGGTGATGGATGTTGGATGAGTCCTTTTGCACAGTTCTTCACAGTCACTGACCTTATCTAATTTTTCCAAAAGGCAACTCAATTTTCTAGTGTTATTTATTGAATAATTTTGCTTTTCTTATTGATTTATACTAGTATCCTTGTGCATTGAGTAGGTATTCAATGAATATTTGTTGAATGAATCAATATTTTAGAGTCCACTTTTAGACTATCTATTTTGGTCCATTGTTAATTCTGGCATTTAAAAATATTTTTTTAATATTATTTATTGATCATGCTGTTAGGTTGTACCAATTTCTTTTCCCTTTGTTCCCCTCCACCCAGTGACTGCCCTCCCTCCAGTTGTCCACCCACCTTAGTCCATGCCCATTGGTTGTGCATATAGTTCTTCTCAACATCTTCCTATCTACTCCACTCCCTCCTACTATGCTTCTTAATTCCTGTACCATCTCCCTCCCTTTCCCCCCTTCCCTCTCCTTGCTGACCTCCCCCCAAAATATTCCCCATACCTATAATTCTTTTCCCACTCTCGTTGCCTACTTAGTTTGCCTTTGTTTTGGTTCCCTAGCTTCTGTTGTTGGTGGTTGTGATACAGTTTTCATTTTAATGTTCATAGTTTTGATCCTCTTTCTCCTAAACAAGTTTCTTTAACATTTCATATAACATTAGTTTGGATCTGATGAACTCCTTCAGTTTTACTTTGTCCTGGAAGCACTTTCTCTGCCCTTCTATTCTGAATGACAGCTTCGCTGGATAGAGCAATCGTGGTTGTAGGTTTTTGCTTTTCATTACTTTGAATATTTCTTGCCAGTCCCTTCTTGCCTGCAAAGTTTCTTTTGAGAAATCAGCTGAGAGTCTTATTGGGACCCCTTTGTACATAATTTTCTTCTTCTCTCTTGCTGCTTTTAAGATTCTCTCTTTATCCTTAATTTTTGACAGTTTGATTACAATGTGTCTTGGTGTGGTTCTCCCTGGGTCCAGTATTTTTGGAACTCTCTGTGCTTCCTGGACCTGTAAGTCTATTTCTTTCCTCAAGTTAGGGGAGTTCTGCTTCATTATTTTTTCACATAATTTTTCCATTTCTAGGTCTTCTTTTTCACCTTTTGGCAACCCTATGATTTGGATGTTGGCCTGCTTATAGCTGTCCCATAGGTTTCTGAGCCTCTCCTCATTTTCCTCACTTTTTGTTTCCTCTTTATGCACTGGTTGACTGTTTGTTCCTTCCCTATGTTCCGATTTGTTGATTGTATCCCTGGTTTTCCTTCCCTCACCACTGGTTTCGTATGTGTTTTCATTCATTTCAGCAGGACTAGCCTTCATTCCTTCTCCGTCTTGTTTAAGATCTGCTGTTAGGTCTGTAAGCATTCATATAACCAAAGCTCTGAACTGTGCCTCAGAAAGATTTCCTATCTGCTGAATCGTTAGATTAGATATTTGCTGTTTGGTCAGCTGCATCACTGGGGATCTCTATCATGATCTGTGCCATCCTGACAGTTTTGTGTTTACCTCTGTTTCCTGGGTGGGGCTGTCACACCTCCTACACTATAGGGGGTGGAGCCTCATGCACTAGTTACTACCGGGCGACCCTTCTCACCACGCTGTGGCATTTTGTGTGGGGGTGGGGGTCCAAGATGAATTCCTGCCGTTCACTCTCTGCTGAGAGATCAGGAGCCTTCTCCTCTGTTCCCACGCCCTCCAGCCCTCACAGTCCAAGGCAGTGGGGGTCTGTCTTCCCCGGCATTGCAATTGTAAGCTGACGGGTCTGGTCTGCATTCAGGGATGCTCCCCAGATACTTCTCGCCTCCCCATAAATACAGGTGTCTGTGCTTATTGCCATCGCCGCTGCTGCCACCACCAGCACAGGTTGACCTCTCCACCCTAGCTTAGCCCCTCCTACCCGTCCGGACGAGCACCACTTCTTTATAACTTCATACATTGGACTCCCATGTAGCTTTATTTTATGGAACTTGTGGTTATTGCTGGTTTTGCGGTAGTTACATTCCTTCTTAGTTGTGGAGGGAGACGGAGCGTGTCAGTCTAGGCCTCCACACCAATTCTGGCATTTAGTGTGATATTTTCAGTTGCCATGTAAGGTGTTCTCTCTGGATCTATTCCCTATGTCCTGCTCTGACCTGTCGCCTACCTGTTGACTTTTATGGACTGCATCGACAGTCCCCTGGGCACTCTGGCTTCTGGTTGGGACATATCACAGGAGACAGAAGAAGGAAGAGTTAAGTTGAAGTACACACTGCCTTGGCTTCTCCCTAGTCTCATTACATAGGGTTAGCCTGTCCCTCTGCTGAAGGGCTCAGCTTCTGTCAGGTATCCCTCTTCCCGTTGCTCTTCTCCCATTGGTTTTGTGACTTCTCTCTCCCCTCCCCTTCAGGCTTAAGGACTCTTTCCTATCCCTGATGGGAATATTGCATAATCCCTTTTTAGGTTCTCCAAACTTGCCTACACCTTTGTCAGTGATCCCTTTATTAAGCTGGCCTCAATTTACTCAGTTTCTGTGTGGCATCTGTTTGAATGAGCCCATAAGAGCATACTGTTTTCATTGTCCTCATTTTCTATCATCCAGTAGAAAAAAACATTCAAGTTTTCCTCCAGTCTCAATTCCTTTTGCAATTTTCTTGTTCTTCTAGATCAAGAACCATTTTGAATTCTAAATATAACCCACTGAATTTTTAAATTTGTAATATAATTGAACCTAAAATTAATTTAAATATTTTTCTTTCCAGCTGAGGGCGTAAAATGTCTTTCCATTTATTCATGTCTCCTTTATGTCATGCTGTAAATATTACTGGTTTTCTCAAGTGGACTTGCATATTTCTGGTTATTCCTGGATATGTTAAAGGTTCAATAATCTTTTCCTGTTGTAATTTTATTTTTATCCCCTGCAATTTCTACTTAGGCATATCTGATCTCTACTTAAGCAGCTCATTGTATTTTTCAAATCCAGCCACATTACTAAATGTGTGTTCATTTGAACAGGTTACTGATTTTCTTGTATATCCTAGATAATTAATTCTCTTTGGTTGACTATATGAGTAATCATATTATCTTCTACCAATGATAATTTTACTTTCTAATCACTGAGACATTTATGTCTGTTGCGTATATTACTGAATTATTTAAAATTTTAAAAGAGTGTGATAATGGGATTTTTTAAATCTTGGCGTGTTCCTAATATTAGTAGGAATGCCTGTAATGGTTCAACACTAGTATTCAGTTAGTTCTTGGTTTTAGACATTCTTAAGAATGTTTAGAAAGCCTCTTTATATTCCCAGTTCATTACATATGGTTGTGTGTGTGTTTCTTTACCTCATTAATCAGAAAAGGGTGGGTGATAAATTTTGTCAGCACTTTCTCAGAAGATTCAATTGTTCCTTGTCTAATATATCAATAACACATATTAAAAAAATACAACTAATTTTATAATAGCCTTTTGTTCTAAGAAGAAAACCTATGCAGTCATGGTATAGTAATCTTTAAGTACAATTATGGGTTTCAATTTCTTGGTATTTTTTTCCCTTCTATTTTCAAAATTACAGGTGAGAGCCTTGTTCTGTTTTCTGTACCATTGTAAGGTTTTTGTGTAATAAAATTGTGACTATTTCTTGCTTTTCTCTGCTTTGGAACAAGTTTAATAGCATTGGAATTATTCCATGAAAACACAAAATTTGTAAAACTGTTTAAGCCTGGGATCATTTAGAGGCATAATTTTTCTAATGGGTTCAAACATTGCTATGTTACCTACAGTTACCAGCAGTGCTATGCAAATGTGGAAAGTCATTATCTAAAACTGAGTTTGCTAACAAAATAATAATATCTAACGTTTTAAAGATTCTAATATATTTTCCAAGTGATTTTTAATAATGAGAATAATTATTACTTCTCACAATTGTATGTTTCTGCAGTTTTCCAAAGTATATGTTCATCTGGTATTTCATACAACCATTTCAAAACCATTGTGATGTAAGGATTTGCATCATTTAATGGATGAAATATATTAAGCATCAGAAAAGAGATGAAATATTGAATGGAGCTCCTGGATCCCATTTCAACATGGGGAGGATTGTCCCCCACATCATCAAACACCTCTCAGACACAAGCAGGATATTTAAGAATTCAACTCAATTCTGATACTAGCTATACCAAAGGATAGCATCAGACTCCATGGATTGAGGGCTCAGTCCTACAAGACTACTCCACTATGCACATACTTCAGACTCCAGAACTTGAGCCTGTGTAGTGACCTCTGTTTTCAACTGACAGGCCATAGATGTGTTGTTCCGGGGACACCTGGACTTCTAACCAACCCACAACCCCCTCCTTGAGTGCAATTAATTTACTAGGATGGCTCACAGAACTGAGAACCATCTTACTTACAAGAGCACATGTTTATCGTTAGAGGATACAACTCAGGAACAGCCAGGATGTGAGAAATGCATGGGGGCAAGGTTTGTGAGAAGGAGCACTGAGCTTCCATGCCCTCCCCAGGGGTGTCGCTCTCCCCAGATCTCCACATGTTCACCAAACTGGAAGCTCTCCGAACCCTATCCTCTTGGGTTTTTATGGAGGCTTCATTACACAGACATGACTGGTTAAATTATTAGTTGTAAGTATTTGACGCGACGTCTAGCTCCTTTCCCCAACCTGGAAGTCAGAGTGGAGGGGAAGGAATAAAGGTTCTAACCATCTAATCACTTAGTTGATTCCACTGGTAAGCAGCCCCCATCCTAGGTGCTTTCCAAAAGTTCCTCATTGACACAACCAATGACTCCTTGAACACTGTACACTTAGGAAATTCCAAGAGTTTGGGGAGCTGTTGGCCAGGAATTGTGTGTGAATGAACACCAAATATATATTTCTCACAAACTGCAATATTGTGAACAGTAAGCACTGAGCAAGTAAATTCTGTGTATAATTTCACAAAGATAACAGAAACAGTCAAAAACAATGACGCGCGTCTCAAGCTTTTCTAATATTCCTTTGAAAGAGACCAGGACTCACCTCCAGCCCAGATCCAATCACAGGTTATGCATCCCAGGACCAGCCTGGCCCTCACTATTCTATGTTTTATTTGTTAAAACACTCCCATGATTTTTCCTGTCCCCACTGTTTCCTGCCTCTTCAGCTACGGAGTGAGCTTTATCAACGATGTCTGTTCCCCCTTGGTTTTTAAAGGAGGGTCTCCTTGGAGAACAAGCTCCATGGATGTACAGAACAATTCACTGGCAGAAGCATGGCAAGAATATGGGTGTCTTGATGCAAAGCTTGGAGAGCAACATAGAGACCATTTGAAATAATGCAAACCAATTTCTTAGACAGTGTAAGCCAAGAAAATATGGAGGGCATTTCAGCCTGTTCTGTATAAGAAACAATAATCGAGATCATAGCAGAATTAAATGACATAGAGATTAAAAGGAAAATTCAAAGGATCCATAAATCCAAGAGCTGGTTCTTTGAAAAGATAAACAAAATTGACAAACCTTTAATCAGACTCATCAAGAAAAAAAGAGAGGACCCAAATAAATAAAATCAAAAATGAAAGAGAAGTTACAACCAATGCCACAGAAATACAAAGGATTGTAAGAAATTACTATGAACAACTACATGACAAGAAACTGGACAACCTGAGCAAAATGGACAAATTTCTAGAAACATTCAATCTTCCAAAACTGAATCAAGAAGAAGCAGAAAGCTTGAATAGACCAATAACAACTAGTGAAATTGAAGCAGTAATAAAAACATTCCTAGCACACAAAGGCCCTAGACTAGGTGGCTTCATAGGTGAATTTTACCAAACATTTAAGGAAGGACTAACTCCTTTCCTTCACAAATTATTCCAAAAACTTGAAGAAGAAGGAAGACTCCCAAACTCGTTTTATGAAGCCAGAATTATCCTAATTCTGAAACCAGGTAAAAACACAACAAAGAAAGAAAACTACAGACCAATATCTCTGATGAACATAGATGCTAAAATTCTCAAAAAATATTGGCAATATGGCTTCAGAAACACATTAAAAAGATCATATACCATTATCAAGTGGGATACATCCCAGGGATGCAGGGATGGTACAATATTTGCAAACAAGTAAATGTAATATACCACATAAACAAAATGAAAGACAAAAATCACATTATCATATCAATAGATGTGGAAAATGATTTAATAAAATTCAGCAACCATTTATGACAAAAACACTCAGCAAAGTGGGAATAGAGGAAGCATACCTCAACATAATAAAAGCCACATACAAGAAATCTACAACCACCATTATACTCAATGGGTAAAAACTAAAAGCTTTCCCCTGAAGATCACAAATAAGGTAAGGGTGTCTGCTTTCACCTCTTTTATTCAACATAGTACTGGAAGTTCTAGCCACAGTGATCAGACAAGAAAAATAAATAAAAGGCATCCAAACTGGAAAGGAGGAAGTAAAACTGTCATTATTTGCAGACAACATGATAGTGTACATAGAAAACCCTATAGTCTCCACCAAAAAATTATCCAACCTAATAAGTGAATTTGGCAAAACAACAGGATAGGAAATCAATGTTCAGAAATCATTGGCATTTTTGTATACCAACAGTAAAATATCAGAAAGAGGAACTGGGAAAATAATCTCATTTACTACAGCAACAAGAAAAATAAAGTACCTAGGAATAAATTTAACCAAGGAGGCAAAACACCTGTACTTGAAAAACTATAGAACACTGAAGAAAGAAATTAAGAAAGATACAAATATACAGAAGCATATACTGTGCTCATGGATTGGAAGAATTAACATCATTAAAAAGGTCTGTACTACCCAAAGAAATCTATAGACTTAATGTAATTCCTATTAAAATACCAATGGCATACTCCACAGATCTAAGACAAATATTTCAAAAAATTATATGGACCTAAAAAAGACCCCAAAAAGCCTCCACAATCTTGAGAAAGAAGTTCAAAGTAGGAGGGATCACAATACCTGATATCAAACTATACTACAAGGCCACTGTAATCACAACAGTGTGGTATTGGCATAAGAACAGGCTCAGAGGTCAATAGAACAGAATAGAGAGCCCAGAAATAAACCCAAGTCTCTATGGTCAATTAATATTTGACAAAGGGGGCATGAGCATAAAATGGGGTAAAAATAGCCTATTCAGTAAATGGTGTTGTGAGAACTGGATTGGTACATGCAAAAAAATGAAACTAGACCACCAACTTACACCATACACCAGATTAAGCTCAAAATGGATAAAAGACCTAAACATAAGTCACGACATCATAAAAGTCCTAGAGGAAAACATAGGCAGGAAAATTTCAAATATTCCACATAGCAATATTTTTGCTGATATAATTGCTAGGGTGAGGGAAATAAAGGAAAAAATTAAAAAATGGGATTGTAGCAAATTTAAAAGCTTCTGCATGGCTAAAGAAACCATCATTGAAATGAAAAATGAACCAATCATATGGGAGAACATATTTGCCAATGATACAGTATTCCCTCACTTATCGTGGGTATTATGTTCTAGACACACACACCCCATCCCCCGTGAAATAGGAACCTTACATTTATTCTACACTCTTAAACCTATGTAACTTTAACAACATACGTATACAGTACCACAAAATCCCACGATACAGCAAAAACTCCGCGATAAATAATTAAATATAATATTTTTTTAATCCCACAATACAGTGAGGCCGCAATAAGTGAACCACGATATAGAGAGGGATGACTGCACACTGAACACGGATTTCATCTCCATAATATATAAAGAACTCATACAACTCAATACCAGGAAGAAAAACAATCCAATTAAAAAAATGGGCAAAGGACCTGAATGGACAATTCTCCAAGGAGGATGTACAGAGGGCCCATAGACATATGAAAAGATGCTCAACGTCACTAGCCATTAGAGAGATACAAATTAAAACCACAATGAAATTCACTTTAGAACTATCAGAATGGCCATGATTAATAAATCAACAAGTGCTGGAGAGGATGCAGAGAAAAGGGCACCCTAGTGCACTGTTGGTGGGAATGCAGACTGGTGCAGCCGCTGTGGAAAACAGTGTGGAATTTCCTCAGAAAAACAAAAAATGGAACTGTGTGCTGATCCAGCAATTCCACTGCTGTGCATATGCCCTAAGAATCCCAAATCACCAGTTCATAAGAACCTATGCACCCCTATGTCCACAGCAGCACTGTTTACATAGCCAGGCACTGGAAACAGTCAAAGTGCCCATCAGTAAATGAGTGGATCAAAATACTGTGGCATGTTTACACAGCAGAGTACTACACAGCAGAAGGAAAGAATTCCTACCTTTCGCAACAGCGTGGATGAAACTAGAGGTTATTATGCTACGTGAAGTAAGCTGGTCAGTGACAGACAAATACCATATGATCTCACCTATAAGAGGAAACTAATGATCAGAGTAAACTAGTGAACATAATAGAACCACAAGCATGGATAGAAACATGGAACAGACAGTGACCAGGAGGGAGAGGGAGGGGGATAATGGTGGAAAGAATGGAAGGGACTAGACAAAGAACATGTATGAGTGACCCATGGACACGGACAAGAGTGTGGGATTGACTGTAGGAGGAGGGGGTGGGATGGGCAGAGGAGGGCAAAGGGGGAAGAATTGGGACAACTGTGATAGAATAACAATAAAAGAAGAAAGGAACAATCCCAAACTCTTAATGGTGTATAACAATAAGCCTTTATTTTTCAGTCATAGTCAGATGTGAGTGGCCCTGGAGACCCCAGTGGGGTTTGCTTCTCACCCTCAAGTTCGCTGGGGCTGATCTAGGCTGGGCCTGTCTGAACAGTGGGCTTCAAGTTGTGCATCTAGTGACTCCTTCTTCGCTACTGGCTGATGTGATACAGCTACTTGAGGGGAGGGGGCAGGGTATAGGGTTTCTTCCAAGACAATGATGGAGAGGCAAGAGGACAAGGCCCCTGCACAAGCATGTTTCAAGTCCTGGCTTCTGTCACATCTACTAAACACTCACTGTGAACACCCAACTGCTGAGTTGCCCAAGGTCATAGAGGTTGTCGGAGTCAGGGCTGGAATTTCTACTGTGTGGGGTGAGCAATCTAAGGTTGCTCATTTTCTCTGAGGCAGACCACACTTGGCCAATTCTCCCAGAACCCAGAGTTCCTCAAAGAAACGCCAATCACAGGGGAAGCATTCTACAGCAACTTCTGACTCAGACTCAATTCCATTCATTTCCTGGAACGGAGCTTCTGAAATAACTCTTTTTTTCTTTGACACAATCATATCTTCATGAGGCAGTATTCTGCCTTTTTGATTAAATCCATTAGCTATTCAGACACAGCTGTCCTTCAAAAGAGTAACAATTCTCCAAAAACCACACATTTCACAGCTGAGAGATTCTGGGCCAAGCCAGAGAGTTCTAACCCAGACAATGGTGGTGGATGTGAGTGAAACACATAGTATCAGAGTTAGAAGCAGCCTTGGAAATATGAAAAGCATGAACATTCCTCATTTAACAGATGAGGAAACTGAGCCCCCAAATCAGGAAGAGATAGCCCAAACTTGGGCAATAATGGAGCCCGGGTGAGAAAGAGCTTCTGAATCCGAAGTGCGTTTTCCAGTTGAATCACAGGATCTCAACATCACTAGGTGAAATTCCATTATGATGTGTGCTGGGTACCGTTAAAAATTATCAGCACTACCCCTCAGTCTTATATAGGGAGACACAAGGTTCAAGGTTCTTTTTTATACCTTGTCTAATTTTATGAATACAACCATGAAACTGTTTTTTGTTTTGCTCCAGCAATAAATAATGCCTAAATTGGAGTGGCTTGTACCTGCAAAGATTTGTCTCTTGCTCACATACAGGTCCAGAATGGGTGGCAGTGACCATGATCTGTAATCTTTTCCCTGCAGGACTCATGCTGACAGATCAGCCCTTATCTGGGCCATTGCTAGTTCTTAGGTATTGAATTGCATATCCCTCAAATGTTGAAGTCCTATGCCCTCAATACTTGTGAATGAGACCTTATTTGGAAATACTCTTTGTAGTTGGTCAAGTTAAGATGAGGTCATTAGGATGAATCCTGATCCAATATGACTGGTGTCCTTATAAAATGGGGAAATTTGGACAGACATGCTCACAGGGAGAACATCATGTGAACATGAAGGTACAGGGTGGGGTGATAATTCTATCAGCCGAGAAATGCCAACGATGACCAGAAAGCTACCAAAAGCTAGAGGAGAGACATGGAACAGAGTCACCTGCACAATCTAAGAAGAAATCAACCTTCCTGAAGCCTTGGGCTCAGACTTCCAGCCTCCAGAACTGTGAGACAAGTGCATTTCTGTTGTGGAAGCCACGCAGTTTATGGCATTTCATCAACGCAGCCCAGCAAAAGAATACACTGGTCTTGTTACAGAAAGAAAAGAGACCATGAAAGCACATGTCACCTCCCATGGCTTCTGCGCATATCCCTTTGGTCTAAGGACATCACATGGTTAGGTCTGACACCTACGAGTGGAAGGATAATGCTGATATAAGGAGTGTCCTTTTGGAGAGAAGCCCCCCAGGGAGGGGCAGGGAATATTGTGACCAGTAACACAACCTACCACAGCACTATCATCATTATGGATGGGTGGAGAGTGACACTCCTTGAACTGAGGCCCAAAGGCAGCCAGCGAGTGGTCTTACTGCACCCCAAGAAACTCTAAGCACAACCAAGCCAGCTGGCCTGCATTGACCTTTCTGGAAGCTCCAGTGCAATTTCCCTCAAAACATCAGCCCCTTGGTTAAGGGTCATAGAATTATCTCCCAACAATAAATCAAGGAATTCAACACTTACCATAGTCCAGCTCCACTTCTCTTTCTTTGGAGCGCTCTTAAAGCCCCACTTAGAAAGCCATATGAGCTTATTTCCTGGGCAAACGCATGCGTGAAACTGGGGCATTGGTTTGATTGCTGTCTTATTGAATAAGTCTGTAGAGATTTGCTTGGGAAGACAAACCTTTAAAGATCTTATCAGGAGCCACTAAACCCTACAAGCTCAGCCCTTTCTACTCACAATGTTTTGAGACAGGGGGTTAATCAGCAGGGGGTCAGGTCAGGCACAGAGCTCCAGGTCAGAGCTACAGCGGGCCTTCCCCATAGGGTGACCATATGTCCTAGTATTCTCAGGACTGATGGCTTTCCCAGGACAGGGGACTTCCAGTGCTAAGGCTAGAAATTGGGATGTTTAGTGACCCAAGAGCTCAGTTCCCCAGTGAACCCAAATCTAGGATTTTACAGATGAAAAACCCAGTTACAAAGAGGGAGGGACTTAGTCTGAGATTTGAAGTAGAAGGGGGCATTGACATCACATGTCCTAATGTTAGGAAGACCAGGACTGAGGGGGCTCCCAGCGGATGGGACTTTCAGTTTTAACACTATGACGGTCCTGAGAAAACTGAGAGAAGTTGATCACACTACTGAATAACATCTTGTTTTACAACTAGAGAAACTGAGACCGAGAGGAGTGAGTTGTCCAAGGTGATGGAAGTCGATGGCAAACTGGAAGCAGAAGAAGCTTCTCTACCCAGGCTGCATTTTCTGCAGTGGACTGAGGATTTTCATCTATCATAATTGTCTATTTATTCCCATTATTCAAGCAGGCTTTCAAATTTAGTCTGAACTGCTTGAAAAGCCTAGAAAATACATCACAGAGTGGGAGAGTGGCTTGAAGAAGGTCCTTTTTCTAAAAGCAGATGGCTGGCACCAGGGGAGGGCAACCTGGCTCTGGGCCTCAGGGTTTCTCTTCTTCGAATTTGCAAACCCAGGAGCCCACCCCTACACTCACCACGTCCTTGTGACATCAGTCACAAAGAGAAGAAGCCAAGCCCCTCTTCCCTTCTCCTCTCACCAAAGTCGCTCCATTTTCATGGCAGTGTTTTACCAGACAGCTCCAATGCTGCTCGCTGGACTGGATGCCCATGGTGTGTCCCCCTTACCTGACCCAAGCACTATGCTGAAGTGACTGCAGCTGGGGCCACTTTGATGCCAACACCCCAGTCTCTGATTCTCAAGGGGCAGGGCATGTTGCCTAGATTCCTCTAAGAGGAGCCTCATTCTGTAGTAGAAATAGTATACATTTGGAGCTAGCAAGAGCTGGCTTTAAATTCCAGCTCTCCCACATAATGGCCATTCAGCTTTAATAACATGACTTGATCTCTAGGGGCCTCAGTTTTATTATCCACAACATTGTTCTAAGAATTTTTTTAAAAATCATTGTAAAGCACCTGCTATAGTACTGGGCCTATAATAGTTACATAATACATGGCAGGCTGCTGTGTTTGTTTGTTTCTTTTTTTTTCAATGATAGACTGTAACAAGGAGTTCCCAGATTTCAGAGTCATATCTGTGTTTGAATTCCAGGTCTGTCACTTATTACCATCATGACCAGCAGTAATGTACCTTGACATTTCTGGGATTCCTGGTATCTTTGAAATAAAGAGTATTGATCAGAGTCCTCTGTCTGCAAGGTCACTGTATTTGAGTTACTACAAAATGTGTACTCAATAATGCAGCTATCATTATAGGCATGCTTTCAAGACAGCATTAGGTGAGAACATAAACTCTCTTATTCTGATGTTTGCTACCCTTCCATCCAAGTAGTTCCCAAATAAAAAGTACACACTGAAACAATAAATGCCAAATAAACACTAATTCCCAAAATCCCAAACGGGACCACGGAGAGCTCCTCTGGTCTTGCTCAGAAATAGTGAGCGTTTTTCTTTATCTTTCCTGGAAAACTGGAGCACCGTGTTCTTCTGAGACCTCCTACATAGCCTTCCTTGGAAAGGAAGTTTACATGAATAATGTATTTTTGTATATTTCCTCTCGCTTTTTGTATGAATGATTATGCATCCATTCAGATTGGTTCAGTTGTATTTGACAAGAAAGCCTTATGAAACATTAAACAAGATGGAAATCTACAAAATAAGTTGAGACAGAAGTGACCCATGACCGGCAAGGCTGCCTGCCGTTCTCAGAGACGCTGGTCCTATCTGTCTCTCTCGGCTGCCATCTTCAGCACGTGGCTTTTCAACCTCAAGGATTGCGTGGTACGAAAGAGGCTGCTGGCCCTCCAGCCATCACATCTAGATTTCATTTAAGAATGAGGAACGGGCAGGTCCAAAACCCTCATGGCACCATCACCAGGTAGGCAACGTCATCTTTCTCTAGCTACAAAGAAAGCGAGATGAAACCTTTTATTTATTTTCTCTGGGTTTCAGTTTCTCAACTTCTAAAATAAAATATTATGCGGTGTGATCTTTATGTCCTCTTATAGTTCATAATATCTGGCTAGAAAGACAGTATTTTCTGGATTTCTGTAGCTAAGGAAACATAACCTTTACGTGAGTGGCAACAGAAGAATGGGCTTTTGAAAAATGCTTTAAAGAGCTTTCACTCAGATGAGAGGCCTTTTCGTTGCTGAGACAGAAGGAACAACAGACAGTGAACAGGCAACTCGGGGTTTTTGCCAGATAATCCTGCCATAATCGTATAATTATATTGTATATTCGGTTTCTTTCCGTAGGTAAATCTACCCTAACCCCCACTTCTGCTGCATTTCACATACCCCAACAGTGCCTACTATTACCATAACTGGTCAATGCATTCTTATTCTCCGGTATGAACCCTCTGTAGGGTCAGTTGAATTCTGATCAGTTGAATTCTCTTTGTGATCTATGTGGAGTTATATTCAGTTGGAAAAGCACATTTCCTAGGTTATCTACTTTTGCACAGATGAAGAGCAGCATGAGCTTACACTTGACATAGCACGTAATTGTTTCCATTTGTTTGAAGTAATTATCATACGAGGTTCACAATGGTATGCTCTGTAGATGGAAAGCTCTATCTATAATCTCTCCCTACCCCAAAATAACACTTTCCCAGGAGAAGCATAATCAGTCCCGCAGTCTGTGCTTGGTCTAGTCTGGCTGCTTTTTTAAACTGTCTGCACCATTCAGGGTTATTCTACCAATATTAAAGCATCCCAATTTTACCAGTGGATAGATGATGTTCTTTTCTAACAAAATATTTTTCAAGTACAGTAATTTAAACTAACGATTAACATAGAATAGACTGTACTAATAGACTATTATATATCTATAAAACTTCAGAAACAGTAGAAAAATAACGCGGCACCTGCAAATAACATTGCCTAGTAATCATGGGCTGGTGTCTGTGAAATTGGCTGTACAGCTATTAGATTCCTATTATCCTCTTAATTCTAAACATGAAATAACTGAGACTTAAAAAGCCAAGTGGCTTCTCCAAAGACAGTGATTCCCCACCCCACCTGTTTGTGGAACATGTACAAATTTTGAGCTCATTAATTTTTTTCTGTATTTGTTTTTATAATATGAATCAAGCATTTGTGACAACCCCTTCTTATGAAAAATGACTCCTAATTTTCAGCAAAAATGCCAACCTCGACGGTGTATAGTCCAGTATTGAGGAGGGAAAGTTAATTTATTCCCTAAGCAAGGAAATGCAGAAAAAAAACCAAAAACTACTCTCTGGAGTCCTGCATCAATGTCTAGTGGAGTCTGTGCTTAGTCATGAAGGGAGGGAATAAAAGACAGTCAATGCAAAAGACTTTCAAAGGCGAAGCATGCTCTCGAAATGAACTGATGTATTTGTTACTTAGAAAATAAAACTCCTTTGCAATGAGACACAAGACACAAATCCAATAGTGACCTATGCTGTAGACCTATAATTTGAATCAAGGCCTCAATTCTATCAGGCCACTTTTCAATGACTCTCGGACATCTTGTTATTGTTTGTTCGTTTGTTTTTGTATGTTTTATTCTGAGTTATAGTTGTTTTCCGCAGATCAGTTCGCAAAGCCTGGTTCACACATCCTCTTACGAGATCCATCTGGCGGGGCGGTATTTCTTCTGCTTTTCTCCAAAGACCTGCTAGGCTGAACTTGTTTCTTGGACTGATTGACTTTCACCAAGGGGAAGCCCAGGGAGAAGGCAGGCACAGAAGGCAGAAGTCCAAATAATCAGGCGCCCGGGAAAAGCAATGTGGTGGAAAGGGCAGTGGCTGGCCAGTCCAGTCGCTGTGACAGAATCCCAGAGGCATCGCTTGTTGTCCCAGGCAAGTCAGATGTTTAAGTCTCTTCCAAAGCTGTAACGCAGAGAGTGCATGAAGTGATAGCTGTGAACATGTTTTGAAAAGCACTATGCTCATGTCAGGAGTTACAATCATCAAAAACCAGTGTCTTCTGCTGGGGAATCTTGAAAATCTTGGACTTTATTCATCTCTGCAAGACCCAGCATAAAATAGGCCCCATAATTTGTTTTAAACAAATGATCAAACGCACAAATAACTTGTGTTTCCGTAGGTGGGGAGCAGGGCATGAACTGTTGATGGGGAGAAACAGTGTTTGACAGGCAGGAAGGAGGCGGAGTGAACTGTATAATACGACCTCAAAATTATAAAGGGCATCCTGGCTTGGAGGACAGCTTCCCATGCACTTTCTCATTTGACTCTAGTCCCTTTGGAGATGACAGACGGGTGTTCAGAGTGATGACCAGGTAACTGTGACTGGAAGATGTAGAAGTTGAACCCCGGTTACTGTGACTCCAATTTTCTTGCTCACACTCTGCAGTAGACCTGGCACGTGGATGAGGAATTGTAGGCTTATGGCCCTAACAGCCTCCTGGTACTGTTTCTCTCCCACACCTTACTTACTACACGTTTGCAGCTAGAATAAAGCATTCTCCAGTCTCCTTATTAACATCTCCTGATTTGGTTCCTCCTTCTTGCTTAAAAACCCTCAGCTATTTGATGGAAATTATCTCACCTGCTTGGCTTCCTTGTGAGGTCCCCCATGGGCTCCATATCATACCCTTTTATCCACTGAAGACTTCCAGGTGTCTCTCTCTCTCTCTCTCTCTCTCTCTCTCTCTGTCTCTCCTCTATTCCTAATCTAAATCAATAAGCAAACCAACACTTGGTCTCTCTCTTTCTTATCTCTAAAACTCCATTTCTACTTCATTTATCACTCACTCTCATTGTTACACCCTTAGACCTTGTTATTCTTGATAATACACTTCTTCCAAAATTTCTATTTTAAGGTTTTTGTTTTGTCTACATAACCACAATCCCTACCCCCCAACACACACATTTACTACTTCTGTTAGTAGCCTGACTCCAAAAGCTCCATGGCACTCGTGACGGGCATTGTCACCTTTCACTGACTTCCTGTCCTCACCTCTGGCTTTGATTTATGGTCTATCACTCTAGTCTTCTGGCGTAAATCCTCAGCTCTCTTATACCTCTCTCAACTGGAAACATGACAACCCTGGTTAAACCCGACTCTTAGTCTATTTTATACTCACATTCAAACAGATACAGAAAACTGGATAGAAAAAAATCCACAATTATCCTGACGAATCTTAAATTCATGACTACGAACTTCAAATGGGCCTTTAATGCTGCCCCCAAATGCAAATCCATTTCCGTTGACTCTCTTACTCTCCAAGGTCACTATTTCACACCTCATGCTTCTTTCTCAAACTTGAAAACACTTCATTGCTTCCTTCCTCTCAGCTGCTGACCTTTCTATCTTCCTCCACTAACACACTAGAACCACCGCAAGAAGTATCTATATTGTCCTCCCACCAAAGCTATAAACCTACCCAACATCCGTACCTTATTATGAGTTTGCAGAACCCTACCAATGGTACAGCATGCATGTTGCTTCATGTGAATAGACCGCAGCTTTAAACCACCTGACCCGTAACAAGCACTGAAATCCCTGCCCAGCCTATAGCCACATGCACTCCCTTCATGCCCATGACAATGACCATGCCGTTGGGACCCTTGTCTTGGGCCAACTCTTCTCTGAGGCTCTTGATGACATTCCTCCTCATCAACTCAAGGATTTTCCTTCTGAAACTCTTGTGTTTTCTTCTACATCTTATTTTTCTAATGGTTGGCGTAGTCTCATACACATACAAGCATCTTACAAGATCTACCAAAAAAAAAATATTTAATTCCATCTTCCACCTGCTTGTTTGCTCCTCTCTGTAACCGTTGTCTGTTATAACTGTCTTCAACTTTCTTTCTTTTTTTCCCCCCCATTCTTCCTTGAAATCATTCCTAGCAGGCTTTCCTATCCATCACACCGCTGAGTCACCTCTGCCAGTATCTCCCTGTGGTTGAACTCAATGGTCAACCCTCGGTCTTTCTCTCACTCAAAGTCTTAGCGGCAGCAGACACAACTGAGTGCTTCCCCTTGTGAAACATTTCTTCATTGATTTTTCTGGAAAAAAGGTTCTCCTGGTCTAGTTCTACCTGGTTGCCCCCCACTTGTGGCTGTATCTGCCTCATCATCCCACTCCCTAAACCTTGATGTTTCCGGGCCTTATTCACCTTGCTCTTCTATTTTTAACCTAAGGTCACATTCCTTAGGTGACCTCATGTGGAATTGTGGCTTTACACACCATTTCCGATATTGTGGCAACTCCCAGTTCTATATATTCAAGCAGATTTCTCCTCTAACTCAAGACTCATATATCAGACTGTGATCTCCACTTACTTACGTAATCATCATCCAAAAATCATTTTGTTAAAAGAAATAGAATCATTTAATTTCCTCTCCAAACCTAATACTCCCCCATTATTTCCCAGTTAAGATAAACGGAATCTCCATTCTTCCACGGCTCAGCCTAACACTTCTTTCTCTCCCTCTCCTCATTAATCCCTCAACAAATCCCATGAGAACTACCTTTAACATACAGCCCAATCTGTGACCCATCAGCCTTCCATAACCGTATGAAACTGCATTCGTCCTCCAGGCACTACCACCTTTCATCTGGAATCCTGCAGTAGACCACTAACTGGTATGTCCCTTTGCCAGCCTTGCCCCCAACACTCTATCACCAACCTAGCAGGCAGATTCTTTTATGTTGTTTTTAAATCATAAATCTGACTGAATTTTTTTTTTGGTTCAGAACCCTCTAAGTTTTCCCCACCACACTTGGTATAAAATCCAAAGTCCGTACTTTCATGTCCTGGCCACGGGCTACCTCCCCCAGCTCTAGGACGAGTCCAGACCCTGCCTTCAAAGGACACACAGTCTGCTGCTTATTCTGACCCAGCAGTACTTTAGAAGCCTTCCCAGCCTCCAGCCTAGGAGCAGCCTCTACTGTAAAACTAAGTAACTAATGCCGTGCCAAGGACTAAGGCTGTGCGCATCTGAGGACTTCACTCGCTTCTCTGTGTGTTATGAGGTCTCTTCCCCTCAGCTGGGAGCAGTCCAGTTATTTCTAGCCCTGTTTGCGCTGGGAATTGTTTAGCCTCCTGGATTTTTACCCCATCCATGAACGCTTCAACATTCAGAGATTCGAAAGGATGTCTCTGCACGTCTTCTCAGCTCCTTTCTTTTTGGTGCTTTTCCTCCAAGATTCCAGCAGCCTAGGCTTTTGATCTCTGTCTTCCTGATTCAGGAAAACTCAGGACTCTGTTTAGGCTGAAATCTGGAAACTGTCTCCAGGCACAAAACTGGGGCGATTGTGGCCCCACCCCACTTGTTTTCATTCTCTCATGGATCACGTTGTCTTGCAGAGCTTTATGGCCAATGTCTTAAAGCAGTTGTTCCATACATTTTAACTGATTTTTCCAGTTGTTTGCATGAAGGTACAGCCCTTCACAGGCAGGAATGGGAGCCGGGCTGACTTCTTTTTATGTGTCTCATTGAACAATGAGTCCAGGAGTCTCAGAATCAGTTCTCAACCGTTCCACGTGTAAACTTTGCGTATGGTGATTTGGCTTTGACATTTTTATCTTATTTTAGGTTGCTCTCTGTAGGGACATTTTAATTTTACTCTTCTCTTATAAAAGCTGTGAAGTTAGTAGTATGGAAAAATTACTTTTATTCACCTAATAAATGTAGAATTATATTTGCTTTTACTATATACTTGTTTTATAATCATAGGCACATCACTGTTCATATTCCCCATAAGAAAATGTAGATAATAATAATTAGAAATCAGGTAGAGTTCAAATGAAGGAATACGTAGCATAGTACTTTGGAAAGGATAATGTTTTAACTTGAGGAAAGTAGGGAGGGAATATAACCATCCCCATGCTCCCGCCCAAACATCCTTAGCTGTACAGTGATTAACAGCTATTATTTAACGTAGACCATATAACTGCCTCCTTAGGGATGGGTAATACCACCCCTCGTTTGCTTTGCTATTCTTAATACACCAGTTGAGGTTAAGCAAATTGAAGCAACCTGCCCTATTTTACAGAGTTACTAAAGAAAAGAGCTGGAATCTGAACCTGCATCATGCTATTTGGTTGTAAAACTTATCTTTCTTGGACATATAATTCTTCCTTTCTTTTGCCCTGAAAGGATCTCTTTTTCAGTCTTTTATGGACTTCCTGATGTGCCTGCCCTTTAATGTGTCCTATATATCTGTAAGAATGCTTACAAATATGTTGTTTATTCTGCATCTAACCTTTAACATGCCTGTTGTCAGAATTTCATCTTCATTCCCCAGAAATACCAGTTTACAAATTACAGCCGTGACAACCCACATTCTTATCAGGTTCCCTAGAAGGGAACCTTGAAACATTTTCCATAGAAATCACAGCACTGCATATCTTAAGTTTCAAGACCTCTGTAAATGTTTTCTTTGCCTAAAATCTATCAACCCTGTAACTGACTTCCCACCAGTTAGTCAAACTCATATCCAGTGTTCACAAACCCTTTCTAGGGAAGAGTAGCAAGGTTAGTGAGAAATGCTGGACACCAGGTGAAATGAGAACTGGACAAATTCAGAGTGAATTGAATTCTGTTGTCACAAGTAGGGAAGAAGAATCACTTTTTTCTGTAGCAATATAAGAAGTAAAAAGAGGACATCTGCTAGAATTGAAGAGAGGTACGTTTCAACTTCATATAAGGAAGAACCTTCTAAGAAGGAGATCAGGAACAGAGGAGCTCCCTGAGGAGGTCTTAGGTTCTTTCTCACAGGAAAAGGAATGGGGGCAAGGGGGCAGGGTGACCATTTGTGGGTTATTTGAATACATGGAGAAATCCTTCACTTGCAACCTACAGAATCCCCAGGTGATCCAAAATAGGGTCCCAGAACCCCTTAAAATCGTGTATATGAATGCATACGTCAGTTTTTCAGGAGAGAGCTTGTATACCTTTCCTTAAATCATCAAAAATTTCCAAGGTTCAAGACCAGACCATTAAGTTTAGGAAACACAAATACGACATCATAATTTAATTCTCAGAGGAGATGCCTATTTTGGAAAAGAGATGAGATTGTTTGGTCTCATATCCTTCTTACCTCTCACACTGTTTTCAAATTAAATGCAAGAGAGACTAAATATATCTTACAGAAACTATACTCCAGGCCTATGGCAAATACCATAGCAAAAAGACAAACCTTAAACCAGGTCTTGGCCACTTCCTAGATCCATTTACAATCCATTCCCGTGTTTTCTCCCAAACAGAAGAACACAATTCAAGTCTGCTTCTGGCCATTGTTCTAAACATCCCATCATTCAAGAATCTGGTTTTGAAAACATCAGCCAGAGGAACAATACCCTGGAATTAAAGGAGCCAACTGAAAACCAGTCCAGATTAATATTTCCCTTGTGAAAGAATAGGGACTTTGAAGTGTGACAAAGTATTTATGAAACACCAGCATCAAATTTATAAATATCTGAGAAGGAAAGAACCAGTCCCAAAGGAAAATCCGAAACCCAGGCCCACAGACAGTTTTCCTTGTCGGCGCACTGAGTGCTCATCAAACTGGAACGTGAACGATCCCCTTTCCCATCACACACCCCTTCGTACTCCGGCCCTCCTGTTTCAGCCCAGGGACAAGCTTCCCCTAGAATTCTGGAATTTGGAGGTGGCTGCGAGGGTGCCCACTGGTTCACTTACACCTACAGAATCAGGATATTAAGCCCAATTGCAGAATTTACATGACAAAAATGGAAATACATTTCCAGGGCTTTCAGCTTGTGCAGCCTGAGATTTAAAAATACCCTGTACATTTCAATTCCTCATTAAAAAGATAAAACCATTTACATTTGAAAAAAAAAAAAAAACAACAACCTTCAGTTCTATTCACCCAGGAGAATGACTCACTTCCCTAAGCTCTTAACATTTTTTGGTAAGCTTTTGCATTTCAGTTATAATGCTTTACCACAAGCTCTCTTAAGTACCTTGATTTCTGCCCAAAATATCTAGAAATCTTACAGCAATAAATAATATAAAAAGTGAAATACTGAAAAATAAACAAAATAAAAATTATGGGGTCATCCAGTTCTTCTTTTAAGAAGTTATATACACAAGTTATGCTTCGGTTTATATTAATACTATTTTGCATTAGCTCCAGGTGTACAGCATAGTAGTTAGACAACCACGGACTTTACAAAGTGATTCCCCTAATATTTCCAGGACCCACCTGGCCCCATACATAGTTATCATGTTATTATCGACTATGTTCCCTGTACTATACTCTACATCATCATCACTGCTTTGTAACTACTAACCTGTACTTCTCAATGCTTTCACCTTTGGCACTCAGTTCCCCAACTCCACACACAAATTTGTAAAGTAAATTCCATGTGAGATCTGGAAATTGAGACTTCATAAACAGGACCTTAAACTTGATGTGGAATGTTGCTAGACATTTCCTAACTACATCTAGAAAAAAAAAAAGGAAGTGGAACTGAATAAAAATATAGAAAGATAAGGTTGGGAGATAAAGTTTGTCCCTGAGGCAGGCAACTTAAATACTTAATAGCTGTGAACAATATCTTAATGAGAAACGAAATAACTTAGTGGACTTTGGCATGTAGCAGTTCTATTCTATTATGAAAATAAGGATAAAACATCCTCAGCTTTGTTCACAGCTTGTATCCTGAAATGAGGGGCTGAAGTGGGATATAAGTGTGTTAACAAACAAGACTCCAAAAAAAGCAGAAATAAAATAAAACACCCAAGAGAACACAAAGAAAAACAAATTTTTCTATCAGCTTTTACTTCCATGAAGGAATGTTAAATATTAAGAAAAAGAGACGAGCCAACTTGAGATACCTACTTAAAATGATTCACTTTCAGGAAAGAGATTGTCTGGAAGAAATCTTTCATTAAGATTGATGTAGTTAGTTGGTAAACCACTAGATTCCTGGGGATTTGTATTAAGATTCTAAATTTTACATTAATATTATCCAGACACAACACTCTTTACCACCATGGTTAAAAATGTTTGCAAAGGAAATAAAACTGGCTTAGTGCTGTGTTTGTTTTGATTTGAAAGATGCCCAAAGGATTTTTACTAAGAAAATACAATTAATTTCTTTGAAGAAATAGTCTAGTTTGCCTTTTATCTTTAGTATTATTACCATTACTATTATTACTCTTGTATTATTGCTTTTTCTGTCTGTTTACTGCCTGTTTAATGAGAGACTAGAGAGAGGTTTCTTGACAAAGTGAGGATATCTACAGTTTAACTATCTCCAGTAGGTTGCTTGTGATGGAAAACTGAGTAGAAACTTCTAGCGATATGAAAAAAAAATCCCGCAATGCACTTCAGCCAGTCAATGAAGTGTAAAAAATAAACTGGTAAAAGACAACATCAAAACTTTTCAAGGAAGCATCAGCTTACAAGATCTGGGGCCTTGAATGCCATCGGTGAAGCATGCATGTGTTTCTTCTTCCTGTGGCCAAAGGAAGAGGGGTGATGGATCCATTAGAAGCACGGATGGGAGGTAGGACAGCTTCATTAAGGAGTGACCGCAGGTCCATCTTTCTGAGCCACAGAGGTAGTGTTGTTCAGTGAGGTCCAGGATGCAGAAGCCGAGGCTCTCAGGGCTCCACCTCACCCTTTCTGTATGAGAAACCTGTATTCTTCTTCGACAGCAGAACTCAGCAGTAACTTCCCGTGAAGTCTCCCCAGCTGACCACCTCCACATCCCACGTCCTCCCTCAACTCTGTCGCTCTCTGCTGGGGGTTACGTGTGCACTCCGCGTCTGCTCAGTCGGCGGTCTCCTCACACAGCTCTGCGATCGTTTGTTCATGTCTTGCTCCTCGATTAAATCTTCTTCATTCATTCTATAAACATTTCTTAGACACCTGCAGTCCCAGGCTTGCACCGTGGAATCCTTGAAAGGACACACTATATTTTATTTATCTCTGTCTCTTCAAAACTTACCATAGTCCCTGGCTCCTGGCAGGTGCCCAGTAAATTTTAGCTCAGTTGAATTCCTATGTCATCTCTGTTTACTCTTATAATGACGGCCATTGGATCTATAGTAGGATAATTTATGAATAGGCAACTGTTTGGTTGCTAAACCCCCACAAACATAAATCACTAAGAAAGGGGGGATTCTGAACATAGGATTTCTCATACTAGCATAAATTTAAGCACTTTTCTGAAAATAATGTCACTAAAAAAAATCCATTATGGCATAGATGGGTAACCTTCCATCATCTTCATGTTTTTACCTATATTTAGTTTTTAAAAGAGTTTATAGTCTGAAAAGGTTTCTTTCTCTTTCTGCAATCAAGTCGGACTTCCAGAAAGATTGGAAGGACAACGAGGGTCACAATTTAGAGTACAGTACCATATTCACTGTTGTCCTGCATTGATTCTTGGATCTCAACACACTAAGGTATGTCAGCCCTCTGGAGTGTTCTGCTCCAGGTAATTTTTCTCTCAAAGAATATTTCCCAGCCTTAGGCCACACAAATAGAGTTCACTTCTATAGCGGTAATAGGCATGTTGCTCTCTGCACTGATCAGAATGTGGGTGAGCATGCACACATTTACTGCGGATATGTTCAGCAAGAGTCCACATTATTTTCCACTCCTCTATATTTGATAATAATATTTATGAAAGTAACCTGAAAGCATTTTCTACATCCTTTCTGAAGGTCTTTGTCAAAGAGTCACATAGTTTATAATTTTGAACAGAAATCAGATTCTGTTCAAAATATGAAACTTCTTTTTTATTTCCAAGGTTGGGACCTGAAATTTAGGGTCTAATGTTGCTGGTCATTTCCTGTCTACACCTAGAAAAGAGTTGGTAGAATCAAACAAAAATGAATAAAATAAGAGTTCAGTCATTTTACATGACCGGAAAGTAGGTAAGAACCAAACACCAAGTTAGGAATCCATCACTAATTTACTGTGTAACCTCAGGAAAACTCTTTCCTCTCCCTTCAATTTCTTCTCTTTTGCTCCCTGAGCTGAATTGATTACTTGGAAGCACCATTGATACCACAGCTAGATTCTGAGTCCTAGCCTGAACTTAGTTTATTTTATACCAACCCAAACACACACACACACACACACACACACACACACACACACACACACACACACACACACCAAACAAAACCCATGTCCCAGATTCTATAATGAATGAGTCAAGATTATTTACTTTTAAAAATTCTATCACTGCTTTACCTCAACCCAAAGTTAAAATACATCACAATCATTTTGCTTGCTTTACAGCTGGGAGAGCTCAGAGAGAGATCCCAGTGCATGGGGTGTGAGGGAGACCTGGAAGGGAAAAGAAGCTGGGAAGTAGGTGAGGATTAGATCTTGGTGAGGTCCTACGTTTCCGTGAGTAAATCTGGCCTTGAAAAAGGGGTGAGAACTTGCAGCTTTGTAAATGGAGAGGACTGTTTGGGGGAGGAGGAAGAGGGGGTGGCGGTGGAGGTCCCTGAACAGTCAAGCAGGACTGCAGCCACCAGCGAGGGGATCTGACTCAGGAAACCAGCGACAGCCTGACTGCCAGTGGGGACTGGGGTGCAGAGCTCACGCCCAGGCCTAGGGCTCAGCCTCGGCTCTGAGAATAGAGGATTCCCTGGAGTCTAAGGGCAATGATGTGTTCCCACAGGTCTACACAGGCTGCCGGTGACAGAGGCTTGATGTTGCGTGTACTGATGCTCTGGCTGTTTGAATATTTCTACCAGTCAACTTGATCTGCACATTGCTAGGTCTGGAGGGAAGGTCTGTGAGCCAGGATGAAGGGCCAACTAGGATTAAGAAGGCAGGGGGTGGGGGTGGATTTGGTCTTGCTTGGTCTTGAAGACGGAATTATTTTTTGTACAGTGAGAGGAGAAAAGAGGACTTCCAGGAAAAAACAAATGTGTATATGGTGACAAAGAGGTGGTAGGACAGGAGGCAACTTAGGAAAAGGAAATAAATCTGTTCTGCTGTAGAACAAAGCCCGTGTATGGGAACAGTGCAGACATGGCTTAGAGGTCACACCGGGAGGAAACTGGAGCCTTGGGCGGTGAAACATAACTTTCGCGTCAGAGGCAGTAAGAAACCGTTGGCTGTTTAGAATAGGCCAATGTCTCAGTTTCCTGTAGCTTCTGTAACAAACTACCCTGAAGTTGGTGGCGTGAGCAAGACAACTTTATTCCTTATTATCTCACAGTTCCGGGGCTCAGACGTCTGACTAAGTCAGGGTGTCGGCAGGGCTGTGCTCCTTCTGGAGGATTTGGAGGAGCAGCAGCTTCCTTGCTTCCTGCAGCTTCCAGAGGCTGCCTGCTTTCCTTGGCTCGGGCTTTCTCCCATCTTCATCGTCAGCACTCTGACCCCTGCTTCCTTCTTCACATCTCCCTCGGGGCTCAAGCTCCTGCCTCTCTCATTCATTTCTTATTATGATTATACGGGGCCAACCCAGGTAAGCCAGGTAACCTCCTGTCTGAAAATCCGTCACTGAATTCCATCCACAAAGTCTCTTTTGCTATGGAAGGGAACATTCACGGGGTTCCAGAAATTAAGATGTGGTTATCTTTAATAAGGGGCCATTGTTCTGCCTATCACACCCAACGGCAGCCGACTAAACAGAGCTAGAATAACATTAATAGAAAATACGTGTTTATTATGTCTTATGGACAGGACATTATTCCAGATTCGTCACATGTTAGCTCCTTTAGTCCTCACCGCAACCTTCTGAGGGATCTGACACAGAGAGAGGTTAACTAGGGGGGCCAGGGGCCACCAGCCAGGGAGGAGGGGGCAGAGATACACACCCAGGCCGCCTGGTGCCCAATGCCACAGTTGTAATCACCCCGTGATGGCACTTCAGAAGTCATGTGGAAGAGACCCAGGGACCTGTCTGAGAAATTACCTTCGCTCCCAGCTTATTTCTTTTCTGGTTATATATTTAAGCCTCTGCCTTTAGCGGCCATAGCCCACGGGAGACACAGGGCCAACGGCCCAGAAAAAGCACCTGTTCAGTCATGTGGTTCCCATCAGGGTCCTCAGAAGGCCAGAATTTTCTCACACAGCAATAAGATAATGCCCATCTCCCAGCCAGTTGGGATCAGAAGCTCTGGCCCCGTAACTGTTCAAACACTCAAATTGGGATTAGCGTCAAGTATCTCTTGGAGGGGAGTGGTACTTAATTACATTCTATTCTGCTTCCCCCAAAACCGAAGACTGGAAAAAGGATCTTGACAGGTTCCTCTGAAACCTGAATTTCCTTCCATTTAGGGTTGGTTTTGCTATAAATTGAGTGCCTATAGTTGCTAATGTTTGTTAAATACAGTGAATGCTGGAAGAAAATGGAAAAGCAGAGAAAGTAGCCCCGAAGAAAATCCACAATGAGGTGCTGATAAAATGCAGAAGAGAACTCTGAATCTTTAGAGTTGGTGGAATTAAATTACTGCGCTGGGTATCTATCTTTTAAGGAAAATGTGTATTTGCCTAATCCAATTTCAGCATAATTCATATCCGTGTAACACTCTGAGAACACTGGCATATGGTTACATGAGATATAAATTGGGAGTATGATTAAAAATCACTGGCATTTCGATTTCAATTATATTTCACAAAATAGACTCCAGGGAAAAAATGCACAAGCAAGACCACAGCCCACTGCAAGATGAGAGTGGAAAAAACCACACACACACACGCACACGCACGCACACACACGCACACACATGCACACAGCCCTCTGCAGATCTGACCAGACACCATACATAATCCCTGGTGAACTCCCAACATTGCGACCTTCCTCTCAGTAGCCAGCCAGCCCTGCTCGATTTGACAGGCAGCCGGGCACCAGAGAGGCCACTTGTGATGTCAGAACCAAAGAACAGCCCAGTCTAGAAATTCGGAATCAGAACTGGGATCAAGTCCCAACAATCAGTTTCGCTTTGGGTAATTTAGTCCACCTTTCTTTAAAATGACCTTGAAGAGTAATTTTGAAGACTAAGTGAGAAAGTGTTATACATTTCTCAACACCTAACAGGTGCAAAACATAATGTATTTTTAGTGAGAGGAACTTCTCTCGGAGCTTAGATCAGGCACCTAGCAGGATTCCGGGCACATACGCAATGATGACAGTATTTGCGGAGTTGAAAGTAGAGAGCCAGGGTATTCATTTCCCACGGCTAATGCCTCTCTAACTCTTCATGGGGCTATTGCTCCCAAATGATAAAAAAAGTGGGAGAGCGAGAGTCAAAAGGAATCATTTTCAATAAGTAAGATTTAAAGACCAAAAATAAATTCTTCCCTCCTTAATCTTGGCAGATGGGAATTTCAAGTTTCATCTTTTTGTTTTAAGGAACTAATAAGGAATTCACAAGTCTCTGTTTCTTCTGGAGTGAAAAGCAGCTGCAGGTCTGCTGAGCATGATTCCAGTCTCGGATCAGCCCTAGTGCCTTTATTAGGACACTGGAGGGGGAGAAGGGCCAAGTCATATTTCAAGGTGAGCTGCCATGACAGCAGTGAAATCTTTCTTTTGTCCTTCTGCTCAGAGTGAAGGAGGAGCCCCAGTTAGGCCAGGTCACCTGCAAGAGGCCATGAGGCCATGTCACACACTAAACTACATGTCTCCAGCGGCTTCAGAATCGGCCTCAACTGCATACCTAGAATTGGCCATTCTTCACGCAAAATCAATGGAGGTATCAATTACTAAATATTTAACAAAGCTTTTTGTTTCCTGGCCCAGCTACTCTCTAAATTATATATATATATTTCAGTTTGACCTTGGCTGGTTTGGCTCAGTGGATTGAGCGTCGGCCTGCGAGCTAAGTGTCGCTGGTTCGATCTTCCAGTCAGGGCACATCAGAGAAGGAAAACTCTGATTCCAAAAAACCTCCGCTGCCTTGCGGCATACCTCTTCAGGGGAAAGGCTAAGGGAGTAAACCCCGACAGAAAATCCGGAGCCGGAGTCCCTAAGGCGGTTTGACGTTGTAGTCAACACCGGCAACTCCTGCGGCGCACCTGAACCCAAGCTGTATTGACTCCGTCTTTCCCTTGGACCCTTCAGCTGCGAAGAGAGGGGGGGTCTGCTGCATGGGCAACAGCAGACCCTCCATATCACCCTGCCCAGGCTCTGTAGCTTCAGCTTCACTGGAGAGGACACTCCAGCGTCATCGCAAGATGTCGATTCAACATGGGAGGAGACAGATACCGTGTCACTCCCGAGTCGGACTGCACAGCCATTCTCGGCGGTGCAGATAGACTCTTAAGAAGCTACACCATCGTCTCTCGAGACGGACGGCTGCCGACGATATATTTCAGTTTGCCAGATAAAATAAACAGAGCAGCCCCTTCTCTCCCCCTTCCTTGTGTTAGTCTGCCACGGTTGCCATAGCAAAGTACCACAGACTGCGTGGTTTACCACCTAAACCACAGAAATTTGTTTCCTCGCCATTCAGGTTGCCAGAAGTCTGAGATCGAAGTGTGGACAGATCGGTTTCTGCTGAGGCCCCTCATCTTGGTTTGCGTGTGGCCGCCTTTCTGCTGTGTCTTCACATGGTCTTGCCTCTGTGTGGTTCTGTGCCCTCATTTCCTCTTCGTCTAGGGACACCTGTCATATTGCAATAGGGCCTGCCATGATGCCTTTGTTTGAACTTAATTACCTCCTGAAGGACTCTACCTCCAAACGCAGTCCCATTCTGAGGTCCTTTTCGGGAGGTACAGTTAAGCCCCAAATACCCCTTAAAACTTAACCAGCCCCTAGTTCTGATTTATTCTCCTCCCCCCCCCCCCTGACTTGGAAGTTTGTTAATCCTCTAGCTGGCCTGCTCTATTCCAGAGTCACTTCGCATTTTATGAATCACCCCTTCTCCCATACGCCCAGACTGGGTACTTCCCCTCACCAATCTCTCTTACGTACCATTATCTGTATGTCCAGCTCCACCCCAAGTCCCAGGTTCTTCTCTCATCCCAAGTCCTCCTGAACTTTCTGTTCTCTGTTTTCCTTGTCCCTTAGTCTACACTGTACTGAATTATTTGCATCCAAGAGGCAGTGTGGAGTCGTGGAGAGAGAGAGCACCCCAGAACCATCTTAGAAGTTCAGCTCTGCCTCCCGCAAGCTGGAGAAATTTGGGCAAGTCAGTAAACCTCTCTGAACTCAGTTTCCTTATATATATGAATGATATGGCAATGCCCCTCTAATAGGGTTATTATAAGGATGAAAATAAATTAAACACATTAAATGGCACATACCAGGCACTCAGAAACACCTGTCATCACATTGTTGTTCCTGCTGTTGTTACGGCGATGTTTTTTATCACTTCCTATCAGACTGCCAGCATTATGAGCAACAGTACTATAATTCGACCACCTTTCTGTGCCCTGAAGCAACATGGGCAGTGATTTTCATATTTTAATGCTCCTCAAATATTCATGAAATTCATTTTGAGCTCCTATACTGAGACACCTACAATCCACAAAGTATTACTTGGCACTATAAGAAATATATTAATCTGTATAATTGGGATGATGATAGTAATAAATCACAACAGCTTTTGGGTTTAAATAGAACAACGTTGATTAATTATAAAGAACTGTAAAAATGGTAGCAACCCTTTAGAAATAAAGCTACCAAGAAGAGATCTTAAGAAGTGGAGCTGTTTAGAGGTGAGGTGGGAAGAAGATGCGTGTGTGGAAGGGGTGAGGTTGGACACCTGAGTGGAGGTCTCTGGACACAGGTGGTATGTGAGCAAGCCGGTGACCCAATATGCCAGTGAGGGAGAGCGACGGCCCCTCCCCCTGCCGGTGAGGGACGGGCAATCCATGACGAATTACACACAAAAAGAATCTACGCAGAAGAATGGTGAGGATATTCCAGTCTGTGGCTGAGAGCCCACTGGAGTTCTGTCTAAATGTCAGGGAAGGGATGAAATAAGGTATCCAAACCGTGGGGTAGAGACAATGAGTGCAACCAAAACAAACTCATTCATTAATTAAAACTGATTCATGACAGTATTTAGGAACCATGACTCTAGACCTTCACGTAACAGAAATGAGTGCAGATTTCCTATCGAGGGGAGAAAACATATATTTAAATGAACAAGTCAATGCAACTTTCTCAATGCCGTGATAATGAAATTCAACATGGGGTGGAGTGGGAGCTAGAGGAGTGAGTGCGGAGCAGTACCTGAGAAAACAGAAAAGGTTTCATAAAGGCAGTGATCCCTGTGCTGAGCCCCAGGAAATCAGTTTTGTGGCAAATAGTGGCGAGAAGGACCTAACAGGCCAATGAGCAGCGAGAAGAAAGAGGCGGGAGCCATGTTAATTGTAACCATGGGATGTAGCTGGACTGGGCAGAAGCCGTGAGAGGCAAGGCTGAAGCGATGGGCAGCAGTGAGATCATGGACAGCCTTTTATAATAAGAAACATAGGCTTGGTTTTCAACGTTAGGTTGTGGGAGCTACTGAAGGACTTAAATCAGGAGAAGAACATGAGCAGATCTGTGTTCTAGAAAGACTCTGATGAAATGGGGGGTAGTATATCTTAAATCCTGTTTTGATTGAATAACAGCATGACAGATATTTAGAAAATGTACGGGTACTTTCAGCACCCAACACAATACTAGGTATTGTCCAAATTAAAGGAAGTGTATGTCTACAAAACCGTTCCTCTAAGGGCAGTAAAGGCTGGATGAGCCGAGTCAAGTTCCATGAGGGAAGAAAGAATTGAGTTGGGCTGTAAAGACACATTAAGGTGCAGGAGAGAAGAAAAATCAGGATACTTTGCAAAATCTGATTTCTTCTTTGTGAAATGCATATCGTCATAAAGCCCATCTTATGTGATTGTTAGAAGTGACCAAATGCATATGAGAAAGCTAACCACAGTGCCTAGCACATACTACTTTCTTCATCAGTGACATTATTCAACTGGGGAGAGCTTTAAGGTATAATGTATTGGAAAAAGTACAGAGTTTTAAATAAAATTGAATTAGTATTGTGTAGGTAGGACTTACTATGTTCTGGTCCTGGCACGGAATCCCTTTTATGCGTTACAATATGTCACATAATCCCTATAGCAGCACTGTGGTGTTGGCACTATTATTATTTCCCTTTTACCCATGCTCTGAGATTTATGTGCTGAAATCTACAGCCTTTCTAAACTGCAGAATCAGAGAAAAAAATATGCCAAAGCCATAGCAGCTGGAATGTGAAGGGAAAATTCCAGACAGAGAGGAAGAGCCCTAAATTCTGTGCATAGACTCTTCCCTAGATCTCTGGCTGAACCCTTGGGTTTGAATGCACAAGGGAGCATCCACGCATCCAAGCCTAGGACAAATGAACGGAAATAAGTCTTGAGCTGCCAACAGGAAGACAGATTAAGCCCATCGGAGTTCATTGCCAACTAAAACCACCACCAAGCAAACAAAAAAAATTCACGTTTTTTAGAAGACTCTAATAGAACCTACCATGTTACAATATAACAATTACAATGCTATGGATATTATCCAAAAATATTTGACACAGGAAAACATGACCCATTATCTAGAGCAGGGCACAGAAGACTATGCTCATGAGCCAAATCTAGTTCTTGGCCTTCTTTTGAAATGGCCTGATATCTAAGAAAGGTTTTAACCATTTTAAAAGTTTGTTAAAGAAAAAGAAAGAAAGGCAGTAGTCGAATACATGACAGAGACAATATGAGGTCCATAGAATCTGAACTCCTTACTATCGAGTCCTGTATGAAAAATGTTTGTTGATCCCTCCTTTAGAGGAAAGACAGCCAATGGCGATGAACCACTGTAAGTTAAAAATAGTAAGAGCCAAAATCAATTAAAAAATAAAAGAGAGACAAAACAGTAAAAATGAACAAAGCCAAAAGGTTTTTCTTGCTAAAGAAGAAAAAATTGATAATTTCCCTAAACTGAATAGTAGGGGAAAAAAGCAAATATAAGTGACCAATATCAATAATAAATATGGTTCTTCACTATAGCTAATTAGAGAATATTAGGAACGACTTTATGCAAAAAATTTAACGAACTATATGAAATGGAAAAAATCCTTGAAAAATACAACCTATTAAAATTAACACAACATGAAATTTTTAAAAAATTTGAAAGTCCTAGCATTGATTAAAGAAATTTTATTACTTATCAAAAGCTTCCTCATAAAGGTAATTCTAGGCCCAGATGGTGTGACTGGTAAATTCTATCAAACAATGATGAAGTAAATAACACCAACCTTACACAAATTCAGGAAATAGAAAGCAGGAAAAACATTTCATTTTATGATGAGTCCAGCATACTTCTAATACTAAATTCCATTCAAAGACCTTATAAAAATTATGAATCTATATTCTTTGTGAATACTGATGTAAAGATCCTTAGCATTTTTTAAAAAATCGAGCGTAGTGATATATAATACATCATGGCCAAGTATGATCTATCCTAGAATTGCTAACTTGATATAACATAGAAAGGAGGAAAAATTATGTATGATCAATAGATATAGGCAATTGACAAAATGTATCACCAACTTATAATATAAAGTTTATATTATAAACTCTCACCAAACTAGGAATGGATGAAAACTTCATTAGTATGATATAAGACATCTTTGGAAAGTCTACTGAAGACATTATACTTAATGATAAAATTTGAAGTGCTTTCCCCCTAGGGTCGGTAACAAAAGGATGCCTGCTCTCACCACTGTGTTCAATATTATGTGAAAGTCCTAGCAATCACAATAAGGCAAGAAAAATAAGTAAATGGCATACACAGAGGAAGAGAAGAAGTAAAACTTTCTATTTGTAGATTACACAATTGTTTATGTGGAAAATCCTAAGAAATCTACAACAGAGCTGGTTGCGGTGAAATTAATGAGGACGTAGGAGTCCTGGGAAGTATCGAAAGACCCAGCCTCAGTGAGGAGCAGACTCCAAGGGCCTCTGTGAGCTCAGCAGTCCACACACCTTCTGCTTAGATCACGGTAATCATACGATTCAGACCCAGCTACACCCTGTCTCTGCATCTTTCTCTGCATTTTCCCTCAGCGTTATCTGAATTCCCATCCATGAAATATTGATGGGATCTGCTTGTTTCTCAATCCTCATGTCAAGCCCGTCTCCCACCCATACTGAGCTTCAGCCTCACTAGTGTCTCTATTTTGCTCCCGCAATACGCCCGATACTTCCGGGCCCAGGGCCTTTGCACATGCTGTGCTTTCTGCCTTGAGGATAATGTCCCACTTCAGTGTTACACACACTCAGTTCCCCTTGTGCTTCAGTTTAAATGTTTCCTCTCAGAGATAAGTCCCCATCTTTCCCCAAATCCCTTTCTCAAGGTCAGTCTTTGCTTTTTCACCTCATGGTGCTTACCGCCATTCACAGTTCATTTTTAGTATGCTAATTTTTAGGATGTGTCTTTTTTTGAGAGATAAAAGATCACATCTGTCATATTCCTTTCGATTCACCAGAAAGCACCATAGTGCTTGACATTTAATAGTTACTCAATAAATATTGGTTGGATTACAGTTGAATGACCAGGGAGTTACCTAACCTCCAATACTTCTCCACAATCTATTACATTGGCCACCAAGGAGAAAACAGAACAGGAAGTTTACCTGAAATTTAATAAAGCACTTGATCAATTCAGAGTGGCGAGCCGAAGTTCATCCTCCGAAGACTTGCATTAACGACATTACATTTAAACTAATTAAATTACCACAGAGAAGTTCAGCAATACCCACTAGAAGTTGGTTTGCCATTTTAAGATTTTAACACCACTGCTTCCATCGTGAGTTTAATTACGTGGAGACATGTATCATCTCTAGCACCAAAATAATTGAGAGTATATGTGATTGTAGCCCTCATTCCTGTGTGAACATCGTCAGTGAAAGTCATGAGAAGTTATACTGTATTTCTTACAATTGTTTTTTCAATTTTTTTTGGGGGGGGAGACTTACTTGGGAATGAAAATGTGTGTTTATTGACACTCAAAACAGATAAGATATGAATTTGATTTTAGTAAAAATATAATTTCTACACCTAGCTTATTAGTGCTAAATTATCATTAATGACTAGCTAGCTCATAGATTGTATTTGGATTGATCAGTCTTTCAGAATAGTTAAAAGATGTAGCTTTCCAGAATTTTCCAGGAAGACAGCAGAGTACATTTGAAGAAAACAAAAACAGGGCTGAAACTTGAAATGAGATTAATAGTTGCATCTCAGCTATTTATTCACTAGCAGGGTGGTTTAGAGAAGTTTCTTTAACCACTCTGAGTCTCAGAACCGATAGAGACGTGGACACTTACCTACCGTTCTGTGTCTATGAGTGGGGGTGAGATCAAATGAAGTAGTGAGCTGGAAGATGCTTTATGGGCACTCACCACATACTGACAGCCCTGGGTGATGTAAGAGCAAGTGGTACAGCTATCAAGATCAGTTACACTGTGGCGAAAACATGGGATGCTTGCAGGTCCAACCCTTCTCATCTTCGTTCCATATCTCTCCCCAGACGGGAATCAGAGTCATTTCAATCACCCGCCCATCACTTCTTCAACTCTCCCTTTACTCCTTATCTCTGTTCCAGATCCACCTGACCTCACAGAAAACCTAAAGACAATTTTATGGGTTCAAATGACCTAATCCATGGACTTTTCTCCCTCTTGCTCAATGCCAACCCCAAAATTATGCCACAGTCTTCCTGGTTATTAGTTTTGCAACAGATTATCCTTTCACATATTCTAAAGTGTCATATATTTTCTGCTTGTCCAAAGTGTTAAGTTTTAAATGACTTAGTTTTTGTGTGTGCGTGTGCGCGTGTCTCCCATAGAGTCAAAAGGGACAAAGATATAAAGTCCAGGACTGGGACAGTGGTTTTGATAAGACCCAATTGGTTGGGCCATTTTCTTGGTCACTTTTAGATCAGATAGGATTTAGACCTTAAGAACCACTTTTACAACATGTCCACTCATTTAAAATATTAGTCATAAATAGGAACACATTCAGCAAGATAGACTGTCCTTCTTCACACTATGAACTGAACCAGTCTCTTATTGTCATATCACATCCCATTATATTTCCTCAGTTCAATTCAGAACAAAGCCCATTATGCTCAGTGAAATAAGCCAGTCAGCGACAGATACCATATGATCATATGATCTCACCTATAGCAGGAACCTAACAAACAAAATAAACTAATGAACAAAATAGAACCACAGCCAAGGAAACATAGAACAGACTGACAGTGACCAGAAGGGATGTGGGAGGGAGATCAGGATGGAAAGAGGGGAAGGGACCAGATGAAGAACATGTATGAATGACTCACAGATATGGATAACAGTGTGGGAATTGACTGTGAGCATGGGGGTGGGAGGGGCAGAGGAGGACGAAGGGGGAAAAACTGAGACAACTCTAATTGAATAACAATAAAAAAAAAAAGGATTAAACACAAAACCACAGTCCAGTGAAGACCCAAGGAGAAATTTAAGCTGGAAAGGCATGTTATGATAGCTTTCTAGCCACTGGCAATGTCCATCCAGAAATGAATCTCTAGTCAAAGGTTTCTGTGACACTGCTTTGTATGGCAGGTATCCTGGAAAGTCAAAGAAAAGTGGTACCAGCCAGGAGACGATGGTGACGTTTGTCTGATCCCTGGGTCCATCTAGGTTCAACTGTTTCTGGTTTCAAAGCATCCCTGTAAGGGTTTGCTGAGCTTTCATAAACAAGACTTCTATATTAGCTTACCAAGGCTGCTGAAATAAATTATCATGACGTGGGTGACCATACCAACACACGTTTGCTATTTCTCAGTGCTGGGGGTTAGGTGTTGGCAGGGTCGGTGCCTTGTGGGCGCACTGAAGGAGAAGCTGCCCAAGGGTTCCCTGCCATCTTCCAGTGGTTTCCAGAAGTCCTTGGCATTCCTGGGCTTGTCAGCGCATCTCTCCAGTCTCTGTTCTGCCTTCCCATGCCCTGGTGTGTCTGTATCCTTATCTTATAAAGACGCCACTCAAATGGAATTTAGGGTCCATACTGCTTTTACATGACCTCAGCTTCAATGGCATCTTCAAGGACCCTATTTCCAAACAAGGTCACATTCTGAGGTTCTGGGTGAACATGAATTAGGTAACGGGAGGCATGGTTCTATCCTGCACGGTTTCTCTTGGGAAGAATAAAAACACCACCTGTTTGAATACAGCACAGATGTACAACGATTTCTAGCTGCCTTGGCTCATTGAGTATCTGTTATACAGTGACGAGTGAGACGTTGCCTTTGTAGCTGGGAAGCACTCTCTGCAGCAGTTTTAACTTTCTTCACCTCCACGTGTCTGACCGGAAGGCGGTGCTTTTTAGCAGAGCGGGGAATGTTTGCATCCTTATTCCTTTGCCCCCCACTGGCTCTTTCTATTGCTATGATAGCAACAGGAGAGAGAAACTGATGTTAAATTCTTTCTCAGAAAATACATTAAATTGTCAGGAATCAATAAGCGCCCTCAATTTTATAGTCCCACTGGGAACTATCTCCATGGAACCCCCCAAATAAATGACAGTGTCCGGCAGAGTACTTCACGTAGAGAAAGAACTAGATTTATTTTTATCAAATCTAAATGTGAAACATTTCCTTCAAGAATAAAGTTAGAATGCAGACAAGAAGATGCATAAATTGGCAGGTGTTGTGGCAAAAAAAAAAAAAAAAGAAAAAGAAGAAGAAGAAGTGAGTTAATTTACTAATTCAATTGAATAAGAATTTGCCAAACGGCTTTCATGATCAAGCCTTATGAATCTGCAGAACTGAAAAGACGGTCTAGGGAATCAATAAAACCACTCTGGCCCACATTTAAAAATGCTGGCGCTGAGCAACCTCATGTATCATGATTCCACTTCCTTCCAATTTCCCTGGCTCTTTCCAGCTTTCAAGATAGTGGAGCTCACATCTGCACCAATGAACCAACAGCAATGAGAGCAGCGACCATCGCTTACTGAGCACCTACTATATTCTAGGCACTGTAGTTTTCATTTACTCTGCATTACAGCAGTCAAACTCTAAAGCAAGAATTACTACCTCAATTTTGTAAGTGCAGAAAGTTAAGCTACTAAAGACCACGTTTTGCATCCTGCTATACCGTCCAAGAAGTCCAGGTACACATATGGCCAAAGATCTTATAAGAACCGCTCAAAAAACATGCCCCCTCCATCTCATCGGAACCACAAATGTAACAGATTCCAACGTAAGACTCGCATCTTTTGTCAAGTTTTTATTATTCCCTTAAAAAACACCAAAGCAAGTACTTAACCTCTACAAGGCTCAGTTTCTTCACCCACCAAGTAAGAAGAATAGTAGCCATCTCTCAGGGTAGTCATATAGAAAGCATGTAAGAACTCAATGAGTTGAGGTCACTGTTTTCACTGCATTTTAGTTTTTTATCCTTACCCAAGGGCTTTTTCCCCCAATGCTTTTTAGAGAGAGAGGAAGGGAGAGAGAGACACACACACACAGAGAAAGAAACATCAACTGACTGGCTGTCCTCTCGTACACACCCCAGCCGGGGACCGAACCCACAACCCAAGCATGTGCCCTGCCTGGGAATCCAACCCACAACCCTTTGGTCTACTGGATGATGCTCCAACCACTGAGCCGCACTGGCCAGGGCTACTTTCACTGTATTTTAGCAGCTGGCTTACCCTTCAGAGGGGCTCTTCTCCTCACTCTCCAACTCCCCGGCACAGTCACCTGTCTCTCAGGGCAGGAGGTCTGGTGACAGGGAGTTCAGAGAGTTTGTGCGGGCAGAAGAGGGGCTGAGGGGGCACAGGTAATCTTTAATGATTTCAACAAGCTCTGGAAACCACACTGTCACCATGCGAATTATTCTGTCCTTCTAATTAAACTTCCAGATAATCCTAAGGGTACCTAAGACTCACAGTTCCTGCTGCTGGAGAGTAGAGAGGAGAGAGAAGAGGCTGGAGGCAGAGAGCAGGATGCTCTGAAAAGTCACCTCAGCCACATGCTTTTAGGGCACCCCCAAGGGTTTAGCCAAGTGAACCCTCTTTTATCCAAATCAAACACTGCACTGAAAATCAACAGAGCACAGCAGTAGCCGCCACTGCAGGAAAATTCTGTGTACTCACATTTGTCTGTGGAAACCTACATCTGAATCTGTGGACTCACAGTTTCTCAGAGGTGGAAGATTTTATAGGCCATTTGATCTAAAAATAAATCACTGCTTTATAAACAGGAGAATTAGAGCCTATGATTAATTCATTTAGGTAGAGGTAGACCCAGTAACTCAGTTTCCCTTTTAAATAAGGAGGGTATGTCAGAGAGGGGTTCCCAACCTCAGCACTATTGACATGGGGAATCAGATTATTCTTGGGTGTGGGGGGCATCCTGTGCACTGTAGAACGGTGAGCAGCACCTCTCTACCCAACAGAAGCCAATAACGACCTCCCAGCACCAGTATGACAACCCCAAAAATCTCTAGAAATTGCCAAACGTTACCTGGGAGTAAAACTACCCCAGCCTAGCATCATGTCATAAGGCTTAGTTGGAAAATAAAATGACTGTACCAGTAACGAACACTGTTTAAAAAAACAATAAAGTGCCGGACACCCACTAGCAGTCATTGTTACACCCAGGAGTTCTGCCACCCACCCTTGTTCTCACTCTCTCGTGTGGGAAGTGTTTGGGCAAGAATGAGGGGAACCCCCATGGTAAACTTTGGAGAAAAGAAAGTGTACACTGCCTTTGGAATTAAACCACAGATTTGAGTCCGAACGAATGAGATTGTGTCCCCATTCTGTCTAGCGTGCCCTCCCCCCACCATCGGGGGCTGGTTACTTCTCAGGCAGCCCCTCCTAGGAAGGCTCTCTGAAGCCCCGTCTGGTTCTCAGGTTGGTTCCCGTTCCCTGTATTCCCAAGTTTGCTCCACTGACGCACTTACCACAGAGTGACAATGGTCTGTTTACCTGCCTGCCTCCCCCGCCCCTAGATGTGGATCTCGGGGAACAGGCTATGTGTTATTCTTCATTATATACTTAACTGGCACAGGGCACAGCCTGGAAGGCGATCCGTGACCATGTGCCGCATGGATGGATAAATGAGGGGTGGAATGATTTTTAAAAACAAAATGAAAACAAAAATCAATGGGCAGGCTTGACAGATATACAGAGTCTAGTTACTCTAAATCATAAATACAACAAAAGTTTCCCAAGTCAGGCAAAGACTGCTCTCTGAATTTAAATGGACTGAGGAGCAAGCCAGCAGGCAGCTGCGTGTAACACTGATTCCAAACTATTCTGAAACATCTCAGGATTAAAAAAAAATGTGTGTGCGTGTGTGTGTGTGTGTATTAGAAGAAGATTAAATTAATCTACAAGAATCTGTTCCGTGGAGGACTATGTGGTTAGATGGAAAATTACGTTACAGCAGGGTTGACTAGATGGGCTTTGAGCTGCCTTCTTAGGAAGGTAGAACCAGTCTCTGTGGAGCTTTGTGTTGCCAAGAGGAAACTGCAAAGCTGGGCCCGAGAAGATCTGGTGGGAACAAGAGGGGCTGAGCCCCATCACGGGACTCCTGCTTCCCAGCCTCGCCCCTGCGCAGAGCTCAGCTTCTCCTCTAAAGAAGCATTGAGCAAATATTGAAAGAAAATAGCATTTTGAAGAGAAGCCAAATGATTGGGCTGGCCCCAATTTTAATGGAATTGGAAACATTATGACAATTAAAGAAAGATGCAGGGCTTGGATTGGGAAGAAGGTCAACCATGAAGGGCCCGGGAAGAAAGGGCTGCGGAGGGAGACACTGGAGTGGCCGTGCGAGGCCCCCAGGGGCCAGAGGTGGCCTGCTGCATGCTGAAAGCATTCCCTCCTGTTGACAGTGAGCCCTGTGATTAGTGAAGGTGGGGCAGGAGGCCACACACAGTTTATGAAACCATCTGCCTTCCCCTGATTCCAACCTTACCCACGATCTTGACTTCCTGTCTGGTTTGCCTACGGGTCACATGCTGATTAAGCCAGAAAGAAGCCGGGCTGGCCTGTCTGACAGTTCTATTTCTCCTAGTAAATAAACAACATTGTTCTTGGTTTATACACCTGAGTTAACCCAGTGTGAATTGGCCTTCCCAAACACCATATAATCAGCTCTGGAACATCGATAAGGTTGACTTTCTAGACCCGTGAGACCAAGGGCCAGCCCTGGATTTCTGCGGCGCCACCAGGGCAGATACCAAGCAGGAAGGCCTCCTAACAGCCAGCCTCACTCTGCCACCACGTTCTTCCTTGCCAAGGCTTTTCTTTCCAACTTCTCCATGGAGCCTTGAAAGTAGCCATCCTCGGCATTCAGTCCAACTGTTTCATAACAAATTGCAATTAGAAACTCCTACGCTAAGTCACAATAACAGCAGTTCAACCATAGTTTTCTTGCCAAGTAAGCTCTCCTGAATAAAACCATGATTGCCTTCCTGCAGAAATCACTCTGTCTCGGACGCACAGACAGAGAGAGCCGTGTGTCTCCAAATCTGACAGATACCAAGACAGCTCCCTGGAAATGGTGTTGTCATTGGTTATTTTAAAGTGCCAGTCCTTCCCGGGATGCTGAGACAGGTTCTGGTCTTGTCATTTTAAATCTGTTCTTGTTCTACAAATAGGATCTGTTCATTTGTCATTGACAATGATGGGAAAATACAAAAGGAAAACTTAAACTGACTAATGCATTTTTAATACTTACAGGGCATAGACCATATGGGTCTGTCTGGTCTACTGCCTAGTGTTTGTCGGCACTCAGAATGTGAACTAATAGCCACTGGAAATGACTCTTATTTTCAGGGGGCAGAGCACAGGCTTTCCCCAGAATGCCTTGCAAATAGCTCCCAATTTCACCTCCTGTATAGTTAGATTGGGAGGTGCTACATAGAGCTGATGCAAGGACATGTGTTGTGTACACATAACTGAACGAGTGAATTGAATGTTGAGACCCAGAAGCATCTTGTAAGTTCTGACTTCCTCGCTCACCACCTCTGTCCTATTTTTCTCTTCCACCAAACACTGCTCAAATTGGTTTTCTTCCAAACCGGGGGTGGGGAAAAAGGCACCAGCTTGCTGCCGAAACCACACAACTAGCCGTGCCATGTCTCCATTGTCACCGCTGCCTTCATGGTCAGGACCTATCAGCTCTCACCGTCTGAAACCTGCAATCTCCACCCCTGCCGTTGGCTCGGCACCTATAATCATCCGTGGGAAGTCTTGGCTGCTGTGGATCAGCATGGAGTCATCAGGGAAAACAGGAGTCCTCAGGAAGAGCGAAGACAATAACACTTCAGGAGGGGGATTGCACAAAAAGCCCAGCCACCTTTCAAAGCCGAGCCACCCAAGATAAAGGCAGAGCCTCCGCTGCACGTCCCCAGGGATGGGGCCCAGGCGGAGGCAGACGCATCTGTTAGCTCCTGTTCGGTTTCTGTACTAAACCTGCCCGTCTTCTGATGGATGGCCATTGGTGAGCACTGCTAACGTTGTCCTTCCACGCGGCACTCACGTTGTCTGGGATGCTCCGCACCAGACTTCGTTGGGGAAATAGCCACCTGGGGCAGGGAGTGTTTAAAATATTTTTCCCCACGGAGGTCACACAAAAGATTCCATGTTTGAATTCTTAGATTTCTACTTGTGTAATCCCACTTTCCTCCACGTTCTCTTTTGAATTCGGTCGCTAACCTATGAGAGGTATTATATAAATGCATAAATAAAGGCTCGACACTGTTGTCAGCGATGGCACCAGTTCAACACCAGCAGGAATCCCCAGCTTGGGGCGTGGCGAAGGAGGAACGACTCAGTGTAAAGCAGCTCAGTGGTGACGCAGCAGAGCTGAGAGGTGGCCCTGGGACCAGGCTCCTCTTCAGCTAGGCAGCCCTGCCCTGCTCTGGTCTGGTCGGCTCTGTGCCTATCTGCTCTGCTCCGGCAAGGCATCCTTACCTGGAAAGGTGGTCTTCAGGGTTTGGTGGGAACAGAGAGTGTGCTTTCTGAGGCACAGGGGAGCTGACTTAGGTAGACAGGAGTCCCTGTCCCTGGTTCCTGAGTGGTCTGTCCTCCTGCAAGCGAGGACTCCAAAGGCTCATAGTGTGATTGTTCTGGGTGGTCAAAACGGAGCTTCTCTGGCTGGTCGATGAAGACGCTGATGTGGATGTAGCTGCGCAGCTCCCCTTGGATGGGGAAAGCCTTAGTCCTGTTGGTTGAAATAGGATTCCGGGAAGCCCTTTCTCAGGGGTGAGTCAGCTGGCGGGAACACAGCGCAGGCAGGCAGTCCTGTGCAGACCTCTCCCTGAGGTGTGGTTTGTGGGGGAGGTCTCTGGGTTCAAAGGGTTGCTAGGCTGTTTTATTGTTTGGGGTTTTTTGTTGTTGTTCATTTATTTTTTATTGTTTTTGTTTTTTGTGCCCAGTTAGCCACCAAAAGCTTTCTTTAGTATGTATTTTCTTTCTCTGGGTCCACACCAAATACCAGATTGATTTCAAGTCCTATTCTCTTCAAATCTTTGAATGTATCAAGTTTAAGGGCACAGATGTACAGCTCTATAATGCGGTTCCTGGCCCTAGAATCTATTTGGCCTCTGCTCCAAAGATTCACCTAGAAATACCCAATTGGATCAGAGTAATTTCTGAGGATTACTGATGTCTGTATATTATATAATGTGTGTGTACACATTATATAATTACATGTATATATACATATTTATGTGTGTGTGAGGGTGTGTGTATTAAACTATTGGAATCTTTTATTTTCTCAGGCAAAACCATAATAAACTACTTCCCCAGCAAATCTGGAATATGGATGATACTTGCAAATGAAGGTGAAGGATGCTTGGCCCCAAGAACTAGGAGAAATAGAAAGAACCGGGTCCACTGTAGCTGATACTTGACCAGACTTTTACAATGATGTTGCCACACATAAAGGAAGAATATGCTATTTCAAATGAATGCTGAACACAGAAAAAACCAAGAAAAGAAAACTGCCATGTGATCACTAGAAGTTTCTTTTTTACAGGGAGGCAGAGTCTTGCTATGCTTCATTCAGCAAATAATTGGGGTACACTTGGTGTGGTGTCTGAGCCCACGGGTGAACAAGGCATGGGCTCGCTTTCCTTGTTTCCTTGGCAAATGAAGGCAAGAACAGCAGACCACGGGGTGCAGCGTGGTAAGTCTGTGACAGTGGAGAGCACAGAGGACTGTCAGAGGCTAGACAAGGATACCAGTTCCGCTGGGACACCCCAGGAGTTTCAGGAGGAAACCAGGAGTCGGAGTGAGCTAGGTGAATCAAGATGGCAGAGTATAGCAGGCGCAGAAAGCAGCGTGCAATTCACAGAAGTGGGTATGGACCCCACATTGACCCGCGCTCCGTGTCTGGGGTGATGGGTGTCTGTGAGGAAGTGATAAGAGAAGGATTGGCAGAGACAACAAGAGCTGGCCATGAGGCTTTCCTACTGGTCACTAGGGGGTGAGAGGCGGGACGGAAATGACCTTGCGTTTTAAGCTTACATTTACGGACATGGTATTTTGGGAGATCCTCTGGTGGCAGTACCTAGGAGACCTAGAACTGGGTGAGATTAGCAGACCGTCTGCAATTGGTCTGAAGAGATGTTCTGAGGATTTGAAGGAAGGAGGCTGGGCTGGAGACGGAGGAAAGCAGATATGAGTGAAATCTGTGATATTCTGTGCAGAGTAGCTGCCCAGCCAGAGGCCCTGTGCCTGACAGGCTCCCTCTTCTGCTCAAACCGAACTGGATCCATGAAGCTCCTCACCTCCTTCCACTCTTGGCTACAGTGACTGATTCCAGGGGTGAACACGTGACTAAAGCTGGACCGGTCAGAAGGTTCACTCAGACATTTCAACCTCAACCCGGGACAAAGAAGCCCCTCTGCCTATCAAGACCCAATGGCAGCCGGGGCAGCCTACCACCATTTCTCCCAGTGAGAAGCAGCTTCTCTGCAGTAGGTGAGAATAAATGTGACACAGGGGAAAAAAATAATAGAGGTTCAGAGGATGAAAACAAGCAGTGGTTTCAGAGTCTATAATTCTCGGTGTTTATAAAGTCAACTCAGCCTTGGCTGTGAGAGAGGGTCTAATAACCCCCCTTTTTTTGGCTCAAGGTTCTCTGATTTGGGGTTAGTCGTGTGCAGTTCTCTGAGGTTCTTAAGTAAAACAGTGGGGATGAGAGGAAAAGGGACAGATTTGAGGGGGACCTGAAAAAATGCAATTACAGGTCATGAAACAAGAAATAAGGTATGAGATTTTTAATATGGACGCCTTCAGGGACTGGCAAACATTTTCGGTGAAGAACAAGACAATAAACATTTTAGGCTTTGGGGGCCTTATGGTCTCTCTTGCAACTATTCAGGTCTGAAGCGATAACCCCAAAGCATCCAGGAACACATGTGCATAAATGAGCATGGCTGTGTTCCAATAAAACTTTATTTACAAAAAAGAGGTGGCAGGTCTGATTTAGCCTGCGCATCATAACTTTTCAACCCCTAGGCTACGTGGATCCCTTCTTTGGTTTGAATTCCAAGCCCCTCAGGCGCTTCCTTGCTGCCAGTCACATTTCCCAGCTTATCTTGATATTAGGGAGATGCGTACCCTGGATGGAGGACACAGTCCTCTTGTCACGTGGGAAGGAACATCTCTGATTGTCAGTTAAAATTGGCATCTATTGCGCGTACTTTTCTTTTTTAGTATCAGCGAGCGGCGGCAAGTGTTAGTTGTCGGTTGATGCATAAAAAATCCCAGTTTCTGGCCCTCAAAGCCTCGCCCCAGACTCTGGTGACGTCAAAGCCATTGGGGTGCCGCCCCCGGCTGGGCAGCCTGCCCTCTCTCCCTGGGCCCCCTCTGCCACACGGAGGGCCGCCTCCCCTCTTGCAAGCTTCATCACCAATTGCGCTGGAACCGAAACAACCCCTCGGTGACTCTGTAGGAGGCAGCAGCATTAAGAAGTGGCCTGATCCTCTCTATTCAACTGCAGTTGAATTTACCCCCTGCCTACTCTTTTTTTATACTTTCTGTTCTGTCTTAATGCTTTTTACCTTCTGTTCACCCTGTTTCGAACTGCTAAAAGGTACCAGATGCTAAATTTTTCACTTTGGGCACATCACTTAGTTTCCCTGAATACCGTTGTCCTCATTTGCAAATATGGGAACTAATCTCTAGCTCACAAGGTCACTCGACAGTGAAATTAGATTAAAAAATATGACAAGGTCCACCATGTATCTGGTCTACAGTAGATGCTTAATGCAGCAATGTGGTCCTGGAGGCCAGAGGAGGTCCTGAGTGAGCTATGCAGCCTCTGTGGCCCATGAGCTTCTGCCCCTCACAGAGAGGTGCTCACACATTATCTCTCCCATGGGTGCGTGTGGCCTGGGACCTGCGGGGACAGGATGGATGCACTGCACCCTCTGAGGGAGAGAATCTAGGGAAAACCAGGCATGGGTGTTCTTCTAAATAAATGTAGTAACAGATGGACGGAGTTAGATATTTTATCAACAGAGAAATCACTTTTCCAAAGTGCGTTTCTCTGTCTGAGGATAGTGCCCTTAATTTCTACAATTAAAAATACCTGCCATATGTTAAACTCTCTTTGCAGCAGCTTTGAAGGGAAACTGCACGTTCTCTGGAATCCTTTGCTCTGCGGAGACAATTGGAATTAAATAAGTTAGAGGCCTGGGATCCTATCACTGGGTCCTGGCTCTCAGGGGGGCTCCCACGGCACTCTGGTCCCACCTCCTTGGGCGTAAACAGAGAGCATGAGTCAGTGATTTCCAACACTCACTGTGTAGTCAGTCTCTGACTCAAATATGTAGCATAGAGATAGGACTGGAGAAGAGAGTCACTTCCAAAGGAAGATCCTCAGAATGGCACCCAGCAGCGGGGTAGGGGCGGTGGGGATGTGAATGTTCAGGGGAGGCAGAGTTCAGAAGTGCATGCAGTTTTGGTTGGCAGTAACCTTTAATGAATACAGCTCCGATGCCTTGTCAGGACCCATGTGACACAGTGATCTTCAGAGTCAGACAGATACGGGTTCAAATCCCAGCTTAGCCGCAAATTTCCTTTGTGAACTTTAGAAATGTATTTACTCTCTTTAGCCTCAGTAAACTCACCTTCAACCTGGGGATAATATAATGCATACTTTCCAAAATCTCCATATGATCAACGAGTTATGAATGACATCTAATACACCATGACAGATACTCAACAAGGATAATAAACCTATACCCCAGCCTTTCTAAGTCATTCCTTCCCCAAAGAAGCCAGGCTCTCAGTATCTGCTCCTAGTGCTCACAACTGGAATCTATCACTTGTAGAAATTCTCCTTCTTCAAGAAATATTTCCTCCATCTTGACTGTCATTCACCCGTTCACCACTCAGTTATACTAAACACATATTGACTATCTACTCTGTTCAGAAACCATGCTTGTTAATAGGAATGCTGATCGGCAGTCCTGGCTTTTGAGGGTGCTCAGTCTGGTGGGAAACAGAAGTATGCGGTCAGCTCATCAGTGCCACAAGGTAAATGCTTCAGTAGAAGAGAGAAGCATATGTAGATTATTGTGGCGGGAGGAAAGAGAAGGAAAACTCTGACTCCAAAAAACCTCCGCTGCCTTGCGGCATACCTCTTCAGGGGAAAGGCTAAGGGAGTAAACCCCGACAGAAAATCCGGAGCCGGAGTCCCTAAGGCGGTTTGACGTTGTAGTCATCACCGGCAACTCCTACGGCGCACCTGAAGCCAAGCTGTATTGACTCCGTCTTTCCCTTGGACCCTTCAGCTGCGAAGAGAGGGGGGGTCTGCTGCATGGGCAACAGCAGACCCTCCATATCACCCTGCCCAGGCTCTGTAGCTTCAGCTTCACTGGAGAGGACACTCCAGCGTCATCGCAAGATGTCGATTCAACACGGGAGGAGACAGATACCGTGTCACTCCCGAGTCGGACTGCACAGCCATTCTCGGCGGTGCAGATAGACTCTTAAGAAGCTACACCATCGTCTCTCGAGACGGACGGCTGCCGACGACGATGTGGCGGGAGAAAACTCTGCCTGGGCTTGTTGTGGGAGGTATCATCCCTTTCCCATGGCATCTCGTAAGCTGTCTGTTGGCCCTTACCCGGTTATTGTCACTGTATATGTCTAAAGCTCTCACTCATGGATAGGGGAACTTGGTTTCCAGGCCCCCCAGCATAAGACCGGAGATGGCACAGAATGTTCTATATTCAGCAGTCAAGAAGTCCCTTCTGGCCAAGTGCTAGCAGCCTGGTACTTGACTGACGCTTGGCCACAGCCCTCTTCCAGGTCAACATCAAAGCTGTCATGCTTGACTTAGCAACAACAGTTAGCAGAATGAGTGGATGTCAATGACAGGAAGGAGACATGCCTTTTTGTGTATGTTTCAAATGGCAAATCGGTGGGTACTGTTTTCACCGTTAAGAAAGAAGACTGACCTGAATTCCAGCTTGAATGATTTCACACCATATTTGACACGGACAACCATGAATCTATATGTCTATGTAGCTCTGTGTGTGGTGCCAACAAGTACCCAGAACGACACCTTTTGCAAACCTGTCAGAGCAAAAGCAAGTTTGAGGAGACTCTTTGGGCTAGCAACACGTCTTTGCAATGTCTCTGGGACTGATTAAAAAAGAGAGAACCATGAAACATTGTCAAGCCGTTGCCATTAGGAACGCCATTATGTGTGCAAAGCTTCACAAGTTACGAAGTATTTCACCCACACTTTTTCCTTTGAGTTTCCTAAACGTAGCAAACATTTTTATCCGCATTTCACAGGAAGTGACAAACAGACAGCTGAAGTGACGGGTGTGAGGTCACACAGGCCCATGCCCCAAGCTGTTTCTGCCACCCAGGAAACACTTCTGTGGGCACGGGTGCGTGTGGGAGGCACCAAGGTCCCCAGTCACCAGTGATATCTGGTTCCACTCAATGCTACAGCGTCTCTAACTCTTCTTGTAACTGGGCGTGAGTTGCACACCCATGCCGTCCTGACAAGCCATCATGGACACCTGGGGATGCTGACATCAGGAAAATGACTGATGTCATCAAGACCTAAAGGGTCTCACACGAAGGGGGATGTGGCCTTATTCAATACCCTGAGTCACCACAGAGGTAAGAACAGGACCCAGGAATGAGCGACAGGGAGAGAAGACCAGGTTCCACCCAGAGAAGAACTCTCTTCCGTTCTGATGTGCACAGCTGATCACTTCCAGGAGTGCTGAGCTCCCCTACCTGGGAGGCCCCGGCAGCCATGGAGAGGTATCTTGCTGGCAGGGGATTCAAGCATCAGCTGGGCCTCAACAAAATGACCCCCTTTAAATCAGCATGAACAATGAAAATGAAAAAATAAAATTAAAAAAAAAATCCAGTTGTCTAGTGGGCTTCTGTGGTCCTTTTATTAAATTCTGTTGCCAGCTGAGCATGCCTACCTCTGCCCCCTGGGCCTGTCAGTCAGAGCAGGTGTCACCAGAAAGCACTCTGCTTATCTAGGTGACACAGGGACAAGTGGGCAGCTCCCACGGGCACATTCTCATTCTTTCTCTCTCTGCCCCCTCCTCTCTCTCTCGAGCACACACACCCCTCTTATCTTTCCCCCAAGTAATCAAGCATTGGGTGATGGGTACCAACAAGACCCATCACTCACATGTAATACTACAGTAATACTACAGTTCCCAAACTCCACCCAAAGGTGCCACGTTCTGCTTCCCATAGAATCCTGCTTTTAAAACTAATGTGTATATCTGCTTTCCATGTAACCTGCATTTTACCGGCTCTGTACATTTTGTAACATAAATTGAAATGATAATCTATGTCTGCGTCGAGAAAGGAAATTGGTATTTGTCAACAGAAGAAATGTCCAAACCGGAAAGAATTTTTATGAGTTTATCTGAGCCAAACTGATGACAATTGCCGGGAAGCAAAAGCTCAACGGATTGAGAAAATGCTCCAGAGAATGGCAGTTCTGCACCTGATTTTATACATTCCGATCGAAGGAGAAGGTGGAAGGGGGTTACATGAAATTCTTTGGTGATAGAATAGGGAGGCAGAAAAAGCAAAGCTGGGAAATCTCTGGACTTGGATAAAAAGTAACAGGAATGGACACAGATTCCTTTTACACCGTGGGCATAGGGTCCTTAACGGTTAACAATTCACAATTAACAGGATAAAAATAACCATGAGGGGATTTGTGGTCTCTGTTCTGGAGCAGTGATTGTGCTTTGAGGGGAAAAAAAAGGAAATTGCTTTGATATTCCAAAGGTATGTTATCATAGATGAAAAAAAAAAAAAGACCACAGACAAGCTCAGATAAGATAAGGACTGACCTTTGTCAAGGAAGATACCGGCCTAGGTCCTGACTACCTACCATGCTCTGCTTAGAGTTAGCAAGTTTTTATTGCAGACCATCCTGTGTGGTCACTGCCGGTGTCTGAGTTTGTAAGGCCACCACGCAGGCCGCCCCTGAGCTTGTCAGGCGGAGTGTGTGGCCCCTTTTCTCCCACATGCTAACGACGCAGTAACAGCTGTCCCTTTACCGAAAGCCTGCTAGACATCAGGGACCCCACACATACACAGTCCCGGTTCTCGTCCTGAAAATCTCGTTACAGAGTTTGCAGATGCGCACCGAGGTTCGCTTCTCCGACAGGTTGGTCTGACTTCAAACCCCGTGCAGTTCAAACTCCGAAAAGCAAGTGTGATTTCCGCTGACAACACTGGCTGATAACAGAGCTGGGATTCGACCCTCCGTCTGTCTGACCCCAGACTTGGTGTTATTTCCCATGAAACCTGCACCTGCAGACACCCTTAAATGTGCCCGCACAAGTTTGGACTCTACATTTGATGTACAAAAGGGAACTTTTAGTTCAGAGCAGCTAGAAGGAAAGCGTGGTGGGGTGGGTGGGGGAGAGATGACCAGAGACTGAGGTCCCGACACCGGGTGGTGTGGTTATTTATTACAAATGCTGATTTCCCTCCCTTCCCATTATTTACTTGTTCAGGGAGCTAGAAACAGGGAAGCATTCCTGGCGACTCAGCAGTTATTTAAATAGAACAGTGCGGGGATTGGGCACTCTTTCGGCTGTAATTGGAAACCATTCCTACCATGCACCAATATTTCAAAAGCAATACAACCCAATTCTCTGACCCATGAATCAGGGTTTTTCCCTCCCGCAGCATGAAAGATTGGGGCCAGAGAGGGCTGGGAGGAAGATTTCTCTTAGGCACAGCTTTTGCAGAAGAAAGCTGACAAAGGAGAATCTACTTGACCGGATTTTTAATTGTGTATTTGAATAAATTTAAATGCATGGCACAGTTGTTCTTGTGCAGTGAGTAGCTGCTAGACAACATGTTCTGTGTCCTGTAAACTGAGTCACATGCCTCTCTGAACACATGCCTCTCTGTTGGCCCCGTAACTCTGTGTCTTGAAACGAACTCGCTTTGCTGTAATTATTTATGTTCCAGGAAAATCTGTTGCTGCCAAGCCATTCCCTTTCAAATTCACGTTCACCCCCCCTCTAATTCAAATGCAATGATTTCCATTTGGGTGTCCCTGGCCACAGATCTCATCTTTGGGGAGATTTACATCATAGGCTTTGAAACTGAGCAAAGCTGACATTAGCATATGGCCCTGGATGGGATACCTTCTCTTCTTGAACTTCAGTTATCTCACTGGGAAACAGGTCAGAGACAAATGCCCAAACGGTATTGAGAGATGAAAGGAGGTGATGGTTAGTAAGGGGCTAATGTAGTGTCTGATGTTCAGTAGGTATGCAACACATCGGATCTCTGCTCTTTCTTCACTCTGCGATTAAAGGGGCAACAGACATTTTGGGTCGTGATGTTGGTTCTCGCATCCATCTGTGAATGCAAACAGCTGGTCCTGATGCGTGCCTTTTCCTGCCCTAGAGAAAGGTGGGCCTTCTCCTCTTCATAACGCATCCTCAGGATGGCTTTCCCACACCGGGCGCCTACGCCTTTGTTACCTTATTCAGTCTGATCCACACGGGACAGTGTGAGATGGTCAGTATTACGTCCATTTTACCAATGAAGAATCGAAGGCGTTCCAAGGACGGGAAGCTGGGCCGCGTTCAAACAGCTGGTACCCAGCAGGGCCAGGGCTCACACCCAGGCCTGGCCGGCGCGAAAGCCTTGCTTACTCCTTTTAGACATCTTCACTCCAGCACAGTGGTTCTCATGCGGGGCCAATTTGGTTTGTCCTCCAGGGGCCATTCAACAATGTCTGGAAATATTTTTTATTTTCACGACAGGACAGGGGAGTCAAGGCTGATGGCATCTGGTGGGCAGAGGCCAGGCTGGCTGCTAAACAGACTACAATGCACATGCCACGCCAGCCCCACACGACAGACCATGCTCTCGGCCAGAAGAACGCTGGTGGAAAATCCTGCTCTAGCATTTATTAAAATTTGTCTTATTTTAATGTGAGTGAATGTAAGATCATCATATTTCAGAATTCAGACGCTCATTCTTATTAATGTGCAGGTACCAAAAGTCTTCTGCCAGGTAGAAATATCCCCACAGCGTGTTACACATTTGCTTTGTCGGTTTTCCTTGTTTCTGCAGCACTATGTCTATCGTCTCACGGTTTCCATGGTGAAAGGCCCATCTATTGTTTGCTTAGTTTTTTTTTTTTTTTTTTTGCCTGTTCATGCCATTTTGAAAACATTTCTAAAAACAAAACAGCCAAGGTCAAATCTAATATATTCTTACCTCTTTTCCCCTACATAAGATATCCTAGCATGCCACAGAATTTAAACAATTCACAGTATCTCTAAAGTGTGTACCAGCTCTAAGATACAATAGAAGGGATTATTTATAAAATAAACATCTGTCTGATAAGGTTCTTAGGAGTCTAGTTCACCTTCCACCTCCATCTGACACAGAAGGAAACAGAGTCCTAGGTAGGCTGTGATCTACCCGGAGTTAAGCAGCTGATTGGCTCAGGGCAAGAAAAAGATGACAGGCGTTCTGACTCCTGGCCTGGTGCTTTCCTCCTCATGCCCTTGGGATGTCCTGCTGCAAAATCCAGTCCCTGTGCACATGCTTGGGCATGCCCACATGGGGCAGGCATGTGTGTACCCATGCATGCAAACACACACACACACTCAAATGGTATTTTCCTCCTCTTTTAATGTTTTAAATAGTGATGGCTACCATTTTGTTAAATGAAAACCTAAAGTCATGAGTTAACTGTTCTCTGTTCTATGGAGGAGTCTAGAGGGAATAGGGATTTGGGATGATGAGTTCCAGGCATTAATGAGGCCTGACATAGCACGCTATCAGTACCAGTGGACGACTTACCATCTCTCCCCTGTCCATCCGCATCTCCACACTGTCTCCAGAGTTTCCTTTATTAAATATTAATATAATACATTGCCACCTGGATCAAAATACTTTAACTGCCTCCCATTTCCTAAATGAAAGCTAAGATCTTCAGCACCGCACGTAAGATGATCTTATGTGTCTAGACATCACACGTGAGGTACATTCTCTCACGTGGGATGTCTATGAGTCTCCCAGAGGTTCGCCTCACTTGGACCTGGAGCAGGCCCCTCCAAACCTTCTCCCTAGCCTCCTGGGCTAGTTTGCACGCTTCTCCCTCTGTAGCCACTGACTTCTGCCTACATGACACTTCAGTTTGCATCACAGGGAGAGACGCTGTTCTGCTTAATTTCCCATCGCAGAACCCAGACCCATGTCATGACAAAAAGACGTATTGAAGACCCAAGGATGTAAACAAACATATAAAACAATTAAGCAGCTTCTGGAAGTGGTAACTCTAGGGTCCAATGACACAAACCCAAACTCAGAATCCCCACCCAACTCCTGCCTGCCTTCTTGTCAGAGCAGCTCTACCCTTTCCCAACACACTTTCTGGGCATCTATCTCTACACCTATGAGTTTAGACCTCAAGCAGACAAATGCCCTAGTCTACTCAGTTGTTCTAACAGAATACCATGGACTGGTGGCTGACAAACACCAGAAATGTAATTCTCTCCTAGTTCCGAAGGCTAGGAAATCTAAGATCAATGAATGGACAGAATCAGTGTCTGGTGAGGACCTCCTTCCTGGTTCATAGATGGCTGTCTTCTCACTGTGTCTTCACAGATCCCATTGGTGAGGGCTCCACCCCCATAACCTAATCACCTCCCAAAGTTTCACCTTTTAAAACCATCATACTGGGGTCTAGGACTTCAATATGTAAATTGGGGGCAGGGGGGGACACAGACATGCAGTCTACACCAATAAGAATGAAAATATACTTCCAAGAACCATAGCAGCTCTTGCTCCAGGATGAGTAACAGTGGGCTAACCCAGTTCCTTCTCTAAAGGTGCAATCTGACCACCATCCTCACCCTCCCCAAAAAGACGACTCTTTGTTGTGGTATATATTTTAAAGTTTGGATTGCTCAGTCCCAGTAGTACGTCTCATCAGCCAAACTCTGTCAAGTTCCTGCAGCTCTTTCCTCCAGCCTGTGAGGTGTGTGGCCTGAGCCTCCCCACACTCTGCAGGAAGCAGACCATCTATTCCAAAGTTCTCATTTCACAGAGGAGAAAAAGGAAGCTGAAAGAGGCTTGCCCAAGGCATCCAGCCCCCCAGCAGCAAAGCCAGGACAAGACCTCAGGCCATCCCAAGTCCAGTCAAGTACTCCTTCTTTTAATATGCTCTTGAAATCTCAATAATGAGACATTTTAATTTTATATGTATATGGAGATACACATGACTAGTCAGCAAGTGAACAGATATGAAAGCCCTAGGAAGCACTAAACATATGGAAACTGAATCTGGGTCACAAGACTCCTTGGGGACCCATCATTCCTGGCCATAAATGTACTAACTATCATAAAATAGGAAGGTAAATTTCAATGGCAAGGGTACAATACTCACTGTAATTGATTTAGAAGATGTATTTAGAGGCTGCTAGCTAATAATGCATATAAGATGCCGAATATTCCTTTTCTTATTATAAATATTTAAGAGCATGTAGTTTTTAATAGCACAAAATATCATGCAGTGATCAACTCATATATGTGGCCCTACTAAGTGATTACATGAAGCCCGGGAAAAGATATCATCTCTTATACCTGGAATGGTTATGAGAGTGATATTCTGAATTAGAAATATAAAGTTTATTCTGAAAGGCCCCCGATTGAAACAGTTTTATTTCAAGGTGAACCATTATCCTTGCCACAAGAAGCAGTACAGACTCAGTTCATGTCATGCAAACATACATTTTCCTTGTGATCCCAAGAGTGATTTTCCTGCTTTGAATCTTTAGTAGAGTTTTAATAGCAACAATCAAGTTGGACATTTCTTCTTTTTAAATTCTTTTAAAGTCAAGGAAGCCTTTGATTTTTCTAGATACAAATTCAGCTGCAGGTTTTCAAAAAAAGAAAATAAAACAGAAGAATTAGCAGCTAAAGGAGTCCTAATTAGAGCTAATTAGAAAATTTGATTGAGGGATCTGGTCAATAAAATCAGAGCAAATACTACTCTGTCATAGTGGAAACCACCTGTAACACTACGTAGATAAACTCTTCCGTCAGGGACAGTCACTGCTCCCAATCTCTAGTGATGGAGGAAATCAAAAGACAGCTGTACTTAAATTGATACATAGCAACACTTTCCCTAGAAATAAGTCTCACATTGTCAATCAGTGTAAAAAAATACAGAGGATAGCAAAGAACCCGACACAGAAGTCAAACACATTTGACTTAGGATTCTAGAACCACTATGTACCAGCTGTGTGACCTGAGGCAAGTTACACACCTTCCCCGAACCTCAGTCTTCACTCTTAGGAGCTGGAGGCAAAAATACCTGTCTATACTCAATGGCTGTTGGCAGGACTAGAATCAATAGATGCCCTGTTGCCCATTGTCTGCCATTGTCCCATCATCTTAGCTAGATTCAGAGGAGATAAATAACTGCTCTAGCGACCAATGGGGTCATTGGGAAAGCTGTGCATATTACCTGATGCATTTTGGTATCATGTACAAAGAAAATATTTAAAATTCTTATCAACCTAAAAATTAAGAGTTTGCCTAACTAAGAATCCTTCATTTTAGTTTTAAAAAATCTTCTTCCCAGATGAGAAAAGCCTGGGTCTCCTGAGGATCAAACTAGCGTGTTATGTCCCAGATACCTAAAACTATGGGGGGCAGGGGGTGTCACACAGGGCCTGCCACAGACTGTGGTATACAAAGCCACAGGAGAGACCTGGGAAGAGTCAAAAACCAAATAAAAACACAAAGCGTATCGTCCACACAGATCGTCAGTCTCAGAGTGTTAGGAAGCAATGGTTTGAAGAGCAAAGACAAGACAGGAGGAGCGTGTGAACTGAGGGTTAACTAAGAGGCAGAAGCTGAGATAGAAAGCTGTTTCAGGGACTTTATCTCAGGTGCCTTCAACCTCTAGGATGGAAGTGGGAAGGGGGCAGCTAAGGATCCGGATGCCACATGGACCGAAAACATTTATTTGCTACAGGCTTCCTTTCAATATTTAATTTTCCAAATGCAATGGAAATAATTTCTTTGTTCTTTATATTTTCAAGTTCAAAAAAATTTAAATAACAGGTATTCGCTGTAGTCAGACATGTGTCAGAATTTTCTTCCTGCGCTTGAGGGGTAAAGGCATCTCCAGACGCATGCCCAACTGTGACCAGATCACTCAGAACACAACATATCACCCAGAAACGTGGCATCTGCTCCTGTTCAAATTCTGCTCTGTAATTCTAAGCCAAATGCTCAGATCCAGCCAGTTCCTCAAGCAGCAGAGACTTCTACAGGCTGAGCACACCCAGGTGCATAAGGGGCTCTGATCCAAACTTCAGGAAGGGAAGAGGCACCGTGGCAAGGATGCGCCTTCTGTAGACCCAGGAAGGAAAGCATTGACTGCTCTATAGCCACCCCAGATTCCTAGTTAGCAGTATGTGACAAGACAGACTGTCAATAATGAAAAGCTGTCACTGAGAATATTTCTGGCACAAATCAATCAAGTCCTCCTGCCCCTATTCTCTGCACGGCCAAGTCCACACTCCTAAGCATAGCATTCTAAGTTCTTCATGATCCGGCTCAAGCTTCCTTTCCCTTCTCTTTGCTTCTGCCCAGAACTGGTCACCCCCATAGGGGTAGATGTTCTTGTGCCTCAGTGCCTTGGCTCATAAGGCTGTGTCTGCTGAGAGCTTCAGTCCAGACTCTTTACCCCTTTAGAATCTATTTCAAATGTCCATTCAATCATAGATTTATTCATCAAATGTTTATTGATTGTCTAATGCATGTCACTGTCTGCTCTTCTGGGCAGTGATAACACAGATATTGATCAAAAACAGGAAAAAATTCAGACACCAACAAAGCTGAAGGAGAATAAGGGCCATGTCCCTCCCTGGATCCCAGGAAGAAGACATTGTGTGAAGTCCCATACATGCTGCATTTGCCGCACTTATGCACAAACTCAAATTAGAACTAATGAGTCAATTATATAGTTTCAAAGTAGAAAATCATCTTCCAGGTCATCTACTGCTTAGAGGGAAGAGCCAATGGTCCGTTCTCAGACAAATATAACTTTCTGCAAAAAGGGATTAATCCTTGACTGTGGGTCCTATTAATTAGGCACGATGTTTTAACCGTAGCTCCCGTCCTACGAATCCCAAAGTCACATCTATACAAAATATTTTATGCATCTCATTTCCCTTATTCTTCTTTTGAGGTTCTTCCAAAGATCTCTCAAGGCACCTCTTACCTGTCTTTGTTCTCTGCCTCTCCCCGCATTTCTGCCTCAGCTCATTGAAGGGAAGTAGCACCAATGCTTCCTGCATCTTAAGGATGAGCATTGAGGTAAGTGAGGCATTTGCCTGGGGTGCAAAATTTAATAGGCGCTGAACAAGTCGGTGATGAAAATAAGTGATAGTTGAGGCAACATTTTTTAAATTAAAAATTAATGTAAAATATCCATGTGAACCAAGAGCCAACACTTGAAATGAAGTCAGAGATGGTATTACTGGTTTTCCTTTTGTCTCAGGCTCACACATAGCTCAGCAAGGCTGTGTCTTCAGTGACAGATCACAGCATGGATGCAACTACACCCGGTTCCTGGGAGATGCGGGACTCATTCGTCAGCTGATTTCAGCTCAAGGACTCACTGCCAGCTTTGCTGAACCTTCCTTGGATTGCTTGACAGTCTCAAAAATTCCCACCCAAATGTCCCTGGTCTATTTCATTCTGGGGCCAACTTGCCCAGAGGGTTGCCTGCTCTCTTGGCCTTCCCTGGCTCTACCCATTTATATTTGTATATCTCCCATAATAAAATCCTTGTATATTTAATCACACTTTGGTGTCTGCTTCTTCGGAAAGCCACAATAATGTTTTAAAAAAGGATTTATTTTTCTAGGAATGGAAATATTGAGGTAAAATTGGTCTGGCAACCTGCCTGCCCCAAGACATCAATATTCTCTTCCCTCCTTCGTATAGAAGTAGGCATTCCTGGGTCAGGGCTCAAGCCCCGAGGGGCTGGGAGGTGTTAACACACATAAGTTCCTATTGCTCATGCAAATTTAAAGTGATTTTACCTTCATGGTAATTAAACCTTTCTTCAAGCAGAGATTTTGTTTTATATATTTGCGGATGAATGGATTGCATTTCTCAGCCAGGACTATAAACCATGAATATCTAGATTAATTACTAGCTTATCATTAACATGATGATTTTCCCTTTAAAATATTAGTGCTAGAAGGAAGCAAGGGGCTCTAGATCAGCAACTTCAAATGGATTCATCTTTCTTTTTTTTTATGTTGAACTACTTCCAAAGCTAAGAAGAGTATTTTGGGACTTCTTGTATGACTATATTTTGTCCATACCCTCTTAAAAGCAGTTGGCCACTGCCTGGTGTCAAGTCATCCCTGGATATATCTCCTACCACGGTCATGGATCTCAACATTCCAGGCTGTGGGTTCAGCCACAGAGGAATAGATTTTATCAATGAATTGTTTGACTGGAATGAGGCTAAGGCAGGGATTTTTGCTTATCTACCCACATCCAGTTCCTCCCATGAGTTCAACTACTCACCCCTCCCCACTGACGCCCCATGCCTCATGAGAAGGAAAGCCCACCCCAGCCCCAGGTGTAGTTCTTATCATGATCGCTTCAGGAATGAACATGAGATTCATGGATATGAAACCAAAACCACTGAAAATAGGCTGAGACTAAACGCAACCCAAAGAGAAAGCAGAGCCAGGAGAGAAAGAATGAAGCCCAAGTCCCTGGTTGTACTGAGGCGGAAGCGTGTCTCTCCTATGGATGCCCAGGTATGTGAACCAAGAAATTGATTTTACTCCCAATGAAGCGGGATTTTGCATTGCTTTTACCCAAAAGTATTCTAAACATTATAAGGAACTTTATCACATAAGAGAGCAAAAACCCCTCATATTGGGCTAAGATATAGAAAACTCAATGAAAGCACATATTTGGAATTTTCAGTTTCTAGACATCAGATGTAATAAGGGACTCAAGGAGGATGGCTCGGAAAGGAAAAAGGGTTTGCATCTTTCCTTCAGAACAATTGCTATGGGAGAGTCCACGAAAAATGAAGATGGACATCTTGACTGAGCTGGAGGAAGGCGGGCCTTTCTGTGGGAGAAAGTTTGTAAGCTCAGCGGTCAGGCCAAACAGACATAAAAAGAGAGGAGAGCTATATGTGGATAGCGCTTCTTCTGAAGATTGAAAGGGAAGCATTTAGGCCCCTACTCCATCAGCACGAGAGCCTCAGATCCAGAAAGACCTCATGGAGGAAAGGGTTTGGGGAGCTGGGCAAGTAAATATAACGTACCTCTCTCCTTTTCTAAGTTCCAAATGTGACTGAGAAGTTGAAACACATATCAGTGCAGGATAAAAAATGTATATTAGCATTATCGCTGGTGTCTCTGGTTTTAAGAATGTAGCTTTAACCTTGGGGGTGGTGGAGAGGGGCAGGAGGAGAGGGGGGTTGGTCTTAGATTTTTGACTGAAGGAAGAACAGGTCTTGAGAGGAGATTTATCACTCAGAAAGATGAGAATAAATAAGGTTTGTGTAAAGCACAGCTGTTTCATGGACTCAAAATTCATGAACTTAATATATCCCACTGCGGAGAACCTGATCACATGTAGAATCCAGAGGAGTGTTAGAAACCAGATATTCATCCCCAAAACAAAGTCTACGCTATATGTGGCAGAGGAACATGACCAATTCACAAAACAGGTGTGCATGTATAAAACTCAGCAAAGCCTTCTGGAAGAAACAGGAACAAAACAAAGAAAAATGAAATGGCAGAGCAAGGAATGACTGGGAAGACTTTCTGCTGCTATTGAAGGAACAGAAGTTACTCCAATGTGGATGGTTCAAAAGCTGAAGAAGGACAAAGTTCGGAGGAGCAGGTGGCAGAAGAACACAGTTTATGGTCATTAGCAACATGAGTCAAGGATCTGCTAAGTGGGACTCTTCAGCTGAGACAAATATGAGCACCAGATATCAGGGGAAGCTGAAGTCTGTTAGAGGGAGACAGTAGTAGCAACCACTATGGCAAAGGGATGCCACTGGATCAGGGCAAAAAAGAGGAAAGGACAAAAGACAAAGGGTGAAGGACATGCAGAACCTTGCCTGCATCTGCTCAAAACAGGGCAGAACCAAGTCTTCACCCAAACCCGCATTCAGTTCACAGCTGGGGACTGAGGAGCTCAGGGATTCTAGAGAAAGAGGGGATTTAGGTGTGTAGATGTCTAAAGGTGTTGGGTGAGCCTGAATGGGGAGAGGAAGGACCTCATGTAAGTGTTGATGATGGGAGGTGTCACCAAAGGAAACTTCCAAATTTTGTGGGACATTGGAAATGTTTGCATTTCCAGTGTTACTCCCTGAAAGAACAGGCTGTACACAGTAGGTATATTTTTTCCCAAATATGAGCCTGTCCAGAAGGTATCCAGCCATGTCATATGAAAAATAGAGACATTAATTAAAGAAGATACAAGATATAAGAAACATTGTACACAGGACAATGATGCCTCAGGCCCCTTCAAAGTAAGCCCCTTGGGACTTCACATAGTTCTCCCAATTGCAACCAGCTGCCCCATCATATCTTTCTGAATCTCATCAACGGTCTGAAATCTCTTTCCTTTCAAAGGTGATTTTAGTGTTGGAAAAAGCCAAAAGTTACGGGGCACCAAATCTGGGCTGCAGGGGGTTTGAGTCACCTGGGTGATTTGATGTTTCACCAAAAATCTCTGTGTGACATGTGACACATGAATGGGTGTGTTGTCACGATGAAGCTGCTAATCACCAGTTGCCCAAAATTGAGGCCTTCTGAATCATCCTAATAGTTTCCATCGAGGAATATTTAAACTTAACACAAAATCTGATGCAGATCCATCGCTTTACTTGCTCAGTCATTTTGAATGGGACGGCCACACAGTACACACGCTCACTCAGCAGCGTCTACCATCCCCACTGACTAGTACAGTGAAGTCGTCATTGTTCACATATGCACATTCCAGTCCACTTTCCTTGGCTGCTGGGTTACATCAATGTCACACAAACCATTCTCATTATATTAACAACAGCTGGACTTTTTCCAGACAGACCTCATATAAATAGTGTCACAGCCCCTTGATGGAACTCTTCTTCCTATTGTATTTAACAACCATGTAAGGTGAGTTTTGGACTTCCCGCACAGCTGGGATGGTTTCCCAACAAGACTGAAGCATGCAGGTGTTCGGTTGTTGCTGCTTTTGTGGTCTCTATATCCTTTTCTTCATCTAGATATGGTTCCATATCTGCTATGGGCTTTGGCTGGCAGAAGCTATGTAGGTCTGGTTTCTATCGTCTATTTTATTTTGGAAACATGATCTTGCTTGAGATTGCTTCTGTAAGAACTTGGGGGAGGTATCTTTTCCAATATTCTCAATAGTTTTTGTGTAGCTATTGTGATAATCTTATATGTTGTGTAGACCCATAGGCTTTTCAAAAAATGGGGAAGAAGGCAGACTCTCAGTTGTTTTAATTCAACTTCAAAGCTGCTGAAGGAATCACCCTCATACACTCATCCCAGTAGAGGAAATACAGCCTTAAGTGGCTATAGAAACCCCAGCTCTACCCAAACATCTGAGTGAGACCACCATCCCATAAAAGTAAGCAGAATGTGTATTGGGGGAACAGGATTTTAGACATGAATGCCCTTGACCTTTATGTTATGAGTCTCAATGTTATGACCTGTGAAAGCAGGACAGTCATAACCTATCTCAGAGGTTACTGTGCAGTGAGCCAGTGGAAAACTAGCAAGTCTTCTAAAACAATTGTTGTTAGTTAGCTCAGGTCTAAAACATCAATAATCTCATGCTTGTTTGTATAAGCCTGGTCACACCTATCCATGGAAAAATTATTTCATTCAGCTCCATTGAGGGAAGTGACTATCTATTCAAACCTATAATGATTCATCCAGCAAATGATTTTCAAGTGACAATGATATCCCAAGAGTTATTCAAGGCTCTGGGACTTCAGCAGTAAAAAAAAGAAAAGAAAAAGAAAAAGAATGTTCTCCTTCTTAGGAAAGATACCAGAGCTCTATCAACTAATTTTTCTCCATCCCCTATAGACTGCAAGACTTTCAAAGGCAGGGACCAAATATTATTGTTCTCCTATTCAATTCATATTCACTAGGCAGAAAATAGACACTGTTGAAACTTGTTGAGTTCATTTGAGCTGAATGGAGGGAGTGAAGCCTCAGTAAACCACATAGAACACTGAGAATTTTATTGGGGAGCTGAAAGAACCCCAGCCAGGATGTACAGTACTGACAGCCCTCTCAGGACAGACTTCCAGTGGGCTGTCAAGGCAGCCTCTCCTTCCATCACCTACACCTGGCCTCTGAGGGCTGGTCTCCTTGGTCTCCACTACACTGATCCTGCAATGATTTTATTCAACTTCTTGAGCCATCACCAACCATGCACAGGCCTACTGCGTCTATCAATAAGCAATATCTTTGTAAATATTTATTGAGCATCTGCTGTGAGCTAGGCCCTATGCAAGTGCTTTCCTGGGGTCAACTTTACGCAATCATCCTCATAAATCCATAAATAGGTATCTTGCAAATGAGGAAACAGACCCAGGGAGGATATAGAATTCATTCAGGGTCATGCCATCAGGAAGCAACAAAGCTGGGTCTTGAGCCTTGGTTTCCTGACTTCAGGTCCTGTGTTCTTTCTGCTTCATCACTTCAGTCTATCCCCAGACTCTTCAAATTGCAAGCATGTCTCCTCCTCACCACACTGCTTCCCACTTTCAAATCATAAACACAACACACCAATGGAAGTCTTTGCTTAAGTAAAATATGATTTCAACTGTATTATTGTGTTTTCAGCTGGTCAACAAATTTCAAACCCATTACCCCATTTGATCCTTCAAACCATCCCCATTTGATGGGGGAAAACTGAGGATCAGAGAGAATGCTGCTTGTACACTATCACACAGGGAACCAGAAGCCAATGTAGAATTCTCACTCAGACTTGTTTGCTTACTTCTTACCCCAGTCTAAACGGCACTCCCAAGCCCCACATTGTCTCTGTAGAGTTATTTCTAGAAATTGAAATTTGACTATGACGATGCATCACACTATGGACAATGCAGATCTTCAGAATGAGAACCTCTAACAGAAATCTCAGCCAACATCAGGAGAGGTTGTGGAAAATAATGAGGAAACCCTAACTGGGTGCCCAGTTGAATACTCTTTATGCAACAAGCAGCGGAGGTTTGTCCAGAGGCTCTCGGGAGCTTTGTAAGATGCAGCTGAGGACAGAGCGATGGGGTGGCTGGCACTGGAGCATCGTGGCAGGCCCCATCAGTGTCTGTAGAAATTCATTCCTGCCCCCTTCTTCCCTTCCAATGGAGCCATGATTGGTTCACATAATTGGAGACACCCATTGATCTTCAGGAGCATGGACACACTCCATCCCAGTAGGCAATGAGTCATGATTAATTACCCCAGTGGTAGATTTTTCATTCCTCTTGATTACTGGTTGGTTTGGGGGTGTCCATATGATGAATTATGGACAGTGAGGTGTAACCAGAGTTGCTGTTCTTCTAAAGGGGGACAGCTTTGTGTGACATGGCCCTTCCTTACTTGTCCTTCCTTTCTTCCTACTGGCAATGAGGATGTGATGCCATGAGGTGTGATGGCCAGTTTGGCATCACCAGGCAGCACACACAAGAAGAAAAGTCAACATTCCCAGGACAGCAGAGAAGACAGACAGAAACCCCACATGGTTGGACTCATGGATGGGGCAGGTCCCAGGCCTAGACTTCACACCGTGTGAGGAAAACGAACATTTTTATGCCACTGGAGTGTTTCCTCTGCTTTTGCACCTTGCAGCCCAATGCATGTCTGAACGGAGCCACAATGCTGACTATTTCAAGTGACAGCTATGGACGACAGCCCATGTCTCTGTCTCCAGAACCAGGGCTGACTGTGGAGCTGTCTCTCAGACATGACCACTCTTTCCCTGAAGTGTTCCTGTTTATGTAAGAACACTCCTCACTTAGAAGCCATTTTGCACTGACCAACCCAACACTGGTGAGACTCTTCCTTCCCAGCCTCAAAGCACAGGCAGCTGGTTAGACTGGTTTCCAGGCCACACAGTGGAGGGAAGAGCAGTGCCTGGTGACTCATCATGGTACGTCTTAACCCTCCCTGTCCTGGGGTAGCCAGATAACCGAGAATAGAATACAAGGCGTCATCCTAACATTTCAGCCAAGGTGTGACAGAGGGCAAGGACATACCAATGATGAGACACCTACTACACGCTGGGCCCCGTATTTTCATACCGTGCCAATTACGTGCCAAGCACTCCTGCAGCCGAGGAGGTCACAGGCAACACATGAGCAAACAAAGCGCTTTGTCCCCTGGAGTTCACTTTACAGGCAGGGCAGGTAAGCAAAGGTACGCAATAACCAAACAAGTTATACATTCATGCACGGAGATGTGTGTATACACTCACACCCATGCACCTACACACATGCCCATATGCATGCATATTAAGGGATTTAGGGGGTGGTAACACTACAGAGAAAATGCCATCGGAAGGGATATAAGAAGTTGGGCGGTACTTCCTTGTTGGCAGCCTTTTGGGCCTCAGTCTCCCCACCTGGAAAAGGAACAGCCTGCGCCAGGCTCTTCCCATCACTGGCGCTCTCTGGGACCAGACCCCCTCTGTCCGCGTACGCACGGGCTCCCTCCTGAGTGCTTTCAAAAGGCCTCTTTGTGAACGCACCGCGTTCCCACTAGCTTTTAACTCACTTCGTAGGTCACTGCTCCCTTAGTGGTTCCTTCTGCACCATTTTCTTCTTCATGGCTCCGGATGCAGTCGCAGCTTTATATGTGTGTGAGTAATTAATCATGTTTTACGGAGTCATGTGAGTCCCACTGACTGTCTAGGCCCACTGTTATAATCCAATGGTGAACACGGTGCTTCGTGCCTAGCCTGCTTAGTGGGATTACGGCTGAGAGAGTGAGTGAATGAATACACTTGACCTCATCACCGTTGCTTAAATTCTAAGGCCATTGGATGCTTTTCTTCTCCTTGGTATACCTTCCTCCAGCTTTTCACTGATATTCTCCTAAGACCTCTTTCCAAAATGCATGTTTTCAAAGCCAGAGAACCTAGGTACATATTCATTCATGTTCTAGACAGAGTAAAATTTTGTTTACATACTATGGAGTCTGAGCCAAGGTGGAGGTAAAGAGTTTGCATACAGTACACTCTGAAGATGCTTCCTTAAGGGAACAGAATGGCACCTGAGCGTGCGCATGTGTGCCTGCACATGTGTGCATGCACTATACACACATGCATGTGTGCATGGGCACGCATCATGCAGGCACACACACATGCATGCACACATGTGCACACATAAGTACATAGAGATGTCCTCTATCATTTATAAGGGGAGAGTGCGTGTTGATGCCAGGCTTACGTCCTGCCTCCCGCACTGGGTTGCCTGTCTGCAGCCTCTGGGCATTCCTTTGCAGGCTCCACTGCACAGAGTGTGTATAATCCCTCAGAAGGGCTGTTCTGAAATGTCGATGCCCCAGCCTGGGTGGAGACAATGTTTCTGTGAGAACGATGGAAGCACCAAGTGGCAGGGGACAGCTGGACTGTGAGGAGAAATGACACATGCGGGGCAGTAACAAAAGACTGGTCATGTGGCAACCGCTGTCCTGAGGTCATCTAGCTAAAACTATTTTGGCCTGCGCAGCCATATATTGTTTATACACCTTTCAGAAAATCCTGTATCATTTATATAATTAGGTATGTACCAAAGTAGCATGTATATACCTCTCATTCCACAATACAGGTCTGGCTATTTTCAACCAATTCTATACGTAATCATACTCAGGAGACTGATGCCACTCTGGGTGATGTTCTGTTGAACTTGGTAGTCCTTTCCTGGCTATCAGAGTCAAGTTCTGGAACCCTTGGCATGGTGGGGCACAACGTCATGGGTTGGCTTCCACCCAACCCTCTTATAAGATGCTGCCTGTGTTCTCACAGGTGGGCTGCAACCCTATAGCAACTAGCATCTCACCTGGTAGAAAGGAGAAACTCATACCCTTGTGGCTCTCAGACAACAAAAGCAAAATTCAGACCACCATAAAAGCCGCAAATGGTCAGTGCCATCATTCCCTGTTAACACGAGAAACAGGGTGACCGGAAAGACAAACCTTTTCCCACCAGCAACTTTGAACAGGCAGTCATTACAGAGCACCTGACATAAGAAACATGCGACAATGGAAGGGACATGCTCTTCGGTAGCATTTTTATAGAAGATACAGAAACACGCTTTATTCAGTCATTTCTTATATGGCCCCTCAATAAAAGAAAAGGACATCTTCTTCAATAGCCATTCTCTGGCGAGATTTTTACAGGTGTAGGAGTAATGGTAGTGAGGCCAATAGCTTTCAGTGATCTGACTTGATATGGGCTTAGTTTGCTCACTAAATATCGAAGTGCGGAGGACGAAGCCACAGTGCCTATCTCAAACATTGTTTGCTTTCTTGGCGGGGCGGGTAACAGGAGCCAGTCCCAGACAGGGGGCTTAGGCAGGGGTGTGAGCCTTCTCATGGGCAGTGCCCACTCCACTAACTCCTGTCTTTTCTCTTTCCCTCTTACAGCCTTTTACCTCTTCCAGCATCATTTTCTAAAATTTCTCCTTTGTCTAGGCACAAAACTGCTCCTGAGTGCATCACCAGGGAAAGCAAGTCAGTGGTGTGGGTGCCGGAATCTTGCTCCAAACCTGGCATCTTCCAAGGCCTCTCCTGGCTCTAATTTTGGAGACTGTTAACCTATGTTACTGGGTCAGAGACACCAAATTTCTCACATTTATTACAACCACTGACTCTCTCAAAGTGTCACATAGAGAAGTTCACAATGAGTGAATCTCAGTAGATCAGACAGTCCCAGAAGTGGGGAATTGTGTCCCCTAAAGTGATACGTTAAATTCCCAACACCTGGTTCCTGCAAAGGTGACCTTATTTGGAGACAGAATATTTGCAGATGTAATCAAGTCGAGATGGTTATATTGAATTAAGTTGGACTCTAATGCAATGACCGGTGTCCTTTCAAGAACAGGGACATTTGGAAACACATACACAAGGAGTGTGCCATTTGAGGGTGGAAGCAAATATTGGAGTGACACATCTTAAGTCAAGGAACACCAAAGATTGCCTACAACCACCAGAAGCTAGAAAGAGGCAAGGAAGTCTCCTCTCCTACAGCCTTCAAAGGAAGCGTGGCTTTGCAGACACTTTGATTTCAGACTTGTAGACTCCTGAACTGGGTGACTGCTCTCCTGAGAGGATAGATTTCCATGGTGTTAGGCCACCGAGCTTGTGGCACTTTGTTACAGCATGCCTAGCAGGCCACACCCCCCTAAGAGTCCTCTAAGCATAACCAGAAAGATATGTAAAGGCAAAAACCAGAGGTGTCTGACATTGGACGAGACCTATTTTGTCCAAGCCCATGAATGTTTTGAGTGCTGTACTATCTGGTAAATGCAATATTGTTAATAGTAGCAATGATATAACCTCAGCAAATACATGAGGTGCCCAGTGACCTGAGGATGGTAGACCTTCCCTCTTCAGAGTCCTGTCCTTCTCAGGTTTGCCTCCGAAGGGGCAGCCTCCTCACATTTCCCTTCCCCAGAAAAACACCAGGATGATGTGACCTCCCACTTACCTCCCCACATCATCATGAAGACCTGTGTCTCCGTAAGGTTTGTCCAAGAAATCAGAGCTTCTTGGAGGACTCTTGTTAGCTAAATCCAAAGTATGCTATGATCCCCCAAAGCTTGGCAATTCCTTGTCACATTCCTTTTGAAAAGAAAATTATACTTACCCAAAGCATTCCATTACCACGTGAACTGTCAGTTTGATATAAATTTAAAAACTTAAATTTATATAACCCCACAGCCAAATGTGTTGGAGTGAGGAGCCCGGGGCACCTGTACTATTGATCTTACAGAAGACAAGTGTTGGCACGTGGCCTTGTACAACCCTTCACTCTAAAATCCGAATCATCTCTGGTGAGAAAGGCCCCTGCAAACTGTTTTGTGGGATGGTTTGTCTACATTTGCCTCTATCACCTTCAACAGTTTCTGCCAGGTAGATCTTAGGGACTTACTGAGAATTATACTACCATCTATCTGAACATTTGGGATTTCTCCTTTAATGCACCTAGGAAAAACAATGTCTCATTGAAAGGAGACATAGTTACCCCAGATTAGACCCTCTTGACTAGCTGAGGCTGTACACCAAACCCATCCCACAGAGCTGGGAAACCCTGCTGATATCACAAGTAACCCTTTACCAGCATGACTTTTGCAAACTTTATCATGACTTTCATATGATTTTTGAGAGTTTTATACACAACAACATATTAAGATACTGTTTGAATAAATCAGCATATATTGGCAGTGTTTAACTTCAGATGGCCATTACATGAACAGTTCTTACTGAACTACTACATGTCCTGGTGAACAAGAAAAATGACCTTTGTATGACCCACTGAAGTCAAAGTCAAGGCAGCTCCCAGAGAAAGGGGACCAGGCCAGAGCTCCAGCTGCCCCCAGCCCCACCCAGCTGTTCCCTGGCTGAGGGGATTAATATCTTCGACCACTTCTAACCACCTGAGGCATGCCACACACCTTGGTTTGGAAGGTCTTGGATAAACAGCCCAAGATAAGACAATGGACGGGCAGCAAGTACAGCACAGCAGTTAAGCAGTGCATTCTGGGGACCTGTCCAACCTCTGCCATTTATACCTCTGTGGCCTTGGACAAGTTACTTACAGTCTGTACCTCCGTTTATTATTTGTCAAATGAGGATGAGAGTAACGGTATCTACTTTATAGAGCTGTTATGACAATTACAGTTGTAAAATATGTAAAACTGCCTGGTGTACTGTGAGCTCTAAATGAATTTTTGAAGTCAAAAGGCCTGGGTTCATGTCCTCATACATGGCATGACCTTGAGAAGAGTGTCTTTGGTCTCTCTGGAACCCATGTTCATCGTAAGTGAACAATAACTCGCCCAACAGTTTTGTTATTAAAGCGCCCCTATCCCAGTTCTTCCGGAAGAGCCACATTATCTGTTGCTTCAAACTCCACCCCCATTTGCTCTGACGGCGGTTCTGTAAAGTGTCCCAAATGGAGGATAATTGCGTTGTCATCCAAATATCTTTAGCAGTTTCACGGCAATGAATCTGGCAACTAGGAGGTCATGGTTGCCTCTCATGAGAATAGTTTGGAAGGGTGGTCGGGGCAGAAACCAGGCCATCTGAGTGAAGGGGAAGGACTGGAGGCTCAGAACCTAGTGTCTAAGTGCAGACAATCTCCATGGATTTTCAAAGAGACATAAAGGAGGAAAATGAGGCACCAACCAGAGGAGAATGTGGTTGAAAGAGAAATGGGCTTTGTGTTGCTCCAGCAGAGCCACGAGCGTGTTTATATTCTGAAAGCAAGGCTGTAGTCAGAACACAGCGCTCGGAAGCAGGAGAGAAAGGGGATGATTAATGGAGTGAGACGCCAGAGGTTGGGGAAGGGAAGTGTCGGATCTCAAATCCTCTCTCCAGGAACCAGAGAACAGTATATTGGCAACTGGATGACTTAATCGAGCGCTCGGATTTCACTGATGCCCACAACGCGATAAGCTCATGTTAAACTCTGGGCCGTCCCCAGTTTATTTCTGAACTGCAGTTGGTGATGAAATAAAAGAAAAATGATGGAGATTGATTTCAGGTTTCTCAGGAGGCCTGGCTGGCGCTGATAATGTAGCTGATGCTATAATTACTCTGGGAGTCCTTGGGCCAGGGCCCCAGGAGCAGACGTCTGAGTCACCTCATGGGACTGACAGTCGTCCCTGGGCTTGAGCCATGGCATCACTTCCAGGAAAACACACTCCCCAGGTAGATCTGCAATCCCCGCAGCCTGCAGGTCTCTCGATGCAGCATTTTTTAGAAGGATTTGGTTAACAGGCACTCCTACTACAAATATGAAATCAAAGATTGCTCTTCCGATTGCAGGTCCCATGAGGTCCCAACTATTTCAGGGTCTCCCCAGGTCACTCTGTCATCAGAAGGGGACCTGGGACATCTCACTCTGGCTGCTATGTCTTGAACTTGGCAACCGGTTGCTCCAATGGCTCTCACTACTACCTTTGCTCAGCCCTTCCAGTGTCAGCTGACCCATGTGTCCTAGGAGCAGCAAGAGGTCATTCATTCATTCATTCATTCATTCATTCATGGGTTTATTTACCCAGAAAGTATGTGCCAGGCACTGTTCTGGGCAGTAGGGACTCACAGAGGAAGAAGACGTGGGATCCTCCAGGAACTCAATATCCAGTGTACAGATCACTTTCCCTGGAGGGACTGAAGCTACCCAGACCTAAAAACCACTGTCGATTTCCCAGAGCACACTGGGCACTCTAGGTCTTCCCTTTCTTGCCTTTCACACGCTTTCCTCTCTGCCGTGAACTCCTTCCAGTCCGTACGCAGCCTCACCACCAGGAAGTCTTACCCTTTACCTGTTCTCCTGCCAAGCCTATAACCCCCTCCCTAGATCAGTTAGTTTGTCTTGTGCTGCAAATAAGAGAGAAACCAATCTAGCTAATTTAAATAATGAATAAATGTCTTGGTTTGCATACTCAGAAGTTCAGAGATGGAGCAGGCTTCCCGGTTGCCTGAATCCAGTTCCTTGGGCTGCTTCTGTGCTAGTCACTCAGCTGTGTTCTCCTCTACGTATTGAGTTCAGTTTAATGCTCACAGACGTGAAACGGCCATGCTATTTTCCAGAGGATCAGGGAGAGGGCGCGGCTACTCCCCAAATTTTCCAACACATTTCCCCTCACATCTCATTGACCTGAAATAGACCATGAGGCCATTACAAAACCAATCCCCATGGCCAGAAGACAGCCATGTATTGATCAAGGAAGGCCCATGTGGCCCACGCCAATTACTGTGGCAAAGCAATAAGATTTCTCTGATGAATTAGGCAAATCAGGGCCCATTCCTGGTGCTGAAGGTGGAGGCACTCCTTGAAATATCATGGCTGCCCTATGAAGAGAGGAGAGCAAATGGCCCATTGGCTGATGACAGGAGCATAACGTGGGAATGAGGACACTCACTGTGACTCTGACCTTGACCATCCAGGCTCCAGCCCCCATCCAGGGTGCCTCAGGATGCTATACCTCCCCTTGGACTAGTCCCTTCTAGTGCACAATCCTATTCTCAAAGACATCTGGGATATTTGTTCCAAGCGATGTTATAGGCAGCCCAGGAGCATCACTGAATTCTTTGTAAGCTGTTCTATTTCTTGCCGATGATGGAAACTCAGTGGGAGACCTCACATTCAGTCTGTGTCAGTTAGTATCTTTCATGGGGCAAGAAGACAATCTCGGAATCACCCACGTTCATTGACTTATTTTCACATAAAGGTTAAAGGAAAGACTCCTTCTTAGAAAGTGGCATTTTCTCATTATGATGGCTGAAGCCGGGAGGATGGGATTTCCTGGAAAGAATCTGTGACTAGTTAGGCAGAGAGCAAACCTCTGGGTGTGCAGTCCAGCCTCAGCCTCACCCCCAGACCGGGAGAGAGGAAGAAACTCCACAGCACAAAGCAAAAAGACTTCCTGGGGAAGGACCCAGTGCCTCGCCTCATTTTCCAAGCTAATAGCATTTGCTCTGCTCCTCAAAGGAGCTTCGTGTGTGCAAAGGCCTTCAAGGGGGGGGGGTGGGGCAATGAAAAGTCAGCCCCAGCTTATCAGAACAGGAGGACCTTTTGAAAGAAACGAAAGCCAAGCAAAGTTAGGCAGCTCTCCTCTAAGACGATTCTTTGAAGGAAATAATCGTTTGGAGAGTCATCGATGAAAAGAAAATAGAAATGTGATTTGGCAGAACTAGAATGCAGTGGTGGGTCAGGCCACAACAGAGCTCAGGATGTGGGGTTGGCACCAAGAACGAATAATGAGGCTTGAACAGCAGGTCGTTGAAGGTCATTCCTGCGGGAGTCAGACATCTTAGGTTCAGACACAAGGCCAGTCCTGGAAGCGATGCGGGTGGCAGGAACCTGAGGAATCCTGCCAAGAGGCTTGTCAGCTGCCGCTGCCAGGTTTTATTTTAGCCTGCATCTTTCCTGGATCAGCCATTGCCATGAAGGTATCTTTAGGGCATTTTGTATTTGCAGTCCTTAAAGACTCCAGCCGGAAAGGGGAGGAAGATGTAGGTGCTGTGAGTACTGGGTGCTTCTTTTGTGCTTAGTACTGTGTGGCTTATTGTATGTTTCACACACACACACGCACATGCGAGCACACACACACTTTAATTTGCTATGTTGGTTCCTTTATTCCTGAGTCTGTCTGAGCACATGTATCAGAAATCTCAACAAAAAGGAATTAAAAGGATAATTCTCCCTGATTGTTGCATCAAAGAAGGGTAGCCATGCTTTGGCGCCCAGAAAAGCTAGGCTTCATATTTCTCTCTTGTTCATTTCTAGAACAATTCTGAGTATCTTATATGGACAAGTATTCTGTCCAATTGGGGCTGTAGAGAGCGAAGTACAAAAGTGCTTATCGAGCAAGGAACAGAAAAACTGTATGCCCATTCAACGCAAACACATGAAAAAACACAATACTTGCTTTAACATTAGTGTTGAGGACGCCAAAGAGGGAAAAAAAAAGCAAAAAGGGAGCGTTTGAACTTTGCCTTTAAGGACAGGCACAGGCTCGACTGCGGGTCCTTGGAGGCTGTGGGCAGAGTGGATGTGAAGGCTCCTGGGTAGGAGGCACTGAGCCTGCCTACCTGCTCCCCAGGAATGGCAGCGTGTCTGTCTGTCTGGGCGACGCAGGAGAAGGCTGGGAAAGGCAGGAGGCATTCTGCTCTCAGATCAGGCCCTGACCCGGCCAGCGCTGAACACGTAGCTCAAGAAACTCTTTGGCAAAAACAAGATCACGTGTTTTGCCTTGCTTGACAGCCAGACTATCTGTCAGTAGGGAGCCCCTGAAGGTCCTCCGTCCCACCCCAATTCCACTCATTCTGGACCTCCTGCAAGCATTCCTCTGGCCCTCACGCCCTGCACCGCCTCTGAGCGGGGCCAGTGGTCCTCGCACGTCCTCGCTGCAAGCCCCCACCCCTCCCAGGACGGCGCTGGGAGCGTCCATCACGCGCCCTGCTCAGCCTCTCCGCTCTGGCAGCTGCACTTCCTAAGAAGCCAGCAGACTGTCCTTTGAAAGTCTTGGCCCTGTCATCTCCCAACGTAAAGCCCTTGCAGCTCTCCCTGCTAAACACAAATAATAAATTCAGTGTGTTCCGAGAGCAGAAGGAACAAAAGTAGACCCTCCCAACAGGCTGGGAGTCCCAGAAAATCTCCAGTCAAATTGATGTCTGGTCTGAGTAATCAAGAACTACTGGGCAAAGAACAACCAGGAATGGCATTCGAAACAGGCACGCGCACGTGGAAGGTCGGGGGACTCCCTACCGCAGAGACAATGAGGGCAGAGGTGAGCAGAGGGCTCGGGAAGGAAGCTGGGCTCCAGAACTTTCTATAATTCCACGACTCCCAGGTTGGGGGGGCTGCGGGGGTTACCGCGGCCACAGCTGTTGTAAGAAAGGCCCTGTGAGTGGGCCTCTGGCCTCCTCCGGCCTCCTGTCCCCAGGTGCCACCCGACCTCACATTCCTTGACTCCTGTCCTACTTCAGCGAGCTCTGTGACTGCAGTGTCTCTCGTTCCTGTCTTTGGCCTTTTCTGTATTTTATTACACATTCCTCACAGGCGGTGGCAGGGGGCAGGCTTTGGAGAAAGCGCCTTCCTTGAAGACAAGGGCATTCAGAGTGCAGAAAGAGGAATCAAGTTCTATTTCTTGCTAGACCCAGGCAGGTAAAATCATTTCCAAGAGCCTGAAGCCGAAGTCTCTGTGATTCATGGAGTAACGTCAGAGCCCCGGCCTACAAAACAATTGTCAGGCAACTTGAGCTCCAAGGACAATTGCTCTGTAATGGGTTTCAACACTCAACGCCCAGGGCTCTCCAGCTTCAGAAGAAAAGATTAGACCCCCAAGGGGCTAGAGAAACAGTCTCCATCCATCTCGTCCTCAGAGAGAATAAGCCTGCCTGCACATCCCACCCCCCACACACTGGCCTTCAAGAAAGACCTCCAGTCAGGCCTGGCGGGGCTTTTGTTGCTGTTCAGTCCTGAGCTGTCTTGGTGTTCTAGTGATTCAGTTCCACTCCATTGGGTTCAGTGGATCTTCATGAAGCCCCTACTCCGCGCAGGGAGCTATGCTCAGGGCTGAGGAGGCAGGAATGAACGAGACATCCATTTGAACCCCCTAGGAGGTCAAATGCTGATTTAAAAAGAGACAGACATATTCGCCAGGTTTCAGATAAAGGGCTTTCTTGTAAGAATTTTCAAGTCCAGTATGTGGGAAACATCTCTTCCGTGTTCCTGGCCACCCCGGGAACCGCAACCTCCGCGTCCGATGTGGGGGCGGCGAGGCAGACACTTGCGGCCTGGTTTCTGCCTGGGGAAGGGTAGGCTGGGAACTGTGCCAGGGACATGTCAGACTATAAGGAACTAGAGGGGTGGGGACATTTGGGGGAATGAGGACCCTTTGGGGGGGGGGCTACTAACATCACCCCATGTCACAGTTTAGAACCCAAGACCTTTTGGAAGCACTGCCCCAGTTTTCTGACTTTGTAATCCCAAGAACTAAGCAAGGATCATCAACACCACTCTACAGATGAGGACACGGAGGCTTGGATAATGGGGTGACAGACCCAGAGTCACACAGCCAGGTGTGCGGAAGCTGGGGGGTGTCCTGAGCCTCTTTCCAGAGCCCCACAGCTGCTTCCCCCGCTGATCCCCAGAGTCGTCCTAGGTGGAGAGTATTGGCCCTGGGACAGGGCCCGGAGCACAGCGGCACACAGTCCGGGGTCGTCGGCAGCCGTCCGTCTCGAGAGACGATGGTGTAGCTTCTTAAGAGTCTATCTGCACCGCCGAGAATGGCTGTGCAGTCCGACTCGGGAGTGACACGGTATCTGTCTCCTCCCGTGTTGAATCGACATCTTGCGATGACGCTGGAGTGTCCTCTCCAGTGGAGCTGAAGCTACAGAGCCTGGGCAGGGTGATATGGAGGGTCTGCTGTTGCCCAAGCAGCAGACCCCCCCTCTCTTCGCAGCTGAAGGGTCCAAGGGAAAGACGGAGTCAATACAGCTTGGGTTCAGGTGCGCCGCAGGAGTTGCCGGTGTTGACTACAACGTCAAACCGCCTTAGGGACTCCGGCTCCGGATTTTCTGTCGGGGTTTACTCCCTTAGCCTTTCCCCTGAAGAGGTATGCCGCAAGGCAGCGGAGGTTTTTTGGAGTCAGAGTTTTCCTTCTCTGATGTGCCCTGACTGGAAGATCGAACCAGCGACACTTAGCTCGCAGGCTGACGCTCCATCCACTGAGCCAAACCAGCCAGGGCTACCAGAGGAAGAAGAAAAGAAGCTTTGCCCAGGGCGCCGCGCCTAAGGTCACAGGCACAGGCCTTCTCGGTACAGGTGGGCCCTCTGCCCACGGGCCCACCTCACACACCACAGGCATGACCTTCCAGGCTGCTGTGGATCTGACATACCAGCCTGGGTGGCATTTCTCTGCTCTCTGATATAGAAAAGAAACCCTCCCTCTCCGTCATTAATGAAGTATCAATTAGGGAAATAATCGTATCTCAGAGCCTCTGGTCAGGAGAGAGGAGGCTCATCTGATTTCCATGGGAGGAGGAGAAGTCCCCAAGCCCAGCGACCCAGAAGCTTGGGGGTCCCGCCCACTGTGTGTCACTCTGCCCCCCGTCCGCAGCCCTCACAGACCTCCGGCGCAGCAACTAGACCTCCAACGTTCAGCACGCCCGATGCCCTTCCCACGTGTCAGCTCCTGGGCGGGCGCTGGGGACACAAAGATGAGCAGCTACCGGCACCACCCAACGATCCTACAAGGCAGCGGTAGCCTTGCCACAGCTGGCTGACGGGTGCCTCGGGAACAGGGGGCGTGCCTCCTTCCTCCCTGGAAAGTGCTAGGGCCAGGCCCCACCCTGGGGACCGAGCCGTGAACCCTGCGCCTTGGTGGGCAAATACCAGGGGACACTGTTTGCAAACCCAAGGAGTGGGCTCTCCTCCCCCACTCAGCAGGACAGAGACCAGGGCTGAGGCTGGGAACCAGCATCAAGAACATGGAAACCACGAGACCACGTCAGAAATATGAGCTCCGGGAGCCCTGTTAGATGCGAGTTCTCTGGAGAGTTTCTTCTGTTTGGAGACTTATTTCCCCAAATTACCACCAGCCAAAGCTCAACAGACAGCAGCCCCGCTCCCGGATCCTGTATGCACGGCTCTCCCCTCTACCCTAATCTGGATCTTTTAGCCGAAATCCTCAGGCTGTACTAGGGGAAGGGCATCCTTGTCCCGACGTGGGCAGCTGCTCGGCTTGTGAGCAGGTCCCTTTTGAGTGTTCCCGTGTACCTGGAACTCTATCTGGAGCTCAGTATTCAGAAACTAGTTATTTTCCCCCTTTTAGAACATAACCACCGATGTGATCGCAAGGTTTTGTTTGTTTGTTTAACTTATTGGTTTCTATGCACACATTTTTAATCTGAACAAAACACATTCATCAAGACCCTCTGACTCCTGGGTCATACAATCTGCCAGGGACCCTGACATCCATTTTTCATTTAACCCTCATCACCCTTTGGTAAGCTGGACAGAAATACTCCTATTCTGTGAACATGAAATAAGGGCTGAGGAGACCTGCTGAAGGTCACACCTAGGGACGGGCAGGGGGGAATTCGACCCTAAGTCTTCAGGCCAACATGTACCACTTACTCCCTACACTTGGGCAACCACATCCATGTTCACATGTACAGGCAGACCAGCACAGTCTGGAGCAATGCATGGTGAATCCACCACACCCCGGGATGCATGATGGCAGTGAGCTAGCTGCAGGTCCCCACGCTGTGCAGCAAGCCTGCAGCGTGGACCAAAGACAGGATGCCTAGTGGCTGCGTCACAGGACTTGGAGCCAGCCTGTTGCCATCTCTTCTCGGCCAAAATACCATCCTTCCTCGTCGATAAAATGGCACAACTATCTCACCTCATAGTGTTGTCAGAAGATACAAAGGAATTAAAACAGGTAGACCCAGGAGAGCGGGGTCTGGAACAGGGTTGGACTCATTAAACAGAGGATGTTTTCCAGGCGGTGGGCACAGTGCCGGCCCCTCATGGACAGCAGCCTCACCCTTATTTTTAGGTGAGGAAGCTGACACTCTGCAAGTTTAAGTCACTTGTCCAAGGTCACACGCCTGGGAAGAGAAGGGAGGGACATTTTGACCTGTTCTGTGCTGGAGAAGCCCCGGCCGAGACATGCACTTAGGTTCTGATTATCAGCAGGACAGGACAGTGTGTTCTGCGATAAGCCTGGGGCAAGAGCCTTGACCCATCCCACACTGCAACCTCCGTGTCCTAGATTCTTGCTCTTCAGACATTTCATATTCTCAAGGCTTCTTTTGCAAATCTGAATTTAAGAAAAAAAAAAAGTGCTATTCTTCCAGCAGAAAAGGGCCTCGGGAAGAATATCTCAAGAGTGTCTGCTTCTCTGTGACTGTTTTCTTGAAAGCCTCAGAGAGTTCGGGTAACTCGGCTCGAAACGCTCCCTGTGTTCATTCCCCACATTAACACGCATTCCAGTCATCCGATATTTATTCTTCATTAGACATGAAAGTGTCAGCAAGCCCCATTCGGCATGCCTACCTGAACATCTGAACTAAAAGCATGTCAAATGCATTCATTTTCACGTGCATATTTCAAATGATGGGTTTATGGCTCTCTGTCTTGTCAGGCCTCAGGCTGGTGCACATCAAAAAATACATCCTCTGGAAAATTGCTTCAAACTCCTGCTGCCTTCCTTCTGCTCCAGCATCAGCACAATTGCTGTCATTGTCATCATCAAAACAGTGGCTATTAAGGACCTATTCTTGTACCTATTGAGGGATAACTCACAGACTATGAAATTTACTTTCTGAAGCATATGCATGAAAGAATATGGATGAATCAATATAACAAACACTTTTACCCCAAACATTTCTCTGCAGTAATCCCCTTCCCCATCTCCCTGGCCCTAACCATCACTGGTTTGATTCCTGTCACTACAGTTCTGCCTTTTCTAGAACATTATATAAGTGGAGTCAGACCACGTGTAGTCTTTGCTGTTGGCTCCTCTCACTCAGCATGATGCATCTAAAGTCCGTCTTTGTTAGACCCACTAGTTCTTAACCCTCCCTGGGTTTCCCAGTCTCCTGCAGCATTTAAAAATTACTCAGATATATAGTCTCAACCCACTGGAGAATCCAATTCATTTTGTCTAGGTCGAGCCCCGCTTTTGTTTTAAAAGCTTCCAGGTGATGCTATCAAGCATCCAGGTTTGAGAACCACCAGCCTCTACACACTATGCTGTTTTACCAGGAAACACCTACTCACAACATGAACTTGAAAGGTCCCATTTTATAGGTGGAGAAAACAAGGCTTGGGCAAAGGGGTGGGAGCTTGCCCCCGATCACACAAACAGGGGTTGGAAAACTGTGATTCAGACTTGAGTCTCTTCCCAGCCCACGCTCCCTCTCCGGCATCGCTTCAGGAGAAGGAGAAAAATCTCCCACTGTGACAAAGAATCAGTTCTGGCACTCAAAAGAGGCCGTGGAAAATTCTTATTTAAAGAAAGAAAACCTAGCTCCTGCTACTTGGCTGGGGGTGGATGGAAAGCATCTAAACAATTTTCAGAGTATGACAACTATGCTTCATGCTTCAACAGTATAAAAATGGCTAAGCACAAATTTACCAAACTTTCTGGAAGAAATAAAAAAGTCATCTTTGAGCTCAGAACAAGCCTCACCCAGTCCAACCCAAAGAGCGAGCTGGAGAATGCCACAGGATTCAGAGACACAGATTTGTAAGAACGACTCCATCATCCATGTTGATAACTGCAGGGAAGGCGGGGCCGTCAGATAAGCTGCTTGGTCCTGGAGGTCAGAGTGGCCGAAGAAACAAGCTCCCTGCAGCCTTTGGTTTCTAGATACGCACTGCTAACTGGGCTTTGCCTTGGGCGGGGAGAGTGATTTTCTGTGGGTTGTCAGAGAGAATCCTGAGTCCCGTGGACACGTTAGAATGAAGAGCAATCCCTGTCTAGTTAGCCAAGAGCCCAGGAACCACAGTGTTCAAAGTACGTTATTCACGTTCTTTGAAATCAGAAACGCTGTCATCTTTAAGGACCGCTGCAGCAGTGTGTCGGCAGCGCAAGGCTGGCTGCTGAGAACACAGTTGTAAGCTTGCCTTTTGTGTGTGTGGTACTATCTAGTGAGATGATACACCAGCACTTTTTTTACCCAGAGGAATGTCAACACATGTCTGTTTCCATAAGTGAGCAGTCCCTCCTGGACTGACTCATTGGTGGCAGCCGCATGTCCACACTTCCCACGAGCCCCGAGAGCCACTGAGCATGGGCGAAGGAGGCAGGAGCTGAGAGGCCAGGGTATCTGTGGAGGCCCAGGGACAGCCAGGAGGCCCTGAGGCTCCTGGGAAGTGCAGACCCCTGGGCCTGCCCCTAGAGATCCTGTTCTCTAGGCACCAGACGGAGCTGTGTATTTGTTAGTTTCCTAGGGTGGCTGTAGCAAAGCACCACACACTGCGAGGCTTCAACCCCAGAAACGTCCTGTCTCAGAGCTGCGGAGGCTGCAAGGCCAAGGCCAAGGTGTCAGCAGGGTTGGCTCCTCCTGAGGCCTTGAGGGAGAATCCCTCCCAGGCTTCTCCCCCGCTGCTGGCGCTTTACGGCGATCTCAGGAGTTCCTTGCCTTTTGCTGCATCACCCCAATCTCTGCTTCATCCTAGGGTGCTCTCCCTCAGCGTGTCCCAGTTTCCCCTTTTTAGAAGGACATCAGTCATATTGGTTTAAAGCATGATCCCATCCTGAATTAACCACCTGTCTGCAAGGAACTTATTTCCAAAAAGGTCACATGTGAGGTACTAGGTATGAAGACTTCAACCCAGGGAATGGTGGGGGGCACAGTTCAGCGCCTGACAGGATGGGACTGTCCCATCAACCGACTGCCCAGGTGAGCTTGTCAGCCTGGTTATTGCCCAGGTGAGCTTATCAGCCTGGTTATTGCCCAGGTGAGCTTGTCAGCCTGGTTATTGCCCAGGTGAGCTTGTCAGCCTGGTCATTGCCCAGGTGAGCTTGGCAGCCTGGTCATTGCCCAGGTGAGCTTGTCAGCCTGGTTATTGCCCAGGTGAGCTTGGCAGCCTGGTTAGAGAACCGTTAACTTACAGCCAAGGCAGTCCCCTCCAATATACCCACACCCTTCACAGGAAGAAATACAAGATGCAAATGCCTCTTCTCCCCTTAACTCCATTCTTCCTCCTTGAATGCCTCACCTTTGGGCCCCTACGCCCACCTTCTCAGACCAAAGGAAAAAAAACTGACTCACAGGGTGGTGGGGTGCGTCTACGGAAGGTGATGACAAAAAGGGACCACGCCGGCCTGGGCTTCAGGGGCTACCTTTGCCACCCACCCCCACCACTGGTGCTCACAGCAGGAGCCAGAGATCATTTTTACCAAGAGAGCGCCGCATATTACATGACGTTCAACGTCTGTGGAAGTCTGTTCTTGTCCCGAACAATATCTGCTATTCCAAACACCAAATGAAATTGGACATCAGGGAATAACATGTTCTTCTCTGTGACAAATTCAAAGAAATGGTATCTGCTCCTTTCAGCCACTGGCCTGACATTCAATTTTCTTCCAAAAGGGCATGGGCGAAGCTCCAGCATACGCTGCTATTGTGCACACGGCAAACAGCGTGGGGATGTTGTGACAAAGAAGGAAGAAATGATCATTTCGAGCTATTATTAAGAGTGCCATAAATACTTGATCCAAACAAAAGCATTCTCTCTGTCTCAGATCTCTGTGCTTTGTCTGGTGTGGTGTGTGCCACGTTGTGTGTGCTAGTATGGGGTGTGATGTTTGCGTGGAGTGTGTACTGCGTGGTATGTGCTCATGTGCATTTTTGAGGTGTGTATGTGTGTGTGTGTGTTAAGTAGCAAGTACTGGTATAGTTCCCTGGGTGGGTGGCCCTGTGAAACTCTGGGCCCTAAGTGACCCCGCTTGCTCAGAAGCCCTTGCTCAGTCCCTGCAATGGCCTTGGCAGCTTCAACCAAACCTCAGGTCTCAGCATAGCTGCCACCACCCCTGAGGACCTGCCCATCCCCATAGCTCCACCCTCCGCCCTTCGCTGTCCTACCCTGTTTATTTTCTTCACAGCACCGATACAACTTACCGTGACCTTATGCAGGGACTGTGTCCTGGTTTGCTCCGCCTCCTCTCAGTAGAACGTAAGAAGTATGAAGACAGGGAGACTACATTGGCATCATATCCTGATGTGTCCAGACAAGAGCCTGGTGCTGCTGAATGAATAAACAAATGAGTGAACAAATGAATGAATTCACCCATTCCTTACAGAGAAAACGCCACCAAATATTCTGTTATCATGATATAAGCATTCTAGTCATTAAAGAGTTTAACAGTTCTAGTTAAATGCTCAGATGTACCATCACCACCCAAATAGGAAATCTTTGTGAAATCAACAAATGTCTTAGTGATCCCCCCTTTTGTAGTCTCTGGGAACTTGCTCTGCCACAGAATGAGGGAGAGGGGACAACAGATGGCTGGGAAGAACAGCCCCAGCACAGCTTCATGATCCACAAGGACTCATCGAGTGGACTGGAGCCAGGGAGGGAGGGACTCTGAAGGCAGAGAAACTGGAGGAAGCTCTGCAGTATCCCACAGAGACTGGGCACTGAAGACGAGCGAGCTTGGGACATGCCAGTGACACCTGCAGGCCCATCAACAGAGGACTAAGGAGGGAAGACTAATCTACTGATTCTAATGATCCTGGTTATAGAAGAACAACCTGTCCTCACAAAAGGAACTCAGCAAATGCCTCTTTAAGAGAGACCTCCATTCTTTTCCAAGTCCATTCACCAAGGCCAGGACTGGGGTAAGGCGAGAGGGGGGCCGAGGGCACCCACTTTCAGGAGAGACCCACTCTAGGGTCTCACAAGTGCCCCTCTGAATTTTGCAGGCTAGGGACCTTTCTTGGCTCATGCCAGCCCCAGTCCCGTTGCGCATGATGGCGACCCCAAAGTCAATTCCACTTCATTGGATCTACCATCCCGTCATGCACCCAGTTAGCCTCTGATGTACTCTTGGCCAGACTCTGTCACGGGGACCCCGGTGATTGAAAACCACGGTCTGAATGGACAAGCTTATGATCTAATAAGGAATGGGATGCCATGAGCTTAATACTCAGAAGACCGCGACAAGTTCTCGTAACAGAGGGGTCGGCAGTATCTGGGAGTCACACAAGAAAGGAAGAGCCCTGTGGCGTCTGGTGGGACTTCCTGCAGAATGTCAGCTGGAAGGGACACTGAGGGGTGGGATGCTAATAGATGAAGCTGGAAGTTGAATGAGTCCCCGCAGAAAGAGAAACGCAGGGGGACAAAATCTGGTAAAAAGGCAGCGCTTATGCGAAAATTATGCACACGATCTGAATGAAGAGGATGAAAGGGCATTTTGTTCTTAGCCTGTGAAAGTCTGGGTGTCATCAAAGCCAACTCAGCTCTTCCAGCCTGACAGTGTGCCTGTCATTTCCCTTCTAATTAGTACAGGAGCTCAAATCTCAAACCCTCATCTCGCTCCTCTGCCTGTGTTAACGGCAAGGTTGGCTACCAGCTGACATCAAAGGCGATTCTCCTCCACACAGACCATTTAAGCTGGGCTCAGGGTTAATTCCTTCATCATCTACTGAAGAAGAGCTTCCTCATCCAGACCTAACGAGACTGCAAAGGAAGGTAAGGGGCATTGACACACGAGCCAGGGGATTCAAAGCACTAATTAAAATGCAAAGCCACCGCGCCACCCACTTTCCAAAGATCAGCAGTGCCAAGAAGTCAATGAGGCTCAAAGTTCATGTTGGCGAGCGGAGCGAGAAGCGGGGTTTCCAGGCGGGAAGCCCGATGGCTCGGCGCCAGCCACCCAGGCAGAGCCCACGTGCAGAGACGAAACACTTTCTGATGGTTGCATGGAACTCAAAATAACATAATTTTATTCCTAGAAGCGATTTCCATTACCAGCCCTGTTTATTATCGCATTATTTTCTCAATAGCAGCAATAAACACGGCGAATTCTCTCCCTGCTTGCTCGCGTTTTCATTACTGCTCACAGCATCGGAAAAGGGGGAGCTACGAGGAGTGAGCCCACTATCGCAGGGCCCCTGGATGCTGGGCTCCCCGCCGGCCTCAAGAACCCACAAAAATCTGAGGCTGAACTGGGCTGAGGCGCGTGAGCGGCTCAGGTCCAAGGCTGGCCACCAAGGAATTTGTTTGAGACTCTCCATTGTGGTTTGGACCTAGAAGGAAAGATGTGACTACGTCCCACAAGCAAATGCTTGAGCACTCTGAAGTGTTTCTCGAATCCCCTTTGAGGAAGGTTGGGGCCTTTAGGTGGGTTATGAAATGAATTTAATGGATCACGAGCAGCACTTTAGAATAAAAGAGAAAAGCGATGTACGGCCGTAGCTTTAAAAACTTAGCTTAGAGTGGATGTGTGTATACGACATTGAACAATGTTTTCTTATCATAGGGTTGGTGTCAAAAATGTTTGCTCAACACTATTGATGATTCAAGCACTCGGGGAAAATCAGAGTCAGGAGTTAAGAGAGCAGTTGGCTTCAGAGTTGCAGAGAACTGGGTCTGAATCTGGCCAGGCCACTTACTAGCTGTGTGACTGCAGGTCAGCCCTCCTACTTCAGCTCTGCTGTGAGCAGTGGGAATACAGCGGTCCCTCTATCACGGTTCACTTATCGCAGCCTCACTGTATCGCGGGGTTTTTTAAAATATTATATTTAATTATTTATCGTGGATTTTTCGCTCTGTCGTAGGATTTTGAGGTACTGTACACATATGTTGTTAAAGTGACGTAGGTTTAAGAGTGTAGAATATGTTTAAGAACATAAGTAGTGCTTATAAAAGTGTGGAAAAGGTTAATAAGGGACTGGGAACAGTTTATAAGTGTGTGGGAAGGGTTTATAAAGTCTTAAAATATATAACTACTAAAATAAATGTAAGGTTCCTACTTCGCGGGTTTTCCCCTATCGCAGGGGGCCTAGCACGGAATACCTGCGATAAGTGAGGGAAGCCTGGAAGGCATCACTTCGCGGGGCTGGCGTGGGAAGGGGGCGGCTAACGCATGCAGCAGACAGAGCGGTGGGCCTGAAAACGGAACCCCGGCTTGCCTGCAGGGCTCCGACTCACGCACCGTGGCTGAGCAGGGTGCTTTGCACCTCTTGGCTTCCACCCCATCATCTGTAACACGCGAGCGATGGCATCAACCTCACAAGTTGTTGCAAGGACTCATGAGATAAAAAAAGACATGAATGTGCTTGGTGATGGAAAAGCACTCTACAATGCGAGGGTGTGTTATTCCTGTCTTTACCTGGTACTGTCTCGGGGGAGGGGACACAGTTCCTGATGGGCATGGGGGTCCTCTCCCAGGAGCTACTGGCTTGAGGCCACAGCCGACATGGAGCCCCGGGCCTCCTAAAGTGGCAGGATCTGGAAAACTCTCCCTGAGTTTAGAGGTGCTCCGGGGCTCTCTACTGATGAGGGGCAGAGGTCTTTCCAGAGCATACAAGCGCGGAGGCAGGCAGACAGCCCTGTAAGGGACCCCTGTTGGAAATGCCTCAGATTATCCAGTTACAAACGTCCTTTCTGTTGACTGCAGCCTTGTAAACGTATCCCAGTCTGGTTTCAGCTTAGCCACGGGAAAACACACCGTCCCTAGCCCTGTTAAGTGATCTATACAACTTCCGAAAAATAAAGATTCCTAGTCCACTCCATGGGGAACCTGTGTCTCTTGGCCTGGTGTGGCACTTGGTGATGTGACCTTCCTTAAAAGCTCCTCAGGTGACTATGGCAACACACGCAATCTCCAGGTCTTCGCCTGGGGAAGGGGGCAAGACAGTCAGTCATCCTGAGACTTAGATTCCTTCTCCATGGGGACAGAGAACACTTCCTTGAAAGGTGGTTCTCATACTTCCACCTGCTTAAGAATTTCCTAGGGAATTATCAAACCGACAGACTTCTGGCCCTCACCCCTCAGAGATCCTGGCTTGGGGGGGGGGGGTGAGGGGCAAGGACTCCTCAAAGCTGATAAGTGCCCCCAGGTGCTTCTGAGGCCCACGGGCCAGAAACCAGCCCTTTGAAAAACACTGCAAATTACTGGCCAATCAATTCACCTGTGAGCCTGCCCCCATCAGTTACAAACAGGGAGATCCTGGTCTCTGTAAGTCGCCTACCCTGGGGTTATTGTGGCGGGTGGGGAGGCTGAATGAGCTGGTAATGGGTAAAGTGAAAAAAGGCTGTTAGGGTGCTTATTGTCGTTAACCAGGTGGCCGTGTGAGTCAGAGCAGAGAGAGCTGCCGGGCAAAGACCACTGCTTTCCCATTTATCACAAACCATCCCCTTAAGCGACAGAAAGATTACAATTCCCTTAAAAATCAAACAAGGTCATGGAAAGACTGAGCCAAGTTTATTTGGTTTCTCACTCATTCCGATTCTCATTGAATTCACCTTGATTTCTTTCAGCTTCAGGTCTATGGGGCAGGGCTCGTGTTCAAGGACAAGACAAGATGCGTATTTAAAGCCCACGTGAGAGATGGAGATGCCAAAAGGGCCTCATGAGTGCAAACAGTTGTTTGTGAAATACATGAGAGATGAAGACTCTATTTTCTGAGACAATGAAAACTGGGTCTCAATGAAGTCCTAGACTCAGACTCTCAGAGCTGAATGGCACTTAAAGACCATTGGATACAAGAAAACTGAGACCCAAGGAAGGTCACGCCCTCAGGCATTATAAAATCCATCTCATTTGATACCAAGTCACTGGTCTTTTGATTCCAGCAGCCCTGAGAGTAAACGCATATTGGGTGTCCACCATATTCTTAGGATGCACTTGGGGTTCAAGAATGAGTAGGTTATAGTCCCCATCTTAAAGGACCTTCCAGTCTACGTAGGCACACAGAAAAAGAAATCCAATATTAACAGCCACAGGTACCTTCGGTGACTCACAGATCAGAGCAGAAAGGCTCAGCGCTAGTAACTATGACAGGCTGGGCAAACCCACGTCTGTCTGAACTTGGGAGAGTGCCAGCCAGGCAGAACCAACCAAGCACTCTTTGGGGGGTAATGAGAGAATGGAAATCTCTAGAGATCGAAACACACAAAGGAGGGACTGGTTGGAGAGAAGGCTGACTTCGATGATGTACCTTAAACCCCGGGTTGAAGAATTTAGATTGCGTGGGGGGGCAACTGAAGGGTTTTGAGCAAGGCAGTAACCCAATATTATGGAATCATGAAATCAGAACTAAGAGGAATCTCGGAGGCGCTTCTCAGACTTCACAGGACATTAAAGTTCTTGCAGATTCGGACTCAGCAGGTCTGGAGTGGGGCCTGACATTCTGCATTGCTCATCAGATCCCAGGTGGTGTGACGCTGCCGGTCAGTGAGCGCACTTTGAGTGGCAAGATTGGCACTCACGATAACCTAGTGGGCTTCGACTCTGGCTGAAGGTTAGCATCGCCTGGGGAGTTTCACAAAACTGCCAATATCTGTGCCCTATACTGAAGATCATGAAAATCAAAACAGTGGAGGGAGCACAGACTTTGACTGTTTTGAATGCCCTTCAGTGATTCCTATGTGCAACCAGAGCTGAGATCCTAAGTCCAGAGCAGCCTCTCCTAATGGCACGAGAAAGGGAGCCAGGGCAAGAAAGTGGCCTCTTCCTGTCACAGAAGAAATGGAAAGAGCCCACCTGCATGGTCACACAGCCTCCTATGCAGCGATCTTTGAAAGTTGTTCCAAAAAATAGCAAGAGGCTGCAAATCATATTTGGGGTATTTTTCTGGTAATAGTTTTGGGTGCCATTCTATGAGGTTATCCTCATACATTGGCCTTTAATCTTCTTGATTAATGAGCGAAGGGAAGCCCCTATGAACTCATCTTCCCATTCTGTCATCGGCAGGATCTTATAACAAAGTGTGTAGAAAGCTTAATAAGAAAAACTGGCAATGTGTTACAATTATGCTTGGCTGGATAGAAATTGAATTCCAAAGTGCAAATAATTTAAAATTTAAAGAAGTTGGTGACAGGGATTTTCACTTAGGAAACATAAAAGTGAAAATGGGTCCCTTGAACTTTTTTCCTCACTCCCAGGGGCAGCATCGTCCTGGGGAGGAGCACTGAAGTGGGCCCTGCTCGAGGCTTCTGTAACTCACTGTGTGACCTTGAGCGAGTTAGTGCGGTCCTGAGCCTCAGTTTTCTCTTCAATGGAATAGAGGTGGAATGAGAGGGTCCTCCTACTCAGAAATGCTGCAGTTCTAAGTACAACATAACTCAGTGGGGAACCACGGGGGAACCAGCTTTTAAAAATGTAAACAGAAAAGGCAGTGACAAAGAAAAACTTTGATTCTGGCAATTAGACACTGCTAGTTGCTTTTTCAAGTTCTCTTTCTTCCTGCAGTGAAGTTTGATGGAGCAATGGGTTGAGGTAAAAGTTACATTTCACAGGCTCTCTTGCAGCTAAGATTGACCATGTGACACAGTTCTGACTAATGAGACATGAGGAGAAGTCAGTGGAAATTTTCTGGGAAAGTTTTGCTTTCCCTCTGGAGATGTTATCTCTTTTTCCTTTTTGTTTCTTAGTTATTTTTTTCTACATGAAACATATTTATAAATTTCTAATTCATGCTATTCGTAAATGCTTTCAAGTAGTATTACCTACCATTGTATATAAACAACTAGCAAACATAAAACTAAATCGTTACCAACAAGACCACTGTGGCATGGCTTACAGTAATCACCCAGCAAAATCTCCAAACCAACTAAGTCACCAATAATCATTGTCTCACTGATTCATCAAATGATCAGCTTGTTGCATTACTGATGCGCTGAAGAAAGAGGTTTCTACTAACCAATTATAAAATTTATACCCATTCTTGTTCCTTTGAGGATGGCTAATATTGAGTATACTTTTTGGTTTGCAATATTTTATATTTTTAACTTCACCTGTCAGGCAAGTCACAAATGCTAAAAATTTTATAATTATAGGATAGGTTTCTTTCCCTTGGTGTATTTTCAATCCAGGTTACTGCCATTTCTGCTTAGTTAGTTTACTGGCTTATTTTCATGATGGAGAGAAAAGGGATTGTACTTAGCAGTGGACCAAGATTGGGACTATTTCTTTTATCTGTACATATCACATACCCACCAAATCCATACACTTACACACATCATACACACTCAAGGCCATATACACACAGACCTGACTTGCTTACTCAGGCTGACAAATACATATGATGGCACTGTAGACCTTATGTAAGGAATAGCCCATACAGAAATTATACAGCACCAATGTTAATAGTGACAGAGACACAACATATTAGTGTCTTATCTTGGTAAGTGGGCACCATTCCAGATGAGAGACACAGCATTACAATACTCTATGAATAATTTGCAAAGACACTATCCAAGAATAAAGAAGAACCTCTGTATCTGTCTGGGCATGAGTGTATGTGTATCTGAGTGATGCATGCATAGTAAGGCGAGTATGCAAAGATACCTGTGCAAAATCTTTTCTAGGTTCAAAATCCAGGTGCACTCGGCACAAATCCATCATTTTTCTCCTACTCAAGAAAGTAAATTCATGGACTGAGGAAAGTAGAAAAGGCAGAAGACTGGGTTTAAAATGCACTTGGGGATAAAGTCCATGCATTGATCAGAACTCTGAGCACTCATGCTCTATATTACAGTGAAATTCAAAATTGATAAAACATAATACAAAAAAAAAAAAAAATAGCACAGAACATTAGGCCAGTCTCAGTGAAACACAAATAATTGCCATAAACTTTCTAAGTGAATAGAAGAAGTTTGGTTTTTTTTGAAGAGGGTAGTTAACTAAGTAGTATTAGGTGAATAGGTTCCTTGGTCCCTTGCTCTATTGGTCATTGGCTATCATAGAATGGAAGCTGGGTCACTTGATCATTACAAGGTAAATAGTCAACTATTCAGTAAAGTAGTCTATGATCGATTGTCAGTGAAATCACCTACGGCCCCCCATTGCTTGAGATTAGCTTTATTAACAGGTTATTTTTAAGCATGATAAACATTTTGATGATAACAATGGTGGTATTGTTTTTAAAGATTGTTAATTGATGACCTCAATTCCACTGTCTGATAGGTCTGGTGTTAAGGCTTCCAGCCATGTGATCCTAACATTATTTAAGAATACTCCTGAGTTATGTTGAAAACTCTTAATTAGAAAAAAAACACACACATTGTCCCCTTTCATTGTTTGGATCGTGCAAGTGATCTGTGTGGCACACACCATTCTGGTCCCACATACCTGCACTGGAAATGTAATGTTCCTGTAAAAGGCAATGGATAACGATAGAAATAATTTTGTTTCTAGCTATAATTGTTTCAAACTGTCACTTTAATGTAGCGTTGTCATCGAGGACATTTCCTTTAAAATGTTCTTCGATGGGGTGGGGGTGTGCACATGTGTGTCTGTGTGCACGCGTGAAAGAACACGAAAGTAAATCACATTCCTCCTGATAGGGCAAGTGACATCATAGCTGAATCCAAACTGAAAATGAACCTCCAATGGTCAAAAAGGAAGTGCCGCTCACCCCCAGCTTGGCCATTAGTCCCCTTTCCAGTTGCAGCTCCTCCAGGCTCTCTGTATAAAAGTTACCCCCACTTCCATGGGGCTACACTGTTATCTAAATGTAAAGGAAGAGGGGACTGCAAGGCCTCAGTCCCCTCTTCATTTTTCCTCCTGGAACTCTCTGCATTAGGTCCCGCCCCTTTACAGTCTTCAGGGCTCATCTAATTTAATATCCAAATTCATCACCCTCTACTTAAAAAGTCTCTGAAAAATCTCCATCTGCAACAGGACAAAGGGTAGACTCCTTAAAATGGCACGTCGACGTGACACGGACACACTTGTGTATCCCACCTGGTGGCGGCCATCTCTGTGTCTTTGCCCAAAAGGGTCCCTCGCCCTGATATGGCCCTTCCCATCCCTGTGGGATGCTCCATCCAGTGGACCTTCCCAAAGAAGAGTTTGGTGCTTCTGACTTCTCCTTCCAATGTAGGTGTCTGTGCTGCGGTTAACAGCAGTGTCTGCATGGACAGCTTGCTACAAAAGCCTTAAAACTTATGCACTTCACTGAATGCCCCTGGGCCTCTAGGTGTGGCCTCTAAAAAGAAAATAATAATAGTACCCAACACATAGTTTGTTGTAAAAATTCATGATAATACCCACCCCCCTGACACAAATTTTCCCCAGGACTGGATCAATCACCAACTCAACAGCATTTAACCCAGACCCTGACAGACACGGATTCTAGATGAAGATATCTAGTTTCTAAAGAACCTTAGATGAGAACTTATTTCCTGCTAACACACAAGACTTAGCCACCCCATCATGGGCACCTTCGTCTCCAGGTGTGCGGACTGCCCGGTGCCTACAGACCATGCTTGGAGGACACGGGAAAGCTTCTGCTGCACTCAGGGTTGGCTACATCCAGGCAGACCCAGATGTCAATGTGGTGTGGCCCTGAACTGTACTGGAGCGGCCACCAGGACAGGCTTTAAAGAGTCTATGCCATGGATCCCTGCTAAGCTCTCGTCCTTCGTGAAAAAACAAGTGTCAAGCTTATGCCTTGAAGGGCTTCCTGAAGCTTCTGCCGGACTTCCCCAGGGCTTGCTAGGTCCAGGCTCAAACTTAGCTCTTCTAATTAGCCTCCACTCAGGCTCTCCTGCAGCAGGTTTTTCTTTATTCCTGTTTATCATCTTTGATTAGGCTTTACCCAGGGCTGCGCATCCTCTAAATGCAAACCATTACTCTTTCTATGGACTGTAAGCTCCTTAAAAGAAAAAGCTGTGTCTTTTTTAATCTTTTTTATTCGGACACAGTGCTTAACACAGTACCTGGTGCCCACAAAAATCCTCAATTAATACTGGCTGAGCTAATAAATCATGGCTACAGTTAGCAGTTGTAATTTATAATACATAGAGAGCTTACACACTCGCCCCCTTAATTATCCTCCAAAGGACGCTGTTACTTCACCTGCCTGTTTTCCACGAAAGTCCCCGAGACTCGGGCGAGGTGTGTGCCTGGCCGAGGCCGTAGAAATAAGGATGCAGCCAAGACTCAGACGCATGTGTTGTTTTGCTTCCTCTTGGTGGTTGTTGCTTTCCTCTTAAACTTGATGGCCTCTCCCTGCGTCATGACACACGCATTAACTAATCTGGACACGGCATGTTACTCAGACACATGTGCAGCCCCAAGACAGGCTTCTGACTTTTCCCTCGCACGGACGACTCTGTGGGAGTTTTCTTCCGCCACAGAAAATCCCACATAGCCCGTGATTCAGATTTATAACTAACCCATAAGCTGTGCTAGAAAGGAAGTGAAAGGAAACATAGAAGGCATTCCCCGCAACGGGGAATAGTCTGAAATCACTTCTATCAAGTGCAATGCCGGTAATCTCAGCTGAATTTCCGGAGGAACATATGTAATGGGATTGATAATTTCCAAGAACGTTCCAAGTTATAACACTCCCAGCATTTAATATATAGTAGAATGTTATTCTTTCAGTAAATCCTGACTGTACTAAAGTTTCAGATGATGAATAGATACAAGGACAGCATCTCTGAATGCCCCTTGTCATTTTTACTACTTACCCCCTCAGAGAAGTGCCAGTGAGATTATTATATTGCAGTGAAAATACTCCCAGGTACTAAAGATTCCCCAAACCCATGCGTCATTTTCAACAATATTCTCATAACTTAGACGTAAGACTTTTTATTAAATACATAAAGTGCGAAATTTATACACCTCATAAAAGCCTTCCCACGTCTGCTCCCTGTGTGACCAGCCTGCCACCGTCTCCTCCCGGCTACACCATCACCGATGCCCTTTCACATAATGGAGCCACACGGAAGGCAACCTGGCTGATATAAATATCTTTGGAGGCTCATCCTTTTATTTATCCAACCCGTGACCTTCTAAGAAGTAAATGAAGGCCATCAGCTCCCTGCCCGGTTCTGTGCATACGGCTGTCAAGGAGAGCGAGACAGCCATGGCAGAGAACCAAAAGGGGCCTGTTTTCTCCAGGAAAAGACTTTATTCTCCCATTAGCCTTTTCACAGCATATGGATTAGAGATCATTGAGATGCCCAGCTGTAAAGTCAAGTCAAAATGGCCCATAAAAGGACAGACAACTTGAGGTGATACGTGACCGTCCTCAGACGTGGCTGGGAAAGACCGTCACCCCGCATATCCCCATGAAGACACGCTCCACACGCCTGAGATGAAACTTCTCAGGCCCTTTTAGAGGACAGTTTCTAGAGCTGCTGAGGCCTCAGATCATTCATTAAATGAGACAAATCTATGAGATCAGTTTGTTGTTTTACGTTCTTTTTTTTAGATCTCAGGTGCAGAGAGAATAGTCAATGTTCTTTGTAAATTATAAACATTTAGAGGAATTAAGGTGAAATTACTGTTATAAGGAGAAGAATGTTTCTGCCCCCCCACCCCCTGCTCCCTAAGAAGTTCTATAGAGGGGGAAATATATTATTATACTTCTTCCTTCCCCGCAGAGAGGAAGGCCACACTGAGAACCCAGGAAAAGATGAAACTGTACATTGAAAGCATGCTCCTCACCTCTGCATAGCTAATCAGAGGTGAATGGAAATAAAGGAGAGCCCTTTGGAGTGACACTGTTATGAACCCCATTTCATATGTCTAAGTGGGTCCCTTGCCATGGAACAATGCATGATGGGAAAAGGAGAAGTTGATAAGAGAAAGGAAAGCTGTTTTCTAATGTGAAATGCTCTCCCCCTTGGGTACAGGAAAAATCCTTATAGACTGTGTATATTGTAGAAAAATGTTCTCTTTTATTGATTTAGTCTGTATTGTCTCTGAGATTTATCATCTGTCCTGGGGCAACGTGTGCACACGCATGGGTGGGGGGGGGGCTGGTGGTGAGGTGTTCAGCCCAAGGTTTATCCACATGGGACCAGAGACCAAAGAAGAATAAGGGCAGGTACATCTTTTCCTTCTGGTGGAGAGATGGGAACAGGGACCAGCCTTGGGATCCAATCACCGACCTTGAACTGTTCTGCAGAAGTCCCACATGCATTGGTCTTGAGAGAACAATTCCGTTGTTGGAAAATGAATACTGCTGTGCATCATTGTGGCTGCTGTTTGCTAAGGTGGGGGAAGAGGGTGGATCTATAGGGATCAAACCAATTCCTGAGGATGGATCCATGTTCTTCTCGGAGGAGACTGAAGCCCACACTCTGAAGGATGAAGGGCATGGTTCTAGCTCTCAGATATCCACCCATGACAGGGACCCTATAAGTGACATGGCTTTTTTTGTTCCTCAGTTGCTGAAAACAATTTTTTTAGCATCCAAGATTAAGTCTTAGTCCCAATGCTGTAATTCCTTTTCATTACCCCCAAAACCTTAGTAAAAATTCTTAGACAGTTGAACAGAATCATATTCACAGAGTTACATAAAATTAAGGGCATGTGCGGCAGGAGTGGCCTGCACAGTATGAGGCCAGTGTGACAGCAGCTACACCGGTGGAAAGAACGCAGTGGCCGAGAGTTCTAGTCCACGAGCAGGAGAGTGAGCGCAGGGTCAACGTGACAAGAACAAGGTGGATTTATATTTTCACAAAGAAGCAGCTGCCTCATGGATAATTCCTGGGCAGATACTAGGGCAAACCCCTCTTTTCACAAATATTCTGGTGGAAGTCTTCCCTTGTTTACATCATTGCTACTTATTATGATTGTAATTATCATTAAACACTTCTATAAGTATTTATGGAATTGAACAAATGGAATAATTTATTCACTGTGTAAATATTTACTGAGTACTGACTCTTGGCACACACAACACTCTCCTAAAAGCATGTAATACATCTTCACATCTGCACAGTCAAGCATGCCTATTACTGTACTCACCCATGTAGAAGTATGTTTGCACCTATTCATGCATACATACATGTACATAGAGGCACCTAATGTTCATGTATACAACATCTGTCCATAAAAAAGTCCAGCCATCGTTAATATAACAAGAATGGTTTGCGTGACCTCTATGTTACCTGGCAGCCAAGGAGAGTGGACTGGAATGTGCGTGTGTGAACAATGACGACTTCACTGTACTAGTCAGTGGGGTGGTAGATGTCATTGAGTGAGCATGTGTGCACTAACTATGTGGCCATCACATTCAAAATAACTGAGCAAGTACAGCAACAAATCTGAATCAAATTTTGTGTTAAGCTTGAATATTCCTCTGTGGAAACTGTTCAGATGATTCTGAAGTCTGCAGCTATGGGCAACTGATGATTGGCAGCTTCATCGTGACAATGTGCCTGCCCATGGATCACATCTCGTGCAGAGTTTTTTGGCAAAACATCAAATCACCCAGGTGACTCAGCCCCACTACAGCCCAGATTTGGTGCCCTGTGACTTCTGGCTTTTCTCAACACTTCTCTTTGAAAAGGAAGAGGTTTTGGACCATTGACAAGATTCAGGCAAATATGGGGAAGAAGCTGATGGCAATTGGGAGAACTGTGTGAGGTCCCAAGGTGCCCACTTTGAAGGGGACTGAGGCATCGTGGCCCTGTATACAATGTTTCTTGTATCTTCCTCAATAAATATCTCTATTGTTCCTGTTACATGGCTGGATACCTTCTGGACAGACCTCAGAAGGACACAGACTCCACATCCTTGCGAGTTCGAACATCAGCTACAGTGTTGACAATCTAAGACCCCAGACATTAGCCCAGACAAAGGCAGAACCTCCTGGTGTCCTCGATGCTGGCTCCCTCCAGTTCTCTGCTCTGTCTGCAAGAATCCTCACAAAGCAATAGCCCTGGTTGCCCCTTTACTGATAGAGCTTGGTCCTCAGGGGGGCTCTTGACTCTGAATAGTCAGAAACCATTTTTCAAATATCTAGTCTTAGGCAAGAGGTTGCTAGGTTGGTTCCAGTCCAGTGAGACGTCAGCTACTCCTGTCTGCTGCCCTGCTCCGTTCCATGTTGCCAGTCCTCGGCTGGCCGTTGGGGCTCACATGGTGTGCACAGCTCGGAGGGCTGCTAAGGCACAGCCAGAACCAAAAGGAGATGGAATTGCAAGAGGAAAGACAAAGGTGAAGGCAGGTGAAGACTCCTGTGGAGAGTGCAAGGAAGGTATAAACAGTAGATGAATGATAGGGTCAACCGTCAATGGACAAGATGGAATGGAGACAGGATTAAAATATGGACTGAGTCAAATACGAAAAGTCAGAATCAAGCAGATAAATGTTGAGAAGGCAATAGGGTGGTTTCTTTTGTTCAAAACCTTATGTGTCTTTGCGAGACAGAAACAGCTCCCCAAGAACTTCAGTGAGCAAGCTCAGCATTTTAAAATAAAAAGTGAAAGGCAATTTTAAAATGTACATAAAAAACACACATTAACAATAAGCATTAAAATGAAATTAAAATATACACGTGTAGTAAACAGGTTTCCTGTTCTCATTTGTGCAGATATTAAACATCTAGCAGACCAGATTGGATACTTGTCTGAAATACTCTTTTTCTGTACTTTTAGGATTTGCACAGACTTACCGTCTGTACATACTTGTGCACTAGAAGAACTTGGTGAATGTTAAACCAAAACAATCAACCAGAAAGAGAACAGACGGGGCTTCTAAAAGAGAAGGACAAAATGACAAAATCAGGGCTTTCTCTTGTAAAATGCAAAAATGAATATACAGCGATCCCTCACTTATCGCGGGTATTACGTTCTAGACACCCCCCCCCCCCCGCGATAGGTGAAAATCCGTGAAGTAGGAACCTTATATTTATTTTAGCATTTACTGTACAGGACCGCAATATCCTGCAATATAGCAAAAAATCCGTGATAAATAAATATAATATTTTTTAAAATTCCGCGATACAGTGAGGCCGTGATAAGTGAACCACAATATAGAAAGGGACCGCTGTACTGCATGTCAGTGTTCTTTACTCATTATTTTTTCTATTTCGGGTAACAGCAATATTTTACCTAAGACGTTTTTATAATATGGGCCAGTTGTTTCTCGCTCACACATCGACAAAATCATTATTTCTCTCACTCATGTTTCCTCTGTAAAGTGAAAATACTGGTGATTCTACAGAGGTTATAAATAATGATGTTATAACTATGACAGCGATAAAAATTGTTTTGTTACCTTTAGAGGGTCTGTATTTGTTGTTATATAATTAGCAAAGAAAACACTTATCTGAATTTAACATTTTTAACAAATAAAAATGAGCCTTTTTATATTATTTACCAATGTGACTCAGTTTAAGACATTTCTAATTAACCTCTTTATAACCTTTTTAAAGTTGTTACTACCCATTACCAGAGGTAGTTGAGTCCTAACCATTTAACTCAGTCAACGTATCTATGTAACAACTATTTACTGATTTCAGAAAATGTTAGAGGGTGTTGTAAATATTTTCCACATTAAAAGAAAAACACCCCAGGATTTATTCCACACTCTTTATTCCCTACTCTTTTGAAGTGTGGCTTACAAAATAAAATACTACAGAGAGTCCAAGTAGGATAATTCCTGAAAAACTCTCCAGGATATGGAAAAGGAGATCATTTGTATCCTTTCTGTGAGACATTCCAAAGGAATGAAGAGTCAGGTCTAGGTAACAGAAGGTTGAAAACAATTTCTTTCTGGCTGTATCAGATAGCACAGTCTAGGTTACACTGCATAACAAACAATCCCAACGTGTGGGTGGTTTAATGTAACACATCTATTTCTCACTTAAGCCACATATCCAGCCTGGGTCAGGAGGCGCTCTGCTAATTGTACGCAGGCATCCTGGCCCTCTGAGCCTCCATCTCAACAAATGCATCCACGCCTCCATGTAGGGACAGAGGAGATAAAGTCAAACAAACAAAAGAAATTAACAACTTCAGTCTGGGAAAAACAATGCTCCTGTATAAAATGAGCATGTCCTGCCCAGGGTGTTTTGTGCCTGAATCAAAGAAATTACTCTACCCCAGGTGTATGCTGTGTATTCACATGAGTATCAGTCACTAGATTGCATCTCCTCCAGGGTAAGAAGTCTGCAGATCTTCAACTTTCTGTCATTCCAGTGCCTAGCAAGAGGTCTGTCCCACAGCATCTAAGTTTACTTCAATGCAAAGTTCTTGTTTTTTTTTTTCCTCTTTAAGCCAGCTCACAGAGATTAGTGGCCAGCTACAGAGCTGACAGATGGCATTGTATATAATCACCAGGCAGCACAGAATTTGGTATGTCACGAATCGCCTTCACATAATCCATAGCCTGAGTCAGGCCTTTGTGGGTAAAACTGTAACAGTTGCTTAACTGGCATGACGCATCCCCATCTTCAGACCCATCCCTCACTCCCAGCCCTACACCCAACTCCCAAGAGTCTTGGCTCTTGCCCTAGAGGAAAGGAATCTTTAAATCAGAGAATGCCAATTCTGGTGGGGATCTGAAGATACACCTAATCCTTTGGTTCTCAAACTTTATTTCTAAAGAATGTAAAGCTAAACAGAGATGATCTGCCTCTAAAATCACATGGGATAAACTCTAAGGGAGCTTCTCTTACATGTCAAGCAATAAATTAGATAATCTACACACATTACCACATTATATTCTATAAACAAACCCATGAGGTCTTTCCCCACTCCTCATGAAGAAAAAGAAACTCTACTGAATATGATTTCTAAATTATAACATTTCCTGGCACCGACTGTCATGAACTTTTAATTCCTTCTATTGCTCTCCTGCTGGAAGGCAATTTAAAAAATTAGTTAATATCACACTTAATGTCAAGTCTCTTTGCTCAGCTTAACAGGTTCACCCTTTACTATATATGTGGTAGGTAGACCTAGATTATTTTTATCCTGGTCAGATATAGATTTTTAAATATTTTACACAATATTCCCATTTGAGCTTAAGAAGAATAAAGAAATAGAATATTTTATGCTAGAAAAACCTTTCCAGTTGGTATATAGGAATTACAATAATTTCATTGTATGTGGGAAAAGATAACCCAAACTTCCTTTTGCTCTGCTCTCTCTAAACAACCTTGAGAACCATGCTGTGTTCCCTGTCCTTCCTTTATAGATGAGAAAAGTGATGCTTAGGGAGGTGGGACTTACCCTAAGTCACATGGTAATTTAACATCAGAGACAAGATTAGATCTCAGCATATTCCTGCTCTTGAACCAAAGTCCAGTCCTCCTCACTCCTACAACACAGAAATGGTTTATTCTTGCTAAGAGCCTAGAAATAGGTTTGTTCCATTATTTTTGAACACTAAAAATCTATTTAGATATGAATTCTAGAAAAGCCACCAGGAGAGAAAGGTGGTTAAATAGAGCAATATCTTTCAAATTGCACACTTAGCTTCGCAAGGGAAAAAAAGTGTCCAAGTGGTAGGAAATTCCCATTGGTCCATAGAAGGAATATACACAGAATAAACCCATGGATTTTTCTGTCATTATTGTTATTATGTGTATATGTAGCTCAATATCAAGAACCATCATTACCAACTGGTAAGGTGGAACAGTTACCACAGCAAGATACACACCACCTGTAGCAGAAACTATGAGTATAAACAGCTAGGACCAGGAGCAAAAGGTAGAGTGACAGGCCACTTCAGGATGAAGGTCATATTCAAGGCTTTTCTAATGTATCTAAGTCCCTTAAACTGGAGCACCTAGCGATCCAGCACCCATCGCTGAGAGCAAACCTATGCATGAACTGAAACATCTAAAGGGAAATAGATACTATTTCAAACGATCCTGGGATCCAATCCCAGTTGCATTTCCCAGCTGCGTCCACCTGGGCAAGTTATCTGAACTCTGTGGATTTCAATTCTTTGCCATTTTGGATGTTATAGGATTTAAATGAGACCACGCATGTAAAGCTTCGACACTTGGCAGGTGCTGAGTGACTAATAACCTGCAACTTCCCACCTCTGCTCCCAGGTCCTCACGTGCACCATGAGTGTGTACGCGCTCTCTCCGGCTCTTACACTGTTGCTTTAGGATGCCCTGTCCTCTAAGCAACACCATTCCTTCCACCAAGGATGTTGACCTCAGACCCTCCCAGGGGTCTCGCTCTATATTAATCCCTTCCAAGCTGTCCAGCCAAAGGTGCGACGCACATCATTAATATAACAGAAATCGAAGGCTGCCTCAGAAAATCCTAAGCGCTCTTTCTTTCCCAGGTGCAAAAGCTAGAACAAAACTGTCTGTTAGAAAACCCTTTATTCGTCAAAACTCAGTAACCTCCCCTTCTGAAGCCAGCTGAAAAATTGATGAAAAATCAACAGCATTTGATTGTAAACCTGTCAAAATGATAGCGACGGTAGTACCTTAAGGGTGGCTCCTGGGTATTGATTCCTCCCCATTCCTTTCTCCATCATCACACACCACCTTCATACAAGTAACAGATCCTTTCTTCTAAATTAATCTCCAGATCAGGGAAATCAATAGTATTTACCATGTGTAAATTTCTCTACCCTCTAGAGCCAACGGTTCCTGTTGCTTTGAACTTGAGGAGTGAAGCCGTCCATAGTCCACACTGCAAGAGGGGATGTCCGACTCTCTAAACTCTGGAAACATGTGCTGATTCTTCTTACCGTAAGGGCTGAACCGATCCAGCAAATAACAGGGAGAAAGAAAGGCACACCATGGGCTCCCACATATATTTAAATGACAGAAAAATGACTTTTTATGTACAAAAGGATTTTGGAGACGCAAGAGAGGCCGGTCCACCAAAGTCGAGGATCATTTCTTGACAGAAAGAGTACAGAAGCTTCAGAGTTAAGCCAAACAGTAGATCTGGAGGGGGCATGAGACAGTACCTGGTTCTCTGAGCTCTGTCTTTGGGATGTGGTTTGAAAATAGAGGATCATTTTCTCCCAATGATGGCATCACTTTTTATGAACAATAACAGATCCTTCTTCATTTTAAATGACACTAAAGAAAAAGAATGTGAAATTTTACAAAAGACGTGGAAGTAGCATTGTTTTAAAGCATTTGAAAAACACTGATCTAGATCAGCTCCCTCAACGGCTGAATCCAGCAGAGCAAGTCCTGAAGTTCACACGGATAACAAGTGACAATTAGTTTATGATAATACTAGTAATGCTTATAATAATAGCTATAATTTATTGAACACTTACTCCTTGGGCTGTGCTCAGGACCGAGATTATCTAAAGACGGTCCCATTAGGGGGTAAGATGTGAGTATATATGGGGGTCAGTGCTATCATACGGCAGGAACGCTTAGTTGCTCAGTGAGGGAGGAACTGGGTGGTCAGAGTAGCAGGAAAGGTGCCAGGAAAGATGTGAGAGTTTGGGCTAGGAGGAAAAAAGGAGAATACAGTCATCCCTCTCTATACCGCGGTTCACTTATCACGGCCTCACTGTGTTGCGAAGTTTTTTAAAATATTCTATTTAATTATTTAGCAAGGATTTTTTGCTCTATCGCAGGATTTTGCGGTAATGTATACGTATGTTGTTAAAGTGACGTAGGCTTAAGAGTGTAGAATAAATGTAAGGTTCCTACTTCGCGGATTTTCACCTATCGTGGCGGGGGGGTGTCTAGAACGTAACACCCATGATAAGTGAGGGATCACTGTATTTCACACAGAAATGGTTAATCCAATCCACAGAAATTAGAAGGATGAGGCTTAGTAGGGGATTGTAAGGAAATTCTGGAACCATCAGGTTCCTACAGCAGAACCGGAGCACATGAGATAGAAGAAGAGGATGAGATTCCATTGGGCAGGGGGCCAACTGTTCACACAAGGGCTTGGGTGTAGGGGAGAGTGTGAAACATGACTGCAAAGGTAATAGGAGAGTCAGGGAAGTTTCCCAAAAGGTTATTTCAATGGCCTCAGTATCACCCCACAGCGGCCTGGACTCTAGGGGCTAAAACAGAAGGGCAAATGGGAAAAACACTGGGAGAGAAAAAGTTGGACAAAATTAGAAAACAGGAGGGATTGGGGGACAGAAGAAAAGCCACAGTGCAGACATTTCACATCGATGCTCATGGAATGAGGATCAGGGTAAAAACATTAGCAAAATTATGATCATGTTATGAAGTATATGAGACACCCTCCCCCAATTCACATAGTTGTTTTCTATTAATAAGTTTCTCTCCTACACATCTCTTGGGATGTTTCTAAAAGATGAGCAAATGAGATGTTACTCTGATAATTCTAAAATGAGTTCTCAGGAGTCCAGAGCGTCAAGTGGCGTGCCCAAGGCTATTGGATCTTTTGATCTGAAATCTCTTAGAGAGTTCACGCCATCAACACTGTGAAATAAGTAACAGCCGAAAGCCACATTCAGATAAAAGATGGAAGAAGAGGCACTGGGCGTCTTCTGCCCAGAGGAGCTGACGTCCCTACAGGATCACGCTCCTTGTCTTGAGAATTAAGGTCCATTGCATCATGCCCCACCACCCCTGTCCTCTCGGACTTGTGCAGTGGCCTTCTAACATGTCTCCCTGCCTCCACCCTGGGTCCCCACAGCCCACTCTCAATGGAGTAGTCAAAACAAGTCAGCCGAATAGGTTAGCTCCCATCAGGGCTCTGCTGCAAAGCTCCAGCCCTTCCCCTCTGAGCAAAGCCCCAAATCCAAGGTCACCCTGTGATCTGACCTGCTACCCCTCCAACGTCATCTTCTTAGCTCCCCACTGTGCACACTGTGCCTGGCAAACCGGCCTCTTCCCTGTGACTCCCAGCCCCGGGGCTGGCCGCTCCCCCTTCAGGGCATTGCTCCAGGGGCTCCCTCTGCTCAGAGCAGCTTCCCCTGGGCCATCAGGAGTCTCACTTCCTCCTGCCCTTGAGTTTCAACTTATCAGCCTTTCCCGGGCTGCTCTCTGCAAAATAGCAACACCCCGGCCGCCGGATCAGCCTCATTTTTTTTTTACAAAACGTACCTCCATCTTACATATTATACATTATATTTATTTGTTGTTGCCTGACATCCCATTCTAGAATATCCCTGAAGGAAAACAGACTTGTTTGTTGTTGTTTTGGCTGTCCACCACTATATGCCCACTGCATAGAAGTGTATCTTGCGTATAATAGAAACTCAAAAAGTATTTTTTGAATGACTACGTGGATGGATTCTACAGCGTTGTGAAGTTATCTTATTTGCTTAAATATCTGATTAGTCCAGCTTTTGGGTGGCCAGAGAACTCACTTCTTTGTCACTCTGTCACTAGCTAGCACTTAATGAATTGCCAGGGTCTGTTCACTGTGACCCCTAAACTTCTGTCCTCCACATGCCATCTGGGGGAAGCAGACATGGAAGGAGGAGACTTGAATTTTCTTCACACTCATACTTCGTGTCTTACTAGAGGGGTTCTCTTATGCAGTTAACCCCCCCACACACATCTCAGTGACCCCATCAGTAAAAGGAGGATATGAGTAGCTTCCTCGTGGGCCTGAGAATTGAACAGTTCCACACTTAGATGAGATAAGAAAAATGATATTTAAAATGAGTGTAACCCTTGGGGCCTGCGCTTTAAGTTAAGCAAACACACAAATGCCTTTTAAGCCAAAACTCTTCGTTATGTAGTCGCTACACAAGCAGCCGTACTTAGCCGGGCTTTGGGATTCAGTCTGGAAGTCGGTGCCCTGCCTACAACACATAAGAAATGAAATGAAAGGAAATACAGGCAATGGCGTTCTGTGAGCAGGAATCTTGCCCAGACTCTTCTAAATCAGGCCTTCCTTTGATGGGAAGAGCCGAGAACGTCTCGGGCGGCACTGCCCCAGGGAGACATAAGCAGAAAAGGTCCCTTAGAAAGTCGATAGGGAGATGCAGAAATCACTGCTCTCCTGAATTACCAAATCAGCTGTGCTTTTTGGAAAAATGGCTATTTGGACCTTCTTCACGAAGCTGGCCTTCATCAAACATTTACGAGAGGGTAAACCGCTCTGTCTTAGGCTCCTAGGCATCTTCGAAGGACTAGTTAAGGCTGTTCCCCCTCCCCGCTGCCGCCCCGCCCCAGATAACTAAAGGAACCCCTTTGGGCTGAAAATAACTGAAACCAAATCATTTCTCCTGTGGCACGGTGATTATCTGCTTGTGCGGTTTATGCATCTACTTCCTCCAATAAACTACGAGTTCCTTAAAAACAGGACTTGAATTTTCCATCTTCGCAGATTTTGCTCTGAATTGTGACCGGCATAGGTTCTCAATAAAGGTTTGCGGAAGGAAAGGAAGGAGGAAGAGCAAGAGGAGGAGAGACACTGCGGTAGGGCAAGAAGCTGGGAGGGAGACTAGGAAAAAGAGGGAGGAGAGAAGGAGAATTCTATACACTTACATTTTTAATTTAGCCACCTGAGAAAGAAAATTTTCACACTTTCCATAATTTATACATGCATTTTAGAAAATCCGCAACAGACTAAGGGGAAATAGTCTCTGCCGCCCCACCCTGCTGAGAGCGAAATGATGTTGTTAACAGCACACTTATTTTAAATTAGGAGGCTTCCTTGGTATTCCAGGGGATGTGCTTTCCTCCTTGGAACCGACATCAATGCCAATGAAATGCCTGTCCCGGGAGTGTCTTTACAATTCAGCACTTGTAAAAACGAGACTTTCCAGTTCATTAATTTGCTTACGCAAACAGAGCCCAGCACCAGTTAATCCCCCGAAGCCCCACTACTCTGTTTTCATTCTGTAACGACGGTTTCATGCCTGGACTCCAGCCTACGCTAGATCAGGGCTCCTTTTTCCCTCCGGGGCTACTCAAGAGAAACTGGGGAGAAAAGCTAAAGCCGCGTGGCAGGTCCTGGCCGTTTCTTTTCCTGAAGAGGGCAGAGGACGGGATTATTCCAATCAGAAGGTGAAGCCACTGCAGCCCGGCCGCCACCGTGGTCCTCAAGCATCACGGATAACAGGAGAATGCTCAGAGCCATTGTCACACTGGGGTCCCTTGCTCTACGTCCCTAACATCTCTCTGAAGGCAATTTATACACTAGCACTCTCCTGTTAGTATGTTTGTCTAATGGCCATTGTGGCAAGAGAATCTGCCGTTGTTTAAACATGTTTAATATTCCTGTTCTTTCAAATGCAGCGTCGGAAAGAGCAGAGAATTTGCTACAATATGATACTTACAAGCTTACTCCTGCGATTCTCACTCTGACCACCCATTGCTTCTCTATTTCCTGCCGCATGAAGTCCAGAGTCCATCCTCCTAAGTATGATATTCAATGATCTTAAGATTTCGCGCCAAGCCAGCCTCTGCCCTCCTTCTCAAGCTCATGTCCCTAGCGCCTCCCTTCCACTGGCAAAAGCCCAGTTTCCCATCAGGGTGTCTTTGTCCATCATAATGACTGCCCACCATTTTCGCCTTTCAGCCTCAGCTCCAAAGTTTTCCATAGTCCTGGGCTAATAAATGAAACGAATTTATGCATCTCCTGATCTCCTATAGCACTCTGCATTTCTCTGCAACACATGCTTCTGCCTCCTGAGCTGATCATTCATTAATGAGAACCTATTCTTAAAACTGGGTTTTCCACATCCAGTCTGAGAATTAAGCAGCAAGCTGAATAAACTCCTAGACATCTGGCTGGGACTAAACGTACGAGTAAAGGTGACTCTGACTCTAGCCTGGTCAGTCCACTGATGACTCAAAACTAGTTCCTCCAGCTTCTAGAACCTTGAGCTCCTGTGCATCCAAGGCATATATGATAGAAACATTTCTAACAGTAGAGATCCTAATTTCGGAAATCTATGGGCCAGTGGCCTTGCAGCCAGTACATTAGGCTCAGCCATCTTTCAGCAAACAGAGAAAAGTAAAATAACCCTAAAAGTAATTTCCCAGCCCCTGTGCCCTGCACACACCTCTGTTCCCATCCTTCAGTTTATGAGGCCATCTCCCCATGAGAGAGTGAGCCCCAAGAGGGCAGCAGGGAATTTTGTATTTATCTTCCTTATCTCCAGGGCTGGTGCACACACCAGGTGCTCAGCAAATGCTTTTGAATAAATGAGGGAAACAAGAAAGTAGACCTAAGAGGGAAAGTATAATTGGTTTGTCACATGGAACAGGAAACTCTCTGGGCTAAAGCTGCGGATGGGGGTGGGGTCTCTGGAATGGCTGGAATTATGTTTATTACACTCTTATTATTTTCCTGTCACTGAACATCGATCATCTTACTGAGTCCTCACAATACCGCTGAAGCATTAAAATGAAACGAGGTAAAGAACTTGTCCAAGATCGTACAGCCGGGAAGTGGCCGAGCCAGGATTCAAACGCAGGACTCTCAAGAGCACAAGCACTTCACTGTTCCTGCCCTCCTCCTGCTAACTTCTTCATGTCCCTAGCCAAACTATTCCTTTAAAGAAGCCTCATTCCCCACACTGGCGACATCAGAGGTTAGGGACCAGCTTTTCTCTAATATCTCATTCAGTTCTGATGTCCTATAATCCTATCAACCAAAATTTAGGAGCGTGTGCCTGTAAGCCAGCCTCTGGGACAGGATAAAACAATTACTCATTTAGGGATTGCTCTCGTATCAATGAAATAGCCTGTTTTGCAATGTAAAAGCTTGAAACTTCTTTCTGAAATCCTTCAGATTTCTTGTACAAAAGCCAAGGAGAGAAGGCAATGATTCGTCTTGCTTGCCTTTATACAGGTCTCTGTGTGATTAAAAGAAAAGCATCTCAAAAGATTAGCGTGCTCTCTCCAGCCACCCCCCTACTCCTGTGAAGGCAGACCCTTCCACAGAAAGGACCCGTGCCCTGTAGCTAACCCTCTTGAGAGCCTTATCCCTGGTGTACAGGTGTCTAAACAAACCCATGAGAGTGGCATAAAAACAAACCATCTCCACAAACACCCTTGTCAAGTGAGTAAGTTACTGGATGAGTAATTCAAGCGAAGTAATAGTTGAGCATCTACTATAGGCAAAACACTGCACTGAGTGCTAAAATGTGGGCAAGGAGAAGAGGAAATAAAATAGGTATGGAGAAGGCAGGTGGAAAGAACTGGAAGCAACCTAGTAGAGGATACTTGTTTGTCCTCTTGGGTCTCAGACTCTCCTAGGCTACCCAGAGACACGGGGAAAGCCCAGGGAAAGGAGGACTGGGCAGGACATCAGCAGGGGAAGTCTGCCCCATTTCCTCCCAGTGCAGACACATCTGTTGGCCTGGCAGATCCAGCAAGGGAGCCCAGGGTGACCTGTTGACCTAAGCAGATTAAAATAACGCTATGCAGATTCTGAAAATTAAACTGTCATTGGGACCACAGCACAAAAGTAGACCCAAACTCACATGCTAAACCTAGTCAGGGTGACTACCAATGAAAATAAAAAATTTAAATAGGACCCAGAGTCCAAGCATAAACAGAATGTCCAGCATATAATAAGAAGTCGTTCATCTCACCAAGAACCAAGAAAATCTCGCTTGAATGAGGATGGCCAACTAACAGCAACACCAAAGGTACCCAATATTAGAATTATCAGACCTAGATTTTAAAGCAGTACTATAAACTGAATTGTGTCTAATCCAAATGTATATGTTGAAGACCCATATGACTGCATTGGAAGCCTCAATGTGATTGTATTTGAAGATAGGGCCTTTACACAAATAATTTAAGTTAAATGAAATTATAAGAGTAGACCCTGATCAAATAGGATTAGAGTCCTTATAAGAAAAGACACCAGAGAGTCTGCTCTCTTTTTCTCTGCCTAGTGAGGACACAGTGAGAAGGAAGCAATTTGCAAGCCAGGAAGAGGGCTCTCACCAGAAACAAAATCAGCGAGAACCTTGGTCTTGGGCTTCCTGGCCTCGAAAATATTAGAAAGTTATAGCATTTTTTTCTGGCAGCCTGAGCAGGCTAAGACAAGCAGTGGTCATAAAGATGCTCCAATAGTCTATTACAAGTTCTCTTAAAACTAATAAAAAAGTGGGAAATCACAGAAAAGACAAATAAGTTATTTTTGAAAATCATAAACTGAAGATGCAAAAATGGAAACTTTAGAAATTGAACAGGTTCAATAGTAAAATGGAAATGACAGAATATGATGGCTTTAGTAAACCTGAGGACAGAACAATATAATTCACCCAGCCTGAACAACAGAGAAGGACTAGACTTTTTCAAGAAAGTCTTGAGGATCAGTGGGATTAAGAGAAAAAATCCAAAACTTGTATCATCAGAGTTTGATAAGGATTGGAGAAAAAGAAGTAAAAGACTATCAGAAGAAATAATCGTTGAAATTTTTTCAAATAGTCAAAGAGATCCATGCCAAAACACATCATAATTATACTTTTAAAAACTAAAGATAAAAGACAGGTCTTGAAAACAGATAAATGACCCATTCCTGATAGGAGAGCACCAATTCAAATGATAGTGGGTTTCTCATCTGAATCCATGGAGGGGCAGAGGACGTGGCACAATATTTTTCAGGTGTGGAGAGAAAAGTACTGTCAGATGTGAATTCTACATCTTCAGAAATCATCCCTCAGGAATAAAGGAGAAATATGAACATTCTCAGAGGATGAAAAACTAAAAGAATTTGTCATTAGCAGACCCACTCTTAAAGGCTGGCGAAGAGGAAGTTCTTCAAACAGAAAGGAAATGATAAAAAGAACAGCCGTAGTAAATTAGGAAGGGAAAAGGAACAACATAAAAATCATGAACATGGGTAAGTGCCCTGGAATACCCTTTCCTCCTGAGCTTTATAAATTGTATCTGATGGTTAGAACAATAACACCGTCTGACACCCAAATTGTAGAAGACAGAAACCCAAATGGAAGTGAGGTTTCCACTCTTTGCTCAAAGTGTGAAGTGTCAAGATCAGCAGGCTGTTATGAGTCACACACATATATTGAAATACCCAGAGCAACCATTGTGAAGTCTATAAAAACAGATACACTTAAGAGCGTGATAAATAAATCAGACATGAATCCTTAAAAAGTTTCAATACCCATAGGAAGGCAAGAAAAGAAAAACATAAGAATCACAATCAAAGGGAAAATTTTAAAAGATAAAATAAAATGGCAGACGTAAGTGCTAGCATGTTGATCAATATCTCAAATATCCAAATATATCAATCAAAAGACAAATTATCCTTTCCTTTATTTTGAGCCACCATGGTTTGGTGTGTACACATTAGGGGCTATATGTTTTCCTGGTATATTTATCCTTCTATCATTACGAGATATTTTTTGTCTTAGTCACTTTCTTTGCTCCAACATCTAGTTTATCAGATATTAATATAGCTATTCATACTTTAAAAAAAAAACTTTGCATGACATATTGTCTTCTGACCCTTGACTTTTAGTCTGCCTATGTCCATGAATTTGAAGTAAGTTTCTATTCAGCAGCGTAGAGTTGAGTTGTATGTTTTTACCCACTCAGCCAATCTCTATTCTTATACCTCCTACCACACCCCCACCTAGGCTCTAGCATACACATCACTTGGTTGTACTTCACGGGTGTAGTGGGTTTTACAAATGGAAGGCAAGACCCTCCACCAGCAAAAAGATTAAGATTCTGGTGTGGAACTGAATCCCCAATATCCCCGAGGTGTGCCTGCAGTATGTGCCCTAGAATTATTTTCCTCGATTTTCTCCATTGCGATTGAAACTGATCACAGACACCAAAAGCCCCATTTTTAGCCAAAATAATCAATAACATGCATCGACTCATTGGGAAAATCTGAACTATCACCCTGATCACTAAACTGTACAAAGGCTGATGATTTCAGGGGAAGACAAGGTGAGAAGAAATAGGCTTCTCGAGGCAAAGCCGCTAACTGGCCAAGGATCGTCTCAGTTTGTATTGTCCGTATGAGGAGTGCTCATCATTGCAGCACCAAAGCAGCTGTTCTCTATGAATCTCCTCCATTTCATTTTCAGTGTGTTGTCAGGCCTCCCCGGGGGCACATGTTCTACTCAGTTCATTTATTCTGTAAAATTCCGCATCACATTTTCTTTTGTTTTCTTTGTAGTCTCCTGATATCTCCCGTTTCGCCATTAAAAAACAGCAATGCAAACCCGACGTTAACAGATAGAAACGGCTTATGTGATCATTTTCTTTACTCGACCCAGTGAGGGCCCCAGAGGCCCAACAGTGTAAATAGCAGTGGGGCTTCAGACAATCCTGCTACTGTCTTGAGTTCAAATAGAACGTTTTAAATATCTCAGTCATGACACGCTCTCTTTCGTTTCTGGATTTTTCATTGAACTTTAAAATGATTACCAAGTTAGCAATTATCTCAAGGTAATTTCTGTGTTTTGGGGTGCCTAAGTTCCCACGGGCTTTCTTGTAGAGTTGTTTCCATAAAGGTCTAACCTTGTTCTTTTCTCCAGGTACTTCCCACACAAAGTACTTTTCCACAGCCCTTTACATTCTCTTAAAGACTTTTCAGATCACGCATGAGCACATGTACCCGACGGTGGTGTGTGCGTGTGTGTGTGTGTGTGTAAGACAGACAAGCAGAGACACAGACAGAGGGAGAGGGAGAAAGACACACATGGGGGATATTTTAGGCCCCTGTAGCTGCTTCTCTTTTAGGCACATTAGACCTTGGGGGCAGCTCTGCCATGTTGGTGCAAAGCTGTTCGGTATATCATCCCTGAGGGACTTCTTTTCAGAAAGAACATGAACACCTATAGATTCGGTTTTTACCTAATTAGGGTTTGACACTTCCCTATTTTGAAGTATATAACACAGCTATGGTAAACTTAAAAATGACACAAAAAGGCAAAATCATGCATCCGAACCTAGATTTCAAAACCAAACAGACCCAAGTTTAAATGACAGATGGCTCTGTCATTTCCTAACTATATGACCGTGGGTGAAGCTGAAGCTACAGAGCTTCACTGGAGAGGACACTCCAGCGTCATCGCAAGATGTCGATTCAACACGGGAGGAGACAGATACCGTGTCACTCCCGAGTCGGACTGCACAGCCATTCTCGGCGGTGCAGATAGACTCTTAAGAAGCTACACCATCGTCTCTCGAGACGGACGGCTGCCAACAACTAGACATTAGACTTTATTTAATCCTGTAACAACCACCAAAGAGTATGCTAGGGAAGGACAGGATAGGGTAGGATAGGATAGGATAGGATAGGGATTATTTCCCCCCTTTTATTGGAAAATAAACTAAATTCTGAAAAGCAAATGAACCCAGCCAAGAGCACCCACCAGTAAGTGTCAGAGCCAGCCCAGCAGCACACTGTCGCCGTCACTACCGTACCCACGGCATCGCGTAGCTTGGTGACAAGCATCACTGCAGAGGTAGCCGTTCTGGGTTCAAACCTGACTCTGGCCTGGCTTAGTTGTGCTGTTACAAGAAGTAATGGAATTTAAATTTATTCACTGGCAAAATAGGATTTAAAATTGTGTCATGTTTGTCATGTTTGTCATGTTCCCAGGGCTTTTGTGAGGCTTAAATGTATTAATTTCTCTAAAGCTCTGAGCACAATGGTGCCTGGTACATAGCAAATGCCTGATAAGTAATTTCCATTGGCAATTTCACAAAGTGGAAAGATAGTGTCTTTGGCAGGTCAGAGTGAGAGTTTAAAAAAGAATAACACTTGTGTTTTGATATGAAGCCCCTTTCTTTAGGTTCCTGACATCTTCTGCCCAGAAGCAGAGATAGCCGAACGTGGCTCCTGATTTCAGCTCAGAACTAAGAGGGGTCATCACATCATTATTCTACTTCCCTTCCCTTTCATTTCCCTGTCATGAGGTGGGACTCGTCTGGGAAACCCACCAAAGATAATGGGTAATTGTCAAAGGGATTTTGAACAGAGAAATCAAAGCCTTTGGGTGTTAGGGAGCATTTTAGGCAGTGGTTCTCAGCGGGAGGCAATTTTGGCCCGCAGGGATATTTGGCACGCGGGCTGCTACAGTGCACAGAAAGCTCCCCAACTCCATCGGGAGGCTATATCCAGCCCAAAACATCAAGGTGAACAGGTCAAGAAGCCCCGAGCTAAAAGAGGTAGAAAAGGTGGCTTTCATAGAGGGGGAAAAAAAAGAGGAAGGAGACCCAGTCAGGTGGCTGCTGCAGTGACCCAGGAAGAAAACGATGAACAGAGTCGAAATGACAACATGCAGGACAGGAAGGGCAAGTAACAAAGCAGATTTGGCCTGACTCGGTGAGTGGTTCGCTGTGGTGGGTGTATTAGTTTTCTACAGCGGCCATGAGAGAATAGCACAGACTGGGTGACTTAAACAACAGAAATGTATTTCCCCACAGTTCTGGAGTCCAGAAGCCCATGGTCAAGTGTCCTCTGAGGCCTCTCTCTCTCCTGGGCTTGCAGGCAGCCACCTTCTCACCGTGTCCTCACGTGGTCTTTTCTGTTTACGTGTGTCCTGTACATTTGCACCTCCTCTTCTTATAAGGACACCATTCAGATTGGATTGGAGCCCACCATAAAGGCCTTGTTTTAATTTAATCCCCACTTTAAAGGCCCTATCTCCGTACATAGTCACGTTCTGAAGTATGAAGAGTTAAGGCTTCAACCCTATAGATTGGGAGGGAGGGGGGAACAATTGAGCCCATTAACATCAGATAAAGAAGGAAGAGCAGTTGAGTGAGTGGAGGAACCACCCATAAGAAATTCCAAGCCCTGTTTCGATTAGATAATAGCAACAAACCAATCCAAAACTTAGTGGCTGAAAACAACATCCATCTGTTATTTCTCAGGATTCGGATCGTTGGCCAAGTGATTCTTCTGCTCTACCACATTGGCTGGGACAGCAGGTTAGCTGGATAATAAAACGTCCTCACTCACATGGCTGGCATTTGGTACCCACCATGTGAGGGGAGGAGTCTCTAAAGTAGTGGTCTTCGCTATGCGCCTATTTGACCTTTCCCACGGGACAGTGACCAGGGGGGAAAAGGAGCATTCTGAGAAGACAAGTGATTATTAAGGCTCTGCTTGCATCATACTAGCCAATGTCAAAGCTAATCACAGGGATAAGCCCAGAGTCAATACGAGAGGGATCCCATCAGGAGCGCTGGAAGAGAGGCTTCGTTGAAGACACCCAAGTAAGAAGCCCCCAGCACACCTTGTCTTCATCTCTATCATCTCACCCTTCACGTTTCCCAAAGGGCATTTGCTTACATTGCCCTCTTCCCTAGTAGGCCACCCTCCTCAAGAGCAAGGACTGAGCTGTATTAATCAAAACCCCCACCACAATACTTGGAACAAAATAGGTGTTATATTAACATTCACTGAATCCTAGAAAAGGGTGGAGGAAGGAAAGAAGAAAATGGAAAGAGGGAGGAAGACAGGCTGGAAATCTCAAATATCCCCATGCCCTTTTTTTCTGAGTGAAATGGTTAATTTTATGCATCAGCCTGACAGGATCATGGCATGCCTATATATTTGGCTAAACATTATTTCCAGAGTAAATTAGCCTTTGAATCAGTGGACTCAGACAGTGGTTTGCACTCTGGTGTTTGTAGGCACCATCCAATCCTTTAAGGGCATGAATGAAAAATATATTTAAAAATGATGGAAGGAAGAATTCAACCCTTCCTGCCTGATGGAGCTGAGACATCGGTCTTCTCTTGCCCTTGGGGCCCCTAGTTCCCAGGTCTTCAACCTGGACTGAATTACACCGCCCGCTGTCCTGGGTCTCCAGCACGCAGAGAGCAGTTTGGAACTTCGGAAATTTTCAGCCTCCATAACTGGGTAAGCAAATTCCTTTTAAATAGATACCTCCCTCTCTCCATATATATATATATAGTTGGTCTGTTGCCCTAGAGAAGTCTGACTAATACATTGAGGTAGAAAGAAAGAACAAGTTATTTGGTCTTCTTCCTTTTACAAGATAAAAAAAGATAAGAAAATCTGAAGCTCAAACTTCCCAAGTGGTTCAGACCAAACCAGGTGACTGTGAGGCTGAGAGCCCACTCGCTGTCCAAAACTACTGCACCCAGAACACTAAAGTGGAAATATCGGCCCAAATGTGATCTAAACAACCAACTACCAAGAGTTGCTGGAAGCTGAACACCGACAGTCCCAGAGTGAGAGCCAAAATTTCTTACTTTGGAAAGAATTTCTTTACAGCCAAAGTCTGCCCATCGGAAAAACGATCTGAAGGCCCCGTCAACAATGAATGAGATCTGAAATGTCTGATTGATAATTTCCAATAGAGAAGCCACTTAATCCAATCCTCAGCCTCCTCTCTCTCTCTCTCCCTCTCTCTCTCTCTCTCTGATCATTTGTTCTTGGAAAGCTCAGTCACCCTCCCCCTCCACTTCTAACTAGAATACCCCTTATTTGCCTATGACACGCAAACCTTTATCTTAATCCCAGCAGGCTCTTCTCAGATCCAGACCTACCCTATACTTTCCGTAGGACATATTAACCCAAAGGACCCACAGGCACCTCAAATCTAGCAAAGTTAGAACTCAGTTCATCACATACACATACACATACACCAGCACCCAAAACTAGTTCCTTTTTCCATATAATCAATCTTATTCAGTAGCATGACTATCTATCCAGGCAACCGAAGTAGAAATCTATGAACCATACCAAGCTCCTCCCATACTCTTCCAGCCCTCACCCAATTGCTAATTACATCCTACAATTCGTACAACTTCAGTCAGTCCATCTTTCTCTCTTGTCAAGACTGCTGCAAGAGCCAGACCACTGGTCTCCCTGCCTTTCCTCTTGCCCTTCCTCATCTCTCCCTCTGTATTGCAGCCAGAATTCTTCTTCTAAAACAAAAGCCTATTCTGACTTCTCTCTTCTTCAATTTTTTTCAATGACTCTCCCAACCTCACGAGAGGGCCTAAACTCCTTTAGGCCTAGAAGGTTTCTTGGGATTGGCTTCTTCTTGCTTCAACTGCCACTTTACTTCCCCATCCATAGTTTCTGAAAATCCTACACTGGTCTAGATTTCCAAGAGTTTCTTTGTTTTTATTTCTTCTGTGATGAAGATTTTCCTCCCCTCCATGACCGACTCTTCCTCATTCTTTAAGGCCTTCTATCGTCTGCAAGAAAGAGGAAAATTTTACCTTCTGAGACGGTACAGGTGGACCTGGAGAACATCATGCTGAGTGAAATAAGCCCGTCAGAGAAAGACAAGCACCCTATGATTTCACTCATATGTGGTGTCTAATGAACAAACCGACCTAACATGCAAAAGAGAGACAGACTCATAGGTAGAGAGCAGGTGACAGCTCTGAGCATGGGGGTGAGGGGGCAGAGGGATCAGGCAAAAAAGGAAAAAGGACTCACGGACAACAGTGTGGTGACTGCAGCGGGGGGGAGGGGACATCATAAGGGGAATGGCTAGTAATGCAAAAAATACAATAAAAAAACACATTATAGCCCTCACTGTCTCCTGAGCCCGCCAGCACCGCCCCCCGCACGGGCTGTGTGTTTTATCACCTGTCTGTCGTCCCCACCTGGCTGTTCATTCCCTGGAGGCAGAGATCGCGTCATATTCCTCTGTGTGTCCCCATAGCTTAATAATACCACTTCAGTGAACACAAACAATGTCATTGTCATGACACTGAACTCTGCAGGTGTGGAGCCTGGCACAGCTGCCAAAGTTTAACAAGCGGGAAAAGAACTCATCGCAGGCAATTCCTCCTCTGCGGCCTGGGGCAGCAAAGTCACAGCAGAGGCCCATCTTGCAGGGTTTCATAAAGGGGAGGGGACGCCAATACAATAACGAGCCTCTTCCTGAGGGTAGGAGAGATGATGTTTTTCCCCTGGATTTAAAAATGTTTGTCCTTTAACCTTTTTGTTAAGGCACGTTTACTTGGTTGAGACTTAGAACGCTTCTCCATAATTCACGTCAGTGTTGCTCCCTCATAATGTCATCATATGTTATTAGAAGTTATAAGGAAGCCCTGGCTGCTGTGGCTCAGTGGATTGAGCATCGGCCTGTGAGCCAAGTGTCGCTGGTTCGATTCCCAGTCAGGGCACATGACTCGGTTGCACATCAGGTCCCCAGTTGGGGGCGTAAGTGAGAGGCAACCACACAGTGATGTTTCTCTCCCTCTCTTTCTCCTTTCCCCTCCCTCTAAAAATAAACAAACAAACAAACAAATAATTTATTTTTTTAAAGAAGAAGTTAGAAGGGAAAAGGTGTCTCTGCCCCACAGCCATGAAGACCTTCACACTCACTTCTCTGGAGTATCCCTTACTCTTCACCTGCCTTCACCTCTGCCTCCAACTGACAAATGCCTAGTTTTCTCCAAGACCTAGGTCAAGGATCATTAACTATGAGACACACTCCCTCAACTGTCAAACTTGACTTCGCTGTTCCTTCCATTGTGTGCACTCACTGCACAGTATTGCAGGTGCCTGGCTGTTTTCCTTGTGAGGCAATGAGCTCCTTGAGGTCAAGGACAGGGCCCTGTTCATCTTTGGATCCCCACTGCTGTATGCGGTACCCAGACTCTAGGAAATGCCAGGAAACATGCGCTTGAATTAATGAATAAGTGGATCGGAAAATAAATAATTTGATGAAGGAGGTGGAGAGAAAGATCCCCGATATACGTAAATGTTGGAGGGTTAAAACAGATAGAATTAATATAAGCAATAATATTTGTAAATGTATTCACATATTAAATTCTCTGAAGTTATTATTGCCACGATTGAAGAGAGACACATTATTTCCTTCAGGGGAGTGTTAAGAAATGGTAAAAACACTAAAACTAAAAGTTCGCATTCCCAGGTTGAACTTTCAGGTCTCTGATGGTCTCCGGCTGTGACTCAGAGCAAATCGCTTAACTTCTCAGGAACCTAATTGCCTCGCCGGCGGGGTGAGTGTGTGAGGCTTAGTATTCACCAGGATTCTTCCCCGCTCTAGACCTCTTCAAGCCCGTGACCCTCCTGCTCTTCCCACCCACACCGTTCCCATGCTGCCCCCACCCCTGCCTGCTCTCACCCTCCCCTCTCGGCTCCGCCCCATCTGTCTGATCAGGTGGATCTCAAAGCCCACTCGGCCCTGTCCGGGGACACCACCGCCCCATGGTACTGCCTCGCAATCACCTCCTTCCTACCTCATGTCCAGTGAGACGTCTTCTTGCCTCCTTCAAAAAGTTCCTCAAGATATTCTCCTCTTAGAAATTCAGATTTATCCTGACCCACGCTCTGTGCGAACGTGTGTGATATGTGATGTTACTCATCATTAATTAGTCCATCCTACCCTTTCAAAATTCTGCCTGCACCGTCATCTCATTCACTTTCCTCAATAATCCCATAATGAAGTTCATATTAATGCCCATAATTTTGCAGAAAGCAGAGACTCAAAGCGTATATGTGGATTGCCCAGCATCTCCAAGTTAGGTTACGGGAGAGGAGTATGGATTTGTTCTTAGGTCCATAGGCCCCAGTTTTTGTGGTATTTTCACTCTTCCCAGCATGCCTCTCACTATGGAAATTATAAATGCAGAACTGAAAACAAAACCTTTACACAGAGTGAGTGTTAAATGCTCTTTAATCATCTGATCAGTTGTGAGTCTTTACAGTGGCAAGGTAAGCCCTAGCTGAATGGCATAAGACAGTCTGACTGCCAGACCCCCTCAAAGCAGCCCATGGAGAGAAAGATGCCCTGAAGCAGTGAGGTCAGCTGGTGAGCATGCTCAGAGGAGACACCCAGGAGGAACTCCCTGCTCCCCTGGGACTGAAGCACAAACAGTCTTGCATTTTTATGAACTTAACATGTTTACCTCTTTCCAGCTCTTTGAACAGCTACATCTTCTGCCTGAAATGCCCTTTCCTACCCCACCCTTTTTTATCAGAACAATTTCCACTCACTCTTCAAAACCAAGGTCAAGTTAACTCCTCTACAGACTTTTCCCTGAATGCTCTAGGCTGACCTCTGAGGCCCTTGCTCTGGGCTCCTCTGATGTGTATTTTATAACCAGACCACCAAGCAATTAACTCAATTCTGGCACTCTCTACAGGCTAAGGACCCAGTCCCCCAGACTGCCCTGCTCCCAGCAGCTGCCACTGGTGAATCAAGCTTGGCACCTGTGCTTCTGACCAACCAGAAACAGATGCGAGGTTCCCACAGCCCTCTCCTAGGCTTTGACTAATTTACTAGAGTAGCTCCCAGAACTCAGAATGTTACTTATGAGGTGGCCAGTTCATTTTAAAAGGACGTAACTCAGGAACAGCCAGATAAAAGAGATGCACAGAGCAGGCCATGTGGACGTGGAAGCGGAAAGGAAGTGGAGCGTCCATGCGTGGCATACCGCCTTCCCTGCAGGCATCTCCACGTGCTCACCACCCTGGAGGCTCCCCAAACCCCATCCTCTGGGGCTTTTACAGAGGCTTCAATGCAAAGGCATAATTGACTAAACCATTGCCGGTGGTGATTGAACGCAACCTCTATTCCCTGTTTTTTCCCCCAGAGGCCTGGAAGGAAATGTTCCAACCCTTTAATCCTGTGGTTGGTTCCCCTGGCAACCAGCCCTCATCCTTAGGTTACCTAGATGGTTTCCCAAAATCACCTCATGAACATAAGCTCAAAAGATACGTTTTTCTTCTCTCATCTCTTAGGAAATTCCAAGGGTGTTAGCTGTGCCAGGCGTGGGGACGAAGACCAAATATACATTTCTTGTGATAGTTCACAATATCATAGCTCCTATAGCTTCTGGGGCCTCCCTCTAGCATCACACCGCTCAGCCTGCGCTGGTTACCTACTGTTGTGCCTTTTTCCCACTGCACTCTGTGCTCCCGGAGAGCAGAGGTGATTCCAGGTTCAATTCTCTTTCACCAGATGCTGTCTGAATGCCTGGGACATAGTAGGTGCTCAGAACACGTTTGTGAATGAGCACACAAAGGAATAAAATATTTTTCTAGGTAGATCCCACACAAGCGTCATTGCCTTTCTTTTCAAATCCTACTCTGCCTGTAGAATCCTTCTAGCCCCAACCGACCAGGAGAACGAGTTTTATAGCTGGCGTATGTACACAGAGACGCGGGTGTCCTCTCAGACTTTTACAACAGAAGACAGCAATGTCAACAGCAGAAGGTTAAAAAATATGCCTGTCAATCAAGTATGCAGCTATACTAGGCAGAGATGGACTTAGAGATGGAGACAGAAAAATGGCCAAGAATCTGAAATGACTGGCTAGTTGGAAATAGTTTGGTAGAGATCACATGACAAAGCACAAGGCACAGACATAACTAAGAGGATTTCAAAGACTTAAAGCCGATAAAGAAGTCAAAAATCCTAATAGAAGCAGATCCTAGACTTCTGTTTCTCTAACCAGTTCCCTCGGAAAGAGTGTTAACAGTTAACAGTATCACCATCCTCCAGTGAAAGCCATTATATTACTTGCAATATTTTTAAACATGTATGCCTGAGATAATTTGATAATTATAGATGATGCCTCCCATTCTGTTGAGTAAATTCTTCTCAACTTATTTCTCATTGCCTTTTTAAAACCTGATTCAAAGAACTCTTCAGGAACTTTTAAGAAGAAAGGCATGAAAGGACTGAATACAATGGGAGCCCGTCCTCCTCTGGTTCCTCAGAGGAAGGAGCAGAAGGAAGCAGCAGCTCTCAAAGGATGGAGCCTGAAGAATCAACCCCCTCAGTAACCAGGCACCGAATAGCAGCATCCTGCAGCCCAGGAAGCCAGGCCGGGACACTTACATGAACAGCTTGTCTGGGGCCTGGAATTTGGGCCCTCTTTCAAGTCACTGGAGCTGCCGTATCGAGTTGGAAGCTGGGTTGCCAGAAGGAGAGCAGGGGACATAGAAGAGGCCTGATGAGGTGCACAGCACACAAGGTCACTCTCATCCCCGTTCTGCAAAGCCTATCATTTGCCCCTGATTGATACCCTCACCTGGCTTCGATCTCTTGACCTCCTGATCCTAACATCAATCCCACGTCCTCTAGTTCAGGTGTTATCACTCTCCTCAGCTCAGGAGTATGTACTCCCTGTGCTTCTTTAAAGGATGGTCTGGTCCTCTTTTCCAGCTCCAAGTTTATGAAATCTCAAATCCTCTGCTCTTCTTTCTGGCCCAGAACCCAGCCCCAGTTCTGCCAGATCCCTCTTCCCAGGGAAAGGGTTCAGTCATGGCACAGACAATTAAGAGAACTTGACCTGAATAATCTGGAGTGACTGGTGGTAGGACTTAAGCAAAAATCAAGCACTCTTCTTTCTTGTTAGAAAAATCAAGAATGACACCCAAAAGTACTAATGTGATCATTATATATGTAATAAACAGCTCTAAATCTTGAATGAGAACACTCACAAGTTTGCAAATGTTCCCAAAGAACAAGGAAGGTAGTCTTTGTCTCACTGAAATAGAGGGACAAGCAGGGTCATCTGGCAGTTGAAAATTTGTACTCTATTTTTTCTTGTTTTTACTACTTCCAGTCAGTTTTCTATTTGCCCCAGAAATAGCATTAGTTATCAATTTCTCCAGAAAAATCTGTTGCCCTGATTTTACCAAAATTTCAATGTCCTCTAGCTGTGGGACCATAGAGCCAAAAGAGCAGCTGAAGATCCTTGAGACGGAGGCTCTTAATTCCTCCTGGACCCATCTGAGAGTCTGATGGATGGTGTAGACCTTCACCCTAGAAAACTGCACCTGCACACAGTCTTCTGCATACTTTTGCATATGTATCAGCCCTCCACGGGCCATGAACCCCCAGTGAATCAGGTCTAATCTAATCACCAAATCCAACTCACTATCTTATTTATGGGTGAAGATAGCCAGATCCCAGATAGAGGTGCCTTGTTAAAGTGGCACCTGGCCTGTCTCCCTGTCCACTTTCTTTCCATCCCATGGTGTGACCTCCCAGTGAAATCTGCGACAGTGTGAGCAACTTGAATACACAATGAACAGGTAAAGGATAAAATTTCAGTTATGAATATAAGACTGTCATTTGATATAAGATTATAGCTCACATTTGAAGTAAATCACTAAAATGAAGCTATCATGATAACATTATTATTCAACATCTACTCTGTGTCAGGCAATATTCAAACTATAATACCTGATTAATCTTCATCGCTGCCCAACTACAGGTATGAGGCTTCTTGAACAGAGGTGCTCAAGGACTGGCCCAAGGTCACCCAGGCTGCCAGTGACAGAGCCAGAGATTGACCCGAGTCTCACACCAGTGCCTGCGTCTGCACCACTGTCATACAGCTCTGTCATGGTCTGAATTAGCCAGACACACATCACATGGTAGATAGGATGCTTTTTCAATGAAGTACAGTAGTCCCTCTCTATATCGCGGTTCACTTATTGCGGCCTCACGGTATCGTGGGATTCTTTAAAATATTATATTTAATTATTTATCGCGGATTTTAGGCTATATCGCGGGATTTTGCGGTACTGTATATGTATGTTGTTAAAGTTATCTAGGTTTAAAAGTGCAGAATAAATGTAAGGTTCCTAATTCACGGGGGGGTCTAGAACGTAATACCCGTGATAAGTGAGGGAATACTGTATACTTTCATTCTTGTCAAGAATCTACAGAGACTCGAGTTAAGCAAAGCAGGTTTCTCTAGCACGCATTAATTAGTCGTTAAGAATGGTTTGCAATTAGCCAACCAATTTTTTGTATCTAAATCCATGCTCTTCGAGGACTTCAAAATACTTGAACGTGTTCTCTCAAGCATTTTAAACATTTCTCTTTATATCTCGTTTACTCTATTAATTTTTAAAACTTATAGAGAAATTGTTTTCCTTGAGTGAAGTTTTCATTTCCCTATTACTTGTAACTAAATGAATAAGAATCATAGTTGGCTTTTCTTTTTTTTAAGAGCAAAAATGCATCATTTCATCTGACCCACTCGCGTTACAGTGAGGAGAGGGAGCCCAGATACATGGAAAGGAAACTTTAGGAGGATCTCACAGCAAGCTGTCGGACGAGCAGGACTGAGACACAAGCCTGCCTCCCCAGAGCCGGCCAGGCCCTAGCCCATGCCCACTACAACTTCCCAAGTTTTCACTTTTTCCCCAGTGATTACTTCATTCTTTTCCAGGGAAAAGCAAACCCAAGTAATATTAGCATTTTTAAAAGAGTTAAAATTGTTGCTGACTTGAGTGGTAAATTCACTGGCAATAAAAGCATACTAGCTTTTACTTGTTTTATAATATATGAAATGCCTAGTTTTTCTTAAAGCCTAGTGACTGCATCCACCATCTTTCCTTGTAGTTTCACATGAGAATCTCAAACTATTGTCTTAAGTAAAGTTTAAAAACAACAAGAAAGTAAATATTTTCCAGCACAGCAGGACATCTTTCAACTGAAGTTCAAATTGGGAACCAGAGCAGAGGGAAACCAACCCCCCCTCGGGCGCAGCGTCCCTGCCACCCTGCCCAACCTACCCGGAACTTGGAACGCCTGGACGACCGGAGCCAACAGCCTCAAGCAGGTGAGGGGGAATGAACTCATCTCACAGCCCGAGGGGCCAAAGCCCGTGCCAGACCCTTCGCAAGCAGCCTCGCGTTCCCCACCCACGGCTGCTATCCCGGCTGCTTGGCAGGTGATCACGCTGAGGCCCAGAAACAAAGGAACTGGCCCGGACCTCACCTGCACGGAGCGGGAAGGAAAACTGGGACCTCAGCTCAGATTTGCGGATTCCAGCGTCTGTGCTCTTTGTAGAAAAATACCACCTACGTGTCGCAGGCCATGGTCTGCCTTCAGGGTCGTTACAGTCGGCTGAGGCAGAAATCCTACAAATGTAAATGTGTACAAGTACACACATATAAGTAACTAAAATGAAAAGATGCAGACAAAAATATAAAGTTATTAAGCGGTGGTTTTCACCTCTTAAATGACAGGACAGAACATTGGTTACAAGTTATACAAGGAACCCAGTACACAGATGCAGAGAGGGGAAAGGAAGGGAGAGAGGGAGGCAGAGTCTCAAGGCCCAGTAGTCTAGACCTACATTATTCAACGCGTGGCCTGTGGATCGCACCAAGGACATCGCCTGGGGCTTGTTGGAAGTACAGACTCTCAGGCCCTTGTCCACATCTGCGGATCCGTCTGCGTGCTAAGGAGCACCCCCGGTGATGTGAAGCATGGTTGGTACTAGGCACCAAATGACAAACACCATGGGAATTCCGAAAAGGTGGGGAGCAGTGGGGAGCAGAGAGGACCACTCCAAGGCAGTAGAATTAGAGTTACTCTTCTATGAGTTCCCATGTAGGATTCCTTTGAGGAGGACACGTTTCAATTCCCCTACGCAGTGAGGAGCAAGAGCAATGCATAGGAAAGAGTAGGTAGGCAGGAAGTGACGCGGGTGTAGGAGAAGAAAGCAGGTCTTTCTGCCCAAGGAGAAGGGCACCTGAAGAAGAATATTTGGAATTTTCCTTTTGTGTTCTTACTATGCCCTGGGTTCACATATTCCACGAAGCTTGTTTCCATTTACAGAAAGAAAGAAAATTGTTAAAATAAAGTATGTACATTTGGAAGAGATGGGTGTTCTTGGGGAGTAACCGACCTCTGGATTCTCCTAACCCAGGGGCTCATTCTGCCACCTGAGGCCCGTCTCCAGAACGAGCCACCTCAGTGTGCGCCATGATGCGGTGGGTAGCCACAGGGAGGGGTCCTGGCTGTCCGCAGGTGAACACACCTGATAAAGCTTTGATATTTTACAGGTTTTATTGGCATAAAGAGGTTCTGAATGCAGTATCCATCTGTTGAATGCAATTACTATCTTTATAAAGTAGGCAGCGTAGGGTCACTGACTTGCCAAGGGTTAATTAACAAGCCCCAGCACTCCCCTCTAGACAGAGCCAATTTCACCAGAAGAAAAGCTGAGTCACTGTGGCCCCAGTGACTTGCTGTGATCATTAACTAAATGCTAATCATCCAGAAACCCAATGGGCATACGGCCTTAGAAAGGAGCAGGCCTCTCCGAATCCAGGGCAATGCATTTGTTCATGCAACAGACGTTTACTGGGGGTGACCTCATTTCAGGGTTTTGCCAGCTACTGTGCTTTAGGGAAAGAAAACATGGTCCCTCCGTTCAAGCACCTGATAGTCTACCTTGCAGGCCACTAAGCAATTAAGATGCTGTGAGAAGCTTGCTCAATGGGGGAAAGACAGGGTTTAGTAGGAATTTAGAGGAAGGAAAACCCCAGGCATCACAGAGGACCGCGCAAGGCTCCTCCAAGGCTGCAGATATTAGGCTGAGTGCTGGTGGGCATTGGCCAAGTAGGAAGCCATGACTACAGAGGTTGGAATTGAGCAGTCCAGGGTTCAAATAGGCTTTGCAAGTTAGTACCAACAGATGCTCAGAAACTATGTGAGATAACAAATATTGGCTGTTTTAAGCAGCTAAGTTTGGTGGGGGGCGGGGGGGGATCATTTGGTACACAGCTGTCAACACTGAATATACTGTGAAGCTAATGAAGCCTACGTTTCAGGGCTCTTCACGGGCTGAGCTCTTCCAAAGCCGCGGGGGCAGGGGCCAGGGCAGGCAGGGAAATGGGGAGTTCCCCAGCCCTGTGTCCCCATGGTCACAAGATTTTGTAAATATGCGAATGCAAGATATGGGATGTTGTAGTGTTTGAGAGATTTGTTAGAATTTACATTTTTTAATGATTTGTGCTTTTTTATTCTAAACAAACATCAACTTTCATAACAAAATATGTAAATAACCAACACGCACACACGTACATGAGACATTGTGTTTAATAGCAGGTATATGGTGCGTGAGTCTGTGCTTAATGAGATGTGTGTTTATTACTATAAACAGGCTATCGTTGGGAGAACTAAATACATTTCATTTCTCGGGTGTGAATGAATCCAGAGTCATGCTCGGCGATCTCTGCTCTTGCGTCTGTCTTTTCATGTCTTTTCTTTCTAGTTAACTTGAGGTGAAATTGGTTAATAACATTACATAAGCTTCAAGTGTACATTTCTATGATACATGATCTGTATGTTGCACTGTGTACCCACCACCCAAAGTCAAATCATCTTCTGTCACCGTATATTTGACCCCCTTTAGCCTTTACTATCCCCCAGTCCTATTCCCTCTGGTGACCACCATACTGTGGTCTGTGTCTATGAATTTATTTGTTTTTGTCTGTTCATTTACAGCTTTCAATTTTATATCCCACATATGAGTGAAATTATATGCTTCTTAGATTTTTCCATCCTACTTATTTCACTTACCATGATATTCTCAAGGTCCGCTATGTTGTTGCAAATGGCAGTATTTCATTTTTTTTTTTTTTATGGCTGAGTAATGTCCATCCTTTTCTCATGAGCCCTCCGTGCAGAGGTCTGGCCCTCACCATTTTCTTCAAGGAATCCAATCTCACCAAACAACGCATGACTTTCTAGTTTTCAGGAGGGTTGGTTGAGTCATGAGGAAGAGATCACATGGTTCCCCCCCTAAGGCATTCCATCACCATCTGGCCGACCTTCCCTCTCAGCCCATCTGTTCACTCTCTGACCCCATTCCAAAGCCTCCAGTCCCAAAATATGACCTTTGATGTGACCGACTTCTGACTACTTTTCTCCTGGAGTTCTGTCTCTCTGGAATCTAGGGAGCAACGTGTCCCACCTCACTGCCAATCTGTGCCGGAACACGTGGATACACAGCTCCTTAAAAACACGCCTGAAACATGCTTCCTCTGGCCTCATTTACTTCCAGTTAAAGATCACATCACACCCAGCAGCGGGACTTAATTGAGGAAGGTTAATGAGAAAACAGCAGAGGTAAGAGGGTTTCCAACACATAACACTCATTCCAAATAAATACACCTCACAGCATGATGTAGTATTAAGACTTTAAAATAATTCAAAGAGAGAACAGTCATGGAAAAAACTGAACCACCTAAGAGCAATGGATAGGATAGTCCTCTGAACTCAGAAGACAGTGCATTACTGCAATCAGCATCTTATTCAGTCTGTGAGTGGTCATTTAGTTTGTTCACAGTGTCGTCTACTGCATTAAGTCAATATTGTCCATTTGAATTGTATTTGTTTGTAGCTTTGTATGTAGTCTGTAAAAATGTTTTGATTTTTAGATTCACATAGGAATTACAAGCATGAGACACTTAAATGCATTTCAGATTTGTTCGTGCATAAGTCAACACTTGGGGCGACGGATCTGTGGACATTTTTTCAGACTTAAAAACACTGGCTTAACATTTTAAAACGTGAAAAAGAAAAATACAAAAAGGAATAGTCAATATGATCTCCGTTATTTTATTTATTTGTTTGTTTACTCATTCCATATATATTTGTTGGATACTGATTATATATGGGCAAGAATCATTTGAAACACTGGGTAGAGCAGTACATGAGTTAGGCAAGATTTTGATTTTCCTGCATCTTACCTTCTACAATAAAGAGGAAGAACAAAAAAATAAAATGTTTTCAAAACAGAATTTTAGAACGTGAGGTGTGTGCATTGACAAAAATAATCCAGGATGATTTGATACGTGGCTGGTGAGCTAGAAAGGGCTTTCTGTGGGAGTGACATCAGAGCTGAGAACTGGGAAGGAGCAGCCACGTGCAAAAGCCAGAGGATTCACATTTGAAGCAGAGAAAACAGGAAACACAAAGACCCTGGGGTGAAGTGGCGGGCAAGGAATGAGTAGTGGGAAGGAAAGGAGAGGTAGGCAGATTCAGACCATTCAGAGCCTTTTAAGCATTTGAAAGGAATCTAGATTTTATTCTATGAGCAAAGAGGAAGCATTGGAGGGGACTTTAGAGGGGCGTGACAAGATTTGATCTGTACTTAGAAAAACCATTTTAATGACCGTGAAAAGTAAAATGAGTTCCACACAACGAGAGTGAGAACAAGGAGATGCACTGGAAGTAGATATGATGGTGTCTGACTGAGGGGGCGGCAGCGGGAACAGGAAGAAGGGGATGAACTGGGGGTAGATTTCGTTACAATCCACAGGACTTTCTGATGAAGTCCCGCTAAAAACATGGGAGAGGAAAAGAGAAGAATCACAGGTATTCTTTAGGTGTTTGGATTAAGGTGGTTTTAGTTTTTATAAAATAAAACAGCATGGATATAAAACTAATTCTCAATGGAAATACGACAAAACTTTAGGACTGCATATCTTTGGATAGTGAAACAAAGTTGTTTGTTTGTTTTTTCTGTATGTATATTAATTATTTTTAAATGCAAGCATATCACTTTTTATATAATAGCCTGGTGGTAAATCTGCATTGTTATTATTATTATTATTATTTTAAGCACAGAGTCTTGGCTCAAAGTCACCAGAGGAAGACAGAAGTCTTGGTTAGAAGTTTGAAAAGAAGAGGCCTAGAAGGGAAGTCAAGGATCAGCACATGGGTCAACGACTGATGTTACAAGAAGGAAGGGCACAGGGAGCCAGGAGAGGAGGGGAGACTTAGCCCAGCTGCTGAGGACCTCCATGTGCTGCACAGCCGCTCTTACAGAGTCAGCGACAGCTATCCGTTCCCGCTGAGTAACAATAACTCCCGTCGGTAGCGCTGTCCCTGGGCCCTGCCGAATGAATGGGAGGTGTCCCACCCCTGAAACGCACAGTTAGGACCAACCTACCGCCAGGCCCACCCCTCACAGCCTGAGGAAGGAAACAGAACCAGGCAGCGAGGAGGCCACATCCAACCTGCGCGTGTTATCCTCACTATTACCATTCATGATCAATAAAATCGCCAGTGGATGTAATTGTAGGGATGGCAGATTAGAGCAGCACATGGACGAAGCGCATTTCTAAGGTTACACAGTGACGTGGTGGTTTGGTTTTTCATTTCCCCCCGCCCTGAGCTTTCTGCACAGCACACCACACACAGCAACTGATGTGTTTACAGAATGCTGGGCGAGTGGGCCCGGGGCTTGTGGTCTGGTCCCCCACCCTCAGGGGCTTCCCCCGCCACCAAGCTTACACCGTCAAACAAAACCTGAATGGGGAAACACCTTGACATAACTTTAAGAAAAGTGTGCATTCGTTTACCAGAGCCCGTGGTTCCTACACTTTCGAAAAATTTGGAACATTTTTAAAATACAGACTCCCAGTGCTCACCCAAGACCTATTGGATAAATTGCTTTCAGTCACAAGCAACTGCAAATGCTTATTCAAATTGCCTTAAGCAATTAACAGGAAGTTGAGAGGATGGTCAATTCCAACACGGATTAAATCAGCAGCTCTGATTTTACTTCTTCATAATTCCATCCTGACTGCGTCAGCTTGGCCTCAGGCTCCCGCCTTGTTCAGACAAGACTGCCACACTTGCAGCTGTTAAAATAGCTCCTGCTGTACAGTGGCCAGCAATGTGCAGACGCACAGTGACCGTCTGCTTGTACAGCTCTTCCTCAGATTAGGACCTTCCTCAGAAGCCTCCCAGCACCCAAAGGCTCAGGGAATTAGCTTCTTGTACTTGACATAATTAGCCTCTCATAACTAACCGCAACTGGGTCACGTGTCTACCCTTAAACAAATCAGTAGCAAGGGGCAGGTGATTATCCTGATTGGTTTATAACACTCAGGATTAACTCTGGCAGGCAGATACGATTACCCTCCCATGAGTCAGTAAACACCCCAACAAAATTGGGCTTTGCTAGTTAGGAAGAAGAGTGATGGAGCAGGGCACATCCCTGCCAGAAGACAGGGCCTTGTGAATTATGTTTGTGAGCAGCGGGAGCTTTGTTTGACAAAAAAGAGCCCCGTCCAGCTCACGTCCACGTCAGAGTGTAGGGCTTGGTCACTTCAGCCCCTCAGCCCCTCTCCCTTCTCTGTGCCCAGGGGTATGCTGGTAAAGGGTTAACAACCAGCTCCCTGACTTGTAGAGCCTGGCAACGTGTATGCTGTAATAAGTGTTTACATGCCTTCTTTTATAATGTTGGCACTGAGGAAGTTGGCTAGTCCATGGGGAAGAGCGTCTCTGCATCCACCCACCTCTGATGAAGCCCCAGTTCTACCACCTGCCTGTGGAATAATCCTGGTCCGGTCATTTCACCTGCCCTAACTCCAGTCTCCTCGTGGGTCACATGGAGGTAAGAGCAGCCCCTGTATCATCGGGCTCAGAAGAAATGGAGATGAAATAACCCAGGCCTGTGCTCAGCACATACCAGATACTCCATAGACATTAGTCCATTAGTCACAGGGAGCTCCGTCACATCTAACGCCTGCTGGCCTGTGGACTTCTATCCAACCAGCCAACGGATGATCATCACGGCGACACTTCACACACTTGCCGAAGAGTTCATCCTCCTACTAGAGGGAAGGAAGCCAGGAAGCAAGCGTATTGATTGAGTGACCAGTATGCACCAGACCCGGGACAAGGCTTTCTCATTCACAGATTCTCGTTTTAGTCCTTGGTCAGAGCTGTGTGACGTTATGTATTGACATGCATTTCTTCTTCCTTCTCCTCACTCCTTCTAGTTCCCAGAGGCTTTTCTCCCTCCTACTCCAAGCTTTCACTGTGTATTTAGACACCCACTAGAATTTAGAGAAGATGACCCTGGCCTAAATGGCATAAGGTCAGACTCCTTTGTGCGTTTACAAGAGGCAGTGCTTTGGCTTGGTCAGTAGGAGTGTACCTGGCTTTTATTTTTTTGTTTGGTGGTTTGTTTTTTTTTCCACAAAGACCAGGCAGATGGGCTACATAAGGAGGTAGAAGGTGATCTTGAGCAAGGGAGGATGAGAACCTTTGCTTCAATGGTGGGAAGAGAAGAAATCTTCCATCATGAGGACTAGGAACCCAAGAACAAGCTGACTCAGGGCTATGCTTTGCTAAATGGGGACCACTCCTCTGACCTGTGCCCACCACCTCTCCATCACCTATAGACAGTACCCTGGATGAGCTTCCAGAGGGAAGGTGGATGGACAACTTCTGTGGGGATAACTCCTCTCATAGAATGGATAGGACAAGTTGGATGTTCCCATGAGTCATGGCTGTGGTGGACACATCACCCCTATTACACATATATCAGTGCATGTGTTTTGTATCACAATACCAGCGATATTTTGGCCAGGTAACTTATTGTTATTCGGAGCTATCCTGTGCATTGTGGTAGCCTCACCCCTACTTGTAACAATCAGAAATGTCTTCTGGCATTGACAAATGTCACTGGGGTCAGAGGGCAAAAATCATACCTGGGCGAGTACCACTGCTCTATGCAATAACCTCATGAGACAGTTATGGTCCCATGGGACAGAAGAAACTGAAATGCAGGTCATCAGTAGGTCCCAGAACTAATGAATGACATGCCTTGTGGGAAGCATGTGTTTATTAACATCCTGCCTCTAGTTAAGTGACTTCAAATCTAGCCTGAAGGCATCTAAGATTGAAGGCATTTCATAAATGTTTGTTAAATTAATCAGTAAATGGAGGAACATAACTTCCCATGTTTTACTTCTGTAGGTTCTAGTCCTTCTTCAAAGTAAATAAATAATCCAGAAGCTCATACTTCATACCAGGATTCACAGAGACTGATGGGCTATTCAGTCAAGTTCACACCAGGGTACAAAGAACTCTCATCTGAAGGGGCCCAATTTGCATAAAGTTATTCTGAGACTACTCACAACAAATCAGAGATATCACAGGTGCTGTCGGGCCGACCCCGGACGAGGTGTTTAGCTTCCCTAACGCTGAGGGTTCTCATTCATTAAATAGTCTCACTTTACTCTCTTGTTGGGAGGCCCAGAGGTGCGGTAGCTGAAATGTCTATGATCAAGCCCGGCACATAGGCGATCGATAAGAACAAGGTCCTTCTGCCGCCACTATCATTACTCACCCGAATAGCAGTCTGCGCACCTGTACCACAGAAATCAAAGAACAGCAGGGTGTTGCCCCCTTTTCCCTTAGATGAGCTGAGGTCCTGAATTATTTATGTGTGTAAATACACACCTGGCTGGTTTAGCTCAGTGGATTGAGCGTCGGCCTGCGAGCTAAGTGTCGCTGGTTCGATCTTCCAGTCAGGGTACATCAGAGAAGGACAACTCTGACTCCAAAAAACCTCCGCTGCCTTGCGGCATACCTCTTCAGGGGAAAGGCTAAGGGAGTAAACCCCGACAGAAAATCCGGAGCCGGAGTCCCTAAGGCGGTTTGACGTTGTAGTCAACACCGGCAACTCCTGCGGCGCACCTGAAGCCAAGCTGTATTGACTCCGTCTTTCCCTTGGACCCTTCAGCTGCGAAGAGAGGGGGGGTCTGCTGCATGGGCAACAGCAGACCCTCCATATTACCCTGCCCAGGCTCTGTAGCTTCAGCGTCATCACAAGATGTCGATTCAACACGGGAGGAGACAGATACCGTGTCACTCCCGAGTCGGACTGCACAGCCATTCTCGGCGGTGCAGATAGACTCTTAAGAAGCTACACCATCGTCTCTCGAGACGGACGGCTGCCGACGACGATTACAATTCTTAAAAAAAATGGGTCTTGAACTGGGAGTCAGACTTGGACTCTAGTCCTGACCCTAATTAGCTATGTGACTATGAATATGTCACTTGACCCTCTGAGACCATTTTGGCATCTGGTATTTCGAAGATTGAGTTACATGACAGCTCAGATCATCTCCAAATTTCCTGTTCTTTGAACCTACGTATATAAGATGACCATCTACTGCTGTATTAAAACAAGCTCTAAGCCATTTCCGTGAATTGCTATAGAATGTAAATTATAGCTATAAAGATCAATAATCAAGTCACCAAACATATAAGCTAGCTATCATGACTTGATTATTTCTATGCATGGCAAATAACTTGGATTTAAATATTTATGATTTTGCAGCCAGTTCAGGAATGTGGTCTTTCTGTCATGTATTGAATAAAAATAATCAATGGAAAATTTTACCTCCCATCAAGCACCAGTCAAATTGAAGGTTGAACAGCCCAATTGCAGACACAGCAGATTTTTTTTAAGTCAATCTTCCAACAAGAGACCTAAATTGATAAACACTGAACAATCCGATCTTTCCTGTGGAAACACTCGAATTTTGATCTCTGCTCCTGTATTTGTAACATTCTCTCTATTTTGAATGCTCGATCAGCTTTCAAGGCCTAGTGCAAATGGACAATGAAGTCTCTTGAGTCTTCTCACAACAGGTGACAAGTCCTTCCTCTAAATTCATTCAATCAAAAGTGCTCATTGCACATTTATTAAGTAGTAGTTCTGTCATATTCCCTGGAGCTCAGAGCTGAGAAAATAACTACAAAATGATGCAGAGGTATATACAAGGTGCAGTAAGAGCACCTTAAGCTCTGAAAGATGAAGGTGAGGTTCATGAGCAAATCTGGGGATGTGGCGCTGAGAAGGGAGGGAGGTAGCAGAGAGGGAGAGTTGATGCCTTTGTTCTTGAATCACTGCATCTTTAGTAAATAAGACACTGTTTTGGAAGCAGGAACTGTAAGAGAGCATAATTAATAAGCCCAAAGAGAGAGGTTAAGGATGATTTGTGTAAGCTGACATAAGCCAGTGCAAGTTTAATGAGGGGGTGGACATGATCAGATTAGTATTTCACAAGAGAACTCTCTGACAGCAGCATGCAAGACAGAGCAGAGCAAGGCTCGCCCAACGGCAGAAACGAGGAACTGTTAGCAGGCTGCCGAAGTCATGCAGATCAGATACAAGGTGGCGAGCCCAAAGGCAGAAGTTAATGTCAGAAAAAAGTTCAAAAATATTAAGGGGCAAAATCAACAGAACTTTATTGGAAGTGGTGAGTAGGCGAGAGGGAGGAGTCAATGATAATCTACTGATTCCTGGTGTGGAAAATGAAGTCAATCAATTCATCCACCTAAGAAATTCAGAAAGCAGAGCAGATTTGGGGAGGGGGGGTAGAATAGATTCAACTTGAGATGTGTTGAATTTGCAGTGCCAGTGGAATAAACCAGTGGACATATCCATTAGTCATTTATATAAATATATCAAGTCAGAAGCTTAGGAAAGTGATATGAGCTACCGATGTAGATTTTCACATCTTTTTAAATTAAATATGTACATAAAAATAAATGTACAGCTTAAAAAAATAATTTAAATTAAACATCCATGTGACTACCAAACAGGTCAAGAAGTAAAATATTTCCAGACTCACAGAAAGCTCCTCAACACCTCTTCCCAGTCACAGCCTTGTCCCTCCCTCGTGAGAGAACCACTGTCTTGATGTTATGCTAATCACTTCCTTGGTTTCCTCTTATTTTTAGCATTTAATTATGCATTTTTAATCACTCTAGCTTAATTCTGCTTGTTTTGACCTTTATGTGAACAGAATGATATGGGTGCATTTTTTTTTTATACATAGTGTCTTATCTTCAACATATTTGCAAAATATATTTACGTTGCTTCCTGTAGTTCATTTGGTGCATTTGTTTTCACTGGAATATAGTATTTACTTTTATTTATTGCCAGTGGCTCTCCAAGTCGTTTGGGGCTATCATGACTAAAGCTGTTCTAAGCACACTATCTCTTGGTAGACATTTCTGTTAGGTAAATAACTTGGAATGGAATTGCTAGGTCAGGGATCCCATAGTACCCTCAACTTTTGTAGAAAATAGCAAACTATGTTCTTAGCCACTGTCCCAGTTTACACAACCATCTGCCATAAGTAAGACTTCCAGTTGCTACACACCCATCAACACTTGATAACGGACGTCTCTTCAATCCCAAGCTTTCTGGCCACTAGGGAGGGTACGTAAGGGTCCTTCCTGTGTGTGGCATTCCCCTGAGAAGTGGTGAAGTGGAACAGCGTTCCATCTAAATGTAATCAATGATGTTTTAATCAAACATCCTCTTTTGTGGCATGTCTGTTCCAATATCTTACCAGTTTTTCCCACTGGCTTTCTATTATTGATGTGTAAATCTTTGTATTTTCTAGTAAAAGCCATTTATTAGTTGCATCTATTGCAAACATGTTTTCTCACTCTGGATTTCTGAAAAATTTCTTTCAATGAAGATTATTGATAAACTGAAGTTTTTAATTTTAGGGTATTTTATCCAGGTTTTTTTTTTTTTTTTGGTTATAATTAATGTGTTTTTGTTTTTGTTTTTTGTTTAGTTTTAGACAAAGTTATCTACCCCCAAAACATAAAAGTATGCTTTTAAATTTTCTTCAAGGACCTGAATTGTTTCGGCTTTCACATTTAGGTCTCCAACTAACTTGGAATTGATTCTGCATATGGCCTGAGGTTGGATCAAATTCTTTTTTTCCATACAGATGTCCAGTTGTTGCAGCATCAGGAATCACGTGCTCTCATGTGTGGATACATGTGCATGTATGTGTGTCCGTTCATGGAATCTCTAGTCTGTTCCATTTGACTCTTCGTGTGTCCTCTAACTACTACCTTGCTCTCTTAATTGCTGTGCTTTAAAACAAATCTTTATATTTACTATAGCAAGTTCTCTTTTTCAAGAATGTATTGGCTCTTTGGGGCGCTTTACTATTCCATATGAATAGAATTATTCTGCACACAGGTGCACAAACCACTGGGTTTTGATGGGAATCACACTGAATTTGTGGATACATAGAGAAAGAATTGACAGCTTTATTACATTGAGTCTTCCAGTCAATGGACATGGAATTCTTCTACTTTTATTTCAGTTTTCATTAATTTCTCCCAAATTTTCTGCCTAGAGGTCTTGTAAATCTTTGGTTAGATTTATTTCTAGATATTTGTTTTCTGATTGTAAGTAGTGAATTTTTAAGCTTTATTTTTCATGTGTTACTGCATATAAAAAACAAATTGCTTTTGACCTTATTGGTCTTATAGCTAACAACCTCACTAAATTCTCTTTTAAGTTTTGCTAATTCATCTGTATATCCTCTTAGATTTGCTACGTACAAAATTATATCATTAGCAAATAATGATAGTTTGTTTTTGCTTTGTTTTGTTTTTACCTTTTCTATCTATGCATTTTTTTTTTCTCCAAAATCCATCCATGAGAAGGGATCCAGGGGTCAGTTTCCTACAGCGGGAAGGTTCTAGCGCAGGTACCGTAAGGCCAAGTCCGTCCACTTCATCTCCTGTCCTCTAATGAACTCTGAGGTGGCACTGTTGTCTTGTTCAGGTTCAAGAAGCTCATTCAGTGGTATTGCAACATCCTCGTAATGCAGCTTACCTTCTCGCCAAGCATTGTCAATCAAAGCCAAGATCCTTCCATCTCTGTACGTCGCCGTACATGCTCCTGCAGCTTTGATCTTGTCAAATCTGTCATTTTCCTTCCAAAGTCAACACGGGTGTTAGATCATCAGGGCCAACATCCCATTTCCAGAGTGAGGCACTAAGGTGTTTTCACTCTTAAGGGGCAGCACCCACGGCCATCCAAATAACGATAGCTCTACTTCCTTATTTCATTCTTGTGATTTTGTTCTTCTTGCCTTACTGCCTTGGATAAACCTCTAAGAGTTAGGTACAAGTGGTAAGCATGGGTATTATTCTCATTCCCAATTTCACATAAAAAATCTTGTCAAATATACAAAATCCTTAACAAAATATGTATAAACTGAACTCCATAATATATCAAAAAGGACACTGTATCATGCCCAAATTAAATATTTCAGGAATCCAAGTCCTTGAGTGAGAACACCCTTGAATGCCTCTTTCTAGTAATTATCTTGTCAGATTTTGCAGTCCAAGGTAAGCTAGACTCATGAAACTGATAGGGGATGCAGTATCTCTTCCTTTTCTCAGGAGGATTTTACATAAGATTTCTTCCTTAATCATTTGGTAGAATTTGCTGGAGAATCCCTTTGAGCCTCAAGTTTCCTTGGTGGGAAAGTGTTTGTTTATGGAGGTATATTATTAACAGCTATAGGCCATATACAAATGTACCTCTTCGTCATAGCTACATATGTCTGCTAGGGGGCTCACCTCCCCTGTGAGTGCATATTCTGGAAGGCCAGAATTTTTTCCTCTCCTCGCCTGCAACTCCAATGCCCCTCTTGGAAGCTTGCACACTGCAGATGCATAATGAATCTAATTGAAATAACTACATCATTCATGTGTGAGTCACCCTGGTCTTTCTTTAACTCATTGACATCTATGGAAAACGTTAGCCTATCCTCTAAGGGCTAATAGGAGCCACAAGAATAATGAGCATTTTTAGCACATGGATACCAGCAATCTGGGTATGAGTGAGAGACCAAAGAAGAGGAGGCCTTGGTGATCAGTCTGGAGGGGCTTCCAGTCTAGTAGGGGAGACGAAAATGCACATGGTGTTTGTAAGAAACAAAACATTTTCCTTCCTAGTTCTTAGAAAACATGGACTTTAGATCGCATTATTGCTTTCAAGGGTTGTGCTGAGCCGACATAGCTCTTCTACAAGCACCCCTTTGAGAAATCTCGGGATGATGCTAAGCCCTCAATAATTTAAGGCTTCTGTTATGTGGCAACTTATACTTTACTACTGGGCTTAAAATTTTATACGGCATTCTTTAAGAGCCTGGCAATGGACTGCAAAAAAGACAATTTGAAATACCTAGGAAACACGTCCATAATATCGGTATCGCTCTCATTCCCAGGCTGGAAAGGAGGTGAAGGAGGGTTGTCTCGGGAAGTACAGTCCCTAGAAAGCCTGAGTGCGATCCGGGGCTGCTCCCATTCGTTGTTCTCCATGCCTAGAGCCAGAGGTTAGGACCACAGAGCAGGCCGAGAAGAGCCTAACTCAGCCACCAGGAAAGCAGCGCTGCCCTGCTATGGATTGGGGTCAGAGTTTGGAGCCCCCAATGCTTAAATGCATAAAACAAGGAGCAGTAGATCAAAACACAATTCAAAAAGGGAATCCAGCGAATGCCGGAGGTGACTGGCTTCTGTTCTCAACAATTCCTGAGTATGAACCAGATTAATTTAAAGAATCTGATTAAATCCTTACTTTTGGAGGGAGGGGCAGCCTAATCTGTACAGTCAGAGACAAGGTTTCAATCCTACCTCCACCCCTTACTAGCTGTGTGATCTTGTGAGAAGAGCAAACAAACAAAAAACAGGTCGTCTTCCTAAATTTCAGGTTCTTCATCTGTAAAATTAACAATAACGAAATTTCATGGCTGTAGCCACAGTTAATGAGATAGTGCAGGTGAAATTTCCTACCGCAGCGCTAGATGGATGGAAGGCGGTGAGTGCTATTTCCCCTGTACAGCTTGTGTTAGCTAAGGTAACATTAGGAGCTGTAGTAAGTATATCATGAATTCTAAGTGCTACAATTCTAATGTTAACCCAATAACGGTCTTTTGCTGACTCACATCACAGTCCCATGTGAGCATGTTTGTCTGGGCAGGCTCCCATGGTGTCATGCAGGGACTCAGGCTTCTGTGTCTCAGGAGGCCCCATCTCTGGGGTTACCAGTATCCCCTCCGCTCAGTCAGCAAGGGCAAAGGAAGACTAAGAAAAAGGCAACGCTTATCCATTTTGGCTCAGGAGTGACACATCAGTGGCAGGTTCCGGGAACACTGAGATTAGGAAACTCTGCTCTTATACAAGGGTTCTGGGCAAAGTTTCTCACCTTCCTCTCCAGCGAACCAATATCCTCGTGACCCTGAAGTGTAGACACCTGTTTTTATCCTCCCAAATATGATCAAATTTGGTTAAAAAAGAAGTAACCATTTCTTTCAAAGGCCATTTGTTAATGTAAATCATCTTGAAAAGATAGCTGGAAACAATCTGACTATTAATGTGTAGAAACCTGAGCAATTTAAGGGGAATTGCCACCATTTACAATGCCTATTTTTATAGACAAGAAAACTGAGATCTTAAAGGCTTATTCCTGGAGATCACTTGGTGGCAAGCAGTGAGTGAAGAAACTAGAAGCACAGCCTTGGCTTTCTTGGTCTCAAAGTTCTATATTCCTTTGGTGAGGAGTGGCATTTGAGGTCAAAGGCCAATTCCTTACAAATAAGAAAGCGGCCACTTCACCAGGGTGCCCAAGCTGAGACATTGAGTTACTAAATGATAGAACCAAGTCTCGAGCCCAGGTCTTCCTTAGCCTCAGCCTATGGATCCCATAACACAGTGTTCAAAATCTACACTCCAGTGGTAGGCAGCATAGGTGGAGAAAACAACCCACATGCAAATCCCATCCTCCCATTCTTCACAGATGCGTGGGCCTTGGTCAGTTCTTTATCCTTTCTGAGACTCAGAGCTCTTTCCTACTAACTGGAAAAGAGCCTTTCATTGTGAGGTGGCAGTGAGAATAAAAATGAAATCGCATATTGTAAAGCAGGCAACATAGAGCCCAGCACAATACCAACCCAAATCATTGTGAAGAACAAGAACCACGGAGCTGGACTGCTGGGCGGATTGAGCGATTATTTACTACCTGTGTGACTGTGTACTATCTCCTTGACTCAGCTCGTAAAGTGTCTGTACAAGGGGGATGATAATAGCACCTACGTCCTAGGATTGCTGGGGGGATCAACTACGAATACATGTAAAGCACTTGGAACAGTGCCTCAGATGAACTAAGGACTCAAAAAGTGCTAGCTCTTATTATTTGTGGTATATGTAGTGTAATTGTTATACAGTTAACAGTTGTCATTGTTACAGTCGTGACTTCAAAACCTGTTCAGGGTACCTCCTCAAGGACCTCCTCAGGAAGCAGGGCACATAACACGTGGATCTTTTGGTCTCTCAGCCCATTTCAATCACAACAACTCAGCTTTCCTCTGTATTCCTCATCATCCCTCGATAGACGGATTTCCTCCAACAAGGCTCTCGGTGCTAAAAGCAAAGAGCAATGACTTTCTGTGTTGTTCAGCTTCTTACCTGGACCAGATCCGAGATAAGTCCCTCCCGCCTCACTGGGCTTCCATTTCCCCATCCGTACAATGGTGGGGGTGAGAACCAGAACAGCCCTGCTTTCCCTCTCTCGCTCTCTATGACACTAAATTGTACCTCCTTTCACTTGTTCTTAATGACTTTCACTGCAGGTGAGTGGAGGTCGGAGAACCAGTGTAATGGCGGGTCTGGAGGAAAAGAAGCAGGAAGGCAGAAGGATCCCATGGGTTCACTTAACCTTGTGTACTCTGCCCCTGAGCTGATGACCCCCAGTTCTGGGACTTGAGCCAAGGGGATGATAATAGGAAGGTTGACTCTGGATATAAATCCACCCCTGTTCTCCCAACTAGTGACACTAACGATATTTTTATCTCCAGCTCTCAGTCTTCTCTCTCTGTTTCTCAATTGACTCCTATTGCAGTGGGGCAGAAAAAAAATTAGTAACTGGTTTGCTATCTATCGCTAACACAGATAAGTCTAAGGTAAAATAGCAATAACAGTAACATCACACATATGTGCGTGAATGTAGACTTTTCCCTTATGTTTAGTTTTTAAATGCGGAAGTCCCATTCCAGAGATGTCACGTGACATGCCAATGAGCTCTTATCTCTGAAGTGGCAAGGGCACAACTGGAATCCATGTTTCCATGTACCTAGTCCATATTCTTCTCACTCACCACACTTAACGATGGACTGTTTAAAATACGACCATCAAATGAGGTTGTGTGGCTGTAAACTGACCCCTGAGGCCACAGGACTTCCTCTTGAGGTGTCAAGATCTTTTGGAAAAGCGCTGCTAAGTACATGGCTGGCAATCAACAACTAGTCAATATTCATTTGAACCACACAAAAAGATGGATTGTCTGAGATGGGAATCGGCTTAGCACTTCAAAAATACCCAACAGTCCTGAAATGGCTTTGGAGCACTCTGATGCTAAGGGACTGCTAACAAGTCACAGAGATTACTGTGACCTTCCATGCAGCAATGATAATGATAGACACGTAACTGTTTTAGCCATAGGAACATCAGAGAATTTTATTCCAAATAGATCCTTGAATGGTTTATAAGCTATTCAGATGAAGGAATACCAAACAAAATAGACTGTCTGAGCTTAAGAGTAGCAAATACAGCCCTCTGTCGGGTAAATGGAATGAGTTGATATGTCATTAAGTGGCATTTACAGACTTGTCTGTGGCTACATCAGGAAGCCAGCTTTGCTGGCCATGTTCCAGAAGTCAATAAAATCTGCATCGAGCCGGAGCTGTTTCTGAATAGAAAGCAGTCCCAAACGTATCCTGACAGCTTTGTCTCTACATCATGGCTCAGGAGAGTTGAGAGGTTGCAGATTGGTAGATTAATTATATTATGTTGGTAAACACTATGAAAAGGCCGGGGAGGCATGGAGTCAGGCGTCTCTTGGGGAAGACCTGCGCCACTGGTCTGGAAGAATAAAAATGTCAGTCTTCTACCTCAAGACCCAGCCAAGGGCCAGCATCTTCATTCGGCAGGGTCTGTACTTGGAATGTGATGTTTTTAGGTGCCTGCCGTGACTTCTCCACTGAGCGGTTCTGCAAGCACCCATGAGCTCTGGCATGCACAGGAAAATGCTTTGCCCACTGGAAAGTGGGGGCATGTAAAGAGGGGCTATTATCCTTCATGACAACACTTGTGAGGTCATGCACACAACTGTCTTAAAAATAAGTGAGATATAATCCCTCTCGGTCTTTTGAGAATTTTGTTTTCTGTTTTGCTATTATACCTTGTTTATACCTTTCTGTTCACACACTTTTCTTCAATATACTTGCACATATCTTTTTAAATAAAAAGGAGCCCTGGCCAAGTGGCTCAGTTGGTTGGAGTGTCATCATTCCATAAACCAAAAGGTTCGGGTTTCACCCGGTCAAGGGGTACATCTAGGTTGCGGGCGTGATTCCCAGTTGGGGCATGTAGGGGAGGTAACCAATCAATGTTTCTCTCTCGCATTGATGTTTCTCTCTCTCTCTCTAACTATATCTCTCCCCCCTCTTCTCTGTCTCTAAAATCAATAAACGTATCCTTAGGTGGGGGTTAAAAATAAATTAAATTAAATTAAATTAAAATTAAATGGAAATACAAATTTTTCTGCCGGCTATGTTCCTGCAATTACTAAATGTTTTCTAATCCTTAGGATAGCCGTGCAGAGGCAAAGAAAAAGGAAAGGGCATTTGATGATCAAACAAGTGTGTCGGATTCAAACCCACACTTCTCAGTACACATTATTCATTCTTAGACCTTGGGGACGGGTACCCTGTGGTGTGCCTCCTTCATGCCAGGCACTGCTGTGTGTCTTAGTAGCATGTCTCAACTACTAACCGTACTTTACGATGAAGGAAATTGGAGGTCGGAGCGGTTAAGCAACTTGTGTAACGTTATAGCTCCCAAATAGTCGAGCTGGAAGCTAAATCCACGTGGCTCTGGTTCCAAAGCTTTTCATTTGTCTCCACGCCATGCATCCCACCTGGTCCATATAGTCAGGGGTCCAGCTGAATGACGGCATTCATACTTCAAGGCACCTTGATCAGGGACTTATATCATCTTTTTAATATTTGAAGTAGTTATTTTAACCTTGACTTTTAACAGAGTAATGATAGAATTTGTTGAAAATGACTAATATTTCACTATGGGAAGACCCACCTATAAATTACTAATGAGGACTTGAAAAGAAGGGTCTGTAGGAAACTACAAAAATATATTCATATAACTGATAGGAGGTATTACCCAAAAGTCCTTTCTCACTAAAGTGGTTGTCCTGAGACTTATGTTGTCATTCAACCGCTTAGGCCATAGGCATGGACGGAATATTGTCTTGGTGCATTTCAGCCCAGGGCTCAGAAGCCCTCTGTGGTTTCCATAGAGATCACACTGGCTGCACCCTCTCCCTCTCCTCGGGCTTAGTCTAACCAGTAAAACAGGGGCTTTGCTACTGAACTGTTTTGTGTGTAATGAATCGTCATAGCTGTATCTTCCCAGCCGTCTTTTCCATCTTTCTTCCTTTGGAAAACTGTTCCTTACCCCATCCATTGTGTTCTGATGAGGCTGCAAACTATAAAAATATGCTTTGCCTCATGGCAGTGAGTAAGCGGATGGAGAGATTGCTAGTGGGTGATGTTCACAAACCAGCCCGTGTCTTCGTGGTCCTTACAGTCCGAGCAAGGGGACAGGAAATGAAATAAATAAGCAAGTTACACAGTACGTTCAATGCTGTTACTGCTGCCTCCCAGGCCTGATGATGACTTCCTATCTCAAGTGCCGGCCTCTTCCAGCTGCCGCTGAGATGGTACCCAGCCCTCCCACAGGGCTGCCAGAGAGGCTAGAGATGTGAGTGACAAGCTGACACTCTGTGGAAAGTGCATCCGTCTCCTCGCCCCTTGGTGCACCGTTCTGAGGCGTATTCGGAAGGTCACCCACGGGGTCTCCAGAAGGACTGAGCCAAAGTTACCCATAGGGGAACCCCCTCCTAAGCACACCCACCTCTGACTTTGCCCCCTCTGACTCACTGTCCTCACTGCCCTACGCACGTTGTAAGTGCTCCAGGACTGGGGTTCGTCAATAAGACAACTACAGTCCCTACTGCAGAGGGCCACAGTGACACACCTATTTGGAACCTCTAATCGTTCCAGATCACTCTCGCCCTCAGCTCGCACTCCCGCTGCTCTGGGTGGTTTAATGGGTAGGTGACTCAACTCCTCATCCCTGTCCAACGTCCCTCTCAGGCTGTGGCTGCTGCCCTTATCTATCTCCACCAAAACTGGGTAACAAAGTAGGAAGATGTGATCACCTAGATGTCAAACATATCCTTCTGTGTGTAACCGCAGTGATCAGGGTTCATTCACAGACAGAATGGTGGATCCCCTCCCTGCCCTTGGGCCCTTAGGCACAAAGGGTCAAAACTAGGGAGCTGCAGCCAGAACCTAGACTGGAATGGAGCTTCTGCTTCTGGCCATGAGAGGGGAAAGGAGACTGAATTTATTTTCCTACTTTAAATAATTAAAAAGCTGAGCAAAATATGTAAAAACAATGGTTTTCAAACATGGTCCTACAGGCAGAGCTTAAGAGTGATCCCCGAGAGGAAGAAAATGAACCAGGTGATTCCTGCAAGTGTTCCCAGTTTACTGCCTGGAGAGAGACCATGAAGCAGGATCGGGGAACCAAACCCGGTCCCTGTAGAGGTTAAGGTCAGATTTCAGGGAGATCGACGTGGCTAGAAGCCACAGGGCAGAGGACCTGAGAGGACAGAGCTGTGCACAGACAGAAAGAACCCCAAACAGCTGCAAGGATGCCCCTCTAGTCTTGGGCGTGAGAAGACTGATGTGTGCAGGGCACAGCTGCCGGAAAGGGGCAGGCTGCACCATCCCAGGGCTCACGCGGGGCAGAGAACAGTTTGGTTCCTGCCAGCGAGAGGACGGCCCTCTGAACATCCAGGCAGGGAGCAGAATCCTGAGACAGGCATGGCCTCAGTGAAGGACCGAATGACCACCGGTCTGAGGCGAGGCAGGCCCTAACTGCCAAAGCTGAACCGGAGCCTCAAGAGAATAAAGCTATTCCTATGTAATTTAACTGTGTACTGGCGGGGGGGGGGGGGGGGGGGGAGAGGACAAAAGTATGTATTTTTAAAGACACAAAAGAAATCCAGTAGGAAATCCATAAGTTCACCAAGAAAAATTAAAGCTATTCAGTGAATTTGTGAATATCAATCCATTGAAAGAAGAAAAACCAATTCATAGAAACAAACCCAAAATTACACAAATGATAGAAGTTAGCAAAGATATTAAAGTATCTATTATAATTATATCCTTTATATTCCAAAAGAATATAAGAATGCAAGTACTTGAAAAGGAGAAGAATGGAAGGTACTTTTAAAAACAAAAATCAAATATCTAGACATGAGAAACACACTGTCAGAGATTTTTTAAAAATACACTAAATGGGGTTAACAGCAGACTCTATACTCCAGAAAAATATAGATTAGTGACTTTGAAGGCATAGCAATGGAAAATATTCAAAGTCATTTGAGAGTGCATGGTCCTCCTAGTAACAGAGAGGTACAGATAATATCAGGATCCAAACAGGATCCACTCTACATGGGGAAACACCAATAAAATACCTAAGTACAGGTGGCCTGACCATTGGAGAAGCTGAAGGAAGCAGCTTAGAAGTTCACAGGTGTGTGTGTGGGGGTGTGTGTGTGTGTGTGTTATTTTTTATTGTTATAAAAAATAATTTAATTAATTAGGTTTTTTTTAAGAATAATATAGGAAAGGATGAAGCCATGGGCATGGACTGGGGGGGGCGGGGGGGTGGGGTTGTTGTTGGGGGGGTGCTGGGAAGAGGGGAGCAAAGGGGAAAAAATTGGAACTATTATAACAATATATTCAATAAAATATACTTTAAAAAAAGATACAGATTTTAGAAACTCCAAAAGGTAATTTTGATAAAAGAAATTTCTTAATTAAAAATAAAAAGAATCCACAGGTGCGAAAGCAGCAGCCTTGGTTAGCACTAGCTCTGGGGCAGAGGGAACCAATCTAGAAGAAGAGTCATTCCTGGAAGACTTGTAGTGAAGGGGGAGAAAGAAGGACGTTCCAGAATTAGAAGACGCTACTGAACAACACCCAAAGGCAAGGTGGCGTTAGTTTAAAAAAAAAATTATACAGAAGAGGGACCCTTGGACAAGGAAACCTGCTAGTTGTCCCAAATCCCCCTACCCTTTTTATAGGGATATTAGTTATTGCTATTCCCTATAACCAAGGCCCTTTAGAATGAACACAAAGGAAAGCAAAAGGCACACGAAATTACTATAAGGAGAAAATAAAAAGTGAGTATCCAAATTTTTCAGTTGATTAAATGCTCTCTAAGCTCCACTCAAAGTAACACTATAACACAATACGTTAGCATGAAGTCAGTTAAATAAGCGGTAGCAGGGTTAAAATAATACCGTGAATTAGAAATTCAAAATTCAGGATAAAAAAGGATATATAAAATACATTGAAAAAACTTAGTAAGGTGAAGAAAAAGACAAAATCATATTAGGAAGAAAAAAGTAAATTATAAGGAAAAAAGAAGCATAGATTTTGCTGAAAATATAATGAGATACTGAAGAGAATACAAATAACCAAAAGACAAAAGTTAAAAGACTAAAATGTGTTGAAGGAAAGATATTTCAAAGACAATCAAGGACTCAGCATATGTATAGTATAGTTTTGGGGAGGGGAAAAGAAAGAAAACAGTGGAGCAGAACTAATATTCAAGATTCTAATCCAAAAAAAAAAATTCCAAAATAAAATAAGACCTAAATATTCATATTAAAAAAAGAACTACAAGCCCTGGCTGCTATGGCTCAGAGGATTGAGCATCGGCCTGCGAGCCAAGTGTCGCTGGTTCGATTCCCAGTCAGGGCACATAACTAGGTTGGGGGCACAAGTGAGAGGCAACCACACAGTGATGTTCCTCTCCCTCTCTTTCTCCTTTCCCCTCTCTCTAAAAATAAATAAATAAACAAAACGAAAAACAAATAAATAAATTATTAAAATGAAGAAAAAAAAAAGAACTATGAAGTACCTGGGAAATTTTATCCTGAGTATTCAATTGTAAGGCATATCCCAGTTTTAAAGTGCTCTCTATGAAAAAAATAAAAGTTACTTATGAAGAAGTAAAAACATCAGGCTGTCATAAGACTTCGAAACAACAGCATAGATAGAAAAATAAGGGTGGAAAATTTTAAGACTCAGGATAAAGAAGTGTGAACCAAAGATTCTATATCCAGCCCAGGTGTCCGTCAATAATGAAGTCTACCAGAACAAATTCAAACATATAAAAACCCAAGGAATACTAAACTTCGGGTTCTTTTTCAAGGCATCTACTAAACTGAGTTTGCCCAACTAGGGTCTGTAGAGCAAAACCAGCTTGCCACCTGTTTCTGTTAGCGGGACACAGTCATACCTCCTAACTTATGTGGGTGGTGTGTGTGTGTGTGTGTGTGTGTGTGTGTGTGTGTGAGTGTGTGTGAGTGTGTGTATGCATTGCAAGGGCAGAGTTGAGTAGTTACTCCAGAACCTGTATGGTCCATAAAGCCTACAGCTTTTACTATCTGGCCTTTCAATAGAAAATGGTTGTCAATTCCACCACTAGAGAATATGCTTTCTCCAGATAATAGACACCTCGGGAACCTACCAAAATGTTGGGAGGTAAATACAGGATATACATAATTGTAAATTGCAGAGAAGAACAAAGATGAGGACAAGGGTGGGAGAAGAATATGTAAACGTTAGAGCTTCTAAGAAAGTAACATGAAAGGAGAAAAAAGAGGAATAGAATAATGTCATTAATGTTTGCTCCTTCCTTGATCTTAGCATGTCCCCTAAACCCTACTGTCGTCATCCCCACACTCGGTCGGCCACCGCGCTGAGCTGAGGTTAGTGTATGCTCAGTGTATTAATTGTGATTAATAAAAACAATGGCTCTGATCTTAAATCCCAAGTTTGATTCTACTACCACGCATTAGTCTGTCTGTCGGAGAGCTGAACTACACTTGAGTGGCCAAGACCCACTAGACTAAAGCACTACTGTGCACCCTCCTGGAATGTGTCCCCCAACCCACACCCCGATCTTCACCCTTGTAGTTTTACCATTATAATTATAAGAGGAGGCGTGAATAAATTGTGATTCTTCCCCAAAGCAGAGAGAAACTTGCCTAAGCTATTCATGCCTCCTTTTCCAGGGTTTCATATTTAGCACTCCCAACTGGGGTCATTGGAAATATCCTCTCAAGTAGGACATGACCTGCCAGCCTCCTGGAGAAAAAGAGAAAGAGTTATGATCCTCAAAGAGAAACTGCCAAGGGAACAAAACAATCCAAAATGGGTTATTCTGCATAAGAAAGAACTTGAATTACTCTTCCCACCAAATTATTCATCATCGTGCATTATGGCCTAAATACATGTTCCTGAGGAATGACTGCATTTTGTCCCCCTCAGAGGGTTATGGGAGAGAGCTGTGCCTTTCCCAGGGAAGGAATAAGCCTGTGACAAATAATACACTTACAGTAGGAGCTTGACAGTTTTCTGTTAACAATAGTGTTAAAAAATGCCACACTACTCCAGTACCCTGTGCAGAGAGAGTGTTATCGGTGCCATTACTCTCTTCAGCTGCTCATCCCCACTTTCGTTATTTTATTGTTCACAAGAACCAGTCTGCATCTCCCGGTGACAATATTTGCCCACATAAAATCTAAAATTAGATTCCACAAGAGGGGATCGTCGGCAGAAGCACAGCAGTGACAACGTATGTAACTGGTAAAATAAGCATGAAATATGCCAACTTAAGCATTTGCTTAATTTCACATTTACATATTAAAGATCCTATTGAAAGATGGGGCACTTTTGTGCTTAGTCGGGAAAAGAAAATGAAAAGAAGCTACAAAGGGCATACATGTTTCTATGTGATAAGCGTTTTCTTTTCCTTTGCAAATCTGTCCATATTTTCTCCAAAAAAAAAAACCCAACTTCATTAGATTTCTAACGAACACGGCAACGGGAGGCTGATACTAAATATCTGCATCATGAAATTCAGGCTAGTGTTGCGGTTTACATGCTGTTCGTTCAACCTGAGCAATGTATTTCATGCGTTTAAATGCTTTATACTCTCTTTGTCTGCTTTGAACGTGTAAGATTAAACACGAAAATTCATCACCATAGGTGCTTGAGTCAAAGTTGCGCTGAACATTTCCTTCATTCCCCATGTAGATGGACACAGTGCCATTGAGAAAACAGGTCTTGCAAATAATGTTTTCCATAAAGACTCTGAACGGAAACATTTGGCTGAACCAGCTGACTCAATACATCTCTGAGCCCACAAATCCAAATCGAAAGCCTTCAGACCCAAGGGGGACACCCTGTGGAAGCACAGGGGCTAAAATTATTTTTTGACACCAAAATGAACCTTTACAACAGATGCGGATGCACAAAATTTTCCTATGATTCCCTGAAATCCAAAATAGACTTCCAGACTCCCCACAGTCTTACACACATGGAGCTGTGAGCAATAGATGCATCTTTCCAGCTGTAGGTTCCAAACTTATCAGAAAAGGAGCAGTGAAATATACATGAGATTAGAAATGCAGTTCTTCCATTGCAAGGAGTGTGAACTTGACTGTGTTACATAGCCCTTCAGAGATTCCAAATCAGTAAATGGAGACCTTGGAAATTCCTCGACAGGCTAGGTTGTAAGGAAAACACATGCATGAACTCAGATAATCTGTGCCAGGTAGATGTCCAATAAACTTAAGAGTCAATTCACTAAGGAAACCACATACGACAAGTAATTGAACTAATGTTTTAAAGTTCTAAGATGTCAACATAATGTATGTACGTACTTGTGTGTGTGTGTGATATAGTTTCTAAATAAACTAAAATCATTCCAGAATATGTGCATTGAAGTAATTAACTACCTTAAGGAATTTTGTTGAAATGTATAGGTTTACAAACTCCTAACATAATCTTCCAAAGAAATTATAAACATTTTTTTCCCTTCAAAGATGTAGTGTTTGCAGATGCTAATACCTATCTTTCCTGAATCAGTTCCTCACATTTGGGGAGACTGTGAAAATAATAGTTTATCCTTTATTCATAGTTCCTAAGGATTTTGTCTTCTAGAGCCCAGAGATTCATTTTACAAAAGAGATAATGAAAGGTTTTTAGCCAAGGAAGTGGAATGTATCATGATGTAAGATATAAATTTTTATATCTTCCACACAGCAAAGAAAAAACAAACAAAACTTATTTCAATACCAGCAAATGGCCTTAAGAAAACATAATGCTTAGCATATGGCACATTTCACAATTTTTAACTTCTTTTAGCAATCTTAAGCACTTTTTACTGATAAAGGTATTACCTATGTATTATCTGTAAGAACCTGAAAATTACTGGGCTGAAAGTTGTGAAGTTTTGACTTATTAAAGGTACTTGATAAATCATGTTTTCTTAAAATAATTGGCACTAAAATGAAAATGTAAAATGCCTTAGACTTCAGCTTCAAAAATACCTATTTGTAAATGAAAGATTGGTAGTAGCAAATCTTTTTTAGAAGAAAAGGATTACATTGTACTAATTTCAATAAAAATTAGCACCTTCTTTCTTGCCAAGTTATTCCTTGAGAGATTTGAAGGGAAAATGAAAGAATGAGTCTGAAATTGCTGTATTAGAGTAAGGATGTCACATCTAAATTTCTTGTCAATTCTTCACAGCCACTGGAACAGAGCAGCAAAAAGGCAGCACTCCTTCGTGGGCAGGAGCCCCTCTTCTACACACAGACACCCCTGATGTAGAAAAGACTTCCCACTGAACTGATATCACAGAAACAAAATGTAGAGCTAAAAATGAGATCATTGAGATAAAAGTATGTTAAATTGTTTGATTTCCTTCCCTAGAGTTAAAAGAAATTGTATTAACATGAGTGCATTTTAATTTGTACTATTTCCCTCCAGGTACAGATAACTAGATCTGACCCAGAAAATCCGCTCAATAAATGTTTATACGAAGAGTGGATCATCCTGGTTTGAAGGGAAAGAACATTTATTGAAGATATTCACTGAATGCAGGCATTTTGCCAGACTCTTTATCTCAGGGATCTGACTCAACCTGCAGAACTACCTGTGAAATTTACACTCTCCTCCCCATTTAAGAAAAGGAAATTTCGAGAGTACAGAGGGAGTAACCCAAACCTTCCAACTTGGAAAACAACAGAACGATAATGATGTGAACGGGAACTCCCTGATTCCAGAGCCACTCCGTCCCTTCACTGGGTGGACACCATGATTCTTTCCCAGAGTCCAGTCCTGGAAGAAGGACTTGGATCGCCACAGTGGGTCTTCAGCCCAGAGAACCTGGGGCTTTACCTGTTTAGCTCCCCTCACTGTATGATTTGCTGTTATTCTCTGAGGCAGCTGTCATGTAGTGTGAAAAGCAGTGAGTCTGGGATCAAGTCGTGTAGCTTCCAATCCATCTCTGATAAGTGTGTGCTGGGCGGCCGACATCACTTAAACACTATTTCATTAAAGTTCAGTTTCCTCTTCTGTCAAATGGGACAGATACTTCCTCCCAGGGCCACGATGAGACAAATTGATCAGTGTGTGCTAGGATTGCCAGATGCCACCCAGACCCCAGCAGATACCCAATACGGACGTGGTTAAAGAGGATGAACTCAGAATTGCTGGTCAGTCCTCCTGCATGAGCAACGACCTGATGGTAAGTAGTCTGCTTTTCCCACAGTGAAGCCTTCAGTCACATAGAGACATGGAAGAAACAGGAAGGAGAGGTGGATAGGGCAGCGACAATCCCATGACTCACCTAGAGGGAGTCACAGACTTTGCAGCTCCTCTGATGGCAACAATAAAGAAGTAAATAAGCCATCTCAAAGTCACAGAGAAAATGTTGCAAGCTGAGGCTAAGCATAGAAGAAATGAGGCCCTACAACTGTGGTGAAATCAGCTGTCACAGCAACACGAGGTCAAGGTCATGCAGTAGGACACCTGCAGGCTCCTCCCTGCTCTGCTCCAAGATCACTGCCAAACTTCTGTCTCTTTCTTTCTTGGAGTTCCATTTCATTTCCTGTGTAATGGAGCCTTTGGACTCTACTGTCTTTATGTTTATTTTATTTATGTAGATGTCTTCTAGTCCTAGTTAACTTAGTTTTAATTAGGAAGTTCAGCTGACTTGGGCAAAATTCTTTTCAGCAACTATTGATTAGACAATATAATCTCTTTTCTCCTTTATTCTGTGAATGTTATAAATTATGTTATGGCTGGCATCAAGCCATCCTTGAAATTTTTGGAATAAATCCCGCTTGCCATGGTGCATTTTTCTTTAGAAAGTCTGTTTGGACTCCAGTTTGGTTAGACTTCCAGCTATTTTATTCCTAACACTGGTCTAATGTTAACATTTTTGTCCTTTTTTGTTTTTAAATCAGGATTAAGACTGTGGCCACTTCTTTAAGTGAATGGGAGAGATCTTTTCCTAAGGCCTGAGGTAATTTAATTAACATTAGGATCATCTCGCCTCTAAAGACTAAATAAAACTCAGTTGTGAAACCATGTTCTCCTGAGTTTTTCTTCATTGTTAATCATTAATCTTCTTTCTCACTTCTTTACAGTAGCTAAATTCTTCAAGTTTTCTACTTCCTGGCTCCGTTTAGGTATTTTAAATTTTATAAGAAAATAAAGTTGCATGTACAAAGAAACATGTGCATATAATCACCCCTCTTACTATCTTCCATACATGTAGCTATCACCTCTTGATTGCTCATGTTAACTATTTTTATTCTATTTCTTTTCATCAAATATCTAAGGTCTTTAGTCACTTCTTTTTTCTCTGCCTTTTCAAGAAAATTGCTTTTCGGTTTATATATGCTGTCTGCTATTGTTTTGCCTTTTATATCATTTATTCTAGATTTTTATCTTCTATATTTCCCTTTTCCTAGTTTCTTCTGTTACATTTTATGATTTTAAATTTATAAATTACATTTTATAATTCCTGTATTTGTGTCTTTTTTTCTTTAAAATGAATATATTTGAGACTATAAAAGTGCCTCTGAGTTCAGCCTTAGCTGTGACTCATCCTTTCGGCAGGAAGCTTGTGCTGTTATTCTGCACTTGAACTCAGCAGCTTAGTTTTTCACCTTTCTCTGCTCTATGCTGTGCTCCTAAAACCCTATGGCCATGGGTCGTATCACCCAGGTTCCCTTGCTGGACGGACTTCAGTTGAGTGTGGCCAATGGAAGGCATCAACAGGAAACCAGGAAGAAGGAAGAGAATGTCTGCTCTGCTCCCTCCTGTCCCATTCTAGCAGCTCTTACAGAGGCGGTAACCACACTCCTCCCAAGCAGAGTCCACTAACATTAAGTCCTCACTTGGTCTCCTCAAGTTTGGGGGTGACAACCGCTTCCCATTGTGGCTAGTCTTTGAGTGCCCCAACTTTTCCTGATTCTCTTAACTTTCCTAAAAGCTTTTAAAATTTTTCTTTATAGTTGACCATCTGAGTGGAATACTGTTTTCTGCTGAGACTCGGAGAAATACAATGTATTCATTAGTCTCTAAACAGTTTATTAATTCAAAATTATTTATATATTTTTCTTGTATCCAGGATCCAGATATTACTTTGGAGAGAGTTTCTTAATTTTCAAAGGTTGACTCTACAAGTTCCATCTTTTTTAAAATAAATTTTAGAAATGTAAAGACTCAAAAAATACGTACCTCTCATATATGCCTAAAGGATATGGCCCACCAAGATGAGAAAGTAAACCAAGAAAGACAATATGAGACCCATGAAACACAGGCTCTAACGGACAGGAGACAATGAGACTTTCCTGATGATCGGAAAGGAGCCTTCTGGTGCCAGGAACACAGTCCAGACTGGAGCAGGGGTGCTGGGCCCCCCAGAAGAGTGTTTCCAACAAAATACGAAAATTTGGAATTGCTGTCTTTTACGTTTGCACTGAGAAAAAATTTAAAGTTATTTTGAAGAGTTTGGGGGAAATTAATGATAAGGATCTTGATAACATTAAGGAAATGGAGAAATAAGAAAAGTGAAACCATATGATCTCACCTAATTCAAGAACCTAATGAACAAAACAAACAAATGAGAAAAATAAAACCAGAGGCCTGGAAACAAGGAGCGGATGGACAGTGACCGGGCAGGGGGGGTGGAGAGGGGCGGGTGGGGGGGCGCGGCGGGGGGGAGAAGAAGGTAAAGGAGGGGAAGGCCTAGCTGAGGAACGAGTATAAATGACCCATGGATGAGGACAACAGTAAGGGACTGACTGTGGGAGAGGGGGCAGGTAGGCAGAGCAGGGGACAGCAATGGGGGGGGGGGGGGGGGAACAACTGTAATGGAAGAACAATAAAAAAATGGAAAAAAAATAAATAGATTTTTTTTAAATAGGAAAAGTGAAAAATTATACAAAAAAGGAAATAGCTCACTGGAGACCCATTGCCTACATGACCACAATAATACAAACAATGAATACTGATCTAACCACAAATGGGAACATTTCCCTGTAGGGAGGGGTGAGGAAAGGAGATACAGCCTGGAGATAAATTATAAGAACATTCAACCCTTAGCTCCAGAACAAGGTGTCGATTCACAATATGTAAATCGATCAATCCAAAGTGGCACAGTAAGTATATTTGATGGGAATCAGGAGGTAAATCCCAAGAACTGCTCACAAGACTGGAAGAGATTAATTCTGAGAAGCCAGAGTCACAAGTGGAGGTGAGAGGGAGAGGGAAATGGTATTTTATTGTTATTGTTATTTTTACAAGCCTTCTCATTCTAGTTGCCATTTTTAACTATGTAAATGTATTGCTTTGATAAGAAATTATATGTTTAAAGTAGAAAAATAAGGAAGCTATGAAATTCAGGTTTCCCTCACCCAGGCAACCTAGAACAAAATGATGAAATTACTCTAGAAAGAGTGAAGCCTTTAACACCACAGTATGAATTACCTTAATCAACTATGTCTAAATCTCAGCAATCCAACAATTCAGGGTTGCCTAGGAGGCCCTTTAGGACATGTGGCAAAGGATGTAGCCTCCCTCTGTTCCTCACAAGTAGTAACGACCTTGCTTCAGCTCAGCCGAGACACGACTTCATATTTATAATATCAAGGGTCATTAGATACTAAATACCAAACTAGTCTGTATATTATGAAATATTTTCAAATTTGATAATTTACTGCTTGAAATGTGAGAGCAGTTTCATTGTTTTTCAGAGCCATGTATTTTTTCCCTTAGTCATTATCCCTCCTCCACCCTTGTACTTAACAAATCTTCCTTCGGTGTGAAGGGGGATAATTCCACGGCATAAATCTGGAAGCCTGTCCTCAGCACAACAAACCAATTAGCCTCGAAGAACAACACCGCAGAGTATTCTCGCTGCTTATTTCGACTTAATGTTTGTGTTTTAATAATAGCTCCATGAAACAGGCAGTGCTGACAGCGTATCAGCACTGCAGCTACTTGAAGCTTCTTTCTAGACATCACAGGACAGCGTTAAAGGTGCAGGGGACGGGCAACCTCCGGACCCGCAGACCATTTAGGTGGAAGTCTGCACACCTTTCAGAAGCTGAAATATTTTTAAACACCTGGGGTACGAATCTCCGTAGGCAATGATAGCTCATTTACCAAGATGAGTCTGTTGATGATTAATAATCTTTTTAAGTACAAATGTTCCATTTTTAATTTTTTTTAAAAATACATAAAATGTGGCCATGTAATGTGAAAGAAAAGGCAGGATCTCTCATTCTGAGACTGAGGCCCCCAAAACCTGCACGGTCCCTCCCCTATCAATCACTTTACACAGGGAAAATTAAAGTCCCCAGGAAGGAGGAAGACACTCATCAAATATCACAAAACCAGCAGGTGACAAAGCTGGAACCTAGCTCGGGACTTCGGATTCCTGGTTCACTGTTTCCTCCACTGTCTTTTTTTCTGCCTTTCTTATTTTAGGTGCTTTTCTACTTAGAGAAACTAAAAATGCATCCCTTTCTAGAAAGCTATAGAGATGTTACGACTCTGCATTCTCCCTGAGGAAAGAAGTCTGATAAATTATTTAAATATCCACTTTCCTCTGCTAAAATGTACACTATGTTTTTCTCTAAGTAAAATGTGAAAACACTTATTTTACGGAGCCATTTAAATGCACCATTTTTCTTCCTAAAAGCTTCCCTCCTCCTATATCCATGGCTTGGGAAACCTCTGGGGATATTATAATGAAATATTGATTGTTCTGCCTCTCATCTCCACCCTGTTCCGTTCTAAGGATCCTGCACCTCCAGAATAATTTTTGTTGAGGAAGCACTAATTCAGAAACTTGTTTCTACGTTTCTTTATAATAAAAGATCTCACGGGCCAGGGATTGGGCCCCAGGATTCCAATACCTCATCTCCTATTTGGGACGCCTCCTATTGGGACATCACATCTCATTAGCAGCAAGAAATCTGAATTACTGGCTTCAAAAGGGATCTTTCGATTCCCAAGAGATGAAAGGTTCAGAAACACGGCAGGGATGGAAAAGCAGGCTGACCTCTGGAATTGAGGGGGGATCATTTGAGCCTCCACTCTGAGGGGCACAAGTTCAGCTTCTGGAAAAGACTGAACTCTGCACGCCGCAGCACATTCCTCGGCTCGAAGTTCTGGAAGCAGTTTTGATCTGATGACGTGCTTTCTGGATTTAGAATCAGAAGAACCTAAGCCCCGCGCCCATGGCATCCTGACTCAAGTGATAACTTCATGAACTTTTGCTCAGTTTTCCCACTTGTAGACTGTTGATAAAGACTGCCTTTTTACTGATGTGAACATTTTAACAGATCACGCACGTTTAATGCCAACATAGGCCTGCAGACCCTTAAGAAACACAACGTCTCTTTCTTCCTTGAGAAGAAAAGGTAAAAACCACGTCCGTGTTTTTAAGGAAGCACACAGGGTAGTTTTTCCCAGTGAGACCGAGGAGGTGCTAAGAAGTCAGTCTCCCACGGATGGTCATTGTGAAATGGATCCATCCATGAAATTATGCCAGTAAAACAATGAGGTCGCGGTCCTCCCGGCTTCCGGCCAAGATGGAGGCTTAGACGGACACGCTCGGTCTCCCTCTACAACTAGAGAGGAATACAACTACTTCAAAACAAAAGATAACTAGAAATTCCAGAAAATAAAGCTACACGGAAGCCCAACGTATGAAGTTATAAACCAGCGGCGCCCTTTGGGCAGGTAGGGGGAGCGAAAGGGGGCGGTGCTGTTTGCGGTCGCACCAGGGACAGCGGCGGGGAGAACAATCCCAGCGGCAGGGAGGACAACCCCGGCTGCAGTCGAACCCCCGGCAGCTCGCGACCCCAACGCTGGGGAAAGCAGCCACCACATCGCCTTGAACAGTGAGGCCCAGGGGGGCGGGAGGACGGATCCCGGTCTCCTCGCGGAATAACTGTGTGAATCCATCTTGGACCCCCGCCCCCACACAAACCGCCACAGGGCTGCGAAATAGGTTGCAGACAGGCGCCTGTCGCTGGGTTGTGACGACAAAGGGCCACAGCGCAGCGAGAAAGGTTGCGGATTGGCGCCAGTCACTGGGTTGTGACGAGTGCACAGGCACTGCCCCCTACAGCCGGCCCAAGAAAACAAAACGCATCTGTCAAAATGAGGCAGACAACTATAGAAATCCCGGTGGCGCAGCTCACCAGGCAACAGATGAGGAATCTGACAGATGAACAGATAAGAAACCTGTCAGAGGCTCAGTTCAGGGCCATTGTTATCAGGTGGCTTACAGAATTCACAAAAGAGCAGGAAAAAGATAAGAAAGAAGCGAAAAACACTCATAACGAAAGGAACAAAACCACATACGAGACAGATGGTGAGGGAAAAAAATCCAGAGTTCATTTCAACAAACCGGAATATGGAGAAGGAACAAGCAGTCAACCAATGCAGCGAGAGGAAATGGGAAGCAACGATGAGAGGATCAGAAACCTCTGGGACAGCTATAAAAGGCCCAACATAAGAATCATTGGCTTGCCAGAGAACGAAGAAGATGAACTAGAACTTGAAAAATTGAGTGAAAATATAATAAAGGAGAACTTCCCAGACTTGGGGAAGGAAATAGACTTACAGGTCCAGGAAGCACAGAGAATTCCAAAAAAACTGGACCCAGGGAGAACCACTCCAAGACACATTATAATCAAAATGTCAAAAATTAAAGATAAAGAGAGAATCTTAAAAGCAGCAAGAGAGAAGAAAAGAATTATGTACAAAGGGGTCCCAATTAGACTATCAGCTGACTTCTCAAGGGAGACCCTGCAGGCAAGAAGGGACTGGCAAGAAATATTCAAAGTAATGAAAATCCAAAACCTACAACCACGAATACTCTATCCAGCGAAATTGTCATTCAGAATAGAAGGGCAGAGAAAGTGTTTCCAGGACAAAATAAAACTGAAAGAGTTCACTAGATCCAAACCACTGTTATATGAGATGTTAAAGGGACTGGTTTAGAAAAAGGAGGATCAAGACAATGAAATCTAAAATGAAAACTGCATCACAAGAAACAACAACAGAAGCTAGGGAATTGAAACAAGGGCAAACTAAACAGGCAACGAGAGTGGAAAAAGAACTATAGGTACGGGGAGCATATTGGGGGGAGGTCAGCAGGGAGGGGGAATGGGGAGAGGGAGGGTGATGATATAGGAATTGGGGATCATGGTGGGAGGGAATGGAGTGGACGGAGAGAGGTTGAGAAGAACTGTATGCACAACTAATGGACATGGTCTAAGAGGGGGGGACAACTGGAGGGAGGGGGGCCACAAGGTGGAGGGGAGCAGAGGGAAGGGAAATTGGGACGGATGTAATATTATAATCAATAAAACACATTAAAAAAAAAAAAAAAACAATGAGGTCGCCAAAGGAGAGGAGGGTTTCAGAAGAGAGGGCTGTTTTGCTTTCCTGCAGCTGCATAATGAAGCAGCAACCACGTATTTCTCATGGTTCTGCAGTCTGAGCTCAGGTGGGATGCTCTATGGGTCTTGTTTAGGGTCTCATATGGTTCTCGTCACATGGGAGCTAAAGGTGAGTCATCTGGAAGCTGAGACAGCTGGCTCCCTACCCTCTTCATGTGTTCTCGGGGCCTCCCCTGCCCACCTGGTCTCTCCAGCAGGGGAGCTGGCCTTCTTACATCTCTGCTCAGTGCTTCTGTTCCAAGAGGGAAGAAGCAGAAGCTCTTAGACCTTAATGTCTGGACTCAAGGCATTGCTTCCTCCATTTTCCATGGCAAAGTCATCCCAGGCCCAGCCAGTGCCAGGGGTGGGGATGATGGAGCTGCAGCCCAGAGAGCTCATGTCCCTGAGTAGGACCAGCTCAGGGTCCTGCACACAAAATGCATTCACTACATAAAGTTTAGATGCCTGAAAGGACACATAATTCCCTTAGTCCCTTTAGACCCTTGTCAGGCTCATCGAACTAGAACCTGTGTGGCTGGCCATTCAGGAGTTTCCGGTAGAAACCTGCCGATTTCACCACCCACGATCTGAAACGTGAATATGCCTCAACATGATCACAACCAATGTAATCTGGACCTGGCTGTGTGGTGGCTGTTTACAAAACACTCCTGCTTTTTTTTTCCAGGGCCCTTTCAAAAGCAGGGTCACCCTATGTTGTTGTTGGTTTTTCCCCAGACCCAAGTATCAGGCCGAGGTTTACCTTGGCAAAGAGGACAGTCAGAGCCTGTGATTTCAGGGGCCTGGGAAAGAGACACCCCCACAGGTCTGTGGTTCTCTCACCCGCCGATGGCTTTCTGGGAACAAAGTGTTTCGTTCCATAAAACCTGGTTTAGAAGCGGGACAGAGTGCGTAGAATCCTGAGCCTGTTATCAGTGACTGCTGTGAAGTGCCCCAGGAGAGCAGATTAGAAAAGGGGAGTGGGGTAAATAGTGGGACAAAACGGTGCCCTAACATGTATAGAGAAAATGGAAATGAGAGTTTTGAGGCAAAATTTCAGTGATAGCCTTCCTTCCCCCCTCCCCACTACCTCCTGCAAAAGCTGAGCTCCTCCAAGCTCAACTTAATAAGGATGTTTGACTCTATAAGTAAACCCAAACAATTCTTCAGGAAAGACAACCTCCCAACTATTTTCTTCATTTTTCTCTCCCAGTTCTTGGGACTTTTCAGCCTAAAATTCAAGAGATCTTCCATGAGCCATCCTACCTTTCGTGACTTCTATTACAAGATACATAGGAGCACCCAAGAAATATTTGTGGGGAGAATGAAGGTATGAATGGCACCACCTCTTTCGCCCCAAAACATGCCTGTGTCAGCCTCGCTCACAGGTTTGCAGTGGTAAAAAGTTAAAAAATAAAAACAGAATTTTACCACATTGGCCTTTCTTTGCCCAGGGAATCCCTTTTTCTGGTATGCTCTACCCCCATGAAGTTTCGCAACTAAAATTCTACTCATCCTTCATAGTTTGACTTAGAAACACCATGTCTTTCAGGAACTCTCCTGAATCTTTATAAAGAATTTCTCCTAAAATAACAACTCTAATTATGTCCAGTATTATCATTAATTTGACATTTTCTGAATGACAAATTGGGTCCTGGGGCCTGCAAATCTGAATAAGGTGAAGAAGTCTTATTATCAAGAACCTTAAAATCCAGCACAGAGAGAGAAACTCATTAAGAATCACCATAAGGTATGATAAGAACAAAAGCATACAGAAGGCACAGCAAGGAGCCCTCTGGAGGGATAGTTCAGAAGACTGAGAGGAAACAGGATAGGACTGAGGAAATGGGGAAAAGGCATTCCATCCTTCCCTGTCAAGCCAAGTCTTGAAAGTCTACATCTTCATGCCAAGTCTGTGATTCCACAGGACTGTAGAGGTGGTAGCTGATGCTAGAGGTCAAGAGGAAGACAGGGATCAGATCACATACAGCCCCTAGGTTACCTCCCAAGGACTTGAAACTCCACTCGGGGTGATGGAAAGTCATTGCCAGGTTTTTAGCAGGGAACATGGACCATTTCTTGCCCATCGTTGGAACCCAAGGTAAACAGGCACAGTGTCTGAATATAGTAATCATCCTAAGAGCATATATTGAGTGTTTATTGTGTATGTGGCCCTGTCTTTTTGCATGCATTAGCTAGTAGGTACACATACAAGTCTATGTTACTAAATTAAATAAAATTGCAGCTCCATCCCATCCAAAGTAAAAATAGAAACTGTCATTCTAGCTTTAGCAGAGAGCTGGAAGATTATAAGTTTAAAGAAGTTTAGTAATGAAAAGGGATCAGAATAAAAGAGAGAATATAATTATTTCTCAGCTAAAGGCCAAACCAGAAAGATTCAGGAAATAAAAAAAGATAAGTAAATTGCTTAAGTGGTAAAAGAGCAAAAGGGGATTTTATAAACACTTTAGGGTAGAAATAGATAAACCACAGAGAAAAATGAGTATTCTAAGAAATGAGTAGGAAAAGAGAATTAGCAATAAATGAGAATAGCTGAAATATTGAACTCGTTTTTTGCAAGAAAAATGAGAGGAAATAACTTAGATTCTTAGCAAGTAATAAAAATCTCGAAAATACTTAATTGGAATAGAAATCTGGTGAGAAAATAGTCATTAAATTTAATTCATCATTTTTAAATAGACAGCTCACAGCCTTGACAAAGAGTGTTTCCACCAGCTATGAGATCAGAGTTAGTTCTCTCCTTCTTCAGTTATAACTTCTGAAGACCTCGACCCTTAGGGAAGAGAAGATGTGTGTGCAGCAGGTATGGACCCTGGAGGACAATGCCAAGGAACGTGGTTGCTGGGGACAGCAGCGGCATTCAGGGAAATGCAGGGGGGGGTAAGGGGGGGGCTGAGTTCTCACCGTCATTCACTGCCCCCAGCAAGAGCACCACTGAGCTCTTTTAAGTCACTCAAATTCATGGCTGTGAGGCCACTCCCCCAACCTCTCTGAATCTGCTGTTCTTTCAGCTGCAGGTTGGGAGCGCCTGATTAGTGCAGCAATCAATTCTTTTTGCTTTCTAACCCTCACTTTTTTCACATTTTTCTATGTCTGGTATTTTCTGTAAGAGGCAGTAGAGAGAAGAGGGAGGAGAGAGAGAAACTATATATGCCTAGATCTCTTTGTGGGATAACATCTATGACACTTTGGACAATTTTCCAATGTGTTGCTTACTGGCATATCTGTCGATCTGAAACTGAGGCTTTTGAAAAATTGGGTAGTGGGGATGGCTATAGGAGACAGAGCACCAGAAGTTATAAGGAAGGTAATCCAGGTTGAACTGGTGGGTAATTAATCAAACATTATGATCTCAAAGCCAGAAAGTGTGGGGGGAAAGAGACCCAGCTAAAATCAACAAACAGAATTTCTATGGGAGCGAATTAGCTGTTCCAGGGAAAAGACATAAGGTAGGAATGTCATATCAGAGAACCAGAAAGGGATAGGCAGCCACATGGTTATGACACCATGATAAAAGCTAGCCCAGCAGAAGAAAGGCAAGGAGGCCACAGTTTGAATCAGTAACAATAATCAATATAATGGAAGGTAGTTTGTCCACAAGGATCTCGATGAATGACGAATGAATAACTAAGAGGACAAACCAAGGTCTTCTTAACACAGGTTCTTGGTATCTTGTGTGTCCTAGAAGAGAACCGCCAATCCCAATATTTTATAAGCCCTTTGCAGTGATGGCCATGACTTTGAGGATATAAGCAATTCTATCTGTATGTTCTGAGTGTGTCTAGTAGCAGAATCTCCAAACCCTAAATCCAGACTTTTTTCTAACTTGTGAAATTGAGAAAAAAAGGTCATAAAGCGGTAAATAAAAACAGGAAAAAATATATATACAGGTATCCCCCATATAACACGGTATTCTATACCACGGTTTCAGTCTAACACGGTTAGAGAATTGGGGAAAACTCCCATATAACATGGTACATCTATACCACTGTTTTGCTTGAACACAATATGACTGTAGGGGACATACAAGAATTGTTGGTAGAAGAGAAAACTGATGAAGCAGTTTTGGTGGAAATGACACCTGGAATGTGCCGAGATAACTTCGGGGACGATAGCACTGATGAAAACAAAGAGGTTAAACAGTTTACTCTAAAACGCGTAAAGAAAGGCCTAGACTTAGCCGGACAGTTAGTCATAGTTCTTAAATGAAGATCCTTGCACTGACAGGAGCACAGAGTTTAAGAGAGAACTTCAAAAGTGCTTAGCACCTTACAAAGAAATTTATAAAGACCTCTCATCTAAAAGCAAGCAACGTAAAATAGCAGATTTTCTTTTGCAAAAAGTGGAGCATAGAAATCAAGATAATGCTGAAGAAAGTTCAGAGGATGAGGATATCTTGTCAAAAAGAAAATGCATGCGGTTAATGGCGCTTAGTGGTAATGACGAAGAAAATGTTACTTAATTCATATTAATATGTAATACTTTTGATGAAAATTGCTTTAATAAAGATATTTCTCTTAATTATAAAAATATAATAGTATTTTTTCTTATTTTTGGAACCTAACCCCCCTTTTTGTACTAGTTCTTCATTTTGTATAACACGGATTCACATAACGCGGCCTTTGTTAGGAGTCCAACCGCCGTGTCATATGGGTGTTACCTGTACAAAGTTTTCTCCCAAAATGTTCATAAGGGCCTGCTGTGTTCAGAAGACAAGCACCAGGTGAGAAAATGGAGGTTTCCCACTTTAAGAAAAGCTGCTCCAATGCGATACTTACCTCTTTGAGGAAGGACAGACACATAGGTGGTATGTGGACAGAGGCCAGAAGAGAAAACAATCAGGGTGGGAGGACCTTACAACCCCATTGCCAATCTCACCACGCCTGGGCCAACTTCTCACAAGGACAAAAAAAGAGAGATATTAAGGAAAAAGGAAAAAAAGACAGAAAAGAGACATTTTGAGGCCAAAAAAAAACGTGTCTCATTAGTACAAAAGCCATGTATTTGTTTTCATAAGAGAAAAATAATCAAAATCATGGTTTCAAAGAAATCAAGAAGGTCAACATTATAGCTTGCCGTTGACTTTTTACTGCTGAGAAAAATCAAGATTCAGAGAAGAGGAATGACTGTCACATGAAGACACAGTCCCATCTGGGGGGCCGTGAGCCACAGTAGACAGAGCCTAACCCAGGAGCACGGAGGACAGGTGCCCAGAAGCGCAGTGAGACAGAGCAGTTGCAGGAGGAGATCCAGTTGACTTAACCACCTGCTGGAGCCTCCCCAAGCTTCCTTCCCTCCATCCTCTTCCCCAGTGGGCTGGGTTAAGTGCCCCTACTGGACACACACACACACACACACACACACACACACACACACACAAGTGGATATTTCTCAATCAGTTTTCACATTTTTTCATAATTATTTGTAATGTTCTCATTTACCTCTAGATCAGGGACCCTGTCAGGATAAGGTCTGCTTCCAAGGAAATGGTGTGACTCTGGTGCCTTACTCTGTAAGTTTGTTGAATGAGCAAATGGACGCATGAACTAAGTGAAGACTCCAAAAGTAGATTGTCTAAGACCCTAGCGGTGTAACTATGACACCAGAATTGAGACAGGAAGGCATGTGTTGCCCCCCCAATGCCCAGCACTCACCTGTCTCACCAAGCAACTGCTGGAGAGTTGGTCCCTCTGCCTCCCTCCCTGTGGGCTCCTCCGTAGGGAATAACTAACTAACCAAACAGCCTGGCCAGCAAAGAAATAAATGAAATCAGTGTACGTCGTTAACCATTTATCTACCTACTCTGTGGGTCTTGAAGTGAATGCCAGTTTTAAAAAGTGACCCAGCTGAAATGTTTGAAATCCAGGAAGGTTAAAATGCACCCTAGTGAATGCGATGCAGCCAACACGTAAGTCAGGTGTGCTCTGGACAATTCGAGGAGAAAGTGCTTGCTAAGCAGATGGCGTGTCTTTTATCACTCAAGCCTAAAGCCCACCAGGCCCCAAGTCCACTTCCCCAAGGCCTGGCTGATGCCCTAGTCAGAAGCATCTTCTACCTCTAAACGCCCCCAGGCATTTTCTTGGTCTCTGTGTGTATAGCCTTCACCACAGTGGGCCCTGTACACTGATGAGCATGCATGTTTGTGCAACGCTGTCAGACTGCGAGGTCCCTGAATGCAAGAACTGTTTCTAACTCATCCCTTCAGTCACGCTCCCTAATTTGATTTCTACAACACAGTAGGCCCCTACTTTGATTTCTACAGCATGGTGGGCACTCATGGTAGCGAGACAGGTGTCCTAAGAGGGGTATCCTCAGCAGCATGACGAGCAGTAGTGGGAGCAGGAGCGACCTTGAGTTAAACAGCTGGCACTCTGTCAGGTGTTGGGCACAGGCTGTGTCTACCTCTTTCATCCAATTGTAAAAGCAGCTCTAAACAGGAGGTGCTTATTATCTCAATTTTACAGGCTTCTTCTCTTACAGGTGAAACAAAAGATATGCAAGATCAAGGATTCACACTCGCACATCGTTGGCGCAGGAGTCTCTTCTCTTTCTGATTGAGCGAATGAGTGGGCTCTGCTCCTGAGGCCACAAAAATGCTGCCGTCACTTGCAAAGTTAGCCAAGTCCAGAGGCACAGGCTGTTTCTGGAGACCCCCCTTCACCCTCTACTGCTCCTGCACTGACCACTTGCTCTGCCCTAGAGGATTGTGGAATTTGGGGTTGATATGGCCCTCAGAGATAAGCTCAGATGGACTGAAACCCTGGAGGTGGCATGGCATGACCAAAGGCATTCAGCGAATCTGGGGCAGAACAGAGCAAGAAGCCCGGCATCCTGGGTGTCAGGGGTCAGGTGCTTTCTCCACTATTCCTCGGTTTTTCTGATGTTGAGATGCCAGGCTCAGTCCTCAACACATAGAGAAAAATCCAAACAAAAGCCCAGGACAATTTCCATCTCCAAATCCCAGATGGCATAGCCAAGGTCACCCATTATTTCAAAAGGATGACAGTAGGAAACCACCATAATCTCAGCCTATTTCCCCTGTTCCAGTCAGCCTCTCATCCCCTCTCCCCAGACCAACTATTCGTGATCGGGGCTGGAATCCCTCTACGAGACACCACGCTTATTATAAGTACTGAGAGGCAGTCCCCAACTTCCTGTTTAGCAGAATTAAAATGTAAGCCATGTACCCAATGCATTAGCTTCCTGTGTCCCTTTGCTACTGGCTTTGGCCCAGGAGTGCCCTGGCTGTTCTGGGTCATCTAGTGAGAAGGTGGGGTCTCCAAGTGAGCCAGCCTCCTGCAATCACAATCCCTGTCTGTCACCCCAGTGGTTAGCTCATCTTGCCCCAACAGAGACACACCTAAGGGAACAGTGCCTTCTACGTGGAAGACTGGAGCTCGGGGAACTTAGGAAAGTACTTCACTGCCCCTGAAAACGGGGCACATGTTCATGTAAACACAATGCCATAACAAAATAACAAAGGACTGGTTTTCTATATAAAGCGTAATACTGCGAAGAGCACAGTATCTCATTTTCTTTTGTTTAAATTGGATTTGAGTCATCCTATTGCTAGGAGAAATCACTTAAGCTCACTAACAAAATACACATGAAGCGTGGACACTAGTTAGAAGTTCATGGCCAGCAGCTCTTTTCCTACCCGCAACACTTCCTTCCTAATGTAGCTCAAAGGCCATCTCACTCCAGTCCCTTCCTGAGTGCTCCCACACCCCAGCCCAACTTATGAGCATGTTTCCTTGACAGTCTCCCTTTTGACAATAATGGCATGGTGACTTTTATTATTATTATTATTATTCATGGGTCTTCAAGTCAGTGACAGGTGCATTGTCACAGACCCTTGCTTGTGTCAGGTGAACAAAGTTGAATTGGATAGAAACGGACAAGGCTTGACACTACTCACTGTGCCATGAGCTGACTGTGTGACCTCTTTATGTCTAAACTTACTTACCCGAGGTCTGTCTGGGAAAAGTCCAGCCATTGTTAATATAACGAGAAAGGTTTGTGTGACATCAATGTAACCTGGCAGCCAAGGAGAGTGGACTAGAATGTGCATGTGGGAACAATGGCGACTTCACTGTACTAGGCAGTGGGGGTGGTTGGCAGATGACCTTGAGTGAGCATATATACTATGTGGCCATTAAATTCAAAATGACTGAGCAAGGAGAGCAACAATTCTACATCAAGTTTTGTGTTAAGCTTGAACATCCCTCTGCAGACACTATCTGGATGACTCAGGAGGCCGCAGCTCTGGGCAAGTGGTGATTGGCAGCTTCATCACGACAATGCACCCACTCATGCATCACATCTCGTACAGAGATTTTTCGTGAAACATCAAATGACCCAGGTGATTCAGCCCCACTACAGCCCAGGTTTGGTGCCCTGTGACTTCTGGCTTTTCCCAAAACTAAAATCACCTTTGAATGGGAAGAGATTACAGACTGTTGATGACATTCAGGAAAATACGATGGGGCTGCTGATGGTGATTGGGAGAACTGTGTGAGGTCCCAGGTGCCTACTTTGAAGGGAACTGAGGCGTCATTATCTTATGTACAATGTTTCTTATATCTTGAATCTTCTACAATAAGTGTCTCTATTTTTCATAGTACATTGCTCGATACTTTTTGGACAGACCTCGTACAGGCAGGTCAGACTGAAAAGGAGGCTTTTGCCTGAGGTCATTGATTTTCCAAGAGTTCTCACCACATCAGCAGCCCCAGCATCACCTGTGAACATGATACAAATGCAAATCTTCAGGCTCCGCCCTAGACGTACTGAAGCGAAACTCTGGGGGTGAGTCCTAGTGATGGGTTTTATGGAGCTGCCAGGTGATTCTTTGGCCTGCTTGTTGAAGTCTGGGAATCATTGTCCTCAGAGCTTCTGAGAACCCCCAAAGCTCTATGTGCATATATATGTCCCTTTCCTGGGGAGAGTTTGTTTAACTTCCATTGTATTCTCACAGGTTTCATGACCTTAAAAAAAGATGAACATCCCTGCATTAGCCTTGCCCTACAGTCCCTTCTTGCTATCAAATGTCATGAATCTTACTAGAAATAAAAAGAACATATGACCATTAACACAAACACACTTAATTTCCATACTGACTGGTTAGATGAACACAAACTAAGGGACCAAAACCATGTGCCAAAATGAAGTCCAAAAGGGAATAGAATTTAGACAAGTCTGCCAACTGCCCTGAAAAATGAGTCCCAGACCTCAGTCCCTCGCAAAGTCCTGGTGCCCGTGCCCCCCTCCCCACCTCAAAGATCATAGTTTCCCAGAGTTAGAAGGGTCATCAGAGTTCATCTGGGCTCTGGATATGTATCAGGACCACCAAAAGAGAGTGCACTCCCAGAGATGCCTCCCTAATTGGTCACCGGTAGGCCTGACCCTTCTATATTTATGTTACCCAAGTGGTTCTACAGCATGGCTAGAATCAAGGACCACTGAGCCGAGGGGAATGTTTCTCAGAAACATCCTGTGTCTGTACTGGAACAAAACCAGGTCATTCTTGTGCATATCAACCACTGACCCTGCTGTGAAATGACAGAGGTGGCCCCAGGGGTGCAGAGAACAGGATGGGGACTCAGGCCTGGACTTGGGATCAGAATCATTTGTGAGCTCAGATCCTGGCTCTGCTATTTCCTGGCTCTCTGAACCAACCGGAATCCCCTGACCTTTGAAAGCTAGGTTTCCTTGGCTGTAAAACCCAGGGCGGTCTTACCTTCTCCCATGTTGTGACGAGAAGTGAGATAATGATACAAACGGTGCTTTGTAAGTGATGATACACCAGGCCGTGGTATGGTGGTGATAAAACCATGTCCAAGGGAGGAAAGTAAAGAAAGCTTCCACTTTCTTGGCGGAGGCTGGTGGCAAGATTGCCACCACAGCATAGAGCAGAGGTGTGTGTGTGTGTGTGTGTGCGTGTGTGTGTCTTGGTTGGGGGGGAGCTGATGGAGGAACCCACATGCCCAGCAAAGCTTTCCCATTGAGCTCACTTCTTCCCAGTCTTTTGGACTGGGTGTGTGTGTGTGGGTGTGGGGGAGGCCTGAAGAGTTAAACTATTCCAAAATTCACGCTATCAGGCTTTGCCTGTTGCTGGCAGGATTGTTTTTGTTCCTGCTAATTAAAAACAGGTGCATTTGCCTGAGACTCGTGAGGGGAACCTTTGGGGCCTGGTTGCCCTGGAGACTAACATCTCTGCAGGCAATCAGTTTCAGGGAAGAGTTCTAGCTTCATTTACATATGAGAACTTGGGTTTCACCTGAGGTTCATAAAAAGAACAGAAACATTCCGTATGCTTAGCAGTTCTCCAGGAGAGAAAATGGCTTGATTAAATAGCTTGTCACAAAGGCACAGAGTAGCAAAGAATGAACACACTTGGTAGTGGCTGCAAAGCCAGGAGCTCAGAATTCTGGGGTCAGGGCTGCCACAATCTCTCTAGCTGACCTTGCACAATTTAAAATACATATAATATTGGCCACTAAATTCCTTAAGTCTGGGCTTTTCTTTCCATCTTAAAGATGTGAAAATTGAGGTATTAAAGAGAATCCGTTGCTCAGAGTTCCTGCACTGGGAAAGGATGAGCCATAATCCAAATCCAGCTTTCCTGCACTGTGACTCTTCCTCCCTCACTCAGCCTCTTCCTGCTCTGAGCCTCAGACTTCCATAAAATGAGCAATTTGCACTATGCTTAGCTTCTTTTTTTTGCCTCCGCTTTCAGAACACAGGTCCACTTTATTGTGGAAGAATGAAGTGCTTTTCCTTCCGTCTAAACCTGTTCGGCCATCTCAGAATCAAGATGGTTCCTCAGGTCCAAGTCTGGGTTTTCTGACTCTGGGCCAACAAGAGAAGGTGCAGCTGAGAGATAACAGATGAGTGAGGGAGAGAGAGACAGAGAGGCAGCTATTGGCCCGGGTAACTGAACAACTACTCCAAAGCTTCCGTTTGATTTTCAGCTTTGTGGTCAGAAATATTTGAAGCTGACATTTGAAGAGGATGATCTGGATGCCAAAATGAAGCAAAGAACTTCATTTACTGTGGCTAGGATCTGTGCCCAAGGATTTTATGTCCAATACCCCCCTCCCCCCCAATTTCTAATGGATGACTTGGGAGCCAACTTAGTCGGACTTGTCTTCAGTGGGGCTGTTCATCGCAATCCAGAAGGCAAGCTTTCAAATTATGAGAGACTTTAAAACTCTATTGGGGGTTGTGAAGAATGAGACGATAGAAGTCCAATAATGTTCCCTAACTTCCCCGCACAGCATGAAGCAGGATGAGAAGAGTCTTAAGTTCGTGAATAACAGAGAGCGATTTGGCTGGATTTACAACCTTGGAAAAGTTTAGCAATATCTATTTCGTTGCGCCCTAGTCAATCCCTTGAGGATTTGGAAACTTGTCTCTCTGTTCCTTCCTTTGAACAAAGAAACTCCAAGTTACCTTGCTGAACCTTTTCCTCCAACTTAGCTCTCAAGATATTGTTGAAAGCAAATTTTCGAACAACCTACCAGCTTTTCAACCTCACTCAACGTAGCTGTCACTCAACAACTCGGAAGGAGCTGTGAGAAAGTAGAAATTGCACTGGTCTTGAAATCTCCTGCCTGTTTGACCTTGAACAAGTCACTTCCCCTTTTAACTCAAGGATTTTCTCACCTGTTGAGACAGGAGAGCAACGTCTCCAGTTTCCATCCCAGGCACCCATGAGGCTCGCCCGGATTGGGATGGATACTTGCTGAACCAGCCTAAAACACTTTTATTCCCTATAGCACTAGGGCTGAAAGGAAGGGACTCTTCCATGGGGGGGATTCCTGGGGTCACGGGACATGGGCAGTACAGGACTGCATGTGGGTTTTATAATGAGGCACACCTGGGATCGGAGCTCAGCCTTGCCGCTGACCACTCCCCTATGACCACTAGCCCTGGTTCCTTCTGTTAAATAAGAGTAAGATGTCTCTCATTTGTTGTCAAGATAAACAAAATGACTTAAATCCAAACAGCTAGCATCGAGTAAGAATTCAATGGTTCCTTCCCTTGTAGCGTGGTGAAGCACCCAGATCCTAAAGCCAGTCTCTCTGGCTCTATAAATATCCTATGTAGCTTCTTAGCTGTGCACCTTTGGACAAATTTCTTAACCTCTCTGAGTCTCAACTTCCCCATCTGTGAAACAGAGACAATTATAATACATAGGATTGTCATGAGGATTAAATTACTTGAAAAGTGCTTAGACAAGGGACCTGTCCATCGTAAGTACTCTTTTTCGAACCATTTTAACAAGAATTAAATCTCTTCTTTATTCAACCTGTGCTAGGAAATGGAATGAATCATAGGAAAGTCTAACACTAACTCCAGCCCTTCCTCACCTCACCTCAAAAGGACTAACTGTTCCAATCAGGAAAACCTGCCTCCCACCTACACCTACACAAAACAGAAAGAAAGAAAAAAACACAAAGAGAAAGCATCCCATCAATTCACCACTGTGTCAAGTGACCCAGTGGCTCAGAAAGGGAGAGGAAGGTTGGGCACATCTGCGTATGGCAACCCTCTTCTTGTTTCTCTCGATTAGGCCTCCTCCTTCCTGTGCTCCGTCACCGTAGAAACTGGGAATCCATCCTTAGCCAGACCGAGTTTCTCCAGGTAACTCATGAAATTTCTCACTATGTACTTATCTAACAAAAGAAATCCCTTTAACAAGTCAATTTAGAGGTCCTATGGTGTTCATTTGTTACAAGGGGATTTTTATCAGAAATAATGTTACAGACCGAGGTTTCATTTTGCCTGCTATTCTATATCTTGGTCTGGAGCTACTTTATTTTAAATGACACAAGCCATGGACTGAAATTTCCCAAGAGCATTTCAAAGAGCAATTTCTCATTTCCTGCCCCTACAAATGTATGTTCTTAAAATAGAATTGTGCTAAACAGCTCTTCTGAAATCAGGTTAATATGAACATAAAATGACGGGGAAAAACTTGAAAAAAAGACAGAGCTTTTACAAAACCCATCTATAAAAGGCTGCATCTCAGTCCACAAAAAATGAAAACAAACTACTCATTGGCACTGGAATGTATTTAACTTTCCTTCCCTCGTTAATTCACAAATATTGATTGGCTGCCTTCTGTATTCCAGAGGATGCCATCAGCATTGGAGTCGGTAGTCTGTCAGAAATAAGAACAAAAAGAGGTGAGCAGACTGTGGGCATGTGCTGTGGTAGAGGTAAGCGCAGGGCGTGATTAGAGTTCAGAGCTTGCTGTCTCAATCGCTGAGAGATGATCAGGGAAGGATCCCCTGAGGAGCATCCCAAGATGTGAGTCTTTAAGGACGAGCAAGAGTTAGGCAAAGAAGGAAAGAGCCTTGATCACAAGGAGGAGCTCAGGCCTGAAATCAAAGACACCCAAGGTCAGGAGACAGAGCATGGGTAAAGGCCCAGGGAGACAAGGTGAGAGGGGAACGCCAAGGCCAAAGCAGGAGAAGCTGTGGAAGCTCAACTGTGGGATTCCACTTCTACCCTGAGTGCTGTAGGAAGACATTGCTGGAATTTAAGCGAAGGAATAATGTGTTCAGTTCTGTGTTTTAGGCAGTGTGGGTGGTGAAGGACATCAGACAGGGGAAAGGGGACCAGTTAGGAAGCGACTGAGTGACAGTGACCATGTGAATAGAGAAGAAGGTGCAGAGATGAGGGCTATTTAGAGGAAAGACTCCAAAGTCTTGTGTTTTACCCTCCTATTCACCTCATCAGTAAGGCAGGGGTTTCTACTCTAGGGTTACAGGGATAACCAAACCCACAATACCTGGCACTGGGCAGATGAGATGGACAGTAATTCATTAGTCACAGAATTTCACCACCCAGGGAAGGAGGACACCACACGCCACACCAGGCCCTGCAGAGGGTATCCATGGGAACAGACTGCACCAGCAGGGGTTATGGGAGGCAGTTTTTATAGCAGCAATAGGGTGAAGTGCTCCCTGGTTCCCCTGGGAGGATGTGGGAACCATGGAATTCCATGGGCTGGCAGGACAATGAAATCTGCTACTCAGGGATAAGCAGGAACTGTGCCCGGTCCCTGAATAAGGAGCACTCTTTGGCGAGGGGACCGTATCTGAAGGAGCAGTCGGGAAGAGAACTTGTGGCTAAGTCATTCAAGGCCCCCTTGATTTTACCAGATGCCAAGGCAGCACATAATACTGAAGCTTAATTTTAGGTCTTAGGCGATAGCCCGTTAGTGGGAAAGATACAGAAATTAGTGTGAAAGAGGAGTTCAGACATTTCTGGGATTTCTGACTTTGGGAAATGAGTAGGTGACAGGTGATGAAGGGTGTAGAAGGTGAGTACTCTGAGGGACACATGATGATGTGTTCATGTTGGGCATGGTGAGCTGAAGAGGTGGAGTAGGAAGAGTCTGTGGATCAAGGTGAAGATACTTCATAATTAATTGTGTGCAGATATCTGGAGGGTCAGGGAAGTTTCACTCTCCACCTTCTGGGATCCCTTCCCTTTGCACACTCCCCACTCAACAGCTTTTGGTTAAAGCCATTCAGTTTGGGAGTATTTGTTATGCAGCAAAAGCTAACTGATGCATGCAGACTGGGAAGTGAGATCAGAGCCAACGTTTCAACAGTGAATGACAGGGCTGGCCCTGGAGAGGCAATCATGGAGACAGAGCAAAGGCAGGTGATGAGTTTAATGTCCCTCCTTCCTGTTTTTCTAGATGCCCAGCTTATTATCAAAAGTCACTGCTGAAAAAAAGTTATCATTATATCCACTGTGTCTTTTGAAAGGTGTATTAGTGGTTAAAGACTGAGGCTCTTGGGTCAGGATGGGGTTGCATTTGAATATAAGTTCTACTCCTCTCTTAGGAACTATGGGACCCAGCACAAGTTACTTGACCTCCCTGATATTTGCTTTTTTAAACCTCTATAACTGGGCTAAGCATAGTACGTATTAGGTTGTCATAAGGATTAATTCAAGATGCTTTATAGCATGCCTGAGTTGTTATTTGTCTCCTCTCTGCATTAACCTGCTTCCTGACACAGAGAAAAGCAAAAGCCCCCTCTCTGACCTTGGCTCCTCGTCTAGAACACCAAGTTCCTATCAGAGGATCTCTAAGTTCCATCCTACCCTCACATTCTATGGGAGCAAAGTGTAGGACAAATACTCTTTCGGATTCAATACTTACAAGGCAAACACATTCAGGGAATTTTAAAGGCCTTTAAATAAGTGTACTGCAGCTGTACAGGAAATATTCATTGTTTGCTTTATTTTTCTTTTTTCCTTAAAGAAAAAATCAGAGAGCTACTTGTCAGTAGCAAGATAAAGCACATTGCATCTACGTTATATCCCGCTGACAGTCTGTTTTGTAGCATGGGTAAATAGAATGCCTAGATTGCTTTCAGTAAAAAATATAGGAAGGATAGCATAGATCAAGTCCACAGAGCGATTTTTCTCACTGTGCCTACTGTAATGTGCCACCGCAATCTCGCCTGGCAGATGGGCCACCATGTGACAGCTAGCTGCGAAGTCCTGTTTGATAATTTATTGGCTCATCCACGTTGTCTCAACAGATGCCGCCTGTATGCAGATATGGTTAAGCCCACGGTGTGGGTGTCTGAGGTTCTTTTCTTGCCAATCGTCTCAGCAAAGCGGACAGTGCACCGCGTACATGCCCAAGGTTTACAGTTCCGCTCCCAGGCCAGTTCTCAACTCCCTATCCATAAGGTTGGCCAGATTGTCACCTCTCTTCTCTTTGTCACCCATGGATAATATTAGAAAGCAGAGATAACACATGTTTGTTCATGTTACTACTGGAAACAAGTCATCTGCTGGCTGGACCAAGAGCAAGAAGGCCCAAGGATTTGCTCCACATAGAAAAGGTCAGAGAATGGAAAAGGAACATGTTGGTTATGCATTGCTGCATAACACAGTGCCTCAAATTTAGCAACTGAAAACAACACACATTGATGATTTCGCAGTTGCTGCAGGTCCGGAATCAGGCGTGACCTTGCTGGTTCCTTGGCTTCACAACCTGCCGTGAGGCCACAGTTCCGGTGTTGGCCATGCTGGGGTCTTCTCTGAAGATCTGATTGGGGAAGAATCTGCTGCCACAATGTGGAGAGCAGAACCAATAAAATGGTGTTGGTCCGGTCAAGATAGCGCAGAGTATATAAAACAAAGTGGAGTCACTCATGTCAACCAAGAGCGCTGCCAGTCAGCCATGACACTTTGGTTCAAGAGGGAAACTACCGAAGTCAGAGCAGACACATCTGGCAAGGAGACACACCCAAGATATCTGCACATGTGGCCAGAACAGTCATGTCTGCAGAGCGGGACCACCCATAGACAGGCTCCTGGGGAAATTCCACATTTGGCTTCAGGGGTGCCATGAACTTATTGAAAAGACCCAGAAGGGTGGAGCACACCACTTCCCAGGTACAACTGAGGCAGGCTCCAGACCACTGCTGAGACAGCCATGCTCCACACACCAGAGTGCTGCTCCACGCCACGCTGATGCCACCGGAGGCTCCACCCTGCTGGACTGAGGACTTTGCCTGTCCTGCTGCCCACCTGGCTCCAGAGATTCTTCCTTGCAAGATGTTGACAACTCCCTTGCCCACTGTGCTGTCTCTGGACCTGCAGACCAAGACTTGGACTCGGGTTCGTTATCCTCCATTGATTGCTGTGTGTCTATTTCTCTTAGATTTTTAGGGTGTGAGTAGGATATTAACGTATGTTGATGTTCTACTCCGAGTGACCCTGTATTCAATAAAACTGAGTGAATAGCACAGTTACTGTGTGTGACTTGTCTCGTCTTTGGTGCCAGGCTGCTCAGCAGGCAGCTAGCTGAGCAGTTGCCCAGCTGACTTATAGGAAAGATGATATCACGAACATATGTTCATGGCACACAATTATCCATGAGGTTGTGAGTAGGATTCAGTTTTTCAAGAGTTTTTGGATTGAGGGCCTTTGATTCTTGCTCACTATTGGCTAGAGATACCCCACCCACTTCCTTGCCAGGTGCCCCTCCCAACATGGCAGCTTGTTTCATCCAGGCCAGAAGGGAGAGTCTACAACAAGATGAAAGTTACCATCTTCTGTAACCTAATCGCAGAAGTGCCAGCCCATCACCTTTGCCGAGCTCTGTTAGTTAGAAGCAAATCAAGGGGAGGGAGTCAGAGAAGCCATGGGTACCAGGCAGAGGTCATCGTGGGCCATCTCAGCATTGGCCTGCCACCACAGAAGTCAAAACTGGGATGCCATGCATGCAGACGGTGGGGCCTGGACATTGTCCCTCCAACCACATGCCTGAAGCAGTACTGTGGCCACCCAGGATGAGGAATGCCCTTTTGCAATGGACAATGCTATTTTACACAGAAGCACGGCATGTCACCTCAGTCAAAAACGCATGTGCCTGGGGACAGAGCCCGCTCACTATGCAGGAAGAGGAGGGGCCTGTGATGAACTGGAAAGTTAGGCTCCAAGTGAAAGCCTTCAAATTCTTTCTCCCCACCTGCATCCCCTGCCTCCCCTGTGACCCATCAGACATAACATCTCTGAAACAAATCAGATCCGTGGGCCAAACACAGCCCAGGCCTTCAGATGTGATCCTTTCCTACAGCTTGATGCACCCAAGGTCCAGCCCCTCCCTGTAGGAGGGGGGAGAGTGCCACAGTCTTTACAAGCACATTCTCACGCCCGACGCTCAGCCTTGGAGCACCCGCCATGGAGTCACAGAGTCGGAGTTGCCCTTTCTGGAAGGCAGGTCTCAGATGGCCAACCTCCCTGTACCTAGCTAGGGTCCTCTCACCAACGTCACAGGCTGGAAACAGATGCATACGGGTGGCCCCTGATAGGACGAGCTCATAGTCTACAGGAGCAGAGCCGTGAACCGCAGCTGCAGGTGGTAAAAGTTGCACAAAGTGCGGTGGAAACAGAGAGGACCGACTGGGGCAGCAGCGCCCACCAGAGCAGGCGACACACTGCTCATCTAGTATACAGAGCCCCGGCGTGCACCCTGGAGCAGACATTAGTCCGGCCCTCGGCAGGCCAGGGGGAACCGGACAAACAAGGCCCTTACGCGGCAGTTGGAAAGTTCACACTGGAGCCCGAAAGGAAAGGGAGACATTTATCTACTGAACAAGAGCAAGAAAGACTCTCCACCATGGAGAAAATGGCAGAGGCCACAGCACGTGTGGGAAAGATATCCGAGATTTTAGGAGTCTGCCAGCGACCTCTTTGCCCTCCCCAGCAGCACAGCCTGCATTCTAAGGAAACCAGAGGGGGTTTAGGGACAAGGCGGTGCCCTGCTCTGCTGTGGACCACCCACGCTGAGATGAAAGCATCAGGGCTCTCTAAGCAGGGGAACGGGCCATCTACTCAAATTGGCACTTTTAGGAGAAATGTTTCTGCAGCTGGGTGGAGACTCCTTGGAAGGAGAAGACAGGAAGCAGAGGAGTTGTGCAGAAATGTAGTAAGGTGGATGACGGGAGACAGATGCCACTAGATCACGCACCACCTTCAGAGAAGCCCTCCGGAAAGGACCCGGCACAAAATGCAGCGGCCACTGTAGAGACACATCTCCCTTCTGACAGACCCAAGGCTCCATGCATGAATGTGGGTGGGGGAACAAGTTTGAAATGGAAAGGGACAGAGATTCTGAATTATGCAAACTAAAATCAATCCAAGAACAGTACAATCGAATCAAGTTTTTCCCAGGGTCTCCTCTGGAACTTCCTGACAACCCTAAATGCAGATTACTGCCATTCAGGAGATGTAAGAGATTTTAACATCCCACAAAATATATTCCAGAATATGTAACGGTCTACTTGGTGCTCATTTGAAATTCTGCTTCGGAATAAATCACTGGAAAAAAAAAAAGTTGCTTTCATATTCCTTTTACTACAAATGCCTCACAGATGAATCCGCAGAGCCATGGGCCTGCCTGCGAACTCTCCTCTCCAGATATACGCAAAAGGCTTCCTAGTGTGCACTGATTTATCAGATAATGACGCTGAGCACTGAGCAAATTTAAGGAAAATCCAAAGCGCCATGCCCCCGTGGAGCTGAGATCCAGCAGTGGGCCCTCGGGGTCCTCGTCCTTTCATTTATAATCATGTCCCCTAGCTATCTGGAAAGGCCAATACCTAGAGGTTTCCTTTCGACCAGAAAAATGACCCTTGGTGAACCTCAGTTTTCATTTTCTTATATAAAGACAGAAACTCAACAGCGATGGGACCTTTTAGGGAAATGTGCCAAAGCCCTCACTTCATTTTTCTGTATTTCTGAGAAGCTGAGACATTTCTTTCCTCCAGGCATTTCCTCCCCTACCCAGTTATCCCTCCAATGAAAGGCTGGCTTAGATTCACGTGTGATACTTCCCAAATGTGAATATATCCTACAAGAGAGTCGGGTCTTTCAGCTGTTCCCACCTTAATGAGAATTGTTTTGAATCCATAATTCTCTAGCACCACACTGAAGGCTGCCTGCTCAGGGGCTGACAATTTCACTTGGAAAGACGACTGTGAGATTCCAGTGAGGGTAAGCAAATTTCCACAGTGATTCTACTTTCCCATGGTTTCTTGAAATGGAATGTATGTTCCCAAAAGAACTTTTACGAAGACCGACTTTCAAATTCAGAGCCTGATGCCTGGGTCATGCAGAGCATTATAGCCCTCACAGTTGATGATAATTATGTAGCGATCATAATCACTCATATTGCGACTATGCTTTTTAACACACAGGGTTTTCCCAAGTATGATCTAATAAGTATTGCCCCAGGGAGACCTCTTGACCCTGTCCCTGGCTCTTGCCCCCACATCAGAGCGGTAGTACAAATTTCTCAACTAGAAATATTCACAAATCCTAGAATTCAGTTCATCTTGGTATGTGCCATGAGGAAACAAGCCTACTAATTCCTTCTTTACTGATGATTAATAAAATCATCTAATCTAGCCTTACTTTTAATCTATAAAAGATGTTCATAACTGTAGATGATTATTATTTAAAAGTTTTGAAAGTGACCCAAAGCACTTCATGGCCTGCAACACACCCTGCATTTTGGTTCATGTTTTTTGGTGAAACGAAATAAAATGTATCAGCCAAATTTTTCAACTCACCCTTTGGATTATTCTCCCCGTGGGAGTATATCCCCCTAGTTTTAAAATAAAAGTCAGTGAGGAAGTAGGACTCGCTTGCCAGAGTCCATGCAGCCTTTGGCTTCTTTAATTGCTTCTTCTCCTGGTCACATCTATTCTAGAAATCCTGCATGGCCTCCTAGGGCAATGAGGCTGAAATGTTGATGTTTTTCAGTTCTCTGTATAACCAACATTGAACTTTTCTTTGGTTTTAAGTTTCTACTACAGTTCCCACGTTGACAAGTAGATGACAAATACCCACATATTTTAAAGAGAAGCTCCCGGCTGTCCTTGTAGGTGATGCCAAGAGGCAGCAAAACCAGTCCTACTACTCTCACACCTGCAGCTCATACAAAAAATAAAATAAAATAAAAAGATGTGAAATCCAAAGGAGATTGATTCGTGTGCTAGTTCCTTTGAAGATCATGTCAACCTGGAGGGCTGGGGCATGATGTCTCTCCTTCCCAGGAGGTGTTGCTCCCCACCCCAATCGGAAACTGACCAAGACGAAGCTGCAGCAGCTTCACTGTTTGATGTTAGAGCCACCCCAGAGCTGGATGTTTGCTGAGCTTCATCCTGAGCTGCTGCTGAAGAGGAACTTGGTAAAAAGCATTCTTCAGAGAGCTCAGCCTCTAACCCCTGCCATTAGGTGGTGGACAGAGGCTGGTGCCTGAGTCCTCCTGGCAGAGTCTGGGGGTGAGAGGTTGACTGCAGCTTCCCTGGAGACAGAAATTAGAGAGAGAGCCCTGGCTGCTGTGGCTCAGTGGATTGAGCATCGGCCTGCGAGCCCAGTGTCGCTGGTTCGATTCCCAGTCAGGGCACATGACTAGGTTGCACGCCAGATCCCCAGTTGGGGGTGCGAGTGAGAGGCAACCACACAGTGATGTTTCTCTTCCTCTCTGTCTCCTTTCCCCTCTCTCTAAAATAAATAAACAAACAAATAAATAATAAATAAAAGAAATTGGAGAGAGAACTTCAGTGATCACAGTCTGTGCTTTCCCTGGAGGTGGGGCAAAGGGGCAGGTTTCCCAATGCCCAAGCTGCGCCATCTTGAAAGGACCTTGGCCAATAGGAACACCTGGAGGAGCAAAGAGCCCCCAGAAGAGAGAGACTCATGGGGTAAGCCACTGGAGCAGCAGCTGTGGGTAGGGGGGCATAAGAAGTCTGCCTGTGGATCAGGGAACAGCAGGGAGGACGAGGTGGGCACCTGAATGTTCGCATGGGCGAAAGTCAGCTTCTGTGACCGGCTGCAGACAGGACGCGGATTCCAGATTCCAGTAACACCAGCCATGGACTCTGCCCTTTCCCTCCTGTCCCTGTTCTCCACTCCAGCCCTAAAATGTGCAGAAGCAGCACAGCAGTGAGGGGAAGTGAAAAACAGACCACGCTACGCTCACCCGCATCCTGTTGTCAAAGTTTGTAGGTAACCTGAGCACAGATGGGGAAGCATGCAGTAGAATGAACAATGTATGTTTGGACTTAGAGTGACTGGACTTTTTAATACATGAAAATCAAACTGCTCCTATAGCTGAGAATGCCTGAAAAATGTTCCACACTCTGCCAGCAAAATCATCCAGGGCTGGAAAGTGTTATCTGACAGAACAGGATTGAAGGGCAGAATAGATCAATCAGAATAGACCCTCATGAGCCTCACCTGTTCAACAAACCGGTTAAAACCCTGTTCTCACCAGAGGCACATGTGTGCTTCTTGACAATGATTCCTAAATGGACAATAAGCCTGAATATTTTCTGTGTTGTCAGCATAGGACATCCGGCCTGACTTTGACATTGCAGACGTAAACAGATTTAAGATCCGAAGGAGCAATGGATCACGTTATTAACCGATCGCCGGCAGAAATATTGCTTTTTTAATCCTGGCTTTTCGTGGTAAACATCACAATATATATATTTTTTTTATTATTATCACAAAATAGCAGCTGGAGAAACCGGGACAAGGGGCAGGGAGATAAAGGCGTGTAATTTTCTCAGCAAGTCTCACGAGCTCCGTTGCTAACTGAATATTTACCCCTTTCTGATAGAGAGCAAGAAGCGCTCTGCGATGAGGATCTGGGAGACGGGCGCTGGCGCAGGGAGTTCCTAACCCAAGGCCGTGCCGCTCGCGGGGCTGAGGCCAATGGGTCAGAAGAACGACTGAATGAACGATGCATGAATGAGTGAGTTAATTATTAATTAATACAAACAAGAACGTTAGGGACCTGGGACCCCACCCCCACCCCACTGAGATGGCTGATAAATCCACAGTTACGCGAGATCAAAGTGCCACAAGAAGACGCTAGCTAGCTAAGGGAGTCAGGGGACCTCCTAGCGGCCTTGAGTCATGAATTATCTAACAGTCTCTTGGAGTTTGCAATGCGTTTTTCAAAAATCATAAGGGACTGGTGCATGGGTGGGGTTGCCGGGCATAGAGATCCAGAGGGAAGCAGGTGCCCTCCTTCTCTCTTGCACATCATCGGCTCTGGCTGGGCCTAAAGAAGACAGGCGTGCACCGCGGCACTGGGTTTTCTGCCACAGCACATGGCTGTGGAACACGCAACAGGGAACGTGGGAATGACATCAAAACAGTGCTGGGGTCACAATTCACAGCAGTTCTTCCCCAGCACGGCAACACCTACCTTATGCTATTGGGTTGGCCAAAAAGGGTGCCTGATTTTTTTCTGTATGGTGGCTCTAACAGCGCCCAGTTGCCTGTAACATCATTTGAAACAATTTTGTTGGACTGTATTGGGACAGCTGCATATCAGCGCGCATTTAAAAAACATCAAAACGGGTGAATTTTTGTGCAGCCATTTTAATATTGAAGGTGGAAGAAAATATGTAACTTTTTTGTCATATTATGCTTTATTATTTCAAGAAAGGTAAAAACCCCATGGAAACACATGCACAAAAATAAAAATGGTGCCGTGTATGGAGAAGGTGCTGTGACTGACAGAACCTGTCCCATGTGGTTTGGGAGGTTTCGTGCTGGAGATTTCTCGCTGGACGCTGCTCCATGATCAGGGAGACCAGTTGAAGTTGACAGCGATCAAATCAAGACATTAATTGAGAACGATCAATGTTCTACCACATGGGAAAGAGCCGACATACTCAAAATATCCAAATCAATAAAGTTACTGGTGAAAATAAAAAATGTGTCTTTTATTTTACGGAAAATGCTTTTTGACCAATCCAATAAAAAAGACTTAAAAATAAAAGAAGAGAAACCTAACAGCCGCTGACACAAAGCACACTCCACAGCTGTGCGCGGCGAGCCGTGGAGAGAGCCAGCAGGCAGCTCCGTGCCGGTACCCACCTTCTTCCACCCCGGCGGCTGGGCCACACGGTCTGCCATGGAAATGCTCTCTGCACGATCCTGCCCAATCCGTGTGCCTCTTGCTCGCGTCTTCTGAAAGAGGCAGCCCATCCCTCCCTTCAAGGTCCTTCCACCCTGGCTTTATGGTAGAATTCTGTACTCACACTAGTATTTCCTGAGTTATTAGCAAGTGAAGACGGTTTTGTTTTTTCCCACTGTGCCGGTGTTTTTATTAGGACGGTTACTGTTTTTCTCTGCTGGTATGGCAACAAGGCTGAGCGGCCTGGCCGGGTTTTTAATACTCGGCTTTATGCAATGGGAGGCACTTTAGGGTTACAGCAGTGGTTTTAGTGCCCCCTCCCCCACCCCCGCAGGAGTCTGGCAGTGGGAATCTGAAGAGCTGCGGTTCCAGATGCCACCCCAGCTGTAACTCAGGGACTTCTAGGTCAGGCTACACGGAAGCCAGGCCCTTCACCCTAACTGTTCTACCCCCTCCCCATTGACACGTTGTCTGGGACTGGCAAGGAAGAGCCTTTGAGACAGATTTCAACGTGTGCTCCTCCACAAGGCCTCGAGGGACTGGAAGGGAGACAGAAAGGCTCCAGAATGACGCAGACGTCCAGGGTCCCCACAGAAGACCAAACTAAAAAAGAGCACCCCGTGATTTGCCCGGGTTTGCATGGCATTAAAGGCATCAACGTGACCTGGGCATCGGCTACTTTCCCGAACGCTCCTTCCTGAACCGGATCCCTCATCTACAGGAGAGAAATTGCGCCAACACTTGGCACTTTCCGGTTATGCCAAGGCTGTGGCCAGACTTCTGAAAGTGAAGGCAGTTACGGTAAACGCCCCTGCTTCTGCCTCCATCCCCTTTTTGTTAGCATCTTCTAAAGCCCTAAAAATGTGAAGGGCTCCTCACAACAGATGCCATCGATGCAGTTTCTATAGTTACTTCTGATCATGAAAAAAGGCATGTTTGGTCGAGATTGGAGATACTGTAGACATAGAACTCATATTCTACTGGATATTGTTCGGCAGGCAGCTACCTGCGAGCTATTTTTTGTCAAAAGAAAGATGCTTCCAGAATGCGGGCTCTAATTCTGGCAGATCGTATACAATGGTAGTGTGAAAGCTGGGGCCGGTTTCCAAGGCCAGAAGGAGTTATGTTCCTTGCTCAGTAACACTGGGACTCACGCCTGATTTTCAGACCAATGTTCTTCCTGCCCCGCCTTTCTTCCCTTAATCAATAGTTGTCTTTGCTGAAACTGGAAGGCACAAAAGTAGTATTTGTGGAAATTTACCCCCTCAAACATCAGTAGTTCTTTCCACAACCATCTAAGCTTCTTGGATCCAAAAATCAACCTAAAGTAAAGAGAAGCAGCCCCCTTTCAACGAGGAGACACAACACAAAACAAACCCCACCATTCAATGAAATGATGGATGGTCCAGGGCAACAAGGTAACTGATTATTAACTGTAACATTAAACAAGCAGTTAACAAGGATTAATCTTCCAGTCTGTGCGCAAAGTACACAGATAACTCATTAGCTTGCCAAGTCCTCTCTTCTCCCGGCATCCTGAATAAATGACCCTCTTGGTGAAAACATGAGTGATCTTGCCTGTGTGGAAGGGCCTAGCAAAGCTAGGGGAGCGCCAGTTCCTGGACACTGGCCAAGGTGAGCGGACTGATGGGAATTCGGCGAGAAGAAACTAGGACGCACGCACTGTTTAACCTGCACCGCCACGCGGACGATAACCTCTTTAATTACAGAGGCTGCTTGGTGATGATTTTCATCATAGTATCAGAAACCCCATAACTGGCCTTTCATCTTGCATTTTAGCTACTAAAATCAAAGTCATCCATTTTAAAAAGCCTTGTTCGTATACTGTTCACATGGATCCATGCGGAAGGTAAACCATTCCAAGGTGAAGTCTAACTTGTGGGTTTTTCTCTTCATTGGGAAAAACAAAAAACAAACAAATCCAAACCAGTTTGGTTTCTGAGAGGTACAAATATGGGCCACACATATAGGGCACTTTGATTATAAATAATGAGGTGCCCAGGGAAAGTTGAACCCCTTGTTCTAGCAGACCTCATCAGCCTGGGATTTTACAAAAGGAAAGGCTAAATTGCTTGATATGAAAATAATGTTTATGTTATCAGAGGACTGTGAAAAGTAAAATCAAGCCCCACTTTCTCAGCCCCCAGCCTCCCTGCCCATGGGCAGCTACTATTCACAGCTTGTTTTCAAATTCGTCTTGTGAGCTTAGATCATGTTATTAAACCTCTCCTCCTTGCTTTGTCAATTTTAGATCGAACCTTTTCCATTTCTACTATAAAATGAGGATCTAGACAATGAAGCAATTAGCACATTGATACAAACTTCAACACCTCCTCCCTCCTCTTCCTCTTATACACTACAATGTTAAAAGGTAAACAGGCACATCAACATATGAAGCCTTTATCTGAGCAAACATCTGTTCGAATTGGGCCGCTTCCAAGCCAAGGTGGTTAGAAGCCCTCCCTCCATCACAGGAGTCGGGGAAGAGATTTTTCTAGAGAAGATGCAGCGCACAGCACAGCAATGATCTGATTGGCTATGATTTACACAGTGGTCTTCCTTGGGAAAAGCTAGCTGGATGTGATGGGTTGTCCCTAGGGTTCACTGTCTCCGATTCAAATGCAGTGACTCTGGCTTGGGCTTTGGTTTGCTCCTCTAACCTCCCACAGCATCAGAGCCACCCCAGTCTAACAGCCTCCTTATTTAAAAATCTTAACACTAGTTAACTGTTATTTATACTTCGCCAAGCTTTACATTTAAACCTTCTTCTGTAGTTTCCGTTGGTCTTCCATGCTGAGTCCATAGGTTAATTCAAAAATACAAAGAGCCAAGTAATCTGATACACCCATTTTTTTAAAAGCCTTGTTTTATACAGAAGAGAATTCTCAAGCAACAAAGTCAAACAAGCCCTCATTTTGTTCTTCTATAGCTGTCTTCATGCACGCAGGTCGTTCAATAGTGCCCTCTTTTTTTATACCCTATGCAATCCTGTTGCTGGATTCCTTCTTTATTCTGCTAAAATATCTCTTACAGCTTTTTTGTTTTGTTTTGTGCTTTGTATAGGCTATCTGAGAGGTAAACTCTGAAATCACATATGTCTAGAAATGTTTTGTTTTGCCTTTACATTGGTTGATAGCTCATCTGGATGTAGACTTTTAGATTCAAATCATTTTCTCTCAGCATTTTAAAGACGTTGCTTTGTAGCTATTGCCCCTAAAGCTGCTAATGCAAACAATCTAAGTTTGCATATATTTGTTGGTTTTGTTGTAAATAACATGATTCTCTTTTCTTAGAGCACGGGAGATTTCCTTTCTATCCTTGGATTTCTGAAAAATATATATATTTTTTTCATTAATCTAGGATATATCTTTTTCGATTAATCCAGCTCAGCTTTTCCATGAGAAGATTCAACTTCTCAGCTCAGAAAATGATCTCCCATTCTTTTTTGATTATTCTATCTCCTGTATCATTTCTGTTTTCTCCTCTAGGATTCTAGCTGGCAGATGCTGAAACCACTGGATCTATCCTCATGTTTTTTTCATTTGCTTCTCCTGTTTCCTACCTCGGTCTGTGTACCCTACATCCTAGATTTCGGCTCTGCGGATCAGTAAGTTGTGCTGATGTCCTTATTTTAGTTTTCCTGAAACTTACATTCTCAAAGGGCTGGGGCACAGGATAGGGAAGGGCGGTGTTTGTCACATAGTAAGTGACAAATAAGATATTCGCGAATGCATGGAGCAAATGGTGGCCAAGTGGAAGGCAGGGGAGACACGTGACCCACTTAGGAAGCAGCCACCCTCTCCAGGACAGCCCGTGTATCTGTGAAAATGCCCAATGGCCTGTGTTCACACCAATGCCTCCGAGGGCTCCTGGCGGAGGCCGGGCCTCCTTCCCACCCAGAGCCACGCTGGGAGGGCGGGTGCCGGCAGCTCATCTCAGGGCACCATCTGCAGCGGGGCCTCCGCAAGCTCGGAAGGCATTGGCCACTCCCAGGAAGAACAGGACGTGCTTTTTAGAAATCGCGGACCTTCATCGCAATGCAGAGGAACCTGGGAGCTTCAGGGCCATCTCTCCTGGCCTGGCCTTCCGCCCTGGGCTTCGTAGCAGCTGCTCTTTTCAGGAAGGAGGAAGGCAGAGCAGATGGATGGTTTGCTGACGGGCTCAGAATACTTGCTGGAGCACAGACAGCGGGGTGCGTGCGGGCCGCTCCCTGCTCCCTCGGAGGACTGTGCACACGTAGGAGACCAAACCCAATCGCCACAGTGACAAATAATCTGATTGTCGAGATTTTGTCCTGATTTTGTCTTGGGAATTGGTGTCCTATTTTCAGCCACAGATTGTTATCAGACCATGGATTTAGCATCTCCAGTCCCCTTTGCGTCCTCACCTATAATGGTCTCTGCTTTCTCTGCTTACTTTTCAGGGTGTAAACATAACACCCCCAGAGACCAGAGGAAAGACACTCCACTGCCTGGCAGATGAGTGGCACCGGCAGTTGCTTCTTTATCCAACCAGCAGGTTTGCTATTTCTCTCAATCTAACTGGTCACCTTTCCAGTGGCTTCTCAGAAATTCCAGACCGCAAACCACTGCCTATCCAATTTGTACATGGCAGTTCAAGACCCCCTGCTTTACTGTATAGACACCAAGGCCCAGCAAGTGGATGGGGTTTTTCCAAAAGGAGAGATGACTTTGCTGCCTCACTCAGGATTTTTTTTTTTCCCAGTGGTCAATACCCACCGGCAGTCTTTAAGGGACCCTGAGTCCCACTTCCCACAGGGCAATGTGGAATGTCAGAGCTAGAGCCCAAACACACGGGGAAACTGAGGACCAGAGCAAGGAAGAGATGACACAGTCTGGTCAGGCCTGGCCCACGCACACAGTAGGGGCTCAGCTCATGAGGGCCGAGTCTGAATCGAAAGCGGAAAAGGATGTTCGTTTGCTCTGAAGTGTGGTTAGGGATGTGGGCCTTTTCTTTGGAATCTCAAGTACAGTGATGAATGGTGAGACCTAGATTCTACAATTGCGAAAGCCCAGAGCCAGGGACTTCTCCGCTGAGCTGCCTTCTTGGACACCCCCGCCTCGGCAAAGGGAACACAAAGGTGAGTCTCCTTCTGGTTTATTATGGCTAATGGACACCATGTCCCCCTTTACTCTTTCCTGGCATGAGGCTATGACATATTCACCAGCCTCTCCCTGTCAAACTTGGAAGCGCTCGCCTAGGTTATGAAATGAAATGCTCCAAAGCAGAGCTTCTGCTCTTGTCCCTCATCAAGGGGCTCCCAATGGTTCATCAAAACCTTAAGAAGGAAGCACCGCCAGGTGCGTGCACAGCAAACCTTCCCATACCTGCATCACAGAGATGCTATTCCTCCAACTCCACACATGAGCAGAGCGAACACAGACATAAACAATATAATCTCTTAGCAACTGCACATGTATTTCCACATCAGAGCCTCGCTTTATCTCAGAGGTTAGAAACATTCTTCAGTGGTGAATAATCTGCGATAACATCAGCAGATTTCCCCAGAATCAGCACGGCCCCTGGCACACAGTCAATGCTCAAGGCATTGCAATGTAATCATTCATTCATTCATTCACTCATTCATGACCCTCAACCCCATTTAATGTCAGTGGAAACTGAGTCTCAGGTACAAGGTGGGACCTACCCAAGCTCACAGAGTATCAGTCAGAATACAAACTTAGGTGTTGAGATTCTTAGGAATTTACTCTTTCTTTTTTTTTTACTATAACTCTCATATAATCCCTTTTATATTTTGAACTAATTTTCCAAATATTTCAAGAGTAACCTTGAAGTAAACTATTTTCTTTCTGAAAAAAATGTTTCTAGTATTATTGACGTATAACTGGCACATAATATTGTGAAAGCTTAAGGTGTACAGTGTGATGACTCTGATATCCATAGATGTTGTGAAATGATGACCACAATAAGGTCAGTTAACACACCCATCGCCTCACATAGAGACCTTGTGTGTGTGTGCGTGTGTGTCTGTGAAGAGCTTTTCAGATCTGCTGTCTTAGCAACTCTCAGGTATGTAATACAGTACTATTAACGATAGTCACCAAGCTGCACATTAGATCCCAGAACTGATTTATCTTATGACTGGTGCTTTCAAATACTGTTTCAGGAGGCACCATGCTTACCCCTTCGGAAGCGCAGCACACAGGCTGTAGGTGCCATTCTGCCAAACGCCCAGCGGAGAGCATCGCTCCTGTCCACAGCTCCTCCGAGGGCCCCAGGCAGCGGTGAGGGTGACTACGCATCCACTCGGCCAGTACACGCTTCCAACCCCGCTTCTAGGAGCTGGCTGCAGTGCGGGTGCTTCTGTCACCCCCACTCTGCAGGCTCAGTGCCGTTCCTTCTGTGCTACCATGGGCAAAACGGGGCTATCCACGCAGGAAGGGACATGCCCATGATCACACAGCTAGTCACTGACAGGGCTGGGACTTGAACCCAGGTCTCGGGGACTTTTAGAGACAGGGGTTCACTTTCTGTGAAGCTACTGAGGAAGCGTGAAACCTCGTCCTGTATGGGAGGTCGCTCACGCTAGCTGGGTATACAGCAGGCAACGGCCGCTGAGCACAGCCCAGCACACGAGGCCCTCGGACGGACGGACGTGGGGAGACGCAGGGGGCTGGCTGGAGTTCAGGGTGGCGCACCTAGCTGAGGCTGGGGAGTGGAGGTGAGGGGCAGAGGATTGGGGGAGATCTTCCTAGAAAGGTGACGTTTGACTTGGGTTTCCTCTATGCGAAGGGAAGGCAAAGAAAAATATATTGCTCCTTTGACTGCTGTCCTGGTGCACATGCAGATACGGCTCTGGAGTGTGGTGTCTGTGAGCTGGCATTGACTTTGTTAGGCGTGGAGAAGTTCAGAAGCTCTGTCTCCGTGGTCCTTGAAGCGGCAGCCCCTCTTCCATCCTCCCGCATGGGGAAAGGGCTTGACTTTTAACTGTTTTATCTTCTAGTTTGCCTGCCGACAGAGAAGAGAGATAGGAAATGGATGCAAAGGTGTTTCCTATTCAGCCTTAGAGTGGGGTAGAGCTATTGAGATGAGGCAGGGAGTGACCTGGGAAGGGCTTATTAAGCCATTCCAGACCATTCCAGCATTTTCCAGTCCCTTCCTGCCTAAAAGCTGCTCGGTACAACCGAAGTCCCGCTAGTCCTGCCCGTCACCAGCCTCCATTGGCAATTCATCTGCTGATGTCCCATGAGAAATTGTGATGGGTTTGGTTGTCCATTTCTGAATTACACCCGTAAAGCGAACCTGAGCTTGGGACCAGCGTGAAGTTCCAAGTGTTACACAGGCAAATACAAGGAACCTTGACTTTTTAGTCTACCCAGGTCATTCACCTAGTGATTTAAATGTTCCCCAAAGTTTGATGTTCACTGGTTTATCGTAACAGCACCGACATCCTCTTTAGACAGGAAGAAAGCTCCCTTTCATTGAACGTTTTCTCTGTGACACATAGCCTAGACATTGCTTATTATGCTCAGTCCCCAAAGTGATCCTTCAGTTGGTTATCCTTAGCCCCATTTTATACAATAGATGAAGCTAAGCCATTAGGTAACTGACTTGGAGCAGGGAGAAAGTTGCATATGCGTTTATACTCCTCTCAAAGATGCTTCTGAGACTAGATTGACAACACAACCTTTGCATGTGCTCATGTTCCCTCTTCCTCTCTCTCTCTCTCTCCCTCTCTCTCGCCAATCCTGCTGTCTCCCTCTGATTTTCATATACCTTAGTTATCCATAGGCTTCATTTGAAAAGAAAAGTATCTTCATGGCTTCAGTACAGGAGGTGAAAATTTTGACTAAGTATTGTTACTCTCTGGTCTTCAACTCCAGATGATGAAGCCACCCCTCTGCACTCTCTCTGCCTCCCCAGTCGCCCCCACCAGGCACCTCTCCAATGTCCCACCTCCCCCCCCCATCAAACACACGCCCCACCCCCGGGACCTGGCATGCTGGCGGCAGCAGCACCCTAGGGAGTCCCTGCATGAAAAGACCCCTGAGAGGTGTCCCACCCCCAGGAGCTGACAGAGGGCGTTACCACAAGGGGTCAGCAGGGAGCCCTGGCGAGAGCCCCATTTTTTTCACCTTGCAGGCAACAGATGAGGAAAGTGTGTCAGTCCTCTTGGGCTGCTTCACAGAATCCCAGAGACAACAGAAATTGTCTTAGAGACAAGAGAAGTCTGTTTCTCACAGTCCTGGGGGCTGGAAGTCCGAGAAGAAGAAGCTAGCAGGGTCAGGTTCTGGCAAGAACCCTCCCCCAGGTGTAGACTGGCTGCCCCTTCTCACCGTGTCCTCACAGAGGGGACAGCAGAGAGGGGACGCAAGCCCTGTGGCGACGGACAAGGGCACTCGGTCCCAGCAGGAGGCTCCACCCTCAGGACCTCATCTAATCCTAGTCACTTCCTGAAGCCACCCCTCCAAATTCTATCACATGGTGGGGCCAGGGTTTCCACATATGAATTTGGGGTGGTAGGGGAGACAAACATTTAATCCATAACAGGAGAACACAAATGTCTTCCTACTTTCCCTTCCCTCTGGCTCTTTGGAAAGTTAATCACGCAAACATTTACTTAGTGGCCTTAGTCCCAGCCCTTGTGCTAAGCAAAAGGAACCCAGGGATAAATGGAGTGTGGTCAGAGAAATAACAGAAAGTGGAAATCCAAGGCTAGTGGGATGAGAGCTGTGGGGGAGGCCTGGATACAGAGCTCGGGGTACACACAGAGGAGGGGCCTGTCCCTTCAGCCCACCAGGCTGGGGGCATTTCACATGCCACGCTTGTCTCCACGATGCCAGTAACGCGTGCTTTTAAGGAGAGAAGTGACCCGGTCAGTTGCATGTTAGGATGATCTTCCCAGCGGTGAGCATTGTCAAGGTCAGAAGCCCAGAGCCCAGCAGAGAACAGGACAGGACAGAGAGGTCACCAGTTCTGGTGATGTTGATGGAGTTCCTCCGATTCGCCCGGTTCTGCACGTGTAATGTGGGGCAGAGAAGTCTCTGGTCTGAGAGCAAAACATGCACTTAGAAAAAGTGACTCGCCCCAGCCACCCGGTGTCCGCCGGCTGCCCAGAAGCAATATTTAGGCTGCGTTGTGATGGAGAGGTAGCAGTTACCCAAAAGAAGGAGGCAATGGGGGGAGGCAGTGAGCAGGAAAAGAATGTTCTGGGCAGAAGAAACAGCATAAGCCCATGCCTGGGGCTAGAGACAGCCTGTCGCAGTCAGGAACTGGCTCTGGTGAGTGAAGCCGGAGTCGGAGCTAAAGCTGGGGCAACGGACAGGACATGCTGGTCCAATTGAAGAGAAATGGCTGCAGTGAGGCCGGAGAACGGGAGGCAGCAGGCACAGGAGCAGCGAGACGCTGCGGCCCACAGCGAGGGGAATGCGATCCGGGAGAGAGAGGCAAGTCAGCAGTTAGGGCTGAGCGCGCGCGGGAGAGCGGGTGTCGGATGGAAATCCTTGATTGAAGGTGGGGTCATCAGAAAGGCCCCAGTAGATGTAGGGAAAGAATCCACATTTATCTATTTTAGGTAAAGAATGCAAGAACTACCTTAAGAACATTGTACAAAACAGGCACCTCAGCAGGGGTCTGCATGTTAAAAAGGCAAGCTCCCCCTTGGGTCCCCAGTTTCCAGCCAGGGCATCTGCTGATGATGGGACTGTCTGACCCATGTGAGGACCCCCACAGTCCCATGGAGTGGCAGGTGGAGCATCACCAGATTTCCTGGAGACTCTGGATACCCCGCCTGCCTCCCAGGTGTGTAGAACCAGAAGAATGCCCACCCACTGCTGAGACCAGTCTCCTATCCTGGGGCATGTCCAGGCTTTGGACCTGCCTAAAAACAAGTCCTGCAGGGAATGGGGGAAGGGAAGGATAGCAATGGAGGGACTCCCAGCATGCACTCTGCTGGAGGAGCAGGTTTTGTCGAAGATGATGGTGGTGGACAGAAGGAGGTTGGGAAGACAGAGGAATGAAAATTACACAGAGAGGCAGATGCCTCAGAAGATACAACCTTGGGAGGCTATGCTTCTTGGAAAGCAGTGTGGCACCATGGATGAGGCAGGTATGGACAGGTGCCCAGGGATCAGAGGTCAAATACTAGGGTGGGAGATTTTGCTCCTTTGAACCTCAGAACCCCCATCAACAAAATGGGATAATAATCCCTACTCAACTTCATTCCAAAAATTGGCAGCAGGAGCAGAAATGGCTTCCAGAATGACCGAGTGCTTTGTGCATAAACCCTGTGTTGATTGATATAAAGACAAATTATTCCACAAACCTGTAATTACTTTAAAAATAGCTTCTGTAAGAATAAATTGAATGTTAGGGGAAATGCCATGCGCCAGGTATTTTCCTAGAATGTGCTACAGTGAATTAATCAAGTCCCTGCTGCGTGGAAAGTGTGTGTGTATGTGTGTGTGTGTGTCCCAGGGATGGGGGGGGATGCAGTGCAGGAACAAAGGCACCAGAACATGAGGGCTCCCTGTGTGTTTGGGGAAGAGTAAGCATCCCACCTGCAAGCAGGGTGCCCACCACCAGATGGCTGTGGCATCTTCAGGTATATTTCTCTTCCTAAAAATATCCTTCTGGACTCTTGGGAAGAATAACATCTTGATAAATGCTATGGGTTGAAATGTGTTCCCCTGAAAGTTCATATATTGAATTCCTAATGCTCAGTCCCTCAAAGTGTGACCTTCTTTGGACAGAGGTGATCAAGTTAAATTGAGGCCATTAGGGTGGGCTCTAATTCAATATGACCACTGTCCTTATAAAGAGGGGACATTTGGACACATGCAAAGAGGGAAAGACAATGTAAAGTGACATAGAGAAGATGGACCTCTACAGTCCAAGGAGAGAGGCCTGGAATAAGTCCTGCCCCCCTGCCCCTGAGAAGAAATCAAGGCTACTGACACCTGCCCTCAAGAACTGTGAGAAGCAATTTCTATTCCCTAAGCCACCCGGTCTGGGACACTTTGTTACAGTAGCCCTAGGAACATACAATAAGGAACTGAGACAATCCAAAGAGCAGGGGCCCCAAGTGGACCCACGTCGGGATACATCTCAGAGAAGGGACAGGCGTCTCTTCCACACTGAGCAACTGTGGCCTTCGGAAGCTGGGACCAGCACACCAGTGACCAAGAGAGAGGGATTACTTAGGAGGCATAGGCCCTGTTTCTCTGGACAATACATAAGACCTAGTTGTTCAGTTAAAATAATAATAATAATAATAATAATAATTTTGTGATCAAAAAAGTTTGGGGAATACAAAAGTTTAATTTCTTTCTTGACAATTTACAATAGACATTATCTTTCAAAAGCAGTTCTGAGGAAAGAAGCTTGTCTATATTTACCTAGAATGTCCCGTGCATTTTTGCCCAAGGACACCTATGAACTTTGCATTGAACTCCAGTGAGGACACAGAGCTCAGTATGGGGATTGGGGCAGTAGGTTGGCTCTTGGGTACCTCCATTTCTAACAGTACATGAATGAATGGATCAAAATCAAGGCTTTCGTTGGGGAAAGTTCTAACCCATCCCCAATCCCATTCCTACCCATCTTTCCAGCCACAATGCATGCCAACCCTTCATCAAGGTTGGGCCCATGTCTTCTCAGCACCTTGGTTCCAGCTCATAGCCATGCCTGATTATTCTGTCCCTCTTTTCCTCACAGGTCCCATTGCCCCCACCAAGGAAGCCTTCCTAGCCACCATTTATCAAATGCCAACTAAGTCCCAGCGTATCCGCTACTTTATTTTTTCAATACTGTGAGCACCTTGAAGTTCAGTGGTACACGGGGACATGCCAAGGTTGCTCATTTGGTAAGTAGCAGATCTGGATCCCAAACATAACGCTGATTCTGGGCCTGTGGTTGGCCTCCTCCAAGGCTAGTCTCTGGCTCGCTGGCAGGTCCTTGCACTTAGTGAGTTTGCCTTGTCTTTCAACTTGCCGTGTGCTTTCAATTTGTCACCAGCCGGGCTGTGAAGGCGGAAACTGTACCTTCTACTTCTTGTGACTGTCCTAGGTTCACATTTAATTTAAATGAATGTGTTCTTTGGTGGAACGGTGGTCAGGTGGGGGTAAGGAGGAGCCCAGAGGGCAGGAAACCTGGGTCCTAATTCTCTCCTACAATCACCTGCCTTCCTGTCCTTGGAGGGTCAATTCCCCTCCGGAAGCCTTTGTTTTCCCATCTGTAGAGGGCGGGATTTAATGATAGCTGACTTTTCTTTTGACATCTGATGACTAAATCAACAGACCCGCTTAGAGCAAATGCTAAGGGGCATCTGAGTTGATCTGCTCACAGACAGGAAGGCTCCAAGGAGCCAGCCGAGGAGCCTAACAACAGAAGGGAAGGAGCCAAGGGGGGCTGCGTGGCAATAATGGAGCAAATTTATCATTCACATCCCGATGTTTACATTACAGGAATGAAAAATGAGGGGTGTGGGCCTGAAAGAAGAAAGAATCTTTTAGGGACAATGGAACGTGGATACCTATTATCAATCTTCCACCTTTAATTACTCATACAGGTGGATATTAATGTAACACTTTTATAGGACTTGGCTTTTGAGAACGTAGACAATTACAGAAAGAAGGATCAATGATACATAGAGAATGACTTTGAAAAGTAATTAAGGAAATACACAGACTGTATGCCTTTGTTCTTAAAAATGAAGATGGGATTCCCCCCACCCCCACCCGCCCATCAAGGATACTAATGGAGTTCTACTAGGACAGAAAATATGAAGGTCCTGTGATCACAAAGCAAGACCGAGGACCTAGGGCCTTAGGAAGAGAAAGGTACGTCCCAAGGCTTATAAAGGGACCAGAAAGGCCAGGAGACTGGGGTCAGCCGAGGGCAGGGAGGAAAGGTCAAGGAACATGAAGAAGGTTTGGGGGATCCAAATTTCTGGTGAGAAGAAGGGAAAATGATAAAGAAGGAAGCATCTGTGAAGAGCTCTCTATGTACAAATGGCAAAGGTCACTCAGGTGGGGCTCCAAACCCCTGTGATCTTGAATAGGTCACTTCACCCAAAGAAACCACCTCTTCATCTGAAAAAAAAGAGAGGGAAGACCCACCTTCTCTGACCAAGATTCCCGGGGGCAGGTAAAGTCTGCCATGCACTAGTAAGCCGGGCTGTCTGCACATCCACGGCATCTTAGAACAGCAGAGAGGCTTCCTATTCATGCTCCGGTGGCACCAAGCCCTGCAATGCATCCGTCCCCACGGCACCTGCCCTGTTCTAGACCCCGTGCCTTTGACTATTGCAACTACCTCCCACTTGGCAACATCAGTCCATCCTGGACCAGAATGATCTTGCCCAACTGCCATAGGATGAAGTCTCTCCCTCTCTTATGACTCTTCCCATCATCCTGGACGACATTTCAAGCCCCTTAAGAAGGCATACAAGACCCTTCGCGACCTGTCTTCAACCGTGCATTTCCCAGCACTGCAAACTGGTTGCTGCCACCAGTCCCACACTGCAGCCAAGCTGAACTATTTGTAAGTCCCTACGACACCCCTAGGTCCCAGGAGTCCAGGCTTGTTCCTTTTCCCCGGAGAGGCCTTTCCCATCTGACGTGTCCCAACTCACCCTTCAAGACCTCATTCAAACAGAATCTTCCCCGAGAAGCTTTTTTGAACTGCCTCGGGCAGTTAATATTTCTGTTAACTTTGACTTTTACCAATACAGTTTTATGTTCACGCCAGAATTTCTACCATTTCCCTTAAGGAAAAAAATACGCCCATTAACTGCTTTTGGAGTTTGATTCTCTACATTTTCCTTTGTAGCCTGAAAATTCTACCTCATGAATATCTCCAAGGCCAGTGGTTTAGAAATAACGTTTCCTTTTATCTACACTACTTGCTAGAGCTAAATGGACTTGGCAAAAACAGGTGTGATTTTTAGGCCATCATCTGCTCTATGGAACATGTCTGTAAGTGTGAGAGGTTTCAGGGTCAGAGGGGAACCCCCCGCTCTTGTTAATTCAAGAGCCTCATTGAGAATTCCCTTCTGTGAAGTACAAAACAGCACAGGAAATATAGTCAATCGGACTGTAATAACTCTGGGGTGCCGAGTAAGGGGGTAGGGACACTTTGCAAAGTATATGACTGTCTAACCACTATGCTGTACATTGGGAACTCAGTCGTCGGCAGCCGTCCGTCTCGAGAGACGATGGTGTAGCTTCTTAAGAGTCTTATCTGCACCGCCGAAAATGGCTGTGCAGTCCGACTCGGGAGTGACACGGTATCTGTCTCCTCCCGTGTTGAATCGACATCTTGCGATGACGCTGGAGTGTCCTCTCCAGTGAAGCTGAAGCTACAGAGCCTGGGCAGGGTGATATGGAGGGTCTGCTGTTGCCCATGCAGCAGACCCCCCCTCTCTTCGCAGCTGAAGGGTCCAAGGGAAAGACGGAGTCAATACAGCTTGGCTTCAGGTGCGCCGCAGGAGTTGCCGGTGTTGACTACAACGTCAAACCGCCTTAGGGACTCCGGCTCCGGATTTTCTGTCGGGGTTTACTCCCTTAGCCTTTCCCCTGAAGAGGTATGCCGCAAGGCAGCGGAGGTTTTTTTGGAGTCAGAGTTTTCCTTCTCTGACATTGGGAACTAATACAAAATAATATTGAATGTCAACTGTAATTTAAGAAAGTAAAATTTAAAAAATACTTTTCAAAAACCGATGAAAGGAAAAGTAAAAAATAAAAAGAGAAGGGAGAGAGAGACTTCGCTCTCTGCCCTCACGGCACCCTGGGCACAGCCTTCACCCAGGACCTCCGTCGCTCCCTGCTGCCCGGCCCCATGCAGAAGGTCCACGGGCTGTGTGGCCCAGGGGTATGTATTTAATGCCACATCCCCCAGCGCCCAGCCTAGTCTGTGAGACACGATTAGCACGGCATTTAGAAATGTTTGTTGAATGAATAATAACTGTGAGCATTTAGGGGGTTCTTACTACGCACCAAGAGAAGGAAAACTCTGACTCCAAAAAACCTCCGCTGCCTTGCGGCATACCTCTTCAGGGGAAAGGCTAAGGGAGTAAACCCCGACAGAAAATCCGGAGCCGGAGTCCCTAAGGCGGTTTGACGTTGTCGTCAACACCGGCAACTCCTGCGGCACACCTGAAGCCAAGCTGTATTGACTCCGTCTTTCCCTTGGGCCCTTCAGCTGCGAAGAGAGGGGGGGTCTGCTGCATGGGCAACAGCAGACCCTCCATATCACCCTGCCCAGGCTCTGTAGCTTCAGCTTCACTGGAGAGGACACTCCAGCGTCATCGCAAGATGTCGATTCAACACGGGAGGAGACAGATACCATGTCACTCCCGAGTCGGACTGCGCAGCCATTCTCGGCGGTGCAGATAGACTCTTAAGAAGCTACACCATCGTCTCTCGAGACGGACGGCTGCCGACGACGACTACGCACCAAGCACTGTGCTAAATGCCTTCTGTGTATTAACTCATTTAATGCTCAGAATAACCCTATGAGAAAGGCATCACTATCACCCTCACCGTAAGGGTGAGAGAACCGAGGCCCACATGTGCGGAGATTTCGAACCCCAGTGCTCTGGCAGGGAAGCCTGTACCTCCACCACTGCACTTCCCTGCCTCTCGTGGTGAATGAAGAAGCCACTTATGAGTCTCATGAAAGCGAAGTCCTAAGGCCTCAGTTTCTGGGTGTGGGCAGCGCCTCACTGACCCCCGAGTTCAGAAGATAAAGCTGAGCGCAAGTAGACCAAAGTGGCCGGAGCTCACAGGACAGAGCACAGAGAGGAGAGGGTGTGGGAGGAGATCTGGAGACCTGCAGGGGGTCCTGCCCACGTCCTCGGCAGAATTCCTGAGCAGTGCGTCTGTGTAAGGAAACTGCCTCAAGGGAAGACCCATCAGAGAGAACGGAGGAAATGCTCCTCAGTGCTCACAAGGGACACACCTGTCGTCCCTTCCCGTCAGCCCGCAGCCAGGCTGGAATACCTCTGTATTCGTGGAACATTGGGGAGAGTACTGGAGGGTTCTGACTCAGTACTGGAGAATAATTAGCCCTAGATTAAACAATGCTTTATCTTAACAAGCAAATCTTAAAAGGTAAGACCTGAAAGGATCAGAGTGTTTCTAAGTAACTTAGCTGATTCCCACAGCAAAAATAAAAATGTTTATAAGTATACAATCCCCAACATCCAACAAGGTAAAATTCATGATGCCTGGCCCCCGATCAAAAATTACCAGGCATGCAAAGAAGCAGAAAAGTTGGACCCATAATATAAAATAAATCAATGACTTGAAACTATCTATAACTGGTGCAAATGTTAGAACTAGCAGACAAGGATGTGAGAGTAATTATAACTGTATTCCATAACTCCAAAAAGTTAGAGACATGGATAATATTAATAAGATTCATATCTAACATCTAGAAATGAAAACTATGATGTCTGAGAACTTATAAGAAGTGTATTGGGTGGGATTAATAGCAGATGAAACATTACCTAAGAGAACTGCACTGACATAGTAGCAGTAACTATGCAAAATGAACCCAGAGCAAAAAGAGGGTCGATTCATCAAGAGTGCATAACAATCATAAGTGTTTATGCCTTTGATAACAGAGATTCAAAATACATGAAGGCAGCCCTGGCCGGGTGGCTCAGTTGGTTGCAGCGACGTCCCGTACACCAAACGGTTGTGGGTTTGATTCCCAGTCAGGGCACATATGAGAGGCAACCAATTGATGTTCCTCTCTCACATTGATGCCCTGCCCTCTCTCTTCTTCTCCTTCTCTCCTCCTCCTTCTTTCTCTAAAATCAATAACTATATCCTCAGGTGAGGATTTTTTTAAATACATGAAGGCAAAATTGGTAAAACTACAAAGGGCAAAGAAATGAGTCCACATTTATAGTTGCATGTTTTAATACTGTTGCTGATAGATTAAAAAAAAAAAAAAAAAGAAACAGAAAATCAGGAAGTACATAGATGACTTGAAAATAGCATTCACCTACTCGACCTAACTCACATTTATGGACCACACGACCCGACGATAAGGTAATATACACACTTTTCAATTACACTTGAAGCATTGCCCAGGACAGACCATGTTCTGAGCCACAAAACCAATCTCAATCAAGTCATACAAAGTAAGAGCATGTTCTCCCAACAAATAGAACTAAATTAGAAATCAATAACTAAAAATATTTTTAACAATCCTCAATTATTTGGAAACTAACCAAAATACTTCTAACTACTTTATGAGTCAAAGAATAAAAAGAAAAATTAAAAATTAGTTTAATTGGAATAAAATAAAACACAAAATACTAAAACGTATGGGATACTGATAAAGTAGTACATACAGGGAAATTTATAGCACTAAGTATTTATATTAGAAAAGAAGGTCTCAAGTCAATGATTTTAGCTTCCATATTAAGAAACTAAAAAGAAAGGAAAGAAAAAAACAAATTAAACACAAAGAAACAGAAGAAAGGAAATTATAATGCTCACAATAAAAATAGATGATGCTGAAACCAGAAAAACAGAGTCAATGAATATAACCAAACAAAATTGATACCCTCGCCCAACTGGTCAGTAAAAAGAGAAAGAAAGAAGGCAAAAATTACCAATATCAGGAATCAGTATAGATTCTACAAATATTAAAAGAATAATGAGAAATATGTTAAAAATAATTTTACACCAATAAATCAACAATTAAGATGAGGTGGATAAAATCCTTAAAAGACACAAATGACCAAAGTCCACTCAGGAAAAACTAGATAAAACAAATGGCTCATATCTATAAAGTAAGTGAAATTGTATTTAAATTATAATTGTCCATATTAACATACTAAAAAAATATATATGATGATTGCAATAGACACAGAAAAAGCATTTGATGAATTCTACCTCTATACCTGATAAAAATTCTCAGCAAAATAGGAATGGAAGGGAATGCCTGCAACCTCATCATCAAAAACCTAGAGCAAATGACATCTACAATGATGAAAGACTGAATACTTTCTCCCCAAGATGGGTAGCAAGACAGAGATGTTCACTCTCACCATTTCTGTTCAGCATCATACTGGAAGTGCTTGTCAGTGTAATAAGAAAAATAAATACAAAACATTGATATTGAAAATAAAGACATAAAACTGTCTTTGTTCACTGATAACATAATTATGCAGAAAAATATCTGATGGAACAATGACAAAGCTGCTTGAACTAATAAGTGAGTCTAGCAAGGTTATGTTATGGGATATAGAATCAATGTCAAAATAAATTTTATTTCTATATACTACCAATAAACATTCAGAAATTAAACAAAAAATACCATATACAAAAGAATAAAAAATATCAACTACTTAGTAATGAATCTACCAAAACTGAGCAATACCCATACAACAAAAACTTTAAAACACTGCTGAGAGCAATTAAAGACAGAAAACTATGGAGCAATATACCATGTACCTGGGTTGAAATACTGAATATCGTTAAGGTTTCCATTCTCCCCCAAAATAATCTACAAATTCAATACAATGCCAATTAAACTACTGACAATGTCTTCTGAAAAATACTGACAAGCCAATTAAAAAATTTACATGAAAATGCTAAGGACCTAGAATAGATCAAACAACTTTGAAAAAGAACCAAGTTATAAGGCTGAGTCTACCTGATTTTAAGACTTTTTATAAAGCTACTATAACCAAAACAAGTTGACATTGGCATAAAGATAGAAAAATAAGTCAAAGAAACAGAATAGAGAATCCAGAGAAAGAACATATATAAACAACCAGGTTTTGACAAAAGTATAATATCATCTCAGTGAAGAATATCCACATACAAAATTAACTTAAAATAGATTACATACCTAAAGGTAACAGCTAAAACAATAAATTTCTTAGAAGAAAAAATAGGAATAAATCTTTGTGACCTTGGGTTGAGCAATGGTTTCTTTGTTACAGCATCAAAAATACAAATGACAAAAGAAGAAAAGATAATTAGGACTTTATAAAAAAAAATTTTTTTTTTACTTCTGGCCAAGATGGAGGCCTAGACAGACACACTGCATCTCCCTCCACAACTAAGAAGGAAGACAACTAACTCAAAACTAGAGACAACCAGAAGTTCCAGAAAATCGAGCTGCATGGAAGTCCAACAAATAAAGATATAAAGAAGAAATACTCACCCAGACAAGTAGGAGGGGCAGAGCTGGGTGGAGAGGACGGTGTGGTGGTGGCAGCAGCGGAGGCAGCGACAGGCTGGCGGAAAGTGCAGTCACATGTTTTAAAAAGTCAGGAGGAACACCTGGGGGAGTGTTCCCAGCACCAGACCAGACCACACAGCTCAACGTCCCAGTGATGGGGAAAATCAAGTCTCATTGCTTCTGACTGTGCAAACCCGTGGGGGTTGGGGTGGAAGAAGAAACTGCTGGTCTTACAGCAGAGTCCGCTTATTTAAAGGGCCCCCATGGACCTAGAATGTCCGCAGACCCACCCACTCTGGGAACAACGACCAGGGCAACAGCTAGAGAGGTGCCAGTACCATACGGAAGTGGGAGAAGTGCCTGGAAAAGGGACGAGTGCTGAGCAAGCGGCATTGTTCCCTCTCTGACCCCTCCCCCACATACAGCGCCACAGCATGGTGAGGCGGGTTGCCCTGTCTGATGAATACCTAAGGCTCCACCCCTTACAACGAAACAGGTACACAGCTCTACCTAAGACACAGAGGCAAACAAACACAGGAGCCTGTCAAGATGAGGAGACAGAGAAGTATGGCCCAAAAGGGGAATGGATCAAGGTTCCACTGGGAGAACTAAGCAATGAGGAGATAGCCAACCTCACAGATGAGGAGAGAGCCAACCTAACAGATGCAGAATTTGAAACACTGGTGATAAAGATGCTCACAGGCTTGACAGATATGCTTGAGTAGAGCAAATGCATAAGAGAAGAAGTGAAGGCTATGCTAAGTGAAACGAAGGAAAATCCACACAAAACCAATGGTGAAGGGAAGGAAACTGTAGTTCAAATCAATGATTTGGAACATAAGGAAGAAAAAAATCAGTCAACCAGTACAGAATGAGGAAGCAAGAATTGAAAAAAATGAGAAGAGGCTTAGGAACATCTGGGACAACTTTAAATGTGCCAACATCCAAATTATAGGGGTGCTAGAAGGAGAAAAGGAAGAGCAAGAAATTAAAAGCTTATGTGAAAAAATAATGAAGGAAAACTTCCCAAATTTGGTGAAGAAAATAGACATACAAGTCCAGCAAGCACAGAGAGTCCCAAACAAGCTAGACCCAAAGAGGACCACACCAAGACACATCATCATTAAAATGCCGAAGGTGAAAAATAAAGAGAAAATCTGAAAAGCAGCAGGAGAAAAGCAGAGAGTTACCTACAAAGGGGTGCCTCTAAGACTATCAACTGATTTCTCAAAAGAAACTTTGCAGGCAAGAAGGGACTGGCAAGAAGTATTCAATGTGATGAAAAGCAAGGACCTACAACCAAGATTATTCTATCCAGCAAAGCTATCATTTAGAATGGAAAGGCAGATGAAGTGCTTCCCAGACAAGGTAAAGCTAAAGGAGTTCATCATCACCAAGCCATTATTATATATGAAATGTTAAAGGGACTTATTAAAGAAAAAGAGGATCAAAACTATGAACACTAAAATGACAACAAACACTCAACTATCAACAACTGAATCTAAAAAGTAAAAACAAAATCCAACTAAGCAAACCAGAATAGGAACATTTGGACAGTTATCAGCTGGGAAGGAGAAGAGGAAGAAATGGGGAAATGGTGCAGGGATTAAGAAGCATAATCGGTTGGTACAAAATCGACAGGGGGGAGAAAAGAATAATAAGAATAATATAGGACAGGGTGAAGCCAAAGAACTTATATGCACGACCCATGGACATGAACTAAGTGAGGTGGGATTGACGGAAGGAAGTGAGGGTACTGGGCAGAGGGAAGAGAAGGGGAAAAAATTGGGACAACTGTAAGAACATAATCAACAAAATATAGTTTAAAAAAATTTATTTTAATTCTGCTGCAAATAATACCATCAAGAGAGTGAAAAGACAACCCACAGAGTCGGAGAAAGTATTTGTTAATACATGTCTAATAGGAGACTTGTGTCCAGAAGATAAAAAGAAAAGTAACCCCATTTTTGATGTTTGAAATCTCTCAAGCCCCCCGCTTCCCTTTGTGTGACATGCTTGCTTAATGGGTGTGGGGTTTCTTTGGGGGACAACAAAAAAGTTCTAAAATTGTGGTGATAGTTGCATAACTCTGTGAATATACTAAAACCATTGACCTGTATACTTTAAATGGGTAAATTGTATGTAAATTATATCTCAATAAAATAAAGCTGCTTCAAAAACCAGAAAAGAAAGTGTAGCCCTATCAAAAATGTGCTAGAAACATTGGAACCCATTAGCAAAATGATGAAATTCAAGCGATACCTCCTGTACTACATACAAAAATTAAATCAGGTCCCAGCAATAAAGGCTCAGGGAAAATAATCAATATTGGGGAGGGGGCAATAGCTGATGAGACAAGAAAGGCATCAGAAGTGTCCCTAATACAATCAGAACTTCAGACACCCATCGGTGGAATTTCTGAAACTTTTTAAAAAACCAGTAGTTCTGACCCCTACTAAATCAGATTCTCCATGGGTGAAATTGGGTAGTCTTTAATGCGCATTCCTCCCATGAGCCTGATCAATGAGAGAAGTTTCAGAAATACTGCCCTCATACATATATTTCTTGCTTGAAAATAGATATAAATCATAAGTAAAAATTTTAAATGATCCATTTGGATCTTTAATGAGTCCAAGATACAGTATGTAACTCATGTGTATCTGAAAGGCTAGAGGGCATGGTACTTAAGAATCTAGGGAGGCTCTACAGCTGGACTGCTGGATCTCACACTCCACTGCTGGACAAGTTCAATAATCTCCACAAAAAGCCCTTCACACGGCACCTAACAAGTAGTAATCTTTCAGCTATGGGCTGAAAAGGGGACAAAGGAAATCCTACCCCGACCCCTTTTCCTCACCCTCTGAGAATAGTCCCTCCCAGAAGGATCTCTGAGAAACACGTATGGTTAATGTAGTGCTTTACATTTTGCAGGGGAATTATGACTTAAACGCAACTCCTCTGGGTTGCGCATAAAAACTCTAACGTTGATCACTAAGGTTTTCAGAACAGCTAGTCTTTAAGGGGAACATGAAAGAGGGACTGTGTTGATGGGGTGCCACCAGGTACAGACTGCAAAAAGTCTCTGACAAGTGGCACTGGGTCTTAGCAAAAGTAAGTTTGCTACAACTCATATTTTTAAAAACCCTCCATAGTTTTATTACAACATGGTAATGAAATGTGTCCCAGCAACGAAGCCCCACTCCTTGAGATAGAGGCAAGGGTCTCTCTCGAGGGGAACAGGTATTGCTGGCTTAAAACGTCAAGACAGAGGCAGCCCCTGTAATGGAAAATGGCAGCAGGAATCCTCTCTGGACCTGTCTCCTGGGTCTGGATTTGAGAAACTGATCACTCCTAGGAGCTTTCCAAGTGAACGTGAAGGACGTGAAGGGCCAAAGGAAGGTGGCCTGGGAGCCAGGTAATGAGACCTTGGCCCCAAACTTGAAGATAAGTCAAGGAGACCTTGTGAGACCAATACGGAGCTGGGTGTCACTCAGTTCCAGTTTGTCACCATTCATCTTAATAAGACCTCATCTAGCATTGGCCTAGCTGTGCAGCAGGGTATTGAAACAAGGATCCATTGCCCCGTATTCAATATCATCATGTAAGAGGGAACAATGCATCCCGGGGACCAACAGGGTAGTGACCGTAAATGGTACAAAATTCCAAGAAAAAGGGAATTGCTAGGAAGAGTCACAGCAGAAAGGTCAACTAGCCCCTACTCTCTCTTCATTGCCAACAATGCAGGGTTAAATTTTATCTGATTTTCTCACAACTACAAATTCGAGCTCTTGCTGAATCAATCTCTTGAGTTGTTTTCTTATGTCTACATATTTGGTTCAACTCATTAATAAAGCAAAGCAATCGCCGAATTCATGACCCCATTGTTTTATTGATCGAAAACTGCCCAAGAGCCATGACTTTCTTAAATCCTTCATTTCCTCTTTCCTTCCATCACCACCACGCACCTGTTGGCCCTCCGCCAGGCACACGCCACAAAGCACATCTCACCCCATGCAAACTTGACTGCTCACTGACAATGAGCAGGAAATAGCAGCACCACGCTGATACGTGGGTGCTGAGCAGCCAGCCGAGTTCCTCACCACTTCATGGGTTCATGAATTTCGTATTTGCCTCTCAGCCAGATCATAAATGATGACCTACAGGTCGTGAATTATCAAGATCATGAATCCTGAATCCTCAGCCACCGTGACTGCTGAATAAAATGTCCCTGTGACAGGCTAAGCGTCCAATCCTATGGCTCTTGCATCTCCATTGACCAAATGTGTCCAGTGTTCACAATGATGCTTATTATAAAGTGTCTAAAGGAACACAGAGACAGGTCTATTTTACAGCTGCAGTTCTCACACTGCCTAACACAGGGACTTGCACATAGAAGAAAGTCAATCTATGTTTGTCAAAGGCTGTACTCTGTTAAGGCAAATTAAAAAAAAAAAAAAAAAAAGAGGTTTCTAACATCAAAATTCATTCACCATATGAAGGAAATTAACCCAAACGGCACTGCACACCTCATACGGACAAAACATTGTCCCATGTGATAGCTCATCAATCCTTGCAGGCTAAAAGAAGCCAGGTGATTTCTTAAGGTCACATGGGCAGTGAGCTTTAGGACCAGATGCAAATCCTGGTGGCTGTAATTCAAAAAGCAGTGTTGCCTCTCAAAGAAGTCATTCGGAAAGAACTTTCAAAGAAGAGAGAAACCAAAGTTAGGGTTGGATGGCAGAGGGGGACTCTATGTCGAGTAACCCAAGTTGAGGAGAAGGACAAGACCCCTCTGTTATCTAAGCCCTTGGCTGTCTCTAGGGCTGGCATATGCTGAGTCACCAAGTGGTTTTGAGAACAGAAATGATACCTGATGATGACAGTTGTAAATGACACTTGGCTACAGGCATCGCATGCATAACAGGGAAAGAACAGTGTGTCCTTGGAGTCCTTTCCCATGAGAGGAGCCTCTCCTCACACCCTTTGATGCGACTTACTCTATACTTCTGCTATTCTCATGAAACTCTTTCTTAAATCCCACTCTCAGGGACTCTGGTCACACTGACGGCTCAGGGGCTAAGACCAAAATAAAGACATTAGCTGTAATGCCTCTCAAGTCCTGAGAGGGGGAATTTCAGAAGCATCAGTACCCTGGGTCTGTATATGAAGACTGGGGATGGGCTAGAACCTTCCTAGCGGTCATGAAATGGGCACCTGGTGACAAGACACCTAGTCCCAAGAAGCAAAGCCTTCCTGCATTGAATAGACCCAAAACCTGTGTGACTGCTTCTGGGTTAGGGCATATAAAATTCTTTGAATAAAATAATTGTATAAAATAAGCACCTACAATCAAAGAAATGACAACCTGAAAATACTTTAAGAAGCAACATTGACGTTATTTTTTTAAAGAAATTTTTAAACTGGCTTTAAATATGCATATTCATCTCATTTAAAATATGCTCTAGACATATGTAGGTAAAGCAGCTGAGGAAAAAAAAGGAGAATTTAGAGAGTATCCAGGGTTTTCAAAGTGTCACGGGGACTTCACACACACACACACACACACACACACACACACACACACACACACAAACACAAGAAGGAGGAGGAGGAGGAGGAGAAGAAACTTCAAACCACAAAACAGGAACAATAAGAATCAAAGGCAGAGGAAAATGAACAAACAGGATAAAGCTAGTTCTTTATTCCCTAGGAATATTTTTAGTTTATTACTTGTTCGTAAAATGTACTGTGTGGCATTGTAATCCTGTGCACGTGTTCTTCGGGAACATTTTAATTGTTTTGTTTCGGTAAAGTTGGTTGGGAGGGGAAGTTTGTCATCATTGCGCACAATTAGCAGAAGGCTCCCAGTTGTCTACTGAACTAAGCTAAACGCCTCGGCCTCTCAACATCCCGTGAATGATTCCAGCCCATCTCTCCAGCTTTTTTCCCACAACTCCCTCTGCCTGAAATGCCATTCCCCCATCTCTATGTGCCCAAATCCCTTCCCGTCATTCAAGGCCCAGATCAATAACCAACTCACTCCGCCCAGGATATCTCTTAGATTTCCCCACACAAAGGATGATCTCCCCCGCCTCCTTTTCATTTCCACGGCATGTTACCCATGGCTCCTCATGTTAAAAATGCCACATTTGGTCTTACACAACAGTCATGTGTGTGCATCTCACTTCCCCTACTGTACATGTTGCTCCTCCTACTGGTCTCCTTCCCACTCTCCATTTCCATGAGAATGTAGTTGGTCAATCCTCGGGAAAAAGAATTGTGTTTGTCCAGATTCTTCCATCATTGCTCTGAATAAAGGTTCTGGCCTGAAGTGTTCCTGTGCATCAATCACCCTGAAACCCTTGATAAGGAAACAACTAATGTATCTCCATTCTCCCACAACGAGTCCAAGAAACAAGATACTTTACCCCAAAGATGTCACCATGTTCCTGGACGCCTTGAATTATCTAGGAAAGAAACTGTCACACAAAAGAGGCTAAAATAAAGCCAATGGATGAATGGAAATTGAAGTGCTTACAAGAATCCTTGATGCTGAGAAAGGAAAAAGTGAGTGCAGGACCCTTCAGTGTTGGGTGGAAGGAGTAGTCATGGGGTGGGGCCAGAGGAAATGACTTTGCTGGTAGGAGAAACAAGAGAAATATTGTGGACCTAGCATTGTCACTGAGAAGACCTGCCCCAGTGCAAAGTGATCAGCCAATGTTAGAACGGCACTGAATTAAATTTGCTATTCTGGGTCAACAGTTTCTCCCAACAAGTCCCTATTTACAGTCAGGAAATGTTTCATGAATCCTGTTTCAATAAAATGCTTATAAAATCTCAGGACTAAAAAGACCTCAAAGCACATCTAGTCTGGGAGTCCATTCTATGTTTGAGAAGCCTGGACAACATCCCTGTCAAGCGGCCATCTATCCTCTGCTAGGACATCTACCCCCTGTGGTAGGCAGAATTCTAAAAATAACCTCCCAGATTCTATAATTCTATAGCCTTTACTCTCTCAATCCTATGACTATGACTCCCATGAGTGTGCCATGTTATATAACACAGTGGAGCTTTTAAAAAAAAAGATTGACTGGGTGGATCTAATATAATCACACAAAGCCCTTAAAAGCAGAGAACTTTCTCCAGATGGTGGCAGAAGGAGGAGTCACAGAGATTTAAAGCAGAAAAAGACTCAACACTCCATTGCTGGCTTTGAAAATGAAGGGACCAACAAGCCAAGTCCCTGTCGGTGGCCTTCAGAAGCTAAGAACAACCTCTGGCTGACCGCCAGCAAGGATGGAGAACCTCCATCTTACAGCCTCACAAAACTGAATTCTGCCAACCACCTAAATGAGCCTGGAAGCAGATTCTTTCCCAGACTCTCAAGCTAAGAGCCCAGGCCAGGCAACATCTTGATCTCTGGCCATATAAAACCCTAAGCAGACTGACGTGCTAAGCCTGCCTGGCCTTCTGACTGACAGAACAGAGATTATAAAAAGATATTGCTTTAAGCTACTAAATGCGTGGTAACCTGTGGGAGACTGGCAGCAACAGAAAACTAACGTAGCTCCAACTGAACTGACGTGAAGTCACTCTCACTGGTGGCAGCCTCTTCTGTCTTTGGAGAACTCTGGTTGGTCGCAAGTTCTTCCTTCAGTCAACAAAGTCTTCCTGTAACACACAGTGACCCGACTCCTATCACCTGGACCACTTAGAGCAAATTCAACCTTTCCGTCACATGACAGTCCTTCAAAAACTAAAGAGGATTTTCACATCACATCCTTAGCCTATGAGAGCCTTCTTTATAATGCATGGCTCCGAGTGCACAGGTCGTCCTGTCCATCATCCGAGGAGCATGGCCTCATTTGTCCAGGTGGCCAATAAAGGGAAGCGCTCACGGGGAATCCTGGGTCAGCGCACCCTGCACCAACACAGCACTGTCTCCATGTGTCTTAGACTAGCACCACCAGCGTGTGCGGGTAAGTGGTGTTGCAGGATGGATTACCTTCTAGCTTCCAGAGAGAAATTGCCTTGCTATCTCTGGGCCCGACATTGTTCCGTTATGACTAGTAGGGGGGAAAAAAATAAGTGACCCAGAAAAAATCTGATTTTTCAGTTCCAGGCTCCTTCTTGGTAGCCAGCTGAACATATGTGTGGTTCATGAAGTGTATGAAGGAACAGCCCTTTTAACAAGGATGGAATAACTGGTACTACACTAGCCTTCCCACTGTTAGCAACCATGAAACTGGAAAAGAGGGTATACTTAGCGGTTCTTTTAAGATGCTGCACAATAGACTCCACTGCACTGTGGTCATCAAGAGAAGGGAAGCCAGGAGGTGTTCCAGGCAGAGCCGTGACAATCAAGGGGCAGATCTGGACTAAGCAGCAGTAACTGGTGGCTGGAACACAGGCTGTGCCCCCCGATTGCCTGGCATCCTGCCTAGAGGCACTTTCCAGACTACCATGCAGAAGGATGAAGCAGGGTGGTGTGGCTGAGTGGGGCAGGCAGCGATCAGAGTTTGGGGCTCATGGTTTGGCCAGAATTCACAGGCCAGGCCACCATACCCCCGACCCACCGGTAGTGGGATGAATGGTGTTCCCCCCAAAATATATGACTATGTCCTAACTGTTAGAACCTGTGATTGTGATCTTATTTGGAAAAAGAGTTTTTGCAAATGTAACTAAGTTTAAGATCTTAGAAGTTCTTAGAAGAGACAGAAGAGAAGACGCAGAAACAGAGAAGGCCAGGAGAAGGCAGAGACTGGCGTTTTGCATCCATAAGCCAAGGGACACCTGGAGCCACCAGAATCTGGGAGAAGCAAGGGAGGACCCTCCTCTAGAGCCTTCCAAGAGAGTGCAGCCCTGCCAACTGTTTGATGTCAGATTTCTGGTCTCCAAAATTGTGAGAGTAGAAATTTCTGTTGTTTTCAGTCACAGAGTCTATTGTCATTTGGTGAAGCGGCCCTAGGAAACTAATATATCACCCTAACAAAACTGAAAGCCGAACATTAAGAGGGTCAAGATGACCCACTAGTAAATATGCCATATGAAATTGAAAAATCTTTTTTAAAAAGACAATAAAATCTAGACTTGCAACTATGTAATTAATATTCTCCATGTCCAGAATACAATAAGAAAAAGAATTAGATATGCAAAGAAACAAGAAAAGGTTACCAAGCGGAAGGAGGAGGAGGGGGTTGGGAAAGAAGAGGAGAGAGAGGGGGAGAGGAGAAGAGAGGAGGGAGGAAGGGAGGGAGGAAAGAAGGACACAGGCGGGGGAGGGCGACCTAAAGATGAGAGACATATTGGACGTTGCAGACAAGACTTCAAAACAGAAATTTTAAATGTCTAAGGAAATAAAGAAAAAAATAATACATGCAGTTATTGAACAAATAATCTTGGTAGAGAAAATAATAATAGAGCGCCCAATGGGAATTCTATAACTGAGAAATACAGTATCTGTAATGACGTCTATACATCCAAATTTTACAAACATCAGCTCATTTAAGAAGCAGCGTGACGCACTGCAAATATCATACGGCCTGGCGTTCACATTCTAGCTCCACCAACTACTAGCCGTGGAATTCGGGGCAAGTTCGCATAGGAGATAAAGTGTGTTTTCTGACCTGAACATACTCCCTCTTCCCTACTCCTTTATCCTGATTTTTCCTCTTGTCCCCACCACAAATAAGGGTTCAAACGGAAGGAGCCATCTTCTTAGAAATCCACATTCCCACCACAGGACCGGTTCTGAAGATCAGCAGCCCCTGACCCAGGTGGGGACAACTAGTGTACCTCCCCTTGGAATTGTTAAAGAGAATAAGAGAAGAGTGTCCAGTTCCTCTCGATCCAAGAGTCCCCTCTGTCTAATTAAGAAATAATGACATCATCTCCTCTCAGGAACCCTGACTGACTATTCTAATTTTTCTGTAGGCATATTTTTTAAGTTGACCTACTTTTAGTTTGTCAAAAACATGATGTTGCAGAGTTTGAAGAGGTCTTGGTATAAATGTTCTTAGGTTCCCTCTTTTTGCCATTGGGGATAGGAAGGCACTCGAAGGTTGTCTTCCACCATCTCCTGCTAGTGTTCTACCAGACAGCACACACTCCTCCTCATTATTCCCCAAAGGGCCATGTTCTTTCATGCCTCTGTCATGGCTCCTACTAATCCCTCCACCTAAAGTCCCTTCCTTCTCTTCTCCTCTGATCACTTAGCCTAGAGATCATCTCTGTGCAACCTTTCCTGGGCCTTCCAAGGCAGAGAGATTCTCGTCTTCCTCTCCCAAATCTATAGAATTCTGTAAACCTCTTACAGGGCGCGTATCATCGTATGCCTCGCATGAAAGCTCATTCTGTTGAAATCGGCCTTCCCCTTGGAGCGTGGGCTTTGCAGAGGAGGGGCAAGAATTGTGTCTTCATTCATCTTTAAAACCTCACTGATCCTGCCCAGTGAAACTTTGCATGTATAATGATTAATCAATATTTATTGAATTCAATCAAATTTTACATTAGTAGAGACGAATCTCAAAATAATTTTTTTCTGTGCACATATTAGAACTATAAAGAAAAGTTAGAAGAATTAGGATTGCTTTTCTAGGTAGAAAGAAAAACATCAGTACAGTGCTGGCACATAGTAGGCAGACAATTAACACATGTTAAATTGAATGGCATGACCAAGACCACAGCTAGTAATCTGAAGAATTGAGTCTCTGGATGCCCTCTCTTCCTATTACATAATCCCCGCCCCCATTTATGCCTTTGCCTTTTACTCCAGTAAAATAGATTTTTTGACATTGTACTTCAGAGATACTCCCCCCCAGTCCCCTTCCCCCTGTCCCCCTATTCCAGCCCCAATATAACACCTAGTGCCTTTATGAAAAGTCTCCTCTTTAATCTCACTTTTTTACACAACTTCAGGGTACATGGCGGGGATTGTAGAACTTGAATATGAGGTACAAGCTGTATGGGGGTGCATGGGGGTGCATGGGGAGCTATTTTCTGCCCAGTTCCATTAGTCACAGCCAAGGTTGGGGGAGGAAATGTTCACTTTTGTGAGTCACTGTTTATCGGCCTATAAATTTAGTAATGAAATGCTTATGCCACCGGGATGGGAGGAAATTTCATTTTTGCTTATAAAATCCTCGAGACATGTTTGGATACGAAGTGCAATAACATAATGAAATATTGCCCTGGTATTTCTATCTCTGGGTCCGGAACTCACTTCTGCATTTTGAGATGCAAAGAAGACTTATGGGAAAGATAAGCAGATAGCTTTGTTCAAGGATTTAAATGAGATTTTTCTTTCAATAGCCATTGTTTGCTAGTGTGCTGTTGTTAGGGACGGAGAAAGAATGTTTGTCAGCAGCTCTAGAAACTTTCTGTTTATCAGTGGTCAGGGCAATCCTTCAGCAGGAGTAAAAACAAGTACAATTTATTAAAGCATCACATGAGTTCTACCACCATTACCTTAAATCCTCACAATGACTTTGCAGAGTAGGTGCTGTTAATAATGTTATAAATAAGGAAATTGAGGTTCAGAGAGATTGAGCAGTTTCCTCCAATTACACAGCCAGTAGAGGCAGAGCCGGGATTCACAACCAGATCCTTATGACCCCAAAACTCCTCGCTTTCTCCACGACTAGTCTGTGTAAGACCAAGTAACAGAGATTCCTAGCCTACTGTTTAATCTGACTTCTCATCCCTGTCCCTGGGAACATCTGGCAGCTCCTCACTGTTTTTAAGTTTAAAAAAAAAGTTTACCATTACAGACAAATGGGAAAGGATACTCCCAGCTTATGATATATATGTGGATCCACTCCTGGCCTAGGCTTATGTGTTTTGGGGGGAAAGTAAGGCCTCTAATTTTAATGCAAAGAGCCAACCTTAGGAGCTAAGTGTGGGTGGGTCCCCCTTATTTATATCTACATATAAAACTCTGCAAGAAATAGGACCGCCCTCCCTCTTACCTCTTTCAAAACCCTGCTAACTAAGGCTGACAAAAAGGCTCTAAAACAGCAAGGAAAACTGACTAGGAAGGGAGATACCAACACATAAAACACTTTAAATAATGGGAAGCACGAGGCAGATGAAGGCGGGACAGAGCCTTAGCAGAGTGAAGGAAGACAGCCGCGCTGCAGAAAATAATGCTACCGTGGCCATCATTGGCAAGAACAGGGAGCGAGCAGTCAGGAGGCTCACAGAGGTGACCATAGAGACAGACCTGCTAACAGACTCCTGGTCAGGGCCCAGGTCCTCTTCTTTAGCACCCAGGCTAAGACCACTCCATCCCACACAACCCCCATGAGGTGGTTTGAAATGTATCTTCTAGATCAAGACGCTATATTTAGAGACAACAAGCCCAGGGAAGTCAAGGACGAAGCCCGGAGCTGAAATGGAAGCAAGAAGACACAGCACCACCTCGCGCCCTTGTCCTCCCCTGCTCCGAAAACGCTCACAGCCTGGCCTAGTTCCACCCCCGAGCACAGGGAGCCTGTGGGCAGGGACCCAAGTGCTCAGGGTGAAGGCAAGTACTGCTGTGAGGAGACTTCCCAACAAAAGGAAAACCTGCCAGGAGGTGTGGCAGAAAGAGTTGTGCCCACTGAGAGGTCCAGATTGGATTTTTAATCATTTAATCCTCACTTATTTCATTCTTCAATGTGAATAGGCAGGGGGGGAAATTACTAAATATGTGAAAATGGCCTCTAATGTGAAAGATGGGGACAAATATGAGCTAGCAGGAATTGGAAGGAACGAGGAATTAATTTTTTAAATGATTAATATCTTCAGAAATATAAAAAAAGATAGCACATCCTATGAATAAGAACGGGAATGCTATAGAAAGGTAAATTCTCAAAAACAAGAAGAATGCTTGTTGATAGGTAAAATTTTTTAATTCAATAAAAAGGTTAAAAGATAAATTTGGAAAAAATATTCTAGAAAGTAAATATAGAAGAAAAAGAAGAAAGGAAGATAAGAAAATTAAATAATCTGAAACATAGTTTAAGACATATAATGCCTGATCTAGGTGGAAAAGAAAGAAAACGGAAAAAAAAAAAGGAAAAATTTATCAAGGAAATAATGCAGGAAATCTTCCCCACCAAAAGAAGCATATGAGTCTCCACATTGAAAGCCCTCCTCCCATCCCCACCACCAGCACCCCCAGTGCAAAGAATGAAAATCCAAGACATTTTATCAAGAAAGAATTATAATCAATGGAGAAAAGTTAAAAGCATCAGGGTCATTTCGCAGAGGAAAGAAAATTTGAGTAAGAGAATTAATATCTGTCAAGTTCTCTCTGTAGAGAATGATGCGCAACCCCCTCCATCTTAGGGAAGGGGGGCGTAAGAAACCATTGTGGGTTTGTGGTAAGAAAAATTTTACTCTCAGGCAGGACACTGAACATTGAAGGAGGCACTGAAAGTCCCTTCTCGGGAAGTTTTAAATGGGAATTCAGTCCCCTGGCTTAGGGTGACCTTCCATTGCTCCTGGACACACGACAGTGACAGAGTGTGACCTCCACCAGCATCAGAATCGATGATTCGCTGAATTTAAACATTCCATTGTAACCTCCCTTGGCTCTTTAACGAGGCAGACCCATCATGCCCGGCAAGCGAAGGGTCTCATCAGCCACTCAGGACCGTCTGCCCGAGTAGTATGAGTTTTGTGTTCTTTCCCTTTCTGTCTTTTCTGCAAGTTTATCCCTGAACTCCTCATCCTACCTTGGATCCTCGCCTCTGGCTCTTCCTCAGTTAGCTCTATTCACAAGCGCCCCCCGCCCACCCACCCAGGACAATACCTTGGCACTTCCCAGTGGCTTACTACTCCCTCAACCCCCTGGCTGGTTTGGCTCAGTGGATTGAGCATCGGCCTGCGAGCTAAGTGTCGTTGGTTCGATCTTCCAGTCAGGGCACATCAGAGAAGGAAAACTCTGACTCCAAAAAACCTCCGCTGCCTTGCGGCATACCTCTTCAGGGGAAAGGCTAAGGGAGTAAACCCCGACAGAAAATCCGGAGCCGGAGTCCCTAAGGCGGTTTGACGTTGTAGTCAACACCGGCAACTCCTGCGGCGCACCTGAAGCCAAGCTGTATTGACTCCGTCTTTCCCTTGGACCCTTCAGCTGCGAAGAGAGGGGGGGGTCTGCTGCATGGGCAACAGCAGACCCTCCATATCACCCTGCCCAGGCTCTGTAGCTTCAGCTCCACTGGAGAGGACACTCCAGCGTCATCGCAAGATGTCGATTCAACACGGGAGGAGACAGATACCGTGTCACTCCCGAGTCGGACTGCACAGCCATTCTCGGCGGTGCAGATAGACTCTTAAGAAGCTACACCATCGTCTCTCGAGACGGACGGCTGCCGACGACTACTCCCTCAAGGTGCCGCGGCCTCTGCACTTCTGCCAATAGACTAGATCATCAGAAGGTGGAATAAGAAACATTTTCAAGTCAGCAATAAAACAAATGGGTACGTTAAAGGGTGTGTTTTCTGGACATCCTCAATTTAATTGGGAAATCAGTGAGCTGCTGTAGAACCTGAAAGTCCGTGTAAGAAAACCTTTCTAAGGGTAGAGTACGTCTCCAGGGACAGTGAATGGGACACTGGGTTAGAAGTCAGCCTCCTGTCCTACTTCCAGGCCAGCACTAACTCTGTCTTGCTCCCTATACTTTTCTCCATGCTCCCCATCCCAACCTCACCTCTTACCCCCCGGGAAATTGACTTGGTCACCAAATTGGTCAGTTTCCATTGAGAATATGGATCAGTCATGGACACCAGGCAAAGGCCATATGCATGGATATGGACTTTTCTTTTCCCGCCTCCATCCAAGTGGCCGGGTGAGCGAGACACACAGACTGTGGCATGAGGCATGGTGGCGGGGAGACTTTACAAACAAATAGACCACAGGTGAGCAGGGTCCCTATAATACTAGGGATATGTCACCTTTGGGGACTTAGGGTGATGGAAAACTTCATGAAATTATTATTAATTAAGGTATAAGGGTTCAATCACAAAGCCCTATGTCTGGAATATTATGATTCAAAGAATCCGCTTTCTTAGAGGCAAAGGCAAAGCTACAGTGAGAGGCTGGGAAGGCCTCAGGTTTAGTATATTTGCAGAAAACTATTGTCTGACACATAAGAAACAGGAGAAATAGATGTGGTTTTGAAAACAGATCTTGGTCCTACAATCGAAAGAGGAAAAGAAAAAGGAAAGATGAGATATTCTCACGGAGGAAACACTATCAGGCCTATATGCAAGAAAGAGAAAATGAGCCATGACTGGTGTGGCTCAGTGGATTGAGCACCGGCCTGCGAACCAAAGAGTCGCTGGTTCAATTCCCAGTCAGGGCACATGCCCAGGTTGTGGGTCAGGTCCCCAGTTGGGGGTGTGCCAGAGGCAACTGCGCATTGATGTTTCTCTCCCTTTCTTTCTCTCTCCTTTCCCCTCTCTCAGAAAATAAGTAAACAAAATCTTTTTCTAAGAAAAAGATTCTTTAAAAAAAAATGAAGACGACTTTGAGAGCCAGTCAAAAATGTTAAGCCTGCTTGGGCAAGCCTGAAGAAAAGTAGGGTAATAAGAGAGAAATGGGGCACTAGAAACATATGCTACCACTGCAAAATAGAGGTGATGGGAAGGAAAGCTTCCAGGGACTTCCAAGTAGGATAAGATAAACAAAATCTGTCCCACTAAAATGCTGAGACAAGGCAAGGTTTTGGAGGACGCCACATCACAAGCATAAGTTGTTTCTCTCTGGGCCCCTGGGAGCTTAAATATGGAAACAATTACAGTTTCAATTCAAATTCAAAAATCTATTGAGGATGAGAGTCTTTTCTAGTTACAGGTCCAAGAGGACTTGGAATGGTAACACTGGGGAACACAGTTTTCATGGAGTTAGATCTGACACTTGTTCTTGACTAACTTTTGGCATCTGAATCCAAAAATGACCCCAGTTTTTCTCTACCATGTCAACTTTTTAAGGGACAGGATATCTTCCCTATGTCTCAAAAATCATGCAAAATGTACATGCAAAGGAAAATAAAAAAAAATTACCTGAATAGACTGTTTATGTAGCATTATTTTATTCATATAAAGGCTATATATTGTTACTGTAAGTCAAATTGCCTACAAGTAGTAAAGTTCTGCTACCAAACATACATATTAAGGTATTTTATCTTTTCAAATGACAGGCTAGGAAATGCCAAAATGAGATACTTGAAACAGTCTCCTTCATTTGGGAAAGCTTTACCAAATTGCTTCATGAGAGCCAGTTTTATGTGCAGAGGTGGGAATATAATGTTCTTTCTGTCAACAAGTGGCTCATGTGGAATGTTTGGGTCACCAGTTTGAGGTCAGATCTTGGAGGCCAGTTCGACTCCACCCAATGCTTCTCACGAGCTCTGCTGTCCCACATACACAGAAAACAGGGATACTTGGTGTAGCCGCGTTGCTGATCAAGAAGGAAGCAGACCATTAAGGTCAACACAGATGATCCAATTGTGCTTGTGATATTGCAACAGATCATTACTCTCTTTATGTCTTCATATTCTTCATGAAAGCAAACAGAATGGTCAATTGGGACTGCACCAAATAAATTGCCATTGTGGAGGAGGACACACTTCACACTCTACTTTGAGTGATTGATGAACAGTTGCCATTCAGTTGGGTTCTAGATTGGAATTCCCAATTCCTCCATTAAACCATGTATGTTATGGCGGTACACAAAGCCACCGTCACTTCGAAAGTACTGCAGAAATGCACTTTCTCTTGATCGAAAGTAGGGTAACTTCGCTCCTTTTTCAAGCAAGTTTTTCTCATGCAGTCTTGATGTTAGGAGTTCTGAAGCCTTTTTGGATGGTCCCAAATCTCGTGCCAAATCATTCAACTCAGACTGATCAAATCCCTTACGAACTGAGTCATCTTCAGTTTCAAAATCTTCATCGTTGCTGTCACTTAGTTCTTCACCATACTCCTGTTTTCCGAAAGAAAGTAGTTCAGTGAAAACTGCCACTGGGGTTTCAGCTGAATGAGGCACTGGGCATATAGCTGACGGTAGATTAGGATACTCTATTTTACCTTTATTTTTCTTGTTATATCCTGATGTTTTCACTATACAAAAGTAACAGTCATTTGAATGATCTCTGGGCTCTCGCCAAACCATAGGTATACCAAATGGCAATTTATCACTTGTTCCCTTGGTCCACATCTGTAAACTCTCAACACACTGCTTGCACACCTTGTGAGGGGCCTAAGACTTATCCTGATCACCGAGTTTTACTTTAAAATATGCAAACTAGGCTTGCCTGACAACTGCGCTGATGTTTGTCCTTTGACTGAGAATGGTGAAACTGCCACAGATATAACGAAACAAATCAGGGTTGTTTAGCCACTTACGATGAGAAATAGCAGAGGCAGGCATGATCTGAAGGAAAGGAAATAAGTACATATGTAAATAAAAAATAAATTCTGCTAACTCCTTGTATACAGACAAGAACTCGGACTACACTTCGGAATACGATTCACTACATAGAGCGGCACACAACCTCTCACCACACTGTCTCGTGTGTAACTGAATAGCCTAGACAAGTTTGAACCTGTCGCTGGTCTCCAAGGTCATCCCCCACCCCTCCCCACTCGAGGGAGGTTTGCTCTCAGCCAATAGGAGAGCAGTGGTGCTTCCCTCGATCCAGGCTCAATCCAGCCTAGAGAGGTCACATTAAAATAAACTGTACAGAAAAAAAACTTGATGTGAATGAAGAAAACTAACTATAGTTTTGAAATCAGCATGCCTGTTTAAGTTTAAAATAGCTAAAAAATCGAACTCGACAGAAACGTAGTTAAAAATTGTTCCCCGATGGGATCTGTTGGTTTTCATGTCTTAGAGGCTAGTGGGGTACCTAATAAAGATGCTCAATGAGTGTTTGTTGCATGAATAAATTTTCTATGACGGCTGCCATTTTGAACATCTGAAGCTTCTAGACCAGTGATTTTCAACCTTTTTCATCTTGTGGCACACATAACTAATTACTAAAATTTGCGGCATACCAAAGAATACATTTTTTTGCCAATATCACACACAAAAAAAAGAAAAATAGGTGTAATTTTGATTCCTTCACACCAGCAAGCAATTATTGTGTTAGCTGTTGTCATTTTTAATTTGACAATCTAAGGGGGAAAAGGTCAGTGCCCCTGACTAAATAGTCAGGTATTACATGTTTTAAAACTCCCGCAGCACACCTGATGAAAATTGCTGGTCTATACATTGATTGGAGACCACTAGTATACAAAAAAAATTCAATGCAGTTAAGAACTGCATGATTAATTCCGATACAGTATGTGGAAATTATTGTGTTTGCGTATCATATAGCAGGGTACACTTAGAAATCTCAAGACCCCTGCTGATCTGAAATCAGATTATGACATTAACCACACAACCTTCCATGATATTCTCTGGGTGGATAAAAGTGAAAGATAGCCAAAGCCACATGGGTAGCTGAGATAATTAAAGATCCTCTTAAACACTATGCATTTGGGTTGAATGTACATGTAAATTGTGGATGTTAATCACTTCATTAACAAGATACTATTGCGAGTGCATGCTTTAGCTGCACGTTAGCTAACAAATATCCCTAAGCAGAATAAAATTGCTAATTTTCAGAGGTTTAAATTTCTCACAGGTATATCTTTGGGCAGCATAATTAGGGGAAAATAAGTTATTTTCAACTCCCTAACTAAAAATATATGGATTGAAATGTTCCGTTATAATTCCCATACTAATATTTCCTGCCAACATATAGAATGCCCCATTAAATTCGCAACAGTTCAGAGAGAGAATACACTTAATACGACCAAATAGAATGTTGTTTAAAAATTAATTTAACACATTCAGTCCTCCTCTCCTGAGGATACACTGTAGAAACTCTGGGCTGCTGTATAATGCCTTCAACCACTGGAAAGAAAGAAAGTTCTTCATACATAACACATTCCATTAGTCTCTTCAGTTCTCCATTATTTCCTGATTTTTGAAAAGAACATAACAGAAGTATTTTGTATCAAGATTTTTCTTATATTTCATAGTAATGGTTCTCATTGATTTTTGAAGAAATTGATAATAACCTTCTTCATTTTCAGGAAATACAACATCACTTGTAACTGCAAGTTTACTTCCTTGAACTTGGCAATAACTGTAGTGTTCAGACAATCAAGAATTCTCCCTCTAGAGTAATCTGTAGGGAAAAGTGACTATTCTAGCACTAGGAAAATCAAATATGAAGTTTGCTTAATAAAATAAGAATCTTCCATTTATATACACACATACAAATGTGCTTTAGAAATAACATCATTTAATCATTACAGAAGCCCTCAGATTCTATAGGATAAAGCTTCATAGGCTGTAGGTGATGCATTTTTTTTTTATTCTAAATTCTGAGAAACCTAAATTAAACACAGAAAAGACCTTTAGAAGGCCATTAGTTTATCTCCTCATCTCCTGGAAAGTCAGTGTTCTAATTATTCTCTATATGTGGAGAGATAGAGATCTAAAATTAGGTATAACATGATTTCAGATAATCAGTCAACTGTTTTTAACCCTAGCAAATTCAGATTAAAAATATTCATAAAAACCTGGCCCAGGAAGTGTCATATCCTTCAAAAGATCATATGCATTTTAAATAAACAAAACTGTCGTCGGCGGCGGCGGCAGCCGTCCGTCTCGAGAGACGATGGTGTAGCTTCTTAAGAGTCTATCTGCACCGCCGAGAATGGCTCTGCAGTCCGACTCGGGAGTGACACGGTATCTGTCTCCTCCCGTGTTGAATCGACATCTTGCGATGACGCTGGAGTGTCCTCTCCAGTGAAGCTGAAGCTACAGAGCCTGGGCAGGGTGATATGGAGGGTCTGCTGTTGCCCATGCAGCAGACCCCCCCTCTCTTCGCAGCTGAAGGGTCCAAGGGAAAGACGGAGTCAATACAGCTTGGCTTCAGGTGCGCCGCAGGAGTTGCCGGTGTTGACTACAACGTCAAACCGCCTTAGGGACTCCGGCTCCGGATTTTCTGTCGGGGTTTACTCCCTTAGCCTTTCCCCTGAAGAGGTATGCCGCAAGGCAGCGGAGGTTTTTTGGAGTCAGAGTTTTCCTTCTCTGATGTGCCCTGACTGGAAGATCGAACCAGTGACACTTAGCTCGCAGGCCGACGCTCAATCCACTGAGCCAAAGCAGCCAGGGTTAGACCTTGGTTCAGCAAACTCAATACTTGAGTTCTGGCTGAGAAAGAATACGAGCAAAAGTTTATTTAGAAAGTCACAGAGGTAGAAGAAGTGAGCTGTAGGAGAAATGGGTTCAGGAAACAAGTTACAGAGGCAAAAGGAAGGCCCTTGGAGCTTAGGAGAATGAGAGAAAGCAGGGAAGAAGATGAGGATAGGAAAGGTGCAGGCTCGCTCTGAAGAGAAAGAGCTCAAGCTTGGTCCTCCAAAACTATACAAACAGGAATATTCCAACCCTTATTTAGAACAAATTTACTTGACAAATATCAACTGGGAAACTTCTTAATGAGTGCCTAAAATTCTTTAGGATTTTTAAAGCACTTAGTTCAACTAATAGCATCTATAGTCACAAAATAGTATCATTGATTTCTTTCAGCAAGTTCCATAAGATACTAGACTTTCTTCTAAAATAGTATTTTTTTATCTTGTTGTGCTGAACCACTAGATTGAGTGACATTTAAGAGCTATATTATACAGACATAGTGTGACTTGATACCAACATAATTTCTTTTTCTGACAAATATATAGAGATATCATAAGATCACAGATTAGAATAGGAAAGTGCCTTAGGCACTATACTCATATCTTTTGGGAAGATTAATATCCAGATAAATATGTTGAAATAAAATAATTGAGGTACAATTATTTGTTAAAACACCAAGTGGGGGGAGATAACACTAATAGCTTTAACATAATTTTACTTGATAATTAATGTAAGATAGGCTAACGATAAAAACTTGGAAAGCATAAAAGGAAAAAGCTATACTACCCATAATTTTACCACACAAAAAGTTTCTTTTCTGCCTACAGCTAAAAACAGAATTGACCCAAATACCCAATAGTAGGGAAATGTTTAAATACATTTTGGTGTATTTATATATAACGTCTATCTAGAAAAAGTCCAACCATTGTTAACATAATGACAACAGTTTATGCAACATGCATGTAACTTGGCAGCCAAGGGGAGTGGACTGAAATGAGCAAGTATGAACAATGACGACTTCACTGTACTAGGCAGGGAGGGTGGTAGACGCTGTTGAGTGGGCATGTGTACTGTGTGACCATCGCATTCCAAATGACTGACCAAGCAGAGCAATGAATCTGCATCAAGTTTTGTGTTAAGCTTTAACATTCCTCCATGGAAACTATTCAAATAATTCAGAAGGCTGCAGCTATGGGCAACTGGTGATTGAGAGCTTTATCACAACAACGCACCAGCTTATACATCATGGCTCCTGCCAAGTTAGTTGACAAAACATCAAATCATCTAGGTGACTCAACCCCCCTACAGCCCAGATTTGGTGCCCTGCAACTTCTGGCTTTTCCCAAAACTAAAATCACCTTTGAAAGGAAAGAGATTTCAGACCACTGATGAGATTCAGAAAAATATGATGGGGCAGCTGATGGTGACTGGGAGAACTGAGTGAGGTCCCAAGGTGCCTACTTTGGAGGGGACTGAGGCATCATTGTCCTGTGTACAATGTTTCTTATATCTTGTATCTTCTTCAATAAATGTCTCTACTTTTCATATTACATGGCTGGATACCTTCTGGACGAGCCATATATATATTTGATCTATTTTCTATGCACTTATTACTGAGTTCATATCTTATCCCACTATTTAAACTTTGATGAATTCTGATGTTGGTTTTCTAGCCTCCTCTCTCTTTACCCTCCTATTGGACTCCCTCCCATGTTCGATCCCCCTGAGAATATAATTGGTCAATGCAAAGGGGAAAATAGCCGTGTTTGTCTGGACTTGCCCACCATCACTCTGAAGAACAATTTGGGCCTGAGGAGTTGGCACACATCATCAGCATGAAAACCCTGATAAGGAAACAAATACACCTCCCTCATCCCAGAATGAGGTGAAAAACAAACAAGACACTTTAACCCAGAGGTTCCAATTCTTTTCTTGATTTTGTCCCTAGCTTACTTAACGTGCTGGTATCGCTGAGGCTTACAGACAGCTGTAAGAAAAGATTACTCTTAATTGGAGGGATAGTAGCTTTTCATCCATATAAGTCCAATTAAAAATGTAAAACATAACATAATCCAAATGCACCCATCGCCCCAAAGTGCCAGATCATGGACACACTAGTATTATAAGTGGGGGACTGCTTTGTCATAATTAAAACACTTTTCAAGTCAAGTTGATGATATTTCCCTTTTAATTCAAGTAGCATCTGTGAAAAAAACTTAATTACTTTGAATCCCTCCCGTATTAACGTCAGTGACCTCTAAGATTGTTAATAGAAAAAAATTATAAAAATGGCAGGCAGCATGCAGGACAGTCTGTCTCTTCAATAAATGATGCCAGGAAATCTGGATGGCCACATTCAAAAGAATAAAACCGAATCAGTATTTTATACCACGCACAAAAATCAACTCAAAATGGATTTAAGACTTGAAGCTAAGATCTAAAACCAGAAAACTCTTTAGAAGAAGACATAGGCCGTAAGCCACTTGACTTTTTCTTTAAGATTTGACACCAAAAGCAAAGGCAACAAAAACAAAAATTGACAGGTGGCACTACATCAAACTAAAATGTTTCTGTACAGCAAAGAGAAACCATCAACAAAATGAAAAGGCAACCTGCAGAATGGGAGAAAATATCTGTAAATCACAGATCCACTAAAGGGTTAATATCCAAAATATATAAATAACTCACACAACTCAATAGGAAACAATTCTACTTAAAAATGAACAGAAGATCTGACTAGATGTGTTTTTTCAAAGAGAACATAAAACGAGCGAACAGGTCCATGAAAAGACGCTCAACATCAATAAATCATCAGGAAAATGCAAATCAAAACCACCATGAGCTACCATCTCACAGGTGTTAGAATGGCCGTCATCCAGAAAACAAGGGATAACAAGTGTTGGGAGGAGGTGACAGGAAGGTAGTCCTTGTGCACTGTTGGTGGGAGTGTACATTGGTGCGGCCACTATGGAAAACAGTATGGTCCCCCAAACAGTTAAAAATAGAACTAGCATCTGAGCCAGCAATTCCCCTTTTTGGTATTTATCCGAAGGAAGTGAAATAAGTATCTTGAAAAGATACCTGCACCCCATGTTCATTGCAGCACTATTTTCAATAAGCAAGATATGAAAATAACCTAAGTGTCCATCAACAGATGAACGGATGAAGAAAATGTGGTGTGTGTGTGTGTGAGTGTGTGTGCCATTTGTGACAACATGGACGGACCTTGAGGGCATTATGCTAAGTGAGAAAGACAAATGCTGTATGATCTCAGTTATATGTGAAAATCTTTTAAACATTTTTTAAAAATAAAAAGCTCATAGCTACAGAGAAAAGACAGGTCGTGGTCAGAGGCAGAGCGTGTGGAGTGAGTGCATGAGATTATGGCTACCATTTCTTTTTCTTTTATTCCCTATCTTCTGATTAATTTTAAATAACCCTTTTTCTCATTCTATTTCTTAAATTGCTAAAATGGCAAGAATACTCAATTGAAATTTTCAGGCATAAAATGCCTAAGCAGGTTTACATCTTGGGAGGTTAAAATAAAATTAATAAATAACAACAATACCATTAATAATAATAATATCTTATATTGAGTAACATGCTTCTAACTGCAAAGTATTATTTTTTATCTCCCAAGTCCTTATAGTCTTAAATCTCTAAAGAAGATTAAGTCAGTTTACCATCTTTTTTTATCCACCATATTTACCAAGCACAACTTATATCACACCTGCAGTGTATGTAGGGAACACAGGGAAGTAAGACATGGTTTGTGAAATTGAAGAGCTCACAGGCTGAAGAAACTAGTGAAGAAATAAACACTGGTGACAAGCAGAGAGATGGCTGTGGGAGGGATTAAGCTGGCCCAGGGGAAGCAGGGACAGCTGAGCCCAATCTAGAAGCCAGAGTGGGAGTCCGACAGCTGGAGAAAAGGAGGGCAGAGGAGTGTGCTCACCCCTCCACTCGCATGACACAGAGGAGGCGGTGGCAGGACAGACTGCCCAGAATATGTGCATGGGGGAGAAAGTGTGACACCTCAGAATAAGGTCAGAAGTCAAGTGACACCCAACTCAAGTGTCAGGGCTGGGATTTGACCATCGACCTCAGAAAAATACTAAATTTGGGAGGTAGACGAAAGCCTCATGCGCGTCTCTGCTCTAGAAGGATCACCTTGCTGAGTCTGCTCCTCAGGGGAAGAATGCTTCCTCGCAGGCCATAAGGAACCAATGAGATGATGGATGCGATCTGAGTGTCCTCTGTGAACTCTAGAAACATGACGTACCATTAAAGCTCTTCTTCCTTGTTTGATCGGAAACCACACCCTTCACTTCAAGAGCTGCATAGCCGGGGTCCAGACCTGGATGGATGTAAAACTTCCCCGGTGATTCCAATGAACAGCCAAGTTTAAGTACGTACTAGTGCTCGAGTTCCTGGCTACTCGAAGTGTGGGTCAAGGACCAACTGCATCAGAATCGCTAAGGTGCTTAGTGGAGATGCAGAACTTTGGGCCTCTCCCAAACCTGCTATGTGAGAATCTTCTTAACAAGCCGATGACGTCTGAGCAGCACCGTTCTAGCCAGATACATTCAGTTCGCAAACATTCTCCACGTTGTCTCTCATGACACAGGGGACATTCGTCCCAGTGCCTCCTTCCGGGACTGGCTTTCTAGTCAGCAGGGCAGGCAAGACAACAGGTTACTAAGACAAGGCACCTTTCTCTGAGAGGGTGGGGATGGTGAGTCAGATCAGGGAAGGCTTCCTGGAGGTGGAGGAGTGGTCATGGGACAGGGAGACACCACAGAGCTCGGTGTGGGCTACATTCCTCTTAAGAGGCAGCAGGCTTGCAGTTAGGGGGTATGAAGGTTAGGGAGGAGGTCCAGCATGGTGACCTAATGTGTGTGAAAATGCTCTGTAAACTGTAAATCATTATGCAAATGAGAGAATTTATATTTCTTCTCCAGGTCCTAGTGGGTCTTTCTCCTAACGGAGTCTCCAGGAAATTAAACTGTTAACTATAGCTGGAGGAAAGCAGCAAATCAAGATGGATATTCAACCATGTGCTGAAGTCCTTGCAAGTACAATGACAATAATCCCAGACAGGGAGGCACAATCTGATACCCACGCTCGGCGACCAGGGTGACCATACATCCTGCTCTGCTCAGGACAGTTTTAGTTACACCTGTCACCCCAGCACAATTTTTATGATGCATCTGCTCATTCTCAAAAATGTCCCGCTTTGGGTGATTAAAATATATGGCCATCCCATGTTGGACCCAATGGTGCTTTAAAAAATAAATAAATGCGACTTCTTTGTTTTTCAGGAAATGGCCCAGGGCAGCCCCCAGCATGGACCGTATCCAGGCGTGTGCAGAGTCAGCCCCAAATCCAGGTATCTTCCTTGCTCTAAGCAGCCCCAGAAGCCCCAGACATTAAGCATGTCCCACACCAGGGTCCGGAATCCATCAGGCTTGAATAAGGGGCTGCAAAGGCTTCCAGGTGAGCAATTGACGTGGCCACAGATGGCAGCAGGGGTGGGAGGGTGTCCGTGGAGTTAGGGGATGCAGACCATGGCAAGGTGCCAGTCCTGAAAAGCCTCCCCTTGTAGCCAGCATCTCAGTGCCACTTCTGTCCCTTCTACCAGAGACCACAGGTGCCCGCGTCAGCACATGGCCCATTCCATACTCATCTCCAAGGTCAGTTTTGGAGGGAGCCAACACATTGCTCACAGAGTCATCCGAAAGGAGAATTCTATAATGCTTGTGAAAACCAGTTCCTGATTTCTGAACTGCCACCTAGCAGCCCCCTAACCCAGCTATCTCAGGAAAGGGGACCTGGGAATGGCGTGAACCATCTACGGAAGACACACTACGTGGGTCTTCACTCACAGCGGCCCTGAAAAATGTGGACCATGTTCCCCACTTACACGTGGGCGGACCTTTCCTGAGAAAGGTTAAATCGCCCAAGGTCACAATTTAGCGAACTGGAGACCTATGCTCTAAATCAGATCTGTCCCATGCCTTTTTCATTTATACCACACAGAGGACGAATCATTCAAGTTTAAGACTTCAGTAGGGGACAGAAGAACAAAATCCGATGACTCACCTTTCGTCTGGTATTTTCATTCCTGTCCTGCTGTCCCAAATCTCTGTCCTTTTTAAAAAATGATCTCTGGCCATTCCTCTCACTTGGCATCTGGAGATAGTACTTATTTCTAGAATGACACCTGGCCCTAAGGAAAATCATTCCATTCAGTTTTATCCATCTTCTAAATTAGTCCAAATAATTTTGTGTCACAATTTGCCCTTTCAAAGTGCTGGCAAACTCTTCTAATTCAGGGTTGTCTAAAAATGGTCAAACTATTTTATCTTTCCTCCTTGCACTCAGCGTGTTTATTAAAAACCCAGTCACTGCCAGAAATAAAATGAAATCCAACTCAAACTCTTCTAAAACTGTCTTACCAATAGCCTGACCTTAGATAATATATTCCCAAACATCTGTTAGATCAACTGCAATAATCATATATATTAAAAATATATTGTTATATGGAATTCAATTCAAACCAGATTAATGAATATCTGCTGAACACTAACCAGGTCCTGTCCACTGCTACAGAGGGTAGGAATACAGAAATGGATGAGACACGTCCCTAGCCCTCCCCAAACACTAGTCAGGGAGAGGAGACAAAACACACACAGAAATAACTGTAATATAGGCCCTTTTGGAAAACTGGATGACCCTTATCACAGTACCACACCCACTAAAAGACATTTGTTTACCTGCATTTTTATTTCCCTGCACTGAGCTCTCTAAGAACTGGGAACTCGTCCTAATTTTTCTTTTACGTTTTTCAGGACCAGACTCCATGACTCGTTCATAATGTGTACTCAGTATGTGTTTAACTCAATGGACGTGGCTTAAACTTGACGTTGATGGCCATTAAAAAAAAAAAAACCTACCGAATGAGTTCCCATAAGACTATCAGCTGATTTCTCGAAAGAGACTTTTCAGGCAAGACGGGAGGGTTATCAGCTGGGAGAAGGAAAGGGGAGAATGGGGGAAATGGTGCAGGGATTAAGAAGCATAATTGGTAGGAACAAAATCAACAGGGAGGTGTTAAGAATAGTATAGGAAAGGGTGAAGCCAAAGAATTTATGCACAATCCATCGACATGAACTACAGTCTTCCCTCACTTATCGTGGGTATTATGTTCTAGACCCCCTCCAAACCCCCACAACAGGTGAAAATCTGCGAAGTAGGAACCTTACATTTATTTTAGTATTTATATATGTTTTAAGGCTTTATAAGCCCTTCCCACACACTTATAAACCATTTCTAGTCCCTTATTAACCTTTTCCACACTTTTATAAACACTTCTTATGTTCTTAAACATATTCTACACTCTTAAACCTATGTCACTTTAATAACATACGTATACAGTACCGCAAAACCCCGCAATATAGCGAAAAATCCGCAATAAATAATTAGATATATTTTTTAAAATCCTGCGATACAGTGAGGCCACAATAAGGGAACCGCAATATAGAAAGGGACGACTTAAGGGGAGCTTGCTAGAGGGGAGGGGTTACCAGGAGGAGGGGGGCAAAGGGGAAAAATTGGGACAACTGTAATAGCACAATCAATAAAATATACTTTAAAAAAAACAGCAATGTATAAGAGGTCACTCCTGAAAGTGAATCTTGAAGAATAATGGAGGTTTTAGCTACTGAGAGAGTGTGAAAGGATTACTCCGCACACCGGGAGAGAGAGATAAAAGATGAGGCCGTGGGATGATACGTACATATTGCTAGTCCTCGTCCTGCTGAAGTTCTCTGACACCCTCAGTACGCAACGGGCCTCTTCACGCTGAAGCCGCACCCACGTGACAGCCAGGGGCCAGGACGGAGTTGACGAGGGCCGAGGACCGGTCCCTGGGGAGGCGGGCTGCCCCCTCCTGGAGCGAGGGCCTTGGCCGTGTCTGGTGCTGAAACCAGCTGCTAACAGTGAGCGTGTTTAGGTGTCAGATCATAGCACCTGCGGCCTTTAGCTAAAAGTTTCCCTTGCTTTGGTTGTCACGCAGCAGGTTAGCCACGTACACAGATCATGAAGTATGTGAGTCACATCCCAAAGGCTGCCTGTAAAGCAAGTTCCAGAGAAAATGTCTAGAAGTAGACTTGGCTTGAAATGACAGAAAAATGTAGCTACTTATGTGCAAAACAAGGCAGCTTAAACCATAACAGTGGTCAGAAGACATTTAGGTTCTGCCTTTTGCTTTAAAGGTAACATCGCTGACGCAGTTATGAGATACCCTGCAGACACTTGACCTGCTTTATCACCAAACCACAGTGATGAAGACACCAGACAAGATGGTGTCAGGGACTAAATTGGCCAGACCCATAAAAACTGGTGAAATGTAACAGTAGAACTAAGCAATCAGCTTTACCTGGGACTCCTAACGCCTAACCCTCAACCCTGCTTTTGAAAACCCGTGATTAAAAACCATCAGGAAGTTTGGATTTTGATTGCTAACTAGACACTCTCCTGGCTTGGCTCCCCGCTGATAAACCGCTTTAGTGTCTCCCTTGTAAAAGTCAGTGTTCCTGCTTGGCTCTGCTGTTGGTCAAGTGGGTGGGCTGCTTGTTAAGTAACAATGCTCCTCAGTTCCCTTCTGACAAGCTTCCCGGCGTCCCAGCCTGCAAGGAGCTGGATTGCCACTTGCCCTGCCCACTGCCCCTCCCGCCCCCATGGCTACCTGGCCTGGGGCAATCCTGAGGCCGATGGCTACTCCTTGTCCTGCCTCGTCTTCCCCATCTTAGCTCCCTGCAGTCCCACCTGGACGCAGGGCCTGCCAGGAACAAGGCTTCTTTCCTTGTTTCTCTTAACCTGCCCTCCACACAGGCTGAAGCCCTAAGCGCGTGACAGCATCTTTGGCCTCAGGTAACCTCTCAGCAGGGAGCTGCTTGGGCAATGCTCTTGTCCTGATGGGCTATACCACCAGTAAGAACCAAACCCCCATCCTCGGGGTCCAAGGCCGGCTCAATCACCTGGGGAGCTTGTCAAGACCAGCCGGTTTCAGTTCCTACTCACAGGCTCTGATTAAGCGGGACAGATGTGGGCAGAAGGGTCTACATTTTGGACCAGCTCCCCAGAGATGCTGAGAAGCAGCGAGGTTTGGAAGCCACCTTTCCCACCATGGCTGTGCAGCAGTTCTAAGCCCTTTGGCTGGATCAGAAACACCCACCTGGTGACAGCTGAGGATCCCCCCACTTCATGCTGAAGAGCCCCCACACCCCACCCCGCCTTCCCCAGCACCGTGGCCTCGTTGCTCAGCAAATGCAGAACTTGGGCACAGCCTGACCTCACATTAGCCTCGTGGTGCCATTTCCCGGCTTTCTGTTGTTCAGCGGCTCAGGGCTGAGTTGTACCCACCATGGAGCTCCCCCCTACTGCCCACTGCTTCCCCACCCCACAAACATACACAGAGCATTGTCTCCAGTCTGGCCCACGCCAGGACCCCCCAGAAGTCATCTCAGATTCATCTGACAGCGACCCTCTCCGCTATCTTCTGAGGCTGAAAAAGATGACGTGCGTCAGTCACTGCCACAGAGCTTGGCACACAGGAGACTTCCACTAAGCGTCATGTGGCTCTGAACCCAGGCAAGGCAGAATACCCCTACGGGGTCGCAGTGATGGCTAGGGTCATGAGACCACTAATAATGATACAGTGACTAATCTTTATGTTGATGGACCATGGGCCAGGCACCATTTTAAGACTTTTTTATGTATTAGTTTTTTAATCCTAATGACTCTCTCAACCAAGTGCTCTTGTGATTCCAATTTACAAGAGAAGAACTGGAGGCCCCGAGGGGTAAAGTGAGTTATCCAGGGGCACCTAGCAAATGCACCGTGGGGTCCAGATTTCAACACAAGACAGTCTCGATGCCAGACTGCGGGTGTCAGGGTGTCACCACCCCACAGTGCCACCCTCCGAGGTCAAATCCCGTCTCCAAACCAGGGGACAGCTGCTCTGGTCTCGTCCACCTGCCCAGGCCACAGTCCACAGGGAAATACTTCCAAACTAATTGCTCTGAGCTGTCAGAAGATTTTGTTGTTTCTTCAAGAAGACGGTCACCCTCGGGTGCCGGAAACAACATTGGCAACCTTGAATTGACAGGGCTGAATTTAATACTGTGGGAAGAAGCAGTCTTCCAGGGACCCCAGAGCCCATTCTGCCTTCCACAGGGCAGAGAAGCAGATGCTGATATTATAAGAAAATCACTCCTTAGATAAACCAAGTACAAAATGTTTCAAGGTCTCAGAAGGGAAGAGCTGCCACCACGTTGTCACCGTTCTCCGCAGCAAAGCTGTGTGCAAAGATCCCTCCCCTTCATTCTAAGCAACCCAGGGGAGACACACGCAGATTTGCAGAAAGATCCTTATCCAAACAACAGGAAAAATAACAATGCAGATTTTTTTTTTTTAAAGCATCTCCTTGAACATACAAACTCCTATAACGGTACTTCTGCACTTTTGTATATAAAAAATAACACCATGCCAAATGCCTAAATAAATTACAAGTTGCTTCCCTGCTCTCTAATCTGGGACATGAACTTGCCCTTCTGCCAGATGAACTAGGTTCAGAATCAGTTCAGCTCAACCTTGGCCTTGCACTGACCAAGCGCCAGCCCCTGAGCTTGGTCTCGGGCCCGTGAAATCAGTCACCAGTTACTGGCCTTGCAGAGACACATATGAGTGATAAACAGAGGGGCAACCCTCACTTGTTTTGCATGTGCCCCTCTTCTTTTCTCCCACTCAGAAAGACTCCTCTCCGACTGATGGACTATTCTTTACACGCTACCTGTAATTAGCAAACACTAGACCCTTCCAGATTGTGGGGACTTCCAGGTAAACAGCGTAACCCCAACCAGGTAGATTTCCTACTTTCATGCAGAGCCCCTGGAAAGAAAAGAAGCACTGATTATATTTATTGTCTTTCTTCTAACGTGATACTACACTGGGTCAGTTGCTTTATTCTCCCTTTGATAGGTGAAACAGAGAGGGGGGCCAAGGGTCAGGGGTATCTCATTACTCAAGGAGCATGTCCAAGTTTAGAGAGCTAGTAAGTGAAAGCTGGGACTGAGGCCAGGCCCTCGGCCAGCAAAGCCCTGGTCCTATGACTCGCAATGGACTGGGTGACAGAGCCATCTCCAGACACAAATGCTGCTGTGCTGGACCCTGCTATAGGACCCTGACTCTAGGAAGCCAGCAGCTTTGTCCTCAAGAGTGTCCTTGAGCAGGGTGGTCCGCTCCCTACGTGAAGCCCAGGAAAGAAAGGTGACAGATGAGTGCAGCTGGTTACTGCGCGTTGAAGAGAAAATTAGCAAGTCTAGGAAAGGAATAAAACCAGCATCAGGCTGATGACTCTGGGACTCAACTTCCCTTCCTGGTTCCACAGTCTAGACTTGCACGCTAAGCTAAGCTTCTTTTTCCCTTCTAATCCATATATCACACACACACACACACACACACACACCCTCCAGTTGCTATGGGAACCATCGCTGAGACTGTCCTGTCTTTTATTCAATTAAAATTTCACCCTCACTTCTTCTGGAAAGGCAATACCCTTTCATCCACAAGAGGACCATGAGAAGGCACTCTGATGGTGTTCATTTCCAACAAGCAGGCTGACTTTCCGCCAATCGGATCATCTTTCCCGAGATTCTCAGCATGCTGGCAGTTACCAGATCAGTCCTAATTCATGTTCAGGGGAGCACACGCCATGCTCAGGCACTGGACCTGAGGGAAGGGGGACAGGGGCCTTGGTGACCACTGTACTGGGTGTCCACACGGTAACTCTCCGTGAGCCACGTAAGACCGTCCTCGGGAAGGCCTGTAAATTCAGGACTGCGGGGATTCCAGCTCCGTGAAGCCTCTCAGAGGGGCTCCACTGAAGTTTACCTTCCCGCTCTCAGTGCAGAATGAGACTCACCAATGAGCCTTGTGAATGCAATTTCCAAGGCAGCCGACTCTTTTGAAAGCACCTCAGAGGAGTCCATCTACAGACTTACCTGGTAATTGCCAAGTAAACAGCTATAAGAACTGCTTGAGCTGATGCACAGATGTGATCATTTAAAAATCATTTTTATCTATTCATTAAATCATCGGGTTGGAAGCCAGAAGACCTAGGTTCCTATCTCATTTCCAACATTTACTGCCTGTGTGCTCCAGCAAATGACTTAAATCCCTGGAGCCGCAAATTTCTCATGCAGAAAACAGGGCTAATAATGCATATGGTGGGAAGCAGATAACACAGCAAATGATAAGGAAGAAATGCGAGAACTCTGCAAACGGCGGAATGGGCATGTGAGTTGGCTCTATTAGAGTTGTCCTCTGTGAGGCAGCCCGCGTGTGGCACCCTCCTCGCCAAACTGGGAGCGAGGGAGCACAGTGCTTTTATCTTTTTATAATTCAAAATGCTTTCAGGGAGCCAACAGTGAGGGACTGATATCAGAGCCCATTCAAAAAGGGGCGGTGGGATGGGTGTGAGCAGGCACCTTGCCGGCTGAAATAGGCCTGGGACCTGCCATTGCTTCTCGATTCATTAAGGCAGGACAGCTGCCCAGGACCAGCCGTGGCTTTGACCCAGTGTTCTCCATATCTGACAGTAAAGCATCTGGGCTTCGTTGGAAAACCAAAAGCCGGTTACCCCAGGATGTACCCCTGGGTAATTCTAGAGCAGTCAGTATTCAATACCTAAAACCACTCTTTTAGCCCTGAAAATAGGCATAAAAAGGAGCCAGCAGCCTAAAGAAGACGCGGATGCCACGTACCCGCGGGCGGGAACACAGGCTCTGGGAGGAGAGAGAAGGTACCGGAACCTAGAGAGGAGTTGGTTGCCATCGCTACTACGCACGCCGAATCTGCTCATTCTTCAGGGGTTGCGCCCTGCCTGCCTCCTTTGGGCTTAGCTGCTCTTGGGCAATACGACTCTAGTGAATGTAATGAAGAAGTGTGAGGGAGCTGGTGACGAATCCTAAATGAGCAGTGGGGAAGCATAACAAATAAACTACATTCCTAATTTCCTTCCACGTGAAAGTGTCGTACGCACACCAAGTGTGCAAGGAACATGGAGGGGCTTTCATTCTAATGACAAGGGTCACTGGCCCGCAGAGAGTCCACTGTGCGCCGGACGCGCATGGCCCCTTGACAGTCACTTTGGACCTTAACCCACAAAGGGCCTGGTAAGGTAAGAAGGCCTGCGTCCATGTCAGAAACGGCGTAACTAAGATTCAGAGTGAGTGGCACCCCACGCAGCGGGCAAAGGGCGGGGCATTCTTTGAGTGCCAAGTGTGTGTCTGGGCCCAACGCGGCGCTCGCCCCGCCCGCTGGGGAGAAAAGACCTCATCGTAGAGCCTGTTGTTCGGATAAAATAAGCTACGCACCACATCGTGAGTTTCCTGGGAACTCATATTTCTATGAGGAACACAAGGCTGATGGAAGACTCACCCGGCAATCTCTATGCTGCTGGCACGTCCACCCTCCGGGCTTCCCTCCACCAGGATTCTCGCATCCCCACTAGCGTCACTGGCCGCTTCCTCTGCAATCCTTTGTTGAACAGCTGCTCTCTCTGCCGCAAGGATATTAGCTATGCCATGGGATTCAAAAGATGATTGCAACTCAAATCTTAGCATGGAGCTCAGAGTCTAACAGGAGATCATCCACGTACTCATAGTCACATTATAAACATTGTCATATTGTGATAAAATATAACAAAACATAACATACTATAATAATACAATACTGAATCAAACTAAAGTTAAAGTTAAATATATTATATACTCCACATGGTATATAGTATTTGAAAATGCTCAAGCTCTTCCGAGCAGGGAGACGTTAACCTCTGGAGCAGAGATCACGGCAGGCATTTGGAGGGTACAGTCCTTTCACTGTTAGGATGGGACTGCTGCCGCAGGAAGGCGGGCAGACAGTCCAGGCAGAGCCGATCCGGTGCGCAGTGGCTTCTGAGTGACGCGAGAGCGTCTAGATGAGTGCGGATCCTGTCGAAGGGTGCGCTCCTTCACTCGGGAATTCTTGCAGCCTGTCTGCCAGGAGTGTCCGCCATGTGCAGGTACGGCTCTAGGCACTGAACAGAGCAGCAAACAAAATCAACCCTGTCTTGTATTCACAACACGTAACTTTCTAATTCAGGGACAACAGATAATAAGTCAATTCTTTCCGGTCACCCAGTTATTCAATGCTATGAAAAAGAACCAACATGGGAAGGGATGAAGCTCAACGTGGGTTGTGCTCTGTTACCTGGACTGGCTGGGGAAGGTCTTTCTCTCTTTGAACATAACGCATTCGTGCGGACTCCATTGTCTGATGACACACCACGGCTTCCTGAGTGTGAGGGAAGAGTGACCCTGGGTCTCCCTATCCCAGCCTGAGCCCTACTGAGGTATCTCTAAGTTCTTCTGACAGAACCCACAACTCAGGCTTCCCAGAAGTCATTGCTACTTTGTCTTTTTTTTTTTTTTAAGTTGTAACCAACCAGGGGTAAAATACCCCTTGACTGTTAACAAGCACATCACTTTAAAGCACCTCAGAGCTCAAGTTTGTGACTGGACTGGTTTCGGTGAGAATCCTCCGACACACACACGCACACACTCCAGAAGGATAAACGGAAGGCTCAGTATCAGAAAGTCAGCTTGGCTCTGGTGACGTGGGAAAGATAAATCAACCTGGAAATTTTCCAGTCATTCCCAGACATCTATTTTTTTAAGTGCCATAAAAGATTGGGACATACTTTAAAATATTTTTAGGCCACTGAAATCTATACCATTTAGGAGTGTTTCAGAGCCAAGGATTCATATGTACAATTCAAGTTCTCTTCTCAAATTGGATTCCTGGCCTCTGGTCACTGATAAATTTAGTCTACTTCAAAGCATAAAATAGTTTCTTTACTTTCCATTTCATTTAGCACAGCATTGGCTTTTGTATTACTTCTTATTTGTATTTTTTAATTTAATGCCAAATTTTCCAAATAAGTGATTTCTAAAATAGTGAATATACAAACAATTTACAATGTCTAACAGTTTTAAAAAAAATAATATTCACTTAGAGATAAGAAAAAAGTTTTGCTCATCAATCATCTTTTTCGGCATTTTTATTATATTTTCCTGATTTTAAAATATATTTTAACACTTTAATTAAGAATCCTTGAAAGTTCCCCCAAAACTGGCATTTGGTAATGTGTTATTTGCCAAACTGAGTGAGGAGACACTGTTATTTTTATTATTTTTATTACTTAAAAAAATGTTTTTTAGGGATCAAACAGTGAGCGATAAATGCCAGCCTTCATCACATGATGTTTATATTTTCAGGATCTGGAAAAGTTAGAAGGAGGGACCTTAATACCAACACTGACAGCAGTTCAACATCGTTTGACTCATACTTGCTACAAACAATGCTATGAATTTTGGCAAGAGGAAGTTCCTTGTGCTTATAAAAATAAAATCTGGAGAACTAAAGTTTTTAAGATTTTATTTTATTGTGGTAAGAACACTTATCATGAGATCTACCCCTTCAACCGACTTTTAAGTTGCCTACAGGCATAATGGTTGACAACAGCGCTCTGCACTCTGGAACTCACTCATCTTGCAAAGCTTCCCCCCACCCCCCAGCCCCTGGCGGCTGCCATTCTATTCTTCCCTTCCATGAACTTGACGATTTTACATACTTCATACCTTAAAGGAGTATGAGTCTTCATTTAGAAGAGTTGTTCATTTACTGGCAACCCCGTGAGCAGAATGCACTTTTATCATTTCATGCCACCCTCAAACAACTCGGACAGGTGGCTGCTGTTGCCTTGGAGCTTAAACCACTGTCCCGGGCCATGGCCAATGGTGTGGCAGAGGACTGCCACCCAGGACGGAAGATCTAACTCAAAGGCAGAGTTTTATTAATCCTGGCTACAGCAGGAGAAGGTTTGTGGTTATTATTCGGTGTCTGACATTCATTTGTATTCTCTCTGCTCATTGGTGTTGGTCATGAGCCTCCACTTAGGATCTACTTAAAACATCATTAAACACTATTGGGTCCTTCTTTGTCATCATTACGGCAGACATTAAGCCGGTCAGGAATTCTCAGCCCCCCTAGGGGGACCTTGGACATGGTGCCAAGAAAGGCCGCAGGACCATTTATCATTGCACTTTGCTTTCTTCTAAGTGCATTTGCAATTCAGGTGCTGATTTTCATCTTCACAGAATTTGAACTAATTTTAAAACGACATTATCAGGATACCCTAGGTGAGCCAATTATCTGAGGCCAGCCACCGAGGGCCGCCGTGATCTTTTCTCTCCGCATGGTGGGGGATGCCACTCAGAAGCCCACAGTGGGTGCTGAGACTCATTCAATCACATGCTGTTTTGAGAGGTAGGAGACCAATTCTATCAGTGCTTTTGATTTTCTCCTTTAATATTTGTCTAATTTATTCATCATTTTAAAATCCGAGCACGTCATATAATTTCCCATCTTTTGCTATCCTGATTTTTCAACTTACAGCATGTACTTCAAGGAGGTGAAGGTTTTTTTTCTTATTGTTGAAGTCCTTTTTCCTTATGAAAGCTTTTATTTCCTTGTGAGCTATACACTGCGTCAAGAACCAGTGGCAGACAATATAAAAGGTCCCTGCTAATAGCCTGGGCCCAAACCCAGAGTTTCTCAGCTTCCACTTCCATCAGATTTTCTGGTGGCAAACTGTGATTCTTCTCTTTGGTGGAGAGGGCACTGGGGACGAAGCATATCTCCTACCCAACGCCAGAGTTCAAGCCTAACTCACCGGGATGGTAATAAAGGCTGAAGCATATCAAGTAACAAAATGTGTTGAAAATAAAAATAGATCGGGTTTTTAGCATTTAATCTAAATTCAAATCCCGGCTCCATGATTTACAATATGCATGACTTCAGTAAAGTTACTTAAACTTTCCAAGTGTCTGTGGTCACCACTTTCAAATGCAGAGAGTAATAGCTGAGTTATAGAGCTATCATAAAGAGTTACAAAATAATAAACTATTTTTAAAATGTCCAGAACATAATAGAAAGTTTAAAATGGCATTATTTGGGCCCTCTGGCTTAGTAAAATGTCTCTATGCAACAGATGCCCCAACACCATCTCTCCCGTTGACACTTCCCTTATGAGTTCATTCATCAGGACTCCAAGGACCACTCCCAGGAGCAGTGACGGTCAGCAGAGGGATCGTACCCAGCGGCAACTCCGAACAACTATTGCCATTGCAGGGTTTCCATGGGTCCTCATCATCTCGCGCCCCCTGGGTCCCTTAGCTTACCGGGACTTCCTCAGTCTGTCACTCCAGAGGGCAGTGCACCACTGTTCTGTGTCCCAGGACACTACTACCAAAAATGCATTCCTTTGGGAGCTCATACACTAGGGGAATCTTGATGAACCTCCGGTTCTCTCCCATGGCTGCCTGACGCCAACCCAAGTCCCTGCCATAACCTGTCTTTCCAAGTGGCCTCTCCCAGGTCCATTCAGTCCTCCTGAAAAGTGCCCTCGGTATCCAGTGCATTTAGATACCCAGGGGCTTGACCAGAGCCTAAAATCTGCTGTCTCACATCCCTTCCAGCCGGACACCTTCTCACTGATATAAATTGTGCCTCAGAAATCACCTTTGATGCCCATAGTTTCTCAAGGTACAGACACCTCTAAAAGGGGCTACTTGCTTACCTGTGTAATGTGACCTCGCTTTCTATGACGTACTGAAATGCCTTCCTGAAACTTATAAGAAGAATAGAAAATGGGAAAAGTCAGGCACACATTGTATTATTTTCCACGCCTTGCCCTGAAGTATAGCAAGAAGGAACACATTGCCAGATCGTATTTAAATTATTCTAGTAGCAAAAATAAATAAATAAAAATAAATTTTAACTTTAAGAAAATATGCTCCTATAGGTCGAGCTATTGCTGTCCTATAGCTTAAAGCTATCCCACCCATTGGTCCATGTGATCCTCATAAAATTCCTGTTAAATGGCTCGATCATCCCAATTTATTTTAAGTTAAGAAATTGAGGATTAGCAAATTGAAGTGATTTTCCCAAGGCCATCTAACTAATTAGTGATGGTTAGATCGATCATCCAGTTCTGATGCAGGTTTGGCTCTTAGTTCAAAGCTCTCTCCAATGCACCAAGAGCTGGGGGAATGTTAAACTATCATCAAAAATGACCTTTGGTTAGTGACAAATGTCATAAATGCCAGCAAGTAAAACTTGTATCCCTTGCTTCCCAAAGGGTATGGATATAGACGAGAAATGATGAAGAACCACTTTCTAACACACATGCTCATCTATCTCCAGAGAATTCTATTTAATACAATAGAGATGTAGGACTCGCTCGCAGACCAACAAATAAGTCCCCCATCAGGCTGCAGTAATTGCCTTACTGTAATAAGCTCATTAGATAAAGGTTTGCTTGTGTCTTTTTGAAGACTGTTAAAAAAAAAAAAAAAAAGTCTCCAACTCTCAGCCAGAGATCCCTGAACTTGACCTACTAAGAATACTAATCATTCTAGAGCCCAAACTGACGATCTCTGTGGTTGTTAATTGGAGCAGGCTCAATAAATAATGCAAGAAGTCATTGTTAAGGCCAAACTGTGAAGGAGGCAAGATGTGACCTCATTTCTTGTGAAGGCCAGATGTCCCTGCATATGCAGCAGTTTGCGCCCAGGAGGAGAACCCCCAAATCATGACACTCGGAGCTTATATAGGAACACAGGAAGCTATGACCCATCTTCCCATCCTCCCTTCTGGAGAGAGACAGAGACAGACGGCAGATGGGGTGGGAATCTTATAATTTGCTCTGGAATGCAAACCAATCACGGGAGAAGAGGAGAAGGTCACTAGGCTGGGATATAAGCAATTGTCTCTGAGGGTGATGAAAAGGGGATACAGCCTCTGGACTGCACCATCCTTGGCCTGGGAGCAAATGGCTCTGGAAGGGACAAGGCCTTTGCTCTCTTTGTAGTTGGCCAATTTCTATTGCCCTGAAGGCCTGAAACAAAGAGGAGCACCAGAAAATCCAGGGAGCATTGTGCCCAACCAATCAGCCAAGCAGGGAATTATAAACCCAGGAAGCACTTTTATTGGACCAGGTGCTATGAGGTGATGCGTACACCTCTCACTTGTCTAAGAAAAAGGGTTAAAAGGCCCGTGGCTTGGGGATATTCCTACCGAGTCCTCCCTCCATGGGAGCTACTGGGCGGTCACTCTCTGTGGCGCCTCCATGAGAGAAAGGGGGTAGCAGCCCACCAGCTCCACTTCCTCCTCCAAATCCCGGAGCTGCCCTTTGCCTGGCCCGATAGCCAAAACGAGCTAACTCAATGTGGCAGCAAACTCGACCAAGTCCAAGTGGCTGCTCACACTGGCTCCCTGGTTGGAACCCGATTTCCAGCACTGGTCCCACTCAGCCTCATTTCCCAGGAAGGATGCTAATGTCCAATGTTTTAGAGTAAATCACAGTTTTACAGGAAATTGTCAAATCTGCCATCTTACTGAATACACAGACAATCCTGTGAAAATGGTGGAGCAGGAGCTCTAACTCCCTTTTCACAGGCGAAAATAAAATGTAGCTCCAAAAGAGCAATAACCCACAAGACTGCACAAGCTGATGACTGGCAGAAGCAGAATGCAAGCCTATTTCCTGCCTCAGAGCCCGTGGTTTTGCACTAATCCAGCGCCGCCTCCCCACACCCGCGCCGGGCCGATAGAACCATGAAATCTTAAAACCTAACAATTTTGGCTTCTTCTTGGGTCCTTCAAAGTATTAAATGGCGAGTATGATTATTTTCCAAAGCATTGGCTTATTTTATTGTTGTTATTGCTGTTGTTTTAAAGACTTTTAATTAATACCATAGTTTTGGTACTGGGAAGCTGAAACATTTCACCTCTTTCCCCTTGACACGTGCATAAAAGAATTGGGTTACATTTTCGCTTCTTTTCCTTATGAAGGAGTTAATCAAGTAATTAACAGCGCCAGCTATTTGGCCAGAGCATTCCCAAACTTGGCTCCTAACTCTGCAAGGTAGAAAGTTACTTCTACACATAACGGTTTATACACGTATCCAAAAGAGTCAACCTTAGTTTCTGAGAACCAGATAAAATCGTTCTTCTTGAAGTGAAAGGTTGTTTTGCATAGTTTTTTCTTTTTTATGTAAATGCACCCGATTCTTAATAATTTTACACAGAATTTCATGCATGTACAGGAGAGGATTTCATGCAAAAAGCTGCAGCTGTTGCGTCCTGTGAATGTGTCCGTCACCTGTGATTAGGCACCTAAAAGAATGCGCTTTCTGCATGTCAATAAGCCATGGAACAGTCTGGTTCAAAACACACAGTTTAATGAAATGGTAATGATTTCATTAATATATCAAGCCATGTCTAATTCCTTTCAAGGAACATAAGTCAATTTCCATTCACTCTGAATACACAATAAGTAAATAGTCCAACTGGCAATAGATTAAATACATTCTCACACTCAGAGTCCAGATATATAGACATTGTTGCAAAATCATTAGAGATTGTTATTAGGGAACATGATTTGAGTTATAATGTTGAAACGGCAGGGAATTTGTGCTTTATTTTTTTCTAGTTACAATTGTACAGGAGGTAAATAATTAAACCAAAATTTAAGGACTTATTCAACCAAGTTTTCTATTCATGGCTGCCTATCTAATCCTTGTTAAAAGATCCAAGTATTTCCTTCATACCCCTTTTTCATTATCAGTTGGGGACATCTCTGTTAGCGGGTGGACAGAGGAAGAGGAACTGCAGTCAGAGAGACAGAGAACCAGGATGGTGCAGATACATGGAAACCAGGAGGAATCGATGAGGCAGCGACGTGTTCTGAGGGCCTCTCTGCCAAGTACATCACAAATACAGCATCTTGCTTTAACCTCGTGACATTCCTACAATCTTTACAATTACCTCCCCATTTTACAGAAAAGGAAATCAAGGCTTCGCGAGGCTGAGGAAGCTTTCCAAGGTCACACAGCTACTGCTGTAGAACTGGAAGGCGAACTCACTCTGCTTCACTCCCCAGTCCACGCTCTTCCTCACCCTGCCGCACCATCAGAGACGTCTCTAAGGGCAGAGTCCCCACGGGGGCAAGGGGACAACCGTCGGAAGATCATTTGATTTGGAAGTTATAAATTTCTCCGTCATATTTTCAGGAGCTGGCACCTAGAATTTGTGGTGTGAGGCACAGAGGGAAGCAAACACAAGCTCTTTTCAGACGTGCGGTGGTCAAAGGTGTGATGGCAGCCGGAGGGGTGGCAGAGATGAAAGGAACCAGCTTCAGGGTGGCGGTGTGAGGGCGGATGAAAGCAAGAACAGAGTTCCCAGAGCCCAGAGAAGGGGACGAGGCCCTGGCAGGGCGGTTGGCCCTGCAGATAAGAGGACCTGGCCACAAGATCAAAGTGAATCAAAGCACAGAGGGAAAAAACAGAGAGGACACCATTCCTGAGAGCAGGGGTGAAGAAGAAGATGGAGAACAGAAAGAGAGCACTGAGAGTCTTCATCTTGATTTAGAGTCCTTGGAGCGAAGATATGAGAAGTGGCTTTTAGGGGTAAGGTGACAGCTAGATGGTATCTTCTTTATTCAGAGACATCAAAAGCCAACTCACTGGCGCGGGTTTGGGAGAGAGCATTATACACCTGCCAGTCCTTAGATTCTGCAACTATGGGAGTCTGGAGCAGAGAGATGGGTTTAAAGTCATTAATACATTAAAATCAACCACCACTTACCTAGTGTTTTACAAAAACTTCACAATACAGGGATAAGCGAGATGGTGACTGGAGAAACACAGAGCCCAGTGGGAGGGACCAAGGTGTAAATAGTTACCACTAGCGCAGTGAGTGTTCTAGAAGAGAGGACCCAAAGATCAATGGACACAGAGCGGTCTGTAATACTACATCACCTCAAGGATCTGCATCGTGTGTGTTAACTGAATTAATTAATTCTGTCTGAGGGCAGGATTTAAAGAGGAAATGGCATGGGGCCTAGGCCTTGAAGGATGCATACCAAATGTCTGTCTGGTTCAAAGGGTCTGGGGCAGGGGCCAACCTAGAGCTAATTTGAGCATTCACCCTCCTCGGCCCTAATTGAAGAGACACAAAGGCTAATTAGGACAAGCAGATCTAGGTGCTCACAGGGTAGACAGACGTGCAGGCAGGCTCAGCTCCTGACGGGTGGTCCCGGCTGCAAAGTTCTGGGCCGCAAACAGCAGGCTGCAAACACCAGATTCCGAAGAGCCACAGGCTTGCCTCCAACAGAGGTCATCCCCCACCTCTCTGAGGTCATGCAGAAAGAGGAGGAGCTTTGGAAGCAGGGCAACTGGTCCTAGTTTAGTCACAGACCATTGGAGTCACCTTGAGGGTTGCAGGTGCCCAGAAAACAGACTCTGAATTGGAGAATTGTGAGCAGATGGTGTACCCGGGGACTGTTCTTGGGAACATCACCTGAAAGGAGGGAGGGAAAGGACGGGGTGGAAGGAGAAGTTGACCCAGCATGCACTAAACTCAACTGTGAGGTGTCAGGGGCTGAAGCAGCAATGGGTGTCTTGGTCCTCAAAGGGCAGATGAGGGCAATGCACCCCAGCAATGACTACAATCCCATTGCCAAAGTGCGGGATAGTCATTGTCAACTTTTAGAGTCTTCGTCCTACCACCGACTTGATCTTTCTGGTTAGGTTTATAACAGACATCTCCGATTTTTAACATATCCCCAAAAGGAACTGTATTTCCCATCCAACCCACTCCCCGCTCAGTAAAAAGGATCCATCAAACTGCAAATGCGAACAACCTAAAATTCCTTCTTGAGCCCCATCTGTACGTCTCAGTTCCTTCCATGTCCAGTCCGTCAGAAGGTCCTGTCAACAATAACCTCCAAGACCGATCCCAAGTCTGGTCACGGCTCAGGTCTCTACCATGACGTCTGAGTGCCTGTGAATCGCGGCTCTTGCCTGGGTTTCTGGGTGGCCTTGTAACTTCGCTCCCTTCTCCATTCCTGTATACTGTGTCCCTTCTCCTCATATCACCCACAGTGATCTTTTCAATATTGTTGAATGCCTTGGAGTTTTGAAATCTTTTTATTCGATTATTTATACTCGTACGTATGTACATGTTTTATGTGAATGAGATTATATACTTTTTTAGTCTTTTTTGTGTTCCTTTTTTGTATGGTTTGCCCATCTTACCCATCCTCCTACACACACCAGCCTCCCTTCTCCCCAAACATCATAGCCCAAGTGGATAAGCTGTTTCTCTAGGTCTGCGTCCGTGGTATTTTTCTGTTATTTCAATCCGATTGAGATATATATGTGCATATACATATACTTTGTACATGCACATATATCTTTTATGCACAAATATGTCTTGTATATACACTTGGTATGCATAGAGAAGGCAATTTTGTCAGTTTGATTTACAAAATGGAACCCTAATATGTCTATTTCACTGCATCTTGCTTTTCTTATAACAATGCTCAGTGGGAGGTCCTTCAAGTCAACTGAATAGCTAATTCATTCTTTTAAGGACAATATAACATACCATGGTACGTATGCACGTACCATAATTTAATCAGTTATTTCCTTATTAGTGAGCATTCACCAATTTCTTTCCAGTTTTTTTTTTTTTTTCTGTCTTGCTTTGCTCCTATGAATGATGCCACATGAATCATCCTTATTCATGAGTCCTTACATCTTGGGATTTAATCCTTGTAAGAAAGGTCACCAGGAGTGAGTGAAAGGAACTACATCATTTTAATTTTAATAGGTGTTGTCCACTGCTTTATAGGAAGGTTATAAATTTTCAAATCCCCAAGTAAAAACTAGAAGTACTGTTTTCCTCTCATACCTGCTAACCATCGGTTTTCCATTTCCCTTTAACTTTTGCCAGTCAACGCGTGTAAAATTATATCTCACCCTGATGTTAATTTCCATTTCCTTAACTCACAGTTGAACATCATTTAAGGTTTACTGGTCACTGGTAATTGCTTTTCTTTGAATTAACACTTTATGCATATTGTTCATTTTCTTAATGGTTGTTTGACTTGTCAACATGTGAGAAATCTCTGGATATTCAAATTATTCATGCTTTGTTCATTATCTGCAATAAAAATATTATCAGGGCATATCTTTAGTAATTGACGTTACTTGTGGAGTTTTTCTATATACAAACTTTTCCTTTTCATATAGTCAAGCATGCCTTTTCATTCTTACACAGCTTTTAGGTGTGCAGTTTTAATTAAGAGGGTATCCCCCAGCTTCCATATAGTACATGTAATTTTCTAGATTTGTCTGCATTTAACTCAGGAATTCATCTGGGATATATATTTTCATACGTGGCATAGGATTAAAATGGATCTATTTTTAGTTTCTTTCAGACAAATAGCTAGTGGTGGCAGACCACTTATTAAATAGTAAACTCTCTCATGTAAAATGGGAATAGTTATGAGTTCCCTAGTCTGTGTCCCATTAATGAATTTGTTCATAAAATAACCCCACACTGAGCTGGCTTTATGGTAGAACGGTATCTCGCGAGGCAGATCTCTACTCGCTGTTCTTTCTCACAGTTCTGCGCATGACCCTCAGGCTCTTATTCTTACATATAAACCTTATGATCATTTTCTCATTAACATTTAATACTAATTTAAAGCCCTGGCTGCTGTGGCTCAGTGGATTGAGCGTCGGCCTGTGAGCTAAGTGTCACTGGTTCGATTCCCAGTCAGGACACATGACGAGGTTGCATGTCAGGTCCCCAGTTGGGGGCACGAGTGAGAGGCAACCACACAGTGATGTTTCTCTCCCTCTCTTTCTCCTTTCCCCTCTCTCTAAAAATACATAAACAAACAAATAAATAAATAATTAAAAAATATATACTAATTTAAGGTAATTAACAAGTTTGTGATAGGAAGTCTTCCTATCCAAGAATAATGTATACTTCTTGGTTTAGGCTAATTTTCCATCTTTAAATAAGATTACTATAGTTTTCTTTATATAGATTTACTACCTTTCTTGTTTTATGTACTCTTAAGTACTTTAGATTTTTCAGTATTATAAATTATTCCATAACGAATAAGAAAAAATAGCATTGATTTTTATAGAGCCTATATCCAGCCACCTTATCATATTCTCTTAATAACCGTAGTAATTTTACTAGTCTCTTGAGTTTTCAAATACAAAACAGGTCGTACGATCCAAGATATAATTTTATTTCTTCTTTCTCAATATTTGTAGCAGTCCTTTTCTTGTTTCCGTGTTCACTGAAACCTCCCTGACCATGTTAAGTAATAAAGAGAATAGCAGGCAAGCTATACAGTCCTTGATTTTAATTCAAATGGGTTTTCCATTTAAACCATGTTTGGCACCAGTTTCTAGGTGTTGATATTGCCGTTGCTGTTGCTTTTCATCTTTATCATATTTAACTAGTTTTACCTGGTTCCCATCTTGTGAGTCATTGTTAGGAATTGCTGCTGAATTTTATTAATGCCTTGTCGGCTTTTATTATTATGACCAGAAGGTTTTCTCTGTTTTTTTTAACATAATGGATAATATTTATATATTTCATTGACGTCAAACTTTAGCTTACTAGAAAAAAGCTCTGCCTGATCAGCGCATGTTATTTTTTTTTGATACATTGCTAGAATCTTTTGACTAACATTGAGGATGTTTGCATTTATATTCATGAGAATAGTAGCTTTTTAATCTGTTGAATAGATCGATTACTATGGAAGAAACCTGAAAGAGGGTTAAAGGGCTACCATTAAAAAAACTCATCAGGAGCTTAGGAACCCACAGCTTCAACTTACCTACCCTTTAAACAAAATATAATTGCATTGTTTTCTTATCTAGTGATTTTAACAGATCTAGGGCTCTGTATTCTTTATCAGCTCCCCAGGGGATTCTGACATGCACCAGAATTTGCAAACTACTGTTCTAAACTGTTTAGAAAGCTCCCGGTTCATTTTATGAAGCCAAAAATAATTTTTTCATACCCAAATCAGATACAGCCAGGACGTTTTCATCTTTTGAAAACAAAAATCAGATTATGTTAATTCCCTGCTTAAAACTTTTGAACGACTGTCCCTTGCACTGGCATCAAACCCAGATTCCACGGTCTGGCCCACGAGGCCCTGTGTCCTTGGCCACGCCACGTCCCTGTGACATCATCTCGCTCTCTAAGCCACAGGTTTCCCATCCCCCCAAACCCAACAAGCTCGGCCAGCCCACTTGAGGGCCTTTGCGGTCTCCTCCAGCTGGAACACTCTTCCTCTAGATGTTGACACACCTGCTCCCTGACATCCAGTATCAGCCTAAGGACAAGGAAGTCTTTCCCTTACTACAGTCCTAGGGTAGGTCTCTACCACGCCATTTGTTAATTTTTCTCTCTATCTCTGTCTCTGTCTCTGTCTCTGTCTCTCTCTCCCCCTCTCCCTCTGCCCCCTCAGATTGTAACCCCTAGAACAGCAAGGAGCTCATCTGATTTATTTACCACTAAATTTCCAACACCTACAATAACTCCTGAAACACCGAGTGAACGGATTTATTCCCTTATTAGTCTGTAGGCTCCTGGAAGATACAACTTTTTCTGGTTCCTATCTGTAGCCCCGGAGCATGGTACAAAACATGTGCTCAGAAAACATTTGCTAAATGAGCCAAATGAATGCCTGTTGATTTTTACTCAGCTCCAACATGGCTCATAATAAAGGGCTGTTGATCTGAAAATACTGCTTTTCAAGCTTGTCGAGAACGTAACGACTCTGAGAAACAGGAGGTGAGACTGGCCTGAGGAAGAAGGTCCCACTAGGAGGCTCCAGCTACAAATTCCCATCAAAGCGGCTTCTCCCCAATGTGTGACTACCCTCCGAAGCGGTAATTGAATTATAAATCTTGTAGCGGAATACGCTGGAAACGACCGTCTGATGCAGACTCTGCCTCCGGGCTGGGTTCACCGTCGTTAGCCTCACTCCACAGATGGAGCTTGTTAGTAACAAAAGGAAGGAGAGACCTGGGGACTAGAAAGGGGGGGGACAGCAGGTAAAATACAGAAGTCGAGCTAGAGTAATTTCAGCGAACGCTTGGAAGAGAGAAAGGAATTTGAAGAAACCTATTCCTGGGCCTTCAAAGTGCTCTCCTGCCTGAGTAACACAGAGCAGGATATTCTGATGGGACACCGCTGCCCTGGTCATGCACTGTGTGTGACCTGTGTGTCACTTCCCGTGTCCTAGTTAATGACAGCAGGTGATGCCGCACGGAGAGGGCTGGAGCTGGAGAAATGGAGTCACCGAGAAAGGAGGGGTGACTATAGTTAATGCTTCTGTACCAAAGACTGGACATGGGGCAAGAGAGATTTCAGGTGTTCTCATCACCAAAAGGAACAATTACTATAAAAGATGTGTCCTGGAGCTGGAAAGTAGTAATGATTTCACTTCGTATGTGTATATGAAGTCACCACGTTGCATACCTGAAATCTACACAGTTTTTTTTTTTTTTTAAATAAGATAAAGAACGAAGGATAAAGGGAGCAGGCCTTGTACTTATGGAGGCCACCCAAGAATGAATGTCACCCTGAGAGCCAAGAGTGAGGTGGCGTCTATTTCCACCCTGACCTTGGCAGATACTGGATGATTAAAGATCAGAAAGGGACAACGATGCCGGCAAGACCGAAGGATAAGGATGGAGAGGAAAGCAGCAGAGTGCAGACCTGTCTTCCAGCCTGTCTCTGCCACTGACTAGTAAGGCTCTGGCCAGGCCCTCCCCCAGCTGCCAATCATCACATAAAGGGGAGGGGCTACTGGGGGTGGGGAGAGGCAGGAGGAAGAGGAGGGGGGAGCTGCTAGCTGCTTTCAACTCAGACGCTCAAGTCTAATATTCTAAGTATTTTCTCAAGTGAGAGCTGAGAATGCAAAACGGGCAATGCTCAAAGGATCCATTCTTCAAAAAATAATAATAATTTCATCTTCTGAAAGGCAACCCTTTAGCATGGGAAAAAGAACCTCAGACTCAGCCTCCAGAGCTCAGCTTATCGGGGAAGGAACTTCATCGTGCTGTTTCTGCTCGTCATTAATTTAAGTATCTGTCTGTTGTCTTCAGATAATCATCTTCTGGGAGTGTGGGGAAGTTGGTACCTTTAAGCACACATTCGCCCCAAAAATCACATGGAAGGACTTAGTGAGAAGGAGCAGGCCACGCCCTGAGGCAGCGAGCTCCAGGGCTGGACCATAGGCCGGTTCAGCCAGCAGAAGGAACGGAGAGTAGAGAGGGTCACAGTCAGAGATCTGGGGCTCACAGTCACACACAAAACCAAAGTCAGGAGCCCTTTAAGCAGGGGAATGACCAGCAGAGGTCTGAGCGGGGCAAGTCCAGATAAGAACATCTCTGAGGCACCCTTTACAACAAAAACTGGGGATGGTGCCAAACCGCCTGGACCCAGGAGTTCCTTCACCCCACCCTGGCCTTGGTGGGGGATTCATTTCCAGATGCCACTGCCAAGAAAAAGGACACGCAGGTGTGGGATGGCAGGGAAGGCCAGAGACGCATGCTCTGTGAGGGTTTTAGAGAGGACCCTGGCTCACGCCCTGACCTTCACCTCTGAATTTCTGCTGTGCAGTCATTAATCCAGCTGTTTGCATTTCACACTGCAGAGCAGGGCCGCTCAGCCTCTGCACTGCTGGCATTTTGGGTCTGATGACTCTTTGTAGTGGGGGCTGTTCTGTGCACTGTACAGTTGAGAGGCATCCCTGGTGTCTCCCCACTAGCTGCCAATGGGACCCTGCCCTCCCAGTTACGACAACCAAAAAATTGTCTCTCGACATTGCCAATGTGCCCCATTTGAGTTGCTGCCAGAGCTCACGCATGTCACACTGGCCTCTCCGGTACGACGTCAGATCCCTGGGGGCAGGAAGCATGTCAGGCTCTCCTTTGCTGCTCCCACTGCCTCAGAGACACAGTCTGATGTCTCAGATCAGCCACTCAGCTGCCACTCTGCTATCTGATTGCAAATATAAAAAAAGAATGTATATTCTCAAAATGTTTTCATGTGATTTATAGATTCTACACCAATATACCTGTCACTGACAACCAAAGAGTATAAAGAAGCTCATGTTTAGAATTTATAATAATTGACTTGAGATGGAGAGCTACGAGGGTTAAAACCAACCAACAGCTCATAGACGAGTAATTCCCTGGCAGCTCTGTTGCTAAATAGCTGTGGGAGCCTGGACAAGTTGACTAGCATCTCTGGGACTCCGTGTTTCCTGCCTGGAGCAAAGTACTTAAGGACTGTAACCGGAAGGCTCCACAGTCTGGGATCTGAGTCCTAGTGGAGATGTACAACATTCTTAGTGGGTATTACAAGGAGCTCTATCTTCATTTAGGCTGAGGCCTCAGGACAGCGAAGGCCAACTACAGCACCCAGTGATGGAAGACCTGGCTAACTACCCACCTCCGGCTGTACCCGTGGTTGGGTAAAGGACCAGAGGACACGGGAGAGAGGATTTTGGAGAGGCTGTCACTGTTTGTGGTCCTATCTCCTCCCCTCGCCGCCAGCCTTGGGACAGGGGTGTCTAGACCACCAGGAGAGCCTGTCCCCACATCCTCAGTTTGTGGGGCACCGCTCGCACCTGAGAGATGAGCAAGGCAGGGACCTGTGGCCGCATGGCTGCTCGGGCGACACCTTAGGGAACCAGCTCGTGTACGCAGAAATCCCCATGGCAACAGATGTGGGACTCGATGGGGCCCTCTGAGAGACAGCTGGCCAAGGATGAGCCTAGCCCCAGCTCGGGGAGACCTGTTGAAAGCGCAAGGAGACCGCAGCCAGAAGAACCGAGGTGTGTCCCTCTGGATGGCCAGGGGCTGTGGCGCAAGCCTGGAGCGACCCGCCAGAGAAGGAGGCCAGAGCACAGAGCTGGCGTCTCAGCGCAGAGCTGGCAGGGCTGCGGCGGGGAGGAGTCAGCCTCCCCTGAGCACACTCGGAATGTCCCAGTGGCTGGACTGGACTGGGGACCCGGCCATTCCTCTCCTCCTGGGCTCCAGCCCTAACCATCAGCAAAGGTAAACCCACTACACAGGGTGTCCTTGACATGCCAAACAACTGGCACATTCTAGTCTATACCACGCTCGTCTCAAATAATTAGACTCTGAGCTCATCAGTGCCAACACGCAATGCTCTGGTCATTGTTTTTTGGTTTTTGTTTTTCTGTTTTCATACAAGTAATACATGAATACATTTACTTGTTAAATTTACTTGTTAAAATTTTGGACAAAGCTGATTGAGCAAAATGCTGTAGGTCTCTGTAAAACCAGCCCTTCGTCAGGGAGACACTATCACCACTTCGGCCATTTCTCTCCAGCTTTTACACTCTGTTCACACACACACACACAGGAAAACAGTTCTGTCTTCTGATTTTTTAACATCAGTGTACGCTGTCCTATATTTTATTTTTTCACTGAATAACATCACTCCAAGATCTCTCCACAACAGCATGTATAGATCTATTCATTCTTTTTCCGGTTGATTTATAGTATTTCATAGGATAGTTGTACCAGAGATTGCATTCTCCTGCTGATGAGTATCTAGATTTGTTTATTTCAATTTTTCACTCTTATAAACCATGCTACAGTAAAAACACTTATAAATGTTTCATAATTGACATATGTAAATCTTTCTTTAGTGTAAATATTGAAAGGTTGTATTACTAGATTAAAAGTATATACATATATTAAATTTAGGGAGAAATTGAAAAATTGCCCTCCAAGAATTCTATTTATATTACTCCCACCACCCACAAATGAGAGAAGTTGCTTTTCTGTGCTTTATATTTTTTCCAATATGTTGTATTTTTAACAACATCTCATTTTTGCTTTAATCTACACGTTCTTGACTACCAGTGACCTTGAGTCCTATTCATATTTGCACGCCTAGTACCTAGCAGGGTGAATGCAATGAAATAAACACTAGTCTTTTTATAAGTTTTCCAGATAGAGAAGCAAGAGCAAAAACCCCTCACCAGCTGATGTGTGAGGAGATACACTAGCACTTTGTATGCATTTCCTCATTCATTCCCTCTACTCTGCTCTGAAGTTATTACTCTTCCCTCCCTCTTCATAATGAAGAAACAGAAGCCCTGCAGATGAAGGCAATTCCTCAAAGTCACAAAGATAAGAAGACAATACCAATTCCAGCCAAGATCTGACTCCAGAAACTGAATCCCATTCCACCTCATCACCTCCACTTCTTGGTTAAGCACCTACTCTGTGCAGGGAGCTGCAGGGGTCTCCGATCATCCGTGCTGTGCCCACTCCAGGTGTGACCGGGGGCTGTGACACAGCGCAGAGCGTCAGCGCACGGCCATCACGGAGAGCACGCAGCTGGCAGGCAGTAGAAGACACCGGGGGTCCAGGTAGGAGAACCTAGATAGGAAAGACAACTGGAGTGACTGAGGGAGGTCCCTGAGCGCAGACAAACAAGGCGAGCTCTGGAAGGGCAGAATTTGACAGGAGCCCAGAATATGGGAAGGCTTATGGGGTGAGGGGAACACCAAGAGCCAATTTGATATTTGGACAGGTCATACAGCAATATGACCCCTGACCCTACACCTCTGTGTCCTGACAGCAGGGGAGTCAGCACAGGGCCACAGAGAGGACCCCTGGAAGCCCTGCTCCCCCAAGATGAGCAGCAGTGATCTAAGTCACTGAGACCTTGTGACAATATCCCACTGGGCCAAGCAAATGCATCCCCCACGCCAAGTTTCCTTTTGGCCAATCCCAGAAAGGCCACAACAGGCCACCTGACCCCAGGGGAAGAGTGACCAAGTAGATACCACAGTGGAAAGAGACAGCAGTCTGAACCCATTACAGCCACAGCATCTTAACTCTTGCAAATGGGATGGAAAGACCTGACCATGTGACGACAGGGTGACGGGCCCTGACACTTCATCTTCGGTGGCCTGGTGGTGGATAAACATACCTCTGCTCCGGCGCCTGGTTCCGTAGGGGACACTGTGAGAAAAGACTCCCGGTCGCACCTGAACTCCCGTGAAAACAGGACTCGTGGAAGCCGAAGACCTAAATGTGAATACAGACCCTGATTCTGACGAGCCTGGTGTGTTTGAACATGTGCCTGACCTTGGCTGAAACTTAGCTTCCTGATCTGTAACATGGAAACAGCAGTGCGGGTCTCAGAAGGCCATGTTGAGGCTTAAACGAGATGGCAGAATGGAAGCACCCACCGGTGGCATGGGATCAGGGGTCACTGTGGCTGTGTGCTGAGCGAGCAGGTTGAACACGGGGACCACCTGAAGCAGGTCTCAGCTTCCTGTGCTAACTCCCTCTGAGGGGCCTTCAGCTCAGCGACAGCCTAAAACTCCAAATCCCCACAGAAATAAGCCAGGGCAGGATTGAAAGGAAGAGCTACGTATGATTTTTCACAGGCTAATCTGTGCTTCCATGGGGGTTAAAGAAGATTAAGGGCTCCTGGAAATTCGAAGGCTGATGACTTCCAATCCTATCCCAGGACTCAAAGGGGCTACCGCACTCCTCAATATTCAGCGCCCAAGTCACGGCTTTTAAGACCAGCATCTCAGGATACGCTCACCTAAGGCGAAGGGTGTCCAGAAAGCTGTGGCTCTGAAACAAACCCAAGGACCAGAGAGCTGAGCTCTGCGCACAGCCCCTCCGCCCAGCCGGCCCTCTGCCGGAGCCTGTGGCCGGGTCCCAGCCCAGCTCAGATGGCCCGCGGCTGCTGGGAGCCACATCCTCCCTGCCGCCTCTGTGGGGCAGGACTCCGAAAGCGCAGCCCTGGAGGCCGACCGCCTGACTTGGTGACCTCCTTCCCAGGTCCTCCTCGGAGCTCCGCTAGCAGCGAGGACGTGGGATAATGCACTTGCGCTTGACAGGGAACAATTTAAGTGACAGCTCCCATCTTGTACCAGGTGAGGCGAGGGGAGATGTGAGGGATGCCTCTTCCAGAAGGTGATCCATCTTCTCTGTCTCCGGGCAGAAAGGCAGATCCGCAGACACAGACGAGGCGATGAGCCTGCCATCAGGGAAGAGCTGGCCAGCCCACATCGCGCTGTGGGCCCCGCACGCCGACCCAGCTCGAGGCTTTTGCGAGGCTCACTGGCGCCTTAAGGACCTGCAAGGAGCAGGATTCTCATGGCCAGAGGAGCCTGGCAGCCACGGAGCGTTCCTCCATGCCGCACAATCACACTTGGCGGGCATTCACCGCCTGCCCCAAAGGCAGCAGGCACAGGCTTGATGGCATTTAATCCTTACCACCGCCCGACGTTTTCCTTTTCAACTGGGGTGGCCTCGCTAATCAATTATATTGGTTTCAAATGTACAGTTCTCTAACCCATTGCCTTCATATTGCATTGCGTGCCCTCCACCCAAAGTCAGGTCTCCTTTCGTCACCATATATGCGGTCCCCTTGACCCTTGACTACCTGCTCCAGCTCCCCTCCCTCTAGTAACCACCATACTGTGGTCTGTGCCTATGAGTTTTTGCTCGTTTGTTTGCTGTCTCTGTTCAATTGTTGTTTGTTTTGTATCCCACATGAGTGAAGTCATATGGTTCTTAGCTTTTCCTGTCTGACCTATTTTGCTTAGCATGATATTCTAACCCTGATGGTGCTCTAGGCCTGGGCAGGAGTAGAGCGGCCTTTCTGGAGGGAGGCAGGGCCTCCGCAGGGACTAAAGAAGTGGGCAGGTATCCACGAGGACATCTGGGTCTGTCTGCAGAGAATCGGGGGCCACAGACCAGGGCAAACGGCGGTGCAAATGCTGCAGTGTGGGGCGTCTTGTTCTTCCACATCCGTTCTCTACCCCTGTCTTTTTCCATGATAACCCTTACAACAAAAGCAGCGCTAGGGCAGGGAGGCCCCATGGGACCCGGGCCAGTATCCCACTGGTAGGCAGTGGAGGAATCTGCAAGGCAGAGAGGAGCTGCTCAACGGGGAATAAATCAGGCTGGATGCCTAGGGTAGCTGGAGGGAGAAGTGAGTCTGGAACAGAGACACGACCAGTGGCTTACATGTGGGCGGGGCCTCCAGTCTGGCCATTAGCTCAGGGCAGCTGTCAGAAGTATTCCTTGTGCACCAGACAAAGGAACAAACACATATTAAAGAAATGGAGAAATCTTCTGCCACCAGCATATAAATAAATAAGCGAGCCCAGCACATCTGGGCCTCTGAACCATCTGTACAGTGAGAAGCGCTGGGTACACTGCTTCCCAGAGTCCTGCCAGCACCGATGGTCTCCCTCTTCTGTTATTTCTCCCTCTTCGACATTCAGTGGAAATGAGGCCTGCCGGGAAGGCGGGATCACTTTCAGGGCTGGGTGCACGCCTTCCAAGGTCGGCTTTGGAACACACTTCCTTTCAGCAGGTGAACATGAAGTGGGAATGGCATGATTTATGTCTATGTTTCTCGTTCCTCTCCGTGCTTTAAACACAGACGACATTTAACAGCGCGTGGAGCTTTGAATCTTCCCAAATTGCCAGAGCCAAAGCCGGCTGGAGGCCTGACGTGAAAACTTGGCCCAAATTGGGTTCTTCTGTTGGAAAAGGACTAACGAGGAGGGAGGCACACCTGGAAGGTTGGTGGCCTTTTTCCCTCTATTCACATCTGTCTGTAAATGTGTAATTGCCATCATCAGAGCCCAACGAGGCAAAGGGGTGTCACGGAGAGTCTGAACGAAGCTGTCACACGCTGGCTGGAGCTGAGTAGTGCAGCAATAAGGACCATCACATGGTTTGGTTTCTACTTATCATGTCCCAGGTTGTTTACGGAAGGAAGAAAATGACTGGGAGAGGGCAGTAAGGGAGCAAAATTACTCCAGTAAATCCGGAAACAAGCAAAATGAACAAGGAGAAAATGGGAAGAAAGGAAGCACAGATGTTTTCTGTAGAGGCTCACAGGAAGCCCGCGGCCCTGGTCTCCTTCCCGCTTCTTCTCAGGGGACAACCCGGAGTGAAACCAGCTCGGTGACCCAGCCAGGGCCCTGCGTGTTGTCCACAGGATGGGAGCTGGCAGGCTACAGCGTTGACGGGACCGCCTTCCTTCTGAGAGATCATTCCAAACCAGAGACTCAAGGGAACCCCAGCCTCAAGCCCCCAAACAATGCAATCAATAAATGAAAGGGATTCTGGAATCTTCCCCTGTCAGTTAATCATTGTATTTGGCAAAACCGTAACCCATGACTTGAACCAGAAGCCAGCAAACTTTTTAAATCAAGGGCCAGGCTGCAAATATTTTTGGCCACACCGCTTCTCTCCCAGCTCCTCGGTTCTGCCATCACAGCGTGAAAGCAGCCAAGGGAACACACAGGCGGACGTGTGCAGCTGTGCCCCAATCACGCTTCATTCACAGAAGCAGGCAGCAGGCCAGATCCGGCCCACGGGCCAGGCTTTGCCAGCCCCCAGGTTCAGTGATGATCACAAATCTTACGTGACCTTACAGCACTTGACCCTCTAGTGCTGACGCCTTCCTGGGCTCATCCTGTGTCTGTGAGGAGGCCGAGTAGGGTTCGCTAGACTGAGCCCACAGACATGGAGTCGGGGGTTCACAGATAACAAGTGCATTGCACAAGGTCACACAGTCTGTAGGTGGCAAACTGAACGTCACTCCCTGCGTGCCTGGGGCCCCCACATCTGGTCCCGCCCCGAGTCCTGCAGCTTCTGCCTTCTGAGGACTCCGGCTGAGCAGGGCATCTATACCAGCACCGAATCGGTCCTGGCTGGCTGTGTCTGTCACGTGAAGCATCTTCTCCCTCCTTCCATCTCTCTGCACAGCTGCCTACGTGAGCTTTCTCAACGTCACCTGTCAGCATGTCACCCTCCTGCTAGGCTCTCTCCCCAGGACCTGCGGCTAAGGCCCACCCTTCCTGGCCCAGGCCACAGAGCTCTGTGCGCCCTGGCCTCTGCCCAGCTCCGCATCTTCACCCCGTGCAGAGATCCCTAAACCTCAGCAATTTCTAACAGCACGATCTGCCCACAAGGCACCACACGAGCCTCTGTGGCTGCGTGCAGACAGCTCTCTGCGCCAGAAGGCACCACCCTGCCCCAGCCCTGACTCATACATACTACACCCAGTGTCTTTGCTAGGGAGGCCTTGGTGGAATGGAGGATTTAAACATTCCCCAAGAGTTAGAAAAGCTGGGCTCTAAGGCTAGCTCTGCGGAGGACCAGTGGCCCTCTACTGGCCTGCCAGTCCTTCGGCACTCAGCGTAATATCTCCCCTCCAGAAGACGCCCCTGACCCCACCCACACTGGGCCACAGCGCTCCTGTTCATACCTCCGTGATCATGCAAAGCTCCCACCTTGTGACTTGTGACGTCTTCCTGTGTCCGCTACCCAAACACCGAGGCATGCGAGAAGACACCCCTTGTTACCCTTCCATTCCCAGCACAGAGCTGAGCGCCCGCTGCAGAGAAGGGGTAGGGGGTGGGGATTGGATGGATGTATGAATGAATGAATCAGTGAATGGAGTTCACAGACTGAGAAACAGAAATCCTCATAAAGACTTCTCCCGATAAAGGGTTAGGCTGAACAGGGAGAAAAATTAAGAACTTTCCTTTGCAACTACATGTAATTTAGACAAATCCCCCGGTGGCGTTTCCGATTATTTAGATTCCACATGACAAAATTAGCATTCTGTAAGACGACCTGCTAACATGCTGACATTGCACAATTTGGAAGAGGGAAGGAAAGGTCTTCGCATGGTTGAGTTCCCCACATTGACGAAGAACGGGGGACAGCTGGCTTGACATCAGCCCCCCAGTCCAATTACTTCAGCTCCCTTCAAGCCTACTGCTTTCCCACATCTAGAAGAATGAACGGCAATTCTCTATTACTGTGGTTTTTCGTAAGACAGAAAAACAAATGCAGTCTACAGTGAAACATACAAGGGGTGCAGCAAAGAATAGAATTAAGATGTCACAGAGCAACTAGCAAGGCAGGGTTCATTTCCAGTGTTGCCATGGAGAATCTGGAGGGAAAAATTAACCTGGGTGTCGGAATGCCAAGCCTTTTGTCCTGACTCGGATCTCCAGCAAATGCCATGAGACTCAGTTTCCTCCTCTGCACAGTGGGGTGATTATCTCTGCCCTGCCTCCCTCCAAGAGTTGTTGTAAGGTTTCAAAGAGATACAGTCGTTTTCTAAACTGTAAGTCACTATAAAGAGACAAAACATTACCCGATCGTCCGTGCTTCTGTTCAGTGCTTTTCACAGGAAGACAGCAGGCTGCTTCCTATTACACGAGACAAATGTGAGCCATGTTTTGCTTCCCACATTTAGCCTTCTGTTTGAAATGGACCATAAATGCGTCTGCTCGCACCAACACATAACTGGGGTAAGGCTAGCACATAACAATGAAATGTCACATGCTAGTAGGAGCTCCCTCAAGAATAACGTATCAAAGTCCGAGTGCAAGAGAAAGAGCCCATTCTGCCCAATTAGCAAAGACGGATCAATTTCTAAATATGATCTCCCAAATAAATATCAAAATCTCCATCATGCATTTGCTGAAGCATTCCAAGTAAGCAGACCGATCTGGGGGGCACTAACTGACCACCAACCCTGGGTCAGGCCTTGGAAAGCATGCCACGCTAGCCCCCAAACAGCGGGACAGTCGGGAAGATAAGGTATTCCGGAACAGGGAGAGCAGCGAACACTGGGGTCAGAACAAAGTGCTGAGGAAGCGAGACTGTCTTGTGTGTGTTTCTGGGCGGTCTTTCTCCTGCGCGCCAGGAACACGGCTGTCCACTGGAGGGGCCCCCAGCATGTTTCCTTCTGTTATCTGAGGGCAAGGAGGAGGGCTCCCCTCTTCCACTCTCAAAAATGCCTCTCCCAGCATCATACGCAGGGCCTGAGACCCGCAGGTAGTGGATTTCAAATCACCCCTAGTCTGGGCTGGGGAAGGGACAATGACTGTTTTAAGAGTGCCCTTGGCTCCTGCCTCTGCCCTCCATCATTGTGTGTGCAATAGCTCAGCAAAATCTCAAGCCTCTTTGATGAGACCGGGTCTATTGATCAGAGGAGGATGCCGATGCTTTCGCAAGACTCCTGTTAGGCAGTTCAGCAAGAATCCCTTACCCCCGATGTCGCCTCTCAGTAATTTTCCATCCACTGACCCTCTGTCTGCTCCCTGGCCATGAGTCCCCAGCTGTCTTTGCTATAGTTAGAGCTGAAGAGGTGTTAAATTTTGCCAAGTGCTTTTTGTCTCTGTTGAGGTGATCACATAGTTTCTCTTCTTTAGTCTCTTAATAAGTGGATTACGTTGATCGGATTCCAAATGTGACCCCCACAATGCATCCTGGAGATGTGTCCTGTTTTGTCACAGTGAAGTGACCTTTTTTATATTGAAGACTCTGATACGCTCACAATTTCGTGAGGACTGGCGCATCTATGTTCATGACGAATATAGTTCTCGTTTCCTGTGGTGTCTTTGTTTGACTTTCGTATCAAAGTGACCTTACAAAGTGAATTTGGAAGTGTCCCCTTTTCTGCTTTCTGGAAGAAGTGGTGTAAATTGATGTTAATTCTTCCTTAAGTGTTGGGTGTTGCTCATCAGTTAAACCACCTGGGCCTCAGCATATGCACCCCAGTTCCTTAAACTTCTCTATCAGATGGTCCCTCTGCCTGTGCCGGCTGGTGGCTCTCGGGAGTGTGTTGCTTTTTCTCGCTTTTCACACACCTTATGATTTCTTGTTGAAAGTTAAGACATGATGTGAGAGACAAAAGTAAATAGCTTTTATGTCCAGAAATGGACACACCGTCCCCTGGCTCAGTCTCTAGTGTGAGGGTTTGCATTAATTTAGTCAGGTGCTGGGCTGCGTTTGAGATTTATTGTTGCTATGGTTACCCTCAGCCCGTCACAGTCTCCAAAATTCCTGTAGGGACAGCTGGTGTCGAGGGTTGACTAGGCCAATGTCTGTTCAACTCCTGAGTCCGGGTCTCGCCTTCGTGATGTGATCAGAAATGGTCTCCTTCCACATGGCTGTTCCTCTCAGGTTCCTCTCCCAGCAGCATCCTGCTGTTGTTACTGAAATCTTCCCAGGTTGGTGGCGGGACAGGGACTGTGGAAAAAGCCTGTAGAGGGCAGAGACCCCCGGTTTCAGGGGCCCCAGCAGATTCAGCCAGGCCCGTCGGTCCGCACCCAGCTTTGACCAGTTTGTCAGCAGTCCCAGCTGCACGGCTCTCCCCCCACCGGCTGTACCTGTGCCAGGTAGCCACGCTCCCACCTTCCCTCCCAGGAGGCGCTGTCCCTCCTTGGCTTTCCCACAAGTTACCTCTGCAACCTCAGCTCCCCGGTGTTTCCAAAAACAGCCGCAAACTGAAATAAGTCCGGCTCTTTCTCGGTTGCCCAGGTGGCCTCCCCTGGTAGCTCTGCATCCGAGAGTAGAAGCCGGATTCAGTATCTCTTTACAGCTAGTTTTTGTTTTCGTTCTTAGGGCTTAATGTGAATGAGCTAAACACCCAACTTAACTGGGATGTCTCATTCCAATTCACGCACATCTTTAAACTTTTTAAAAACCTTTAAAAATGATCACCGTAAGTCTATAGAGAAACCTCTTTTAGCCGCAGTAGGCAGATAATTGTAGAATTGGGGGGATCATCACTTAGACCCAGCAAACACAAACGCCACACATTTCTGTTTCCTATAGGCTCCTGCAATTAAAAAGAGAATAATTTGAAGTCAGACAGAAAGAAAGCATCCCTTCTGGAATAACAAAAAGCTGCTCCTACTGTGTAGAAATGGAGAAAGCGTTCTATTTTTATTATATTTATTTTATGTCTTGTCACTTTAATACTGACAGTGGTTTTATTTTTAGTCCACTCTGAATTAGTCGTGCAGAAGAGAGAGCCAGTCCAAGGCAGGGAAAAAGAGATCATCTGGCCAACTCCATACTAACTATAACCTGGTAAGGGCTGAGGAGAGAGGATGAACTCTACACTCAGGGCACAGACTCCATAAAGGGTCACCAAGGAGGCTGCTGGGCCGTGAAGGGCAAAGGCACAGAATCACAGTGCGGGGCCTGCAAGAGAAAGCTGGAGGCCTGCTGGTAGGAGCTCTGACAGCCACCCAGGCAGTCTGGGGAGTCTGCACCCCAGGTTTCTCAGCAGGAGAAGTGGCTTCAACGTGATGGATCTGACTGTCAAGCAGGATGGAAGGATTGAAGCACGGGGCTCATGGGGTTGGGGGGTGGCGTGGAGACCACATGAGAAGCAGTCAGGGTCTCCCCTAGGGAGCTGGCAGTATGACTGAGCTCTGGGAGAGGCACGATGAAGGCAGGGGAGGAAGAATTGTTTTATCGCCCGATCGTAGTGAACCAGGAAGGAGGCCGGCGACAATGGCTGGGGTTCCAAGCCTCAGCCCGGCCCCAGCCTCCGCCCCATGGTCAGAAGTGGCACGCTGTGACAGGGCCCCCAGTATCGGGTGGCAGGATGGCTTCGGGCACTGCCTGGTACCCCGAGGGCCACCAGCTGCCTCCATCCTACCTCCAGCGCTAGTTCCTGTGCAGTCTCAGGTCAGACTGCGGGCGACCCAACTCAAGAACCAGAGACCACCATCGTCACCTGGCCATGGCCCCGGATCTGACCTAGGACTGGTTCAACATGGCAGCTACTTCCTTATTCCTGAGACTGGCAGCTCAGCCTGGCTCTTCACTCAACACACATCCCAGGTCTCACACTGATTAGGCGCTGACTACAACAGTAATGCCACCCAGACAGGACACTGTTCCTCCCCTAAGGAACTCCATCTGGGGCAGTCACGGGTGATTATAAGGCACTCTGTGTACCAGAGAGAAGGGGGTCCTAGACACAGAGGAGCTGCTTCCAGCCAGGATAGGTTGAGGCTGAAAATCCAGCTTAATGGAGGTGACCCCTGGGCTGAATCCCCGAGGAGGAGGAGGAGTCGGCCAGGTGAAGGGCTTTCTGGGCAGAGAAAGAAGCCTCAGGGGAAGGGAGGATGTGATATTTAAGGAACTGCCAGCTGTCCAGTAGCGCTGAGCCCCCTCTCCAAACCTGGCCACTGCCTCGCACACCAGCTCCAGCCAGGACTCGGTGCCCGCCGCTGCAGACTGCCACCTGCCCCCACAGCTCCCAGATGCCAGCCACCTGCTCCCAGACTCCCAGGACCACGCTTCAGCCACTGGCCGCTACCACTTCCTCCTGCCAGGCCTCCCGACCTGCGTGGGCTGCCTTGTTTCATCCCATCTGGCGCCGTCCTCCCTGCTGCCTTGGCTTCGGGGCTCCCTCCCATCTGTGACAGCCGGGAGCATCCCTGCTGCTCTGCCAGTGCTCAGCTCAGCAGACCACACCCAGTGGATTCATTCAATCTGGAGGCGACCGTGGGCATGGTCCCTCTGAGCGCTGACTCAGAGAAGGAGGTTTGCTGGCTTGTGGGGGGGGGGGGGGATGCTCCCTGAGGGGCTGGAAACAACCTCCCCCCCGTGTGTCAGCACCAGGGGCCTATGGGTCCAACACAAGAACCCCAAATCCATCATCTCTCTGAAATGGTGCTTAGTTCCCCATGGGAAGCCTGAGGAGACACACGCTCTCCCCTGGCTCTGCTGTCAGGGCATGGAGGCAGGGTCTGCTCCCTCCTGACACAGGACGGCAGGGGTCAGGGTCGGGGACAGGTTTGTCCACAAACGAAGGCACAGGTGCGGGGAGTCAGCACATACCCGCGGAGCCAGCGACAAGATGCAGACAGAAGTGGGAACCAGCCTTTGTCCAGCCATGCGCGTGGAGCCCGGAGGAGCTGCGGGTGCACCCCTGCTGGCTGGCTACTCCTGGCAGCCTGGCTCCCCGGTTCCCCAGCTGGAGGGAGGCTTTAGGGGACCCGGGGCCCCCAAACCTGGATTTCAGCCCCAACTGCAATTCTAATCGATGTGTGGCCTTGGACCAGGTGCCCCTCCTCTCCACACCTCAGCTGCATCGTCTACAAGTCATCCAGAACTCCAGCTTTCTTCCCCTACATGAGATCTCTGGCTTTGTCCCCCTTCCCCCAAGCTGCCGATTTCAGCATGCTGCCCCCACTCCGACCCCAGCACACCCCCAAACAGGAAGCTGCCTGCTCCTCACTCCCACTGCATTTTATATATACTTCTTTTACATTCTTTTTAAATTAGACTTAATCCCCACTGTGGTTCCACAACCCTTTATCCAAAACCTTTGTGGTTTCAAAATTCAAAGTTTTCCCGATTTCAGACAGGGACAGAGCGCACACAATGTCTGCACCCGGCGCCCAGCGAGGCAGCACCCGCCATCAAACGTGAGCGACTCTCCAGCAAAGCCCACAAGCACAGAAGTGCGCGTGAAACGGGACAAAGATGACTCAGCTCAGACCGGGAGAAACACGGCGGGATTGCTGATAAGGGGGCGCGGAGCTGCAGCAGACCACGCTGGTCTCAGCAGCACAGAGTGGGCCACGCACACACCCCGGAGTCCTGGGCCCAGGAGCGTGCCACCCGCCGGGGTGGAAGACAAGGGTGTGTGCAGAGGCCGCCGCGGGCAGAGGAGCTGCTCGGCCGACCCCAGCTGGCGACACCTGGGACCCGGGTTCCGTTAGGGTTTCCATCGTTACGATGGGCACGCACTCGGGCAAGCCCTGTAGCCTGTCCCTCAGTTCTCACGTCAGTAAACAGAGACCATAGTACTGACCACAGGCTCACAAACATAAACATGAAGTGAGACCGGGATGAATAAAGGCGGCAGGGAGGGAGAAGAATCTAAGGAAGAGGTTGAGGGGTGTCCTCTGGGCCTTCCCAGCCCTGGCTAAGCGTCTACTTGTCTGATTTCTTCCCTACCTGGTAAGCCCCTCAGGGCACATGCTGGGCCTTTTCTCTCCTCTTTCTGGTACCTCATAAAAAACGGGGTCTCAATAAATGCTTGGGGAGTGAACAAATGATAGAATGGATTATTGAGGATGCTCTCATCCCCAACCTTCTGTTCTCCAAGCAGGCGCCCTGGCAGCACATCAGTCAGTGACCTGAACAGAACTGTGTGAAGGCAGCCCCACCCCATGAACTGTGTGCTGGGTTGACAGCCACACTGGGATGGCACAGAGGCATGACAGAAGACACAGAGGCCAGGGACGGGTTGCTGGCAGGAGCCCACAATTTGGAGGCGCATACACCTGCCACTTACCGCCTGGGGCCCAGGGCCAGAGACCTCGCCCTCCTAGGGCCCATCCCCTCTTTTCAATGAAAATGGCAACAAAACCTGCCTCCCGGAACTGTCATTCATATTAAAGTACAGAGCACGTCGCCAGAAGGAAGATGCTATTAATTTACACTGCAGATGATTGCCCTTCGAGCAAGATGCAGTCCCATATCGCCACCGTAATTAGGTTAATTGCTTTAATATATATTGCAATTAAAGCACCTATATTTGTCTCGGGCCTTTCATCATATATCACTTTATACTGTCCTGAATGTCACTGTGGGACTTCCATCAGAGTCTGTGGCTGACGGACGGCAGACGCCAGTCAAGGAGCAGCCCAGGTTTAGTTTCTGTTCTCCTGGCCTCTGTCTAGAAACACCCTTTTCCTGCCCTCTCGGAACGTTCAACCCCTACTCACTTCTTCAAGAGTCAAGTCAGATGAGGTTTTCCCCATGAAAACTTTCTTCCTTGCCCCCAGCTGTAAACGTTCTCTCATCCCACCCCTCGCCGCCTCCTGGGAGGCCCAGTCATTGCATCATAATGACAGTGAGCTTCTCCCGTCTTCCATCTTGGCTTTGAGCAGCTGGAGGGCAAAGGCAGGTGTTCCTCATCTGTGTCTCTCTGGTCCTCAGCACAGAGACTGGCTCTTAAAAGACCCCCAGCAACTAAGCAGTCACATTATATAAAGTTGTGAGAAGAAAAAAAGAAGCCCTCTAGAGAATAAGCTGGAAAAAGCAAGCAGTAAACACAGCACTTCGCATTTGAGCAGGACCCTTAGGCCCCAGACCACATCCATGCGCTTGCCTCCTCTGCCGGGCTTTTCAGGCAGAGATGTGACGCCTCAGGAGGTACTAGGGACTTTCCAGAGTCTCCCAGGGCACAGAGATTGTCAGCAAATTCTCAGTCCCGGGCTTCTGAGTACCCTGCCCAAGAACATGCGTGGCAGGGGCGGCGTCACGGTGGCTCTTGTGTCCCCCTGCCTTTGCAGAGCCATTCCTTCCCGACTGGACAGGATGCACCTCTCACCACCTGAGACCTGTCCAGGCTGTGTTGCCTTGGGACACAGACAAAGGACACATGGCAGTGCTTGGTGTCCAGAACCTCCCTGAACCATGGCACCATAGAGCCATGTCACAGAGACAGAACTTCCAGTGGCATTTACTTTCTATGTTTAGTTTGCAAATCTACAAGTTTGCAACCTCTATATATATATATAATAGAGAGAGAGAGAGAGAGAGAGAGAGAGAGAGAGAGAGAGAGACGCCTCCTAGACCCTCTCAGTGGACAGAGCTAGGGAATGTGTGCTTGTATGTGCATGTGGATGTGTGTGTTTATATACAAACACATACACGTATACTACACGCATTTGTATTTACTTAAACCTATAGATATAAATGGCCTGCAGAGGAGCAATGAACACCACTCGCACCCAAATCTCAATCTGCAAACACCTTTCTCCACAAAAAAGCACCCTTTGCATAAATCAGACGTTGAAGAAACCAGCCTTAGAAGAGCACAGCATTGCCTCGGTCATAGGCCCGCCCAGCCTGAATCTAATCACAAGGCAACTTCAGACACACTGAAATTTTTAGGATAGTCAACAGAATAGCTGGCCGGACATCTTCACAAGTGTCAAGGTCCTGGAAGTCAAGGAAAACTCAGGAGCTGTTCCAGACTGAAGGGGATAGAGGAGCCACGGCAAGTACCTACCTCAAGCACCTCCAAACTAAATGCGTTTGGTCTAAAAGACACCCCCAGAGCAGTGGTAAAGCTCAAATGGGACAGTACAGTTGACAGTAGGGAAGCTTCCCTGTTCATTTCAGGGTTGTGTCTATGCCATTTACATACAAGACTGTCCTTATTTGTAAGAGACACTGAAGTACGGGGGTGTGACGGGCACCAGGCAGCAGCCCCCTGTCCCATGGTTCAGAGAGACAGAAGTGTGCACATGGCACTCATCACCTGTCTACAAGCTCAAGACTGACTTAAGAGTTCTTCCTCGTTCAAAGGGAAACACTGACCCTTCAGAGACTCTGTTTCTTCATCTGCCAAATGGACATGTGGTCCTTATGGAGGCTCACAGAGAGAATAGTAAGCAGTGTGCCTGCATTTTCCTTTGTCGCCCTGGAAAGCACCCTGCAGACATCAGGCACTGACTGCAGAGTGAATGGAGAGACAGCAGTGCCCAGCAAAGCCATCGGAGAGGGACGGAGGAGCCAAAGACACGGAGCGGGGCCTGGTCTCTGAAACACAGCCAACCAGCGAGGGAAAGGTAGGCTTTATGTTTGTCTTCTTTTGTTTTTCAAGGCAGAACAGACCTCACAGTATTTGGAAGCCAGGGGCTAAAGACCCTGCTCTCTTTTGCCTTTTCGCGGACACCTGTCCCCATCTGCGGGCCCAGGCTGCAGCAGCTGGCCTGGGCCCCGAGCGGCAGGCCCTCGGGCAGCCTCCCCGAAGCCTCTCGCCCTGCCAGCTCCCTTCTGCTTTCTGTATGCAAGGCCTCGGTGCATGCACTCAGCAAAGACCAGCGCAGCTTCCCTGTAAAAACCCAAACACCAAGCAAAACTAAAAATCGTTGGAGAGGAGCTCAGTGGCTAGGCAGGAGGGGAAGAGAGAATTTTCTTACACCTGCGGCATATTTTAAATGGAACTACATATGAAGAGCCCCTTGACCCTGATGAATGGGTAGGAGCCAATTTTGCCCCCCCCCCAGGGAGCATTTGGCAATATCTGGAGTCATTATCATATTTGTTACAACGATGGGGAGCTTGGTACCGCTGAACAGCCTACAGGGCATGGGACGGCCCCCACAACAAGAACAATCCAGTCCCAAGTGTCAGCAGAGTGAAGGCTGAGAAAACCTGGAATTCATCTTCCAACAAACACTACATAGGAATTTTTTTTTTTAACCTTTGGCTGCTTCTTTGAATAAAATAAAAAACATGCCACAGCTGTTGGCATTTGAACAGGCCAGGCCACAGACAGGAGCCTGGGTGCCCTCCCTAATTCTAAGCCCTGCAGGACAGTAGAGCATGCAGTGCACGTGCCGCTAATTCTAATCCAGGTCGCTGCGACTGGGGGGAAAGATGAAGAAGTCCTCGAGGCAGAAATGGCAATGACATTGAAAGTGTATGTAAGTCGCCTCAACTGATGTTGGGCACATAGTATTTGATAAGTGATCGTTTTAAGTGGCAGCTGTATCTGTATCAATGTATGTGATCGCACTGAAATGTTCTGTGTGCTAACAGAGAGGAGGCCCACCTGGGCTGACGTTCCCAAGGCCACGGGGACATGGTAGCTGGAGTGAGCACCCACAGTTCCTGTCCCCAGTCCTGTGCTCCCTTCACCTGCTTGGTGGTGAGTGCAGCCCCGAAGGAAAACTCACCAAGGGGGACGATGTAGCCCAGGTAGGAGCCCCAGCAGCATGCTCTGGAAGGCTGTCTTCCAGCATGTTCTGTGGGCGGTGACAATCCAGGCGGGAGCAATTACAGTGTTTGTTTGCGGACACCATTTGTTTGCAAAACTCCTGTTTGTGTACATCACTAAAACCCCATCTGTGGTTTCACAGGGGAAGATAAGCAAACCTTAAAGCAGCCTTCTGGAAAAGTGTTACGTGATTAAACCTGCACACGTGTATACAGGTCAGGAGGGCTTGGCTGGAAAGAATGCCAGGGACTGCCCATGGAGCAAGACAGTGGCCATCGGCATCTCTAAAATGGACATGTGAGGCCCCCAGGAAGCACCCTGCAGACCCCTAAATGGAAAGCAGCCCCAGCAAGGCCCCACCTGCTTAAACTCAGTCAGGCCACCCATAGCTAACCCGGCAGTCACCCCGCCTCGACAGACCAAGTCCTTCTGAGGTTCGATCTAGAAGAAGCAAGCTGTGTTACCGCTGCCTCGGTTTCTGGCACCCTTTAACACTGCCCTGAGGCCCGGGCCTGACTCTCTCACCGGCCACCGTGTGGGACCAGAGAGGATGTGTCAGCTGTTGAGCCTGAAGCTTACGCCCTGAGTATCATCCATTATCCTGTGTAATCACCGCACAGAAAACAAACGTGGCCGAGCTGCTCAGAGCGAGGAGCTGCCGGAGCTGCCCATGGGGCTATTTAGGCTGGAGGAAGGCTATTTGAAAACCCCAGGTCAGGGCCGAACCCAGCATGATCCTTCTACGTGCAATTATCCCCGTTTGTCATGAAATTCAAATAAATGTTTAGAAATGCTGGACCCTCCAGACGAAAGCTGTAATTAATGTATCAATGATTTTCCTTCTAAAGGGCACGCAGTCCAAAAGGGGAGTCGCATCTGAGAGCGATTGATGGAAATTATAGAGTTGTGAGGACAACGGGTACGCATTCTGCTTTCAACCGCTTTGGGGGCCCAGACGTTGTCAGGTCAAAATGTGCCGTGGCTGGAACCCAGCCTGATGAATGGTCACGGCTTACAGAGGGCACCCCACCTGCAGCGTGAACTCTGCAAATTGGAAAATACAAAAGACAAGGTCCTGCCTCCTGGACCTCAAATTCTGAACAATCTGTAAACTAAATAGCAGGTGGAAGCAAAGTATTTGGTCCAAGCCACGCAGACAGAGAAGCCGCCGAGGGCTCGGCCGGCAGGGGGGCTCCAGGAAGCCCGGAACAGAGCCAGGGAGAGAGGCAGACGCAGCACCCCCCACCAACACCAGGTCCCTGCGTGGCTGTGGGGACACAGCTGTTCCCCCCAAGCCGAGTGCAAATGTCGGAGCTGTGCCTCACGCTTCCCTGTCTGTCCAGTATGTCAGGGGTCCCCAACCTCTGGGCCATGGACCGGAACTGGTCTGGAGGGCCTGTTAGGAACGGGGCCTCCGAGCAGGAGGTAAGCTTACATGCAATGCGCTTGAATCCAGGCGCATTACGTTTGCGCATTTGACCTAGATAACCCCAAAACCACCACCACCACCCCCAGTTCATGGAAAAATTGTCTTCCACAAAATGGGTCCCTGGTGCCAGAAAGGGTGGGGACCGCTGTAGTACATGATCAACCCACAAAAGGCACTGAAGTCGCTCTTCATCTGGAGTGTGGGCAACTCAAGGTCAAATCCCCTCAGCTCAGGCCTGGCAGGCAGGAGATGCTCAGGAAATAGTTATGGAATCCCATTGCACTGAGTGCTGACTTCTCACATCTGTTTAATTTGGAGGCAGGGTCTCCTCTTCAGGATTCCAGAAATGTGCACGCGTCCTTCAAGGCTGTCTGTACGCTGCCTCCTCCCACCAGCCCCCCTTAACTACTAGAGCCCACGGTTACCAGACCTTTCTCTCAGCTCCAAAATTGCTCCCCATCCCTGGGTCTCTGCTGATCTCCCCATATAACCTGTAAGCTCCTGGAGGATGAAAAGAATGACTTTTGTGCCTTGGCCAGGTGGCTCAAAGGGTTGGAGAGTCTTCCTGTATCCAAAGGTTGTGGGTTTTATTCCTGCTCAGGGCACATACCTATTTAAGTTGTGGGCTTGATTCCCAGTAGGTGTACATGCAGGAGGCAACCAATCGATGTTTCTCTCTCTCTAAAATTAGTTAAAAAAACAAAACAAAGTATGTCCTCAGGTGAGGATATGTTTATCTTATTAGAAAGTCTTTTTCATCTTTTACAATCGGTTTTTTTAAAATATATGAGGTGTGATGAATTGAACTGTGTTCCCCCAAATTCAAATCTGAAGTGTTCACCCAACTCTGTCTCACCACGTGACTATATTTGGGCAGAGGCCTTAAAAAGATAAGGTTAAGTGAGGTAATCAGTTGTGTTAAAGGGAGGAGCCCTCCTCTGATGTGACTGGTGTCTGTATAAATCAAGAGAGAGACGCCAGGGTCACGGGAGCCCAGAAGAAAACCCACGTGAGGACACAGCAAGGAGGCAGCCGTGCACAAGCCAAGGAGAGAGGCCTCGGGAGGAACCAGCCCTGCCAACATCTTGACCGCAGACTGCCAACCTCCAGAAATGAGAGACAATAGATTTCTGTTGTCAGAGCCCCCACATCTGTAGAACTGTGCAACAGCAGCCCCGGGAGACTGACGTGTAAGGTACAGGACAGAAAATGCTCTCCTACGTGTCCTGGCTCCTCCAAGCAGCAGACAGGGAGCGAGTAGGTAGGCCAGAGGGGGTGGAGTCAGTCTCCAAGTTCCTGATTTTGAAAAGCAAGCAGATAATTTCTAGAAGTACTCCTAGAATCAAGACTATGACTGTGTTATGTCAACTCTAATTTTAAAATAATTCTTAAAGTAGTATGACTATGTTAACTGTGGACGGAAATTTAGAGTGAGGCAGAATGATCGGAAGTTGGCGAGCTTTGGAAGTAAGAGAGACCAGGATTTCAACTGTAGCTCTGACATTCACTGGCTGGGTGGTCTTGGGAAGGTCCCTTCAACTCTCTGGAACTTAGTTCTCTTATATTCTTCCTCGGGTTTGGAACATGTATTTGTCTGGTCTTAGCTTACACTGCTGTAATCATTCATGAATTAATATGGGTAAAACATCATCAGGATTAATTCATCACATTCATAGATCCTGAATTAAAGGACAACTACCATTATTCAGCGAGACTCTCGTACCCCTAATAGCTGGTCAAATTCCTCATCCTCCACCCTCCCCCAGCCGATAGCTGATCACCCTGGACTGCCTTCAGCGAGAATCTGATTAGGCGAGTTTAGCAAGAATTCTCCTATAGTCTTCATAACTTCCCTCCACGGACCCCTCCCTGCTCCGTCGCTCCAAATCTTTACTTCCCCTTGTTACATTCAGAGTCGAGCAATCCCTCTCCCCTAATGCAAAACCCCACTGCAGTGGGCCCTGGGATCAAGTCTTCTTTACCATCTTTAACAAATCAGAGTAGTGTTTGCCCAAAGCTTGCTATGTGGGCTTGAACTGTGGCTCTTTTCCTGGGCAGAGCTGATATCATACTAATCCTCTAAACCCCATGTCTATTACGTGACAGTTCCGATCAACCATCTTCAGGGAACAGTAATTCATAGGAGTGTTAAGGGCAGCAATTCTTACTCTGACTTGCATTTCTGAGCCACATGCTAAACGGCCCATGTCGCCCCATTGGGGACGCCCCCCTGTGTAAGGCTCCTGTAAATTCTGGACGCATCTCCTAACCCACCCACCGAGAAAAGAATGGGAGGACGCACACATTTAGCCTCTTTATGTCCAATTTGTCAAAACTCCCGCAGCAGGACCCTCCGGGCTCCCTAAAATAGCTCCTGGACCTTTCCCGGCAGTGACGCTGCCCTGGGAACTGTGGAGACGTCCAGAGAAAGATTCCTTCAGTCACAACAAAAACACTCTGTGTTCTCCACACTCTCTCCTGACAGGAACCCCCTCCCGGCCCCCTGAGTCACCAATGAGACCTCCGGACAGCTCGCTGTCCTTCAGGCCCCGGCACTCTGACGTCACACGTGCTGTGCAAACTACAGATCATGGTCTCAGTTAGACTCCAGAAACAAACAAACAAACAAACAAACAAACCACCAGGTCTGGAAAAGAGACAGCAAGGATGGCAAGTGACACCTTTCACGCTGCTTTTCGGGTTTCAAGGGAGTCAAAGGCGGGAGATTTTTCTCACCTCTGCATCTCTGTAGTCTTGAGCGGTGCTGAAAAGCGGAAAGTAACCTTCCAAGGACATTTCTCCTCTGCGGCAGCATCTACATAAGACACTGATGGCGGAGAGCAGAGACAGACCACCGATACTCGGCCTTAGCTGCTGTGAGTGTTCACAAGAACGGGAGGTAGATGAGCATTAAGACGGAGAGGCAGGGAGCGACCCCGTCCCTGAAGTCAGGGAGGAAAAGCCCAGGTGCTCTAGGGTTTGTCAACACCTCCCACCATGAGGTCTTGACAAATCGCCCCTGGCAATGCCCTTTATTTAAAAAATCAACATACTTTTTAAAAAGTGGAGCTCAATTATCTCCAGGCCTATGCCCTGCGGGCCCACTGGCAGTGCAGTAAATTTCACATATAATTGTGATTAGGAAATCATTTTTTTGACAGGCAAGTAGATAAATAATTCGTGGCAGACCTATATAGTTGCATACTATGGAGTCATTTAAAAAATAACTCCAGGTCCATGATACATGGCTAAATGAGAGAAGCAAGTTGCAGAACGGCATGCGCCCTAAGGAGCAATCCCTCCCCACACCTCCCCACCCTGGGGACGGCTGTAGGGGCCGCCAAAGCCCTGCCCCTGGCCTCCTGTGGCCTTCCACCCTGGGGAGCCCAGACCACATCCAAGTGAGTGGATAAGACAGAGGCCCAAGAATTTATACTCTTGGCTCCTCAAGGCAAGGCTGTCTCAGGCTCCCTCTGTGCCCCCGGCCCCAAAGCACTGTGCGTAAGACCATGCTCTCCTTCCCACGCCTCCGGCCTTAGGGCTGGGGTCGGCTCTGGCCCCGACCACAGCTGCCTGCTCTGTCTGCTGCAGTTCCCCAAGGCAGCACCCACACCTGCGTGCCTGACCCCTGGGCCACTAGTGGGACCCCTTCCAATGACCCTGATTCCAGCGCACCATTGTCTCCTACTGGGATCCTGACTCACTAAGTGTATGTAATGTCATTTATGCGCCCCCAAAGGTGTCGTAAACACATGCATAGAAAATCCCTGTGAGGATGCACAGAGAACTGCTACGCATGATCCCATCTGGGGAATGGAGTTAATTGGAAAAACTGGGAACAATAAGGGTTTTACATTTTGCTTAGTGTAAATTGTGCTAATGGAGCTTTTTCAAACAAGATGAGCATGTATTCCTTTTAAAATGTGTGTGCATATGCGTATATACATGTATACATGTGTGTACACATATAGGCTACCCTGGCTGGTTTGGCTCAGTGGATTGAGCGTCGGCCTGCGAGCTAAGTGTCGCTGGTTCAATCTTCCAGTCAGGGCACATCAGAGAAGGAAAACTCTGACTCCAAAAAACCTCCGCTGCCTTGCGGCATACCTCTTCAGGGAAAGGCTAAGGGAGTAAACCCCGACAGAAAATCCGGAGCCGGAGTCCCTAAGGCGGTTTGACGTTGTAGTCAACACCGGCAACTCCTGCGGCGCACCTGAAGCCAAGCTGTATTGACTCCGTCTTTCCCTTGGATCCTTCAGCTGCGAAGAGAGGGGGGGTCTGCTGCATGGGCAACAGCAGACCCTCCATATCACCCTGCCCAGGCTCTGTAGCTTCAGCTTCACTGGAGAGGACACTCCAGCGTCATCACAAGATGTCGATTCAACACGGGAGGAGACAGATACCGTGTCACTCCCAAGTCGGACTGCACAACCATTCTCGGCGGTGCAGATAGACTCTTAAGAAGCTACACCATCGTCTCTCGAGACGGACGGCTGCCGACGACGACGACGACGACGACACATATAGGCATGCGTATATGTGTATATACATGTATACATGTGTGTATACATATATACATGTGTGTGTGTGTGTGTGTGTGTATGGAGAGGGAGAGAGATTTAAAAATAAAGAATTCCCAATCTGCCACTGTGCCCTCCGTCTCTAATCAGCTCTTCGAGGCGAGGTGACTGTGAGCAGCCGGCCAGGCCTCTGTGGAAGAGCAGCCCTATTCTGGAACCTCTGTTCTAATAACCATGTGACTGGCCACGTGGCCTCCTGGAGCTTCAAGCCTGTTACAGCCACTCCCCTCCATTCCACACCAGCAGCAGATGTTCGAACGACGAGCGTGCTGGCTTCGCCTTTGAGGTTTGGGCTGGAATATTTACAACAGCAAACATAGAAGCCTGTGGAGCAAAACGGGACCGATCCAGACTTCCTCAGAATCGAGGGAAAACAATGCGTCTCTGTCCCTCTCCTGATGAGGAGCTGTTCCAGCCAGGCTAATCCGGAGAAGAGCGGAATTTAGAAAACGCAAGAAAGTTGAGCGGATATAAAGTTCTCTGGGAGAATGTCTCTCCCCGTGTCAGGCTTAGACTGGGGATTTGAATGAAAGGCATAAGGGAGAAAAAGGGACAGGGCTGGTGACAGAAACACTAGTGCTTTCCAATGGCAGAGACCGGATCTCGGCGGCCCAGGAAGCCACTGTGCCATCTGGAGTCGCGTCCACACCGGAGCTGACTTCCGTTCCACCAGGTCATCGCTGTCCTCCGTCACGGCTGGTCAAGTTCACAGCTGAGTTGTTCCCAGGCGCCTTCCTTCAAGATGCCCCTCAGCACGAAGCAGGCCAGCCGGGCGCCCTGGCTGCCCGTAGGAACTGAGTGGCAAGGCTGGTGACTATGCGCACGGTCGTGCGTTTGGCGGTCTCGCCTGCGACTTCATTTCCTCGGCAACTCCTTTTCACTGGGGTGCGGAGCAGTACCTTACCGCCGCTCAGAGCTTATCACAGCGCTGCTAGGGTGGCTGAATCAGAATTCCAGCAAGCACCCACAGGTTAAGAACTGCTGCCCTAGGCCATCAAATGATAAATTACACAGGGAAACCTCTGCATTTTTCAGTCAAGATGCTTCTCTTTCCTGTATGTAGTTTACACCACAAGGATCCTCATTTCCTCCCAAACGCAGGCCAACCATTCAATTCGACCAGCTTCTTTGGTGTGTATCCCCTGGCCAGGCCATTTGCCAGGCACTGGGCATGATCAGGAATATATCAACCCTTCCCTCAAAGGGTTCACAGCCCCACTGGGAACCCAGAAAAGAGGGCAATGCTTGCAGCCCATGTGTGTCATGTGACAGTGGGAGTGGGTGAGAGGTACTTATTGGTACTGAAGCTTGTGACACAGTCAGGTGGAACCTGTCACGGTCGGGGAGAGAGTGCCAGGAAGGCTTCGTAGAGGAGGTCCCTGGATCGTAGGTTTTGAAGGTACGTATACAAAATGACAAAAGGCATTGTGGATGTAAGGAGAAGCACATGCAAAGGCCCTGAGACACAGCTGGACTTGCCGAGGCTTAATGCTCAGAGGAGAATGATGTCAGCAGATAATCTGTAGGCCTGAACACAGAATTGAATTCTACCTTGTAGGCAGTAGGGAGCCTTGGAAACTTTTCAAATGGGGCCAGCGGGGTCCAATGGGAAGTTTCCCTGTGGTGGCTGTGATGGGAACTAGCCTTGCAAGGGCCTCGGAATCACTCTTCGGTGCAAGAACGGGAATATCAATAAAGCTATAAAGCTAGCGTGGTGCATTCGTCTTGCACTTCTTTTACTGCTAGGAATAAATAATGCTTTGTCCTGCCTCTGTTCTTTCTGCTGGAGAGTTTAAAGAACCGTGTTGGCTTGGCCTCTGTAATCTCCCCAGCACCTCTGAGAGGTAGGCTGCGGAAAATCACACTTCCATTCAGCGCTCACAGGGGCTTTGGGAGCCTAGTGGGTGTGCATTAGGCACAAGGGGACTTGGTTTGATATGTGTCAAGTGCACCCAATCTGTTCCTGGTAAAGGACCTGGTCCCCAGACTCCTCGGTGGAGACAGGATTTGAAGACTCTAGATTTGAGTTGCAGACTGCCAGGCAGTGCTGAAACATTTCCAAACAATAAGTATTTCCTTTAAAAAAATTTGTACCGCACGGAAAAAAAATATATCAAGACAGCCATGAAATTCAGTAGTTAGTGCGCACCACGGGCATGATGACTTTTCACGTCTGAAGATGTATTTCCTTCTGGTCTTCCCGGCCACGTAACAAAATCAGGATCAAAGAGAATATACAATTTTGCCTCCCAATACATTTCGGCCCTGCAGAAGGCGGAGACGTGAGAAAACGTGCATCACATAGGAATGGAAAAGGAAAAGGTACTGCAATCTGTTAGGACGGGCAAGCTCTGCACAACGGGGACCCGCCTGCGAGTTTAGTCATTTCTACGGCCTTTTCTCTAAGCTCCTCTGGAGCAGGAACGGTGCAGGGAGGTTTTGGGTCACAGCCGGACTGACTAGAGGACCTCGGAACCTCCTCCGAGCACCGGATCATCGGCTGGTGCACCTGTAAAATCACAGAGCAGCAGCCTACTTTCTAAGGCTCTAACCCTCACTCAGACCGATTACCCCTGAGCAGAGAAAATGCGAAATTTGGAACCAGACCAGAATAAAACGAGAAACCTAGTTCAGCCCACGCTAGTTGTGTGAACTTAATCAGAGCATTGCATTTCTCGAAACCTCAGTCCTCTCCTCGGTGAAGCGGGAATATTATTTCTTTCCTCATAAACATCTGGGAATCTGAAAGATAGCACTTAAGCACAGGACAAGCACTCAATAAAGATGCCCATCCTTGCCGTCATCCCCGTCACTTTCAGGTCCTTAAGAAATCAAGCAGAAGCCGCCACTCATTCCTGAGGCCCCGGTGGGATCTACCAGGACCACCTTCAGCCCTCCTTCTCGTCCACATTCCCGAGGACACCGCCACCCCTGCCCAGACCTCTGAATACGCAGAGCCTGCTATGACATGCTCAATGTCTGAAGCCCCCGTCACTATGAAGCCCCTGGCTCCTGTTCTGCCTGATGTGTGCATGTCACTCCTCAGCTTGTTCTTGGTCCTCCGAGGGACCCTCCCTCCATGCGCTGCAAGTCTCCTACCCTTCTAAGAGGCAGAGAGCGCTGTGAGAGCAGGACTGTGGCTTACTCCTCTCTGTGCAGCCAGTCCTCAGCTCCAAGGGCCAGGCACGGAGTACACAGCCAATGAACGCTGACAGGGAGAGCGACGATTACAATGAGTCAAATGAACATGGCATGGGGTTTTTTAGAGCCGTCTATTGACAAAGGAGTGGCCCTTTTCTCCCCACTGTTTGACCTTGGCATTGAATAAAGAACAGAAGATCTGCACCCCTCCCTAGAAGTTCATGGGCAATGAGGAAGCCAAGGAGAACAAGATAGCCCCTCACCCCGGCTGGTGTCACAGACCACAGACACCCACGCAATGGCCTTATCTGCCAGCACTAGGGGACTAGGCAGGCTCCTAGCTGGAAGAGTACAGCCCTTTCTCCTCCAAAAAGCCTGAAGCATCATGGTCCATCTTCTCTCATACAACAGCCCAAAGCACTCATGGGCACCTAGAGAGAACTTATTAGATCTGAGCTTGATAAGGAGCCCCGCCCCCTGCGCCTCGCATTCACAGAGATCCAACTTCAGGGCAGCACCATCCCCAAAAGCCTTCAATGCCACCTGCGCATCTGTTCCTCTCCACAGGTGTGGTTCTCATGACCAGCCCTGGTGGCCCTCCCCAATATGGGCAAAAAAGAGGTTGGAGGGATGACAGTTCTGGTTATCTATTACTGCATAACAGATTATTCCCAAACTCAGTGGCTTAAACAAAAGGCAACCGTTTCATTATATCTCACAATTTCATGGGTTTTGAGCTTGGGCAAGGCTCAGCTGGGTGAGTCTTCTGCTACCTGTGGAACCAAATGTCATAACTCAGCGGAATTCAGTGGGGTATAGGCTGATCTGGAGGAGCAGATGGCTTCAGTCTCATTTCTGGCACCCTGGTGGGATGGCTGGACGTCTGGGCACAGTTGGACTGTGACCTTTCTAGCACGATGGTCCCAGGGCAGACAGACTTCTGCACAGAGGCTCTGCACTCTCAGAAAGAGTTCAAAGAGCCAAGAAGAATAAGTTTGCAAATTCTTAAGGCCTCCAGCAGTATCACTTCCCCACTCTTCTATGGCTCACAAAGCTCGCTCGAGTCAAAGGGTTGAGATATCAGCCCCACCTCTTGGTGGGAGGGCTATCAAAAATTCAGACACCTTTACTCCTCTGGATCAAAGAGGACTACCGTGCAAGGGTGGCGGACACCCCCAAATTATCTGCCTCCTGTGATGTTTTCACACCTATATGAATAGTCCTCAGCTCCACCAAGCAAAGCAAAACCATTTTCTTTGTAAAACCAACCATCACCGACAGCTCTCACTGGCCTGTGGGTAGCAATGGGGCCATGCTAACTTTAATTTAGGATTTTCACTAGCATTCCATCCTTACCTGTATAACTGGTGAATCTTCACCTTTCACTCTGTCTCCCCAAGTTACTTCTGGGAGTTCCTAGGCCGGTGTGTCCAAGGGAGATAAGTCCAAGACAGTAGACTCAGGAGTAAGTCCTGTCAGGTTGTTCACGGTCCTCTTCACCGAGGGCCTCCGCCTACGTAGATAAGCAGGTAAATGTAAAGGAACTTCCATGCTGTATTTATTTACTTCCTACAACATTGTAAGAATAGTCCAGTGTATCCAGTCAAGGCCTCTAGCACAAGCTCACCCAACGGTCCTCTGACTTGCCTTACACCCAGTCCACTGTCCCGTGACCTCTTTACCTAAAGGCGTTACCCAAGCATGCCATTCTGGAAAGAGCTAAACAGGGCGCAGCCTCGTCCTTCCTCAGGCTTCCCCACCAGAGAGAGATGTCTGTGTGCCCAAGGCCTCTCTCTCTCCACTCCTGAACCCACGGCCACCCCACACAGCCTTAGCTCCCTGAGTCAACACGCAAATGGCTGTGACCAGATGTGTCGTGTACCCAAATGGTTTGAGACTCTGGCTGCCATCTGGAAGGCTGGCCATGTGTGCCCACTCGGGGAGGCAGCATTTTGACAGGTGCTGCCAGGTTGCGGCTACGGGCTGAGTCTGGAGCCAGGCGCACCTGAGCGCGAGTCACAGCTCTTCCGCTCACTGGATGTGTGGCCCTCAGAAAGGTTTTCAGTCTCTCAGCCTCGGTCTACACATCTGTGAAGTAGCACTAATGGTGTCTATTTCACAGAGGAATTGCCGTAATTAAATAAAACCAGGCAGTTTCATATAAAATCCACCCCTCCAAATATGGGAGCAATTAAAAAGAGGAGGATGGTGAGGGAATGAAGACCTGGTGAATCCTGGGTCTAGCACCACCCACGACTCTGCATGACACAGTTCCTCATACCCCCTAGTCCTGTTAGCTCCCATAGTGATCTGCATGCCAGTGTTTGCCCTCCCAGCTATTCATCCATCCATTTATCCATCCAGCCATCCATCCATCCAGCCATCCATCCAGCCATCCATCCATCTACCCACCCATCCATCCATCAATGCAACAAATGTCTATGAATCACTGTTATGAGCGGAGCACCTGGCTGGGGCTGGGGACACAGTAGAGATTTGGACACCGGCCTAATAGACCTTCCCACATCACTAGTTCACGTCTGAATCACGTGATGATTCAGACATCGCAGCTGGAAGGCCACTTCCGCTCTCTCTGGGCCTTGAATTCAGCTCTGCTCTGCTGCTGGCGTTCCAAGCCCCTGGCCAAGCACGGCTCCTGGTACCCTCCACGGCTGTGCTCTTACGTGTCCTCTCTTGATCCCTCCTCAGCCGGCCTCCCTGATTGGAGACCCCACTGAATCAAGCCCAGGCCCCTGGGGACTAGGGTTTGCATGGGCCCACCCAGCCCGCGCTGAGAGAGACCTTTAAAAATCCTAGCAGTTGGGCTCTATTGGGTGCTGTGAGCACGTTGCACACACTCCTCCGTTCACTCCTCCTGGCAAGCGTGTCCGGAGCCTTCCCCTCCGCTTCCCAACCCAGGGGACGGGGTTCCAGGAATGTGCCCCGGTCACAGTGGGGGCAGGATCCAAACCCAGGCTGGGTGCGGGCCCGGACTGACGAAGCCACGTGCAACATGAACGGCATTCGCCCCGCTTTGGGGGAGTTATCCATTCTCTGGGATATTTTAATTGACGCGCGTCTCCCCGTGTAGGCATGGCAACTAATTAATAAGAAAACAGATGTGGGAGGAATGCAGCAGGTGTGTGCGGCAGAGCAGGGGGGCGATGGAGCCCACCTGAGGCAGAGAAACCAGCAACTTCCCCAGGGCACCCACCCACCCCGCGGGGCCTGGCTGAACTGCGCTGGCCTTCCAACTCCCTGTCACCCGGAGCGTTCGCGTGGGTTCTGTGCCCTGCAGCTGGCTCCCCGCGTCAGTCCACCGCCCACAGACAAGGGCAGGGCCCGCCTCCCGCCCCCCAGGGTGTAGCCCTTTGCGGGCGCCGTGCAGGGGCCCAGAGCTGATGACTTCCTGCGCGACAGCAGCTCTTTAACATTTTCAAACTAAAAGCTGGGTTTTTGTTCTTTTCTTCCCCGCAGGTTTGTTTGGAAGGAACAAAATGTCCTCGTTCATTCCGCACAGACGACATACCTGCTACACTACCATTTGGAAAAGTATTCTAAACTTGAAAACTGTCATGAGCTAAAATTGCCTTCATCCGCATTTCTTATTCTGTCTCAGGATAATGCCGGGAAGACAGAACAGATGTCTGACACAGGTAGAGCCTGCTCTTACCAACGTGGCCCACAGAATCATCAAACTATTTCCATCTGCCAAAGAGAGTCACGGTGCTCCCAGGCCGGCATGGCTCTACCTGGGGGAGGGGAGGGATGCCACTTAGAGACCTCTGGGGTCACTGACCAGCCTGAGCTCACAAAGGTGCGAACCAGGGAGGGAGGAGAACGCGGGCCTTCGAGTAGAAATGACTCAAATATCAGCCTCAGCCCTGCACACACACCAGCTCCGTAACTCGGAACAAGTGGCTTCGTGCCTCTGAGCCTCCGTAGCAACACCTGTAAAATGGGGACAAAAAATGCAGACAGTAGGTCTGCTGGTTAGATTGGATAAAAAAACATACATAGCCCATCTAGCATATAAGTAGTTTGTGGCAAACACTCAACAATTGCCTTTATTTTTACCGTAGATTCAATGTTTAATAAATTACAGCTGTCATTCCTTAATCAATCTCTCTATCATTCAAGTGGTGTAGTCTCAGCAAAACCAGTCTTGGAAAGAGCCCGGAGGATCCGGGATGAACTCCACCTGGCTACCTCTAAAGTATCTATTGGATGTCGCACACATTTCTTCAATTCTGGTTCCTTAGCGCAGAAGGCGGGTCCCAAAGCTCTTCCAGGCAGTGGGGCCTCCACCTTCCCATGCTCATCTCGGGAAAGGCTGACTCACGCTCTCACACACGCAAAGGGAGGGAATCCTCACGGAGGCGCGTGTGCCCGTGCGTCCCTGCCTGCCACCGCTCCTTCCTGCCCCCTCTCCCCTTGTCTGAGGTCTGAGAAGCTGGCTCATTCGTGATGTACATCAAATGACAGAGCATTGAGACAAGGTAAAACAGGACAAATTCTGCTCAAGTACAGTAAATTACTCGTTACGTAAAAATCTATTGGTTTGCTGACTATAAACGTTAATTTTATGTGCCAACTTGACTGGGCTACAGAGTGCCCAGATGTTGGCCCAAACATTCTTCTGGGTGCTTCTGTGAGGGTGTCTTCAGATAAGATTAACATTTAATGGCCCTCCCTACTATGGGTGGGCCTCGTCTCATCAGTTGAAGGCTTGATTAGAACGAAAAGGCTGAGTAAAATAAAACTCCTGCCTAATGACTTTTTTTTTTTTTCAGAGAAAGGGGAAGAGAGGGAAACATCAATGTGGTTGCCTCTTACACGCCCCCAGCTGGGGACCTGGCCTGCAACCCAGGCACGAGCCCTGACTGGGAATCAAACCAGCAACCTTTTGATGCACAGGCTGGCACCCAGTCCACTGAGCCACACCAGCCACGGCTGCCGCAAGACTTTCAAACTGAAACATCTTTGTTTTCCCTGCCTTCGCACTGGAACTGAACTGAGACCTCGGCCCCTCCCAGGTTTCAAGCCTGCCTGCCTTCAGACTGGAAATAGACCCCGAGCTCTCCAGCCGGCAGTTTCTCCAGGGGATTCTGACTAATACAGTCTCTATATAGATAGTCTTGTCTATTCATACAAATGAGTACTTCAGTGACCTCTAGGCACTGCGGGTCACGTGGCGAGACGCAGAGACGGTACGCTGTGGTTTCAGGATGGTGACATGTGCCCGGCTTTCCCCTTCGTTAGTCTGCCCTTCACGCCCAGCTGGTCAGACTAACAATGTCTGGCTGCCGGCCTTACAGACACGAAAGACGAGAGTGACCAGCCTCGTCTCCCCTACAGCTGTTCACCTAGAGGAAGGGAACAGTGAAGGTGCTCAGAGAACTCATCATCTGGTCCCCCTCGGTTGACATAAGAAAAAAAAAAAGACAACCTTGAAAATCATATCCCTTTCAGCCTGGGAAGGACACGGGCCGGTCCTGAGCGCCTTGGGTTAAGGACTGCTCGCCAGCTATACTGACAGCAAGGTAAGGACGACCAGCGGTGAGACGTGGATGACAGCGGGGCCGGAAATCGTCCCATGTTCGAGCTGCCGTGCCACTGTGTGGGGGGCACCGTTCCCTTTCGCTTTCCTTTCATTCAGTCATGTGTTCATGCACCAGACAGTTCCTGAACCCCCGTGGATCCAAACCTCCTGCAGCAGAGGCTCCGGGCACTAACTCTGTGGTTAACCAGGCAGCCCTGGGGTCAGGGGACACGCGCCCAGAGAAGGAACATTCCCAACATGAGGCAGCGCGCGCCCAAGGCCCATGGTGGGTGAGTCGGGCTCAAGGGAGCTGCGAGGAGAAAGAACGTGTCACTCGGGTGGGGTCCTGGAGGCTGTGCTGAGTCTGCAGAAGGCAAGGCCAAGTGGGCTGGTCGCAGGAATAGGGAAGGGTCATTCCAGGAGCAGTGGGGGGAAGGGTCACCATTGCTGTCCGTGCTGAGTAGCAAAGGCCGTCAGGCTGCTTGTATGACGCTGAAGGAGACAGAGCCAAATAATCTGAACTTGATACAGGACTCCACAGGGACAGAGAATCCCTGCGTATGTCAGAGGAGCTGTGTTTTAGAAAAATCAATCTGACAGGGAACAAATTATAACCCAATTTTCTATTTTTTCCTGGCCGTCTTTCAAAATTATTTCTTTCTGTTTGTCTGCAAAGGTCCAGTTGTCAAACATGAAAGACCTTGAAAAGTGGAGAAAAAGGACACCAAAGATACTTACCTCCTCGCCTAGGTGGAGTCTTAAGTCCACGCTTTGCCTTTCCTACCTGATGGGAGGTTCCTTAGGACCGGCAGGCGGGACTCCCCGTGGGCCCCTGCTGGGTCCTTGCACTGCCCTGGGCACACTGTCTGCATGGGGGCTGCGAGCTCCTGTGGCTTCACCGGATGGCTGCTACAGAAGCAAGGGTGACTCTTAGGGCCAGAGGACGTCAGAGCTCGTGGAAATGTCTTCTGATCTTACAGAGGTGGGAGCTGAGAACAGGTGGGAGCAGGACCACGCAGTAAGTTCATGAAAGATCCGCGACAAGACTCCAGACTGGCTAACTCCCGGTCCCGTGTTCTTCTCATCCCAGAGCCTCACTGGGATCAGAGGAGATGCCTGGATTCAGGCCACCAGACAGGACTGGAAAACAGACAGGGCTGTGCAGAACTCTGCTGGGTTTCCATGGCCCATGCCAGACAAGCACAGGACAGGGCGTCCACCTGCCCACCGCCCAGTCCCCGCAGCCTCCTGGCTGGTTTGAAGGGTGGAGATGAACCCACAGCCTAACGACCCCTCCTGTCCTCCCCAAACGCTCCACGCTACGAAAGGCTTGCTTTCTCCCTCTGTCACATGGTCTCGTAAGTGCTTAATGAATGGCAGAAGCTGTCAAGGTCAGTGAAACATAATTGCCTTTTTAAGATACACCTGAAATATGGGGTTGGCCAAAAAGTGAGTTCTGGTGTTTCCGTAAGATGGCTCTTAGTTGTCTCTGATTTCATTCAAAACAGTTTTGTGAGATTGTATTGTGTCAGCTGTCATGTCAGCGCGTGTTTATAAAGACTTACCCATGGGTGAGTTTTTGTGTAGTCAGTTTAATATTGAAGAAGGAAGAAAATACGCAACGTTGTTGGCATATTACGCTTTATTATTTCAAGAAAGGTAAAAATGAAACTGAAATGCAGAACAAGAAGATTTGTGCCGTGTATGGAGAAGGCGCTGTGACTGATAGAACGTGTCCAATGGGGTTTGGGAGGTTTCCTGCTGGAGAGTCCTCGCTGGACGCTGCTCCATGGTCAGGAAGACCAGCTGAAGTTGACGGCGATCAGATCGAGACATTAACTGAGAAGAATCAACGTTATACCACGCGGGAGATGGCCGATACACTCAAAATATCCAAATCAATAAAGTTATTGGTAAAAATGAAGAATGTGTCTTCTATTTTATGGAAAAACCATACGGACTTTTTGGCCAACCCAATAATTATTCCTAACCATCCCAGAATCATAAAATATGAGTGTCGGGAGAGATTCTGGACCCTCTGATACATGTGAGGAAACCGAGGCCTGGGGAGGATAAGACACTTGAGACCTGCCCAGACTGGTGTTTCCAGCCCTGGCGCTGCTCATGGAGTGGGCAGAGGAGGGGTGCAGGAGGGGAGGGGGTGCACGACAGAGCAAGGGGGCTGTGGTCGGTGCAAGAGAGTGCCCCTCACACAGCTACAGAAATGGTTGCCATGGGGACACTCAAGCTTAGCGAGGCCAGGAATTCCTTTTCAAAAGAAGCTGAAAATCAGATTTTTATCTGAAATCACTACCTTTTAAAAGGCCGACAGCTGAGTCAAGGTGTTTTAACATTCTTCAGGCCAAAACCATGTGCCTGCGGGCGGGCCTCCGACCTGTGACCTCTGGCCCCGAGGCTGAGGCTCAGCACACGCAGCTGTCTGCGGCCCCTCCTCTCGCTGCCTCTTCCACTGTGTGCCTGTCTGAGGAGCCAGGCTCCCCTTGTCCGTCATCGGAGCACAGTAAGGCGAGAAGCCCCTAATCTAAGCTCTCCTCCTTGAAGCCAAACCACGTAGACACAAGTAACTCTGACCTCTGCGGGTGAATCATGTTGGCTCCAGAAGGATTTCCCCAGCTCAGCTTTGGCTTCCACTGACGTACGGTATTAAATAACCTTGACACGAGACATTTGCATGCGGGCTGCAGCAGACTGTGATGGGCTGATGCCAGCATTAATACCTGAGTGGGGGCCGGGCATTGGCCCAGGAACAGCTGCAGGACAGCCACCCAGCTGGAGCAAGCTATACAAGCCAGAGAAACAAGAGAACCTCCCTCCACCTTTCCCCCCAAACCCCTCTGCTGGCAAAGCACTTAAAACCAGAAAACACAGCCTCCCTTCCAGCATTGGGGAGAACCCGCCTGCGGCGGTAACGTCCCCTGGGTGAGTAGCTGAGGCGCCTGGCACCCAGATTCGCATTTACATTGATGGTTAGACTGACAAAGTCCCCAGCCGTATTTGGAAAAGCCACAGGAAGCACTTCAAAGAGTTTTCCCACTCTGGCCTTCGCCTTCTGTTACCTCTGTTGGGAGATCCTGGGGGATGGCCCACTGCTCTCACATCCTGTCCAGGGTGACACAATGCCCCGCTGAGCCTCTGGAGGCCCTGTGCTCTGAAGGGGTTACGGCTCCCCACTTCCTGTCCTCACCCACAACCGCAACTCAAAACGCACTCCAGATCCTAACACAAACAACACTTAAATGATGATAACGTCCAAGGAGACTTTTCCTAGATTTCTATCATGAAAATGTTCTGAGTAAGTCCATGAAATCAGAACTGTGTTCATTCCGTAATGCCCTGGCTTCTGGTGCCCCACGCCTGGGCCACTGGAGCACTGGCCTCGTAGAATCAGGGACACAGTGAGGAGAATAAGCCTGGGCTGCCCCGTGGCCAGGGACACATGCCATGAGGCTCCCTAGAGGCCACCTACCCTTATCTTCATTACAAATGGGGAAACTGAGGTCCTGGTCACAGTGGCAAGGTGTGAACTTGATCCCCTTCATTTCAAATACACCAGATACTGTTTCTCAACTTCAATGACCTCTCAGGAAAATACCCAACAAGACCCTGATTTCAAAAATCGCCCAGTGAAGAAAAAAAATGCTTTCAATGCTTCCCTCAGGAAGTCCCAGATCCCACCCCTTGCATAGCTGGCAGCGAGTCAATCTGCCTACATTTCAGCAAACGTACCGAGGAAGGTTTCAAGAGCCCAGCGTGATGAATTACGCACCCTTGGCCAAGGAGGGAAACGCATGTTCTAATTAATTAGGTATGCAAAACACAACGAGTATTGGACCTGAAACAAAGGAGGAGACTTGCAGAGTTCAGGGGAAAGCTTCATAAATTAGCTCCCACAGAAATGAACTAATTGCCTCTGCTTTTTGTCCTCCCGTTTTTATTCTGCAAATATGTGACAAGTCTTTATTTTCCTCCCGGTCTTCTGACTGTGCCTTTGAAGTTTCCTGCCACCGCAGGGACCCGCTTCCGTCCCCTGGCTCAATGGCCCCCGTCCACATGCTCAGAGCTTGCTCCAATGTGTCCGCCTCACGGATAATTAGTCTGAACTAAAAACATAATCTGCTCAGTGTGGTGGACTCTATATGAAGTTGACTTAAAAAAAAAAAAAAAAAAAAGTCTACTTTGGGCTTCCCGGCTCTGCATGTAACATGACCATTTCTTAAATCCAATGGAAATCCCAGGAGGTCTAATCCCCCTTTGAATCGGGAGGGTCACCGCGGGTAAGTCTGAGGGTAGAGAAAGAAGCAAGACAAATTCCATGAGCTTAGTGCTGTGTTTTCATCCAAAGTGCGGAGTTTAAACGGAAGCATTCTGTCATGCTCCTGCGGGTCACTCGGACCCAGTGCAGTGTCTGTCGCTGGCACCAGAGACATTTGAGGCCGCCCCTGAGCTGACCCAGCCATCTGCAGCCTGAATGCCTGCCCCTAATCAAGGAAGTGAACTGAAATGCGTAGGTGCTACGGACTTCAGCCCAGCAAGTGTGGCCAAACATGTTCGAGGAGGACTCTGCATGCCGCTCTATGACGTGTCTGCCGGGACGGACTTTCTGGAGAGCTGGCTGGCAGCGTGTCTGAAGGCCCTGACCCAGCCATTTCACTTGCAGAGTGGGCTCCGGGGGAGGCCCCTGGAAAACTGACCAAGATTTTCTGTAAGGAAGTTTATCACTGTGTTATTTACACAAATGAACAATGAGACAGGGCGGGGGGGGGGGGGGATGAAATGATTCCCTTTAGAGAATTGGTTAAATTAATTATATCGCAATCAAAGGTTAAACATGAGGAAGCCATTTAAAATGGGGTTTCCCAGGGGCTGGAAGGTGAAGGAAATTGGGAGAAGTTGGGCAAAGGGTACAAAGTCCCAGTTACGCCTGAGTTCTGGGGACCTGATGCGCAGCACAAGGGTGACCGGTGACAATACTTCATTGGTTTGCGACATCTGCTAGGAGGACAGGTCTTAAGCCCTCCCCGCACACACACAAACGGTAACTGTGAGGCGATGGAAACGTTAATATCTTCATGGTGGGAATCAATGTGCATCATGTTGTAGACCTTAAATACATGCAAGTTTTATTTTTCAATTATACCTCCATAAAGCAATCAAGATCAGATGATGTTTAAAACAATAATTAAAGACGTGGGAGAAACGCTCACCGTAAGAGGCTTTTTTCAAGCGTCGAAAAAGAATGTTTCTTTAAAAAGAAAAAAAGTGGATGATTCTCACAATACTTCATAAGTATAAAAGTGTTATTCGATTATGATGGATTTTAAAAGTAAGCCCTGTCTTGGCTACTAAACCTAAAGATGCAGGACGTGAGCTTTGTTTATTTTCAATAATAGTTTTAGAAAGGCATGTAACCTGTTGACCCTTTGTTTCCAGCCCAACTGAAAAATCAGCCCCACATTTGATGGGTGTCTTTTTAAAGCATGCAAAAGGAAGCCACTACAAGGTAAGACTCATAAAAAACAAGTCATTTGGTTAGACCTCCCATTCCCATCCAGCCGGGCTGCGGAGAGCTATTAAGGTAACTGCTTGCAAAGAACATATTCCTCTCCCTAGCAATCAAAATGCGTCTTCTCCTCCATCTGCCTCATAATGAGAAGTCGTAATCTTCTTTTTGAGACATCACCATAAAAGACACCAATAGAACAAAAAAAATACATCGCTCCTCGTAATAATAGTGTTTGTTATGAAAGTGTAAAATGTTCCCATATAGGTGCAACCCACTTTAATTAAGCCTTGTCAAAGAATCCATTTTCAAAACATCTAAATCAGATATTGTAGAGCCATGAACTTGCGGTCTTGGGGGAAAAAAAAGCCCTGCACCTCAGAGATTAAGCCTGGGGCTGAATCAATTTTCTTATTAAGAGCCGGCACAGCTTAGGACATTGGCCATGGGAGCTCAGCCAAGCCTCCAGCATGAAGTAAGAGCTTTGTGAGCTTAGCATGCAGGGACGGATGGGCCCCAAGGCTGGGCCGGACCTCCCTTGATCTGCGGGACCCTGCAGCACCCTCCTCTGCAAGGCTCCGCAGACCTCCCCTCCAGCATGGACCCTGATCGAAGCAGAGACACGAAGCATGAGAGCAGGCAGGCTCCCAACATAGCCACCATCTTCCACGAAGTTTCCAGAAAGAGGGGAAGGAGGCACTGGTGGGTCCGGCCAAATTTTAAGAGAAAGCTGTAATTTTCTTTCCACATTCTAAATTCTTTTGTAATTTTCTTTCCACGTGGTCTAATTCTTTTATTTAAATTCCTTCTCAAAAACTAGAAAGGGAAACATGTGTGCCCCATAATTTAAAAATAAATTACAAGGAAGTACCGTAAAAACCGTCTTCCCTCTGCAGCTCCCCAGCCCCCAAGGTGGCGGCAGCGCGGCCGGCGGCCTTCTTCCCTTCCCTCCTCGCTCCCCCAGCACACGCACAGGTGTCCTTGTTGGTTTTTATTAAAATAAGGGCCTCTCACACCCATGACTCTGCCACTCGTCTTGCCTCCGGGTCAGCAGCTACAGATCTAGGAAAACGGCCTCTGCAACCGTTCAGCTCCGGTTTCCTGGGCCCTCGCTCAGCAGCGCACAGTGGACCCCTGACTATGTGTTTCCAATGCCCCGAAAGGGCCTAGAGGAACAGACAGCCAGATTTTAGGTGACAATTTCTGAGGAGGTATTATTACAGATTATTTTTATTTTCATACTTTTCTCTCTTTCCAAATATCCTACAACGGGCGCAGGCACCTTCCCTACAAAGAAAAGGTTAACTTTAGTTTTTCAAGTGTAAGTACAAGTGGGAGCCCAGGGGAAGTTATTTAACCCCAGTGGTTTCTGTATGGGATATAGCCAACCTGTGATGCTGAGAGAGGAAAATTACGTAACTTCTGTTTTTATTTATTCGCCTTCAAAACGAAGAAAGAACTTAGATTGTACTCAATTCTCACAGCGACCCTGGCACTCCATTCCACCCGTGTGTCCTGTGGCCAAACGTCCAGGACCCTGCGATCCCGAAGGCAAACTGAGTCCCCAACAAGACGCCCTGACCGGGGTGCCGGGCTTTGTTGCTGATTTCCCGGTACCATAAATTATGTTGCCACCTGCTGTACCATACGTGTACACACACGCGCTACACTGTGTCATCTGGTGTTTCTTTTTTAATGGACAAAAGGTTTAAAAAGATTCCTGCATAGAAACATCCAGGCGAAAACAACACATACAAACACACGAACAAGCAAAGGAAAAGGAGGTAACTTCGGAGGGTGAGGTCTTTTCATGGTGTCCTTCTAATCCCGTCACAAAAAAGCCAGCCAAAAATCAACAGCGACAACTCATTTCAATGACGTGTCAGAATGTACACCACCATTATAAACATAATCATAATGTTTGACCTTCAAAGGGAAAGCATCCAGAATATGGGTTGGTTTTTTTTTTTTAATCTCTCATTCTTCCTGCCACAGTAACGTGGCTAAAATGACACAGAGCTATGATGTGGAAAGATGGTGATAAATTAAGTTGCACTCTTTGTCAGCAATACATTTGGAAGTCACACAAAAATTTCAGTGTGAGGAAATTTGAGGAAACGCCTAGTAGAAGACACCATGTAGTATCCATGTTTTCAGGCAGTTGGATTAAAGTTCAGATGTTGCTGACGTGTTGCATTTTATGCGTTTGGATTGGAAGTGCCTTATTCCCATGGCTCGCACCGCTGTGCCATGGGCCTCTGATAGCATGTCACACACATTCTGGGGGCCCTGATGCAGTGACCTGGAAGGACACACGTGGAGAAGTGCTTTCTTTGAGCCATGAAAGGAAACTATATTGGAGAACATATTGTCTCAACAATTAATTCTGTAATAGGAACTGTGTTTTACAGAAACATCCTAGAAACATAACCAGTAGAATGGAGAAAAGATTCCAGAGTGAGGGGACAAAGATGGTGTCCCACATGAAAGTCATTTATGGCCTCTTCAATGAGCTACCTGTCACAGCCAAGAAATGCAAGCTAGAGGGGAACACTGTCACGGAGTCCCAGTGGCGGGACTACCTGTCAGGGGAAAAGGATCAGGATACTTGCACCACAGAATTTTCACAAAACGTCACAATAATATAAGGTGTGACCATGAACTTCTTTTGGAGCGCAGAGTGGTCTTGAAAGAGTTACTAACTGGGAAGACGAGTGATTCATTTTCCTTTACGAAGAGACAGGGTATCAAATTTGGTGACCCGTCCTGTGACGGTAAGTGGCTCTCAGCAGCGCGCGCTGTAGGCAGTTAATATTTTTTTTAAATAAACACATTTAATCCGACCCTTCAAGGTACGGGGTGAGTGATGAAATAACTGCTTTTTTGAAAGAATTAAGATGTAGAGGAGCATTTTTGGAAACATTCCCCTCAGCCTCTGATTTCCTCGTCACGATGCTTGGCTCCCAGGTTAAATAAAGTATTCTCATGTGCACGCTTACACAGGAGGCTCCAGCCTGCGTGGTATTACAATCTTCCACGTGAAGTTTCCATGGGTTTTGGATCCCTTTGTTTAAAAATGTAAAAACGCACGATCTCCCAATTAGTTTGCAAGAATAACTGCCTGACATCGGGGAAAATGGAAATTTACTAGCCCAATTTCAGCAGAAACCTTTGCATAATCGGTGGCTGGCATTGAAAAATGAGGACCGGGCGAGCCCCCAGCCCCGACCCTGTTCTCCCAGCGGGAGTCGCGCCTCTTTGGGGGCGGCCTCTCCGTTCCACTAACGCGGAGCCGCCTGAACTTAGCGTTTCGATAACTTGCTGTGTCGTCTAATGTTAAAATTTCAAAAGTAATGACGCGTATCCAATCTTCATATTTACTTTGAAACATTATTACTGATTCCTGTGGCAGCAAAATCAGTGGCGGCAGAAAAAGGATTCTGTAATATGATTTAGAATATTACCTATGACATGTTTATCTCAAACCTTTACATGTTCAATTTTTGTGGATATTACATAAAATAATTTACTTTTATATTTATCCTTCCATATAATACACGTATAAATTATAATATACGTGTACATAATATCAATTAGTCATACATATATAGTATAGAAATACATGTATGTAAATTATAAATCAACATACACACAGTAAAAAAAAACGGTTAGGATTTTTATCCCATCCGAATTTGGGGTGGGACAGGGACAGGTAAGGGGTTCTCAAAGGGGTGACAGTTGATCTGAGCCTTGAAGCAACAGTGGCACCCAAAGCCTGACCACAACTAAATCAGGGATGAAGAATCGCATTCTCTTTGATCCCATCCTAATAGTCACTCAGCGTCATGCCGGGCGGCCCTGGAGCAAAGGAGCGGAAACTCGTTCCCTGCAGAGGCTGGAGGCTGGAAGAAGAATGAGGTTCCAGAAGACGAGACCTCGGTCTTCAGTGACTAATCTGAGGGGTGCTAAGTGTACAGTCCATTTCTGAGGGTGGCAACGACCAGCCCCTCCCAGGGAGGCCTCGGCATGACCTTGGGAGCCATGTTTTGTGTTCTTACAAGGCGAAGGGGCCTGCCCTTTGAGACCCAGCTCAAATGTCCCTTCCGCAGCACCCTCTCTAAGCCCCGAGTGGGACGTGAGTTCCAGTTCCCTCTGACTCCCTCGATCGGTGACACAGGTATGTCCTTCAGGCTAGTTGGGGCGATTTGAGGGAGGAGGGACCAGGTACCATGAGGGCCACTACCCAAGGTGACACGTAGTAAACCCCCAGCATGAGAAGACTTGGGCACGAGACCGAGAAGGCATCTCCTGTGGGACGAGACAGGAGAGTGAGTGGGGATGTGAGTGGCTGGGGCTCCTATAAGCAGGTGTGTGTGTTTGTGTGTGTGGAGGGGCACAGTCCAGGCAGGTAGCCCAGGCCGGCATCCAGCATCCATGAGCAGCAGGTGCTCTCCAGCCAGGCCTGTGCTCTCCCATCCGTCCCAGCCTCCCATCCTGTTACCCAGTGCCTGAGGGATAGGAAATCAGGTCGTATTCACATATTCATGTAACAAAACTTAACAAGCATCAGTGCCAGGCCATGCTGGGCACATTCTATTGCACCTGCTAATGAGGTACCTCTCTGCTCTTTTATGAATTCCCCTCCCCAGTAGTGAGCTCTTATGGGACAGACTTCTCACTCTGAGCTGCAGCTCCATGGTGTCTAGAATACAGGCCCTCCCTTGTTGGATGGACAAAGAGGACCTGTGAGTCCATTCAGAAGCCAAGGGACTTGAAATGATCTTCCATTGCTCTTACCACAAGCTCTTTTAACATGAGAAAAAAGTTGGTTTGATTTTTAAATCGAAACTAGACAAGGATAGCTCTCTGGTGCCTCCACCCACATGATCAATTTCTAGCTTCATGTTGGACTCATTTGGAAAACTTGGAAAGAGCAGAAGAGTAAGTGACAAACCTCAAAGTATCTTCCCGGAGTCTACCTTTGTCTGGACCTCTGCTCTAGCCAGATAATTCATGTGTGTTGAACTCAAGATCAGTCAGGCTATTTGGGGAAGGGATCCTATGTGTCATGGTTACGGTTTTTAGAGGACTGCATGTGGAGCACTGAGGGCGAAGGAAGGGTGGGAGAGGGAAGTGGAGGAGAGGGGAAGGGGGTGGAGTGGGGAGGGGGAAGGGAGGAAGGGCTTGCTCAGCCAGCCAGCCAGCGAGTCAACAGAATCGCCCGGATCATCAGTGAGGAGGAAGCAAATCGTTCTCATGTGTGACTGTTCCCAGCACAGCCATGTGCTTGAGCCTCCCTCTGAACCTCCAGTCCTGCTCTCCACGAGTCTAGAACGATCTCCCTGCACCCTCTCACATCTTGTGATGGCTATTTTGTGTCAGATGACTGTGCCATGGGGTGCTCAGAGTAAACATTATTTCTGGGTGTGTCTGGGAGGGTGTGTCTAGGTGACACTAGCCTTGAATCAGTGGACAGGTCAGGCAGATTGCCCCCCTCAATGTCAGTGGGCACCATCCAATCCGTGGAGGGTCCAAATCGAACAAGAATAGAAGAAAGGATTCAATCCCTTCCTGTCTGTCTGCTTGCACTGGGACAGGGGTCTACTCTTGCCCTTGGGCTGGGATTTACAGCCCTGGATTCCCTGGTTCTCAGGATATAACCAATATACATAGATATATAGATATTCTATCAGTTCTCTTTCTCCAGAGAACCATGACTAATACATGTCAAGCTTCTTTCTGAAAAATTTTACTGACGCCTCACCCTAAAAGCAAGGTGCATGTTCAGCATCATCATTATCACATACAGAACATCTTAAAACTGGATTCCCAAGCACACTCATCCTCACTGAAGTCTGAGAGCTTTTAGTCTATTCATTCAAAAGGCACATAGCAGGCACTTACTCTTTTCCCTACACTGTCCTAGGTTCTCCTAAATGTGTTCACTCTGTGTCACAGTCCTTTACCTTACCCCTCTAAGATACTGTAAGTGGGTCAGGGAAAAAGACCACTTCTTATGTTCCTTGGTACCCCTGAGGTGCCTTGCACAAAGAAGCCACTCAAGAAATGTTTTAAGAGTAAATGAATAAGCAAATGAAGTGTTCCCATCTCCCAGAGAAGCTCTCTGCTTACTAGCATTAGAGAGGTCGGAGACTGTCCTCTATGGTTCCATTAATAACATCATTTAAAAATCCATTAACTAGTTCCGGACCAAGGACAGAACTCACTGGTGCCTGGAAACAAAAATTCAGGTCCAATGTAATAAGTCTCTCTACCTGGTATCAAAAACCTTACAAGGTATGAGGGATTCAGAGATTTCTCAGGCACACCCGCAATCTTCTAAGAACTCCTCAAATACAGTTGTGACAGGGACATAGAACACACGTCCAGTGTACTGTGACAATGACTATCGGCCGAGTCCAGGTCATGTTTCTCCTTTAGTCCTCCAAGATCTTTGGAGATTTGTCTGTCACATCCAAGCCATGCACGCAGAAGAGACTGAGGCTTGTTTGGAAGAGAAGATGGCACACTATTTCAGAGATCACGCTGGCCCTCTGCCTTGGGCTACATCTGCTCAAATTGAATTTACTCGAACGACGGGACAGCCATTACGGCGGCACTCTTGCAACACTGGCATCTAATGAGATGGCTTCGGAGACGATTAAAAGTTAAATCAGTTGATAAATGAAATATTAAAACCACCAGAGAAATGGCCCGATGTGCAAAATATTAACAGTGCAACCTCTCAATCAAACACTGCACATGAATTTAGCCAAAGCCATTAAAACAAGACTGCGGACTCTCCAGAATCTGGAGCTGTGCCCAAGGAGTTTTCCAAAAGCTCCATATTTCCTTTTGTGGGGGGTTCGGTGTGAGGGAGCTCCACCCTGGGGGCTCTCCCAGGACACTTGGCACTGGGAAGACTCTGGGAGCAATGCTTGGGAAATGGTGCCTTAAATCACAGAGCACAATGACAGCAGTTTTATCTATAGACCATGATGTTGTTCAGGATGGGGACTGGGGCTCAATCCGTTCAGGGTGCCTGGCTCTCAGCACAGCGTCTGCCACCGCCCAGCTGCTCAGCAAACACTAAATCCCATCCCCTCTCCATGACTCCGCTCTCTCTCTCTCTCTCTCTCTCTCTCTCTCTCTTCCCCCAACCCTCTCCCTCTCCCTCCATCCATCCTCTCCCCCACCACAGTGTCTCCCCCCGCCATAAGAGCTCCCCCGTCCAAAGAATATACATCCTTCAAGGCCCAGTTCAAACCCTCCCCCTTCCAAGAACTCTCTGATCCCTATGACTGAATCCCTGTCTCCTCCACAATTAATCCCTTTCCCCATGGTTTGATGCATGAACAGCCATTGGACTACTGTTTCCAGTCCACCTTGGATTACAGTTACCTGTACAAACGTGCATAACTGTATTTATTTAGGTGTTCCCAGATTCAGACCCTGAGATCAAGATCCCAGTTTAAATGGCTTATTTGGCGGGCAAAGGGAACATTGGAATAGGGGTGGGTAGTGGTACAGGAAAGTGAGGGGTGAAGTACTAAGCTGGTAGGTGACTGGTGCTTCCTCCCAAGGGAAAACTCCGAAAGATGGTATATAGCACACCCTTCAGAATTATCCAGCTGAGGGGCAAGGGAGCTGAGCTATTTAGACACCAATTTCCAAAAGTAGTCATTTGGGGGCTGCTTCCAAAGTCTGCTCCCCAGCATGTCAACCTGCCATAGGCAGGAAGAGCAATCCTCTATAATTCTGGGTGGGGGAAATTTGGGAACAGGGTATGCTATGTGTAACCCCTGCCCCTAAATCCACATGTTGAAGTCCTAACCCCTAGTGTGATGGTATCTGGAGATAGAGCTTTAGCGAATAATTAGGTTAAATGAAGTTTTAAAAGCGGGGTCCTAATCCAATAGGATTGGTGATCTGAGAAGAAGAGGAAGGGAGCAATCTCTCTCCCATGTGCAGACACCAAGGAAAAGCCAGGAGAGGGCACAGCAGGAAGGCAGCCACCCCCAAGCCCAGAAGAGAGCCCTCGGCAGAAAATGATTGGCAGGAACCTTGATCTTAGACTTCCTAGCTCCCAGATGTTTAAGCCACTCAGCCTGTGACATTCCTCCGTAGCGTCCCAAGTAGACTAAGACAGCGACAGGACACTGGATGGGCAGAGGAAACAGGAGAGGAACTTAAAAGCCCGCTCAGAAGTCTGCAAGTCCAAGGGCAGAAACTGTGCAGTGCTGTCTCCCTGAGCAGCAGCCAAAGAGAGAAGGGAAGCAACATCTATTGAGTACTCAGTACCTGGTAGGCACTTATTTTAGAAAATCAGTAACGTGTCACTTACATAGAATACAATGCGCACATTTTAAGCATACACATGCCTACAGTCATGTAACTTCCCCCACAACAGAGACATGGAAACATTTCTATCACCCAGAGACTCCCCTGTGTTCCACCCCAGTCCATCTCCAGCCCCGACTCTGGCCCCAGGTTACCCCCGATCCACTTCCTATCACTACTGACTAGACTTGGTTTCCCTAGAGTCCCACACACACAGCAACACGGTCTTCTGTGTCTGGCTCATTTCTCTCAGTCCCACTGCTTTTTAGAATCATTCACAGTGGTGCACAGAGCAATGGCTCATTCTGTTTATTGATAAGTAGAATTTCACTGTATGAGTATAGATAATTGGTCTATTCATTTGCTCATCAATGGACCTTTGGGTTGTTTCTAACTGAAGCTATTATCAATAAAACATCAATATTTGCACATATGTCTTTGTGTAGACACATGTTCTTATTTCTCTAGGTTGCTTCTGAGGGGTTGAATTGCTGGGTCATATGCTAACTGTATGTTTAAGGTTACATGAAACAGTACACTAGGCATTTGTAATTTACCTTATTTAACTTTCTGACTGCTCAACAATGAGGGTATAATCATTCTCGCCTTTTCCATATCCTGAGGCTCACTGATGGTAAATGGCTTCTCTTAAGTTCATACGGCTTGTAAAGATGAACACAAGATACACACCCAAGTTGACCGAGCCCCAGATCTTGTGTTCTTTCCATGATATCATCTTCCTCTCCCTTCTTAACTCAACAAGGAGGCCTGGGTGTTGAACACAAGGGAATAGATAAAGTTACTTTCATCCTTCTAGTCTCTAACTGCATGTTGTCCTGAAGGGTTGAGTGGCTGCCCCAGGGAGAGGGATGGAAGATGGTCATACAGGCAAAGAGCCTGGCTGAGCCTGACCTTGGACATGCACAGGGATCTTACCACTCACCACAAAGCGACTGAAAGGAAAGGAAAGGAATGAGATTTTACCTACTAGGGTGAAGTTCATGGTTTTGAAGTCATGACTCATTGCCTGTAGCCTGTCAGGCTGAAATATAACCAATAAATAGTGAGCATGCAGGAGACACTTTTTTCAGGCCGTGTCTGGGAAAGGGTTTTTGAGTCAGTATCCAGGCAGCTGAGTGAGGTTAAGGTAGGGCACAGTGTGCACTGACCTGCTGGCCACAGCAACCCACTGGCTTAAGACCTAGTAAACACCCCTCCACACACACTTCAACACTCAGAAACACAAGGATCAGTTCACTGGACCAAGGAAATAAAGGAAACCATTGGGGTTATGTTCAAATCTTCAGAGGAACTCTTAGGGGAGGAATTGGCCTGTACAGCAGATCTTTTCCTGCTAAAGATGCAAACTTTGGCTACTCTCCAGAAATAGAGACTATTAAAAATGCATCGAAGAGTCATGTTCACATTTCTATAGTCAACTAAAAGATTTTGCTCCTATAAAGTGGGGTCCCCTCTGCATAGTACAGTCCTTAGTGCCTGTCAATGGAAGATAATATGCTTGAATTTTATGGAAAAGTACAGGATATTCCTCAAGTTCACAACCAGTCTATGGGATTAAAGTGCCAAAAAACAGCACCAGCAATAGCAGCCAGGAGTCACACACTTGAGTTCTGACCCAGTTCCACTGCTGAGTCGCAGAGTCACTCCTGTAACTGAGGGGAACCATCTCTTACCCCATGGGGGGCTCTCATGAAGAGCTATGGCAACCGTTCTTTGGCCATATGGAGTCCTGTGAGTTTTTAAAAAATACTTGAGTTGTTTAAATGTTAAGTGATTTTTCTGTTGATGTTAATTGTTCAAACATATTTATGGCAGATGGAACACATGTGTTTCTCCCTCCAAAGCTCATTAGCATGCCAGTAAAAGGATTTTACAAGTATGAACCCACAGAGACAAAGTGAACAGTCAAGGGCACCACTGGAAATAAGAGAGGTCAATTAATTTCTGAAGCTGGAGGGGAGGGAAGGGAAGCTTCACGAAAAGACAGTTGGGATAAATATCCTCAGGAAGTCACCCGGGAGCTCAGACACAGAGATGCCAGGGGCCCTGAAGGCAGGTGAGAGGAACAAGGCTGGAGACAAGAAAGGCAGGTGCGACAGGCTGGGTCTCCCTCCACAACTGAGAAGGAATACAACTACCTCAAAACTAGAGACAACTAGAAGTTCCAAAAAACCAAGCTGCGTGGAAGTCCAACAAACAAAGGTATAAAGAAGAAATACTCATCCAGACAGGTAGGAAGGGTGGAGCCAGAGCAGAGAGGATGCGGTGTGGTGGTGGCAGCAGTGATGGCAGCAGCAGGCTGGCAGAAAACACAGTCACACGTTTTCAAAAGTCAGGAGGGACACCTGAGGAGCGTTCCTGGCTCCTGACCAGACCCTGCAGCTCATGGTCCCAGTGCCGGGTAAAATCAAGCCTCATTGCTTCTGACTGTGCAAACCCATGGGGGTTGGGGCGGATAAAGAAATTGCCAGTCTCTCAGCAGAGTCCACTTGTTTAAAGGACCCCCACGGTCCTAGAACATCCACAGACTGACCCATTCTGGGGAGGGTGGCCAAGGCAACAGCTGGAGGGGCACCAGTCCCACACGGAAGTGGGAAAAGTGCCTGGACAAGGGGCAGGTGCGGAGCAAGTGACATTGTTCCCTCTCTGACCCCTCCCCCACATACAGTGCCACAACATGGTGAAATGGGTCCCCTCTATGACAAATACCTAAGGCTCCACCCCTTACAATGTAACAGGAGCGACAGCTCTACTTAAGACACAGACACAAACAAACACAGGAGCCTGTCAAGATGAGGAGACAGAGAAGTGTGGCCCAGAAGAGGGAACGGATCAAGGTTTCAGTGGGAGAACTAAGCGACTAGGAGATAGCCAATCTAACAGATGAGGAGATAGACAACCTAACAGATGCAGAGTTCAAAACACTGGTGATAAAGATGCTCACAGGCTTGACAGATATGCTTAAGTATTGTAAACACATAAGGGAAGAAATTAACACTATGCTAAGTGAAACAAAGGAAATCCACACAAAACCAATGGTGAAGGGAAGGAAACCAGGGTTCAGATCAATGATTTGGAACATAAGGAAGAAAAAAAAAATAGTCAACCAGTACAAAAGAGGAAACAAGAATTGAAAAAAATGAGGAGAGGCTTAGGAACCTCTGGAACAACTTTAAATGTGCCAACATCTGAACCATAGGGGTGCCAGAAGGAGAAGAAGAGGAAGAAATTGAAAGCTTATGTGGAAAAATAATGGAGGAAAACTTCCCAAATTTTGTGAAGGAAATAGACATACAAGTCCAGGAAGCACAGAGAGCCCCAAACAAGCTAGATCCAGAGAGGACGACACCAAGATACATCATCATTAAAATGCCAAAGGTGAAAAATAAAGAGAGAATCTTAAAAGCAGCAAGAGAAAAGCAGAGAGTTACCTACAAAGGGGTGCCTCTAAGACTATCAGATGATTTCTCAAAAGAAACTTTGCAGGCAAGAAGTATTCAACGTGATGAAAAGCAAGGACTTACAACCAAGACTACTCTATCCAGCAAAGCTATCATTTAGAATGGAAGGACAGGTAAAGTGCTTCCCAGACAAGGTAAAGCTAAAAGAGTTCATTATCACCAAGCCATTATTGTATGAAATATTAAAGGGGTTTATTAAAGAAAAAGAAGATCAAAATTGTAAACATTAAAATGACAACAGACTCACAACTATCAACAACTGAAGCTAAAAGTAAAAACAAAACCTAACTAAGCAAACCAGAATAGGAACAGAATCATAGATATGAGGATCATTTGGAGGGTTATCAGCTGGGAGGGGGAAGGGGAGAAATGGGGAAATGGTGCAGGGACTAAGAAGCATAATCGGTTGGTACGAAATAGACAGGGGGAAGTTAAGAATAATATAGGAAAGGGTGAAGCCAAAGAACTTATATGCACGACCCATGAACATGAACTAAGGGGGGTGGGATTGCTTGTGGAAGAGGGGTACTGGGCAGAGGGAAGCAAAGGGGATAAAATCGGGATTACTGTAACAACATAACCAATAAAATATACTAAAAAAAAAAAAAAAAGGAAAAACAGGTGAAAGTTGCCTGACTTTGAAAGGCCTCCCCTTCCAGACATTCATTCTCTGGGTCGGGTGCGCCACCCAGGGGAGTGGTGTGCAAGACAATTTATTGGAGTGTGGGAAGGAGTTATTAGAACTTTTATTTACAAATTTTCTTTAAAAAGAAATCAAAGTCAGTTGCACTAACATTTAATGACTAATGCAAAGTATTCATATATAAATGCACAAAGATGGACAGCCAGAGCGAAGAGCACACTTGCTCAGAGGAGACTGAACCAGGGAAGTTACAGTCTCTCTGCCAGAACCAGGGAGAGAGAGCTTTTCCACAGGGGCTGTGTGTGAGCCTGCCCAGCACACTGGGGATGCTCTGACCCCTTTCTCTGTCCAAGCCAATGGCTCCCAGACTGCAGACTAGCGGGCACGTCTCAGGGAATGGAATCCACTCCCGAGAAAACAGCGAATCCTGCTGACAGTGTGGGCACCCCCATGAAAAGCTGGGTCTGCCACAGTTACACTCGGTGGCAAATCCTCTCCAACACACATACACGCAGAAATCTCCATGTCGCCTTTAAGCAAGTTCTAAATATGAACAGGCAACCAGAGATAAATAGGAATTTGAGGAAATCCTCTAACACGAAAAACAGAGACCAAGATAAATAACCAGAAGGAAACAAATAATGTTGGGGGCAGAAACAATATGTTAAAGAACACATACAATATAATGAATAATCCCAGAACAATTTCCAGGGGAGGGGAGGACAAACATATGTACAAGAGAAGAAACATGAAATTAGTATCTGCTTTTTTTAAAAAATAATTTATTTATTTATTTGTTTGTTTATTTATTTTTAGAGAGAGGGGAAAGGAGAAAGAGAGGGAGAGAAACATCACTGTGTGGTTGCCTCTCCTTCGTGCCCCCAACTGGGGACCTGACGTGCAACCTAGTCATGTGCCCTGACTGGGAATCGAGCCAGCGACACTTGGCTCGCAGGTCGACGCTCAATCCACTGAGCCACAGCCGCCAGGGTTAGTATCTGCTTTTAATATAGTTCTAGTAGTCTGTGCTGACTTTACTGGGAAATAACTCTATTGGAAGAATGAAGGGAGGGCAAGTGGTTGGTAAGAAAGCAAAACCCCTGTCTCCTAGAGCTGGACGTCCTGGGTACGAATGTCTTAAAATGATGAGGACTCTGGGACTATGGCAGTGAGGTCAATGCATTTTTTAATCTTTCCCCAAAACACATGGAGAGCTCAGTGAGTGAGCGTTCGTCTATGTACCAAAAGGTCACTGGTTCGATTCCCGGCCAGGGCACAGGCCAGGGTTGTGGGCCAGGTGCCCCTTCAGGGGTGTGCAAGACGTTTCTCTCTCACATCGATGTTTCTCTCCCTCTCTTTCTCCCTCCCTCCGCTCTTTCTAAAAATAAATAATATAAAACCTTTTTTTTAAAGTCCCCTTTAAAAAGTAAAAAAATAAAAGCCCGTAGAGAAACGAAGGTAGCAAAAACTAAAACCCACATCCAACCTGCGTGACGTCAGCGTCTGTGCCAAAGGGAGCAGTGGAAGGCGCGAGAACTATGAAACAGGTAACAGGTATTTACTACGAGGTACGGGGCGCGACAGCTAGATCTGAGAGCGGTGCCCCCAGGGGGCCCCCTCCACGGTCTGAGGGGAAAGTAGCCTGGGCCTTACGAATTCTCAGAATGAATGAGTGAAGCTTCCTGGTTTTATATGTGTTTTACTTAGTAAAAATAAAATTAAAACACATAGAAGAATAAACCTATTATTTAGAATTCCAATGATAAAGAGCAGAGGTAGCGGAAAGGTTTGGAGGGAGGAACAGAGCCAGGACTGCCTGTATATAGTTATAATGTCAACAGCAAAAGCGTTATCATCCTGATGGCATTTTACTTATGCATCGTCTTCTGCTATGAAAAGGAAAATATTTTTTGTTTAAAAGTGTATGTTGCCATTTGAATCTGTCTTTGTGAACTGTATACTCCAGGGCCTAACACGCGGCCAGAAATCCAGCCCATCTACGCAGTAAACAGGTTTCTAATGAGCAAACACGTGGCTTCTTTCCAGAATCAGAGCAACCTGGCATCTGAGCCCAACTCTGCCACTAAACGCCTTGGCAAAATGGCTTTCATTCCTAGAAAAGGTACCTGTCTCTTGGGAACACGTACCAAAGACGTTAGATGCTAAAATATAGAGGAGTTGGATCTAGAGCTGAGCTTTGATTACCTGGAAAAATTGACTTCATAAATAATATTGTGGGGCGAGATTTGATGACATTGAATCAAGTAAAGCAGGATCCATGTAAAAGTGCCCGGAACTTTGTCAGGCTCGTGGCTGACGTGCAAAGGCATTTTACAGTAATTACTACCTGAGCTACCAGCCTAACCCGCCGCTGCTCGTCAGCGAAGTCACAATCCACACGTAGATACTTCAGCATCACCACCTAATCCCGGGTCCTCTGTGATGTTTGAAAGCAGATTAAGGAGCTCATCTTCTCCCGTGCAACAGCCCGTGCTGAGAAAACACGCCAGGTTTTCACCACGGAGACTGCGAGGGTGATTGACGGTGTGGGAGCAGCTCAGCTCTCCGGGGCGTTTAAACGAGTGACCGACCAGCCTCTGTGGGTCTTCACCGGAAGGACGGTTCTGCCCTTCGCGGACAGGGGTGTTCACCCCAGCCAGGGCTCCAAGGACGTTTTCTGCTGAAAGGGCGACAGCCAGCTCAGGCTGCCACAAGAAAATATCGCAGACTCGGGGGCTCACACAACGGCAGTTTATTTTCCACAGCTTTGCCGGCCGGGAAGTCCGAGGTGAAGAGGCTGACCGTTTTGGTTCCTGGTAGGAGCCCTCCTTCTAGCTTTTAGGGTGTATTCCCGCCGCCTCTGCCCCTGGCCTTTCCTCTGGGCCTTCACAGACGGAAAGAGAGCTCTGGGGTCTCCTCTTCTTTTCGGGGCACCTGAGCTATGGCATGAGGGTCCCACTTTTATGGCCTCATTAAACTTCTATCACCTCCTTACAAGTGCCCGCTCCAAATGCAGACACATCGGGGTCTAGGGCTTTTAATATGAATTTTGGGGTGACATCGGTGTCCAGGACACGACAAAGGGCATCTGGAGGAACACGGGGGAATCGATGCCTGGATGTGCACAGCATTTACAGTTTACAAAGGACTTTCACGGCGCTGTTTCCAGGTGGGCCCCTCAGCAGAAGATAAGCAGGACAAAGATTATTACGTCACATGTGCAGGTGAAAAAGCCTCAGGATTTTTTTTTTTTTTTTAATGCAATTAAACCAGTTGCCTTTCAGGAACGTCTTAATTTAATACATATAAAAGGTTGGACATTTTATGAGAAAAGAAAAAAATCACATTAAATATGTATGTTAAACTCATTCTACCCTTCGAGCAGAGGAGCCTGGGAAAAGCCGAGCAATCATTCCCTCCCTGTCTCATTAATTCTCTCTGGCTTTTTTATTCCTCATTCCCATGGGATACTAATGGGACCCAATTTCCCATGCAATGCTCCATAACGGAGACACAGGACAGGAAACTGTGCCCCTCGGCTACACACGTCAGGCCCCACAGGCAAACGTGCCCACGTGGGGTCACACAGGGCTGAAGCACACAAGGGCGCTTGATGCCTGGAGGTCAGGGTAGAGCAACGCCACCGTCCCCGTCACCACCCAGCACCGCACACGCCGGGGCGGCAGAGCCCGCTCAGAATGACTCTGCACTTGAACCCAGGCTGGCGGCCTCCCTGGCAGACAGGAAGCTAAACCATGGGCACTCCAGGGCAGCGTGTGGAATAAGCCCTGGCTCCTGCCCCAGCACATCCACTCCAGGCCCTACGCTGTGAGGACCCTCGGCTTGGCTCCTGTTTGTGGCCCTGCTCCGCCTCTGCACCTGACGGCTGGGCCGGGCCGACCTGGCTTCCCTGAGGAGTGTGCTAGTGTGCTCCCCAGAAGGCTGGTCTTGAAACTTACCCTGAAGAGGCAAAGGAGGACTTATGAACAGGTCTGGGAGCACTTACTGGAGCGGCGTTAGACATGTGCCCTAACTGCAGGCCTTCTCAGAGCCTTTGGGAGGCTGATGAGGCGTGGATATGCTATAAGAACATTAGAATGTATACTTTGCATAGACTCAGTATGTTGGAGACCTTTAGTGGGGGGGGGGAGGGTAGCACCTCTTCCCACCCTTGGGGATGGTGGCATAGGGACGGAGTTTGGGACACACTGCCCTGGGACACAGTGTTCCCTCCCTCAGCCTGTCCCAGCTCTGCCACAGCTCGCCCCGTCCTCTCAGAGCGGCTGCATGCTCAGGCCCACACGTCTGTCACTGCCTGCATTTCAGCATTCTGCTCGGCCCCCGGGAAGCCCTTCAAGCAGCGGGGCCTGCGCTGTGTCAGAGGAGGAGCGGGATGGCAGAGCCCCACTGTCAGGCTCCGCCTGGCTGATCAGGAACAGGCTTTATTAACAGGAAAAAAGAAACAGTTTGTTACTGACGCACCCTCATCAACCCGCCCCTTGCCTGGACTCCATCAGCCAAACGGAGGCCTGGAGGGACCTGGGCGGGGTGACTATTGATCATCAAGTCTTCTGTTACCACTGGGTCTCCAGCCTGTGACAGTCATTAATCAGAGATTCCAGGGTCAGCTGGAGCTGCACACGTTCGTCAGTGACGTCCACAGCGGGCGCTCCTGAGAAGGTTCCCATGTAGGTTTGACACAGGCATGCATGTTTATTCCCAAACACTGTCATCATCAAAGGACACAGAGAGGTGGGGGCTGGTCTCCAACAAGCCCCGTGAGCCACCAGGCCCCATATTCACAGCCTTTTTAGACCCCTCCCTGCCACACTGTATGTGGGCTGGCACTGTGACTTGGTTTAGCCAATCAAAGGCGGTGGGATGGATGCTTTGCCATTTCAGGCCTGAGTCTCAGGAAAGCGTGACAGCTCTGCCCCTGTGATCTGGGAGGCCAGGGCCACCAGGTGCGAAGTGGGGCTGTCGGACAGACTTCACAGAGAAGCCACATGGTGCAGCTGTAGGAACCACATGAGTGGCACACGGGTTCCAGGCGGAGCCCAGCCTTCCAGCCGTCCCAGCCAAGGTACTAGACAAGGAAGAAGCTGCCTTGGCTGTTCCCAACCCTGTCCCTAGCAGGCAGACGTCACAATGGACAGATCTGAGTCAGCCGACCCAGAGACCCCTGAGAAACAATAAATGCTGTAGCTTTCAGCCGCTGCGGTCTGAGGGAGACTGCTAATCAGCAGCAAGTAACTAAAACAGAGAGGAAATGGGCACACACAGGTTGGGGTCAGGGTCCCAGAGAAAGGGACAGAGCCTGAGGTGTGGGCAGCTGCAGGGTCAGGCAGGGAGGAGGGAAGAACAACAGACCCAGAAAGAAACTCTCCTCCCAGAGCAGGCTCAGACCCAGAAGAGAGGCCGTCTGTGTCCCTGACCGTGCGGGGCCCCAGCAGGAGAATAGAGGGGCAGGGTCTCCTGGCTGATGGTCGACCACCACCTGGCTGAGCGTGGCAGCTGGTGAAGGGTCAGGAACTCCTGGCACGGAGCCTCCACCATCTATAAAAATGCTCAAAACGCACCCCCACGTGCAGTGTGCCAGGGTGCGAAGCTCTTCCACACACACGCTATCGGTCGATCCTCTCCCCAGTCCTCTGAGATGGGCGATGCCATCACTCCATCTGATGGCTGAAGAAATGGGGACTCAGATATCAAGCGACTCTGCCTGGGCTGCAGCGCCGTTCAGAGAGCTGGGCAGGGCACCGGGCTGGGGCCCAGAGCGTGGGACATGCGGTCCGTCATGCCCTGCCGTCCCTGGGAGAGGGAGACGATCGCTGTCCATTACTTCCTCCCCTGGGTGTGGGGGGAGGTGCTTCTGCTGCAGGTGCAGGTGGGGGAGGCCCCTTCCCTGTCTGTAAGGTCACTAACACAGGCAGCAGGGGTCTGGGTGCCAGCTCACCCTGACCCACCGCTGAACCCTAGACCAGGTGTCTGACCTCCCTGGGCCTTCGCTTCCTCTCCTGACAATGGGGATGAAAAGAGGATCCGCCTCACACGGCGGATTCAAGGGGTCGCTGAGTTCATACATGTTTGTAAGTTACATAGCGCCGTGCCTGAGCGGAGCATTTTGCATTTGTGAGAGCTTCCTGGGCAGCCAGGTGTTTACCTGCCTCCAGATGTATCATCTCTTCCCAGGACCCCAGCCTCGCCCCTCCCCTGGCTTTGGAGTCCTTGCTTTTTATGAGGGGGAGGCAGGGACCCCCACAGGCAGTGTGCGAGGGGACCATGGTGTCCAGTGAAGTTTCCCTAAAATCACCCTCCGCTCGGTTCAGCCAGCGCCGTGTGCGGGGTGCCCCAAGTCCAGGCGAAGAGCTCACAGTAAACAGGAGCCGCAGTGGGACAACCTGGTGACACTCACAGGCATCCTGCTTACTTATGCTGAAGTCCAAGCAGAGGGTTCCACCGGCTGCTGAGAGCAGGTGGACAAGGGGACGCAGGTGGCCCTTCCCATCCATGAGGTTTGAGAACCCAGGACAAGTCTCCAGCTGCACAGCGCACCTGCCATCCAGATATTATTCTCCCCATCTGCAGCCAAAGGAACGGATGCTTAGAGGGATAAGTAACACTCCACGCCTGTCCCACGCCCATAGCTGTGTTCTCTCCCCCCACGCGTGTCAGGGGGACGAGGAAGGACGGGTCAATATTCACACAACTCTCTGAAGCAGAAACCTGCTTTCTTCTTATTTTTCAGGGGAGGCAGGTGAAGCTAAGTGAGGTTTTTGGCTCCTTGGAAGTCCCCGGATGTGAAGAAAAGGATTTAGGATTTGAACCCAAAATGGTCCCTTTGCATGATCCTGGGGCAGGGACCTTGGCTTCATCCCTTTGAATACTCTACCGGTCAGTGCGCTCTGCATAGAAAAAATAAATGAAACTCGGAAAAGAGGAGAAAAAATGGAGACTTGGGCCGGAATGAGTACAGCAAAGTGAACAAAATGTCAGGGAGCAACCCAGGCAGCCCCACAGCTTCGTGGGGCTGCTCAGGGCACCCCAGAGGTTTGCTTTGTCTCCACACGGTGTCTCTGGGACTGAGGGGTCCTTTCTGCACAGGAAGGACGCCCCAAGTAGGACGCCCTTTGTCACTTCAATGGCCTATTCAGTGTTTCACTCGGCCAACAACTTCGCTCTGTAACTAATTCATCTTCTGCCTTGAAATACAGCCCATTGGGGACGAGATACAATTTGTCTGTCGACTCCCAGCCAGCCCCTCCGTCTGTCCCCCTGTGTGAGAGCTGGCACGGCCTCCCAGGCAATCTGTTTCTGGGGGAGTCCTATCCCAGGACAGTGGCCTGGTCCGACAGCCTAAAGATCAAGCTCCACACCTCTTTTATCTCGCCCCTTGTTTTAGCCAAAACGCTGATCGCCCTGCTGGAGCCTAGATTCTGGGACCCCCACTGTGGCAACGACCAGGAATGGCACTGTGTGTCCCCTGGTGAGGCGGAGAAAACAGAGGCGAGTCCTCTCACTCAAGAAGCAAAGGTGGAAGAAGCGGGCAATGTGCAGGGTCCGCAAAGGTCAGAAGAGAGAATTCGGGAATTCCGAGAACGTGAATGGGGAAAACAACATCTTCCTTTCCACTCAGCTCCGACTGAAACTTAGCACCTCTCTGGCCTGCGCCACAGAATATTCGCCGGCCTGGAAATGCAGGTGCTGGTCTGTGGAAGTCGGCAGTGGGGGAAGGGGGCAGTGAAGAGGGCTGGGTTGGGGGGGCACGACAGGGCACCGACAACTCTGGGGGAGTGAAGACTCACTGGGACCCCGCTAGACACGATGCATTCTGCAAGGCTCTCAACCAACCTCACTTCCCTGCATCCTCTCTTCACTCCAGCTGCCTTCACGAAGGAGGACACAGAGGCTCCCCCCATCTCCGTCTGAGGTCAGCCAGCCAGCCAGACGCAAACCTGAGGACTGAGCCCAGGCTTGTCCGGCTAGAAGGCAGCTCCGGGGCTTCTCCACGGCCCTGCAGATCCCCCGAAAGGCCCAGAAGCCCGGGGAACAGCACTCACACAGGCCTGGGCTCAGCAGGGCCTACGCTTGGCTTAAGGCTCCGCAATTTCAGCATCGTGAAACTTCCTAAGTTTTGAACCGTGGGCCCGTGCATTTTCATTTGGCATCGGCTCACACATTATACAGCAGGCCCTGACTCGGGGCCTTGCCCACCCAAGTTCTAATTTCCCTAAGAAACGTATCTCCAGCTCGGCCACTTGAAATCTGATGGACTCTACAGAATTAATTGAAAAATCCCTGCCACGTACATAACAGTTTTCCTCCCTGAAGTTACACTAAAAATTAACAGGCGATAATGGTTTCCCAGCACTCTCCCAGCATCCAAGACTGGCCGAATTATTTCTCCACGGCCCTGGCTGTTACTTTAATCTTCTCCCTTCTTCCCGGCGCCGCAGCCCAGCAGTTAATGACCTGCAATAAATCCAAGGCGCTGTGACTTGAAAGCTACTGAGGTCCAGCTAGGAAACAGATCTATATTTTCTTCGAGAGGCGGCATCTAGGTTACCTGGGCCCGGCAAGGGTTCCTCGATATTAAGGCTGTTCTTCTTTTAAGACCCACATTGACATCTCCACTGGCTCACGCGGGGACTTGTGCTCTTCCTTTTAATCTGCACCAACCCTTCCCAGACGGCTTGTTCTTTCAAGTGCAATAGCCAGCTCATCAGACTAAGGTGACTGGTGGAATGTGGCATTGAAGGGAACTGCCCCGAAGCCTGGCAGTGGGGTACGCCTAAGACCATGTTCAAGAGCTCCAGCCACAGGCTGGGGGTGGCACCGCCCTTGGCACCTGGAGCCCTCCCCACCCCCTCACACACGTGCTCACCAGCCAGGTTCAGTCATTCCAGAAGGGTCTCCTGAGGCCCTGAAGGCTTCTCTCTCTCACGCCTTTAACACTGCAATTCCCCATTCAGCTAAGTCCTCTCTGCTTCCGGACAGATCGCTGTGACGTGCCTAAGTCTGAGTTAATCACCAGCCTGCCTGGGAGAGTGGATGGTCAGCTCTCCTCTGTCCCTGGAGAGCACATGGGGCCTCCCCTCTGGTCCAAGATCAACTTAATTCAGAAAATGGAAGTTTTCTGAACTTACCTGGTCAAAACCTGGCCTGAGCTTAACTGAAGCTAAATGCCATCTTTATCCCTTTCAATGTGAGTATTTCACTTTTGCAGCAGAAACATGACTGTGTCTGACTACAGGGGACGCCCCCCCAGACCTGGGGGGGGGTGGGGGCTGTTCCATGTCATAATATAGATGCACCATAATACTCGTCCGAAGTCTGAAAACTCTAGAATTCCACAGCACACCTGTTCCCTGGGTTTTAATGAAGGGACTGCGTCCCTCCCCTCCCCTCCTCACACAGCCCTCACGGGACACACACAGCTCAGGGCACTGAATCGGGCCCTCTCATCCAAGAGGCTGGGAGTCTGAGAAGAGATGAGCTACATGTGGGAGCTTCCCGGGTGAAATCTGCAACTGGGCCTCGTACCCAGAGGGCAAGGAGAGAGGGGAGAAAGAGGCGGGCCCCTCCAGACTCTAGGGGGCAGTTTAATAAGCAAGGGAACTTACAGGCAAGGCCTGTCCTGGGCAAATGCATAGATCTCTGCACCACCTGCCAGATTCTCAAAAGTTTATGCAGGGACCTCCACGGGGCTCAGTCATGTCTCCCATCCAGATGGCCTCAACAACACCTCGCTCTCTCGAGGTCGTATCTGTGAAATGGCTCCTGCAGTGGGAACGGGGGCAGAATGAACGTCCCAGGGATGGGGGAGGGGTGAGGAGCCTCTGACAACAGCCTAGGTCTACCTTTGAGGACAACCAGCAGTTCTGTCCGCTCCACGACCTCCTCTAACACACACACACACACACACACACACACACACGCAAATAACCATTATCCAAAGTGTGACACCATCATTTCCAGTTGAGGAGACCAGGGGTGCATCATGGAGGAGATGCAGCTGAGCTAGAAGATGGCCTGGAAAGGGAAAGTCGTGGCTGGCTGTGCAAAGGCCCTGGGGCAGGAAGCAGCAGGGCGCTCACTTCCTTCGGAGCCAGGGGCAGAATAGGAAATTGGGTTGGCAACGTCACACTAGAGAGGGCCCGGGTGCCCCCCGGAGGTAGAGCTTGCTGGAGCCATGGGGGCCATTGCCCGGAAGTTAAATCCTGGCCGGAACACAACTGCAGAAGCTGGGGGGAAAGATGATGATGCGGTGGACCCAGGGGCGGCAGCCAGAGTCAGGCGCAGCGAGGCAGAAGGAAGGAGGCCAGGGGACTGTGGGGACTCAGTTCTCAGGACACAGGAGCCAGGCATTTGAGCAGGGGCAGGGGGACCCGGGGTGCTCAAGGGTGGGCCTCGCCTCCCCGGCTTCATGGGGTGCACACACAGCATCTTTCCAGGCTGCACAGGTCAGTACCAGCATCGGAGCGCTTCTTCATTTGTATTTCTCTTCCAGCTTCCCCGAGCGAGGCTTAATTATTCAAATCTCAGTTCATCCCTGGAAGGGTACCTGCATGAGAAGCTTGTTTAATTACCTCCTTTCAACTCCCCTGTGGCACGTGGCCCTGTTTGGCTTATTGATCAGTCAACCACCAGCTTCTCCCTCAGAGCAGAGGGCTGGAGCGCAGAGGAAATTCTGCAGACGCGGAGTCCGAGGCCCCGGGGCCCCTCCTTCCACTGCCCACGTGGCTGCACAGTGGGGAAGGGGGCTCAGGACCGTCGTCTGCGGGAAAAGGAGGCTCGGAGTCTCCCGTCTCCATAACCGTCCCCAGCCGACGTCTGTGCCGGGCATTTCCCACCCTCTCATGCTGGCAGGGCGCAAGGTTCTCCCCAGGCCCCGGCTCAAGCTGTTTCTCCCACCCCCACCCCACCCAGCACGCTGCCCACCTGTGCCCACTCAGACCCTCGTTCAAACCCCGCCTCCCCTAAAGCACCTGTCCCGCCTAGACGCCTCCCCATCACCTTGCCTTTCCCAGCGCCTCGTTCAGCACCTGGACAATCAGCTGGGCAAGTTCCACCCGGCCAGACCCGCTCCCGCCTGCTCGCAGCTGTGGGCTGAATGACTGCATCCCCCCGAATTCACATATTTACACACTGATGGCCAATCCAATGGTGCTTAGAAGTGGGGGCCTTTGGGAGGTAATTAGTTCACGAGACTGGAGCTCTCACGGATGGAAGCGATGTCTTTATAAATAGGACCTCAGAGAGCTCCTGATGCCGCCTTCTGCCACATGATGTAAGCGGTGTTGGCCGTGTACGGGCAGGAAGAGAGCCGTCCTCAACGGCCCCCGCCCTGCTGTGGTGGCAGCCTGGTCTTGAGGGGACTTCCAGCCTCCAGAGCTGTGAGAAATACATTCCTGTCGTTTATAAGCCACCCAGGCTGGTACTTTGTCATAGCAGCTCCAACTGGCTAAGTGGGTCTTTCTCTCTCTCTCTCTCTCACACACACACACACACAGACACACACACCCCTCTAAGGTCCAAGAAGAGAAGCTCCTGAAGGTCAATATGCAGATAATCTCAGAAACAGGAAGCACCCAGAATGGAAGGGTCCTCACTTCTGATGGGAGCAGACTTCTCTGAAGAGCAGACACATGGAAATGTCAACAATCGGTTGCTTATTAGACGTGACGTCCACATGGGGCTCCCAACCGGGGGCTTTTCCCTCTTGCATTCAGGTCTCCGGATCCCACGTTCATGGATGCTCCTGAAGCTATTTGCTTCCTTCTGGCTTTTATATGGACCCCTTTTCCTAACAGTCTATTATAAGCTGGAAGATGGACCTCATTGTTCCTAAATGTAACCATGATCCGCGTGGTGACAAGTGGGCCCTGAATGATGTACGATCCCCTCTAATAGGCCAGAGCTTGTTTGGAAAGTGTGATCTTATAAACCAGCAGGTTGGCTTTTATGGCAAATCGCATGCGAGTCCCCCCTCTTGCTTTACATATTCTCCTAATTAGGGGAGATAAAATAGATTTTAGACCTGAAAAAAAGTGATTTCCTTCCAAGAGCCCACATTTGTATGGAAAATTAAGCTCATTTCAGTCAGCTGCACCCTCTAATTTGGAGCCATTGTCAGCATAAAGCATAATCGTAAGGGACTTCCCCATCAGGGTCCTTTACACAATTGAGACCTTAAGGTGACATTGTCTAGTTCAGGAGGAGACAGGACGCTGTGGACCTTCAGGTGGCCTCGGAGAGTCTGAAAGGAGACTCGGATTTCACGGAGGACGCTTGAACGCCGGTGGGCGCTTCGCTTGCCTATTCCTGGAGAAGCAGAGGGAGCTTACAGTGAATAATAATCGCCGTCCCTTAGGGGCCCTGCCAGCACGCAGGGCGGACACGCTAGCCTCAAGGTCACGGGGCAGGGAGGGAGCGCCTGTGCTTGGGACCTGGGCAGTGGGGAGATGTGGCCTTTGCCTCCCCACTTCCGGGGACACAGGGGGCAAGAGGTGGGGTGAGGTTAGGGTGGGGGCATGAAGAGCTGGGAGCGGTGGGGGGGGGGGGGTCTATAATTATCCCGGAAGTGTGGAAGCATTGTCATCCTCAGGGGCGGAGTCGCTGCTTTCCGCTCTCACTCCAAGTGGGAAGAAACGGTTCTTTCAAAGAGACTTTAAGCCCCGCCCACTGCCATCACGAAGGGCAGAGACCCTGGAGAGAGACCAAACGCAGGCTGGGGAGGGTCTGGAGAGGAAGCAGAGCCGTTCTGGGGCCGAAAGAGCAGCCACTCCATCCTCTCCGGGATCTGCAACCAGGGCCTGGAGCCAGCGGCAGACGGTGGCAAAGACAAGGGCCACACACAGAGTCAATATTTTTGGTCTGCGGGCCCTACAGTCTCGGTTGCAACACTTCAAGTGTCCCATGGAAGCCGAAAAGCAGCCATAGGCAATATGTAAATGAATCAGTGTGGCTGTGCTCCAATAAAACTTTATTTATAAAATACGTGGGGGGCCAGACTTGGCCCATGAGCAGTCAGCCTAGACGTCGCCAGGCTAGACATCCTGCTTGTCTCAGTGTTAAATAACATCATCTAGCCCTGGCTGCTGTGGCTCAGTGGATTGAGCATCGCCCTGTGAGCCAAGTGTCGCTGGTTCGATTCCCAGTCAGGGCACATGACTAGATTGCACGTCAGGTCCCCAGTTGAGGGCACAAGTGAGAGGCAACCACACAGTCATGTTTCCCTCCCTCTCTTTATCCTTTCCCCTCTCTCTAAAAATAAAATAAAATAAACAAACAAATAAATAAATAAATAACATCATCTTTAGGATGTTAATGAGCATTCAAATGTATGGCCCCTTCTCAAGCAGTAGATAGTGTGCTGGCCTCTCTTCCGCGAAACCTAGCCGCTTAGTCCTGACTGTCTGCTATAAAACATGGTGAACAGAACATTCACGTCCCTGTGGCCAGACGCCTGTGACAGCAAAGTCCATTCCACATGCCGGCAGAGCCAGGAAATATCAGGAGACGTGAGAAAGATGCACACACTTTTAAAAACGTAGCCCTGGCTCAACAATACCCTGCAACCTGCCGTTTCAAGCAGAAAATCTTTTCTGAAGAAAACACCGGAATTCAGGTTAAGGGCTGCTCAGCTTTCTCCAAGAACAATAGGAGCCTCAAGAGATTTCTCTCCAGAACAAAAGCCTCCCCGTTGCCCAGGGAGATCCACTTCTCCACCCCTGAGAGGCAGACTCGAGATCACAGCTGTCATCGAGACTCCAGAATAAGGGGACTCAGTGTCTGCCGCCACCGCCGCCACCAGCACTGCCCCCAACTCACACTGAAGGGAGACTCATAGGACTGTCCGCCAAGTGTGACCCCCCAGGGACGGAGAGGCCTGGACACCTGACCCAGACTCAGGACTGGAGGGGGTCACAGCGGAGCTGAGACTGGGGGGCAGTTAGTCAGGTGGAGGGGGAGAGAAGGGAAGACAACTCCCGCAGGGGAAAGAGCAGGTGCTGTTGCTCCCCTTGAAGAGAGAAAAAGCCCAGAACCTTCTAGAACGCGAAAGAGGTCCAGTGAAGCACTTCGGAGGAGCCCAAGGATGGTTCTGGAGAGGTGATGCAAGGTGAAGAAGGGGCCCGTGAAGCACTGCGAGCAGAGGGAACGCCATCAGATTGACCCGTGGGAGAAATCACGACGAGACGGCGCGGAGCGTTTCCCGCTGCACCAGACCTGCGCGCTGTGCTTCCCGCACGCCACCCCGCCGCCCTGGAGAAGGGACGGAGCGCAGGACCTGGGGACTGACTCCCGGGCTCCTCTGCTCTCAGACCTCAGAGCTGAGCCTGCAGGTCTTTGTGTCTCCCGAGCAATAATAGGTAGAACAGAACCCAAGCAAGACAATAACGACTGTCCAGGAGATGCTCGGTTCCGGGCTAATTGCTCCGGACCGCGCCGCTGCTGCGCCGTTGCTGAAACGGGTTCCATGGAATCACGGAGCGCGGAGAAGCCCTGAAGGATGAAGGGCAGGGAAATGCAGCCACACTAGTCAGCTCGGGTGACACAAAGAGGTCACTCGAAGATTTCCTCTCTTCCTGAAAGAAAACGAGAAGGTGTCTTTTCTTTTCTCCCTTTTGCCTTCAAGCTGTCAAACATTGTTCACATCTTTCTTCTGCTGGTTTTTTGTTTGTTCTTGGAAGGGAGGAAGGGGTTGGTGTTTCTGCTCAAGTGCTGGGCACAGACGGAGGCTGGGAATGAGGCCGCTGCGGGTGAGGCGCTGGGTGCTGGGCCCCCACTAGGGTGCTGGCTCAGCCTCGACCGGACAGCGACCTCAGCTGTGCCTCTGCAGTTTATTTTCTTCCTCTGAAATGCCACTAAGCCAGACCATTATTATCTTCTTAAAGCCACCAGGAAGCAAAGGGTAGGCAGCTGCTTGCGACACTTGCAAAGATAATGAAGAAAAGAGGGGTGTGAGGAGCGCTTGGGACCCTCTGATTTCACAAATACTTTTGGCCCTTCTGCCCGGACCCAGGAAGCTCAGAGCCTCACCTGGGGTTCAAGCACTGTAAGTGGATCTGAAGATGATAAAGGGGAGTTTCATGGGAGTTGGTATTTTTTTACTTTTTGCCTCTGTATTTGGTGTCTGATCTTCTGTGACACGTGTGTGCTGTGTGCACTGTCTGTATACATGTGTGTGTGTTGTGTGTGTGCATGTGTGTATAATCTTGGGCAATCTGTGTGCATGTGTTGTCTGTGTGCACGTTTGTACATGTGTGCATGCATCATCTGTGTATGTGTATGCATGTGTTTGTATGTGTATGTGTGTGTGAGTATGTACGAAGTCTGTCCAGAAAAAATCCAGCCATTGTTAATATAACGAGAACAGTTTGCATGACCTCGATGTGACCTGGCAGCCAAGGAGAGTGGCCTGGAATGTGCGTGTGTGAATAATGACGACCTCACTGTATTGGTCAGTGGGGGCGGTAGACATCGCTGAGTGAGCATGTGTACTGTGTGGCTGTCGCATTCAAAATGACTGAGTGAGTAGAGGAACAAATCCGCATCGAATTTTGCGTTAAGCTTGACCACTCCTCCATGGAAACTATTTGGATGATTCAGAAGGCCACAGCTGTGGGCACTGGTGATTGGCAGCTTCATTACGACAACACACCCTCTCATGCATCACGTCTTCTGCAGAGATTTTTGGCAAAACATCAAATCACCCAGGGGACTCAGCCCCCATACAGCCCAGATCTGGTGCCCTGCGACTTCCGGCTCTTCCCAACACTAAGGTCACCTTTCAAAGGAAAGATTTCAGACCATCGATGACATTCAGGAAAATACGACAGGGAAGCTGATGGCGAATGGGAGACCTGTGTGAGGTCCCAAGGTGCCTACTTTGAAGGGGACTGAGGTGTCATTGTCTTATGTACAATGTTTCTTGTGTCTTGTATCTTCTTCAATAAATGCCTCTATTTTTCATATTATATAGCTGGATACCTTCTGTACAGGCCTTGTATATGTGTGCATGTGTGTTGTGTGTGTGCATGTGTGTGTGCTTGTATGAGTGTGTATGTGCTGTATAGAAACCCACCTCAAATCTTCTCTGGGATTAGGCAAGAATAAGCTATCCTAGAAACCAGAAAATTCGCCGCCCGCTGCAATGACCATGAAACAGAAATATAAGAGAAACCACACTTTGCCAAACCAAGCAAGGGTCCCCTGCCTCTCCATGGCTGAGAACAGAAGCCATGACAGAGCAACCCAGGGCAGTGGCTGCAGCTTCTCCCAGAAAACCTTCCCCAAAGCAGCACCCCCAGACCACAAGAAGCATGCTTCCTTTGACGGGGGTTACAAAGAAGGCCACCATAGCATCTCCCACCCGCCTGCTCTTCCTAGAAAGTGACTTTGGCATTCTTCCCACAGAGAGGAACACCCTATTTTCCCTCCCCAAGAACCTGGGCAGGTTTGTGGCTACGGTGGAAGTGATGTTATGTGACTTTTGAGGTCAGGTCAGACACGTGACTTGGTTCTGCCCAGCTCCTTTAAGGACCCTGGCTCTTGGGACCCAGCGACCCTCTTGTGAGGAAGCCCAAGCAGCCATCTAGAAGGGCCACATGTAGGTGTCCTGACCAACAGCCCTCGCTGACGTCCCAGCCTCAACCGCGAGATGAGTGATGAGCTTTCACCTAATTCTAGTCTCCAGCTGCCAAGTCCCCCCAGCCTCCCAGTCTGCCCAGTGGGGGCCCCAGAAAAAATGGAGCAGAAATGGTCCTCCCCAAATTCCTGACCTAAAGGATCCACCAGCATGTTTGATAACACTGTTTGATAACACAGTTTCCAGGGCCACAGAGCCCTAGCATTGGGTGACCTTAGACAAGTCATTCAACCTCTAGGGCTCAGGTTCTTCATTTGATCATGACAGTAATACCTACCTCTCAAGGTCCTGTTCAGGGTTGTATAAAAATTTGTACAGAAAAGCATTCGATGAATATCAAGAAACACTATTCAAATAGGAAAGGTTATTTTTAAATTTCAGAAATGTCTTCAGTGAGCCAAGGGCCAATTCAGCAGAAGTCCTGGATTATCCTAGGTAACAATGCAGGTGGGGTCCTTGGGGGAGGCATCTCTGTCCCTTTACTTTTAAATGTGACGTGAAAAGGTAGTCACGAGAACTCAGAAAGAAAGCAAAAATGCTTATTTAATTGTACAGTGCGACTAAATAGGGCTGTCTTGAGCATTAAATGGTATTATACATCCAAACTGATGTTGGAAATACAACATTTCTCAGGGAAGCCTCGAGTTTTAACTTGCAGCCAGACTTAAACACACCCCGGTAGGAGACTGGGGGATTCCTCTCCAGAGAAAATGTTCAGGGTCTGGCATCAGGGAGCACGCAATAAGCGTGCACTGTTTTTCTGGTGCAATGCAAAGTGGTCTTATTTCCGTGTAAGATATTTCTTTTGGAGGAAATATTGCTCTTGGAGCTTTTCTGGAGGAAATGGCTGTCTCTCTGCCCCCCGCCCCGATTTCCCTCCCCCTCCTCTTCCCTCCCTCTCGCCCTCTGCAGGCCTCTGCAGCCCTGAGTTTTGAGTGAGCACAGCCTGCGCTGTGAGCCTTGCTCTCTCCACACTCAGCAGTGTTCGTGAAGCATCTGCCCTGAGGTCGGCCTTGCACACACACCGGCCCACGCCATCCTGCGGGCTGATGAGGCTGCAATGACAGCTCCCGCTTTGCAGACGGGGGCAGGGAGGCTCGGGTGGCGCATGGCCTCACCCAGGCTGCAGGGGGGCACAGCTGGGGTGGGAGCCAGGCCTCCTGACCCCCACCCCCCACTCTCTCCACTCTTTCCAGCTGGGTTGGGGGGCCTTTTTCTTTCATCTGTTTCTACTTCCATATGCTGGCGTTTTGAGACGTCACTCTGTTCTAAATGTCTTCAATTAACCCCTTAAACTAAAGTGGGGGAAAGCGTTTGCCAGTTGGTTTTATGAAAGCTAGACGCATTTTGATATAGAACAAATATATTTTATGTATAATGTTAATATATAGTCGATTATCAATAAAACCTTTTTTTTTTTTTTTAATAATAGGGACCATATGTACTCAGGCCAAGTGGAGAGACAAGAACTTAAAACTAGCATCCCCTTTACCAGACCCTCCCCCTCCCCCACCCCTTCCCCCACAAGAAAGGAGCACTGGGTGCTGGAGGAGAGTTCACGGCCAATGTGACTGTGTCGGGCACCGATGAAATCCAGGTGTTATTACATTTCTCTGGGTTTGGGTCCCTCTTCCTCGAAAGAGAAAGAATGAGCTCTCGAAATTCAGATTCCCATTGACTCTGAAGTCAGGAACATAGTTAACAGTACGAGGCTGTGTCATTTACAATCATTAAATGCACGTTAGAGAAGAAACCCGGCGTCACCTGCGTCCCTGAATACGGAACACCCACTCGTCTACACCACGTGTCCGGGCACAGACGCTTCCGCAATGACAGTGCTCAGAGCGCCGGGAGGCAGGTGCCGGGGGTGACCGCAGGCCGCAGCCAGCCTGCACACTTGCGAAGGCACCCAGACCAGGGAGGACCGGACAGAACACAGCCGGCTGCCTGCCAACCTCTCCTGGACAGGCGGGCACACCTGGCTTCACTTGGAGGCACAGGTGTGTGGGCCAGACACGGCAGAATGGATGTCACATCGGGGACAGGCACGGCCATCGCTCAGCCGGAAATGCACCCCCATGAAAGCCCAGGAAGGCTGCCGCAGGTGACATCAGGAGTGCTCCAAGGCTCCTGCCACAGAAGGGCACGCTGCTGAAGCGCTAAACACGCAGGCTGACAGGCTACGGTCGGAGGGACGCCGCACCGGCCCCCTTCCGTCCGCAGAGACCTTGCTGTGCTAGTCATCCTGCCGGGCCTCCTAAAACCGCTAAATGCAGGTCTATTTTTGCTGCTGCGTTCCCACCCCCTGAGGCCAGCCCCGGGTGGCCGGCTGGGAGCGCCTCCTGCCTTCGCCTTTCCTACCCCATCCATCTACCTCTGACGGGAGGGACAGTGTGAGGAGCGCTCCGGGGGCTGCAATAAACACTCCCCTCCAGATACCGCAGGAGCATTTTTGTTTTACTTTCTGAGCCTACATCTGGCACACGGACGAGAACAAAGGAAATGCTGGAACTTTAGGAGAACCATTTCTCCACTTTCTTAACAGGTTTTATGGAGAGAGGCTGAGAAACGATTATTCCAGCATTTCTCCCTCCCCCTGGCTCGGGGAGGGGAACACTGACCCACAGACGCCTCTGCACACAGCTTCACCAGCGTGTAGGACCGTGCGGACGACGGCTTCCCGCTTTCCCAGTGTGCTCTGTCACCCCAAGTAGGCCGGAAGCTTCCGGAAGTCTGCTGCTGTCGTCTGCCCGTGTGACTCCTGCAGGGCTTGGCGCAGCTGCCCGCGGGAATGCCCCATCTCCTCGAAGGCTACAACAGCCCCCTGAAGTCATCAGTAGCCTCGTTTTACAAACAGGAGGTCTAAGGCCTAGGAGCCCACGGTCATGGGGCAAATGAGTACCTGTGGGTCTGGGGGTGCAGGGGGGGCTGCTGGGCTTTGTCTGACTCTGAGCCCAGACCATTCACGGCCTTCATATCCCGGAGCAAGGAAACACATTGATCAATGGAGTCCAGTTTTGCTCCTGAGGCCCTTAAGGTTTCATGGGAGAGTCAGTGAACTTCCGAGGAGGAGGAGGAGGAGGAGGAGGAGGAAAGTCAGGACGAGCCCAGACAGCTTAGCGTAAGGGTAAGACTGGGGGCTAAGGCCATTCGATCAACAGTGCCCGGGACAGGGCCCCGTGCTGTCCTTGGGGCCACACAGAGCACCCCGCTCCTTCTGCAGCCAGAGGTTTGCCAGAGGTGGGTCTACCCCCCCATCACCCCATCACCCTTGGACAGACAGTTGTCTCTTCAGCAGCTGGGCCCCAGTGCCCTCCCACGGCCACCCTCCCACACACAGGCACACGCGATGTCACAAGGCAACACGCGTCCCCCGAGTTACGTAGCGTGACCGCGTCCCAGGAGCGTCCGTCACGGGCTGCCTTGGCAAACCTTTCTGAGACACAGACCCCGAGGGGTTTCCAGCACTCATCCCCGGAGCGCCTGCCCCAGACCCCGCCTCCCAGCCTAGTTAGTGACATCTAGCGTTTGTCTCGTCGTCGTCGTCGGCAGCCGTCCGTCTCGAGAGACGATGGTGTAGCTTCTCAAGAGTCTATCTGCACCGCCGAGAATGGCTGTGCAGTCCGACTCCGGAGTGACGCGGTATCTGTCTCCTCCCGTGTTGAATCGACATCTTGCGATGACGCTGGAGTGTCCTCTCCAGTGAAGCTGAAGCTACAGAGCCTGGGCAGGGTGATATGGAGGGTCTGCTGTTGCCCATGCAGCAGACCCCCCCTCTCTTCGCAGCTGAAGGGTCCAAGGGAAAGACGGAGTCAATACAGCTTGGCTTCAGGTGCGCCGCAGGAGTTGCTGGTGTTGACTACAACATCAAACCGCCTTAGGGACTCCGGCTCCGGATTTTCTGTCGGGGTTTACTCCCTTAGCCTTTCCCCTGAAGAGGTGTGCCGCAAGGCAGCGGAGGTTTTTGGAGTCAGAGTTTTCCTTCTCTGATGTGCCCTGACTGGAAGATCGAACCAGCGACACTTAGCTCGCAGGCCGGCGCTCAATCCACTGAGCCAAACCAGCCAGGGCTCCCAGTGGGCACTATGACACAAAAATTGGTAGGTTCCGTATATTATTGTATGAAGCAGTATAAAAATTAAAATATTCTCAAATTACATTAGCACAATTTATAAATCATCAAAGTGGGAAAAAGCGTTTGTCTACCAACGGAGAACTTCCACGTTTGACTTGCTCCTGTGCCTGCTGACTCAAACAGAAGTCCATTGATAAAACCGGACGGAGCACCTGCCCTGGGGGAGCGCTGGGCACACGCTGGGGGCTGCGGAGGGCGGGCACAAGCCTGGCCCTCGGGAGCCCCTCCAAGGCGGAGGTGCACCACGCGGCCACGCGTGCACCCCCGTGCACAGAGCTGCTGGCTTTGCTTTCGCACATTTCATTGCCTAAGAAAGGCAGCGGAGTGGGAGGAAGTGCGGGACTTCGCAGCCAGCCAGCAAGCCCTGGGTTTTAACCCGAGTTTTGCGGAAGCAGATCCTGTCTCCTGTTTCCACACAGGCTCACGCGGGCTCGGGAGATTCACTTTTAAGCACTTGGGAGCTTTCATGCAATGGGGTCGGCTTTCTCACAATTCCAGAGAAGGCCAGGGCAGCTGAGGCCTTCAGAGAAAAGCTGGCAGTGGCAAGAAGTACCTTTCTTCCCCGCTAAGGGGCGGGCTGAGGGGTTCCTACAGCCGCTCAGTGTTCCAGGTTAGACCCTCCGGCAAAGCGGTGAGTGGACTCGTGAAGAAGGCTACACCTCAGGCAGGCGTTAAATCTGGATGAGAAATCGTCCCCGGAACCCAGCCTCAGTGAAGGGTGTGTACGCACCCCAAGTTTAAGGAGGCAAAGAACAGACTGGTTGTGTCACTGGGGACAGTACCAGTGAAATTACAGCTAAATCCTCAGCTGCGATTTTTAGTGCCCGTTTTTATGGTTTGGGCAGCTTTCTGGTCACTGTGGATTTGAGTGGTCCACCTCTGTCCCTATTTTCCTGTGAACCCGGTGGTTTTTATTAGGCCAGTGTGAAGAACCCAAGGAGTTTAAGGCCACATACATACATGCTGTCACAGCAGAACTGCAGGGGTGTGCGTGTCTATGTGTGGGCCCATGCCCGGCGCACAGCAGGTGCTTCCTGGGTAGAAGCTTTTGTTAAGAGTTAGTCTCCTCTCTGCATCTGGCCGTGCAGCTGAGACCCGGTGCTGGGAGGGCTCAGACCGGCTGAGGCTGTGGTCACAGGCCGGGAGGGGCGGGCGATGCCAGCCACGGGCTGCACAGACAGGGCTGTCAGAGCGTGGGGCGGCCTCTCTCTGGGCTGCGGCAGACCAGTGGGCACTGGGCGACCGGCCCCATGGGATGTAGGGTGATCAGAGGGACAGCTGGGCTTGGTGCCAAGGGTAGGGCTGTGGTGGAGGGGATGAGAGCGCCAGCATCACTTCTTTTGAGAAGCCTGCTTCCTCCTGATGTGTGGACAGCTGATTGCCAGACTGCGAGGCGCCTCTAGGCCAGGGAGGGTCTGTGTGTCCCTCAGTGCCTGGCCTGTCAAGGCTCTAGGGCCGTCCCATCATTGTGTGTATTTAGGAACCAAAACGGTGCCCAGAGAACCGTCCTGTTGCAGTGAAAGACCAGTACTCCACGCAAAAAGTAACCAACTGTCCTGTGTCACCCTGGAGGACAGAGCGAACAGGCTGCGGGAAGTCCCGGGGTGGCAGGTTAGCACTCAGGACGCAGGACGTTTCTCTGAATGGAGCTTTGCAGCCCATCCGCTGCCCACAGAGGCTCCCTGGGGCTGAGCACATGGTTTCCAGGGGACTGGTATAGAGAGAGGACGCAGGATCAAGGCCCTTTCCGGCTCTGGCCTGGGACTGAGAGAGTCCTCAGATGGACGTATTTGGGGCCTCTGCCCCACCCACTCAGCAGAGGCAGCTCTGAGGCCCGCTGACGCTCACCGCCCATTTCCACAGCCCGCAGACGCCGAGAGACATAATCACGGCATCACCCCGTGAGTGAACTTGGAGCACTCAGTTCATTCCCTGGGTCTCCCATCAAGTTTAAACATAAGACAGCAGGCTCAGATCAGGAGGAACCTGGGAGATTTTACCTGCGGCCTGAAAGCAGGCTAAATAGTGTCTTTGAAAAAGAATGACAGCAGGCAGGGGCAAGGTGCGTGTTTGCAGACGCCCGGTACCCAGCTCCGTGCCGAGGGCGGGGACGAGGCTGGGAGAAGAGGCTAACCCAGGAGACATCAGAGGACACTGTGCTCCCAGCCATGACTGCAGCCCAGACCCTCAGCACGGTACTATGTGCGTGGGCCCAGAGGCAGCCGGACCCAGGCCCTGACACCGAGAGGCCCGTCTAGTAGGGGACAGACACTTGTCAGGGACTACTGGAGTCTCTGCAACAAACACTTAGGTTGGGGAAGGTGAAGAGGCAGGTCCTGAACCCAGTCTGGGGTGTCAGACACACTCCCAGGAGGAGCAGAAGCGTGACCCGAACTCTGGAGAACAGGACAGAGAAAGAAAGAGGCCAGGGGAAGGTATTCCAGGCTCCGGCCGCACCTTGGGCAAAGGAGAGTGGGCTGCAAGGAGTGCCAGCGGTCAGTGGACAAGGGGACTCCCTGAGCCTTAAACGTGGGACAGGATGAGCCCGGGCGACGACACTTGACTTGACTGGGCAGTGAACCTGGCCACACAATGGGGAGACCCTCCAACGTGCTCCCCACTTGGAAGCCAAACGACGCCCTGCAGCTCCCAGGCGGGCAGAGGTGGAGGCCCCTCGCCTGACCCCAGCCTCCATCAGTGGACAGAAGTCTGAAACCCCACCTCATCGCCGCCGGTGAGAAATACACAGAAGAGAAGTGAGGAAAAACCATGGCACCTCTAGCCTAGAGGTTGGAGATTTATTTCCTTATCTAAATTCATAGCGTAGAGATTTATCTCTTAACTTCACAGCAACCAGATAAAATGACCAAGGAAGAACCCACTGCTTATCCTCAATTTCAGGAAGCAGAAAGCCATCTTGGGCCCAGGCATTTGCTGCCCGTCAGCCCAGTTCACCGACAACGGCTGGTGCACCCGGCACCAAGCGATCTGGTTTGTATCAGGGGTGGTCGTTTGCCCAGATGGATCCCGGCCAGCAAGTGACATCCAGTTGGCTCCACACCTCATCTGCTCCGGGAAGCCTTCCTGACCACGGAGCCCCTTGTTTCCTGAGGGCTAACCATAAGGTCAGGGTCAAGTTCACTGCGCACAGGGGCTGGAGGTGGGGACTCACTGTCAACGGTCTCTAAGATCAAGACAGAATTTACCTTCCTTCTCCCAGGGGCAGGTAGCCAAGGAGGGCAGGGACGGAAAGCTCAGAGGGCATGCGCGAGGTTCAGGACTGGAACCAGTCAGAGAGGCCTGGGTTTGAGGTTGGGTTCTTCCAGTTTATAAGCTGCATCCACCAGGAAGTCAGGCCTCTTGGGGTCTCTGTTCGCTCCTGTACTGACTTTCCGATAACATCGAAACTCTCATCAGAAGGTAAAGCTTTGTCCTACAGCGAGAAGAGTCAAAATCTAGAACATTCCCAGGATGACAGGGCACAAGGAGCGTCTTCCAGAGATGTCAAAGTTGCACACGCTGAAGGCACTAAACAGGCTGCAAGGCGGTGAGCCGGGGTTCACTGAGCAGAAGGATCTTGGCCAGAAAACACCCACGCTGGAGATTAGCCAGCCCCGCAATGCCTCAACTCCTTTGGACAGAAACTCTCTCCCGGGGACCAGCGCAGACCACTGGCTTCAGAACAAAGAGCCAATCACAGTCCCCTTTTGAGAGTCTGAGTAAAGAGACGCAGAAAAGGGAGTGAGTGTGTAGCTGGGCCACAATGATCACATCCCAGAGTGAAGGACCTGTAGGCCGGCCCACCAGCTCCTCCCGACGGGTGGCCCTCCTCGGGTGCACACTGAGCGTGTCTGTGCCCCTCAGGCCCACCCCAACTCAAGGAGGGGCCTGCGAGTGATGCTTGTAGCAAGAAGCATGGGCCCGCTCAGCATACACTCAGGAGCCAAAAGTGGGGCAGATGTGCCCCGCTTCCAGCTTCTCCAGAGAGAACCGGATTTACAGAAGCAAAGGCAGACGGAAGAGACGGCGGGGTTGAGAGCCACAGTGAGAAAACACCAGACACAGCTGGGGAACACCGAGATGCTGAAGGAAGTCGCCGGGGTTTGCAGAGCCACTTCAGGAAAGGACACCGAGGAAAATGATGTCCCACAGAGAGGGCGGACAGAAATCCAGAAGCTCCAGCCAGTTAGCCCAAGGTCAGCTCCTGACAGAAATCTATCCATGGAGATGAGCCAGGCAGTGTGTGAGTTCGGTGAGTGAGGCTGCCTAACTCACATTAGAAATGTGCCCAACGTGGCTCTAAGTGGCTGTTCACAGTGCAGAGCTGTCCCTTTGGAAAATGTGGGACAGCAGACACACTGTGTTGTCCCCTCAGGTCCCATGGAGCCAGATGTTGCCTCAACTTTCAATCAGAGCTGCTCAACAATGAAACGAGGTTCGCTGAGAATGAGTTCCCCATCGCTAGACATATTCAACTGACATTTGCATTAGCATCCACCATCATTGCTGTAGAGGTGAACATTGCATCAGGGCGTAGTTAGAAGACCCAGACTCATGGCTTTACGTGGACAATCCATTACTGCCTGGGTGAACTTGGGAAATTCACGTACCCTCTCTGGCCCTTGGTTTCCTCCTGGATGAAATGAGGATGATTCTTTACAGGTTGTGGGTTACGGGGAAGTTGCCAGTCATAAATTAAATGAGAATACAAAAGCATGTTATAAACTAAAAAATGCTACACTAATGTGTTATCATTAAGATTTTAGGCGCCCGGAAATAAGGGGCTCTCGAGGCTGGCTGCATCGTACAGACTGCAGGACTTGAGGCTGGCACGCGGAAGCCTGGATGGAAACCAAGTGCTGTGACGCGGGGCACACGGGCTCTGGCGTGCAGCGCACCGATTATTACTCAGACGCCTCATTCACGCGTAATGATTATTTTAAAGCACCAGGGCCACACTCGAGGATATCAGCCTGCAAGTTGGCGCATTTTTATTTTGGTTTATTCCGAGTTTGAGGAATGATATACTGGGTCGTCTTGACGTCCAGAGACATGGAAGAAATTCCCCACCTAATTAAAAAGTTGACAGATGGAAATGAGGTTCCTGACACTGTATTCCCAGCTCACTGCGGGGCTCGGAGCAAGGTCGCCGGGCCGCGCACGGGCCTCTGCAGGGAGAAGGACGCCGTGACTGCGGAGATCTCTCCTTTCCCTTCGCTGGGGCTGCGCAGACCCCGTGGGTGGGGGCCTGCTCCTCAGCTGGGCCTTCTAGCCACCTGTCACAGCGTTCCGCAGGGAGCTCCGGCTGCAAAAGATTGTATCTGGTGTCGGGGGCCTGAACTCACTTCATTCTAGTTCACGGGGCACCATCCACCGGCTCGTGTGATTCAACTCAGCGAGCATTTGTTGAGAAAGTGCCCCACACAGCAAAGCTCCTGTCTCTCCTGTGGGAAGACCTGGGCCCAGCCCTGCCCAACAGGGGATCCTACTGCCCTCAGAGCCACTGCGTCACCAGGCTGACCTTGCATGTATTCCTCTTAGTCCCTCGGGTCCCAGCACTTCCCCCACGGATGCCGTATGGGTATTGCTACACGCGAGTTTCCCAGAGACCCCGTCTACCAGTGAGGGAGCTGGGGAGCGTAAGCAGAGATTGTCCTCCGGCTCTCAGGGATCCCCACCCTGAAAGGACGGGGAGTTGAGTGATTCCTAGGGACATTTCCAGTACGCTAGGATATTACAAATTTGCTGCTGAAGAGTAATTAACTTTCTAAAATATCGCAACACTACGCAGCAAAGAAGCACCCACCTTTGGGCTCTGTCACCAAACTACCTGCTGTCCTTGGGCAGCCGTCGGTCTCACTGACACTCCATTTCCCATCTATAAATAGGGATGGAAGTCTCTACCTCCCAGAAGGAATTTAAGTTCTAGAGGAAAATAAGTACGTCCAGTGCCTAAAAGCTTGACTGGCCCATTGTAGGAACTCCACCAATGTTTGTTAGTTTCATTCCCCTAGATCTTTGACAAGAGCTGCTGTTTTCTTCAAGAGAAGGGCTCATTTATCAGCAGGCCTGGTTTATGCTTCACAGTGGGATGGGGAAGAGGTGAGCTCCAAGGACGCAGGTGACGGAGACCCTGGCTCCCCTGTAATCCACCCAGGGGGGAGTTTCTGCGACCACTACCCTTGTGGCTGAGGCCGCCTCCCTCCTCACACTCTGTCTGACGTCCTGGGAGCTAGTGTCAGTCCCTCTGGACCGCCCTCTTCTGGATCTGGGTGCAGAAGTGGGTGGTGTCCGGCTGGGGCTCCAGAGAGAAGAGCCACCCGCTTCCGGGCTGGGCGATGTTCCGGGCGCCGCATTTTACGGCACAATATTCGCAAGGCTGTACATTTCTGGACGTAGTAAATCTTCCTCTTTCTTCCTGCAGAAACAGTCGCCCTACATGCATAAAACTGTTGGCTGAAAAAGTTTCAGCCGGCTTCTCTGTTCCCTTTCCACCACGTAAGCATTCCTACAGATCCTGGCCCGGGCCGCCCAGATGGTCTATGAGAAGAAATCAAGAACTCATCACCAGGCATTTCTTGGTGCCAAGACACACAGAAGGCTTATGTTTCACAATGGAAAGGTAAGTATCTCAAACAAGGCAGAACCCAGGGTACCAAAAGCTCCTTCTATTTCATATTCTCTTTCACAGTGGTGGGTTTTATACCGAATCTCACTAGACGCTTGACAAGCATAAAAAGCAACCTTTTCCTGTCCCCCAAATATGTTGCCTTCCTAGTTCCTTTTGTTTCCTGAGCTGAGCCAGCCGAGGAAAAAAAGAGGCAGTTTTCCGTGGAAGGGCAGCTGAGAAAGATGTCATTGTGGGCACTACAATCAACACAGTGGCTGCGTGTGGCCTGGACTCATCCCTCCTCCCACTAAAGGCAGGTGAAGGATGGAACCTTGCTAATAGGACAGGGGTCCCAGGGTGCGGGGCTGATTTTTTAAAAGTCTGGGTCTGCTTCCCTCCATTGTCTGCGTAGGAAGTTAATCTGGCCTGTGTGGTTCAAGTTCATGGACCGCTGTGGCCATTTTTCTAGGCACCTGCTCCGTGCTGGGCTCCAACACTCATGGATCCGGATGCTTCCGTCGCGTTCACAAAGGTTCGTATGCAGTGTCTCTTGACCTTTCTCGATGGTGGAGAATCCTGAGAAAGCCACGGGCATTCTCCTCCACCCTCTTGCCTTCACACACACACACACACACACACACACACCATGTACACTGTACGATGCTGCATGTCCACTCAAAAGCCCGTCTGTGCAACCTGAGGCATCACTAGAGCCCCCCGTCAAGAACTCTGCTCTAATCTGTGCCCGTCCTATGAAATACACCCCACGTCATCTGGCCTCCCGCGTGGAAGCTGTCTGAGGGCAGGCGGCTCAGGTTCAGGCCCTTATTCCCCATAGCACGGCCCGGGACCAAGTGAGCAGGAGAGGTCAGTTTCAAGTCCAAATCAGCGTGGGTCCCCGGACCACCCAGCAGGCTTGGCTTAATCTGTTAACTGAAGGACATGCCAGGACTGCGTAGAGCGTAGACGTAAAACACACTTCAAGCGGAAGCCTCGCTCTCGACCGTCTACACCAGACAGACTGTCCCACACAGACCCACGCATGGCGCTCCCTGGCACCCAGCACCTATTCTGAGCATCCGCAAGGCCTGACCTGCTTCCCTGCCTCTGCCTCTGCGTCCACCTGCCTCATCACTGCCCAGATTCCCCTCCCACGGCTCTTCTGACACTAACCAGGCGGCCAACTGAACTGGGCCTGAAACACAGGTGCCCCTTTTTCCATCAGAAGAAAAACATCTCAATGTTTCACAGAAAGCTGCGTCAACCTCACTTTCTGACTCTACAGATAAGACCTGGTCTGCAAGCGTCCCTGGGCCAAGCCGAGGGACAGGCGTGAGGGGCCGGCGGAGAGGCAGGACGGGGAGCGCAACGGAAAGAAGACGGGACCCGGATGGAACGTCCCAGGCCCCGTTCCCACCTGTGCTGCTCACACGGGGTGGCCCTGGGTATGTCACTGAACCCGACTTCGCTGCTGTTTCTCCGCCTTAGAACAAGGATGACAGCCTTGATGTCACCGTTGTTCTGAGGACCCGAGGCTGGGAGGGTGCCGTGCGCCCCGGGAGGAGTGCAGTGAGGGAAGGAGAGGATGAACGACCGACCGTGCTGCTGGTGCTCGGCGGCTGCTCAGCCACCAGGGGGCGGGGACCCTGCCTGAGGGAGGCCTGGAGACAGTCAGGACCTGCTGCACCCCGCCCTGCAAGGTCACCGGGTAAGCCGAGGGGCCTGAGCAACAGCACTGATCCCAGTGACCTCGATCCCTTGGGACAGACGAGTTCCAGGCCTCCTCTGGGGCCCGCAGTCCTGAACTTGTGCAGCAATTACCCTTTGCTGGTGAACTCGCAGGCCCCACGGCTCCCTGCGGCACTGTGGCTGGCAGACAGTGAGGAGCTGATCAGCCTGGGGCGGGGAGCGCAGCGCTGCGGATCCTGTCGCCATGGCAACTCCAGCAGGTGTTCCTCGAAGGAACAACAAGGCCAGGAGCTGGGGCTGCTTCTCTCTCCCTTCGGCAAGTCTGAGACTGAGAACGGTCACAGGGTGAGGGGCCGCCCCGGGCCAGCGGCAGGCACAGCAAGCGGCAGAGCTGGGCCCAGGGCCTAGTCTGCTCCTCCCTCTACGGCCGGTGCACACGGTGGACTTGGGGACACTGTGTCTGCTGCACACACCTCCCATCCCCACCTCTGGGCTTTCAGACACCTGCGCCCTACAGGAGATCTAAATTAGAGCCACGGCCAGGCCCCAGCTCCCCACTCCTCTCCTGCTCTGCTGGTCACAGCTGGCTTCCCTGCAGCACTGTCCCTAAGACTAGCGGAGTCTGTCCCCTAACGTGGGAGAGGCAGGGCAGCTCCCTTTTCTCTCCTGTGGCCAAGCCACGGAAACTAGGGGTACCCTGTGCCCGGCTCCATTGAGAAGGCCCAGACAGTGAATGCCATAGGCAGAGAAATGCAGATGAGGACTAAGAGAGGGACGCATGCAGCATCTGTCCCTGGATCAGTGTGCCCAGAGGCCCCGGCGCTGGGCCCTTTCTGTATTTGGTCACGGGAGTAAACCCCCACCCCACCCCCCACGTCCTGAGTCATCATGTGTCGACAGCGGCCCCAATTCCCCCAGCTCCCACACTGGCGCACCAAGGCTGGGAGACCCCAGCTGCAGCGCATAGGCTTCCCTCGGGGAATCTTGTGCCTCCAAACTCCTGGGGCTTGAAAGCCTCCCCACCTTGGAAGAGGCATCGGGAACAAGGAGGGAGGAAGTCGGGCCTGGGGGGAGGGCTGGGTTACTTTTCACATCCCCAAAACACCCTGCAGGCCGCTGTTCACCTCCAGGGGACACCAGCGGGTCACCTCGGGGAACCAGGAGTGCGATTCAGGGGCAGAGCGCTGCCCGCTGGGTGACTTAGCCTGCCGGTGCCTCAGTTTCCAAATCTGGAAGTTGGGAGCTAGTGACCCCTCCCTTCCAGAGCTGTAAGAATACAGGAAAGACGGGTTTGGGCAAGGTGAGCACAGGTGCCAAGCCAGCCCCGCCTGGCACTTACTGTAACAAACCAAGACCAACTAACACAGAAGGGGACCCTCCCTAGGCCTCAGACCGGAGAAGGGCGCCATCCATCCGCCCCAGGCTCCCAGGAACAGTGACTAGTCACAGAGCAGATGGGACCAGATTAAAGGAACATCCTAAAAATCGACGCAACACCTCCGCCCCCCCCCCCCCCCCCGAGAAATCAGTGCCATCTCCCAGGACATGGTGGCGGATCCTGACAGAATGTCTCCACCCCCTTGGGCTGGAAGACTGCGTGCTGGAGGTGGCAGAGGTCGTGGCTTCCAGAAGCCCTCACAGGGCCGGGCCCACAGCCCAGCGAGGGAGGAGGTGCTCTCAGACAGCAGGGGAAACACCCCAAACTAGAGGTTAATAGCTTAGGTCTGTATGAAGTCACAGAAAACACACACACACACACACACACTGCTTGGGACTTGGGAACAGCTATTTGGGCCTCGGAGACCACAAGGTTCAGAGCTCAGTTCTGTCACCGGTGGGCTATGTGATTTGGGGGAACTGTTTAACCCGTGGGCCTCCTCATGCCCTATGAAATGCATGTTTAAAACATGAAGGTTACTGAAAAGATTACCTATAAAAGACGCTCCATGTTACATAAAAAAATAGCTACCAATCCAAACATGGCGTGGAAGGCTTTGGTTATCACGCCTAGAAGCTGACTGATTGCTGGCTTTGAGTTGGGGGTCTGCGCAGCTCGGCCCTGGCCACGGTCCCCGGGCCTCGGGGTGCCTGGTTAAGCTTTCTGATTTCCAAACCAGAAAGACAGAACGGAGTCCTGATCTCTTGCCTTCAGCCCAGCTCAGGAGCTGTGAAGAGTCCTTGACAATTCAAGTGCCGAAGGGAGCACCCGAGGGCGATTGGGGAAGTCACCTGAGGATCTTCAGAGACCACGCCCTGGCCGCCCCTGTGTGGATTGTCAGCTCTAGGGAGAGACCTTCCCCACGGCGTTTTGCTAGGACATGCCCGCCCCCCTCCACAGGACTCCGACGTACCCCCTACACACCTGTGCCTCAGCGCAGTGGAAGGGGTACGGGAAACAGATGCAGAGAAAGCCAAGAAAGTGAAGTTGCCCCAAGTCACAAATGAGCCAGACCAGCTCTCAAACCCAGACCCCGAACTCCAGTCCAGGGCTGCCTGTCACGATGCTCTGTCAGCCAGGCTCAGGGTGCCGAGAGCAGTGTGAAAATCCCAAGTTGCCCCTATGTAGCGGGTGACGCATCAGGCGAGCCCACCTCTAGGACCCCGCCAGGACTATCTGAATCGCACACCCCGTGGCTTCTTTCACCACTGGACACGGTTAGGGTGACGCTTTCTGAATCTGTTTCTCGTGCTACGAGGCCCCTTCCAGAACTCTGACGGGCCCTGGGGAGGGACACTCAGACACCAGTAGCTGCACGCCAGCATTGAATCCGAGCTGTGCCCTGGCCGGTGTGGCTCAGTTGTTTGGAGCATGGTCCCACAGACCGGAAGACTGCGGGTTCAATCCCAGTCAGGGCACACGCCTAGGTTGTGGGTCCGGTCCCCGGTCAGGGCATGGACAAGGGGCAACTGACTGAGGTTTCTCTTCCCCCCTCTCTAAAATCAATAAGCATGTCCTCAGGTGAGGATAAAAAAAATGTGAGTTCAGGGGTACTGGGCGGAAGGGAGCCAAGGGGAAAAACATTGGAACTATTGTAACAACATAATCAATAAAATATACTTAAAATAAAAATTTTTTAAAGAGTTTTTCGTATGATGAGTAATTGATTGATAGGGAAAATAATCGCCACGTTCTGTCTCTGTAACTTTGCTCCTATGTTTGCATCAGAAAAAGACATGACCGCCATGTTCGTTTCTGTAACTGCTTCTATTTGTATCAGGAAAACTTTGACCAGTCTGCCTGCGAACGATCCACCAATGAATAGTTTGCCCACGAACAATCAGCCAATGAGCACTGATTCCCACGCTTGCTAGCGAAATGCCATAAAAGCCCAGGAGCGGCGCAGCTCAGGGCTCAGTCCTTTGGAGGTGACCCCTCTGGGCCCGCGTGTGTGAATGAAAGTTTGTGCCTCCGCCTCTCCCAGCGCCGCCTGAGTTTCTCGCCACCGTAATTTCCCGCAACATGGTGACTCCGGGCTCCCGCTGTGAGCAGGTGCGACAGCTCTCCGTGCCTACCGTCAGGCTCAAGTCTAAGAACCCCGGACTCCTTAGAGCAGCAGGAAACCAAGTCTTGCTTCTGTCCCCCTGCCTGCGGACACAGCCCAACACGTGGGCCTCCCTCAAGAGCCCACTTCTCTTCCTTGCCGGCCCTGTTTTCCTATTTTCTCGTTTTCTAAGCCGTCTTGAGTTTATAATGAGTTTGGAGTTATTAAGAAGAGATAGTGAATCCCCAGCTGTTGGAGCTTAACGAGAATGCTGAGCTGCTGCGTTTGTAGTTAACGGGGGGAAAGGCAGCCTCTCTCCAAAGAGGAGGGCAAACCTGCATTTTGAATGCTCTTCTGATACATTAATCATAATGAGTTTTCTTTCCAAAAAGATAAGAACCAGTTTTCAAGGTGGCGGGGGCTGGGGGGGCTTCACATACCACATGGCTGCCAGTGCTCTCACGTAGGGACCCACCTTAACTCCAGGGACCCACCTCAATTCCAGACCTGAATTTAGCTGCGGGTCCATCGCCACTTCCTTTCCAGGGGCTCCTGCTCCCCCTCCACATGAGCCCGGGAAAGGCAGCTGGCACGGACGGACCATTCCCGACCAAGAGCTCCCGCCTCCTGCTTCCTCACCGACCTTTCTGGTGGGGCTGGAACGGACAAATGGGCCCGGTGTGGGTCCCTTCACCTTCCTTGTTTGCTTTGGAATGCAAGGCAGGTGGACAGAGACGTGGCCAACAAGTGACGAGGGTCAGTGACGTAAATCCAGTTCCCCCCACTGGCTGTGGGGGCTCTACCCCTGGGTATTGTGATTCAATGGATCAGGGCTAGGGTGGCAGACTGGGCATCAGTATGACTTACATTGTCCTCTGGAGATTCCAATGTGCAGCCATGATTGCTAACCACCGGCCCCAATGACCTTCAAAGAAGTCCTTGACACGACCTCACTTTAGTGAGCCAGGTGATGGCAGAGTGATAATAACTGTCTACCGAGAATGTCAATGGTACTCAGACGCACTGGCACCTTCGGGGAGACCGGAACACTAGGGAAGGCTGCATGACGCTGCCTAGGTTTTCTGTGGCACGTGGGGCAGTCTGGACCGGTCAGTGTCAGCGCCCGTGAACACAGCAAAGATGGCATGACCCCTCCCCCCGCCTTGATGGAAGTAGGGACATCGATCAGCAGGCAGTTTGGAAGAGTCAAAGGATATTTCAGAACCGCCCCCTTTTGCCACGGTCATCAGCTGATGAATGGAAGGGACGGAGGGACGGATGGACAGTACAGCCCGGCGTCATTCAAACGCCCTCCCTCCAGGAGACTCACCCGGGTTTCCCGGCAGACGGACCTGCAGAGCCATGAGGACAGAAGCTAACAGCTTTGTGGCCAAAGGCGAGGGTCTGAGCCAGACTACCGAAGACTGCACTGGGGTTCCATTACTTACTAGCTTTGTGTCCCTGGCCAGGGGACTTTCCCAAGGATTCCATTAACAGGGACTATGAGATTTCTTGCTTGGTGTGTTCCATCACCTGAAATGATGAAAATTAGCTGTAAGGTTAGAGAAAACCTAAGTCATCAGCAGGCCGTGGCCTGAGTAATGCCACCTGGTACAGCGGGTGCCACCCAAGTTGATGGGCTTTTTGGCTCCTGGGTCTGTCTGGGAAGATGTTACCTAATTGGGGTGACTATGCTGACCCCTTTGGGCAGAAGCATTTTAAAGACTTCTGCAAACTATTCCCAGATTCTAGGAGCTGCTGAAGGTTCGGGCCAGGAACTCAGTCCTGGGGTAGACAACTGGTCAGAGGTCAGCGGAGTGAGCCCTATGTCAGTAAGTCCCCTAAGGGGAGGACGGACACTTTCCTTCTGCCAAAGGCCTCTGCAGCTGTGCCCACAGGAGTGCGGATGAGGTGAAGCCCGCGATGATGATGATGATGATGATGATGATGATGATGACGACAGACTGCGAGGTGACCCGACAGGTGTGTGGGGAGGACATGTGGAGACTAGGTGGCCCCAACATGCTACACACCAGAAGACCCTTGGTGACTGGTGTTACATTCAGCACACCAACTCTGCCAGCACAGTATGGAAACTGACCAGAGGCAGCCTTTTCAAATTACTTAAAAATTAGTCCTTATGACAAAGACTTGTCCTATATAATATTATCTCTTGTATCTAAACTAAGCCTTCCTATCAATAAATACGTGGTCACGCTCCCTCCCTCCCTCCCTCCCAAGAGGCTTTGCAGTTAGACACCGGGGCCTACCCTGGGATACCCTTCAGTGCTGGTCTTCCTAAGGGCATTTGCTACTCACACCTCACTGGGATTGCCTGTGTGGGCATTAGTGTACCCCAATATGCCTGTGTACGTGTACATGCTGGCTCAGTTAGCCCACATGCCCACAGACATGCAACTGTGTCAGCCTTCACATGGTGATGCTGGTAAGTCCGGAGACCTCTAATCGAGCAGGTAGCCCTCATGTGTTGGTATTCGCCATCTGTCTGTGGCCTTAAGATAACAACTCATGAACCACTACACTGGTGGGGGAGGAGGCATGGCATTTCTTGGGTCCCTACCATGTACCTGACAGAGCCTCAGACACACAATGTCACGTCATACTCAACAGCCTCGGGAGGTAAACAGCCTGACCCCCATTTGACACAGGACAGACTATGGCTCAGAGAGGAGGGGTCCTTCGCCTCAAGTCACATATCCAAGCTGAGACTTGACTCAAGCCCGTTCTTCCTGCATCCCAGGACATCGGTTCCAACCATGAGCCGTTCTACACACACCCTCCCTTCCTCACGCGACACTGCCCACATCGCATGCATCTGTGTGAACTGTGGTCTTAGACACTTTCATTGCATTCCATCCAGAAAAGGCAGTTCAAAAACTGGGTGGAGGAGCTGACTCTCTTAGTCAATAATAAAATATGTAAAAATGGCAGCTCGCTCATCATCAATGTGCATCTTTATTTTCAATTTGCTGGAAAACAACCAACAGGTACACATGTTGCCCCCGGGAACAGCACTCCGCTCTGTCTGGATGCTCCTGTCCACTGGCGCGCGGGCAACTGGAGGCTGTGCGTGGGCCTGGGCCTGACGCGGTCACACCCAGTGCTGGCTCGCGCTGAGGGCCGTGCTGAAAGTCCTCAAGGCCCGATGAGTGCCCCTCGCGGCCAGAAGGAGAGACCCAGCTTCGGCTTCATGGCCGGCCTCCCGCAGGTGTCTGGCCAGCTCTTCCGCGTCCCAGCGCCCTTGCTGAGGACTGGCCAGCAGGTGCTCAATGAGGTGGGGGTAGAAGGGAGTGGAGATGCACTTCACCAACAGCTTGGCATCCAGGAGCAGGGTGAGAAGTTCTGGGTCACAGTTTGCGTCATTCACCTTCAAGAAACAAGACAGGCGAGACGTGAGCGGGAGCCGCGTGCTTCTCACCAGGGGACTCAGCACGCGGCGCTGCGTTGCTGGGCACCGCCCCTCTGCTTTGTCCTAGAAGCACCTCGCGTGGGTTAACAGTGCCCGCTCCGAAAAGCACGTGCGGGTCTCCTCTGAAGAGGAGACACAGGGTCACAGCAAGAGCGCCCCTGGGTCACTGCATCTGCCCCCATAACCCGCATGCAGGAGCCGTGCTAACATCGCGCATGTGTTTCTGCACGGAGTTCTCCCCCCACTCACCAGCACCGCTACCCGGCCGCCTGAGAGGCTGGGACGCGGAGGCGCCAGCGCTCTGCCTAATGCCAATGCCGTGGTCAGCAGGGATGGGAACGGAGGCCAGTCCTGACTCCCGAGCCGGCCTGTCCCCAGCCGCGCTGACCATCCCGTTCGGGCATTTACCCCACCACTCCCCTGTAAGTAGGTCCGCAAGGAAAATAAAAAGTGTTTCAGAACAAGAAAGCCTTCCGTCTCCTCTGGGGAGAAATAAATCCGTCAAGCCCCTGACATAAACAGGATGACCTCGGGAGGTGTGTAAAACTTGTTTGACTTACGGCTCTAGGAAGCTCAGAACCAAACTTACCTTTTTAAGTGGTTCACAGGCCCTTTCAGCTGTGTGTTCTCTGCACTGTGCCCCTCGGTCCCACCTTCTGAGGCTACGAATGTTTCCCACAGCTTTGACACTTAGCTCCTGTGTTTCTGTTTTCTAGTATCGTCCGTGTTGGTGTAAGGAACCAAGCCAATGCTAGTTGCATATCAAAACTCACAATTACATTGTGGTGTCCTAAGACAGCCCCATGGCAGGTTCCTCTCAATGTCACTGGGCACGTTTAATAATTTTGGTTGGGGGAACCGCGGAAATAAGGTGGCATTTCAAAGCCAACAAATGACTGTTTAGACCAGCGGCACTGCTCTGTTGCAAGGAGAAATGCTACTGACAAGGGGCAGGGGGTGGTCAGCTGTGTCTACTAGATGCAAGAATTAAACAAAGGAAAGTTTCAGAAGAAGAGGTACTGCCCACTTGATAGCGTCTGTCTTTCCTATAACCTTGTGATCCTTCAAAACCCAACATAAATGTCAGCTCCAATGACATCTTCTTGGTGACATTTTCTCTAAATCTCTGGGCTAAGTGGACTCCTCCTTCCTCCACACTCCAAGACACCATGCATGCCTCTTCACGCTGTATTCTAGAACTGTGTGCCCGTCCCCCTGCCGGACGGGGGGCTTCCCTGGGCACAGAGGTTCTGTCGTCCTATTTTAGCACCCTGTTTCCTCCACGTTTGCTAAAAGGCCAAATGGGCAACGGGACTGCACTCTGTCACACTCCCGTAAACTGCACAGCCCGTGATGAGGACCCGGTCTCCATAGGGAATCTGCAGAGGGGTGGGCTCGGAACTGAATGGTCCCTGCCCACCCCCGGCACCTTCCCTTTGCCTCTCATTTTGTCAGCCCCTGTGCGGACAGCGCACGCACCTCTGACTCAGTAAGACACGCGGGTGAACTCAACTGAGCCTGTTTCGTTTGTTCTTGGTTTGGGAAGCCAGAAGGCAGGAAAAGCAACTGGCAGAGAAGGCTAGCTTGTCTGCTGCCAGGGGCGCAGGCACTCAATCCTCCACACTGGGGGCGGCGGGCGCTGTACACGCCCTCTGTCCTTCCCCGTCCCCTCCTCTCTCTTCCGCTCCACAGGCAGGAAACAGGAGTCTGAACCGCCGACGGTGCTGCCCACATCATCAGGGTGCCTGCTCCCGGGCTGGCAAGCGCTTCTTCCCCAAGCCTTGGAACACCCCGCGGAGGCAGCTACAGTCTCTCCTGGTAGGTGAAGGAACAGGGCCGGTGGGGTCAGAGCCACATGTCAGATGTCACACGGCTGCTTTGGGGAGCTGGGACAAGCGCCCTCACCTCCGACTAGTCTGCTGTGCACCATTTGCTCCCCTCCAGAAGAGGGGCTCCTCCAGAGCACGGGACTCAGTCCCTTTGTCCATGCCTGCAGCCCCCACGCCCAGGGTCCCGTGGGCCACGTGCTGGGGCCTCAGCAAGGTCTGTGGAGTGAATCTGTGAGTGGATGAGAAACGCTCACGTCCTTTCCCCGCACACTGCTGCCTCCGAGGGCGCTTGCACACGGCATCTGAGCTCCTGTGCCTGTGGTTATTCTGATTTACCCTCAAAAACCAAGAATCCCTCCACCCGACCCTCCAGGAGAGAACAGCGTGGGCCAGGATGCTGCAGGCAAACGTCTGATAAAACATACGGATAAAAGGCTAAGAACGCACACACTGAGGGGTGATGCTTTCCTTGTTGCCCCGAATAAGTCTTCAAGGCGGGGACCCCACTGTGACTCTGTTTGCTCACTGGCCTCCCTTCGGGGGCCTGAAGGACTCCCAGGAAGGGAGGGAGGGACTTTCCGGCAGGAGTCAGAGATGGGTGCTGTCAATGCCCGTGGCGGCGGCTCCTCTCACCCCTCCTCTGTTTGTTCCTCTCTGCACAATGACACCTGAAAATCGGTTTCCCACTGGGGGTGCCCGGCCTTTCAAATAGCTGTCCCCGCCCCTGTAGGCTGGGAGGAAGGGAGGGACAGGGTAGGCGTCTACCCTCCAAAAGCTCTCTATCTACTGCCAGGCTTCCACAATAGGTAGTAGCAGACTTTAGTGCCTTAAGTTAGAATCTTTAGCTAAAAATAAGAGATATGTAGACAAACTGAGGCTTTACAAATTAGTGTCAACTTAGCAGTGGTGCCCAAGGTCGCAGAGACACGACACTGTCCCCTCACCCAGACGGCCGGCCGGCCGGCCTCAGCAGCACCAAGGCCACGGTGAGTCCCGCCCCTCGGGACGGCAGGGCACCTGGCACCCCAAAGCCTTATCCCCATACTGCTAAGTTGCCATTAATTTGTAAAGCCATATACTTCCAATCATTTTTATTTTTAGTTGTGGGAAGAATCAAATAAGTCCTTTGTTCATTGACTAGAGGTACAACATCATTCTTTCCCACATGAAGTTCTTGGTGTAACTTAAGTATTAAAGCCCTGATTGAAGTTATAGTGAACATTCTAATGTGTTTACAACTGTTCGGGTTATTTGTTCTTGTACAGAAGTTTTACATTTTTATATCGTAAGGAAAAAACCTGGGTTTTCGTTCTGCTGTTTTTTTCTACTGCCTGAAGTTTAGAAGGCGTAATTCCTTGGAGGATCTGATGTATATAGATTATTTTGTGACATTGAAAAATACCTGATTTCTTAATCGATCGGGAATTACTTTGGTATACAGTCGGTGAAAAATCACACATCCCTGACACTGGCTGGATCGGTGCTTTAAGAGCTTGAAGACGAAAATATAATCTGTCATTTCTGGACTCAGCTGGATGCTCGAAAAACTGTGAGACACGTCCAGGAGCATTCGCTACTTTAATTCCTCTGGTCGCATAACGGTGAATGAGAGGGAGAAGCAACGTGGTCTTCTGAAAAGGAGACAGGCTTTTGGGTCCGAGACCCATTTCCAGTCCTGGTTGCTTCACTAAACTGCTGTGTGACCTCGTTAATTAGGAGGGGCTCTCTGGCCTTCAGTTTCCACATCGGAAATACAGACCACCTCTAAGGGCGACATAATCTATGCTTTCCAGTGCCTGGCACAGTGTCTGCTACAGAGTTCAAGTTCAATAAGTGGCTGACGTCAGCACAGGCAAACACATCAGGAGTGAGGCATTCTGAGATGAGAAAGAGGCGTACATATGTCATAAAGAGAGTGAAATGCTTGCCACCTCCATCGGTGATTTTTCTGTGTGCCAGTAATTAATTTTTGCGAATAAATGAAACTTCACAGACTTGGGAAAGAAATCTATTAAAGCACAAAACTCTACTGTCTTCCAAGCCATTAAAATGTTATCTGCTTAATTCCTGTTTTAACAAATGAACCTTCTCTGAATTATATCTTTGATTTTACGGATCTAAACAAAGCTAAGTAATTACAGTAATGAGGTAAGCTGAAAATTCCAGCAGCATAATGTATGCAGGGCCTCATTTCAATTACTTCAAGGAAGATTATTTAATATCGCGTCCCTGTTTACTGCAGGGAAGGATATTCATCTCACTGTTACGTACACTATTACTAATAAAAGTGATTACGTGCATCAGCGATGAGGGCAGAGGCACAAAAGGGCAACACTAGCGTATACCTGGAATGAGAAACAACGCCCGTAGATCCTTTTTGGGTTCCGTATTTACCTGAATGACAGGCAGGCGCTGTTTCTCAGCACAGCGCCAGTCCCGCCCCTGGCAGGGGATTTGATAGTGAACTTCATCTGACGGATAAGCAAACGACGGGAGAGGGTCTCTGAAGTCCAAGCCTGATCGCCAGCGTGACTGTCACCGAGTCTTCCGTCTCACGGCCCTGCGTCTGGCTAGTTCCACGATTGGTGCTCACCCCCTTCCCACCTGGCATAATTCCGTGATGGCCTGTGTCAGTCCCCCTGTGAGATAATGCCGTGAAATGCAGGGAAGCTCATTCTGTCCATCTTCGCCAGCATCTTATCCATTCCTCACTCCTGCACACAGGGCCAGGCTGTGCACAACGGTGCTCATGCGTGTGCTCACACTCAGTAACCCAGGCCAACACCAGTGCTGCCTAGAAATGTAACAGGTGAGCCCGCAGGGGGTGACTGCCCATCCCTAGAGGTGCCCATAGGTGGACCTGAGCTTCCCTCATTGAGAAGACCAAGCCCAGGCTGAGAATAACTGAGGATGGGGTACCAGTATCCTATGTAGGTACGTTCAGGTTAAAGGGATACTTAAAAATGAGTCAATATGCTCAAAATTCTGAGAAAAGGGGCCTGGGACTAAAAGAGCCACAGAACGGAGCAACTGCAAAGAGAGGCCAGTTTAGTAACAGCTGGCATCTGCGGTCCGCAGCTGGTTCTTCTTCGTGCACCTGGGTCGCTCCCGCCTAACCTGGTTGGGACACACTGAGAAGGAAACCAGCTGACCTCAGGGCTCCACAGACCTCAGCCCCATCTCCCTGCCATCATGGCACACAGGGCAGGAAGGAAAGGGACCGAGCCGTAGCTGAGCAGGGGGAAGGGGCCACGAGGGGCCACGACAGGTGGAGCAGACTCCCGCTGAGGGAGACAAGTCGGTGGGAAACCTGGGCAAGTCAAAGGGGAGCAAAGGAAGGGCCCATGGGCCTCCGTACAGACGTTCATCCACGAATGCTTTTCTGAGAATCTTTAAGGCTCTGATTCTGGTTTATAAGGTCAGCAGGCCCCTGTGCCTTTGTGGCAAGATCTAAGGGGATAAGTATCACACGCATTAAGAATGCGCAGGGCTGGCACGTTTTTAATGGGAGCAGCCAGTTCTGAACGGCACGGGGTGCTGCCTTCATTCCAGAGCGCTCTCTCCCACGAGGCCCAGCACCGCAGCAGCAGAGAGCCAGGGGCGGGCAGCTCTGTGCCCCTGGGTGGGCGGTGGGCCGGAGCGGGCCGGAGAGGGAGCCCCAACACGGAGTAAGCAGTGAGACGCACTCTGCTCCCGCCCTTTGCAGCGCTGGTGTCACACGGTTCAGATGCTTCCCCGCGATTCCACGTCTCTGCAGAGACACCCTCTTTCCAGTACAATACGTCCTGCCGCGTCACACTGAAAGAAGGGGTATGGTGGGATATAGACTTGAAAGCCGGATCCAGGGTGTACACTTCAGCCCTGGCTGCTCCCTAGCTGTATGACCTCTGAGTCTCAGGTTTTCATCCGTGAAGCCAGGATGCTATCTCCTCACAGGATTATTAAGACGATAATGGGAGGATGTGCCTGTTGTAATGCCTGGCAAGAACTTTCTGGGAGATGGCAGTTATTACTAGCCTCTGGGAGAAGTCCTTAATGAGGTGCTAAAGGTCTCAAAGGCTTCCTTTAAACCCGAGGAATTATTCTTTTAACAGGCACCCTCGTCCAGGACAGGCTGGGCAGGGGTGGGGGGTGGGCAGAGGCACTGAGCAGCACCAGAGGAAAAAGGGATGGAGAGCTGAAGCCACCGCGAATCTGGAGTCGTAGAATGGGAAATTTTCAGTGCACAAACCATTATAAATACACAACTGCTTACGTTGATAAAACGAGTCAAGGAATGTTCTCCTTGGAGAGCATGTGGCTTTGACAGTGAGCTCTGACGCTCACTGAGGCTGATGGACAGGGTGACGGGGCAGTCCACGCCACACGGGGCTTTAATATTCCTCAACAGTGCCCACTCAGAGAAGGGCCGTCTACGTCTGGCCCGGGAGGAAAGGCTGTCAGCCACCTGTAACAGCTCCTCAGCACCAGAGGCCTGTGATCTCAGAGAAGCTTCGAGAAAGAAGAGAGCGTCACTCTTGGAGGGAACCCTAACACAGGCTCTGGCATCAGCACGTACACATCATCGCCCTTTTCATCGCAAACACCTGCGAAGCTGTCTGTAGCCTAAAAATAGTGGCCGAGGACTGCGCGCTGCCACCAAGCAGGTGGGCGTTTCTGCAACTGGATCCCCGCACCGTGCACACGAGCGGCTGCCCGTCAGGAGTCCCTCTGCCAGGCGTTTTCCCTTTTACGTCAACAGGAATTACCATCAATGGCCAATGAAGTCAGGGATGAGCTCCAGCCCCTACTAATGTATTGAACAGAGGGAGTAGCAAAATAAAAACAAAAAAGACAGCAGACATTTTCTATTTTTCTGCTGCAATACCAAGTATAACCTAAAAATAACCAGATCAGAGTCCTGCCAAAAGGCCCACTGAAGCTTCTCCCTTAGAACAGTGACAGAGGAACTTTTCCTGGAGCTGGGGGGCCATAATCGATCATAGTTGCAAAGACAGAGAAGAGATGGAATGTTGTCCCCGGCTGCTGGGTGGGCGGGGAGGGGGCGGGTGGCCGAGGGGCCCTTGTGACGTAGCTGCTCTGCATCCGGACCACAGTGGCGGTGACGTGGGTCTACGTGACAATGCCGCACAGAACGTCACACACAGACACACAGAGAGCGGAGCAGGTGCGAAACTGGGGAAATGGGAAAAGGTCAGCGGTCACACCGATGTCAACGCCTGAGCTAATACTATAAATACTAAGGGGTGCAAGACGTGACCACGGAGGGCCACTGAGTGAAGGGCAACTGAATGTGAATTTTAAATGATCTCAAAATAAAAAGTTTAAAAATACATTTTAAAACTGGAAAACTATAAAACTTTTGGCTCTTTGGAGGATGCAAAACGTCTGGAGAGGCTTGGCATTTCTGTGAATGCATTTTAAGGTCACTGATGAGACAGCCTAATGCAAATACACAACGCAGTGCGGGGAGGTTACCTGAGAGCAAGGGTCTCCCAGGGAGGCGATCCGCACCCCTGTGGCTGAAGACCACACAGGTGTGGGGTGTGGCCCTCACAACCCCTGGCAAACGACCCACGGCCTGCACATAGGGTGTTTCAGAACCACCGAGTTTCAGCACAACGTTGTACGTCACAGGGGCCAGTGAAGACGTTAGGGATAAGTCCGTGCCGCTGAAAAACTCCTCAGGGTCACGATGCTCCCATTCAGTTTCTTATTTTGATAGTTTGGTGGGGGGATCGGGGGGGCGGAGTTGGGAGCGGGCCTAGTTAGCGCTTAGGGAACCCCAGTTCAGCTGTGGTTCTGACAGATGCATTCGCAACAAGGAATGTCTAAAATACAAGCTGGTCCGCTTGTCTAAGGGACTCAGGAAGGCGTCAGGGGGCACTAGGCCGGGCAGCCAGACAGGCACAGCGTGTGTGGAAGATGCCCATGGCAAGTGGCAGCGGGGCACTGAAGCAGACACTAGCGCAGGGCAGAACGGTGCCGAGAGGAAAGAAGTATGAAAACCTGCGGCCTGGCGATATTCTTCCGTTTTCCCTGCCTCCTCATTTCCTGTATTTACAATAGAAAATGGGCTAAAAACAAGATCTCACTGTAACTATTAGTTTCTTGTAAATTCCCAACATGATGCAGCTTCCAATTTAGGTAAAACAGACAGGAAGGCTACGACAGACAAGTTCCCTCAATGCCCCGCCCAGTTCCCAGAGGCCCAGCCGTGATCCATTATCCGTGATAACCAAGGGGATTCACAGACTCTCTACATAAGCTTCACGTGACTTCGAAAACACATGGAAATGAACAAAGGCACTGGATTTTCCCTCACTTTGCTCATGACGACTGTTCCCAAAGGCAATTCCGTTGACTTCTGTAACCACAGGCCTAGTTCTCTGGATCTTTTGTCACGAACAACACTTTGTATCGATGACACAGAGTCACGCGCCACGTAACACCGTCTCGGTCGGTGAGGAACGGCATATCCAACGCGATCCCGTCGGATCACAGTGGAGCTGAAAATCCCTGTCGCCTAGTGACGCTGCAGCCAGCACAGCACAGCACCCCAGGGCAACGGCCACCCCCCACCACCGCCCCCGCGCGTGCGGAGCGGCTGTGCAGCAGGCCTCCCGGCTGGGCTGCCACCCACGTACGGTGCAGCACGTACAGCCACGGACGGGACGCCATTCTCCGGAACGACAATGGGCGACTCTGTCACTGGTTCCCGTGGCTCCTACACCACACTCTCCATCACTGCTTTAGCGCGTACTTTCTGCGTAAAGAAAAGGTCTGCTGGAATACACACGCGGCCGTGGCACTCGGGCAGCCTCTGGCGCTGGCTGCGTCTCTCGGGCCGGATTTCAGCTCGTGCTGTCTCGGGAGCACAGAGCAGCCTGAGGGAACAGTGACGCAAAGTCTCCAGCGGTGGTCACGCCCTCGCACCCACTCCCTGCCCTGCGGGCTCCCCGCAAAGTCAGGGCCCTGCCCGGTGCGCCCTTTCCTTCCTCTCGTCTTCGAGGCCGCACTGTTACCGACCTTTCTGTATGTTTGGGCACGCACACACTTACCGCGCTGCTACCGGTGCCTCCAGCGCTCAGTCCAGCAGCCGAGGAGCCCCAGGCCGAGCCGTGAGCCCAGGTGCAGCGCAGGCTGGGCCCCCCAGGTGTGCGCGCAGCGACGAAACCGCCTAGCGGTGCGCTCCTCACAGCCTATCCATCCCCGTCATTACCCAGCATGTGACTGTTTTCACCAATGTCTTCATGGTCCCGTGTGGCCAGCAGTACCTCTGCTCCAGGCTTCTCCTCCCCTCTCCGGTCCTCTCACATTTTTGTTTGAAAAAAGCACCGCTCACACAGACACACATGATACACACACAGAGAGTTCAAACAAAAGAATGATCTCACCACAGAGGGCTTCGGGAAGACGCCTACAATGTGAATTCGTTAGAACACAACCGTGAGCCACCTAATTCAGAAGTCTGACGTTTATAGAGGGACGGGGATGTCTTTTCCTTCATCGCAGTAACAAGCTAAGCAGCCGTGGGGGAGAAAGCACAAGCCGTGACTTCAGGGCATCATCGCTCCCCCAGATCAGGCTGCCAGAGCACACGGGGGCTTGCGATCTCACACGGTGCCCGTCAGCGTGACTGGCAGCCCCTCTCCCACCGTTAACCAGTAAGCAGATAAGCAAACACCGCCACCCAGGCAGAGAGAGCCCGCCTAACGCCGGGAGCTCCTCCCACCCATTTCAGGTGCCCAGGACCGGCGCCCCACAGTCCTGGGCTGTCTGACATTTTCTCCAGGATTCGGACTTAATAGTCTCCGCACCTGAACAGAGTCTGGTTAAGTAAATGCTTGTAAAATAAGCCAATATCTCCTCCTCACAGAGCAGTTGTGGTCAGAGAACATGGCAGACAGAACGGTCACAGAGAAGCCGTGGTCATCACTCAGGAGACCGACAGGACGAGGTCATTCCCGCGGAACGAGCGCGGGGCCCGCGGGGCGTACCTTGGCGGCGGCGGCGAGGTGCTCCAGCGCCAGCGCGTGCAGGCGCGTGTCCTCGCCCTCCAGGAGCAGCTTCAGGGACGGCAGCAGGAGGGCCCGGCTCCGCAGCAGCGCGCAGAGCTCCCGCACACACTGAAAACACAGCACAGGCGTGTGAGGGCGGGGGGCTCCGGCTGTGTCCCCACCCCGTCTCCTCTGGGCGTGAGCGTGTGTGTCGGAGGCACACAAGGGCCCACGCTGATTTAGCGTCTGGGTCCTGCCTCGCTCCCTTCACAGCGAATTGGAAACACCTCCCCAAGCTCTCGGGTTTTCCCCTAACATCGCTTTTAATGGTCCCACGGTATCCCACCAGATGAATGGAAGCCTGTCATTTATTTTCCTAAATTCTCAGAGCCTTTCTCTACTCACAAGTCAAATGGAGGTAATTATACTTACTTGGCTGTGTTTGTGTATGAGAATAAGCCTGACTCAGTAATAATGCACAAGGATCAGCGTATACCAGATGCATAACCAACGATGAAAACTATTATCCATCGTTAATACTATCAAATATCTAGTTACCGTCCATTGCAACAAAGGAAATCAGCAAGTTAAATATTTAAAAAAACTGTTTATCATCCTAATGTCAAGGTGAACTGAATAGCTGATGCTTAAGATTTTCATCTTCGTAAAAAAAAAAAAAAAAAAAAAAGATTTTCATCTTGGTGAAAACTAGCCGTGGCCCAGAAAAATCAAAATGTATTAGAATTTTATTCTCAGCTCTTTCTTGTACTGGCTGACGCTGTCATCAGAGGACAGGCTTTTACAGAAGAGAGCAAATGATAATCCTTCACGACAAACGTATAAAAGAACAGAAAATGAACATGGAGCCACCCAGCCCTGCTGAGTGAGACTCCGCCTCGTGCCCAGACCTGGCCTGAGACACGCAGACGGGAACTTGTGGACCAGGGACCAGGTGACAAATGTGCCCGTCGCCCGAAGCCGGGCTGTGGGAGGAGCGGAGAACCGCTGTCCTCCGCGAGGCTGGTGATTCTCTGGCGCTCGTCCAACAGCCGCAGACCAGAAGAGAAAAGCAAGTTTATAACTTCGCAATTTCTTTACGTTATGATAAAGCTAGACCACAGAAGGACGGCACAGAGAAGCGCCCATTGGAAACTCTGGAGAAACGTCCCTTTGGAATTCCAGTAACTGTAGTATTTTTAGCGTCTGCCCACGTCTCTGCTGGGAATCAGCAAGGCCTTCGCATTTCAGGCCGGAAGCTTGTGCTGCACAAACTTGTGTGGGAATGATCAACATCAGCGGGGGGACAGTTTTGCAAAGTATGCACTTCCGGCAGGACGGGTTCTAATCCGGCAAAGTGCTCTGTGGGCCGCAGAGCACATTTCCACGCACAGGCTCTGGGCCCGGGAGAAATGGAGGTTTTCCATCGGGGTGCCGACTGTGCAGAAAATACCTGGGAGGACGGAACACACACTCCCTGGCATGACCATCTAGCCCAGCTGCCTCAAACCAACCCGCCTCCTTCCCGCTGCCCTGCCCAGCGTGACGGCCATGCCCCCACCTGCGGGCTCCTTCGAGGGCCGGTGCCCAGGACACAGCTGAGCCCGAACAGAGAGTGTGCTGCGGGTGTGCTGCGTGCGGGCGGGGAACGTTTGGGCTGTGGTGCATCCGAGAGACTGCATTCTGAACTTTATTCAACTGCACTGAAGCTTCAGCGTTCATAACCACACGCGGCCAGGGGCTACCGGGAACGCGCCTCTCTCAGACTCGGCGTCCTTACACGCGCTGCGGCTTCTGCTGCTTCCTTCTCTGATCAACCCTTCTGTTCTTTTAAGTCTCAGCTCTCAAATGCACCGGAAAACCCCTCCTGCCACGTCCGCACCTCTGATCCCCCTGGCTTGGCCCTCCTCTATTCCAATTATTCTGTAAACATTTCCTACGCTGTTACTTTGTGTTATTCTAGTTCTTCATTTGCCTGTCTGCCTCACTTGATGGCAAGAATGGTTTTCCTTTTCTGTCTTCCAAATTTGCTTGGTATATATTATATCTAGAAACATTTGTATATAATTCCCTCTTTCTTAGCTCACATTTGCTTATTTGATAAGTTGGTAAACAGGCATTGCTTAGCAATTTGTGATATTTAGACGAAGGACATGACTTGGCTGACCTCAGTCTTGATGAAAAGTGTGACCTAAATAACCCACGCAGGCATAGTGGGCAGACGCCACAGCCAGGCAGGGACATCTAGGAATGGAGGCCTTCGTTGTACACGAGCTCCTGACTCCTTCTGATCGCCGAGCTCACGGTTACTGTCTAAAACCCTCCTCCGGGTTGAAACGCTACGCTGTGTTCGTCGGTTCTCCCCCCTGTGCCGCAGGAGGGCGGTGCATTAAGGAGACTTATAAAGGGATTTGGGGAGCTGCAAGAAAGGTGGGAGCAGCAAAGGGAACCACAGACATCTCATGCGGCACTTTCGTGGCTCAAGCCCGTGTGTCCATTGGGACATAGGACAACAGGAGAGGCCCCAAACGGAGAGGAGCAGGTGGGCTGGGCCCAGAGCGGACTCTGCGTTATGGTGACGCCCGGCCCTGGTCCCTGTGGCTTAAGGTTGTCAGAGAAGCAGGACCGGTCCAACCAGCAGTCCGCCTCGCCTGTCCTCACACAACCCTCCTGCTGGTCGTGGGGCCTCCAGCACCTCGAGGTGTTACAGGTCTGCCACAGGAGGGCAGGGCGCATGATGTGCAGGGATGCATGCCGTCTGACTCCAGAAGTGAAGCTCCTGATTATCAAGGTCATGAGTGAGAACAACCACACGGAGACCTAGGAGCCAGGGCATCGAATGCCCACACCCTGCCCCACAGCTCATGCTGTGCCTTAGCAGGATCAGGGACCTTCCGGGTCTGCCCCAGGGGGGCTGGGACCTAGAATTTTACATCTATTGTATAAATGCCAAGAACCTGTTCTGTGCCAACTTCTTACTCTACCTCACCCCCGCTCCAGAGAATGCTCAGTATATTGCCATGGAAACCAGCCAAGAGGAAGGGACACATGACCTGTGGGAAACAGTGACTTTATCCTCCTGATACTTTCCATCAGCAAAACCATGACGGCCATAAATAACAAGTACCATGAGTGACAGCTGGCAATCCCAAAAAGGGCATCTAAGAAAAGAATCTCTAATAGGAGGCTTCGTGGGGGACAGGAAGTGCGGCTGGCGTCCCTGTCACAGAAGATGAGGTGGGGACCCAGTGGGGACACGGAGTGGGGCTGGCGTCCCTGTCACAGGCGATGAGGACGTGCACCTCATGCCCCCGAGAGTAGGGCAAACTGAAGGTGCTGGATTTAAAAACAGTGAGCCGTGGCTAATTCTGCCACCAGTGACATTAAATACTATGACACTCTGAATTAGACTGTGGAATTCTCAAACGAGGTGAACTTAAGACAGTCCCACTTTGCAACAATAGTGTGCCTTCCTTTGTAACAGTTTTAGTTCGCATCCGGGCACATTCAGTGATCAGTCAAAACAGCACACGGCATGCGCAAAGCCCCCATAATCATGCCGTCCTCAGACAGGTACCCACAAACAGACCCAATGAAAAGACAGACGCTGAGGCTGCCCATGGAAAACGGGAGCAAGTCACTGTGGCAGCAGAAGTCACGCGATAATAATTATTTTCATCTCCTCAAATTAGAAGAGAGAAGCTATAATGACCTAGTTAAAAATGGGGCTCGATCTAGTACCCTATGCCTCACCCCAGGAGACCGTAACTTAGGAAAGGCAGGGAGTTACAGGCGATGGATGAAGCAGGAAACAGCCTCCGCTGCTTCTCCTCGCGGCCCGGAGACCTCGCGAAGCAGACAGAGCGGGAGCCACGCTGAGACCACCCAGCCGAGCCCCCGCTTCTGAGCCTGGACAGCGGAGGCCCAGAGGGAAGGTCAGGCTATGGCCCCGTCCGGAACAGAACGGTACAAGGTCATGCATCGCGAGGGCCCCACCGGCTGCGCCTGCCCTTCAGGCGCGCCTGGTCCTAACGACGACAGGCCAGCAAATCCCTTCCCACGCGGCGGCGTGAGGGGGAGCCCGACGCATGCATGCTCAAGGCACCGCGCTTTCTGTCCTGCTCACCAGAAACCACTGGGGAATAACGACTCGGTGGTTCTGAGCTCAAACTGGACCGAAGCAAATCAACTTAGTATGTGACTTGATTGGCTGAAGTATTATAGCTCAGCCTGGCTAGAGAACCATATCAGGGACTCAATCATTACAGCTATGGAACTTCTCGCTCAACCACAAACTCCTTTCATTAAAACGTAGGAAACGGAAAGCAAACGCATTACACGTCAGCCAGTGAGACCGCGTCCTGGAAGCCTTCCCTCGGCTGTTAAGTGCCCCGTAACGGACTCTGAGCTACATCTGTCAGCCGTTCCCGGGGGGCTGAAAGATAATGCACACGACTGCTCCTGGGCCTGATCACGCGGCTGGTGGTGAGTGAGGGTCAAAGATGCTGTGGCCAGGTTCTCAGCCAGCTTACATTCCTCACCTGGGCACTAAGTACAGTGAAACCAAACCATAAGGACATTTAAGAAACAAACACGTGTCTCTGGGCAACGATGCAGACCCTAACACTCTTCCACCTCAACCCTGATCATCTGGACTCTAGACTCCGTAGGCCATTCTTGAAGAAAGCACCATAGTAAAGGGGGGGAAATGGACCATAAAACTCATGCAACTACATACGACAGACACTCAATATGGCCGCACCCTAGAGTAGTAAGAATGGAAGTGTTTACTTCTCAAGAGTGGAAGCCCAGAGCCTTGGCCTGAGGGCGGGCCAGCTGTTCAGGGCCCCAGGCCCTCAGCCCTGCGGCAGGGTCCTTGTCCTCAGAGCCCCTGCCCCCTCAGTTGCCGGGGGAGGTCCAGAGAGCTTCTCTCAGGGGCTAAGGTTAAATGAGACAACAGAAGGGAAAGCCCAAGACTGCTGGCAAATATTACTTCCTGTCACTACCGCCAGCTTGTCACGGAGTAACAACCGGTCCCGAACAATGTTTTCCTAACCAGGATCCAACAGAACCGGCATCAGGGCACTGCTGGCATCAGTCCTGACCTTGCAGTGCCGATCTCAGCTGATGCTCAGGCAAAGATGAGCCCTGCACTATTAACATCATACCTGCCCTCGGAGGGTAGCGTGCTGCGTGGAGGCCCCACTTCGTGCAGTGCTGAATCCCATCACGGGGGAAACAGATGAGAGAGCCACGGTCCCACCCCCCAGATCACAGGGAAACAAGTAGCCGATACCGGCAAACCACGCACCACTGGAGCAAAGGGAAGCAATCTTTGGTGTTGGCACTTAAGAAGTTTTACTAAAGAACTGTGTCATTCTGATGGTTAAAAGGCTTCTTTAAATAAATATTTTAAAATTCAATCAAAAGGACTTAAAAAGTCAGTCCATCATTCAGAAAACAATTCATTAAATGCGCATTCCGAATGAGAATATTTTCCTTGAGTGATTACAATGCAGATTCAGAGAACCACATTTACAATTTTATTTTCAAGTTTATCTCCTATGTGGTAAGAACTCAAAATCCAATTAATCAATTTAGTGCCCTTATCCAAATAAATGCTCCAACTGAAGGCATGTAAAATGCTTGAAAAACATATTGTTGGGGCCGGGACCCACAGCAGGGGGCTGGGAGCGGCCATGACCCCGGGGAAGGGGAACTTGAGGGAGACATGACAGGAGGGGACACCACCCCGGGCTCCACAGCAGGACTGCGAACGGAATGCCGTTTCAGCGCTCAGCTCAAGCAAAGCCAGTAGCCCCCACGGCATCCTTCCAGCGCTGCGTGTCTTCATTTGACCCGTTCCACACGTGTCCCTTCCCCTCGCGATGATCTGAGCAGGCTCTGTCAGTGCGTCCACGACGGAGCCGGAGGGGAGGAAGGACACCCGCAGGAGAGCACTCACCTCGGCGGGGAGCATCTGGCTGGTGTTATACAAAGAGCGGCAGAGTTTCAACACCGCGTCCCCGAGGCCTGCCTCCGTGTCCCCCGTACACCTGGTCAGCATCGCCGTGGCCAGCCGCACCCAGGGGTTCCTCGTCACGCTGGTTCTAAGGGAGAAACACGCAAGGCACTGGAAATGCTTAAAGCTGTACCAACTGTGATAAGAAATTCGAAAGGAGGAAAACATCCCACTTTTCGAAGCAGAACGCTATGGACAAGCCGCAATCCTAATCCAGACGCCGTGACCCTTCAGGCCCGTCCTGGAGAAGAGAGGCCCCTCCAGGAGGAAGGAGCGCTCAGGGCCTGTGGCCCCGACCTGCACCCAGCAGCCCGGACGCAGCGGCAGACGCGGCACGGCGGCCCCTAAGCCCTCGCCGCTCGGGCTCACTCCTGGCTCCTTGACTGACTCCCGGACGTCACGGAAACACGCGTGGCCTGCTGGATGGTCCTGGGGCAGCCACCCAGCCTTTCTGGGCCTCAGTTTTTTTCACTGTGAAGAAGCGGCTTAGTGTTTGCTCTGCAGGGCTGCTGTGTTAAATGAATGACGTGTGCAGTGGTGCAGTGTCACTCCTAATACCTACTTACTGCCTGATACCGGCTCTTCTTGGTCGTACGATTATGGTTATGAGTGTGATTATGCCTAGGACTGTGAGGCCAGGACAGAATTCGTGTCAGGAAGGACAGGGCACAGCAGAGTCAGCCTGGGGGCACAGACCCAGGGAGCCACACGCCAGCAGCAGGGAGGTCACACCTGAGCTTCACCTACTTCTCTTATTTCTAAAACACAAAAGCATGCGAAGTTTGCCTTCTGTTTCCCTTCTCCGGCCGCCACCAGCCATGTTTCCCAGAAACATCGTGACTCACATTTCAAGGGATAAGTTAAAAGTACATTCATCCCAATGTCCCAGGAACAGGGAGCAACCTTTACTTATAAGATTTGAAGATAATTTTACTATTTATTAAGTGTCTGTTGTGGAGGCACTGAACACCTAAGGATGGTCCTTTCTTTGAAGAATTGTATTCCTTGCCCCTGAGAAAAGTGTCAAGTGCAATGATGAGAAGAAGACCCACACCAGCAGCCTTTCTGTCTCAGCTCACAGGGGAGGGTCTGTGAGGACAAGGAACACTGCTCATTTCCAAGTGCAAACAAAGCCCGGGGTCTTCTTACACTCAGGGACTAGTGCTCTGCCCTCCTCCTTCCGAGTCTGCATCCACGCCCGGGGTCTCCTTCCACAGGCGGCCGCAGGGCAGGAGACCACGGCTGGGCCCAACTCAGCGCACCCCCGGGCAACGTGGCGTTGACAACAACTTTCAAAATGCGCTTTCACCAGCCAGGCGTGAGGCACCGGCCAAGAACTACGCATTTTCTATACGAACGACACTATTACACTGTCCGTGCCTTTTCCCACGAGGGACCCCAACTGAGAATCTCGGTGGGCGCTGTGGAAGGAGCAGTCATGTGGATGGAGCCCGTTTCTGAGTGTCCCACTCGCCTGTGTGACGGGCAACATTCAATCCCTGTCCCGCGGCCCCCTTCTCTCCTCCGCCTTTTCCCTCTCCCGCAACCTCGTCTTGGTCTTGGTTATTTTGGAAGTGCTGAAGTCATGCATGTTGGATTGTCTGAAGTGGAAAAAGTGTGTGCTCAGAAGCTTTTAAAGGGTTCCATCATTTGTCCTCCTGTGTCAAACACCAACCGGAACCACAGAAGAAGCAGAAACACACACCCTTATCCGGCGTAACCTCTGGTTACCTCTTCCGTGGAGGAGGCCCGGCAGATGGGTCATAGGCCTTGTTTGAGTCGGAAGATGTCTTTAACAGAGGGTTGTAAAACACAGGCCAGCAATTTACAAGTGTCATTTTACATGTGACTACAAAATCAGATTTTTTTTGTCTACAAGCACATGAACGGTTTCACATGCAGCAAAGGCTTTCGGTGAAGCTGATTTTGCTTCTTATGGGTCAGTGAGAGATGTGAAATGGTCACTGTTCTAAAGGTAAGAGAAACTGTAAAGGCACAGTTCACCCATCTGCCAGGGGTGTCACGTTTTCAATTTAAAAGTTCTCTTGACCGAGAGATCCATTTTAAGGAGGGGAAGAAATCTACATTCAACGCTAACAATATTCTCAAACAGGAAAGCCTGCTAACAATCTAATCAGGGGGTCCCACATCGACTTCATATTATCATCACCTGGGACTTGTTCAGAAACGGTTTCCAGGCCCCACTACAGAGCCGGGCATGCAGCAAGTCGGGCGTGGGCCCACGTGCTCCTGCTTTTTTGCCAACAAGGAGCAGCAGCTCATGACAGGTAGCATGCGCGCTCAGAGGAAACCTGCCACAGTTTCACAGGAGCCCTAGGCTGAGGGCACAAGAATGGGATGGCCACCCCACGCAGCCGTGAGCAGCGGCGGCGGCCAGCCCAGCCTGACACAGAGGAGACCCCAGGGCTGTGAGGCCAGCCAGTGGTTAGCCAGGACGCTGCCTGCTCGCCTATTGGCCATGGGAGGCCAGAAGCCACGTGACTTCTGGGCTTCAACACCCTCCTCCACAGAATGAGATAACATCACCTTCCCGTGCGGGGTTGTTGTGTGAACGGGTAATATTTGTAAACTGCACATAACATTGCGTGTGCTCAATGAAACAGGAATTATCAATTTATTCCGCAGGAATTCTCAAGTTAGCATTGCCGGCCATGTTAAAAGAGAGGCAAAGGACTTCCTGGTACAAAAAAGGGGAACGAAATTATTTTGTTGACATAAGTCGGATGTGATTATCAACCACTGTCTGATATTTTTGAATAAAATATTTGGGTTTAGGGGCAAGACAAATTGTATCTGTTTTTTTCACGGGCTCTTTTGAAGGTACTGACTTTTTAAAACGGAAGAAACCAAAGGAGGCCGATGTGTGTGCCTACTTACAGACGCTCCCGGCCCATGGGCGGCCACGCCTGCAGGAGCAGAGCCAGGTGCTGAAACTCGGCCTCGCGGCCGCTGGCCTCCAAGAGCGCCTCGAAGAGCGCGTAGCGCTGCTCCTCACTGTCAATGTCGGTCACGTCCACCTGGAAGCGCAAAGGCAACACTTGAGGCTGGCGGCAGAGGCGAACGAACTGCTTTCTAGCAGAAGTCAAATCTATTCGTGTTCACCACTCTGCTGGCAATTTTCACCAGATGTTAGGGAAAGATTCACCAACATCCCTCTCCACGCCCCCCAAAACCCGCAAAAGCTCCACACCTTTCCCACTTCAAACCTTGAAGCTGAAAATTGTTTAGAACAAATCACAGGATGGGTCTTAACATTCTTTACAAAAAAAAAAAAAAATCCAAAGTACATTTGTCCACAGAACTGGGTTACTGGCATTCAATATATGTTACACTAAAATACTTAATCATTTTATATGAAATGATGAGTTCAATGTACTAAAATTTAGCTTTTTTGTTTTTTGCTTTAAATTATTCTAAATGCATGTCTACTTTTTATTTTAGCATTTTTATTATTAACTAGAAAATTTTATTACTGTCTAGAAAATTTCTCTAATTTGAAGTTAAAGATTTTATTAAAGTGCATTTGTCATACGACGTTTTGCTACAAACAAAAAGTAAACTACCCTTTATTCTCATCTCCATTTCTAAATGTAAAACAAGTCTCGATCAAATAAAAAATGCTCATTTTCCCTCTCACTGAAGAACCAGACAATCTTTTACACGGAGGCAGTCCTAAAACAAATCCCGTCCCCAGCACCTCTGTGCGTGACACTGTTTGCTCTCTTACATGAAAAGGCAGATTTCGGTATAAGAGCAGGCCAGACGCTGGCCTGTTGTGAACACAGACTGCCCGTAATTGGGTAACTAAGGCTCAGAGGATGCCCTGAAATGATAAGGAGGATGAATGACTGCCTACATATTTGCTAAACTGTCTACGTTAATACGTGTCTCCAAAACATTTAATTTAACGGTCATTCTGGCTCTGAGCCCAAGGAGCCAGCCGATAAGGTTGTACCACGAATTCTCCATGTTCACAGTGTTGGTAAGTGCTATGAAATTACTGGTTAAGTCCCGCCAGCCAGATCCTTGAAACCTGCATTCCAGCCTCATGCCGTCCTTCCGTAACTCAGGGCATTTTATCATTTTTGAAACAATTTTATAATACAGTAGGTCCGTTGACCCTTACAAGAGTTTTGTGTGGGAAACAGCACAAATATTGGTAGCCTCATTTTACAGATGAGAAACAGGTTCATCTGTCCCAGCAGCGGGGCTAGCAGGTGGCAGAGTCAAAATACAGTTATAAGCAAGTGGCACAGACAAGATATAACCCAATCAGGAAGTTTGAATTGAGAGAACTCAGTAAGCTAAATAAGCTTCGAATTATTCAAACTGGTGGTCTTACTGGGAGATTTGCAATAGTTTCTCACCCGTATAAAGAAATGGTTTTAAGAAATCTCAAACTCAAGCCATCCTCCTGTTGTTGCCAGACTTCACCACCTTCAACTGGTGTCCGGCCTCAGGGCCCCTCGGGGGCTCTGCGCTCACCACGCGCACACAGGGAGACCTCGGGGACTCGGATCTGGTTCCTGTGCCCGCACATTCTCTCTCCGGAGCGCCGGGGGCTCATTCCCCAGTTCCTTACAATCTCTGTGCTGTCGCCTTCTCGGGAAGCCAGCTGCGCATTTCCACCCCATCTCCCTCTGTCACCTCGCTTTGTTCCCTTCTTAGCGCTTACAGGGATGGGACATGTGAAATATTTGCTGATTGCCTTTCTTTTTCCATTAGAGTGGAAGCGCCTTAAAAACTGAGACTTTCATTTGTCACTCGTTTATCCCTGCTGCTTCAAATAATGAAGGAATGAATGGACATACAAATGAATGAATGAAGGTATAAAATATTTTAGCACAGAATGATATCAAATATTCACAGAGCGGCCATAAATTTTTGGCTGTTCTTTTTAAATTAAAGACAGACTTAAGGTTTTAAAAGAGGTCACCAGACAGACCCCGAGATGGCAGCTTATTGACACTGTCACTCCCCCACTGATGCTTGTTCAGCTGGGTGATGTCAGCAAAGCCCCTCCCTTGGAGTCTCACTTTCCTTACCTGAAAATGAGCCCCCCAATACCTTGACATCTCAGAAGGGAAAGTGCCTGGAGTCTGCAGCTGGGAAAGAATTGGAAATGGCTGTTCTTTTCTTTCGTAGTTATAATCTAAGTTTTCACAGAGTTCATTTGTAGAAAACGTTTTTTGTGTAAAAAAAATAACTTAAAAACAATCAAATGATATGCTGCTAATGTTCCTAGCAGCGTCAATATTCCAGTTTCTATAATTAGCTGCCATATAATTAAGAATAATAAGTTTCTCCTTTACATGACATGCAGAGAATGGGTTTTATTTGCTTCAGACCATAACAGGGAAGAGATTAGGAAAAAGTGATTCATGTTTTCAATACCATTTAGATTTGTTTCTTTTCAGAAAGTGTAACCGCCTGAAAATTTTATGTACATTAACTGTCATAGGAGAAGAAAGGAGAAAAGAAACTATAAATTAAACCATCATGTGTTTGTTTCCATATTAGTGTGCAAATAATAGTTTCCACTTAAAAAAATGTTTGGTAATAAATTTCTTTGCATAACACATTTCTAATGTATACACAGAGTTTTTAAGGGTCTGTCTTTGTCAGGAAACATTTGCTTCTGAATACTCACTAATCACCTCAATTATTAGTAAGTTTTCAGAGCACTGATCCCCCTTTTTAAAATACAAAATCATAGTAACTTCCAGTCCCTCCTTTTGTGTTGGCACACCTGCACATAACCTCCTACCATAAAGGGTTTCAACCTGTTAAGTCACTCAGCTCTTAAGAAAGCATTTTTAAACTCTCTACTGCTATAGCTGCAAAAGCTTTACCTTACATGAGAGAAGATGTGTGTCCACGTATTAAAATATTTAAATTTATCTAAATTTAACAGGATATAAGCTTATTTTTTCATTATATTCTATAATATTTTAAGCTATATTCTGATAACCAAAACTCAAAATGAATTTTTATAAAGATAAAAGATAAGAATATGCAAAGAACTTCCAGCCTAGATAAAATAGTTTTAACCCATTTTTCCCTACCCCTCTCTAAAAGCACAACAGTAAGCTCTAGAAATAATAAAAAAGACAACCAGACGAGAACTCCTAACGGTGGTAAACAGAACTCAGACTGGTTTGGGACTCCAGGACTGAAAAATAATGCAGGAGCAGAGTATCCTGCATGCCTTCCCCCAACAGAAGAAAGACACACAGAACCAGTGTTTGCTGACTCTTGACCTAGAAAGAGAAGAGAGCCCAGATAAGGCCATTTCTCATCAGAGTTTCAGTAGGATGGGAGAAAAAGGGTAGAGCTTCCCAAATTTGGTGGAAAACACCAACCTAGAGATTTAAGAAGCTGAGCTAACCCCAAAGAGAATGAGCCCAAAGAAATCCATGCCCAGACATCATAATCATTCTCCAGTAAACCAAAGACAAAGACCAAATCTCGAAAGCAGTCAGAGAAAACAGCATGTCGCTATAGGGGAACAACAATTTGAATAACAGTGTATTTCTTATCTGAAACCATGGAGCCAGGAAAAAGCGGCACAATATTTTTCAAGTGTTAAAAGAACTGTCAACTACATAGTCTATATACAGCAAAACTATCCATTAGGAAAAAAGGGGAAATAACACATTCTCAGATAAAGAACCACCACCCCCGTACCCACCAGAGAAAAGAAAAAGCTCTCACTAACAGCCCTCATCTTAAAGGCTGGCTAAAGGAAGGTCTTCAGACAGAAAGGAAACGCTTAAAGAAAAAAGTATTGGCGCATCAGAAGAATGAAGAATGTAAGAAGAGATACGGGTAAAATAATGTTCCTTTCTCCTATTAGTTTTATAAATTATATATGAGGATTAGAATAAAGATTACAACAATGGATGCTCAGGCAATGATATTTGATAGTGGGAAGGTAAGAAGACCCAAATGGAAGTGATGTCCCCGCATCACACTCCCAGGCAAGGATGTCTACTTCTGCCACTCTTCTTCAGCATCATACTGAAAGTTCTAGCCACTGAAATAAGGCAAGAAAAATGAATAAAAGGCATAGAGATTGGGGGGGAAATTTCTATTTATAGATAACATAGTTGTCTCCTTAGAAAATTGCAAGAAATCTTAATATTAAAAAAACCCCAAAACCAAAAGCTAGAACTAGTGAAGAAGTCAGCAAGTTCAAAGGTACAAAATCAATGCAGAAAAATCAATCACATTTCTATCTACTAACAATGAACATGTGAAAACTGACAATAAATATACTCCATTTATAATTGCCCCCCCCCAAAATGAAATATTTACATGTTTGAGATCTATGTTCAAAAAGTTATAGAATGTTTATGAAGGAAATCAAAGAAGATTAAATGAATGAAGAAATATACCATGCTCATGGATGGGAAGACTTAACATAGTGAAGATGTCAAACTGATCTATAGGTTTAATTTAATGTCTATCAAAATCCCAGCAAGGTTGTTTGTAGACAAGCTTTTATAAAATGTTTATGAAAAGACCCCCTAGAATAGCTAAAACGATACTTACAGAGAAGAATAAAATGGGAGAAATACTGGGATTAACTTTACTTGATACAGAAGTGTATTATTAAGCCCCAGTAAGAAAGCTGGTGTGGTATGGGCAGACTAACAATATAGAATCGAGAACACAGCAATGAATATGCCCAGCTGATTTCTGACCAAGGGCAAAAGTATTTCAATGGAAGGCAGACAGTGTTTTCAATAAATAGTGCTGGAGGAATCTGATCTCCTGAGTAAAAAAAAAAGTGGAAAAGAAACTTCAATATAAACCTCATACTTTACACAAAAATTACTCAAAGTAGATAAGAGATTTAAATCTATTAAGTGTAAAATGGTCAAGTTTTAGGAAAAAAGAAGAGAAAGCCTTAGGGATCTAGGGCTAGGCAAAGTGCTTCTGCTCATAAGATTGGCAGCAACGTGAGATCCATGGAGAATGGTCTTTCCACAGCTTTTAAGATGTTTGTAACTCATCCTATTGGAAGAGAGTCCAAGAAGAGTTTGTCCTAATGCCGACCTCTATTCTTTAGAAGACAGTGCAGAAGCCCGCCCCCCATCGCCACAGTTCAGGAGATAAAAAAGGCTCACATGTGTGGGTCATAGACCTGAACAGAAAACGCAGCACATTGGACCAGAAAACACTGAGCCTCTAGGGACACGCGAGCAAGGAGGCCTCTGAAACAGGCAACCAAGTTCACATAATTTTACTACAGTGCATATTTAGGGTTATTCCACTACCAGTGATGACTGTGCTTAATTTATAAATTAAACTCTATCGTAAGTATTATGTATCGGAAGAAACAGGCTTTATATAGGGTTTGGTACCATGCAGGACTCCAGGCATCCCCTGGGTGGGGGGGGGGGGGTCTCCGAATGTATCCTGTGGATGAGGGGGCTACTATATTAAAGGAAGGTTCCTAAACAGGGCTTTCTAGATGGTAAAAGAGTCGATACTTCTTCCCTTGAAGAATAATATTTACTTTAAAATTTATTTAAGAAAATGATGATATTCTAAGTTAAAAAGATGTCTTCATAATAAGACATATTTACTAAGATCCTCTCCTAGAGTATTATGAGTTATTTTCACATATATTATTATATGTATTCACTTATTTATTTTAGCCCTTATAATAAATTCTATTTATTAAATCTAGTCATTTTAAATATTTTTCTTGGTTTTTCTAGAAATTAGTTATATAATGTAAAAGTAAAGACAATTTAGATTGTTTAAATGTTACAGCTCTTATTTGTTTCTTGTTTTACCACATTGGTTAGGACCTTCAAAACAATGCCAAAAAACAAGGAGTAATACTGAAAACTCTAGTTCTTAATTTTAATGAAAGCGCCTCCAAGCTTTCAGCTTTGGAAGTCAACTCGCATTAAATCCTAGTGGTCAACAGAGAACACACAGCACAGCCAACTATCGACACAGACTTCTTACATACATGCTATCATAAAAATAATGATGGTATCTACGTTCTTTCTCGAAGACTGTATTGGCCCAATATATTTCCACATCACAACTAGCGATGCTGCTCGTTGATGGTTAAAAAAAGTAAGCAAGAGGAAGTTTAAGAAAATCAGGATGTCATAAATCTAACAAACCATCTAAAAAAAAAAAATTAGGGAGAAAAGTATTGCTGAGAGAGCAGGAAAGTCAAAGCCAGGGGACTCAGAGGCGCGCAGAGGCTGAGAGGGGAGGCACGCAGCTGGTGTTAACGCCGGGGGGCTCCGAGTGCCCTCACACCCCTGAGAGCAAGGCACCTGGCTGCGCACAAACGCGGGCCCAGGGAAGAATTGGGGGAGGAAGGAGTGCGATCCGTATTGAAACACATGTATTCCCAGAATTGAGCAAAAAAGGTAAAAGGACTCAATGGGCATGGACGACAATGGGGTGACTAGGGGGATATCAGGGGACGAAATGGTAATGGAGAAAAAAATACAATAAAGATTAAATCAATTCAACAAATAAATAACTACATCTCACTAAGGTATGAGACGTACAAAAAACGGACACACGTGCCGACCAGCTACGACGTGGAACGACTATAGAACATATTTTAACAGAGGACAAACCACCTGTAGGTGGCTATCGAATGCCCCCCACAAACCTCCCGAGGAGACTGTAAAATAAGTGATAAGGGGCAATTTGATTAAATATGCCACTTTCAGAAAAAGCTGATAAAGACCAAGAAACACAGAAAAAAATATTTATGTTGAAGATATGACTGGATCTTTCTGCAGCTTCATTTCCTCTTCTGTACGATGAAGATAACACATATTTGTATGTCGGTTGTGAATATGATATAAGAAAATCTGAATAAGAGAGCTTAGCAAACAGACAGGCACATGGTAGGCACACAATGAGGAAGAGATACTATCAGCTACATAATATGCTACATTTACAAAAGAAGAAAGCTGAATGTGTGCTATACTTGCTTCTAGTAAGAATTACATCTATACATAGGACAGAAAAAAAAAAGGAATACAGCTGTTTTAGGATAATAGAATTGTGGATTAACATTTGTCTTTTAATAGTCATTTTGCAATAAATGTAGTATTTGAAATGACTCTTAAGCATTGCCTTCCACAGATTAGTGAAAATTAAATTGAGAGAAATCGCTTTCATTTCTTTTACTTTGCTTTATTCTGCCCTTTTCACAGTAAAAAAGAAAGCAGCATATACCTGTTTTAATATCTGTGTCGCTTGCCCAGTGAGCTGGGGGGCAAATGTCCACTGTTTTACAGGCACTGTATAGATTCTCTACTGACGCCACAAACACACATCATAGGATAAAGGGCAAAATTCAAATGTGACTCAGACATGAGAATCCCTCTTCCCTTGTGCCTGCAAAAGCGCGCTTCTCTCCTCATTGAGTTAGGTGACGCTGGTCCTCGCTGGAAGTCCGTCTGTCCTCTGTCAGGGAGATGCAGCCCCTTACCACACATGGTCCCTGTCCGCAAGAAGCAGGCTGGGTCGCTGCCTCTCCCACGAGGAGAGCCCTCACCCTTCCTCCCTCGGTGGCTGCGGGAAGGGGACAGAATCATCTCACACCGAGGCACCGTTCCTGAACTCTGCGTCTCCCTACAGGCACTGACAGCGGCTTCTGTCACCGTCAGATATTTGTGACTAGGAAACATATATTAATGCATATAAAAGTACCTGAAGAGTAGAAACTAATTCCCCACATGCAGAGGATTACTACTGGAGGCAGTGATTCGTCACCCTAACCCCATCTCCCTATGAGCTGCCGGGCTGCCCCTGAAGGCTCAGGAGATGACACCTGACTTAAAGTTGCAAAGTAATTGTGCCACTCCTTTCATGAACACAATCAAGGAAGACTGAGCGCTGTGTGCAGGGCTTCAAAGTAAAAAAACAAAAAACATCCTCACTTCAATAGATATGTGGAAATATACAAAGGTGACAGAGTTGATTCTGAGGGGACCAGACTCCTGTCTGGTAAAGCCACTCCTTTTATAAGGGTTTGGGTCCCCAACGTTACCTTTGAGTCCACTGGATCCAACCAGTGTCTCCAGTGAGGAAGCCCCATTTTGAGAAAACCTAAGTCATAAGCTGGTGGGCTGGCTTTGGACTTGGTCATAAACAAACTACGCCCCTGGTCCAAGAAGTGTTTAGACCAGTGCCTGGCACACTTAAGTACTCAATAAACAGTATTAATTATAGTAATTAATTATGATTAGACAAGAAAATATAAACAGAACATAAATGATCATCATGTCCATTTCTGAGTGTTTTTAGGTTTTATTAAATAGAAAATAGAGCTGATGTTTAAATATGAAGAGTAGGCAGCTATTATCGGACTGATTTTCCCATTTCTAAGGCAGAGAAGTGAGGTGCAGATGCAGGTACTGACAGAATCTCGTTAGCACTGGCTCCTGCTGTGCTCAAAACGAAGGCACGGGTGGAGTAGAGACAGCGTGAGCAGAGGGGAGAGGTCGCCCCAGGAGGCTGTCCCGATGAGGAATGAAGAGACCAGGGCACAGCCCACGCACTGCTGTACTTCAATGCGTGGCACAGATGTTCACGTGGATGAAGGTAATGTTTCAGGATTATTTTCAAAATGAGATATGTGCTAGGGAACAATGCTTTGTGTCCAAATAAGAGGAAAGGTTTTACCTTACAAATTTTCCCTCTAGGACAAATAACCAATCATACCCTAGGAGCCCCTATAAATACACGTGTGTTGACTTTAAATAGCTACTGCGGGAGCTCCGTTTTTCAGGCCAGACTTTGGTTTTTAGCTGAAGTTGATGACATATTAATAGCACAATTCGTGGAGCTGGAAATACGAGCAGCTCTGTGCGCCTCAGTGCTCTGCTATGTGACGGTAAGGCAGCCACACCTATCTCACCGGGGTACTGTGAGGACAACGTGACAGGATGTAACACAGAGGGCCAGAAACCCAGGCTCCCGGATCAGGGCTCACGGGGTCGGAACGCCAGTTCTACGGCCCACCAGCTGAGTGACCTTCAGTAGGCCCGGCGACCTTGTCCGCAACACGGACGCGGCAACAGCCGCTCCGCAAAGCTGCTCCCGAGATGAAGCGCCGTGACCCGCACTTGGTACGCACCCCACCGTGCCTGTCCTCCCAGCGATGCCGGAGGCAGGAGGGCAGATCCTCCCGGGGAAGAGCCATAATTCATAAAGACAGACTCTCCACGCCTTCAAATACTGGAAGGATCCAGTAAACCTGGCCGCCCTCTCCCTGCTGTGACCACCAGGTGGGGGTGGGGGCACACCCCGCGCGCGCCCTATCCTGACACCTCCGGCCTCCTGCTCGTTCCCGGACAAATGTGTAGCGACTGCGCGCGTCCACACAGAAGGCAGCGCGCTGGTCAGAAGTCACTGTCAGCAAATGACGGGGAATGAGTATAAAACCGCAGCGACCTGAAAGCACCAGGCCACCCTGCGTCACTCCCCGCCAAGCCTCCTGCGCGCGGGTCAGGGGGCGCAGCACGGCCGAGCCCCCCTCATTCGCGGCAGGAGTGCCAGGCCGCGCAGTGGGAGTCCTGACCCTGCCATTTTAAAGGTGATCTTGGACAAGTAAGATTTAGTATTCATTTATTCAGCAAATATTTAATGAGGGCCTTTAAGATCCCTGTTCTCGTGAAATTTATATTCTAAAGGAAGAAGGCAGACATCCTATAATAGACTTTTAGACAGAGACAAGGGTAGGTAGGAAGAAGTTAGCAGATAGTGGTGAGTGATTAAAAGAGAATTAAAAGGGTCATAAAATAGATTGTGACTAGGTCCCTAATTCAGGATGGAGTCATTTTAGAAATGGTGACATTTAAGCTAAAGTCTGAGGACATAACTTCCTTCCTGGGCATCCACCGCCTTTCCTCCAAGATGCACCTACGGAACTGCTGTGGTTCTGGAAGCCTCCTCTCTTTCTAGGAATATGAGTTCATGGCTGTTACACGTATGTTGCATGAGTGTGTGCACATATATTTTTAACACTGAACATTATCTTTTATGTGATTAAGCAGACAGTTTATGGCAGTGGGTCTTAGCTTTGAAGACATTTACTGTAACAGTATATTATTTATGAGAAACTAAATACAGCTTTGCATACTAAACTTTTCTACTGTTCTGTGAGCTCTGTCTGACAAAGTGTTTTTTGATTTTGTTTTTTTGCAGATGAAGCCAAACTGGCCTCTGACCAGAAGGGTAAACATGCTTCTGCAAGTTTCAAAGCAGACAAAAGACTTGAATTTGTAATGAGGTTAGAAGTTGTCTTAAACGAAATCTCTCCGGCGATCCCTTAAAACTACTCAGACACTGAAACTGTCAGAGGCCAAACCACAGGTTCTTTTTTTCTATAAAAACACAGGAAAATATATTGAGGTGATGGCGTATGGGATTTTTTAAGAAAACATCAGCATTTTGACCCGCATTTTTCATGCGCCAGTTAACTAGAAAATTACAAAACCTGAAAAACTCAGATAAATTGTACCGAGGGGATTAACACAATATGCCCGTCCCCTCCTCCACGTGCGGCTCTCCTCTCCCGTGCCTCCCCTTCCCTGCCCAGCTGGGACACATTTCTGGAACAGACAGGACGGCCTCTCAAGCTGTTGAAAAATGAGGGCCTCTGAATTTTTAATTCTGTTAACTAATCGTTAGAAGACTAGAAATTGCCGTCTCTCTGAGAACCTGGAAGGTAGCAGGCGCCACAGACGCTGCATTTAATTTTGCAGGAGTTGGCCCGTTTCCCGGCAACACGCTGATTTGTGGGGCCACTACTCTGGGCACCTGGAGGATAATTAAATATTAAGTCCCTCTTTGATGCATGCAAAGTCTGCCTAAGAGGATTACCAGCCACGGCAAAGGTAGCAGTTCCTTATTTTCTGGTAATTGAACATTGCAATATCATTATCTCTTCTTATCTGTCCTCTAAAAATCCATCTCCATACTTAATAGCACCTTGGAGAATGGAGAAGGAAGTAGGGGGAAATGAGAAAAACGAGAACCTGGGCAATCAGTATTTCGGGGTCTTCCGGGTGTCTGGAATGCAAGGATGAAGACAACGCTTTAGTGGGTGCGGAAGGAGTGACAGGTGAGGCGAGCAAATCATCCTCCTGCTCTTCTAGTTCAAGGCTCCACTTCACATACCCGGTAGCCAAGGCTCACGGTTAAGAATCTTCCCCAAGATGATCAAACAATGGTGGAGGGAGGGTACAGACACATGGGTGCAACCCATCTGCTAGTGCCCCGACTTAGCTCTGTGACAGGGAACACCGTTTTAAATAAATAAATAAACAAATAATGGAGACAAACTCGATTTTCAGCCGCGGGCATAGCTCCATGACAGCCCAGAAGCTGCTGCTGTTCCCATTCTGAAGACACGTTTTTCTGCGTCCATTCTCCATGTAGCAGGCAGCTACTTACCATTATAAGACAGAGTTCTGCCGACCAGATTCACTTGCCCTTCCAAGCAGCTTTGAATCAGCAATGGCAGACTGACACAGAATTCTTAATTTTTAAAAAAAGGAAGAGCAGGAGACGCTCGCTGGTTTATTTTTTGAGAGGACTACAGCTGAACAGCATAACTGAGGCTGTGGAAGTTCTATCTCCACAACGCAGCCATTTAAGAAACTCAGGTCATTAGCTGCCGAGAACAGGGAACTGTCCTCCCACGGGGAAGGGGAGAGGGAGGGGACGTGAGATGACCTGGCTGGAGCTGAGGCAGCTGTGGGGGAGACGTCTCCCAGAGGGCCTGAACACGCGTGTGCACCACCGAGGAATCCGTGCTGAAACGAGAAGCCACGTGTGGGCTCCGCGAACGAGAGAAGGCCGTGCACTCTCCGAGCGTCAAAGTCACGGTCGTTTAGAAAGGGACTCCGCGCCACGCTGCCTCGCGTGCTGGGTTTGAAAAAAGTTAAGCTACAGAGAAATTAGAATCTCAGAAATCACTGAGATCATACAAAAGTCAGGACTTGTTCTTAAGAGTAACTGGAAGTTGAAAACCGCTTCAAATAAGAAATGCGACTTCTGAAGCGTCTGCACCCAAATGTGACACACGGCGTGCGCTCGAGGGCTTCGGCGTGACAGAGAAGACGGATGCGCTCCCCTTTCCCGTGCCCAGGTTCTTCCGTGGTATTTCCGCGGTGCAGATTTGACATAACACAATGTGCGGCTCCAAGCCAGGGAAACGGGCCACATCGCCCTGCCAGGCTCTGACCATCGAGGACGATGACACTGGGGAGGCGGAGGAGCCAGAAAGTGGAGGCGCCGTCAGGAGGGGGCAGATCTTCCCACGGGACAAAAACTGCATGACAGAATCCCGAGCTTCCCTCAGGGATGTTACACGGACCTTCCCATGCGCTGAAAACAGGCGCAGACTGCTGCATTTGTGTTCACAGCCTACACGTTAGAAAGGCATCTCCTGACGAAATTCAAGGCAGAATGACCAAACTAATTATGTTGGTAAGATCATAGTGCTTCGTAGAGAGTATTATTCAGGTACTAGTGATGGTGAATCCAATCCATTTTAGCAATCCGGCAAAATTACAGAACCTTTGATATGTCCATCTTTTTTGAAGAACGGCTAATGGTACCTACTTATTTATCTCACAGAAGGAAATAAATAATTATGAAGATTCACTCGGTCTCAAGAATCTTCATTTTTTTAATTGTTCTTTAAGTGTAATAAAAAGGATACAAATATAAACTACTAAGCAACGCTTTAAAATCAGCAGGTAACTCAAGTTGGAGTCAGACTTCCAGGAAGCTCTCCGGCAGACGAGATGACGGGGAAGACTTACTTTCCAACTTCTGTCGGCATGGGGTCTGCTCTGCCTGCTGAAGCTGGGACCGAGGTTACTGGCTCTTGGATCCCATGCCGTTAGGATACATCAGTTTAGAATGGCAGCCAAACTTCAAGAGCGATCGCGTGTCTTTGACTGAGCAATTAGCATCCCCATTTATTCAACCACACGATTTTTAAGCTCTGAGCTCCAGTGCAACATATTGAGAGGAATTCAAAAGCGGATGATGAGTACATCCTCCAGGGCTTTGGAGTTCTCATGACAGTAAGGAAACAAAACTTTTTACAACGATAATAACGATAATAAATAATTTAAGCTCAAATGTGTGAAATTCACATTTCAGTTACATTTGACAAGGTGAGGGAAGGTTGCAGAGAAAAGATGGCCTGAGTGGGCCTGAAAGGATGGGCAGCGTGGAGAAACCTGAGGTTTGCTACCTTGCTTCCATCAAGGTTCAGGGGAGGAGAGAGGGCCCCCAGCACTTGGGCAGAGAAGGGAAGACATGAACAAGCTAAACTGGTGCTGGATGTTCCCCGGCGGAAGGGTGAGCCCCCACAGGAAACCGATACTGGGAGAAATCCTCACTACAGCTTATAAAGAGAAAAACAACACACGCATGTGAGGTAAGAGGTCATCTACTGTGCACACGCATCTTCAAAACCATGACAAAGTAAAAGCAAACCCGGCTGCACATGTTAACCACTGAACAGCCGGACGGGTGAACGCATTGGATGCCGGCGTCACCACGCTGCTTCTTTACCTGAAGGCAGTTTAAAGGAATCCAGAAATGACCTCTCATTATCGTCAACAGAGAAAACATTCAGTAACCAGTCGGGTGCTCCCTTACCTGCCTCTGGGGCCAGGTGGCTTTGAGAATGGCTTCCGTCCTAAAGAACATGAGGAGCTTGCCGTCCTCCTCCGTCAGGTGAAACGACTGTCCCAGAACCTGCAGCACGTGGACGCGGGGCCGCACAGGCTGCGTGTCATCAGCACAGAAGGGGCGCAGCCAGGCCAGCACATCCTCGGGGGAAACCAGCCCCTCTCTGCAGGGCAAAACCAAGGGTCAGCCAGAGCCATCCACGCCTTCCTTTTCCCTCCAGCCATCAGATACAGTGACTACCTTTAGAACTGAATTGTGGGTGACTGTTCTTTCCCTTGAGAGAAGTTTAGGTCTTAAATGTGCCACAGCAGACCACATGAGCTGTTTAAAAACTATGTAACCTGAATGCAACTTTGAAACCGTATCACATTAAATTGTGGTACAGAAAGCTTATAATCATTAATCACTATATCCTTAGCTACTCTAATTCTTATGCAAAGTTTAATAACATTATGCTTATTTCAATTAACAATAATAATAGCTGTCATTTCAGTAATTTTTTTCTTTTTTTTAAGTATATTTTATTGATTATATTGTTACAATAGTTCCAATTTTTTCGCCTTTACTCCCCTCCACCCAGCACCCCTATCCGCCAGCAATCCCCCCCGCAAGTCCGTGCCCTTGGGTCATAAATACAAGCTGTCCCGCCTCACCCTTTCATATATTCTTCTTTTTTTAACTAAATAAATGATTATTTTAACAATAAAAAATAACAATCCCTCCTTCTCAGATATTAAGACCCTTTATAATCTTATAAAAGACAATGGGCGAAGCTCTCAAGCTTCAGTAATTTTATATAAACTATTACTATTGCCAATAACTATACAGACATTATAAGTTCCGTTTTATTTTATTTTTTCCACTTTTGTTGAGATATAATTGACATATAACATTGTATTAGTTTAAGGTGCACAACATAATGATTTGATATATGACTATAATGCAAAATGATTACCAAAATAAATACGGCTAAAATTCATCACCTGATAGAGTTATAAAATTTTCTTCTTGAGATGAGAACTGTTAAGATCTACTCTCCATAATTTTCAAATACACAGGACACTATTATGAACTACAGTCACTACGCTATACACGTAAATTCCATTTTACAGATAAGAAATTAGGCTTCAAGGAAATGGTGTAATAGGCACACAAATATCCGTGATAGTTCAAACCTCAAAGCCCGTGTTCTTCCTACCACTTTTCTCTCTGTGATAGAATTTCAAAATGGGGTTAGGGTATCAAAATTTCATACTGCCCTCAAGATAAAATATGAGCACTTGGGTTTTAAAGAACGATGTGGTCTAAAAGGATTCAGAGACGAGGATATGTTGGACAAATTTCTGTCCAGTATTAGACTTCTGTCTCTTCAACTCCCAAATGGGCCATCTGAGGGAAACAGCCTATCTGGTGATGATGTCGACGAGTTACTGTTGAGGCCTGGTACGCAGCCCCTGCTCAGAAGTCTCACGCCCACGGGGCCCCGGAGGCCCACGACAAAGCACTGAATTACACGGGTGTTGTCGCAAGCAGAGGCTCAGGAGGCTTCCAGCAATAAATCACTTCAACTACGTCCCAAATTCCACACCCCGAGACCACAAGAAATGTTTAAAACAGAGAAGGAGAATGTTCTCCAGTAACACTAAGTCCATGATTTTCAACCTTTTCCCTCTCGGGGCACAGAGAAACTAATTACTAAAATTCCGTGGCACCCCCAAAAAATATATTTTATATATTTTGCCGATCTGACAAAAAAATAGGTATAATTTCGATTCATTCGCACCAGATACTGCTGTGTCGGCTGCGGTCACGTTTTTATTTCGACAGTCTAAGGGGAAAGAGGGCACAGTGCCCCGACTAAATAAACAACCAGGTGTTGCATGTTTTTAAAATTCTGTGCGGTGGCACACGGGTTGAAAAATCACTGCACTAAGTATATATGATTATCGATACAGTGTTATGGCAATTTAAATAAAAAATGGAAATGATCCGTATTTAAGAATAAGAGAAATTACACAACGCTGTGGGTAACTGGCATAAGCATTTCCTAGATTTACTAAGTCATCGGATAGTTTCACCTGGTGTCCTTCTTAATATGTATCAGAAATGGCAAACTTGGGACGCCAACAAGCAGACGGCCACCGTATCTCCTGGACGTCTACTACGCGCCCAGTGCGGCGGAAGGAGCACTTCTTTTGGAATCTGGTGAGCCTGAGTCCTGGCCCCATCCTGTCCCAACAACTCTAGACAAAATTCATGGAAGTCATCGTTTTCGTTTTACAGGTAAGTGGACAAAGGTTCTGAAAGTGTGTTTCTTGGAGGAGTCGGTGAAACCAAGAAAATGCATCTAAAGCCCTAGCACAGAGGAAGTACATAAATAGTAATATCATTAGCATCATCATCACTCTTTTTATTATCAGCATCATCAAACTCTGAACTGGATGATACAGAGCTAGAAAATATGTAGTCTCTGCCCTCTAAGAACTATTAATACAATGGAACAGGAAGACTTTAAAAGTGACTCTTCTCCAAATTACTAAGATGAGTTTGAACCATCTGCAATACGCTAGGCTACATTAAGAAGAAGGGGCAGGGGGACAGGGAGGGAGGGCCCGTGCAGAGGAGGAGGGAGGAAAAGCGAGCGAGTCAGTGTGCGTGAGCTAGGAGTGAGGGACAGACACTCGCACTCCTCGCGGGCCGTGGCCTCCGTGAATGGAGCGCCCGCCCGAGCGCACACCCTTCTCACCGCACGTGGGGCCGGGTGAGGCACGCATGTCAGGGGCCGTGAAACCACGGGGCAGCTGGCGAGGAAGGAGCCAGGACCACAAATAAACAAATGCACAATGTGTTGATGTCATTGCAGTCGTATATAAAAAGCGTGATTCTTTCAAAGAATTATCATCAGGTTGTATGAAAACAAAAATCCCTAGAACGGCAGCAATTGGGGTGTGCACACAGTTCTCATCTCAAATGTTAACCTCCGATTAGAGCTAGTCACCACTCTGTGGCTACTCTTCCCGAGTTTCACGGATCAGTAAAAGTGTCCGCATATATCGTCATAATGAGGCAGAGACGGTGACGGGGAAGGCGTACATGTGGGCTCAGCTGGCCCCCGATTCTGCACGGGGGCCGGGGGACTCGCCGTCCTAGCGGGCGGCCGTGCGCTTCCGCAGGGCCCAGCATCACAGGGCATGGCAGTCACACACCACGGGACCTCAGAGAACACCCGACGCTCTCTTTCGCCTCACAGAGCATGAAGAATAAGAAGAAATTGGACTTAATTTGTTCTAGTGGGCTTTTCTTTCTTTTTCCCTTTGCCTTTTTGTCTTCTCTCTGAATCAAAAATAATGTGAAATCCCAAAGTAATATCAAAAAAGTTCAGTGAAGTCTGAATGATCAGACCCTGTTGGATACACAGGAAGCTTTAAGGCAACTGACACAGACACGCAAAGACCCCTAACATACCCAATAGAGCTGAAGGAAATCTCTCTTCCTGTCTGAATAGTGCACAGTGGAATTCTTCATTAATTATCTGTTGTCTGGCTGGACTGGATTCTGGACATTCTTTTTGAGAATCACTAATATACTGGTTCACGCTTGTGGGCCATTCCAGTTAGGAAAGGTTTTTCAAGTATATGAAGGCAGGAAATTAAAAAAAAAAAAAAAAAAGCCAAGGCAGCAAGAAGCTTGTAGAAGAGGACAGACCGTGCGGGGAAGTGACGCCTGAAGACCTGGCCCCCAAAGCACGGCCCGCAGACCAGCTGACTAGTGCTTGGGAACTGGTCAGACAGAGGAACAGTCGGGCAGAAGGTCAAGAACCATATGATTTCAGTCATATGTAGGATATAAAACTGACAGTAACAAATGAACAAACAAACAATGACCACACACACAAAACTCACAGACAGACAACAGGATGGTGGTCACCAGAGGGCAAGGGGGTGGGGGTAGTTAAGGGTAAAGGGGGCCAAATCCATGGTGACAGAAGACCTGACTTTGGGTGGTGGGCACACCATGCAGTTCACAGGTGATGCATTATAGAATTGTGCACTTGGAACCTATATAATTTTATTATCAGTGTCACCCCAATAAATGCATTTTTAAAAAAGGAAAGAAATGCAGAATTTTAAGCCCCACCAAGACCTACTCAAGTAGGATCTTCAGGAAAGTCCCACGTGCAAGGCCATGTGAGAAGCACTACCTTTCTGTCCATGGCTGGGGTTCTGCAGTGTCCCAGGTGAGCTACGGTGAGAAGAGCTCATAGCATGTCCATGCCTAGGTGGCCCTGGACAAGTCACACACCCTGCCTGAGCCTCATCTCCTGATCTGTAAGATGGCTGTAACGGTATCTGTCCAACGGGGTCGCTCTGAGAATTAAGTGAGCTGCTGAGCAACCCTTCCCAAGGTCTTGGCACGGAGTAACAAATGTTCACGAGCCTTTTGATTTTAAAATGTGTAGTGGTGTTTTCTTAATTCCAGGTTTAATGAAAATATTATTTTAAAACAGTTTTTAATTATTGATTTTTTATAAAATTCTTGTTTTTCTTAAGCAAACTAATGAACTAATTCTAAGCACAAACTAGGATATATATCATACAGTTGGTCCTCTGTATCCATGGATTCTTCCCCCCCCCCAGATTCAATCAATCACCGATCAAAAAAATATTTGAAGAAAAAAGTTACATTCTTGCTGACATACATGTACTATGTAGTTGGTCCTATGGTGATTGTGTCTGCAGTGAACGTACGCAGACTGTTTTCCTTGTCACTGTTCCCTAAACAATACAGTACAGCACCTATGTACATAACGTTTACTTTGAATTAGTTAGGTATTATAAGTAATCCAGGGACAGCCATTTTATAGAAGGGACTTGTGCATTTCCAATTTCGGGATCTGCGGGGCTGCTGGAACCCAGCCCCCAAGGATCCCGAGGAACAGCTGTATTCTCAATGTACGATGCTACATGTAGACAGACATGAACAATGGGCGGAAGCAGACACACCCATAAAGCAGATTTAACATGCACGAGCCTCTGAATCATTAACTGCCTCATCCTCGTCTTTAACTGCAGATGTTATACAAGGGTTTGGACACGATTTCAGCCCCTTGAACACTCAACCCTGACGTCTAGAGGCAAGAACGCAGTGGAATTGAAGGAAAAACTGGACGTACAGGCGGCCGAAGGCCCCACTGTGGCCTGTCTGTGCTGTGGTTTCTGGGACCTACACTTAGCAGAAGAAGAGGGAGCAGGGCCTTCGTGGGTGAGGCTGGAGTTAAAAGGGACCAATACAAAAAAAAAAGAAAAAAACAAGAAGGGCGTGCTGATAATGGCATAAACGGCTAAAAATTAAGCATAAAGCCAACACTTGGTGGCAGCCATTAATATACACACCCAAACCCTTACTTTTCTATGCAATCTCCCTGCCAGGAGTATTATGGGACGGTGTTGGCCCAGCCTAAGAGCATGAGAGAGAGAGAGAGAGAGAGAGAGGGTCAGGATGATGTACACAGAGACGGGATTTCCTATGTACACAGAGACGGGATTTCCTATCTCACAGGTGCCGCAGAGGCCACTGGGTGTTCACGTCACACAGAGGTTTGCTATGTCACCCAGAGGGAGGGGGCTGGGGTGTGCAGGCCTGGCGCGGCCTCCTGGGGGCCAGGCAGTCATGTCCGGCCAGGGAATAAGTGACCTGAGAGGCACACAGTCGGGAAGGGCAACTGAAGTGAACAACATCAGTTTTAACTGTGATTCAAAAAAAAAAAAAAAAAAATACTTGCCAGGAATAAATGTTATGACTTTCTGTTTCTTCCTCTTTCTCTTTTTTAAGAAAAAATAAAATTCTTTGAGGATTTTTTGTTGTTGTTGTGTTTAAAAGCCTTTGTAATTATTCTCTGCAAGGAAAGTAAGACCTTGTTCTGTATCTCCGTTCCCTAACGTCCTCCTCTTTGGAAGCCGAAGCTTAAAAAAACTCATCTGTATGCAAGAGACCCGAGCGGGATTCTTCTGCACATTTGGCTGGAAACCCACCGAGGAAAGCACTGCCTTCTGATCTCTGTGAGAGGCCCCCCGGGGGCCAGCCTGAGCGACCCCGCCGGAAGGCGGAAGGGGCTTAAGGCAGTGCGTGCGAGATGCTTTCATCAGGCGGGGCCGGGCCGCAGGTCAGCGGCGGGGGGCGGGGGGGGGCACACAGTGGCCCAGCGCCGAGTGACAGGCTGCCTGCGGAGGCAGCAGGTGCAGCCTCGGGAAGGCGGCTGAGACTCTCCCACGCAGCACCTCCGCCGCCGGTGCCCTCTGCGGGCTCTGCATCGCCCGGGCACCCTCCTCTGCCCCGAGTCCCGTTATCCACCTCGGCCCTTGCGGGACTCCAATTTCCTGGGCCACCCCACGTCGTTCCCCCCCCCCCCCCGGTGCACCCCACCCTGAGTGTCCCAGCAGAGTCAGCCGCCCACTTCGCCCGCTTTCTGCACAGCACTCAGCACCCCACTGGACAGGAACTAGGGCCACGGGCAAGCTGACTGCCCTGGCAAGACTCTGGGCTCCTCGGGTGAAGCCTCTGTGCCCCTTAGGTGGGGGGTTCTCTCTCACCCAAAGCTAACTCCTCGTGACCAAGCACGGAGCATGGCACACAGCCAACACGCACAAAATACGTAATGTCTGCCTACAAGGAAAGGCCTACATCAGCCACCTAAAGGCCCACAGGCAAAGCGGGGGGCAGAAACGCCAAGGCCAAGGGCAGGGCAAGCGGAGGGCGCTGCTCACAGTGCTTTCCAGAGTCCCCCACACGGCCTATCCCAGGCCCTCCCACCAAACGGCGGGCACAACGCAGCGCATGGAAACGCGCTGTCCCGGCATCTGGGCGCTACACGCGACTCAGCGCCAGACGGAGTCCTGGAGCGACTTCCCAGGCCTCTGACCGGGGAATGTCAATCTCCCTCCGGGCTCCCCTGTCCTCATCTGAACACGGCAGCAGCATACGCGACCATCAAAAACAATGATCATTAAATGCACTATATAAAGACAAATGGAAGAAGTCACAACAACAGTAAATAAAACATAAGTGCTGATAAATTTTGATCAAAACAATATAAAAATGTATCTGTACTCGAACAATAATGGCACAGGTGATACACAAATATAAACAAGTATCTTAGTGAATGGAACTACGGGGCATTTTTCAAACACTTCTTCATGATTATATCATATTTTCCAATATAAGAAGAAAGCAGGAGCAAGGCCTTAGATATCTCATGGATCTCAGACATGAGAAAGATTTCTGTAAACTCTGGGAAGTGTTTAACTCTTAATTCATTGTTGCCTTTATTCCTATCACTACTACTGCACGTGAATGAAAAATTCTTTATAAAAACAGCATTAGAGACACATACCTTTCTAGACTTACACAGCCTGGACACTCTTAGTCCTCAGACAAGACAGATCTAACGTATTTAAAGCTTTTTAAATAATAATGTAATACATACCCTCTAGGAATTTCCAACTTAGCCCATACAGTTAACGTGTTGTGGCTGTAAATCCCTTTTCCTCTAAGAAGCTCAAAGCATCCCTCTCCTTAGCCTTCCTAGGAGGGAGGCAAGAAGCCAGCAGCCTCTCTTAGCAAACAAGGCTCAGGAGAGAAGGTGAGCTAGAGCTGATGGGGGAAGTACCTGCAAAAACACTCTTAGTTACACAGAAGGTTCTCAGCTCCTCCTTGGGAACCGCCTAGGAATGCTGCTTAGTTTTCCAGGCTTCATATGGAAAGTAATTCTGAGTCTGAGGAAGGCCATCAAATGAGATGGCAAATTTGCTATAGTCTTACCCCTGGCCCACGCTGGCGTGGATGGCTGCCACAACACCTTCGAGGACCTGGAGTGGCTCCCGTGGCCCACCGAGGTCAGCGCTGCCTCCGCTGTGAGGGGAAGAACGAAAAGAACTGGTTGAGAAGAGGACCGCTCAAGCCTTAGCCACGAGCTTGGCATTCACACTCAAAGAGCCCAGGTGGATGTTAGCAGAGCGCACACACTGCTCTGCCGTCCTCAACGGTCCTGAGCCCTACGCTATCAGCAAGGATATGGAAGTAAAACATTTTCTTCCCAGAAGGAACTCATATTCATGCTTTTTATCAAGAGAATTAAAAAAACCTACTTGCATTCTGTCATTCAAAAAACATTCAATGAACATTAAATACATGAGCTATTGTAAACATTAAATATGTATTGAGTTGGCCAAAAAGTCCACTTAGTATTTTCTTTTTCACCAATAACTTTATTGATTTGGATATTTTGAATATGTCGGCTGTCTCCCATATGGTCTAATGTTGATTGTTCTCAATTAATGTCCCAATTTGATCCCTATCAACTCCAACTGGTCTCCCTGACTGTGGAGCATCGCCCAGTGAGAAATCTGCAGCACGAAACTTCGCAAAAAAGCTTTTGGCACGTTCAGTCGGTCACAGCACCTTCTCCGTATAAGGAACAGTTTTGGGTTTTTTTTGCATTTCAGTTGCATTTTTACGTCTCTTGAAATAATAAAGCACAATATGCTGAAAATGTACATTTTCTTCCATCTTCAATATTAAAATGGCTACACAAAAATTCACCAATTTTGATGTTTTTTTCAATGCGCGCCGATAGGACAGCTGTCACAACACAATCTAACAAAATTGTTTCAAATGAAGTTAAAGACGACTAAGAGCTACTAGGGCCGTCTTAGGGGGAAAAAAATGAACTTTTTGGCTAAACCAATAACAATCACCCAAATTCTCCAGTATGCCTTTTTATCAAAACACTCATATTTTCATCATACTTAATAGATATCAGACACTGCTAGGGGCGCTGCCCCCATCCTGCCATTGAATGATCCCCACGGCCCGTGAGGCAGGGGCTGTTCCTATGTCCACTGTATAAATGTGAGTCTGAAACTCTAGTGAACTCTGAAAATGCAACAGAGGAAAAATAAGCTTTAGCTGAGTTTTGCGAATAATTTAAGACATATGATTTATATCAACTGCTGAATTCAGTTATTTTCGTGCCTTTGTTGTTTTGTGCTACTAAATTTTACTAACTTTCTCAAAGGTAAATGGGATGGATACTGTCAACAGGGGTCCCTTTTCCGTTGGAAAAGAGGTAGTTGAACTCCTGGTGTTCCCTTTCCTTCAACTGCTAGGCCCTAACTCACGGTTATTGGATATTGTCAGTGTGCTGGGTGTAATATTTATTAGATCAGAACCGAATCAGATCTTCAGTAGAAATGGGCTCAGTAAAGGAGGGAGAAGTCCAATTTATGTCAGAATTTCATAAATGTAAGAATATCACCTGTCGTGTTAATTATTAATAAAATGTGCAATTTTTAGTAAGTACACTAAATTCATCAAGCATGAATGTTTCAAAATATTTATTTTTGTGAGCTTCCCATAAAATCTTGATTTACTATGAATCAAGAGGTACAAAATATGGCAAACAAACCTCTTTCATTTGAAAGAGGAAAGTAGTTCTTACCACCACCACCACCACCACCACCACCAGTAATGCTGATAGTACGAAGCCTTACTAATCTGACATTTATTGTTTCTAAAGCGGGTCACACTGTATCTCTCGCCCCATATATACCAGCACCAGCTACCTCAGAGCGCCACAGTGAAAACGGTGTGAAGCTGGGGTAATTAAACTGATAAAGGCTCATTTGATGGCAGTTCAGCTGCTGAAAGCTGACTTGCATTTAATCAAAAAGTTCCTCAAGAGCAATACAGAATTACAAAGAATGCTTAAAGGGAGGCTGAATTAAACACAGCCAAGTCTTTTAGCCTAATTGCATTATTCTCAGAAAGCACTTGATGCCTCATTATTTTCTTAGCTCCACTGCCTCCTCTTCACGAATCCCCTTGGATACATTCCTATAGAGGCACCAGCATATCGATATGGAGTTAGAATTTTTCATCTGTGGGGTTTTCTGCTTTTGTTTTTGCCATTCATAGCAGGTAATTAATGTCCTAAGACATTTAACAGAAGTCTACCTTCTTCAGTCTATGGTAACCTTGCCTGGCGTACTTCCTAAGAACCTTGGGGACCACTTCCCCACTATGTGAAGGGAAATTAGAGAAGCCAGATTGGAAAATCCACCCTAGGGTCATCAACAGCCTGAAGCTTAGCTGTTTCACATGCCATTTTGGCCTTCCCTTTACTTCAAGAATAATGTGGAGCAGGGGTGTCTCACCGGGAGTTAGCTGGTTTCCTGACATATGACACACAACACCAGTAAGGAAACATTTTCATGGTTCTCTACTCTCAAGACATAAGACTTTGGGAAATCTAATAATCTCTCTCTCACTTCTGTACAGTACTTCTTAGGAGATGCTTCTATAGGCACTGTATTTCCCCTTGAACAAGCACTGTAACTGGCAGAATAGCACCGCTCACCTCAACGCAGAGACGATTTTCGTGACTGCACTCTGCACTACATCCCTGGGCGAGAGGCCCAGAGGACCCACGGCCACCTGCAGCAGCTGCTGAATCATCGCTAGAGGCTGACCGTCCAAGCACATGGCCACGGCCAAATCATGAAGTTTCCCTTTTTCAGACCGGGATAGATCATAGAAGTTACTGTATCTCTGCAGTATTTCCTAAAAAAAAAAAAAAAAAAGGGATGGTATTCAACACCTAAATATCCAATAGAAATTAAGTGTCTACATGTACATAGTGAAACATCTAGGTGATTCTCCAAGGAAGTACATGGTAACCAGAAACCACACAGAAGAACAAGCCCTGTCTGGTAAGAACTCCGGCTCCAGAGCCGCGCAGGCAGCAGGGCAAATCCTTGTTTCACCGCTAATTAGCGGGCCTTTGTGATCTCAGATTTCAATACCCACAAACCCAAGGTGAGAATAACAGGTTGTTGTGAACGGAGGGGACTGTGAGCATTACATGAGACCACAGAAATGCTGGCCAGTCCTCAGCACACGTCAGGCACACGGTGCTGCTCCGTAAGAGCCAGCTTCTCTGTTACTATTGTCATGCTACAGCCACACAACGGTTAGCATCTCCTGAGTACCAACTACTAGACACAGGTATTGTATGCATGTGATCTAACTTAACGCTTATAATAATCCCTCAAGGGGTTTTCCTCAGCTCCATCTTAACAAAAGGAGAACTGAGGACCGAAGATGCCAAGGCGCCCATAGTCGCAGAGCTAGCCAGCAAGGCATCGGGGTTAGAATCTAAATGCCTCCTCTCCCAGCCGCCACGTCACGCTGCCTGTCCTCCTTCGATAACAGCTGCCAAAATGAATGTGTCAACACACAAGTTAAGAACAGGACACAAACTACTGTTCTCAGCATGCCGAACGCAGTCACTTCATGTTACTAATACCTCCCGGGTTCTTCCCAGTTTCACGACTCATCCTGAACACACGTTTCCATCTTTCAAAACAACCAGCTGATCAACTGGGTACTTGAAGGATTACTAGTAGGTCTTATTTTTTCATTGTGGTAATGTTGTTGTGGTTATGTTTAAATGTATCTTCTAGAAACAGGTATGGAACTATTTATGGGTAGAATAAAAAATGACTGGGATTTTCTGTAAAATAATCTCCAGGAGCACGGTGAGTGCAGGCAGGGCTAGGCATGCAATGAGATGGGTCACCGTCTGAAAACTGTTGAAGCTGGAGGCGGGCAGGTGCAATTTTGCTTTGCTGTGTCCCCTCTGTGAAACTCGCTATTGAAAACCATGCCTGGCCGGTAGGCAGGGAACTCACTGGTACCCCCATGGAGACAAGAGGGAACTGAGTCTCCATAGGATGAAGGTCTGTACCTTAGATGGCACTAACCTTCTAAAATGTTCTCTCCCGGGCATATAATTAGAGGTTAAAATCAAGGCCTGAACTTAAAAGGGACAGACGTATGACCTTGAAAGTTTATTTCCAGGATTTACTATGAAAGGTCCCTTAATAAAATCAAATAACATCCAATGTAGAAACCAGAAGAGTCTCCTTTTGGGACCATCCACAGTCTGACTGAACAGCATTGGCAAGTAGCCATTTGGTACCTTTAAGTTACAGCCTCATTGAAACAAATGAGATATTTTGTTAATAACCTTCTTGGCCCCAACCCACTATTCTACTCATTAAAAGACAACACATTTCAAGGAGAGTAATGACAATTCACCGATCTGAGTGTAATATATTTGATAAAAAATAAAAAAAAATAAGACAAGTATTTTAAAATTTAAATTTTTTAATTAAAATCCTTTATAAGTTTAAATCACTTGAAGAGTTCACGTTTACCCTAGCTCTTATAACTATGGCTTACAGCATTGTAAATGTCAGCTGGATAAAGTCAAGATTGGAAAAACCAATCTGTTCCCCGAGAAGGCTTCTATTTTGCTCATACCGTTATTTAATGCTATTCATTAGACAGGTCAATAGGCGCTGAGAAAGACAGAAGGAAAGAAAATTGCTATCAAACTTTTGAACTGTTCTCGTTATCTTTCTATAAGGGGTCTGCATCGGTCTCATATACATTTTGAAGTCTTCTAGCTGTTCATTATTGGAACTCCTCTCCACTGAATGATCTTTCTAGTCAGGAATTTTTTTTTTTTTTACAAGCTAAGAATAGAATTCAGGAAATATGTAAGATTTAAGAAAAATAAAAGATGAGGTTAGTGGCCACTCACAGGGTCATTTGCCATAGCATTAAATTTTAATTTATAACATGTACATACCTAAACCTTGTTTTGACCTATATGAAAACCATTTACTCACTGATTTGTCAACTTTTCAGCCATGGGAAAGAAAATCTAAAAGCCCACGACTGTCCTGCATGATAATGCACAAGGAAAGCCGCCAAGGCCACAGAGGCTTCCCAGTTCGCTTCTACCACGCTGGTCCCCACGCCTTGCCGTGGGCAGGGCACCTGAGTCTCCTGAGGATGCTTTCGGAGACACCATGGGGGTCTCAACAAGAAGCCAACTAGGGACAATTTAATAAATTTATCCTGAGAACATGGAACACAAAAACCGGATGAGTATACTCAACTGAAAAAAACAGAACTATTGGAACAGAGAGGGGTGGTAATTTCTGTGTTTTTCTGAAAATTCAGGGTGAAGAGCTACTGTGATTTAGTTCGTGAGCACAGCACCTGCCAGTGGGAAGTGGGCTGGCACGCCACCCTCGGCACCAAGGCTGGGCTGGGGCACCTCCCCTCTCCCGGGCATCCTCCTGGGTTCACCTCAGCCCCCCCCCCCCCCATCTCCCCAGCCCCTTCTTCCCAGGCTGGCGACTGTGTGAAGTGGCCCAGGATCCTTTTTAAAGAAAAGTAAACTGGCTATCAAGTGATAGCGAAGAGACAAAAAGATAAAGGCTTGAGGGCCATTTTCAAGGGGATCTGCGACACAGAAAACCCTACAGAACGGCTCATACAGCTTTCAAGGGTAGAGGAAAGAAAATGCTGGTCGTTCTCGGAGCAGCTGAGCGTATAGAAAAAGTGTTCTTTTCCTCACCTGTTCACTGTTTTTCAGAGAAACAACGAAGCTATGGTTCAGGGTTTCCAGGTGAGCAAGGGATTTCTCCAGATGACCCAAGGTGTCTGCGTAGGTCACTTTAGGATCACCAGCTTCTTGAATGTCTTCTTCTGGACTTCTTTTCCTTGGCTTCTCAATAAAATGCTTGACTGTCTTAATGGCCTTGCAAGTCATCTCTTTCCGTGCTTCCACGGACAGCTTTAAAACAAAGGGGTGAACAATGGTAAGAAACCAGCCCTGCATCATTATATCTGGCCTACTTAAGAAGGCGTGAGTGAGAGAGAACAGAAGTGCAATTTTAACATATGCAATTTAACCAATGAGGAGGACTCGTTATACTAGTTTTTTCTTCTGTGACACAAACACAGTGAAATACCATTTGTGCTGTTAAATTAGTAAATGGAGGTTTTTAAAATGCTAATACCCAAATGCAGTCGGCGCTATGATAAAACTGGTATTCAAACAGACTACTGGGTGGAGTGCAAAACATGAAGAGCTATTTCTATAATACAACCGCAATTCCCAGTTCCGATCATTTATTAAAAGGGAAGAATGCAAAAGAAGAAGATACTACAGGCACGAATATTTTAACTGGAACAAGGCTACAAAAAGAAAGCTTCAAAAGCAACTAACTGTCTGATATTGAGAGACATAGCTAGCTTATAATAAATTACAATAAAATATTAAGCAGTCATTAAAATTAGCATTACAAAAACATCATAGAAATTTGGAAACTGTTTACCATAAAATGTTACATTTTAGGCATCAAAATAAAAACTGTCTATAACATGTTTACATGAAAACCTGCACTATATTTGTGCATATGGCCGAAGACAAAATATATATATATACACACATACACATATACATGTACACACACATAAAAATTAGTTACTATTATGTTCAAATGTTGGAATTATGAGCCATTTTGTTCTCAACCTTCTAAATTTTCTATAATACTTCTGTATTTACTCATTTATGCACCAAGTACCCGCTGAGTTCCGGCACGTGACAGCCGCTGTGCTAGATACGCAGGGGTCATACCTTTCTCACGATATTCAAAGTATCAAGCCCCCTTGGTCTCAGAACACAACACTGAGTCTAACCCTAACCCATCTGGAGAGAGGCACCGTGCCCCTCTGAGCCGCCGTGTGCCTGCTGATTTGTGCTGCGTGACACGGAATTTTAGGTTTCTCCCAACGACTGAAGCACCTTTTACTACAGCCTTACAAAGACCTTTGGTTGACTTTTTAAAAACAACAGAGAGAGGCCTCGGACAAAACCTCGCGGTGCCTGTAAAAGTTCCCTAAAATCGGTCACTGCATGTCCGGTTCCTCTGAAACGCAAACACAGGCAGCAAGCCTCCCCCGCCCTCCGGCCTGTCCCCTTCCAGTCGCTCCGATGAGTGCGTCATGATGCACGTGGCTACCATTTTCTCAATGCCTACGGGTACTGGTAAGAGGTCGTTTGGGGGAAGCACTGTGTCCTATGCCTTTTCACTACATGTTTGCTCTGCAAATGCAGCCTCAGGGCAAGTTCTGTAGCCCCACTCCGTGCCGGACAGCTCCCTCCAGCCTCCCGGGGCATTAAACGAAATCAGAAGCTACCACTGACCGGCAGGTGCAGTTACGTTATTGACTTTTTCTGTCCAGATAACCTGTGTGTTCCCTTCTGTGGCCGAGGAATTCAAGGCAGCAGAACTTGTGTTTAGGTCAGCAGACCTCCCTCATTCCCCCATCATGTGGATGGAAAAACCGAGCCCAGGGAGGTTCAGGGGAGGGTTCATCACACGAGTGAGAAGAGGAAAAGCCAGAATTCAGATCCCTATGCTCTGGAATGAGTGTCCCCTCTCCCTGCACATCAGACAGCTCCCGCGTGGTCATGTCCACCTCCTCGCAGGCTCTGACAGTGTGTGTCAGAGGACAAATGAGAATATATTGTAGAGAATCGCTCCTTTCCATTCACGTATATTTGTTCCCCCAAGAAATAAGGGCTTGGGGAATTATCTGGGTATACCAGCTGGCCACATGTTTATATTCTCCGAGCCTGACAGGCAAGGGGGGACGGGGCAGGCCATTCTCATGTGCAGGATGCAGGGTCCTGGGAGAAACAACAGGTCTGTATACCCTTGGATAGGTCCACCTGCGATCTTCACTGTCCAGGCTTTTACTTGCCATTGCCAACCGTCCCTGGCGGGTTGGTAAGAAATTAAATGAGGTAATATGTGAAACAATGAGCAAAAGGTCTTACCCACAGCAAATGCTCATTAAACGGAAGCTGGATTTCAGTTCAACCGACCAATATAATACACAGGCCACCTTCCGCCTATTCAGTTTTTTACCTTCCTAATAAATTTGTCACGTAGTTCTCCTTCAGGATAACCTTTCCTCAGCTTCCCAAATTCCTTAGCAAGGTACTCAAGGGCTTTCAGGCTGGCCCCAAGCGAACCCTCCAGCCTCACAGTAACGTTGTAACCCACACCCTAAGCTCCAGACACACAGCCTTCCATTAGTCATCGGTGTCATTACGTAGCTTGCTGCCTCAATGACATGCTCTTCTCTCTCTTCTTTGCAAGACTAATCCCGAGTCATGATTCAGCTGAGATGCCTGGACCACCGGTTTCTTCAGCCTCTGCAGCCAGGGTGCTGGCAGCTCCTCTGCTCTAACATCCACACACATCACCCACCTCCTTTCAGATACGCAGACGGTCTGCTCAGCTGCCGCGTCAGGGCCCACACTGAAGTCTACGCTTTCCCAGAACGTGCTGTTGGCCTTGAGAGCTGGGTGAATATTTTCAGTTTAAATTTTTTACCCCATCACCAGTGTTATCAGGAAAGTTTTTTTCCTTATTTTTAATACTTCAAAATAACTAAATAACCTGACACTCACAGGAATATAGAGTGTAAATAAGTGCACCCCTGAGTTCATCTTCCTGAGAGAGCCGGGACCTCTAAGATAGACACACATCGTGATCAAAGATGCCAGGGCTTTCATTTCACTGGCGCTCCCGCTCTTCACCTCCTTCCTTCATAAGCAGGTTTACTGCTGAAAGAATACAGGGTAAGCTGAGAAGTGTAAGTTTAACACTGAACTCATAGCTAGTAGACTTGCTTTCTTTGAGTTCTTCTATGATGGAACAAGCAAGAAGTAAAAGAGAGTAAGACTGACAAAATGTACCAGAGTGGAAAACAGCAATTCCTTCACTAACCCTAGTAGCCACGAGATACTTTACTTCTTAGCCTTCTTTTTTTAAGCCCATGAATGGACATGTCATCCATATACAACATTATTATAATACCCAATCAAAGATTTTCTAAAACGATTTAATAACAATTTGCAATTGTTATTTAAAAATGTGGATTTTGAAAGCTCAGTGGCTACATTGCTCTAGCACGCAGTCAACAGGTAATAAACATCTATTTTCTAGGCCCTAAGGAGAAATGAGATGAAAACAGGAGCCAGGCTCAAAGAAAGCCCATTCAGTTTAGGAGATGAGATGGTGGGAAGGGGAAAAATTGAGGAATCACCCGTGACGTCTGCTAATGGCACTGGGTGAACCTTCAAGGTATGCCCAGGCTCTCCCCAAATCCCATCGCCCTTCCTGACCCCACCCAAGCCCAAGCCACCGTCACCTCTCACCGTCGCAATGGCTCTAACTGGCCTTCCAATGCGGTCATCACCAAACACAAGCATCACGCGGTGAGCCACCTTCCAGTCCATGAAATCTGAACCGAAGCGAGGCGTCATTTCTGAGCCAACGCGATAGGTAACCCCCCACATGTACTGTAATCCAGGCTCCCTTCTCTGCCAGCCATGGCAGCTGAGGAGGGGGTCCCAGACGGTAGAGCAGCCACCAGCCTGGACCCTAAGTGACTGTGGTGTAAACCTCTTCGCCGTCTCTCACTGGAACAGGAGCATGAGGGAATATAAACCTTTGCTGTGTTAATCCTGTGATTCTGGCTCTCACTGGTTACTCCAGCATTACCTAGGAGAAGGGCAATTCTCATTTTAATTTTATTTTGTTAAAATATTTTATTTTTATTTCTTTTTAAAGAGAACAGAAGGGAAGGAGAAAGAGAAGGAGAGAAACATCAATGTGTGGTTGGCTCTCATGCGCCCCCAAGTGGGGACCTGGCCCGCAACCCAGGCCTGTGCCCTGACTGGGAATCGAACCGGCGACCTTTCAGTTCATGGGCCGGCACTCAATCCCCTGAGCCACACCAGCCAGGGCCAGAGTGCTAGTTTTAAAAGATAAAATCTGATCACATCACTCCTCGACTTAAATCTATTTAATGGCTTCCCAATTCATGAGAATAAAACCCCGTCTCCAGTGCCCTATGAAGGCCCTTCGGGACGTGCTCCCCACCTCGCCTGCCTGTGTAACCCCATCCCCCGCCCCTTCTGCATTGTCACCCCACTCACAGCACACTGGCCTCCCCGCATCCCTCAGCACCTTTCCACCACTTGCTGGCTCCTCTGGTGGAAACGTTCTCCCAGAAATCCTCATGCCCGGTCCCTGGGCTTCCCTCGGGACTTTCTCCTGACCGGGCATTATTTTTTTTCTTCTTCACAACTGACATACTGAGTTTCTATTTCCTTCATGCCCACCACCGTTACCTTCCCGGAGCCCGGAACGGCGGTCGTCCACAATAAATGCCCGATTTGTTGATTCTATGGTAGACGAATGACGTTTTGAAAACCAGAAGAGCAAAAGCAGAGCTGCCGAGGTGGGAAACGGGGTGCATGTGTAACCCCGGTGAGCACCTCGGTTTGGACAGAGCAGGCGGAGAAAGGGCCACACAGGGAATGTGTCGGGCCTTGCAAGTCTCTGTCACAGATTGTTCCGTTTGGTTGGCTGGTCGGGCAGTTCTCCCAACGCCTTATAAAGCTCTGAACCCCAGTCTGAGCTCAGAGGCGGGCGCCTGAACCTGGCCTGCAGGCCGCAGCCCACTGACGCCCTGGCCTGTAAGACTAAAAAGCCATAGTTGGAAAGATGAATAAACTGTAAGTGACCTTGAGTGCGACTAGCTATGCAACCTCAACCGCCGGGATTCAGAAGCCACGAAGGCGTCTGGCACACTGAGGACAATGACATGGGGATGTCTTGCTCGGTCCCCATGTAAAAATACACGGTAGGAGAATCTCAGGCCGAAGAAATCCCTGAAACTACGGGTCTCTGAGAGAAAGAAAAATGCTGGCCTTTCCAAGCCTCCCTTCGCCTGTCCGTGCAGAACCATCAGCTCGGAGCTCACTCCTCCGGAAGCGTCCGTCCCCGGCACGGTCCCCGCCCCAGGACACTGCTGCTGTCTGTGCCCCCCCGGAGCACTCCGCTTACCCACGTCACAGAACGCGCCGCACTGTGCGTCCCCCGGATTGAACAATGAAGTCCTTCGGGTGGAAACCGCTTTCCAAGTCTCTGTACTGCTAGCACCTAATGCAATGCCTGGCACACTGCACGCAGACAGAAAACAGCGGCTCAATTACTGAACGACTCTGGTCCACTCTGGAAAAGAACCTTTAAAGGGGCCATGAAATGACATCTTCTCAACATGTCCCTAGAAACGTGTGCCCAGAATGTGCCAAATGGCTCCCACGTACCAGTGACTCTGCAATGTCCTGTTCCTGTCTGAGGGCTCTGCGAGAGACTAACATTGCAAAAGGACGGTTTCAAGGACCTGCAACAAAATCCAGGACAATCCAGGGTGATCGGAAGTCATGGAGGAAGAGGCACGAGGACATTAAACTAGTGATGACCGTCAGTGTACTCACTGGACAGACACCCACTGAGTGTGTGCTGTGGGTCTGCCTCGGGCTGGGTGCTGATGACACAGCCCAAATGAGATCCGGTCCCTGCCTGGGGGGATGTCAAAGTTGGGCTGGAAATGCAGAGCAGCGTGGTCACTGTACAACTACAATAGGGCACACATGAGATGCCACTGAAGGGCCTTGGGGGGCGTACTTGTCCCGACGGCAGTCAGGGGCTGGGGCGCCCGGAAAGGTTTGCCTAAGGAGGCCGCTGCTAAGAAGAGTCCTCAGGAGTGGGCGGGCACTGAGACCGGAAGACTTCCGGGAGGTGACCAGGTCCCAGGAGCCCATGGGGACTGGGAGTGACCAGCCTGGCAGGAGTGCAGAGAGCAGGCAAGGCCAGGCAGAGCGGGAGGGAGAGGCACGCAGCGGTGACCACAGGAAGGGCCGCGTGCCGGGCTCACGTGGGCAGGACAGGAAGCAGAAGAGTGACACAGTCAGGATGATTATCCCCAGTAATGGCTTGATTTCAAACCCGCCAAGACAATTTTCATCAGGGTCAGGCTCTCAAGGCTGATCAGTCTTGCTAAGCAGATACTTTTCCTCCCCTTTTTAAAATAAACACAGCACGACTTCGAAGAGAAGACTGATGTTTAGGAAATGGCAGATGACTTAAGAAAACCCAGCTGCTACCCACGGAGTCAGGTGGGAACATAGGGGTTTGCATACTGTTTACATTGCTAAAAGCAACTACACAGAACAATGGGAAATCATGAGGAGAATTATTTCAACATCACAGTTAACTTGGAGACTGAAAAACATTTCTTTGACTCATAAAGAATGGGGTGAAATCTACTCAATTTGGTTTCCTTTTAAAACCTCATGCTAGTTTTTTATCTTTCCCTCCTCCGAGCACAAACACTTCAGCCGTCACCACACGCTAGGCCTGGTTTTGGCACAGGGGGACACAAAAGTGACTTCAGATACAGTCTCTGCCTTTGAAGAACAAAGATCCTAATGGGGAAGCCAAACACAAAAATAAATATTCGTAAAATGTGACAGAAGGATGAATTAACTATGGGGGTGTGCCTAGAAAAATGTCTGTCTTAGAAGGGCAAGCAAGTCTTTACTAAGGCAGGACTTGAAGGATGAGCTAGTGGCATGGGGAAGAGGAGGTGGGACAGGTTTCAGGCAGAGAGAACAGCATCGTGACTTAGAGAGAGGCTTTTATAAGAGGCAGCTCTGTGGCCGTGACTTTCAACCTTTCCACGGGCCCCAAAACACTTCCCACCTAAAACAATGGCTCGTGTCTCAAGGGCGTGGAGGAGCAGGCGCAGGGAAATAGCTAACACTGTATTTGGAAAAAGAGGAAGAATTGTTTTTTAAGACATCAATATATCCCAGGAGTTTGGTGCCCCATAGCTCCTCCTCAGTCGCACTGCCAAGAAGAGAGCCACTCTTCTGCTCCAGCCTCCCTGGAAAGCCACCGTTCTGGGGGGAAGGAGAAGCCTCTGCACATTGAGGGTCGGCGTGTGTCCAGGCAACAGGCTGTCCCGCAGGAGACGGGGCGCAGACAGGGCTCGGCGCCGTGGTGCCAAGCAGAACTACACGTTCTTCCTTAGGACGGCGGTCTGCAAACGGGGCACGTGTCCCCCCCGCACCCAAAGTCTTTTCGAAGACCACATGGATGCAGATAGTTTTAAGGGAACTGTTTCTGAATTTTCACCTTCTCTAAATACTCTTTCCTGAAACTAATCTTGAGAACGTGCCAGAAGTCAGGGTGTCGAATCTGTTCTCTCTGCATGCCCCCCATTCACAACAACCCCGCCTCTACTCACATAATAAAGGCCTGCCCCGCAGGCTTCCCGAATCTGCCTTGGACACTCTATCCTGGAGGCCCACCAGCCCCAGGATACCAAACAAAGGGACCATTCAAAACCCAGGTGCCGGAAAGGATTCCAACCTCTGGACAGCAAATTTCCTTGGGCTTGTCACATGGCTTCCAATTCTTTACTTTCAACAAAATTTATGGAGAATCTGACTGAGTTGTCAGCTGATAAATTATTAAAAATCATTTTTAACAACAGACCGTTCTGTGATTTTTGGCTGATAGCTCGGAGGGCATTCAAAGACTTCAGTGGTGCTCTGACAAGATGCCTCCCCCATCCACCTCTGTGAACAAGGCTTTTAAATATTCACATCCATAAAAATACGAAATAGGAAGAACTGATGTTGAGTGCAATCTCAATCTAGCAGTAAGTGACAGTCATGCAAAGACACAAGAACTAATTGAAAACAATGGTGAAAGCCCTGCCTACCTCGTTAAGATGTACATTTTAAATACAATTTTATTTTTATGATTAATACATATTTATCAAAAATGTTAATGCATCTATGTTGTTCTGGTCTAATGCATAATGTAATAATTTAAACAATAACTCAATGCAGAGTCGTAATAAAATATATTAGAGCTCCATGGTCACTAAAAAAAACCTGTAAATGTTCATTTCTATTTATGGAATTATTGTCGATGTAGAGAAACAAGACTTTTAAGCATAAAAGCACCTCATGATGATAAGATTACATGAGAGGGAGCTGCAAAAATTCTCGGCACAAACTAACTCTGTCCAAACTCCTTCACTAAGAGACCTGACCAAATCCTAGGGTGACTTCCAGCCACCAAAGGCCGTTAGGATGACCACAGTCCCTCTGTAAACATCTGAGCAAGCCCAGGGCTGCCAGGAGCACAGACCGGCAACAGGTCAGCAGGCCCTGTCGCCTCTTAGACCAGTAAAAGCTTGTACCCAACAAAGCCTCGCCCTGCCCCTCGGAGACATGAAGCTTCCCTACCCAGAACTGTCTGCCCAAGAACAGGAAGCCGTGGCTCTGAAATGCAAGCGACTTGCTCCAACTTGTACATCTTCTATCAGGACGACAGAAGAAGCCAGTCTTCCAGATGAGTGTCGGCAAAGCCAGACGGCCCGGTCACAGGGACCGGCACCCCTGTCCCCCTTTAGTGCCCATCAGGGCCTTTCCTTTAGCACCCCCAGTGTTTATAAAGTCTCCCGCCCCTGGTTTTGGTGACGTCAGACTCAGCTGACACGGACTGTCTTCCCGCTGCAGTAGTTGCCATTAATACAACTAGAGTCCGGCCTGATTTCTCTCTGACAAAAGAAACAAAATAGAAACAGGAAAGCTGCAACTTTTCTGACTGCTGAAGACATGAGTGTTCTGGCCCTGGCTGGGGAAGCTCAGTTGATTCGAGTATTATCCCTACACACCAAGGTTGTGGGCTCGGTCCCGGATTGGGGCACATACAAGAATCAGCCAATGAATGGATCAATAAGTGGAACAACAAATCAATGTCTGTCTCTTCCCTCTTCCTATCCTCTAAAGAATCAGGTAAAAAAAAATACACTTGTTCTAAAGGGACAGTGGTCCATACCAAATCATTGTGTTAATATAGACTGCCCTGAATACAAATAGAATTGTATACAGTTTTACTTTAAATGTCAATATTTAAAATACTGAAAATTACAGTATCTTTTGTAATCATTTAAAACTGTGGTAAATATCTTCAGGTAGCAAGTGCTACAGTTTGAATGCTATGTCCGCCCCCCCCCCCAAATTCATATATTGAAACCCTACCCCCCAAAGACGAGGATGTGAGTAGGTGGGTGGGCCCTCATTCAAGAGATCAATGCCCTGTAAAAGAGGCTCCGGAGACCCCCTGCGGCCGCGTGAGGCTGCAGTCGGAAGGCACCAGCTGTGAAGCAGGAAGAAAGTCCACACCCAACGGTGGCCTGGCTGGCCCCCTGCGTGGCCGCTCAGCCTCCAGAACTGAGAGCAGTAAGTTTCTGCCGTTTGTGAGGTGCTGGGTCTGCAGCACCTCGTTGGAGCAGCCCTTCAGACTCGAGTGTGGGAGGGTACCCCGGCTACTTTATTTACGTTCTCTTAGGCCGCAAGGGAAACAGCTTCAGGCCCTCTGCTCCGGAGCGCTGCGCCCTTGAAGTGTGATTTTTTAGACCACTGGTGTTGAAATCAACTAAGCGCACTTCAAAAATGCCAACTCCTGAGCCCTCGTGAGATGGACTGACAATCTGTGGGATCGGGGAAGGCCCTGGAATTGGAGGGAAGAAACCCGTATCTTGCGGAAGCTTCCCTTGGTTAGTTCTAACGGCAATGGAAGTGTGTGACATCACTGCAAGCTCTGGGCGTTTTGCGCGTCCCAGGGACCCGACCAACTGGCTGGTGTTGAATGTGGGATACGGTCGGAGGTGGCTGATGGGACTGAGGACTGAGGACTGACGGACGGTAAGGGTCACTGGTCAAGAGGTCCAGACAGGTTGCAGCGGGGAGGGGAGGGGAAGGGGACAGCTAAAAGAAGGCAGTTTGGGGTTGAAATGACATATATAATATATATAAGAACCAAAAGACACCCACATGCTGTCCATACGAGCCGCTGGAGTGTGCGCCTCCCAGACGCATGCAGCCCGGCGCTGCCGGCTGACCCAGCAGCTGCCGAGTGTTTCTGTCCGAGACCCATAGGAGGAGACACATTATATATCAAAGCTCAGTGATATCCCGATGCAGGCCACACATGTACTAAAAGTGAGCCAACGTTCCATGAAACAATAAGCCCTTCCTGTGGTGAGACGCGTGCTGATGGGCCCCATTCTAACCTGCAGCCTCGCGGCCTTTCGGTCTGTTTTTAACGCCCACCGTCTCTTTAGTCACAAGGCCCACTAACGGGCTATCGCGCAGGTTCCAGACCACCTGTCAGTCTGCTCCAGTGACGACAACTTACTTGCAGGAGCCCGCAGACACTGGGGCTACACACAAGCTATCCAATGACCTGAGTCAGATTTAACTGCGTTCATTAGAAAGAAGTCGCTCTATGTTTAACCAGTGGCGTAACAGTTGGTCCTATCTGTGTCCGCCATCCCGGCTGGACTTCAAGGCCCGTCACAGCAGGGCCTGCGTCCCACTGAACCGTCACTCGCTGCTTCGTAGAGCGTTTCAAGCACTGTTTTAAAGCTGTAAATACAGAATGTTATGAAATAGTACCTTAAATATCACGTGAGCAAAAGTGAAAACTGAGTTTTTTAAGTATTTACTTTAATATAATTGATCAGCAACTCAAGCAGATCAGAATGCAAGCTTTGTCACATTCAATTATATGCTTAACAACAAAAGAAATCATCATTATAATTCTGCTCTTTTGCTTTAACTATCAATTGCTAATACAATAAAGATGAACGATGCGGGACACAGGGGCCCCTGTATCTCTGCCTTTTACCTTGTAACGTGCCCACAGAATTACTGTTATTCTTCAGCGAAGTATAACTGGCCCGGTCTTCTTTACATTCCCCTTCAGCCCCATGGTAAGCTAACGCCTTCCTAAGCTTGCCAACAGCTTGAAAGTCACCTTTGTCTGAATTGAGAGGGACCCGAGGAATGTTCCTGCAATCAGCACTGAATCCCTCTGCCCATCGCGGTGTGCACACACAGTCTTTAAGGAACTCTGAGAGCGTCCGTTCACACTTGCCATTTAAAAATCTCCTCAGATCGTAGGCATGCGTGTGCTACACAACAGACTGTTGCTGTGAAGATCCTTTTAGGTAGATCCGCTGAATTTATATCAAAACCAAGTGTAAGTCTGAAAATCCAGATCTTATCCCAACACTTGAAACTACTTAGGGTCATTAAAAACCAAACTAAACTGCTGCCAGATTTTTGAAATTGAGCTGAAAAGAATCCAAAGGCTATTTTTTGACCTTAACGGTATTAACAAAACAGGGAGACCGCAGTAAGGGATCTCGAGTAAGGAAGAGGAGGGAGAGCGCGCGTGAACCACGCAGGCAGGAGTGCAGGGGCCCAGGCCACGGAAGGCGGGCAGCGGAACAGCCTCGGGGCCGTGACATCTGCCCGCAGAGGTTCCACGGGGAGGCTGTTTTCACTCCTTCCCCCATTGCTTTTGTTTGCATGTTGAAATATGTTTGGGTATGGGCTGCGCATCACTCCTCGGTCTCCCCCCCCCCCCCCACGCTCCTCCCCTGGGAACGGGACGCCCACACACTGCCCGGGGAGGGGAGGGCCCCCTTCTCAAACTCACTGATAAAGAGGCCCCCCGAGGGCGGCAGCCACACAGCAGCCAGATGCCTCCCTGGGGCGGGGGCACGAGCGTCTATGATTGGGCAGCGCACACCGCCTTCTGGCCAATTTTCACCCTCTCGGACTAAATTGTTACCTCCGCCAATTTTCAGTCATTTTCCAGCCACAAACAGCGAAAAGAGTTTTCGGCTTGCCAGTCAGGCCAATAATCACGAGCACCCCAGATGGGCTTTTGCAGCCACGTGTTCCAGGCAAGGGCAACAGGGAAAAGCCAAGATTTGGGGAGCAGGCCTAGATGGGAATCTTGGCTTTCCCTTCTTTCTCACAAGACACTGGAGCAGTTACTGAACTGCCTTGAGCCCCGTCTCTTCTGTGAAAATGAGGATAAAAGTATTTTCCTCCCAGGGCTGACAGGACAATTCACAGGGCGACATTACAGTCAATATTCCCGTTATCTCTTATTAATCTGTTTGGAAGACCGGACTTGCGGGGTAAATGGAGGGAACTGGTTAACGCGCACCAGACTTGGGGGCAGCCTGGGTGACTGAGACTTCTGGAAACATCAGTTCCCCCTTATGATTATAGGGTGACACCGACAGGCACTCGAGGGCCGGTCCCAACATTCAGGACCAACGCTACATGCACAATCCTCCTTGCAGGAAGCAGCCAGAGAGTCCCTTTGAAATAGGTTATCTGCGTGGCAACAGATCTCTTCATAATCAGCACAGCCGAGGGGACCAAGGACAGAGGACGCAGCCAAAGGCCGCCTGTCCGGCTCTGTCCCCCGAGGCTGCTCCACATGGAGAGCGACACGCAGCCAAAAGGTTCCTCTCCAGGGAAGTTCCCGTGGGAGTGGGAGTGACTGTGAGAGGCCAGCAGCCAGGCCGCGCAGGGTCCCACCCTCACGTCACACTTATCACGCGTCCGTGCCCGGGGAGCTGTGCGCGCCGCGGTGGATTCCGTTCGCTCCCGTGCTCAGCATTGGGGTCCTGTTATTCCCACTACGACGCCCATCAACCGGGGCAGCCAGAGTGAGGGGGCTTCCCCCAGCCTGGAAGAACAGATCAGCATGATACAAGGACAGACCAGCCACTCCTCTTCCCCTCCCCAAACAGCCCTCCTGCAGCCCCTTGGCCACTCCCAACATGCACTGGCTTCCTGCTTCCTCTCCATGTGCACATCCAGACTCTGCTGGGGGTCTCCCGGGGACACCTCAGAATATGCGGCCGATGTGGACCAGCTTAGTGAAGGTAAGACGCTTTCTGGGCTCAGGAATGTGGAAAATGCTTTCTGGGCTGGACCTGACTGACTTCTGCTACAGGGACCCCACAGCTCTTTGCAATCCCTAGCGCAGGGGCATGTCCTGCAGCCAGCGTCACGCTGGGACCAGGAGGCCGGGCTTGAAAATGGAATTGGACTCTTACGGCGCGTTTCACTTTGGACAAGAATCCTTTAAGGATCCGACTTCCAGACTGGAGATGCTAGTGCTTGCTCGGTAACCACCCCCACGAGAGGTCTGTGAATATCAAATAACTTAACATATGGGGGCTGATCATACCCAAGCTCACGCCGCCTCCCTCGCAGTCCCTGCTCGGCTTCGGTGCTGTGCGCCTTGTGTCCCCAGCCTGCAAGCCCCTGGGAGCATCTGTGCTGTTCCTCACAGTCCCAGCGTGGTCCCTGCCTGGGCCCTTCCCTCTCCAGTCCACTGACCTGGGATAACCACAGAGCGTTGCTGCCTCTCTCCTGGGAGGTCTTGGCTCCCACGTTACTTCCCCGGGGAGGTCTCCTCGGACCACCGTGCTTGAGACCGCCGGGATCCAGCTGGCCCATGCCGCCGAGCCCTTCCCAGGTTTACCCGTCATCCCTGCTTGTTACCACGGCACATCTCAGATCAATCATCTTTGTTTACTGCCTGTTTCCCCCTCTCCCTAATGCACGGTCTCTAAGGTTAGAGATGTTGGTCTGTTCTGTTTAGTGCTGTGTACCCCACACGGAGAATAATTCCTGATACAGAGTAGACACTGATACTGACTCTCCACTGTTGCACAACAAATTACCCAAACGTGGAGGCTGGAAGCACTGAATACCTTACAGTCTCTAGGAGCCGTGAATCTGGCCGTGGCTTCGGAGGTGCCTCTCCTAAGGCTGCACTCAAAGCAGCGGCCAGCACTGTCGCCGCACCTGATGACCGGGGTAAGGAGGGGGTGCACTCCCATGCCTCCTCTCTGCACCCGAACAGCCTGCGTCTCTGGTCATGGGGTCTCTGCACAGCATGGACGGCTACCTCCCCCAAGAGCAACCCGAAAGAGTGAGGGCACCCGGGAAGGAAGCCACAGTCTGTCCTGGCCCAGTTTTTAAGTGCACCCCATCATTTTTGCTGTACTCTGTCCCACAGAGGGAAACCAGCAAGCCCGGCCACTCTCTAGGGGAAGGGAGGACCCGGAAGTAGGGATCATTAGGGCCACCGGAGGGGCTGCCTCCCCGAGCACGCTAACACTCGTTCAGTGAGTGAACAAAGGAACCAACGATGCACACTTGAAAACGAAGACTGTAAGCCAAAAGGGAAAATCAGCTTGACTTCGCAAGGAACTTACAGAGTTCTGACGTGTGGTAAGTGGAAAAGAGCAAGCAGGACAGAGAACTTCAGAGGTGTGAGCACCATTTAAAACCTCCGACAGGGGAGCCTCTCCCTTCTTTAGAGACTTGCAACACAGGATCATTTTTCTCAGGACTGTCTATATTTTATTTATTTATGGGTAGGTTATATTTTTTTCAAAAACTATTGTCTATCCTTCAAGTATGGTATCTGTTCCCATTTATTCTGTGCCTTTCACTACCATGTTGGGAAAAATAATTCCTTTTTAGATTTGCTCTTCTACGCGTATCTCCTCAGCTCCTGGCTTCTGCATTTTTGTCAAGATAGGATAAGCTTCCCCCACTAAACGCACCCCTTGGCAAACAAACGAAAGTGTTCCTAAAGCAAAGGCATTCAAGGACAAACAGAAGGACAATGTCTACAAGTCAGCGAGCACACCCGGGCGAGCTGCAGGCCCGGGTCAGCGCCCAGAAGGGGTCGCTGTTGGTGTCACTATTAGCAAATACATGCCTGGACCACAGAAGGCTTTCAGTAAAGATGATTGATTCTGTCTTCCTCTGGGCACACAGCATTATTAATACCTTAAAGAGTACTTCTTATATTAAAGCATAGTCCATTTGATATGCACGCGTGCATTTGCCCCCAAACGACGGGGAGCTTCTCGAAAGCGAAGAGGTTGGCAGTCACTTACTTACTGATGGCACCGAGAACAATGGCAAAGGCGCTCCTATAAACATTTCTGAATGTATTTGGAATCAATAAAACTCATTCGGTTCAGAATCAAAGAAGGCAAATTATGACTCTACCCCCAAACCAAAGACAAATGGGCAAAATAGTTATGAGATTAAGAAAAAAATATTATGAGTCATCTTGTTAACACTGACTAAACATTTTATAACACCCTCCTAGTCAAGTTTCACATGATTATAAAATAGCAAAAATGAACACCATAAAACTTAGGGGAAGAAGGCTAACGCATGAGTACGCCCCCACATAAACACAGTCAGCTAATCTCTGACAAAAGAACAAAAGAAATGCCATGGAGAGAAGAGTCTTTGCAACAAATGGAGCTATCACAGAACAACTGGACATCCATGCGCAAAATGAATAAATAAATCTGGGCACAGGTCTTACATCTTCACAAAAATTAACTCAAAATGGACCAAAGACCTAGATGTAAAACACAGAACTATAAAACACCTAGCAGATGACGTAAGAGAAGATCTCGATGACCGTGGGCACGGCGATGTGCTTTTAGACTCAACACCGAAGTCAAAATTCATGGAAGAAATAAATGACGGCGAGACTTCATAAAAATTAAAGATGTCTGCTCTGTGAAAGACAGTGTCAAGAGAATGAGAGAAGCCACAGACTGGGAGAGAAAAATTTTAAAGACGTTTCACAATATATACAAAGAACTCTTAAAATAATAAAATAAAGAACAACCCAATATAAAAACATGGTCTTTACCCAAAGAAGCTGAGAGCTTACATCCACAGGAAAACCTCCACGTGAATGTTCACAGCAGCTGCATAGATAAATGAACTGTGGCATGTCCAGTCAATGGGCTATTATTCTTCACTGAAAAGAAACGAGCTATAAAGCCATGAAAAAACACGGAGGACCCTTACATGCATCTCACTAAGTGAAGAAGCCGACATGAAAAGACCATGTAGTGACCAATGCCAACTATGTAACATTCTGGGAACGACGGAACTACGGAGACGGTGAAAAGACGAGTGTTAGGGGCTGAACAGGCGGAGCGCAGGGGACTTTCAGGGCAGGAGAAATGCTCTGAATGGCATGACAATGATGGATCGATGAACACATACCCTTACACACGTGTCCCCATCTATGGAACGGGCACCACCAAGAGCGAACCCCTAAGGTAAACTGCGGATGGTTGGTGCTCCTGATGTGCCGGCACAGGCTCGTCACCTGTAACACACCTGACAAAGGGGAAGGCCGCGCATGTAAAAGGGGCAGGAGGCCCACGGGAAACCTCTACGCCTTCCTCTCAAGTTTGCTGTGAACCTAAAGCTGCTCTAAGACACTGGAGTCTCAAAAAATACGCAACTATCCAGTCTCCACGGGAACAGGGGCTTCGGAAACGCAGTGTCTCCCAGGACGCAGGCTTCCCGGAAGCATGTGCGTCCCCTACATTCATCTGACGTCGGAGCGTGTGAATTGTCAACTGGTCTGAACTGATATGTGCTGGAAGGGACACCGGATTTCAAAAAGTACTTAATATATTTTACATTAATTAGAGGGTGAAATGACCATGTTTGAGACCATCTCACCTATTTGGTCTTACTTTTTAAAAAGCGGGTCACTAGAAAATTTCACATCGCAAACCTGGTTCACATCACAGGTCTACTGGGTAAGACTGACGCAGAGGCCGCCTCTCCGGGTTCCACGGGTGGAAACCGAGGCGGGGAGCGGGGAGCAGCCCTTCCGAGAGAGCACGCGTGCCCTGCAGACCTAACCGCGTGCCTGCAGGGCTGTCGGAAGGGCTGGCACCGGGCGCAGCCCGAGGAGGGCAGACGCAGAGAAGTGAGCTCAGGCACCGCCCCAGTTCCAGCAACGGGAGAGCGACTGTGATCCCCGTCTACTTGACCCTCCTCTCTCTTCCCTTCTCCTCACTGGGGACGATGACATGTTAGTCATTGCTCTTCCCAACCAAATCCCAAAGATATCCCAGAAATATTTTTCTTCCCACAAAAGCAGCACGAACAAAAAATTCAGGGACAAGCACCCAGCAGAGGTAGTGGTCCTCTCCAGGCTTTGGGAGCACAGGTCTCAAACAGCCCTACGCTGATTTCAAGGGCGAGAGCCCCTGAGGGTGCATTTCGGCCACATCACACGTGGGCACGATGGTGAACTTCCCCAGGAAAGAGGTTTCCGAGACACGTGGCATTTCACAGCAAAAGGGCAGTGACGGCAGCCACGGAGGCGCTGCACCCGTGGGGACCCAGGGCTTCCGTGGGAAGAGGGAGTCAGGGAGGCGGCGTGACGCCAGACAGGGTCAGGTACAGCCCACTGGGCTCAGAGAGGAGCAGGACGAATGGCAATGCTGCCCTTCCTCTGTGGTGGACAGAACTGGGAACGGGGTTCTAACACCTCGTTCTGGGTGACCAACCATCGCAAGGCGGGCGACTGGCTCAAGTTTCTAACTTGCATGGCTATGGAGCGGGTGCTAATATAATTTTATTTCTCCTATTGTTCTTTCCGAGTTATAAAAAATGAGATGCATGAAAAACCTGCAGGGGGATTGATCTGACTCCAGATTTGCTGAAGAAGGTGTGTTCTGCTGAAGGAACATGCTATTATCCCGACACCTAAATCAGCCCACTCTGGCTGGGACAGAGCATAAACCACGAAAAATAATCTCTGCCTCTCATCTTCATTGAATTGATGATTTTTTTTTTTTTTTTTGATGTAATTGAACTTTAAACTGAAAGGGCAAGAGGATTTGGATTTTATGATGGCAATTTCTCCCAGAGAATTTAATAATGGGAATTTAGATTTGGGCCATTTTAAAGTTGCTGACCTGTAACACTTGGCATATTTTGTACTCCCATTTAAGCTCATGGCTTCACTTCTGATGAGTTTTAATTAGAACCCCAATTGAGTAAAATTTCAGGTAGGAAACAGAAGACAGTGAATTTCTAGGCAGGTCTTCTGACGACTTCAGAGCTTTCTGGAAGCAGGCTGAATTGCCACTGCTGACTTTGGGAGGGCACACGACAAGACTTGCAGGTGTGACTGGAACGGCCTTGTGAGGTGGGAGCACCAGGAGCCGGGCCTGACATCCCCTCTCCCCTCGCCGGCGACAGGTTTCGTTATTAAGCCCGATCAGCTAAGGGAACGAAAGCCCACTGCCCGCTCCCCACCTTTCCGTCATGGGAGACACTTTCGCTCCCGTCAACAGAAGACCGCAGGACGGACACCTCCAGCATCTGCCCCTCCCCTGCAGGATGAGATGAGCACGGACCAAAGGCCACGTGCGGGGCTTCTCCCCGCCGGCCCCCGCCTGTGCAGTGTGCCCTCGTCCTTGCCTGCCTTACAGAATCACTTTCTGCAGCCACCCTAACGCGTCAGTGACTGTGAAAGGGCCACTGGTCCCATCTCCAGGGCCAGCTCTTGTGACAGCAGTCACTTACATTTACTTCTTGTTGACACTTACGTTCGTCTTTCTAAAATTTACGAGCGTGGGAAGGACTATGGTTAAGCATCGCCCTTAAGCCCCCCTATAAAAACCGCCTCTTCTCCGGTCTGACATTCTGGCCTGGAACGGAGCCGAGGGCACAAGGTAGAAGGAGGGAGGGTCTCTTAGGAACCGCACCCCTACCCCGAGCCCCACTTTTCTTATGTGTCCCTCCTGGAGAAACCGCTGCTAAGCCTCATGAACAATAAACGGTAAACCTGTAGAGAGATCAAATATATTGTGCAGCTCGTAAATTTAAAGGGTGGTATCATGACCTTATCATGCACATGTTCCATCCTACTTTTGCAAATATTTATAACACTTCGACATCTGGATATCTGATTAGAAATCAAGCTATTTTAAGGAACTTAAGACAGTCCTTTAGGCACTTACCAGCATACACCTGCACTGTTTTTGTTTGTATTATAAACACTTAGGAAACTGAAGTGACCCTTTCACGTGGGCGCGACAGGCTGCAGCGGCAGGGAAACAATGGCCTATGGCCGTGGTTCTCAGGCTGAGGCCCCCAGAGCACGAGTCCTAGGCTCTTCCATAGGGTTTGCAAGATCGAAGTTATTTCTATGACATTGAATTATTTTTTATAATTTATCTTTTTTTCACTGCATGGACATTGACATAATAGTTCAAAGAAACACAGATAAAAGTGTCGGAACTTAAATCAAGGGAGTGGTATCAGACTTCACTCCACTGCACAGTCACTAAAGCATGTTCTTGAAAAAGGAGTCAAAATTATCACCTTGATCGAATCTCAACCCCTGAGTGCACGTTTTAAATATTCTGTGTGAAGAACTGAGATACGCAAATAACGCACTTCACTGCACAGAGAAGCACAGGAAGGACAGGCCTCGGAGTGACCGATCGAATTATGAGCTAAAGTAGCTGCCCTCTGCAGGCAGCACTGTGTTTGCTCGAAAGAACAACTAACAGACCAACTGGTTACTCTGACTTGGGTCTCTGGCAGACACTCCCTCCAAAGTGAACAAAGTGAGCCTGTCACTTCAATAAAACAACTCGTTATATTTATTGTCAATAATAAAATTTGAGCTTGCAAGCGAAAAATTGGAATTTTGGTGAACTTGCGTCCATCCCTGTGAGCCTGACAGCGTCCCCATACTTAAAGACTCATCTGCTGAGGTGGTGTTCGCACTGAAGCTTGTGACCTCGCTGATAGGATATAAGGCAACAGGTCAACCTCCGGATGCGCTCCGTAGCTCCGCAGGCGCCTGCTTTCCAAATGCCTAATGGGTTCTAGTCCAAACCAGACACAAGAACGAGATCCATTCAAACTGTAATCTAGACCAGCAGGCCTCACCCACTGCACCACGAGAATTTCTAAAGCATGCAATACCTTTTGAGTCAGGGGGCACCGATCTCTTTTCCTTTTGATCGTCAAACAAAAAAAATTTTTTTAAATGACAACAGTCAACACAATAGCCATCCAGTGAGAATACATCATAATTACACCGATGTTTTAAAATCAGGTTGGCAAAAAATACAGTTTTTGGTGTGCTGCAGAATTTTAGTAATTAGCTTATGTGTGTCCTGAGAGGAAAAAGGTTGAAGATCGCTGGTCTAGATGGATGGTCTTCATGTAAAGAGTACAGGGAGTTCAGTGACATGGTTTCAGACTCTCCATTACTGGTCTTTGGGTATCTATCATTTGCAGTGATTTCGTTAGTACCCAATAAGAGTACCTGAAATTAATTACAGTCTATTAAAGTGCTGCCTCCTTTTCCAACCCAGTATCTGTGGAAGGCTATATTTTCTTCATTTACTTCAATCAAAACAATAAAGACATGTTCTATTAGGCCAGACATATAAAATAAAAAGACGTCGACATTTCATTAAATATTTTTCTTTTGGAAGTATTCTTATTTTCCATTAAAATATGCTATTCATGTCAACCTACTGTTTAATGGGTCTATAGTTTTAAATTAATTAAACAAATATTTCTATAATTTCCTGGTTTTCATTTCTAGTATGACAAATAGGAATGGATATAAACTTAATAAATAAAAGTTCTTTAGGGTCCCCAATAATTTTTAAGAATGTTAAGGCATCCAGAGATCCAAAGTTTTAAGAATCACCAATCTGTGATAATAATTACTGATTTAAATAACTACTCAAAGGGTACCTGCTTCTACTGTGCTAGGAACTAGAACACTAGAAATAAAGATACCATTCCCACCCTCGAAGAATTTCATTAAAATTCTCCATATTAATAATTTTCCTGTAAACCAACTTTAAGTTTCTTAGGGGAATGTCTTTTGCATCTTAATGTCACCAATGGCGATCACTATTATACATGTCACCTAAATAAGGCCTAAGTACTCAACGATTCAATCTGAATCTACGTGACATGCATTTGACTGATGCATCAGACAGTCGTGGATCTTGTCACGCAATTTTGTGATGTGCGCTATCTGCACACGTCGACACGGGTCTCAGACACCGACGGCTCCTGGTGGTGAAACAACGTGCTGCCCCCCCTCAGTTAAAAGATGACATTGGCCCTGAGACGACACAGAGGCACACCTACAGTGCAGCCCTCGGAATGGCGCAGACTCAGGAAGTAAATGTAATATTTAAGTCATGTCATGGTTTTTAAGATAAATTTATTCTTCCAGATTTATATGTCAGACAGTCTGGATAATAGGATAAGGTAGAAGATAGTCACTTATTTCAAGAATTTGAACTGTCATAATATGAAAATAATTTTCCTGATGCTGTTACCAGAGCTCCAGAAGGCAACGCCAAAAAGTAGAAATTATAAGGAGCCCAAAGAAAAGATGCCATCCATATATATATATATATGGGATAGTAGCTTAATTATCAATAGAAATGATGCTTGAAGGTCAGAGGTCACGTCTTTTTCTGCTCTAATCCAAAGGAGACAGGGTATTTCCATCAGAAACAGCGGGAGCTGAAACGGAGGCTGCGGGGAGGGGGCGGGGGAGAAACGCCCACCCAGGCCAGGATGAAAGGCACCTGACGGGCTACCAGAGGCCTCTTCCAGTTCTGTGACTCCCGGGGTTTTCCAAGAAGGACCCCAGACAAGCTCTGGGCGGCAGTTAATCAGCAGAGGGGTACCTTCGCCGCCCCGCCTCATGCACGCAGCGCTGCCAGCAACGGCGAGGGAGGAAGCGGCTGGCCTCGCACGCGAGCCCCGCAAGAGCCACGCCGGGTCTGAGCCACGCAAATGGGGATCGAGGTGCACTTTGCCCATTTTCCTGCACTTCTAACCTGCTACCTTCTCTGTCCCTTCTACAACAAAGTTACTAATTAGTGAACTGAGAGAGCAGTAGGAAAGTGACTGAACCAAAAGAAACAATGCAGAATCAGAGCAAACGCACTTAAAGCAAGTTTCCTGACACCCCAGTCCTCTTCTCTCTTGGGCAGCCTGGTGTCCCTTCCTTGCAGGACAAGAAACCTGAAAGCCTGTCCCGGGACTGCAGCCTGCGTCCAGTGGGAACCCGGAGATGTGTCTCATTTAAATCTTGTGCGAGAAGGCTTAATTCTAGAATCAGTTCACCAGTTCTTCTCACAGCTTGGTTCTGAAACCAATGGGCGTGTACATCTGAAAACTGCACACCACGGATGAGTAGTACATACGCTTACTTCACATTTTTAGCATCACGTGCAGGCTGTGGGAACATCTGGTGTTTTGCAAATCTGGCGAGATCCAGCTGCATTTCCAGTTCCAGGTGTGTCCGCCGACATGTGTGAGCTGTTCTGCAACCTGGATTTCAGACTCTTTCTCTCTACCACCCCCGCCCCGTACAACAGCACTCACTGTGTGATTCCAAACATGCACTGTATCTAAACTTTATCCTTTTCCTCTCTGAATGGAAAAATTAAAAGCTTGCCAATTAAGAAAGTGAGGAAAAAACACAAAGCTGGAGCGAAGACGTAAAGTTAGTCGCAGGTGTTATCTGTCTCCCTTTCCTGCGGCTGAACCTGACGCTGCGGCAATGCCCTCGCTTGAGGACGCGCCCCCCGAACTGAGAGAGAGCGACACCCTCCTGAACCGCCCGATCCTTGCTGGGTCAGCACCGCCTCTCCTCCTCAGGAAGCACGCGAACACGCGCACAACCACATCTGTCACGCATTCTCAGGTGCCTGGAGGACATCTTAAAGGTGTAAGGTTAAGAAACTAAGGCGACGAGAATGGGCTGTAAATATAGAACATCATAAATAACAAGCAAAACTCTAAGTGGACTCTATATCCAATTCTGAAATTTAATCGTGAGTAAATAATTGCCGTTGGAAAGTCTAGAACCTCTGACCACCTCCACACACATGTCCGCAATCAGCGCGTGGCCGTGGCTGGTCATGCTAGGCTTGGTTCTTGCCCTCATATAAGCACTTAGAACCTCCTTCAGCCGAGGGGAAGGAAGGCCCCTCCATCACCCTGGCTGGTCGGTGGGTCTCACTCCAGCCAGGCCACAGGTCCTAACTCTGGAGCCATTTCCTGGGATTCCCAATCCCCACCTGGTTCAGTCTCTTCCCTCCAATCTCTACATCCTGCATTGCTAATACTTATTTGGATTTTGAACCTCTTCTCAGCCTTGGAGACTGAAACCGATGTTTGCAGGACTCCTGTCTTTTCCCACACGTGGCCAGGATCCTGCCCGGCCTTCCTCGATTAGACTCGGCCCTGCCCTGGGCCCACGCCATGACAGGCTGCCCGCTGGGACTGAAAACGCTCGGGGCCCCTGCTCTCCCACAGATCCTAGAACCGTTCCAGGTTCCTTGACTCTATCTGCTTGCTCTATGACTTCTTAGATGAAGCGCAGCTCAGTGGGTAAGAGCAAAGGCCCTATTTGGAATAAGCCTTCTTGAGTCCAACTTGTGGCTCCTCTATTACCACAGTAACTTGGTTGAACTCGCCTAGTAAAACCAGAATAATAATGTTATCTAGTTCACAGATTACTCAGCCACAGCCTCTGCCTCAAAGAGGCAGCAACCCAACAGAAATTCCTGAGGCTGAACCACAGAATCGGTGAATGGCAGGTTCAAAGTTCAAAGTCAGGTTTATATGACAACGGATCTGTGCTCTTTTCAAATATATCATGCTACTTCCCTGTAAAATCATCTTTATTTTCTTCTTAAAAAAAAACCCACAAAAATAATTACCTCCTTTTTATAGCAGCGGCTGTAAAACTTAAAACCAAGTTATTAACTAAATTATTTGATGTACACTAATAAGGAACTGAAGCCAAAGGTTATCCAGTAAGCTAGTTAAAATTAGCATTTCCCAGAGCTGTCTGAACCTCTACCTGTGCCAACTTCCAAGCGAATGCCTTGAATTCCTAGCCTTTACACTCAGTTCTCAGGATAATATTAGCCATAACAAACTTCTTGGGACAGGGTACTAGGCAGACGTGCGAACCTGGGGGAATGAGACAGCAGGCAGCGTTTCAGTCCCCTCTCCTCGGCTGCCAGGTGACATCACTGTCACATAAACTGTTCTCATTCTACTAACAATGGCTGGACTTCCTCAGGACAGACCTCACATACTCCGTGGTATTCATGTGAAATTTCCTAAGGGCTCACTTTTAATCAGAGCTAAGCGGTTAGCCTGGCTAAATGCATGTGATGAGGGATGGGCACCACAGGTTCTTACCACGTGTCACAGGGAAAGTTCAGGATGAAGCCTTTATATAAAATAACATGTTACAAGAACACGTATAAAACGTACATGTAAATTAGAACAGTCAAGTCCGATTGAGACTATTTACACAGCTGCGACAGAGGAAAGTGATTTCCTAATTAACACACCTCATGCCTAGCAAAAACCTGATATGCCACCGTGTTCATATTCCGCATTTCGAGAAAGGAAATAAAAATAAAATCGACAGAAAGGAAGAAGAACTTTCATTTCTCCTAAAGTGTTCAGTCTGCTAATACTTTCAACTGTCCCTCGGTTACCTTGGTCACAGCTTGGGGAGAAAACGTGACTGCGTCCACCACAGTGATGAGGTCTGCGGGGCGGAGGCGGTCGAAGTACTTCGCGCAGACCTCAAAGGCACTCAGCCACTCGGGCGTGCACTCCGGGACTTGCTTGATGAGGTGAGGGTCCCCGGCCCAGAACAACTTCTGCAGCCAGACGGTGTACAGGGAGCTGGGCGCGAGCGTCCGCCCATCCTGGTCAGGGATTTGGGGCACCAGCTTAGAGATAGACAGGATATTCTGGCTTGACAGAACTGGCCCCAGCGCTTCCAGGGGGTTCGTGTGCCCCTCGGTCAGCCTTTTGTAGTCGAGGCCTGATGGAAAGAGAAGAGAGGAGTTCTCGCCAACACAGACGGACAGCGGCTTCCAACACACACAGCCCTCTCTATGTGGCTGAGGGCAAAGACTGACCCGCCCGTTTAGTTACAGCAAACCACGTAGTTGTCCCTTAGACCAGAAGACCTGAGTTCTAGGCCCAGCCCGCCACTTAAACCAACCCTGCAGTCCTGGACACGTCACGCGCTCCGTGAGCCTCGGCCGCCTCCCGTGTGCACGGGAGAGGGCACCGTGTCCTTGCTCCCTCAGGCCCCTGGGGGCCCCAGGGCTTTCGGCAACAACTGCCCTCATGGACCTGCATTACGGCCACGGGTCACGCATCTGGCATCTCGTCAACTGCTGGAAGGCAGAGCCGCACAGGACGCCTTGTCCTCTGTGTGCACCCCAGGGTCTAATCCGGACACTTGCTAAACCACTGACAAACTAAGTTCTCATAATCGTTAGGAATACTAAAAAAACAGATTTGAAAATGCCTCGTAAATTATAAATTATCATAGTGACTCGAGGGATAGTAACGTGTTTCATTCCTTTGTTACGAGCGTAAAGACACACAAACAACGTTCCAGTGATTTCCACAATGTCTCAAAGATGTGAAGGCGCTAACTTAATGGGCTCCCCATGTGCTTTCAACGCAGAGGCTCCACTGAAGCCTAGTTCTGCCAAGTTGCCTGCTGTAAAGTGTCTCGGCCTTGATGTTCATGTAAATAAAATAGAACCGATGGAAGCAGAAAAAAAGATAACAAAAAAACAGAGCTCTAGAGTGAAAAGCATCGGATTTTGGTACCCTGTCTACTGTAAGCCGCTGTGTGAGTTTCAACAGGTTTCTTAGTTTCTCTGTATGCAGTTCCCCCAACCATAACTGAAGGCGCCGATAAGACAGAAACCAAAGACCAATGAGCATCAAAATCCTAGAGTTTCAGATCTATGTCAGTCATGGTGCACGGCCATGGCTATGCACCAAAAAAAATTAATCCCTAGATTTAATTTCAGAAAAGATACCAAGCAGGGGAATGATCCTCTTACCTGATGCAACAACTTTAAATTTCTTCAGCAGCCGGATGTGGGTTTCTGGTTTGATGGTGTAGGTCCCCAAATCTGCACAGCCACAGCTCTCCAGAAGGGTGAAATAGTACAGCAGCCTCTCGTGGTCAAAGCCACCGATAGTGGGGTAAATGTACTTGACCATGCGCTTGTGAAAGGCTTTGGGATCAGTCTTCAAAGTCTCAAACAGATGCAGAGCGTGGGCTCGGTGTTCAATCTCTGCTGTGGACAAACTGCAATTAGGAGAAGAAAAACAAAGTGTTAAATTTGGTTCCTTTATTAAACAAAAAATTATTATTTTTTAAATCCAGGAAGAAAGTCTACTTCTTACAAGTCCCTCCCATTTGCCTAATCCAAGACAGTAAACCACAAAGATGCATGTATTCTATATAAAAGAAGGCAAACGTGTTCAATGTCTGTGATGTACCATCCAATTTGGATGTGACTTCCTTGGGTCTATAGCCTCTACTTCTGGCTCCTGCAGTTGGGACCGTTGCCCAGGGCTTACTGACTAGGATAGGGACCCAGATCTGTTGGCTTCCACTATGCACTATTTATTCATGTCACGAGAATAATTCAAAATGGGAGCTTCGTTATAGAAATACAGACAACCTTATTATCTCAGGAATCTGTGAGGGGAAGACATAACCCCAACTTTTGGGCATAACTATTACATCCAAGAGCCTTGAACTGACACTGGAGAGACCCAGAATTGATACAAAGTTCCAAAAACATTAAAATCAGCAAGCACAGGTACACGCACTTCCACCTGAATTACCTGTAGTAATGAAAGCCACTTAAATAAAATACATCTTATTCCTTTCACGTTGACTTGGATGTCTTTACAATATAATACACACGTTACATGAGGAGTTGCGTTCGGTTGATGAGTTTGTAGCTGGAGGGGTTAAGGGGAGGGCTTAATTCTGGTCTGTGCCTCTCCCTGCACAGAACCCAGAGCCCCAGCACCCAGTGCCGTCCCAGCACCCAGTGCAGGGTGGATCAGGCAGCCCTCTGCTCTGACAGAGGTAGGCTCTGAGCAGCAGCAGTGGGAGAATCTGAGCGGGCGAGTGAGTCCTCCCGCAGCACCCACATGGGATGTCACACAGTTTCAAAGCAACCCTTCAAAATGGATACCCTGTTTACTAGAATCCCCACGTTTAGAAAGTGCCAGGACATGTCTTTGGTTTATGTAAATAAAGTTAATACAAATTATGTTTTAAAATTTTTATGTGTGGTAGTACTTAGGATAGTAGCATCAATCTATAAAGTCAAAATATCAAGTGGTTTAAAAATGCTCTTCTAACTTTCATGTCAAGAGAAATGTTCTTTTTCTATTAACACATAATCAAACATTTGCAAAAATAAACTGACCTATAAAAATGTCCCTGATCTACAAAAACTTCCTTGTCTGTCTCCGCTGAGTATCCTTCTGTTCTGGTCCTCACAGCACACCTGAACTACGCATTACCTTGTCTGTCCCCCTCACCAGACTCCATGCCACTTGACAGCAAAGATGATGTTCTCTATCAGTAGACTCTCAGCACCGAGCACCAGTATGCACTACAAGAGCACCCTCACTACACGTCTGACATGCGCCACAGCGACGGGGGGATGAACAAAACCAGTGTCCCCTTGGGAATCGCTGTGCTCGACGCTGGGAGGGTATAAAGATTGATCACATCAAGCGCTCACCCGGCAGCTTGAAAATCTAGTTGAGTGATAAATACTCAGAATTAAAACAACAGTGAGAAACAACAGCGTAGGCTCACAAACAGCACGCAATGATATTCCAATCAAGAGCAGGGTCCCTGAAGCTTTCACTTCGAAAACAGCAGAAGTCAGTAACTGAAGGGTTAATGAAAGAAGTCCTTGAGCTTGGCACTGCAGAAAGGAGTGAAGCAAAAACGATAAGACCAAAGCATCGAGACGATAACGCACAGGCCTGTCCAAGAAACACTGAGTGTAACGGATGGCTGGTCAGAAAATATTCCGGATACTATCACTATTCAAAATACGCAATGTCATCTGTGAAAGATTCTGTATACACAGAGCTCTATGGAAGTGACTCAGAATTTCTGATTCGCTTTCATAATTTGCAAACTGTAGTCTGAACACGATGTAGTGAAGAAGTAAATAATAAACCATGCAGCCCTATTGATATGAATCGTTTTGACAGAGCTTTGCAGGCAGAACAACATGTCCAGTGGAGGGGGAAAAAAAAAGCTTGCACGTACTACGCTGGTTACTGGGGCAGACGAGTTAAATCTAGGTAACTACCGACCAAGAGATGAGAGGTCGGAGAGGTGGAGTGACTTGCCTAAGACCACGCGCGTCCAGATCCGACTGGACTCAGTGTGGCTTTGTGGACCTCGTCACAAAGCTGCCGTTGCCTGATGAGGTCACGTGCCCGCAGTAACAATGATTTCAAACACAGGATTCTCTCTGTAATAGATGTTAGTTCTCTGCCCCAGAGCAACCATCTGAAAGAGGTTTCCCATCATCCTTCATTCCTAGCAACCTGAGGAACCACGTACTCAAGCCAGACTCAGCTACAGAATGGACAGCGACTAAATCCTAACATCTGTGTCTGACTTGATTCTGAACACAGTCTCTCAATCAACTTCACCTCCTCTCCCACCCAGTCCACTTGCTCTTCTGCACCTACAACTCCGTTTGCCAATGTGCAATTTTACCCAATTATCTTGTCAAGAGATGCTGGAATACCTTTACTGACACATGATAAATACCAAAATCTCCCTCTTCAGTAAATTACAACGTGCTAAGATCTTTTATAGATGCCAGTAATCAATAACCCATTCTAATAGTTTCCATTGAAAGAAGCTGCTTTCTTCCCTTTGGAAAAAGAAATGAAATGTCTGCTTAGAAAACAATTCCAAAGAACCCACATTCAAGAAAGGAGGAAGAAATATCATGAAACCACTGTGGACTTTTCACTAATCAAATTACTAATCACCCTTGGAAACTGTTTAAGTGCTTCTGCTTGAACCAAGATTTAGCTAGCTATAAAGCAGCTTGCATGTTTACACAATGCACATTTAACTCTCAGAGATTAACTGCGGGAAGAAATTAGCAGGAGTTGTACTCCCAGCACAAGGAGTAAGTTACTAGCACGAAGTCCATGATCAGCGTGTTCTGTGAGGGCTTCACGGTGTCAATCACCCAAAATTCGAGAGCAGGATGTACTGAAAGGGCTTATATTCGCACAGCAAACACATTTATTTAAATGCACATTTCTTTACCCAGTCTGAGACTGAGTAAGAGCGCAATCCCATCAGCTGGTAAAGGAGTACTTAGGAGGGGAGAGGAAGGAGGAAGGCAGGAGAGAAGGAGGGGGCTGCGAGGGAAGGCTGGAGAGAGAACAGGGGGACAGGGGAGGGGTTCCTGGGCTCAGACGCAGTAACATCTAGGCATCTCCCCCAAAGACTAATCCCAAACACTCGAAGAGACATGACTCCAAACTAACAACCTCGATCCAGGGTGAGCAGGCGCCACCACCAGTCCCCAGTTTCAAGGACGCGGACCCGTGGGAAACAAGGGGAGTGTCACACGAGGGCCTCGGGATGAACAGGCCTGGCCCCCCGATCTGTGCTGCTGCGGGGCAGCCCACCATGGGACTATGCGGGGGAGCGCAGTCAAAGTCATCAGGGCATTTTTCAGTTTTGCCCACATTTTGGCCACGAGTCTTCGTACAGTGAAAAATGGAATTTAACTTTTCGAGGTCACCTAGACAGTTGACGAGAGAATCGCTAATGAGTGTCCCAGGCTATTTCTTGTCACACAAATACTCGGTGATGTCCTCTGTGGAAGGTTCCTGTGAACAGAGTGGTGACATGACAGCCATGGGAACAGCTTCGTCCCCTCTTCCAGAAGAACAGCCCTGACCCTTAAGCCTTGTAATTTCTCATAAAATGTCAATTCTGATTGGTTTACATAACCTCATGTTACCTCTTGAACAAAAAAAATATCTTGAGACACCATGGCACAGAAATGGCAATAGCATTTCTGAGCACTTATTATACACTAAGCACTATGTCACCTCATTTATTCTTACAAAGCAGATGGAATTGATATCCTGACTTGAAAAAAAACTGTTCAAAACTCAGCTGCGCAATATTAGGCTAATAGTGTTCATAGGATACCTCTAAGCCTGCTCTGTTTCCAGAATTAATAACAGCAGCTACTTTTCTTCTTCTGAGCGCCTACTACATGTCAGGTATTTTGCGTAAATCTCTTAAATCTCACAGCAGTTCTACAAAATGGGTAAGAACAGCCTCTTTTCAGAGAAGGAAGCTTCCGCACAGAGGGATAAAGCCACCTGTTCACCTGGAACGCAGGAGAAGGAAGTCAGAGAGCCCGGGCCAGAGCCAGACTGGCCAGGTTCAAAGCCTGAGCACTTCCCCCCGACGGCGCCGGCCGAAACACACCCTCTGGCTGGCGTTTGGGCCACGGCCTGGAGCTGCGGAGCTGGGGAAGGAATCGCTTCCATCTTGGTAACGGCAGTAACTAGCTCTTCCGTGTTCAGGATTGGGAGATTTCGTCTTACGTGCAATACAAACCGTAACCTGGTCCTCTTTTCCCCTTCGGCCAAAAGAAAGATCAAACCCAAATACACAGCTCAGTTCGAACAACCACGTTAAGACCTGCGACCTGAATGTCTGCATTCAACCTTCCTACTCCAACGTGGATTTCTCCTGGTCGTGAATGTTACTTACTCTCATTTTCCATATTGGGACATACATTTAATGAGCCAGCCTACCTTAAATCCCCTCTCCATACACTAATCATTCTCACAGGAACTTCTCAATGAAGCCAGGCCTCTTCAAGGGAGGGGGTGGCAGGGAGGGGGTGGCAGGGAGGGGATGGCAGGGAGGGGGTGGCAGGGAGGGGATGGCAGGGAGGGGTTAGCAGGGAGGGGGTAGCAGGGAGGGGGTGGCAGGGAGGGGGTGGCAGGGAGGGGATGGCAGGGAGGGGGTGGCAGGGAGGGGGGTAGCAGGGAGGGGGTGGCAGGGAGGGGGTGGCAGGGAGGGGGTGGCAGGGAGGGGGTGGCAGGGAGGGGATTGCAGGGAGGGGGTGGCAGGGAGGGGGTGGCAGGGAGGGCTAGAATTCCAAATTCCTGACCACGTGCAATCCAGATGCAAGCCTGCTTATGAGCAACAGCCACCTCAGGAATGAATCCTGTCTCGTTCAGAACAGGGAAGAGGCATCATACTCACTCAGCTCTCCGGAGCTCTAAGCTGCTCTCACCCGCCCTTGGCCCTGAGACCAACAGCATTCTCCCAGCGAACACAAGGCGGCAGGAGTAACAGCTCAGCCGTGCCGTCGGGGTCCCCGGGACCGAGGCCCTGACCCTGGGTCTGAGCGAACCACTGCGAACGAACCCACAGAGCAGGCGACAGACAGCATCAGGGTCGCCCCCGCCCACGCAGTCACGTGGGCGGGCACCTTGGTGACTAGCAAGGCTAGTGCAGGACATGGCTTTCCGACCTGCCGTTTAAAGCCGGAGAGACGAGACGGTGCGTGGTGCCACGGCTGTCGGCCAAGGGCACTCTGGCTCCTGCTCGGTTCTCCTCTGTTCGGGGTGCCCCAGCCACGTGGTTGCGCTGACTGACTCACAGACGCCGGAACCTGCTCCCTCTGCCCGGAACGCCATTCCTTCCCCTGCCCTTCGGTCGTGAGCTCAGTCCACGTCCAAAGACAGGCCTTCCCTGACTGCTCCTCGTGCATTTCCTGTGGTGTGTTTACGATGACTAGTGACTTATGTTTTTTGGGGTGTGTGTGTGTGTGTGTTGTCTCCCTATCAGAATATAAGCTCTACAAAGGAAAAGATGTATCTACCTTGTTCAGCATTTAAACCTATGCTTGGAACACAAAGATACTATGAAATAATACTGATATTTAAGGGATGAACAAAGAGGACTATTCCATCAGCGAGAAGCATCCTCTGGCATTTCACATGGATCCTGCGTCCAAAACTTCAAGAGATGGAGCAAACAGGATTGACAAGAACAGGAAGAACTGCATGGTCCCCCGGGGCCCCAAGCCACCCGCGTCCCCCAGGTCTTCTCTGACCTCCAGCGCCCTCTCAGGGAAGGACCACGTCCTGGTAACTGAGAAAACAGAGGACTAAGAGGCGCTCAGTGCTACACAGCTGGTGTCACGGGCAGATGTGGACCCTGAAGCATGCTCCAACTACAAAACCCGTGCCCTTGCCGCCGGGCCACACGCACGCTGGTAGTGACCGTTGTCTCTGAGAACCATCCGTGCCCCGAAGAGCCCAGAGATGGAGCCGCTGCTGAGCTGGCACCGAGTGAGAGGCCAGCGCTCGGTCTGGGGAGCTGAGCCTGCCTGTCCGGAGTCGGAGACGTGCCCTCTACTGCGTAATGCTGCCGCCCCCAGGGCTGTCCGAGTGCGCTCATCGGCCCACGTGCTGAGGCAGGGACTCTCCAAATTCAACCAAGAAGAAGGAGAACATAAAATTACAAGGAAATCAACTTGTGGGGGCCGGGATGTCTTTTTAAAGAAATAGTGAAACAAAACCCTAAGGCAAACAAAATTAATTTCCTTGTGACTCTGACTTACTAACTTCCCACTGACACTGATTCAACAAACAGACGTCGAGCGATTTCTATTGCACTAACAAGGCTGATTTCTGACATAAGTGTCAGCAACTCTGATTGAATAACAAGGTAAACTACGGCCTTTTAAGTAAAGACCGGCGCGCACCACACACACTGGCTAAATCAATATTAGGTGTTTTGTCACTCACAAGTAATAATGCCAGGAGGTAATGATTTCCTGTTCTCGAAATTGCTGTGAGTCTGCATAATCACGCTGCCATCAGGTATAATGATATGCCCTGAACAGTCTTGTGTATTATTTAATTGCCTGATAACTTATAATATATTCAGAGACCAGTGAAGCATCCTGTTTGTACAGATATGACACCCTTCTGCGTAAATATGCCAAGAGATTTTTAAATGCCAATCTGCATACCACAAGAAACATTTATTTGAACATATGACTGTGCCCCAAAACAGATACAGTTCAATATTTATCATAGATAACATTATCGCCCGTGTAGCCATTTCATGAATACTTCAAATGCAGATATTGAAATCTGAAAGCAATCATACAAATTCAGGGTGCTAAGTCTGAAGCGTGACGTCCTTCTATCTGCCTCCCCTCCTTTCACCTCCTTCTTCCCACAGCCTCCCCAGCACGAGAGCCCATCTCCCCCGCAGCCTCTCCGCTCCTTCTGTCCCCGCTGCTGGCAGCCCTTCCTCCCCCAGGGACTGGGGACGGTCCTCAAAGTCAGTCTTCAGTCCTCTCTTCTTAATTCTGTATGCGCCCCAAGCACACCCACAGCACGGCTCAGGCGTCATCGTGTGCGCGGGGCTCCACCTTCGCCACCTTCTCCTGGGAATTTAGATCCCTAAGACCCACCGCCTGCTCGACCTTGCCTCGTGGGCACGTCAATGAACTTCTCTATTCCACTGCCTTTTCCTCGCCCTCCCCTCAATACCTTGTCTTTACCTATTATTCCCCGTCTGCCCGAGTGACGTCACCACCCGACAGGCAGACCCAGTGGAAACTGGCAGATGATTCCTGACCCCTCCCTGCGTATCTAATGGATGTTTATGAATCAACTTACTCAGTACTATCAACTTCACCCTCTAGATATCTCTAAAACCCTTTCTCACCGCTCCTTCTGTGCTTTTAAAACCTTACTCCAAACTCTGATCATCTGTCACCCAGTCTATTACTATAACAGCTCTTTTTTTAAGTATATTTTATTGATTATGCTATTACAGTAGTCTCAATTTTTCCCTGTACAACCCCATCCACCTGGTACCCCCTTCCCTCCAGCAATACCCCCACTTAGTTCATGTCCATGGGCCATGCACGTAGGTTCATTGGCTTCTCCATTTCCTACACTATTTTTAACTTCCCCCAATCTCTGTACCTTTTCCCCCATTTCTTCCCCTCCCACCTCCCAGCTGACAACCCTCCAACTGATCTCAATATCTATGATTCCGTTCCTGTTCTAGTTGTTTGCTTAGTTTGTTTTTATTTTGTTTTTGTTTTTTTGATTCAGTTGTTGATAGTTGTGAATTTGTTGTCATTTTAATGCTCATAGTTTTGATATTCTTCCTTTTCTTAAATAAGTCCCTTTGATATTTCATATAATAATGGTTTGGTGATGATGAACTCCTTTAGCTTTACCTTGTCTGGGAAGCACTCTATCTGCCCTTCCATTCTAAATGATAGCCTTGCTGCATAGAGTAGTCTTGGTTGTGGGTCCTTGCTTTTCATTACTTTGAATTCTTCTAGCCAGTCCCTTCTTTCCTGCAGAGTTTCTTTTGAGAAATCAGCTGATAGTCTTATGGGAACTCCTTTGTAGGTAACTTTCTGCTTTTCTCTTACTAATTTTAAGATTCTCTCCCTATCTTTGATCTTTGGTATTTTAATTATGATGGGTCCAACTTGTTTGGGACTCTGTGCTTCATGGACTTGTATGTCTATTTCCTTTGCCAAATTAGGGAAGTTTTCGTTATTTTTTCAAATAAGTTTTCAATTTCTTGCTCTTCCTCTTCTCCTTCTGGCACCCCTATGATTCGGATGTGAGCATTTTTGGAGAGGTCACAGAGTCTTCTTATTCTCTCCTCGCTTTTTTTTTTTTAATTCTTGTTCCTTCATCTGTTCTCATTGAATGTTTATTTCTTCCTTACGTTCCAAATCATGATGTGAACCCCAGCTCCCTTCCCTTCACTGTTGATTCCCTGTGGATTTTTCTTTATTTCACTTAGTGTAGCCTTCATTTCTTCCCTTATGCTTTCGCTATACTCAGTGAGTTCTCTGAGCATCCTTATCATCAATGTTTTAAACTCTGCATCTTATAGGTTGGCTATCTCTGTTTCATTCAGTTGTTTTTCTAGGGTTTCGTTCTGTTCTTTCATTTGAGCCATATTTCTTTGTCTCCTCCATTTGGAAGCCTCCCTGTGTGTATTTGTGTGTATTAGGTAGAGCTGCTTTGACTCCCTGTCTTAGTGCACCTGTTAAGTTGTAAGAAGCAGAACCTTAGGTGACCGCCAGGGAGGGACAACCTGCTTCACTGCTCTGTGGCTCTATATGTGGAGGGAGGGGTCAGAAAGGGGACAACGCTGCTGCCTAGTGGCTGGGGGCTTGCTTGGCACTTGCCCCATTTCCAGTCACTTCACCCATCTCCCATATGTGCCTGGCACCCCTCTAGCTGTTGCTCTGGTGGTGGTTCCCGAGTGGGTGAGTTTGCTAAGTTCTAGGACCATGCGGGCTGTTTAAATGGATTCTCTTGAGAGACAGGCAGTTTATTCTACTGCCCCAACCCCCACTGGATTTTATAGCCAGAAGGTATGGGGCTTTATTTTTCCTGTGCTGAAACCCTGGGCTGCTAGGTCTGGCCTGGGGCTGCAATCACTCCGCAGGTGTCCCTCCCAATTTTAGTCCACAACAGGTGAATGTGGGATCACCTGTTCAGCCGGCCACTGCTGCTACCTCACTACTGCCACACTGCATCCTCTCTGCCCCAGCTCATCTCCTACCTGGATGAATATGGCTCCTTTAAGTTCTTGGTTGTTGGATTTCTAAAGAGTGCAATTTTCTGGCAGTTCTGGGTGTTTTTTGTTTAGAGGTCGTTATCCTTCATATGCTTGTGCAAGGAGGTGAAGCATGTCCACCTACACCTCCATCTTGACTGGCAGCCTCTATAATAGCTCTTTAACCGGTCAAGACATCTCTACCCTGGCCTCCCTAAAACCTTCTTTCAACATAGTAACCAAAATGACCTTATCAGAATGTGAATTGGATCATATTATTTCCTTTTCCTTCCTTTACCCAAATCCTGAAATAGCTTCCTGTCGCTCTCAGGAGGACACCCACGGCCGGTGCCAGGGCCTGCTCGTGGTCTGGCCTCCAGGCTTTCCCGTGGTCTCATCGCACACCAGGCTCCCCTGACGCTCGGGGGCCTCGCCCACACTGTCCACCCGCTGGGCGCTCAGAGGCATCACGTTCCTTCCCGTCAAAGAGTTTTTGCGCCGAACTGCTCAGTCTCCCTAGAAAATGGTTCCCTGCTCTACATGTAGTGCAGTTACTTCAACTCAATACTTAGGTCTCAGCTCAAGAGTTCCCTCGGGAGAGCCTTCCCCAACAACACCCAGTCCCCTGACTGCGGCCCCTACAGGGTGCTTCTCACTGCTTCGGTTTCACATTTGCTGATGTCACTATTCTGTTGTAACCTGTCCCCCGCACTAGCCTACAAGTTCCAAGACAGCTGGGATGCCTGCCTTTGCCCAGTACTGGAATCCCAGTACCTCGTTCCTAGTACAAAAGAGAGTCTCAATAAAAACCTGTGAATGAGTGAATGGAAGTTAAAGTATCTAACTCAGGACTATTATTACTGAGAAAAAAAATGAACAGACTATTACTAGAATATTGGCATATCACTGATGAATAAGGAAAGACTGTGGAAAGACACTGGTCTACTGGAGCTGAAAAGGAAAAGGAAAATTATACTTTACAACGTCACGATCCTTCTAGAATAGACTGAAAAGAAAGACACGGACGTAAACTCACGCAGGAACTGTGTGTGGATGCTTACCCACTGTCGCTGAACAAGAACTCCAAATGGGTCATGAGCACTTCCCAGCGGGATACGCCGTAGCGCTGAGCCAGAGACAGAGCGATGCTGTAGACGTGTTCCTCCAGCGTTCTTCAAGGACGCCCAGCAGCCAGGGGAAGGGAGAGGAGAGAAACACGTTACCCCAATCAGCACGGAGAACGTTCCCCAGGACTGGCCTCCAGCCTTATTAAGGCACGGTCAGCCCAGCCCTTCATAACGCATCCCGTGCAGTGAAGGGAAAGGCCTTCTGGGGGTTCTAATGCTGCTTTTGCCCTGCAGTGCATTGCAGCTGCCCAAGGAACTTTCTAGGCCGGTGGTTTCTCAACTGAGGGTGATTTGTCCTTCAGGGGATATCTGACAATGTCTGCAGACATTTTTTATTGTCACAGGGTGGGAAGAGGCAAAGATGGCCCTCAGCATCCAGTGGGCAGAGGTCAGGGATGCAGCTAGCTATCTAACAAGGCATAGAACAGCCCTCCCTCAATAAAAATCACCCAGGCAAAAATGTACTGATGTTGGAAAATTCTGGTCTAGACACTACAGTCTCCACTCAAAAAACAGTGCAAAGGAAGTGTATTCCTGCCTTAGGGGTAGGTACTGGAGAAAGCACAGTTAGTCACTCAACAAACTTCTGTTTTCCACACTGTACCAGGTATTGTCAGCTGATTAGAATATAAAAACAAACAAGGTTTTTCTTGAGGAACTCAAGGCCCAGTGGAGGATGTGAAATGTTGACCAGTAATTAAATGTGACGAGACTGGAAGATACGTGGGAACAGAGACAGCAGGGTGACCAACTGCACCTGAAGACTGAGGAGTAAACAAGTGCTAGGTAGGGTTAGGTGGCAGAGAGGAGAAGAGACAGACAGGCTTCCAACAGAGGAGGCAGAATGGGGGGGCGGGGGGCAGAGGTGTCACAACTAGGAATGTATAGGGTCCTTAGGTCGTCTGAGAGTCAACAGAGAGCCGGTGGAAGGTATAAACCAGGAAACAGTGTCACCTGTCACTGAATCTGAGCGCCTGCAGGCACAGAAGCAATTCGGATCCGGAGCGCCCACCCTGAGGCCATTTTGGAAAGACTACTGTATAAGACATCTACGTCCCAGAAGGATCTGAGAGGTGAGGATGGAGTTCTCGGTGGGAAGCAGGGTGGACAAAGCCACACAAGCAGGAATGGAACATCTGTCACGATTAAGTAACCCTGCTGAGACAGTCAGACATTTGATCAGCCGAGGGCTGGCGAACACTTTCCGGGAAGGGCCAGGCAGGACGTCTCTCAGCCTTTGCTGCCCTACAGTACTCTCTTTTTTTACTGTTTTTTTATTGTGGTTTTCCTGCAGACGTTTAAAAATGCAGCAACCATCCATTCTCTGCTCATGGACTACAGAAACGAGGCTAAGGGCTGCAGTAAGTCTGTCAGGACATGGGTTATTAGGTCATTGCCAATTAAAAACTATTCCTTAAAATATTTAGTGAGAACCTCCCTCCACATGATGGAATAAAAGTTCCTGCGGAACAGGGACCATTAGCAATTCATTTTTCCCATCTCGGGGGTTAGGCACACTGCCTGGCAGCAGGTACATGCTCCTTAAGTACTGGTATCTTTCGTATTTGATGAAGTGGGAAGAAACCACACTGTATTGTGACCTCCTCTAGGTGACCCTGACTGACCACTGGGAAGGTACTACCCAAAATACACAGACAATAGAAGACAGATACAATACACCTCCCAAAAACAACGATCATTAAAAGGGAGGTACAGTTAATACAAAAATTAATGGTAATACTGTGTACAGCTGAAGACAGAGCTGCAGGACAAGTGGAAGCAGGTTCTTCAAGACTTCTTATGTATGGGACACTGAAATGCCATCTCCACACCAGAACTGCCAGCTCAAAAAACCTATAGACACTGAGACATTTTAAACAAGACATCCAAAGACTGCTGTATATTTTTCTAAGCAATAGGTTATGAAGGAGATTCTATTATATACATTTATCAAAAGTGTATATTTCTCCTCTAGGACATACTTCAAATAGCATATGCCAGCTGCATACTTGGAAAAGAAATAAAGGATTATAAAACCCTAACAAAATGGAATTGATGATATAGAGCATGTCTTATCTTGTAAATTTTTATTCTGCAAAGCAACCCTTTTCTAAGAAAACATGAGCGCAGCACCAAGGATTACAAAATGTCCATGGGACGAATTCACTGGGCTTGGAACTAGGAAGCCCATGTTCAACTTCGGGCTGTGTGACCTTGAACTACTCTTTAAAACTCTCTGATTCTCAGAGTTCTCTTCCAAAAACTAAGAGGTTGGATTAAATGATCTCTTTGGTGCCTCTGAAACTGCACGTTAAATGACTGAAATTATGAACCTCCAGGAGGACAGAGGGGAGAGAAAAGAACATTCCGCCTTTCTTCCCTTAATTGAGTCCAGCTATCGATTATTCCTTCTACCTTTCTTTGACCTCTCTGTTCCCTGACTTGCTCTAAAGAGAATCTGGAGTGTTATAAAATTATTGCAGAGTACCAAGGCTACCTTGCCCCTCTCTCTAAGGTTTAAATAACAATGATGAAAAATGACACACACCACCACCGTATCAGGACTATCCTCGTTACTTTAAAATAACTTCGGGAGAGAAGAATAATCATTAAATGTAGGCACAATTTAACCTCTGCTTCAGAGGCTGAAAGCCTTGGGTGAACTGCAGGCCAGCACTTCCTTGCGTACCCGTCAGGCCGTGCGGGGGAGACCCAGGGTGCGGTGAACCTCTGATGGCCCCAGTATGTGAGAGGTCAAGGTGAAAATCACAGCTGTGATCCTGGCCCCCTAAGCATGGGCCAGTTACTCGAAGACCCCAAACTTTACGTTCTTCAGCTATAAAATGAGGATTACCACCCTTACGTCCCATGGTTACCTTTGAGGATGAACAGATGTTTATATGGCACCTAATCCAGTTCCTGGCCCATGGTGAGCACCTCACAAGTTTTGGGGTTAAAAACAAAACACCTCTGCTTAAGAACCACTGTGGTGGACACACTTTCCCACTTTCTGACATGTAAGTGATGCTCACTGGATCTGAACTCAGCGGATGTAAGAAAAAATGGAGACCAATATTAAAAATTCCGTACGAGCAAAGGAGCTTAGCCCGCTGGCCCCTGGCCTGCACTGCTTTGCCTTCTCACACAAGGGCTTGCTCCTCTCTTGAAAGGAGCACGGGACACGGGGAACGGTAGCTGCTACCGGCCTCGAAGGACAGAGACTGTTATGGCTGGTTGGTCCTGCTTTGTCTCAAAACATGGGAGAGAGGAAGGTGCCCGGAACCCCTCTAGTACTCAATCTGCTGCGTCTATCAACAAATTAAACTGCCATGAACTTGAAAAGTGAGATTTCCATCCAGGAGTAAAAGGCCAACTTGTTTTTAAATTTCTATAGTAAGTGTCACGCTTTTCACCCCTGATTAGACCCTAGTCACCTCTAGCATGGTCATCATCTTGGTCTCCAGCTATCAAAGTCATGGGAAAAAAATTTTTTTTTTAATTGCCATCCTTACTATTTAAATCTGTAGGCTCAAGACGCTGTCCGCATCTACTGATCCGTTTGGGAAGACACCTGCCCCCGCCCCCCGGGATGGGAGGAAGCGGGGGAAAGGAAAGCCGTGTTCAAACCAGTGATGAATGTCAATCATCAAAGGCCTGCGGTGAACAGTCCTGCGAATGCAGCTCACTCCGACGCTGAAACCCACCCCTCTACGAGACAAAAGCCCCCTCACCCCGCCAGGCCGAGGATCGTCTCCCTCTTGTACTGCTCGTCCGCGGCGAAGCGCTGCACGTCCACGCCCCTGCGCAGACCCTGGAGCACCTGCGCCTGCGTCAGGTCCAGCAGCCGCTCGTTGTAGTAGCGCAGCTGCCCGCTCAGCGCGGCCACGTCCTCGGGCCAGGCGTCATGGCCATATCGAGTCACGTGCCTGGTGACCATCAGGATGAGCTCCTTTGGATCCGCCTGTGAGGCACAAGAAAGAAGTTCCAGGAAGAAGAGCATGACTGTTGGGCGGCTGTGTGGCCCTTCACACGGCCGTCCTGGGAGGTCAGCTGCAGGGGGGCTGGGAGCAGGCCTCCGGACCCCCGCTCTGCTCTTCTTCCGTCTTACCAACCCCCACCCACGGGATAAACCAACGTTCTTGCTTTTTCAGCTCCCGTCACCCTGCACCAGGTCTGGTCCCCCTACCGGGTCATCAACAACACGTCACCCCAGAAGGGGCTGCCGCCACGGCCGCCCTGAATAAACTTTCTCTGAAGCACCCACGTGTTCTCAAGCACAGAGCTGCAGCTCAGTAACCCCACTAATTACGCCCAGACAGCCGAGGAGAAGAGCGTTTCCTCTGAGGGGGAAGAATCCGTCCCTCCTGCCGAAATCATAACCGCTTCCAGTTGCAGGAGGAAGCCTCCGCCAGTGTTTACCCCGCTCAGTTTGGGCTCACTACGATATTGTTCTCCAATCCTTCGCAGCTCCTCCAACCAGTGCAAGTATTCAAATGGAACAAAACCCAGACGCTAACAGCTGACAGCAGAGAAAAATAAGTGACTAACTGGGCACATTTATTCATCTTGAAGTTGGTTTGGATGTCAATGAAATAATGTAGCTCAGCCATGATTTCGGAATTACTTTGGGAATCTAATACTTGAACATGAACCCAGTCACTCCCAATTTCCAGCAAAAGGTAGTTGTTGTTGTTGGCAGCCGTCCGTCTCGAGAGACGATGGTGTAGCTTCTTAAGAGTCTATCTGCACCACCGAGAATGGCTGTGCAGTCCGACTCGGGAGTGACACGGTATCTGTCTCCTCCCGTGTTGAATCAACACTGGAGTGTCCTCTCCAGTGAAGCTGAAGCTACAGAGCCTGGGCAGGGTGATATGGAGGGTCTGCTGTTGCCCATGCAGCAGACCCCCCCTCTCTTCGCAGCTGAAGGGTCCAAGGGAAAGACGGAGTCAATAACAGCTTGGCTTCAGGTGCGCCGCAGGAGTTGCCGGTGTTGACTACAACGTCAAACCGCCTTAGGGACTCCGGCTCCGGATTTTCTGTCGGGGTTTACTCCCTTAGCCTTTCCCCTGAAGAGGTATGCCGCAAGGCAGCGGAGGTTTTTTGGAGTCAGAGTTTTCCTTCTCTGATGTGCCCTGACTGGAAGATCGAACCAGCGACACTTAGCTCGCAGGCTGACGCTCAATCCACTGAGCCAAACCAGCCAGGGCTCCCAGACATGTACCTACCTAATTATAGTAAGCTGTCGGCATGTCTAATGTGGAAGCCATTGTTTTGAGCTACACAGGGATTTGCCAATGTAGTGCCCATATTACAAACACAGCCTGCCTTTCTCTCTCTTGATCCTATTAAGGAACGATCTGGGAGTACCAACAAAAAACAGTCAAAAAAAAACAACAAAACCTTGAACTCCAACAGCTGGAGCTGAGAAAAGGTCAACCTTGTTAGAATGTTTCCCCTTACTCTAGGCAGATACTGAGTCCTATTCTCAAAACACAGATAAGTATCTCCAGTCAAAAGACCAAGGTTTGAAAACGAACTCTCCAAAGCAAGCTACCAAACCGCTGTTCAATTCATGCAACAAATATTTTTTGTGGACCTATTAAATAGCAGGTGATGGACTAAGAAGATGCAACCCTTTCCTCCAAGAACGCTGCCTTAGGAGAGACCACCAGCGATTAGAAAACGGAGTGTGATACAGCAAGCACAGAGGAGCAGGACTTCGGCAAGTGTCAGGGAAGCCTCCTCAACATAGGCTAACTACTCAGATATCAGACGTAAAAGATCAGCAAAAGACAGGGAGACAAAGTCCAGCGCAGGGTGGAAGGTCCGTGCCAAGTCCCAGGCCGCTGAGACCTGATGGAAAGACGGAGCGAAGAGCACATCTCGGTGCAGCCGGACAGTGCTTTGGGAGTCACCTGCATGCGGACAGTATTTCTGGCAATGGATCTGGGCGAAGGGGATCCCAGCTCTTCGTGCCTCTACAGCTGACATTGATTGAACCCAACCCCCTCCCTACCTGTTGACTGCAGTCCTTGAGGCGCCACCCTGAGTCACCCACCACGGGCTCGGCCACCTCTAAAGCTATAGACACAGGGGTGTTGCTGAGGGCCTGGCCAGCATCTACACCTGCTCTGCACCCCAGACGTGCACGGCCATTGCCTGTTGTTCTCAGGCCTCACTGGTTAGCACTCCTCTGCCTCGCGGCAGGGAAGCAAGAGCACGTCCGAGGCTCAGGGCTCAGGGGACAGGAGAGCTCTTCTGCCGCTGCGCTGTCACGGAGCCCCAAGCTTGTGGCCCTGTCCTGCACTCCACCGACAAAGCCACGTTCACCGAAACCATAAAGAAGGCTTTTCTCACACACACTCTGATCTGTGGCGTCAGATTAAGCCGTTGGCCGGAAGTTGCCCAGCGCACGGTGCAGGAGAGGCTGTGACCGTGCAGCCTGTCTGTGAGTGTCCCCGGGCACCCCCCCACCCCACGCTGTGACTGCTTCCCAGCCCCTGCTCACAGAATCAGCTGCCTTCAGGCTCCCAAGGGTTTCTCCAGCTTTTGCTCCACTGTCATTTTTCACGTTTTGTTTTCTGGAATATCCAGGTGTGCTGGGACAGTGGCCTGCACACTTGTCACTCAACGAAAATAATACTAGAGCTTCTGAGGCAGAGACCACATGTAATAGTTTGTGCGTTTGTCTTTGCCAGAGCAGGGCATGGGCTGAAACGGGGACACCTGCACCAGCAGTGATGGCTTTCAGGACCAGGTGCCCGTCTGTATTCCAGCTGCCCCACTTAGCAGAGATACACTTTGGGGCACGTTACTTCCCTCTCTCTTTCATCGCCAAGAAGAATATCGATGCGCACACCGCATGCTCCCTTCGTGGTCGGTGGTGAGGCACAAATAAAATAAGGTTATTTTAAAGCTTCCTTTCCTCCATTGTTAAATGCAAGCAGATTGGGCCCAGAGCTTTCTCTCAGGCAATTAAAAATGAGTGACTGACAGATTCACACACACACGCAAACCACAGGAGGCGTCCGAATCCGAGCCCCACTGAAGACTCGCACACCAAGGACGGGGCGGGCTCTGTGGAGGGAGCAGGGAACTCCCTCTGCTGACCCTTCTGGAGCTCAGTTTTTTCAGATGTAAAGCAAAGGAGCATCACCAGATGGTCACTTTCCTGAAACTAAAATTCTCTGAATGTATAAGAATCTCATCACGAAAATAAAGTAAAACTCTGTAAATCCCCTCAGGGGTAGAACTGAGGAAGTTCAACATTCATCTCATTAATGCCTCCACCAACTATACAGAGCAGATTTCTTTGTTAAAAATACAATTTCAGTCCAACAAATTACCGTTAATAGGTTCCTACAGTTTAAACTACTTTAATCTCTTTTCCTTTGGTAAGTAGAAACTGTCTAGCCCCTCTGTGAATAACTTCTATTTCATGTTCTTTGAACAGCACATTTGTTCGCTTTTCTAAGGAAAGTTTAAGAACACCGACTACTTCAGTCTTCGGTGCAGAACAGGCATAGTGCTGAACAACATGAGCCGAGTCTCGGTTAGTACAAACAGTCCTGCGGAACAGGGGTCCACTGGTATCACCTGTTTTACACGTGTATGAGGAGGTAAGTTGCCTAAGGGCATTCGGGTATGTGGCAGGGCAGAGATACGACTCCCAAGCGTAAAGCCTCCCAAGCACCATCCTTCCATATTTGGTAGGCAGTGAGGGATATCTCTTAAAACTATAAAGCTCTTGATGGGACCAGGGTATATACAGAGGTCCCACCAGGTGTAAGTAAGACCTGTCCTCAGAGTCCTTTCACAAACGACCGGCTTTCAATGACGGATTGAATGCTGTCATGTGACACACACATTCCTCCTCTCATCCCTCTTTTACAAATACTCACGTGTGTGTAAATACAAGTGACCACAGAAGACACACAAAGATAGGTGTTCAACTGGATATTTGATTTGAGTGTATTTCTAAGCCTTTTGTTTTTTCCTCTCTAGTGATAAAGAATTTTAGAATCATGAGCAAGAATATCACCTCCTGTTCAACCCCTTGATATAGAAATACCTCCTTTTAAAATTTGGTCCTAATAAAGTGCTGAATTAAAAGCATTCTATGAATTCTTTGATGATAGGTTTCTAAGTGTCTCCGGGCTTATGAATCATTAAGTACTTATTAAGTATATGAAAATATATGTCAAGACTTCAATTTATTGTGTTAAAACATAATACTAATGAGAAAAGACAACTCACAAAGTCTTCCAAGAAAAAGAAAAATTAGTTACGGGGGAAAGAAAGGGAATTGGTATCAAAGAACCTTGATTACTGGACCTCGCCTCCTGAGCCTCACGTTTTTTATTATTAAAATTGAAGCCGTTTCTTTATAGAGGCCTCATAAAGATGCAATGAGACCGAATGGATAAGCACGTAGTAATTTCTAGCTCTCTAAACAAATTATCTTCTTGCCATTATCACTACTTTCTATCCCTTCCTCAAGGAACGTGACTCCTGACTACTTCCCATATTCTATTTCAATGTCAATAAGAATTCTCACCCTGAGCTTATCACACCTGCTCTCAATACACCCCAAAGCATCCCCGACTCACCCCGACACTTCATCCCATGCACACGTCCACTCACCCCGACATCGAAGTCTCTAAGTGCTCGCACAGGAACCTCATCTGCGTCTCGGGCCGACTCCGCGACGTCCGTACGAGAACCCCGTCCCTGGTGCCGCCCAAGCGCCAGGCGCCATGCTGTCACCCCGCAGGGAGGAAGGAGGCCCGCCCCGTGCCTCGGACCTGAAATCGCTGCCCCCCGTGTAGAGCAGTCGATCGTCTCTCCCTGCTCTCCCGGCCACATGCGATGGCCTGGCCCACGCGTGTGAAACTACTAGCCCCTCAGCTGCCTTTGAAGGACTTTGTACACAGCTTCCAGCCTTCCATGTAACCAGGCCTCAAAGTGATACTGCAAGGCAACACAGGCGGCAGCATGTACTAACATCAAAAGGCATCAAAATTTAAAAATGGAAGCGTGTAGAATTAAATTGGCCTATTACTTCTCAAAAACTTGGCAAAGCAATTTCTCAGGGGCAGGGGTGAATAAAATACGATTTCTTTAAAGAATACGGACAAGTCCCTGTGACAACAAAATACTCCTAAATATTCATGACAACAGAATGCTCTGTGAGTTCCTCTACTGCTTACTGCTTGGAGGTAGTAAATCCATTCTGGTTTAGTAGTCTTCCCTTCTGCGTAACATACTGGGAAGGTTTTAAACAGGTGGTGTGGCTTCCTCTCTAGGGTCCTTATTTGCTTGAGATAATTCTGTACTCAGTATTTTCAATTAAGAAGCTTTAAAAAGAACCCAATGTTCTAGAAATAGTCTACTATGAAGTTTTGCGTTTTACCCCTTGCTGTGCTTGCTTCTCTAGAATACAAAACTAAAGGGTATGTTTCCATTTTCAACTGATTTCATCTTCTGAAAATGTTTTCAAAAGGATGTTAAAAAGATCACGCTTCGAGATGCATTTACAATAATTCTAAAGGTCATATATTAGTGAAACACAAGGTACAGAACAATGTGCGTGGCTTATTCACATTTGTATAAAAATTGTTATATAAATATGTATCTGGGTGTGTATGTATACACATCCACAGGCCGAAAGAGGAAACAGAACTGGGGGAAGGGCAGACATCGAGTCTCACCATCCCTCATTCTACAACGCCCCGGCCCTACGTCCTTCCTTGTGAGCGCTCAAAGAACGCCAGGTCCAGAAAGGGATGCACAACCTACGAGATCTGGAGACAGAATACCCACTTCCCAGCAAGTGGGAAGAACTGCAGGGAACGCAGAAGCAAGCGAGATAGACACACCTGCGCTTCTACCCCTCACCCCCAACTTCCCACAGGTCTCCTTGCACACCTCAGATACAGACATCTTCCGTGGGGGTTCTCAGAGCGGCCGTGGCACCTGAAGTAGGAGACAGTGCTAGCCAGATATAAAGGTGGGGATGGAATCTAACGGTTCTCTCCTCACTGACCTCTCTCAAGAACGACATGATTTGGGACTTTTAGTTTTTGGTACAAAGTGATTTACTCTCAGGGTAAACATGAAAAACAGCTGTTCTACCAGAAGGTTCCTCCGAGAGGACGGCTCCCATTCATGTTTACAGACCCCCTAGTGGCTCCGCAGCTGGTCCTTGGTCCTCCATCGGCTGCCGGGCCCCGTGCTCACTTGGCTCCTCTCGTGCCCACCTGTGTGGCTGTCTCGTACAGGTCACAGGAGGTGTCAAGTTCACGGAGGTCAGGCAACATTCTCTCCCCCCACCCTGGCCTCCGTGCTCAGTAGGAAGGAGTCTAAGGCTCACATGACGTGCTCCCGGGAGGTTTAGTGGCAGCAACAGATTGAGTGGCTTTTCCATCCTCCATATTCACGCAAAACACAGCACCGCGCGCTCTGCACACGGTATGACCTTAGAACAGACGACATACTTGGCAACTGAAGAGGGAGATCCCCTTTCAGCACTGGGATCCCGTGTCAAACACACTGTGACCACACAACGACTTGTTGGGAAAAACCCAAGTTCATGACAAGGCGCACAGCTTTGGGCCACAGCAGAGCTGCCCTGGGTTTAACCTACTGGGGCCTGGGAGCAGCCCATCCTTCGGCCCTTGCACACACACAGCACGATGGAAGAAAGAAGGGTGTTCAGAAGCAGACAGCAGCAAACGGGCCCCCGACACCCCCTGCCAGCCGTGCCGCTGACTGTGATAACGGAGACGCAGCGCACTGTTCCCGCGAGAGACTCCCACCTGTGTAATCGCTGCACTGCTCGGTTTATAACGCAACCGGCCTACTGCTTCTTTCTCACAAACACACGCCTGACATATGAAAACGAAACGGAAAATTACTAGGGCACGGAACAAAGTAACTGTACAAAGCAGTGGTAGCTATCAAAAAAAGTTCAAAGTTCCCAAAATAAAGTAGTAACTTATATCAAGAGGCTAAAAAAGAAGAAACCAGTCCTGTTTGTTGGCCAAATGTCCTCATAATAAAACTGCGTCTGAGAACAACACCCGCCTGCCAATGACAACCATGTCCTGGGAGATGAACGTGCCCTGCAGATGGTCTCCAACACCCCCCTTCTTTTAATAGAACTGGGTGAATAAAAGCCATAGGTTTTGCCACAATTGTAATGTTTTCATATATTTGTAAGTTCTCAGCTATGTTTCGCAAGGCAGAGGCAGCTAGAGCTTTGACGTACACATGAAATTCTTTTTTGACAGTCTGCTTTGGGTCAAGGGGAAGAAAAATCCTGTCTTAATAAAACGTAAGCCTTGGACTGGTTCACAAAGTGGATCTGAAAGTCTGATCTATTTGCTTATCTTCCCTTAAGAAAGGGGCAATTTCCTTAAAATGACCCACTACAAAAGGGAGGCGACTTCCAGCGCTGACCGCTCACAACCTGATGCATGAAGCAGACCTGAGGTTCCGCCCTCAGAGGCGCCTGCAGCCCTGTCTGCCCACAAAAGGGGGCACATGGGACTGGCGGCCACTCCAGGTGCTTTCGCTCAGAAATTAACAGGAGAGTTACATACACGTTGTCTGAAGCAGGATATGTTTCAACATTTCACCTGCACAATTACTACTCTCACATTTATGGTTAAAAAATAACACAAAACTGCAGCACTGCTCGTAGAGTTACGTAGCCTGCTCTCCTGGACTAGACAGAGCCACCCTTTGGTGGCGGTGAATTAAAAAAGCAGTTCCTCACTTCGCCTTTCCTGTTCCTTCAGCCTTTCCTAAGAACGCCATAAAACAAGGCAAATGACAGGAAAGCTAGGAGGAGAATCAGCATTCACAACAAACAGGAGAAACTCTACCTCCTACCGATGCCGGGAAAAGCGACTGTGGCTGAGAACAAAGGCTGTCAGCCCCTTGGAATGCGCTCTGGATACAAAGCAGGTCAGTGCCTCCAAAGACAGACCTGAACTCTGCTCATTAAAAAGTGGAAACCAGGACTCACCCTGTAAAGAGGATGACACTGGTCCCTGAAACACGGAGCCAGGCGGGCGTAGATCTGCAGGCTGTAGTAATACGCGGCCAGCTGGAGCGAGAGGGCCGAGCAGGACTGCGTCTCAAAGCACCTGTTAGCATCCAGCACCTAGGAGGGGGCAGGATGGAATGGACGCAGCTGAGTGGAAGTCAAGATCATCGCACACCGTTACATCTCCAGTCGTTACTGGAGAATTCAGGTTCAAAGTTTCCATCACATCAACTCGCTCTCATCTTAATGTAACAACATTAAAATTCAGAAGATACTATAAAGGCAGATCCTCTGCACATAGAAAGATTTAATATCAACATTTCAACAGCATTGTAGAGTGTACTCCCTGGATACTGACTGCAATCATTTATGTAAAATAAACAATTATAATAATAGGTTTTCAGTTCATTTGTTTCTGACTCCTCCTTTCTTGGTGCGGGCAAACTTACCTGTGGTAAGGCAAGAAGATAAGCGAGCGCCAAGGTCATGTCCTTCGGTAAAGCGTCGCTTGCTAGTTGCAAGAGAACTGAATACAGGGGAAAAAATGAATTATTTTATTTGAGGAACCGTATGACATTCGTGGTTACTAAGTACCATGTTATCAGTCCTATAAGATTTCAACAGACAATTAGCTTCAGAAGACTTTTCAAGACACTTTCCCATCTAAACGCAGATCACGTGAAACTCTGTTACATGCTGTCGCTTAGACATGAGGAAATCCTGTCAGTGTAGCTGTAAAGTCTAAGTGCAGATAGATCAGTGAGGATGGTTTCTTAAAGCTAACCCTTTGCTTTAAAGGACCCAGGCCTTGCTGTAAAATGTGTGTATCAGCAGCAGCTAATGTGGAAGACGGCCATACAGGCGCTAACCATCAAAGCCACAAAATAGCTTCCTGAATGCAAACTTAGGATCCTTTGATTACAACAATGATGATGATATGGGTTTGTTCCTCCCAAGAACGCCCCTCTTCATCACAAGCCACAAAAAGAACACCAGTCTCTTGCTTTGGGTATATACCATAAAATATCCCAACCATTAACAGCTTTTCTAACAACAACAAAACAGTATGTAAGTGACAACTTGTAAACGTCACAGCTTTAATAAACACAAGGACACTGCCAACAAAGTCTGTGCTCATAAGCAGTTTGTCCAGATAAGGACGTACTCCATTCATTTAGGTCCGAGGATCAAGGACCAGGCAGTCATGCGTAATCACAATGTAAATCCTTTATTTTTAAAGAGCACAGATTCTACTGATCTGTGCTAATGAAGAACAGAATGTGAATCCAAAGTAAACGGTGTTTGACTTTAAGAACAGACCATATCCTGTTTTTCCAGAAGATTTACCTCCCTAATTATGCCTTACTTGGACTAGAATTAAGTCATCTGTATAATCTGAGCTTAGCTGACAGTCTGGGCAGGGGGTCGGTGGTGGGCTGAGGAGTATAATATCAACTGTCACATCTTGGTGAAAGGTATAAGGTAGTTCAATATAGAATTTTCTCAGTTTCATGTGCATTTGAAAATTTTCTTCATAAAATACCGGGTGAAGAAAGGAGAAGAGTCCTCTCTGGTAACTGTGTCTCATGCTCAGGTCCTGGCAGCTACTTCCTTCCCAAGGGGGTTATCCTGGAGGGAAACCCGGACATGCTGTATACACGTGTCTCCAGCACTCAGACAGCTGGTCTCCCAGCCACACGAAGCCCACGACCTCCCTGCTGCTCCAGGACTGGAAAAGTCACCAGTGCCAAGTATACCGCCACCCACCCGCCCCCAGGTTGAAAGGAAAGGGGGTCCCGTCTCCTCCTCCCTAATCCCTAACACAAATGGCGCTCAAGTTATGTCACAGCAACCTTTTCTCCCACGGCTGGGTCACAGCTCACTCATCGCCACGACCCAAGTGCCTGGCCCAGAGCCGCTCGTGACTAACAGCTGCACTGTCCCGGGAACTCCTGCAGAGTGACGGCAGTGGTCCCCCTCTACCCCTGGGCATCCAAACCTTCTCGGCAGCCCTTGCGGAGACTCGGGGATTCTTGCAAAGAAGAACTCAAACCCACAGACAGGCAGCTTCTCCGCCTCTGACTCTGCAGGTCATTTGAAGCAACAACTGACAAAATTATCGATAAGGATCTGAAGTAGTTGATGCCACCAGGTCTCACTGGGGTACACCAGATGTCACACTGGCTAGAGACTGAGGCCTGGTGATTTTACATTACCATTAAGATATATTTTTTAAAAACGGGGTGGGGCCTGCCCTACACTTACCGGTGCATCTGAGTTTAATCTGCAATGCTGGTTCTCAAACCCTGAATACAATGCATTTTGTAAAAAAGTTACCCAGCCAAACTGAGACGAAATCTATGTCTAGTTCTGAGCAAAGTCCATGCCCCTGGAAAGTAGGCGAGGATCAATTTAGTTCCAGAGCTCGATCTGCAGGGGAAAGCTGCCTGTATCATTGATTTAGAAATCATTAGCCATTAAATCATTCATTTAGCTAAATAAATAATGATCAATTTTCTTCAGCTAGTCTTCATAAAAACCTTTCCATCAACTTTATTAAAAAATTCTGAAATGTAGATCATGTTCAGAAGTGTAATTTGAATGATAACCTACATATGAACCAAAGTCAAGGATCCCATCTTTACAATTTTTAATATGGGCCATTGAGCCTATATAACTTCAATTTTGCCAAGTTTCTGACACATATTTGGTACTATAAGACAGTCAAAACCATGTTTCAGACATATTAGCATTATTGATACCAAACGTGCCTGTGAAAATGCTTCATAAATTATAAAGCCATATGTAAATTAAGGGATAATTATTAAAATCACCTCTATATTTTTTAAAAATCCATTTTTAATATACACAGTGGGTGCTCTAACATGTTTTCCCCACTCAATTCAACCACGTTTGAAAAAATGCTCACTACTTCAGTGGCCTTGGCGTCTTCCCCGTGGTGGAACGTGAGCACCCGAACGTCAGAGAAGGCAGCTGGGGGCCACACCCGCACTGCGGGGGCCTGCAGGCTGCTCGGGCCGCCGGGGCGCAGGGGAGCCGCACACAGGCCCTGGGGCTGGGGTCGGGCTCCCGGGGGGTTCAGGCGAGGGCGGGCTTTCGGCCTCGCCGTCCGGTGGCACCTGCCCGGTAGGACCCCCGTGTGGACGTGTGACAGCAGCCCGGGAGGGCGCGGGCAGTACAGGCGGCGCTCAGGGTCCGCCCGCGAGCGGAAGAGGCCAGGCCGCCGGCTGAGCGGCTCGCGGAGCCAGCGCGTCCCAGCCGAAGGAGGAGCGCACGGGCCGCACGGGTGGCTGCGGACCTCGGCCAGCTCGCGTGGGACCCTGGGGGGCTGCCACCTGCGCCACCCAAGGGGCCCCACGAACACCCAGGTTAGGGTTAGGGTTGGGGTTAGGTGTGGCTGTCAAACTTTCATACATTTAATTCTTCTCAAACACCCCTACCGGGGAAGACGTGCCACCACGCAGAAAATGCTGCAGATGAAACACACATCCCCGTGCCATAAAGCCGTTACCACCCGGAAGCAGGAAGAAAGGTCTACTGAGTACTTTGTATCATTTGCTTAAGACTCACTACATAATTAGCAGCTTAAAAACAGAGATTGCATCCCACGCGTCCTTTAAATCCTCAATATTAGTAAATACCTAGAAAACAGAAGGTAAGGTTTTAAATAAGTGAGAGATGGCGTCCAGCTCAGCGATTATAGGAGCGGAGCACGTTATGACTGTTCTTCCTGACCCGCCTTCATTTCATCCAGTTTCGCTGCCTGCTCCCCAGGCCGAGCGCCACGGTGTCGGGGACCGGCCGCCTCCCTACCTTCCGTGGCGGGGAAGAGGTCTCCTCCCCTCGTCTCCGCCTCCGCCAGCTCCCCCGTCCTCAGCAGCACTTCCGCGAAGCTCTCCGCCGAGACGTGCTGACAGGCGGCGAAGGCCACCTCGGACTAGGCACAAGGAGAACGCCACTTACTAAGGTGTCCCTTTTCCTATGAAGACATTCTTAGAAAACACAGTTCCAAGACTGTTTATCTTCTGGTGACTTCAATAACTTCTCACTAAAGCATACTATTTTGTGTAAGATTTTTAATTGATTTGAATCTCATAACAAAATATGTTGTATAGAAAACAAATCACATTAAAACCAATGGATAATATGATTAAGAAAGACGCCAAAGGGGCACATTTTCAGGAAAAATTTCAGTTTTTGTTTGTACTGACATGCCCACAACGGCATGACGGTTAAACCCATGTCCTTGGGCACACTGTCCTTACCTCTGTGACAAACGGACTGGCGAGGACAGACTCATAGAAAGGGTGGCAGCCTTGTTTTTCTAGACCTTCATTGGTTCCGATTCGATAAGCATCACCAAATTCTTGCCCCTGAATAGAACAAAGTGAAAAACAGTAGCTAGAGAGAGCCGTGAGAGAGACGTGAGGATGCCATGCGGGACGGTGTCAGGAGCAGCCATCGAAGCGCGTGTGGGGTCTAAAGAGGGCGTGTCAGAGGGACGCCGGAGAGTGAGGCACCACCGCGTCCTGAGAGCAGCTCTGCACCCTCGCCCCGCAGTGCCTTTGATTTCCCGGGTCACTGACAAAAATGAATCAGAAACACGGGAGGCAACTGGTCTTACACCTATAATGGCGAGTTTTCTACACTCGTCGGAATAACCTTCCTAAGACATCCTTTCGTGCATAGTGCTCCTCTGCTCAAAAACCCTTCAGTAGCTTTGAACAACGCAAACAGCCAACAGTAGCAAGTCTAAACTATGTGGAATAACATGTAGATCAGTAAATGTTCCCTAACATTAAAGGCTAACCGCTCACTCCGTCCACACTGGTCCACCGCGTGCGTCCTACCTCTGCGGCTTTCTTCCATTGCTAGGCTCCTGTCCATGCTGTCGGCCTGCTTAGATCCCACCTCCCCTTCCAGGCCCACCTCGGACCCCACCTGCTGGAACGGCACCAGAGGCAGGTAAGAGACAACGGCGCCCCTTTCGGGCCCCATCTGCTGCACGGCTGCAGCCCACACCAACACCTTCTGGACTTGCCGTCGGCACTCCCCACAAGCAGGTACGATATCTCAGTGACTCCAGTCTGCTTAATTCTATTCATGTGCTTTCCTCAGATAGATCGTAAAGGCCCTTACTGGAAGAGCCAAGGAAAAGACACTCACCGGGCCTGCCAAGTTTCCTGAGCACTTACCTGATGCCAAGCATAGCCCAGGAAACAACGTAGTTGCTGCAGCCAATGATGGCAAAAATGACTACCGGTACTTCAACACTATACAGTAGGCACAACGTTAACACTTTATCTAAGATACACACCCTCAAGAAGTAGCCAGAATCATCATCCAGTGGCACACATGCAGTAATAAGGGCTGCAGACTTGCCCCGAAGTCAAGCACTTAGCCTTTTAGTCAATGGTACCTCCACTTACCCAACGGTCTGGGCTATCATCCTGAGTTCTCCTCTTGCCTGCATATCCCACGTAGAGACCGTGAGTGGGTCCACAAAATGCATCCCCAAGCCTGCCGCATCCCACTTCCGCCCTGGCCACCGTGGCCCAAGCCAGCACCACCACCAGCACGTCTTGCCCGGGGTACTAGGGTAGAGATCTACCTGCCTGCTTCCACGCCTGACTCACTAGTGCTGTCGGCACAGCAGTCAAATGAGCTTATTAAAAGTAAACCTGGACCCCACAACTGCGTCGCCTGAATCCTCCAGCAGCTTCCCGTCTTACCCAGAATAAACTCTGCGGTCCTTCCACGAGGCTCCGTATGGCTGGCCTCTCACTCCTCTCTGATCTCGGCTCGTCCCGCTCTTCCCACTGTCCACTCTGCTCGCACCGTGCCGCGCCCCCTTCTGTTCTACAAAGATGTCACACACGTCCCCCCGCCAGGGCTTTGCACTTGTCCTGCTTCGCTCAGTCGGGTCCCTGCTCAGAGGGACAGCCCTTCTGAGGAACCTAACACCTTCCTACCTAAATCAGAGCTTCCGTCCCCAGCATCGCCCGTCACCCCCTCAGCTGGCTCATGGTCACAGTGTGCGTCACCGTCTGCCGTTACACACGACACAACTCTGTTTTTCTTGCTTTCTTTGTGACCCCCACTGAACCACAGGTTCCACAGGGGACGGGAACTCGACTGAAGCATTCCCCATTCCCAGTGACCAGCACGGTGTCTGACTCAGACGGTGCATGGTGAGTCTCTGCCAAATAAACGGACGAATGAGTTAACTAATGAGAGAGAGAGACCCGTGTGGGCATTTGGGGAGAACTTACAAGTACGTGGCTCTGTCCTCTGAGCTTTCCCCTGGGAGACTGAAGGAGCACAGTGCAAAGATGCAGAGGAGACAGCAAGGGACAATGGTTGACAGGTCACAGAAAGCAATCACCTGATGCACTGCTAGTCCTGCCGTCGACTTCCAGATGAATGGAAGAGTCTGTTAACCTGTGCTCCTAGCCCAGGCCCCGGAGTGACAGTATTATAAAGGGAGACCTTTAGTGGGTGACAGGTCACGAGGGCAGAGACGTCAGAAATGGCATCAGCTCCTCATCCCTCCCACCGTGAGGGCAGAGCAAGGAGACAATGGTCTGTGAACCAGGAAGGAGACCCTCCCCTAAATCTGCCAGCAATTTGACTTTGGACTTCACAGCCCCCGACATAGTTTGCTGTTTAGCCCACCCAGCCTACGGTGCTTTGGCTACAGCGGCCCAGACTAACTAAGAATGCCCTCAAGCTGGCTTTCAGCACTTAGCCTTCACGACTGGTTTGTAGAAGAAACACAGCAAAAGTGAGCAAGCAGTGATAAGACCTTTTTCCTTTTCATCCCACTAAACTTAAATTCTGACACAGCCCTAACAAGTGTCCTTTGCAAGTATTCTGTGGGGCTCCATATTACACTCCATAAAATAAATTACCCATTCCCTGACGGGACGCCTAGGTTCCTCAAGAGGTGAGTTTAATGACCTTGAGAAGACAAGGCCGCGGCCCCAGGGAAAGCGGCCGGGGAGCAGCGCTAAGAAGCGGCAGGAGCCACACCGCTGACGGGGGCGGGGGCCCACCTGGAGGGGCCGGAGGTAAGTCAGAGACTTCTTCCACCACTGCCCGTCACGGACCGCCTGCAGCACCGCCCTGGTGGTGGTCGTGGTGTTGGACAGGACCTTCCTGGTGGTGGCGGTGGTCCAGTGCAGGAGGTCGGCCGAGCCGCTGCCCGGAGCCCCGACGTCGTCCTGGGATGAACGGGGAGACAAGAAGCGCAAACGCGCGCATGGTCAGAGAGCGGAGAGGGGTGCTGGGCCTACTCAAGGTTATCAGACAAGAAGCAGGTAAACTGGAAGCCCATCTCTGCCAGTGACAAAATCATGTGAACTAGGCACCACTGCCACACCGTTCCTCTGTGAAGCGTTTACAAAAGAAAGTCTGGTAAAGGAAAAACCATCACAGTACATGAGTCAAATAACCCCTTTCAGAAACATTTAGGAGGTAAAAATGGGTTCTGTAATTTTTTCCCAGTGCAATATCCTGCCAATGAGACACACTCATGTTTGTTTCTTTGACAAGACTTTCTAGAGTATTCATTATCTAGATTAAGTATCATCACCAAGCCATTATTATATGAAATGTTTTTAAAGGGACTTATTTAAGAAAAAGAAGATTAAAGTTATGAACATTAAAATGACAACAAACTCACAACTATCAACAACTGAATCTAAAAAATAAAAACAAAATCCGACTAAGCAAACCAGAATAGGAACAGAATCATAGGTATGGGGATCATTTGGAGGGTTGTCAGCTGGGAGGGGGAGGGGGAGAAGTGGGGAAATGGTGCAGGGACTAAGAAGCATAATCAGTTGATACAAAATAGATAGGAGGACGTTAAGAATAATATAGAAAAGGGCAAAACCGAAGAACTTATATGCACGACCCATGGACATGAACTAAGGGGAGTGGGATTGCTGGAGGGACGGGGGTACTGGGCAGAGGGGAGCAAACAGGGAAAAAATTGGGATTACTGTAACAACATAATCAATAAAATATACTTTAAAAAAGTCATTTAAAAAAAGAAAGAAATCATTCACTCAAACAATGCTAAGTTTTACGACAACACTGCAGAGTAGATATTAGAGCACCATTTGACACAGAAAAAAACCATTGATCGAGTGAGCTGAGAATGCTGGGCTCAGGCCACCAGCCTCCCTTCCCAACCAGGGCTGGCTGGCAAAACGTGCCGTCCGCTGGTTCTTTGCCGGGTTCAACGCATCAGCAACATCTCTTTCTCACACACACAGAGACATCGACACTTGTATTTATTTAACATCGTTTGTTCTTCTGCATTATAACACTACTGTACTCTCACTGAAGATGGTTCGAGAAATTCAAAAGAGCAGGGGGAAAAGGATAGTACATTCACAGGTGGATGAAGCAAAGACATTACCTCCTCTGTGTCTGCAGCCCAGGCTGAGAGAACTTTCCTTAGAAAATGTCTACTGGAGTGTAAGGTCGATTAGAAACTGTGTGCCTGGACGTGTCCGGCTTGATCCACATGACCAGCACTGACACGCAGACACAGGACACCAGAACCCCACATACCACTCTGCGCTCACCGCCACACCCACCGCCCACCGCCAAGATTGACACCGCCCTGACTTCTCGCGGCATAAATGACTTTTGCCTATTTTTATGCTTGAGGTAAACAGAAATATGTTCTCTTTTATGTCTGGTGCCTTTCATTCAAAAAAATGCATTCCTATTCTTGCACGTGGATGAATACTGTCCAACTTGCGGTGGGTGCAATGCCACTGCATTGCTAACGTAACGGAGTATTACAACGTGTGACTACATCGGAACTTCTGTGAGCATTCCGCTGCCCTCCAGCCTGGAGCTAACACCAATCGTGCTGCCCGGAGCATGCTGGTAGGTACCTCCCAGTGAACAGACACCTTTCTGGGCAGGTACCCAGCAGTGGAGCTGCTGTAACAGGGAGTACGCCTACGTCCAGACTTAGGAAAGAGTGCCCAAGATTTTCTAGAACGGTTGTACCAGTTCACACTCTAACCAGCAATTACAAGGGTTCCGGTTTCTGCACATCCGTGCCAATACCTGGCACTGCATGCCTTGGTCCTTTTAGCAACACTAGTGACTCCCTTTGTGGCTTTAATGTCCGTCTCTCCGGCGGCTAACGAAGCTGAACACCTTTCCAGGCTTTTGCTGGCCCTGTGAGTGTCCCATTTCGTGACATGTCCATTTGTGTCTTTTGCCTGTTCTTCTGTTGGTAGCCAGTCTCTCTTATTCATGTGTAAGGATTCTTTAGATGTTCTAGATAACCATCTCATATTAGATATACGATTGTGAATATTTTCTGTTACTCTGAAGATTATCTTTTCAATATCTTAATCGTGTCTTTTCATTAACCGAAGTTCTTAAATTCTAAAGTAGTCCAATTTATCAGTTTTGTCATTTTATTAGTATTTTTGTATCATGTTTAAGAAATCTTTGTCTACTCCAAGGTCTCAAAGATATTCATCTATATTTTCCTTGACATGTAATATTTTTGCTGTAAGTAAAACCCTGTTAAGACAGTGTATTACCTTCTCCTATGCGCTCACAGCATTAGAGGCGTAGTTAATGCACTTAGCATAATATACTGATATAATTTTTTTGGCTTGTCTGTTTGCCTTCCCAACTAGGCAATAGCTTTTCGAGGGCAGGGACAATGTTTATTCATTACTATATCCTCAGAGTGTGTGAAATCCCTAATGTGTCATTTGTATTTGTAAATATGTGTAAGAAGTCAGGTTTTACTGCACTGTTTAAATGTTTGAAGATACATTTTCTCAAGCCTAATATGTTCATGTTTACAGTAGCTAAATGTTATTCAAATAAGATTTCAGGTCACACATTCAATCCCTGTTCATCTTTAGAATCTTCTTAATTGAGAAGGTGTACTCAATGATTTGAATGTCATCAACTAATCCAAGTGCAGAACTAAAAATATAAACATGGTAAGAAATAGGGCCCCGCAAAAGAACACAAGTTCATTCAGAGGAAAAATCAACTCTACTGAAAAAGATCAAAAAACATAGGCTATGAAACAATTATTCCATTTCATAAAATGAACCTAAACTTTACTTCTGTTCACATGGATAGGCTAGCTCAAGACAGGAAATTTAAAATATATGCAACTTAAAAGTTTGCTCGAGAAGATACGTGAAATCCACATGCGCAGGAATATGCGTCATAAAAGGATTTTCTGTAAGGGATCCTCTAATGAGACTTGCCAAAGAGGATGTAAAATAAAAAACTCATTTGGACCCCAGAGGAGATTTAATTTGGGGGCAGTCTACCATGATTATAGTGTAACCAGAGGCATTAATGAGGAAAATAGTCCTCTTTCAACTTCATGTAATGAAGAAAGAAAAAAGAAGTTAGGCAAAACCCTGAAATGATCGCTGCTGGCACATTTTATTCAGAGTTGCATTCTGCTAATTAATTTAGAGTGTATAGCAGCAGAAATAGATTGATCCCCAAAACCGAATCAACAACTCTAAGGCATAAAATTTAACATGAAATCTCATTAATGTCAAGTGCATTACAGAGCTCAAAGGTGAACTTACTAAGCACTAAGGATGTTTTTCAAACCTTACAGTAGACACCTTACCTAACAGGCAGGAGTCCCCAAGAACAAGAACAGTTCCACATGCCAGGCTGAGCTCACAGAAGCGATTCTTGCTGACCAGCCACCCCAGTGAATAATCTATTCTCTGGTTTGTCTGGTAACATAAGGGTTCTTTCCTGAGCCACCCGTTTGCCTACCACGGCTGAGCTCATGGTGGCACATACCCACGAAGGAAGGATGACGTATCTTCTAAATGTCCCTGCGGCAGGGCAGGAAGGAGCTAGGGCAATCCCTTGGCACGCGGACAGCCAGTTCCCACTGGCCCCACGCAGCACCCCAACTCACCTGGCTCTCGCTCCCTAGCATGACTTCTCCTTCCTTAAGCATTAGGCCCCTGGACAATGAGGTTCTGATCAGCATCAGATAATCTTAGGAATAAAGCCTTGGGTCTGCCGACCACTGAGACAGTTTTGGTCAAAGTGGAGATAACATCAGGCCCAGAAAGGCAGCAAAACCAGAGGAAGTCCCACCCCCTCGGGGCCAGATGTAACTGCCAACGACCCCCTGCCCTGGTGCCAGCCCATCAGTCAGCCCTGACCCCTAAGCTCATTTTGAAGAATCAGCACATGGAAAGCTGACGAATATTCTATTGAGCTCCTTCCCGGGGACGGCCCCTAAAATCCCTACCTTTAGAAAGCAGATAAAACCCCTCCAGCAAGGGCCCCGGGCACACTCCCCCCAGAGCACACCTGCACTTCCTACCCTTCTTCCCTCAGAGGCACATCTTGGCTTTCTCTCTCCTAGAGACTGGCAGTCGGGAGCAGCAGGCGAGGGCACCTCATCGGGGGGCCTCACCCCCTGACCCCGTCTGCAGGGGCTTCCCATTCACCCCTGAGTCCAGGCAGCCTGGGCAGCCCAGCAGGCTTGCTTCTTCGGTCTCTAACTTTCTCTCTAAAAGGCCAAGGCAGCTCTCTGAGCAGCCCACTTGCATCCTCTCTTTGAGTGTGCTTTTGCTTTGCACGCTAAATAAACTTCCTCTTGCACAGACTTCTTGGCCCCAAATTCTTTCTTTGCAGAACTCAAGACCAGAGATCTGACATCACTGCTAATACCTGGCACCGTGAGGTGACTCAGATTGTCTGATCATCCTTCTCTGGTCGGAGGTTTCTTCCGCTGACGGTTCCTTGCTGTGGTGCAGCAGGGTTCCAGAGAAGCCCACCCAGGACCGCCCTGCAGGCCGGGACCCGCGCTGGGTACCAGCAGGGGCCCACAGTAGTCCACTGGCTCCTCGCTTTGCATCGGGTAAACTTGGGTGAGTTTTTCTTGGAATTCTGGGCCTCCCTGTTTCAAGGTGAGAGGCCCTGACCTTATCTGAGCTGTTTTAAAAACAAATCCTCGAGGTGGAACTTAAAGGTTAAGAGCTGAGATAAGTCAGGGTAAGGCTAAGAGCTGAAACACCTCAGGACAGGAGGGAAAAACGCGTGGCTGGTTTTTAATTTTGGCTTCTCAATTGGAATTGCTTTCTGAGAGTCTGAACAAAACCTTTTACTGGAAAAATTAGAGCCTGAACTCATTCAGCTCCACAGATAAGGGGCACTTTCTCCCTCCAGCTCAAATTTCGGGTATTCTTAGGTGACTAAGTATTATTTGGAGGTGCCAAGAGTGTCCCTCACGACCTGCAGGAGCCCCGTAGGGAACTCCAACGCAACTGTAATTCGATGATGGACTCATCCGGGGACAGACATAAAGGCTGGTTATCTGGCGCCCCCAAGTCCTCAAGGTCGCGTTGACAGTATTACACAGCCGGGGAGAGAAACAGAGACCTGTAGGAGGGCTGAAGCAACTCAGGAGGTGACAGCCTCCTGGAGCCCAACGCACAAGCAGCAACCGCCCCCCCCCCCACCACTGCACAATATCCCTGGAAACATGTTCAGATTCTGATGATCTCAAAACAAAACAAAAATTAACACGGGAAATCACGCCCCCATGGCTGAGAACTCCCAGCCCCCGTCCCCCATTCATACCCCTGCAGCTATACAGTTCACAGGAAGCCTTTACTTGCAAGTACTTACAGAAACAGAAATGTCTGGCGGGAAGTGATCACGACTGAAGACGGCCCAAACGGAGCTCTTCTGCTCCCCTCTCCCTACCGGGTCTCCCCGGGCCCAGGGCTGCTGGCCGCCCCCCCAAAAATAAAGGCCAGAGTTATAGGACAGGCTCTCCACCGGGGGGTGGAGGCTGTAGGGACTCCTTGTATACAAAGGCCCGCAGGGACCTCCAGGAGGCTGGCTGAGGCCAGGGGTCATCAAGCGAGGGGCCCTCACTGGACGACAGGGGCCACACTCATTATCACTGTGGAGTGAGGTCCCCCTGCCTGAGCGGAGCAAGGCCGACGTCAGAGCGCTTGGCCATGTGACAGCGGGCAGAGCCGCCTTCAGAGCACCGGGTAAGCACCCCGTACCGCAGGGGGCTCCTGGGCGGCTGGGTACCTGTCCTGTTTATACCTCAGGACGGCCCCAAATGACCCGGAGACTCGCAGACACACCTAACTCTCGCCTTGTACAGATCCAACGCTCCGTAAGTGGGAAACCAGTCCACGGTGCCTCGGGATGCCCCCTTGAAGCTCCTGTTCGCCAACTGGGAGCAATTTGGCTCGGAGCCCCTCAAAAAAAAAGAGGCTAATCTTGTGCAACATGGCCTGGCCCCAATATAAACTGGGTGACGGAGAGGTCTGGCCAGTCGACGGCACCATCCATCTTAATACTACCTTACAGCGGGCCCCATGCTGCCATCCCCAGGGAAAAGCGGACGGAGATTCTATACACCCAGGCGTTTTTGGCCCTCAGGGACCACCCTAAGTTCCGTGTTACCAGGAAACTAGATCGCTCTGCAATTACTGTGCTACATTCCCAGCTGCAGCCTTGGAGCCCCTCCTCCACCACAGAGCCTGAGAGGAAAGCCAAAGGTACCCAGGTGGAAAGAAACTTTCCAAAAATTGGTGGATGGATTTGCCAGTCCTTTGAAGACATTTGGGTGACAACCTAATTCTTGTGGTATTAACAGCAACTGTCCTTGTTTTACAAATGAAGTCCTTTCAGGGCCCAACGTGGGGCTCCAGAAACAGTTCAAAGCCTGCCAAGTCCTTTCACCTTCCCCAGACCTCCCCTATTTATCTCAAAAGGCTTGTAAGTAATTGGCTTTATGAAACCAAAGTCTTCCTAGGGGATTGCATTGCTGTCCTTGTACTTTTAAGCTGTAAATACCTGGTCTTTTTCAAGAACTCTTATCTGGGCCATCTTTTAAAATGCAGGTTTCTGAGATATCGCAGCTAACAGCCACAAAATAAGTTTACTCAACACACATCTCTGGCACATGTACAATGTTTAAGACTCAGCACTAGGCAACAAGGTTACCATGACGATTAAGACATGTTCCCTGATCTGGCCCTGGCTGGTGTGGCTCATAGGACTGAGCACTGGCCTGCAAGCCAAAGGGCTGCTGGTTCGATTCCCGGGCAGGGCACAGGCCTGGGTTGCAAGCCAGGTCCCCAGCTGGGAGCACGCGAGAGGCAACCACACATTGATGTTTCTCTCTCTCTCTTTTTCCTCCCTTTCCCTCTCTCTAAAAATAATTAACAATTTTTTTAAAAGACATGTTCCCTGCTCTCAAGGAAATCCTAATACATTAGGAAGGAAAGGCAAATCAGGCAACCTGCCTCATTTCACCAATAAACTGAGAACTTATCAAATCAGAGCCACCCCATGTAGTAACAGAATTTATCCTCACCCATCATATCCACATCTTATCTTCCTCATTTACTTTATTCATTGATTCTTCAACCAATATTTGTGACATCAAACAAAAAATGACACTGTTCTAGATACTGAAAATCGAGCAGGGAATAAAACATGGTTCCTGCCCCAAAGAGCTTACGTTCTAAGAGAAGCCAGCAGTAAATAACTATAAAGCATGTCAGAGCAGTGTTTCAGATTAATGACAGAGTCTGGGAGGAAAATAAAAAGTGGCATATGGCTGGGGTTAGCAGAGGGAGCTATAATTGTGTATACAGGAACCAGGGAAGCTCTCAATGAGGGGATATTTGAGCCAAGACCTGAAGGGAGAGGACAAGTCATCTGGATATTTGAGAGAACATTCCAGGTGGAACACAGACGCGGAAGGTGTTGAGAATGCTTCTAGAAATGGCAAGAAGGTCAAGACAACCAGAGCCTGCTGACAAAGGGGATGTGTGTGGGGAGGTGGGGGAGGACAGTGGCAGGCTGGGAGAGGAGACAACGTCAAACAAGTAGTAGGCAAGACCGATCACGGAGGTCCTTGCAAGAGACTGAAAACTTAGCCTTTCCTCTGAGAAATGTGATGATCCGACCTTTGGTAAGGCCTCTGGCTGCCCTGTTGAGCAGACTACACAGCAAGGGAAGCACAGAAGCAGGGAGACATAGAAGACACGCTGCTGAACTTCCGGTGAGACACGCTGGTCCTTTAGACCAGAGTGGTGGCAGAGACGATGGTAAGACTGGGTCTAGTTCCAAGTCCACTGGGAAGGTGGAGCCCAAAGCCTTCTCAGCAGACTGGACGTGCGATGCAGGAGGAGGAGAGGAAGCAGGGGTGCCTGGGACAGGAGCTGCCCCTCCCCGACCAGGAGAGACCACAGAAGGACCGGTGGTTCAACCCTAACATTCTGAGATCGGGTATCTGTAAGAAACGTGTGCGGATATCAGGTCAGCAGCCGTACACACGTGTCCAGGACTCAGGAGGTGAGAGCCAGAGCTACAAAGCAGGCGATCACCGGCACAGAGCTGATCATTAAGTCATGACAGTGGGTGAGACCGACGAGGGAATGAGTGTCCAGAGACCTGGGGTATCTAAGATTTACTTCGCGAGATGAGGAAGGACCAGCAAAGTCAATGAGAGTAAGTGGCCAGTGAGCGATGTACAAACAGACGCATGGGCTGTCCCTGAAATGAGTCTTAGCCAATGTTACTGATGGGTAGGTCAGATGAGACACACTTACATCTGACCCACAGATTCGGAAACAAGGGCACACTGGTGACCCATACACGAGCTGGTCTGGTCAAAGAGCGGGAGGGAAAGCCTCATGGGGAGTGGGGAAAAGACAAGAGCATACAGAGACGTGGCCACTGCTCAGCGTAAAGCGAGGACATACAGGATGTCCCTCGGCGCAGTTCATATGAGACCCCACAGGGTAAGGGGTCACGTCACGAGGCCGCCTTCAAAGTAAAAGGCACCTGTTGAACCCCACAGACTGCACGGTAACTAAGACAAACGACTTGAGTGCATTGGTTTTGGAAAACACCCTTTGCACGTGGATTTAAATAGCAAAGCTAAATAAAAGGTAAAAAGTGTACTTCTCATTACTGAGTTATTTTAAAACTTAAAGAAAACAACACAACTATATTAGAAATGAATGGGCCCTGTGACGGAAGGGCAAAATAAATGAAAAGAAAACCTGGAATTCCATTCGTGGTGTTGAAAAAAAAAAAGAGAGAGAGAATTTAAACCTTTGTGAAGAGTGTTAATCTGTGATGTAGATTTGCAACCCAATGAAAATGTGATCACATTCACCATCATCAACTAAGCAAGCATGTTCCCCAACAGGCAGGCCAACGACAGAGCGCGTGCCCCTCGCGTTGGATCCCCCTGAGAGGAGACGCCGCCCACGGACTGAGTGTGTACCCGGGTGCTCTGAACTGGGCTGGCACCGAGTGCTCACACAGATCGCCGCTGCCTCCCCCAGAGAACACCCGCCAGGCAGTGCTGTCAAAAAATAAGTAACAAAACACATGAGGACCCACTGTGTTCCCACTGAGGTGCAGACATCACAGCACATAAACGAGGCAAAGTCAGGACTTAACACACTCACGGAGGATAAACCACACACACACACACACACACACACACACACGGAAATTACCTATCTCGGGAGCCCATTCCTACCTCTTTAACCCAGGACAACGCTAGCATGAGTGTGCAAAGTCATACACATAAAATGCTCGGGGAAGTTCAGTCTAATGTAGAGAAAATCTCTACCACAGTCAAAATGCCCCAAAACAAAGGAAAGTAGACCTAAAACATGGTACGCGCATCAATGACCGCTGTATAAATGATCTGTACATAACAGGAAGAGCCAGTGTCCATGACACATAACATTACATGGAAAAAGCAAGCTTCAGAGGAACATATGCGGTATGAACGCATTTTAGTTTAAAAATCAAAATAGTAATTATAGAGAAGAGCTGTACAGGAAATCTGTCTACACTCAGAAAAAGTCTGGAAAAAATATATATATATATAAACTTAGAAATGTTTGCCTCTGGGCAGTGAGATTCATGGAATGAGTGGAGAGAAAGAACTGAGAGAGAAGGAGAACTTATATACTAATGTATTGTTAATTAAATTATTTGTATATTTTTAAAAGCAGAAAGACGAAAATTATAACAAATTTCCATGTACTTATTATCAAAAGTTAACAAATACAAACATTAATATTTTATTACAGATGTTTCACACCTCTTCCTTTATTTATTTATTTTTAAGCTTTTAAGGAATAAAATAGCCCCGGCCAATGTGGTTCAGTGGGTTGGCCGCTGTCCCATAAATTGAAAGGATGCAGGTTTAATTCCTGGTCAAAGCACAGGTGTACGTTGTGGGGTTCAATCCCCAGTTGGGGCGCATGCAAGAGGCAACCAATCGATGTTTCTCTCCCACATGGATGTTTTTCTCCCTCTCTCTAATCCTCCCTTCCCCTCTCTCTAAAATCAATAAGTGTATCCACAAAAATGAGGATAAAAAAAATTAAAAAGTAAATATCGCAGATAATGTTAACTATCTGAACCCTGTTTCCCTTAAATGGGTTGTTAAAATAAAACCTTATTTGCACTACTTTTGTAATTGAAGAAAGCATTACAAGTTGTAGTCAGGATGGAGCCATGAATTCATGTGTCAGTACGCTCAGGGTGCTCCAAAATACTCAGGCTAATGGGAAAAGGGAGTCAGAAGACACTCAAACTCAGCAGAATCCAACATTCAGAGGCTGCCAGCAGTTGCCAGACGCCCCGTTTCTGAGAAGTCGTACCCACAGGACCCCGGGCAGAGGGAGGACCCCCACAGGCTCCCGGCCCGGGGCTGTGTATTTACATCACTAACTGCGGCTACAGAGGCAGGAAACAAAGGCAGGGCCCAGAGGAACGGGGCCACAGCCCTCACTGGCTCCCGGTCTGGGCTTCTCACGCCCTCGACAGTGCAAGGGAGAAGGGTCCCCTGAGAGAAGCCACCCCAGCACAGGGCTCCGCACGGGAGCACCAAGGGCGCAGGGGACGGAAACCACGGAAGTACAGAATCTGCACGGGGTCTCCGGAGAAAAACTTACCCCGGGTGTGACGACTCCAAATGGGCCTTCTGACCAAAATGCCCAACAGACACGGAAAAAAGAGTAACGCAGTAATTATAACCCAAATCCGCTCCAGGTGAAATCAGTTCATTTAAAACTTCAAACTATTACCTTGTGTTAGTGCATACCAAACATGAGACGTAAAACCCTTTAAGAAGGACCAAGCTGTTGTGAAACACAAAAGAAAACAGAACAAATATGGTCCTAGTAAGTTCATTTCCATGTGTGGTATGAGGTAAAGTTCTAAATACACTTTTTTGTATGTGGATAGTCTCCAAGTCTATCCTTATTTCATATAAAAAGTGGCTTCTTCCTGTTACTCATTTATCAGTAATACAAAAGACCAAGCTATAAACCCTTAGAATGAAAGCTCAGGAGGAAATCTTCCAACTTGAGTGAGGCACAGTTGTCTCAGATGCGACACCAAAGGCAGAAGCAATCAAATGTATTGATACCCTGCACTTCAGCAACTTTAAAAACCCGCGCTTCAGAAGTCACCGTTAAGAAAGTAAAAAGGTCAAACACTGAGAGAAATATATTTTCAGTTCCTACATCTGATAAAGGATTTGTATCCAGAATTTAAAAATCTCTCCCAGCTCAGTAATAAGAACAAATAACCCAGTTACAAAATGCGCAAAATACTTATGGCCATTTCACCAAGGAAGGTAACAGGAGCGACAAATAAGCACATGAAAAGATGCTCACTGCCATGAACTATTTGGAAAATGCACAGCAAAATGACCACGAGTTGCCACACACATCCATAAAAGTGACTTGAATCATAAAGCCCCTCCACAGCAAGTGGGGGGAGGGTGTGGAGAAACTGGACCTTGAGTGCTTCCTGGTGGGAAACAGAAAGCCCTGCGGCACTTCGGCTCCTACAAACGCAGACCAGAAATCAGAATGTGCGATATTTCCATACTAAGACCTGTAGGGAACGAGGAAGCTCGTGACTCCCAAACCAGGAGGAAATGATTAACAGCTAAGGCCAACTGAAACTGAATCATGAAGCAGGGGTCGGCCTTGGAGTCAACAGTCAAAGAAAGAAAGAAGGGAAGTACACAAGTCAGGAAATGACATTCCACAGCTCACCACGACTGTTTCTGAGAACAAAGGGGGGAAGATATTCACCACCAAACACAGGGAAATGGGAAATACAACTGGACAGCTCAGCAAACACGTTAGGGAGTCTTCAAGGGAGAGCTAGAGACAGACCTATCGCCGTCGTCGGCAGCCGTCCATCTCGAGAGACGATGGCGTAGCTTCCTGAGAGTCTATCTGCACCACCGAGAATGGCTGTGCAGTCCGACTCGGGAGTGACAATCCCTGCCGCACTTGGTACAGGTGAAGGCAGATGGCTGTTGTTGCTGCTGTTGACGCTGCTTCCGCCTCGATCTTTTCTGGGCCGCCTCCTCGTGGCGCGCAGCCTCTGCTCGTGACGTACCTTGCCTGACCGCGAGCCTCCAGGCTAGGCGGTCGTCTGCTTGAACTTCCCATGTGTTGAGATTGATGGAGCATTGTGTCATGTCCTTTTTGCAGATGTCTTTGAACCGCAGTTTTGGGCGCCCTGTCATCCTCTGGCCTTCTGCTAGCTCGCCGTAGAGGAGGTCTTTGGGGATACGGCCGGCATCCATTCTTTGGACATGGCCGAGCCACCTGAGGCGTCTCTCGCTAAGAACTGCATGCAAACTGCTCATACTGGCTCGCTTCAGCACCTCGGTGTTGGGGACCTTATCCTGCCAGGCGACATGCAGGACGCATCGCAGGCACCTCATGTGGAAGCTGTTGAGTTTCCTTTCGTGCCTTGCGTAGGTGGTCCACGTCTCGCTGCCATAGAGGAGAGTGCTGAGTACGCAGGCTTGGTAGATGCGCAGTCTGGTTTTCTCAGTGAGGCTGGAATTGTTCCACGCTCGCCGGTTCAGTTTGGCCATAACTGTGGCTGCCCTGGCGATTCTCCGGTTGACCTCCAAGTCGACTGACAGAGAGCTCGAGATGGTGGACCCGAGGTAAGTGAAGTCGTTGACAACCTCCAGGGTGTATCCGTCGATGGTGATGCATGGGGGAGTCCCCGTGCCTTGAGCCATAACATTCGTCTTCGTCAGGCTGATGGCTAGTCCGAACTCCTTGCATGCGTGGGAAAGGCAAGTGACTAGTTGCTGGAGTCCCTCTTCGGAGTGTGATGTCAAAGCTGCGTCGTCGGCGAAGAGCATCTCACGGATGAGCACCTCTTTGACTTTGAGACAGACCTATCACCCTTAGACAATCGCGCTAGGTTGCAAACTCTGGAGCACCCAGTTAATGGAGAAACGAGGGAGGGACAACTCGCGTTAGGATAAAACCAGTTTGCATTTTTTTGCTTTGGCGCGCCTGTCTCTGGCTGGGCGCTTGTTCCTGCAGAATCATGAATAAATATCTCGCTTTGCTGCTGAAGTCCTGTGTCCCGGTGTTTTATTGGGAGCGTTTCTCACAGACCTGTACAGCAATATTCATGGCAGCATTAGTCACAATCGCTCAGAAGTGGAAATAAACCAAATACCCATCGACTGGTGAATGGGAAAAGAAAGGCTTGTCCGTGATGTTGAACTACAACTGCCATTTTGCTCACTTTTATCTAAATATTCCTAATCGATCCTTATCTAAATTCAAAATAGGATAGCTCTTTGCTAAGTCCATGCCCCAGTTCTAAACATTAATTAGTCCACTTGTATAAATCTGTAGCCACTTAACATGTTCATAACAAGTTTTCCCACAGTGAAAATGATTTTTTAATGGGAACCTTGTACATATCCATTTCCAACTCTAATTAGATTTATCCGGGGAAAACACCACTGGCTAAGGGATACAACTAATACTAGCTAAACAAAATGTTAATATAATCTAAGTGGTAGAATACTGTTACATCTAGAAAACATAATAACCAACATTAATAAGAAACTGGAAAACTGTAATTTTGGTAGTTTTTCACAATGCATTTTGTTCTATTTATAAACAAATATCTTGTTCACAGGGACAAGAGCCAGTATCTTCACCCTTGTAGGTCATACTTGCAATAATGCAAATGCTACCTACTGCATAGCAATTATATCTTTGCTTTGCTGAGATGTATAAATAAAAATCATTATTTTCACAACTTAGTAATGAAAGTCTTGAGCATTAAGCAGATTACACATACAGTCAGCTCTCATTTATGAGTTGTAATTTAATGTGGTTATTATATCTGTTAATGTGGAACAAGAGCATCTTTCAGCTAGGCACTATATATTTTAATCTAATAATAGTAGCTTTAATATTCTGAAATGTGCTTCATGAATCAAGGCCATAATGTGTTTGTTGAGGTTGGGATTAGCACTTCAGGAGATCGAGATCGAGATCTGTTACAACTTGCTGAAAGAGGACAAAGGAAGATGGAAAGCTTTTAAGGAAGGAGCTAAAAAAGCGAGGACGAGGCCATCCTTTTGAAAAAATTCCCTCTCCTCGCCAAGCAGAACATGTCAGGGACTGTGGGTCTTAAAGATCCTAACGCCACAGCACTTGCCCACGTGTGGTGACCCAGCCTGTCCTACTCCAAAGAAGCCACCAAGTGCTCAGGCCGGCGCGTTCTAATTCATTGAAGGAGCAGGAAATAGGGAACCCAAAAGTCACCAAGGCTTTTGATGGATTTTATGAAGAAGGACAGGGATTCAGAATAAGCTAAGGAGCCGAACACGGCAGACACACTTTGCAGTTCTAGTCTCAACAGAGAAACGGTACACTCCTTTCAACAGCCAAACGTAGCAGGAGCTCGGGCGCCTCACCACATACAGGTGAGTGAAACAGGAAATTCCTTTTACTTTCAGGCTAAAACCTACTTTCTAGTTCATTTTTACCACAGAGCACTTTTACGCAGTGGGAGTTTCCAACTGAGCTTCATCAAACGTTTCCTAGGCATTCAGTACGTGGAAGTAGTCTGTGAGAGAACACAAGATCAAGGACACACTTCCAGTCACCACACAACACAAGACACCCCACTCCCACGCTGACACAGTGACGTGAGGGCATCTGGGGCCTGAAGAAGAGGGAGCCTTTAGAGGACTCACGAAAACTGGACAAGGGAAACAATATTTCAGATGCGATGGCCAGAGCGCAAGAGGAGGACAGTGCTGGCAGGAGAAAACTCTAACACCAAAGACGTGAAGGGGTCTCCTCGGAGGGCGGTGGCAATTCAGTGTGACTGGGACCCAACGTGTCTGCAAAGCGGGAAGACAGAAGAGGCGAAGAGAGATAAAATGAAGGATGTGGCCGGACGAGGAGGAAAGGAACAGAGGCACAAAAGATGCGAGACTTGAAACCAAGAAGATCTCATTAAAAGGAGGTCTTCTAATAAACCTTGGAAGTTGGGAACATCTGCCAGCTCCTAAACACAGGCCATACACAGAGCTGAAAACACACACTTCCGGGGCTTATGGGTAGATGCCAGAAGGCAGGCAGGCCCGTGTGCACTGGGGACATGGACTGAATGATGACGCAGCAGCGTCCTGAGAAGCTAAAACCGAACACTAACGTCAACATTAGAGGGATAAACTGTCACATGTGCACAAGGCAATTAATTTCTGTACAGCAGTGACAACAAAGAACTACACGGCATATTTCACACACGCAAAAAGTTCAAAGGAAAAAGTCTCTACAAACGCAGAGAAAAAGAAACACGCACACGCCTGCGCACGCGTGCACACACACACCCACACACACACCCCCTCCCACGCCAGGTCAGGCAGCTCCCGCTTCACCCCACTCACAGCGGCCCCTCCGACACCCCCGCCCCGCGCACGAGCTCACCTCCTGGCCCGCTTTACTAAGGGCCGGCGCGACGCTGACCCTCTCTCCTCCTTCCCGATGGATCTGGAAGTTCACTCTTTGATAAAGGATCTGAAAGCAGAACATGACACATCAGAAAGAAACTGCGTTTTTAAGCTTGCCTCTCTTTCACAATGTAGGCTGGACACTTGAAAGTCCTCTTTGGAGAAAAGCCTGACTATCCTCATGCACAATTTGGGCAACGGGACCCGAGGGCTTCAGGAACAGCTCCACACGCGTGTGACTGCGTCAGAGCGGGACCCAGCTGTGAGCAAGCTGACAGAGACGCAATCAGTGGGCAGGACACGCAAGTGCAAACCCAGAACCTTTCTCTGTATGTAACACTGTTTCCCGTCTCGCCTGTGAATTGTAGAAAACGAAGCATCTCCTCACCCAAAGCCCGGGCCGCGGAGGGACAGCAGCACCGCTGGTTTTAATTTATTTTGAGTATATTTTGCATGGCTGTTTCTTTTATGTTTTATTCTCGACAACACTGAATTTTCCATTACAGTCAATAATTTATTTCCTAGTAGTGCTTTCTATTTCTCTCGTATCTGCTTTGAATTCTTTCCCCATTACTACAATACAGCGAAAAGTACTATTTTATATCCTAAGATGTTCAAATTCCTTTTCTCATGAGTTATAATATATTTTTCTCTCATGAATTAAATTTCTTCTATTATTTCTTTAAATGACCACACATCTTAGATCCACACACCCAACAAAATGCACTTCACCGGTTCAGCTTTACTGGATCGGGAGCACTTACTTCTGTCTGCAGAGACCTGCTAGCTGCCAAGAGCGGCTCAATGCTGCTGGGCGGGCAATGTGTCAGGGCAAAAGCCATGAGCTCCTGGCGAGCGGCCAGGTCCTGGTAGCCTTCCGATTGTCCCAACTGGCTACAGACATCCCAACTTTTAGAATAACCTGCAAAGTTGACCAAAAAAAAAAAAAAAAAAAAAAATTAACAATATCCAATCTAACATGGGAATTTCATGGTTTTCCGCTCAGATTTCGTGTTACCAAAGCAAAACCATAGTCATTAGCAAGGCATAATTTTATATAACCAGAAACATGTAAGGATCTACGGTAGAAAAGAAATATTACGTTGGTTTATCCAGACAAGTGTTTCTGATCAACTCTGTTGCATTTTAGATTACCTGACAAGGACTACAAATAATCCACTGAGCTTTGTTTGATGTGGAGTAAAAAGCTGGATGTGTCTGAATTCAGAAAACTTAGGGCTTCGGCCCAAAGCTGCTACGCACACCTGAGTGAGCCCGACAAAGTTCCCAGTAACACACGTCCTTTCCCACTATGAAGAGACAATAACAATAACGCCTTACTGGTTGGGTTGTTGAAAGGATTCACTAACACTGGTATTTAAAAGATGCTGTTAACTGCAAAGTGCTAGAAAAAGAGACATTATTCTACCCAGCACTACAAGGGACGCGCCAAGAATGCAGGCAGCCCTGACCACAGCAAGTCTTTTTCCTACAGAATTTTGCACTGTGAATGCTTAAAACATACAGTGGAACCTTGGTTCTCAAACTTAATTCATCCAGGAAGGCTGTTCAAGAAGCAATCTGTTTGAAACCCGAATCTCCTTTGTTTGTCGCCTGAGTCACATGACTGATCAGACAGGTATCAGCATGAAAAGGTTGTCGTGTTGAGAACCGACGTTCTGTTCTTTGTTTGACAACCGAGACACTTTTTTCCGTGAACACGTTGGTCAAGAACCGAAACAGTCAGGATGGGGGACACCTGAGAACCGAGATTTGGCTGTACTCTTCATTCTTATTCTAAGGCGTTCCACTTTGAAGGTGGGGTTTTTCCCTAAGTCCAAAGGCCTCAGTCTAAAATAATTTCTCTAAATATAAGTAAAAATTAATCCAGGTACCACCATTCACAGGAATAAAATTATTACAAAACTCTCTAAATAAACAATTTTAAAGAAATACAAGATTTTTCCAGAAAACCACAACTGCATTGAACTTAATGCCCCAAAATCACTTGATTGATAACACAGAACACAGCTCTTCTATGAAAGCTGCGCTCCGGCTCCTCAGCCCTGTGTGCCTAGGCCTGCGCCCGGCCCAGTCCCTCCTGAGCCTGCAGAGCCCAATTTTAGCGAGAATCCTGCAGTCTGTTTACAGAGAACCTCTCGCCCCTACAACTGAACACCTTTCATACCTGATCCAAGTCCTTAGGCCTTACCCGTGACGTCCGATCGCCCAGGCCTGCCTTGGGCCAGACCGTGCTACGTCGGTTTAGCACGGATGCACACCAACCCTGATGTCTCCCCAAAGTACTTTTTCACCCACTGCCGCCCACACTCTGCTCCTCGGCTGTATCAACCCCCAGTTGTCTTTTCAGTATTCAGAGTTCAGCTCAACTGCTCTCCCCATTGCAATAGTCTTCACATCTATTGCAAAAGTGCTGAATAAAGTCTGTCTTCCTGTTTCTAGCAAGTATCAGCACAATACCGTCTTTAACAGCACACACACAAAACACGCACGCCTCCACGAACTATCGTGAAGGGAAGCAGCGCACTGTTAGTGCTCACTGTTAACCGCTCACGAACGCTGCGTAAAAAGCCGGGCGCGGCTCCCGTACATTTGGAAAGAGCTGCAGAAGCAGATGATACAGTACAGAGCCCAGAACAAGAGAGTATCACTTCCTAGCCACTGGGGAATGTGTTATTTTTTTTACCAGAGAAATTATTCTACAATAAAACCTGCTTATCCTCCACAGACCTAAATTGGACTTTCAATACAGAAAACTTTAGCGTTACAAACTACTTTGAAATCTCTCAATATTTTTTTAAAAAGCACTATGCCCTCTTCTTAAAAATATTAAATAGAAATATTGACTATATAGTCACAAATTGTAGATATTTCAAAAATTTAATTTTTTTTTAAATAACACATACATAAAAAGGCATTAAATATTTTACATAATGTTGTTCCTAAACTTATGAGACTGTTTTAATAGGAACTGGAAGGCAACCGGAATCTCAGATAAAATACAACCCCTGAATCCATTAAGGTATTTGTACAGATGCATGAGCACACAGCCTACATCCTTCTCAGTGCTCACAAAGTGTTTTCTAGTCTTACGAACACGGTGTGGCCGGCTTACCAACCAGGCCGACTGATTCCAGGACAGACCTTTCCCATTTCGCATCATGTGAGCGGGGGCATGAACAAAAAGCTACGTGGCTGTCCACTTCACCTGCGGCCATCAGCTCCTGGCAGTGCACGCTGGCTGCTTTGTAGTCATGGAAACGGAGCGCTTGCTCAACCAGAAGTATCAGGACCTGTCCACGCCTTTCCTCGGGGTCTTCACCTATAAACACATACAGACGACTTCGCAATTTTTGACAGCATCAATTCATAAAAGACCATCTTTTCCTAACACCATCTTTCAAATTAATTAAGAAATAACAAGTGAAGATTAGGCTGATTTTTAAAAAATATAGGACAAAAGGTCACAGGAAATTTCACCTTCTAATCTATTTATTAATCATTGAATCAAGTCTGGGTCTCCTAAGCAATCAATGATTAATAGTACTCCAAGACCAACCATTCCAACCGAAGCAGGTAGAAGAAAAGCTTTCCTCCCAACATGGATTTGAATTTTTTTTAACTTCATTTTTGTATTTTGAATGTTCCATTTCTAATTACCATTTAATGACAAATATAAGAAGGAAAAATTTTAAGTACTAAGTAAACAGTTATAATTTTATGATTTTACTGACAGTACTAATCTTTTATTTATCGTAGTGAACATTTAGAACTCTAAGAAAATATGCCAAATTCAGCTTACATTAACACAAATTTCTTCAATTAGTTTCCCAAGAACATTCTTAAAAGTCAGCTTGGACGTCACTTAATTTGGCATTTCTACTCTTTCTTCATATAAAACACATGGTTTAGGTGCGCCTTTCACATGTTCCCTTACTTTTCATTCGCTGAGTGCCAATTTGTAGCCATTATCTGTTTAACAATCTAACGGAATTTAAGCTCAGGACCCAGCTCCAAGCCATGCAGGTAACAGTGGCTCAAAAAAATATCCTCAATGAGATGGGCATAGATTCAATTCAGAATGTAATCTTCACTTATAAAACAAACAATTCAAAGTTATAATAAAGGCAATGTGTATAATTAGGCTAAAAAGAAAAAATATATATTTCATATTTTAATGAGGAAGAACTTTAAAATTATTTTCCATATTTCAAGAAAAAAAACAAAACATATGGATATAGTGTTTGCATTTTTAAGCTATAAAATGGTCTGAAAGAATAAGTAAACATCTCATAGAAACGGCTGAATGAAAGTTTTGTTGTTGTTGATAATCCTCACCAGACAGTTTGTTTTCCCTGATTTGAGGGAGAGAGAGAGAGAGAGAAACACCGATGTGAGAGAGAAACATTGATTGGTTCCCTCTGGTACACGCCCCCACCAGGAATTGAACCCCCAACCTTAGGTATGTGCCCTGACTGGGAATCAAACCTGCAACATTTTGGTGTACAGTCAATGGTCCAACAAACTGAGCCACCTGGCCAGTGTGGGTTGAATGCAACTATTAAAAGATGTCCCCATGAGAATAGAATAGAATATGTGGAATAAAATAAAATGTCCCCATGAATCTTCCTTCTGTGCGTCAAATATTTAAATAAAATTAAAGCTAGGTATTGGCCCAAGCTAGTCTAAAAATTTTCTTTTAAAAAGAGCAGACACAGCATTAAGATTCATGATATGATGAGAAATACACATTCAGGCTGCAGTAGCACTAATTAGGGGGACCAGAACAGGCCACCCCACAATGTGCCACGGTGGCATGGGGACTCTTGAGCTGAAGGCAATCAAGACCGGGCTGATTTAGAAGAGCCTTCCCCTCCCCGCCAACTGCCTGGACGAACTGAGTCAGGGCGCCTGTCCCAGGAAGAGAGCCGCTATCGGAGACCCGTCTACATCCGAAAGACTATCTTGGTGGCAGGGCAAGCATGTGCTGACCAAACACTCGCTCGTCCCGCCCTCCTGTAAACTGCCTCCCTCCCCGCGGGAGCCCCCCACCCCTGCCCACTCCCCCCTCAGGACGGTACGGAGCCTCAACCGCCTGGCTGGCTTTGACTCTCATGTCCTTACGGTCCAGTAGGTACAAAAGTAAGTTTTTCTCCTGTTAATCTCTTTTATGTCAAATTAATTATTAGACAAACCAAACAACCTAGAAGAAGGGAAATATTTTTTCTCCTACAGTAACATGCAATATGGGAAATGGAACAGTATGTGGAGATTTACTAATAATAAATGCACATATACACCTAACAGAAAACCTACTTCCTAGATAATAGTTCTGAAATGTCTGCATTTATTCAAATTACCTAAATCAAAAATTAAAGGGCCAGGTGCCATTTTTTTTTCCATGGGTCAACATGGCGAGGCTACAAACACTAATCCAGGTGTTGCTGGGATGGTATTTTACGGGTGTAACTGGAGCCCTGGTCAGCTGACTGCCATCATCTAAGGTCTTAAAAGGTGGGCAAGCACAGCAAGAGTAAAGGCCTCAAAGTAAGAAATAACGGGCGGGCCTTCCCTCCTGTTTGCTCGTGTGCACAATGAGCGTCCCGTCTCTGCCGTGAGGGCTGCAGCGGGAGGGAACCGGTACATGTAAAAGTGCAACACGAGAACCACTGTGGTTTTAATGTAAACTTCTATGCGAAGATGGGTCAGACAGTCATCCTGAAGTCCCAAGTACAAATACTGAACTGCGTTTAATTCTAGGAAGTTCCCATCTGAGCAGGTGGTTAAAAGGAAAGGCGTAACCAGAAATAGGCCTGGAAAGAATGATGTCTAGGAAGGGCTACAGCCAGAACCAGATGAGACTCTGCAGGAGAAGAGCCAGGAGTGTGGAGAGATCAGAAACCTACTGCAGAAAACGACGCAATGTCTCGTCTGGAGAAGAGAAGGCTGATGACAACATGACAAGGTTTTGAGCATATGAAGTATAATTTAAACCATGTCTACAAAGTCTTTGATTCTCTCTGGTAAAGATGGAGCTTAATGCCCCTCCCCTTGAGGGAAGGCTGGTTAGTGGCTGCCTTCCAACAAACAGAACGAGGTGGAAATGATGGCATGTGGCCTCCAAGACAAGGTGACAAAAGGTATCTATAGGTCCCTCCTTGATCTCTGGTGAATCTATTGCTCTAGGAGAAACCAGCTGTCACGCTAAGAGGACACCCAAGAAGTCCTACGGAGAGGTCCAAGTGACATTTTTATAATATGCCAATCTTTCTAGAAAAAAACAGATCTTTGCTGCAAAGAGCTACGCTGGCGCCTGTAAGTTTATATTCTGATGTTCACCTAGGATAACGATGAGAGTAACGTGAAACCTTACTCTGCCACATAGCAGTCCCAACTTACCGGCCACCCTCAGCAGCTCAGCAAGGCCCAGGAGCTTGGCGGATTGCTTGTAGCACGTGGGAGCCTGGCAAATACACTCCTTGATGAGGCCGACGCGATCGGAGCACAACCGCACTGCAAAGAAAGACACCCGGAATGAAGACTCATGACCAGGGGCATCGCACACGGGTCTCGTGAGCTTCCTAACGAAAGGCAAGCAAATAAAATGAAAACAGGACTGGCCGCCAGTTTAACACTTAAAATTACTGTTGCTTCTGAACCAATAACCTACAAGGTGACTCTGCTAGCCCCACACTTCTGAAAGAGCGGATGGACGGGCCTTCTGAAGCTGGCAGAAGGCGTCACATCCTCAAGTGCCATGTCGGCCTCCGGGAAAGTCTGAGAGGAGACAGTATCTATCTTTGGCAAGTCCACAGCTAGTGCGACCAGTCCCAAGCAAGCGCCGAGGCTGAAACATTTTTTTCTCATCAAAATGCAACGAGTACTGGGTCTGGCGAGTTCTGAAGCCGACGAGGACCGAGGTGCGACTGTAATTATAAGTGAGCTAGTGCCACTGGTCCTCTCCTGATGAGAAACAGTAACTCCTGAAGGGCAGGCAAGGAAGGCTTTAAACAAAGTCACAAAATGAACTCCTGTCCGCCGACGACCATGAAGTACCTGGACCATAAACCTTGAAACATCAAGTACTTCGTCCAGCATCACGAACGAACACAGAAACAGCTTAAGTGTGACCTGTCTCTGCGGCACAAACACGACCAATAGTATACCAAGGACATATTCTGTTTCCACATCCAGAAGATTTTCTGACAGCCATTCGAATAGAAACTCCAAATCGTTCCATCAATCTGGAAGGCTGTCAGACGTGAAAGGAAATGTCTTTCTTAAGACACTCCTAAGTCAGGAAACTTCTCAGAAGCTACAGCAGGATCCTAGGTTTGGCTGCCGACAGGCAAACCTACCAGCTGCTGTGCAAATACTGCCAGCAAAAATACTGCCAATAGAGCACCTTAGGAAATTAGAGCTAATTTAATATTTCATAATTCAGTAGCAACTGGGGGACTGCAAGAAAAGTTTTTTGCGCTACATCAATTTGGTTGGATTATATAACTAGCTAAAATACAAACACACACATGTAACAGAACCCCTGGGCTGCTCCGATTGAAACAGAACACACAGGCTGTTTAGTTAGGGGACTGATTGCCCGCCGCCAGAATCATAACTCTGAATACCAGAGTTTGGTGAAAAGAAAAAGAATTGTTTATTTGCACATAGTACTGCCTCCCCCTCCCAGACCTGGCCAGTCTTAGGAAAGTCAGAAACACCCGTTTCCCTACTTCCTAGGCACAGTTCAGCTTTACCAGCAGCTGCCAATCACTCAGTTCTGATTGGGGAGGTCCTTTCTGTGCTGTGGTGCCCTCCAGCTCTCAATGCAGGGCCGCCTGGATTCTCAGCCTCCTTGTAAACGGCCTTCTTCCCGCAAACCGCGTGGATCTCCTCTCCTTCTCCAAGCAGCCTGGCGAGAGCCTCTTCTTAAAGCAGCCTGGAGACCCCTGCTCCAAGCCAGACGGAGGGAGCCCACCAGAGCCAGAGAGTGAGGGCATGAGGGCCAGAGAGAGCCTGAGAGAGAGAGCCTCCTAGAGCCAGAGCCAGCCCAAAATGTCCGCAGCTCCCTCTCTCTTCCTCCCTGCCTCCTTTCTCTCCCTGCGTCCTCTCACGCGTGTTGCAAACTGTCCTGACCATTCACAGAACCCTATGTCTGCTTCTTCCGTACCAGCCCACAGTCCAAGACCCCTCCCATCTTCCTGAGTCTTGGAAGTAAAGCGGATCTTTGCAACAATGTTTCCAGCCACTAGCTCCAGGCATGCAAGGGCATCCTGAAAGCTGCTTCCTGCTGCCTATCTCCCAGCCGCAAACTCTGGGGTTTGTTTTTGGACTCCCCTGTTTCTGTAACACACACACACACACACATACACACACACACCCCAAGTAATAACTTGGACTAACCAGAGATGTAAGAAGGGCACAAGTTTCATAGTCGTCTGGACTCTCCTGTGTCTGAAAACTTCCATTAAAAATACGAGGGCGACTGGGAAAGTAGTAAATAATTAAAGAGAATACACTGAAAATTCTTTTTAATAACTCCGATTAATCTCCACAGTTTTAACAAAGTGCTCAAAAATTATATAAATGGCATAACTAAATAGAATTTCCTAGTAATTTAACAGTCACCTTAAATATACTTGTTTAAGCTGCTTCAGGATATTCACACTCATGTACAAATTATTTCCAAACAATGATACTCAAGGTAATCGTAATACTGCATTTTCCGATCTAATGACCTGTCTGACAAGCAGAACTTTGATTTTCAGTACATCTACGACGGGAACCCACATGAACACACTCCCCTAAGATATCTGCTGAGATCCATCTGACTCAAACCCTACAGGGGACAAAGACACCCAGAAGCGTAAAACAAACCCTCTTTGTCCAAAGGTACCGGGAATTTTTTTTAGAAAACAGGAAAGACGATTTTGGTGAAAATTTACCAAAACCCAGAGAGATGGAAGGAATTCAGCTATACCTTCCCACCCCCAATTCCAAACATTTCCACAGTCAAGGATAAAGATGAGAGATCAATGGCCGAGCCGCCCTCTTCATCAGGGTCTGAAGCAACAGAAACTGTAGCCCCCCACCCTCACCCACCCCGCCAGCTGAGGGTCAGGACCCTGGGGCAGGCACACTGTGCTCACAGCACAAAGCAGACAGCGACGAGTAACTTGGGCTTGGCTGGCGCTTACCTGACATTTCCATTCAAGTCAAGGACCCTGTGCAGTGTAAAGGTATCATGAATAAACAGACTCTATATACAGGAACTTCCTGTCTCTCCCTTTCTAAGAATAACAGTATCAACCTAATTAAAGAATACCCTACAGAAACCATAAAAAATAAACTAGCTACGCACCTGAAACAAAATCAGTATACTAAAACTGATGTAAATCTGAAAGCCTCCTCCATAATTCCCAATTTTATAGTTTTGTTTTTAATCCTACCGCCTGACTGCTGGTACTAATGTTATTTCTTTCAATGTCATACCTGTGAAATTAAAAAAATAAAACTGTGATAAAATGTTGATTTTCTTTTTGGGGGGGCGTGGGGGGGTGGTGTTCCACTTAAATTTCATTTGAAAAAATGGGTGAGATTTATTGCTAATGAATTAACTAAGCTAAGGCACTCTTTAGTTTAAAAAACTAAAAAAGAATGCTAGGAAATTAATGCAACATAAGTTAACAGCACAACACCAAACAGGTAACTCACCTTGCAAAGGCAAGATCTTGACCCCAAACTCTTCAAGGTATCCGAGGGCCTGGATAAGATCTAGCTCCTCTTGGATGGCAGGGGGTCGATCTGTGATCAGCTGTAAGCAGCACCTAAGAGAAATAAGATAAACGTCTTAAAACCAGTAACATATGCTTGGAGAGATCCAACACATATTTTTAAAAAACCTACTACGTTCCTAGTATTCTGCAGATGCTTCCTGTTACCTTTCTTAATCCTGAGCACAGGGAGATAGGCAAACATCCTCATTTGCCTTTTAAGGAAGCCTGAATGGAAGCTCAGTGAGCTGAAGGGAACTGTGCAAGGTTGCACCGATAGCAATGGTACCTCGGCAGGAAGCTAGATATCAGGAAGGATAAAAACACAGGCAGGATGCAGATAATTTCCAGCTATTCTTCTAGCAAAAACAGGAAGGTCTTCTCCCCCCAAACTGAAAAAATAATCATCTAGCAAATTGCACGAGACATTTTTCTGATAAAAAAGGAAGAAAAAAGTTGGTAATGTACTGCTGAGATAAATATAGGACATGATTTGCTAATCTAAGTGCACTTAGCAGGTATTTTAATTAACCGATAAAGTTATTTTCTAACAGGTGCATGCAGAACAACATTGGAACACGACACTAGACCATGAAGAGCTCATCAATGCTGAAGTCACACATCATGAGATGAAGACCCCTAGGCCCCAGTACGCACCCTGTGTGACTGCGTGATAGGGACAGGCCTCACCTGCTCTTGCGAACTTCTAGGATTTAAATCTGATGAGGACTAGCATACACTGCTGATTCAAGTGCAAAGGTATACAACCTCTGAGTACCTACCAAACTTCTAACTGCACTTTCCTTTGAACCCAGGAAATCCAGTTCGAGAAATGTATACAGCCAGGTTCATGCATGCCCAGACATATATGAATGTCACTACCACAATGTTTTTAAAATAAAAGAAAATACACTAAGTCAGGAGCTAGTAAATAAATTCTACAAAAGTCAAGCAACGGAGCACTGTACCACCATCAAAAGATAAAACAAACCAACATGTATTCATATGGAAAAATCCTCAATACAGATCGTAAATGAAAAAACCAAGATACAGAAAGGTATGTAGAAGTAGTGAACACTTATTTGTGACTGAAGAAAGAAGAGGATAATATTTACTATTTGGGAAGGATACACAGGAAACTAAGAAACAGCGGCGGGATAAAGTCGGGGAAACTAGAATGAGGAGAGACACTGTCCATATATATATTTCTGTGCTGTTTGGCTATTTTATCTTGTAATGTACTGCTTCCCCATTAAGAAATATTAGTTAATAAATAAGACTATCTGGGCTATTTTCTACATATAATACAACTGTGAACATTAAAATATATATCCTGGCTTACAGGGCTCAATCAGTTTGGTGCCACATTATATACACATGACATCTCTTCCAAATTAAAGTGTATTCTTGTGGCAGAAAAAGGGATGGAATGAAGGGGAAATACAGGAAAAGCAGTGTTGAAAATGATCCCTGAGAACACCTGCCAAAAACATGTAGGTCAAACATCTTTTTCAAAGGGTATTCTATTTGGTATTTTCAACATCTGAAATACAATTCCTTGAGAGAGAATAAAAAATTTACTAAACAACTTTGTCAAGTTCAAAAACATGGTTTGAGAAAACATGATCCTCTCTGTGGTAAGATATCACTGAAAAAAAAAAAATTACCTTTAAGTGTTGCTACAGTTGAAACAACTAGTCATTTTGGGTAAATATAAATCTAAATAGTTCCCACAATCATTACATCAAAATAAATTCCAAATGGGCCTAAAATTTTGAGTATAAAAATAAAACCATCAAACTGGTAAAAAAAATATGAAAAATGATTTTAATGGTCTTGAGAATTAAAGGCTTTCCAAAGGAAGATACAAAAGAACAAAACCATAAGAGAAAAAAGTAACCATCACATATTTTTTAAATTCTGATAGCAATTGAAAAGATAAATCATATACAATAAAAACCTGGCAACACAGTTAAAATATTTAAGACAGGCAAAGGGCAAATATCCTATGTAATAACAATCTCCTAAGAATCAACAGTAAAAAGATGAACACTAAATTTCCAGTACAACAGACTAACAGGAGAAATAAATTCGTGGTCCAGAAATTTCCACCTGGAAGGGAATGCTGAGTTTTATCATCTAATTGGGTCCACTGTCCCTAAACAGAGTGGACACCATGTGGAGAATACAGACATCACCTAAACGTGCCAGGAAATGCCAGGGCTTGAATTTTCAGGCTATCACACGACACTCTTCCAACAGAAGAGTACTGTACACACACTTGCAGGTGACCAGCAAAAACGACCATGGCAAAGTATGCTGGGAAAGTGGGTCAGGAAGAAGCTGATGAAGAGTCATGACATAATTCAGCTTTCTCTGTTGAAGTAATGAATAGGTGTGCCCAAGCAGCACAGAGCGTTTATACTTGTGATGATTCACGCCGTAGGGTAACGGAGTTTGTGCATCCGACGTCCACCTGCCCCCCCGCACCTCGGGGAGACCCAGGCGGGCACCCACCTGGCCAGGTCCATGCAGCTGTCCGTGAGGCTGGTAGAAGAATTGAAGTACTCTCTGCTGGCAGCCAAGACCAAGTCAACGCTTCTCTGGTAACTGACCCTGTACGGGGCCTTCCCCTTCGGGGCGGCGCTGGCGGACCCCAAGTGGCCCTGCACCATCTGCCCGGCCAGGTGGATGTTCTCAGGGCGACTGGAGCACAGGAGGCTTTCTGCAAATATCTGGGCAAAGCAAGAGCCTGCAATTAGCACTTTAAAAAGGAGATCAGATTCTCAACCACATGAAGGCTCTGTATCCAGATGAAATTACAAATACATCTGCCCTGGAGGCAGCAGCTGCACGAAGCTGGGAATGGACTGGGTGACAGGAAGCACACTTTTAAAACCTCAACAAAAAATCCTTCTTCTAAGAAGAATAATATAACTGAACAAACCAATATTAAACATAATGCTCCGTGCTACGGTGAATATTTAAGTAAACTATCTAAAGTTCATTCTCATTAAAAACACTATCAGACATACTGTCCGACATCCAACAAAACCATTCTGTTTAAACTATTTCTAACCACCACTTTTTAAATAAGAATTTGAATATAATACAAATAACTCATGACTGCTTAAAGCATCTGGACTCAGTCTTACAAAGTAAAATAGCCAAGCTACAAATATTAGACATATATCTAGCCATTAAAGTTAAAATATACCATATAACATTGAGTTTTTTCCAAATCTGTAAATTTCAAACTATTTAAATAAAACAACAGCCAATGATAAAAGGTATTCATGCGAATATCACTGTATCCTACTAACAACATCAATTACCATAAACTTTTTTCTATAATTAAGATAATTTACTTCAGAAAAGTATTATACAAGGGGAGTCTTTTAAACCTACACTAATAATAACAATATATAATTAGTACAGGAACTTCCCTAAGAATGGGTCTTCCCAAGAATACCACTGTTGGATGAAGATAGCACAGAAATAGAAGAGATGGAAAAAAAAGAAAGAGATTTCATGAAGCAACAAGTTTCTTTATAATTAGTAAGACTATCCAATTTTCATGTTTCTAGTCTTCTGGGGAAGGTATCCAGACAGGCCTTTATTGAACTCACTGGTCAGAATAAAATAATTAATATCTAAGAAGAATCTGCTATAAAATACATAGTGTGACAGAAAGCACATATTATCACTGAGTGGCCCCAATCATGTACCTCACAGGTGAAGTGGCTTACTCCAAATGACTTACATAGTTTAGTTTCTCTAAGCTATTACATGAAATAGTTTCTCTGTTCCTTTGGTTTATTCAAGTAAGCCATAAGGAGTTAATACCCAATACTGGAAAAAAAAAATTCGCTCACTCTAAAAATTAAAAGGCTTTGCTAAAATGAAGAATACAGATTTCTGCTCTATAGGCTGTAAAATATTTTCAAAATTGTGCCATTAAGCTTTCAAATTTTTTTCCAAGGACAGCAAACCTAATATAATGGCCAAACGTCAGTAAGACAATACAGCATAATTTAAAAGGTACTAAAAAACGTTCACCAACGTACATTTGCCAAATCTGCATTACCTTCTTCCAGAATCATTTCAAAACTATTATAATGTGCTTTCAAATGTTTTCCCAAATGGGAGAGACAAATGGCCAGACGACACTGAAATATCAAAGCCTAATAAAAAGGTGTTAAAATATAGCAAAAACGATTCAATATGTCAGCTTGTTTACGACAGAGTACACATGAGCAAGTTCAAGTGTAATATACTTACTACCGATGTTTTAATCAGAATCAGAAAAAGGAAAACACAAAAACAATGCCACTGCAACTTAAAAACACCACTTCAGACACACTAATGACAAGTTTAACACCCCACGTTCATACAGATTTTATCCCATAACACTGGATTTCAAGTTTCGCATTAGATACAAAAAAGGAGTTATTGGCAGTTGTATGCTGTCTTCTACTGTAGCCATAAACTTTATAATCATTCAAGCATTTAAAAACCTGAAGCTCAAATTTAAAACCAGTCATTTCTCCACAGTCTACATGCTCTTCTGTTAAAGTCACATTGAATTAAAATCCCAACTTATTTCATAGAGACCGATTATTATAACTCTCGTTTTATTAATGGGTCTTGCTTTGCAGAACACAGGGACACCAAAAATAGTCTATATTTTGTGTCTAGCTGATTCAACAGGCAAATTCCAATGAGAACCCTCTTTTAGGCTTAAAACTATAAATGGGTTATTCCGATAATTCTTCCATACAAACTATGAGAAATTTGGTGGCAAAACACATCATCTCCCAAAATAACGAGCTGTCCTTAGTCCGTTAACACCAGTCCCTTGCGTGTCCACGCTCCCGACGATCTAACGTGCGCTGCTGAGCGCGAGGAGAAACGCCTGCCCAGGAGCTCACGACCAAATGGAAAAAACACACCCAGAATCAGGTAGCTGCGTTGGAAAGAAAGACACAGTCCATGAAAGGGCAAAGGGAGCCTTCACAGAGGGTGTCATTGGTGAGCTGGGTCCTCAAAAGTGCCAGCCATTTTCAAATAAAGAGAAATAGATATGTCCCGGCAAAGGGAACAATGCACACCGTCACAGAAACATGAAACTGCCTCGCGCGAGGAGGGGTGCGTGAGAGGTCTGAGGGCGCCGGAGGGGCACGGGGTGCCTGGCGGCCTGGTGGGGGGGGTGTCAAAGGTGAGAGGGGGCCAGGGGGCGGGACTCTGTTGCGGCTTTCTAACCTTGAGAAGAAGTGTTGATACTTTCTGATATACGACACAAATCGAGCAGCCAACTTTTAAGAAGGAGAAAGACAGGAAAAGGTCTGTTTCAGAGGCAGAGTCTGAGTCCGTGTAAGTTTCAGAGACAAGGAATTAGGGGACAACTTGGAGGATTACTGCGGCTCAAGAGCGATAAAGATAGGGCAGGCTTGACAGACATCTCTCGGGCAGGTCAAGTAAGTCTTAGTGACTACATCTGTGGGCGTGAGAGGCGTCAGGCATGCGTCCGAGTTTCCCAGCCGAGGCCTGTGCACCCCTAACTAGAAGGTGTGGCAGTGAACGAAGACAAGACAGGAGGCAGGTAGGAGAGCGTTCCAACTGGGAAACACTGCACACCCACGCAATTCCCAGCCACCACTCAACAGGGCTGCTTCTAGCGAAGTTCATGCCCATCACCTTTGTCGCCAATAACTGATTTGCAATGACCCACATTTCTAAATCAAAAGGAAACAGGCTACATACACAGAATTACCTCATAGCAAGCATGAGACTCTAGGCATCTGTAAACGTTCTGCTGCATAGTTAACATGTCTTGTAGCAACATTCTCCAGTGAGACTCACTGACAGGAGGCTGTCTGGGGAGAAAAGGAGAAAAAATAATGATAATTCATGAAATCTCTCCAACTGGCCTAAAGTGAAAGCTGGTACCACCATCCCATATGCCACACGAGCTCCTAAAGAATCAACGGAAACCTGTCCCATCTGAGTGCTCAGGAATGAACTCGCATTACAGACAGAGGGGAAGGCCAGGCAGGTGCATCCGCGCTAGAGACGCCGCCAGCACAGGCTCTGTCGTCGGCCACCCAGGCACGAGGCTGGAATAGCCTTACCTGGCGATGGCAGAGGGAAACGAGCTGGGAGCTTCCAGGGTGAAATAAAGCCCAGGAAGATAAAGCGGCTGTGCTCTAGCAGAAAAAGCACGTGGGGACAGGAGAATTAGCCCCGAGTCCCGTCTTCATCACTGCAGTCCTCGGCAGGGGATCTGCCTAACTTCAACTACACACGCAGACCCCTAAGGCAAGCACTGGCCACACGGGCCACCAGCTCATCCGTGGGGAACATCAGCTGTTCCTTTCAGGGGGGCCTTAATCCAGTCCCCAGAGCAACTGACAACAGAGCCCGGCAGGGGTATCTTCTTCCCAGATGACAGCCCCGGCGCAGGAAGACAGAGTCCCATCGGGTAGTTGCGGCAATTGCCCTTGCCGGCTTAGGAAGAAGCTTCATGCTCCACAAGAGCCAGTATCTTTTGTAAGAAGTCCATGGGCAGAGCTGTCAGGGTGCCCTCGAGGACATATCAGTGACCACACTCGGGAGAGGCCAAAGCCTAACGAACAAATCAGGGGTTCTGGTGTATTTACAATTCCTCCAGGTCAGAGGCCAGCACCCGCCAGGGACCGGTGTCCCACAGGCAATGAGGCCTCCCCAATCTAGCTGATCAAATAGCACTTCCTGGTGGTACCCAGGGTAACAGAGTTAGAGAACTAACAGGTCGGATTCTCCTGCAGACGGGGAAAGGGCTTCATTAGCTATTTCACCCACAGTCACGTCACATACTAGCTGCATGATCGTGAGCAAGTCACTTAATATTCCTGAATCTCAGTGTCCTCGCTGAAGGCCCACCTCAGAGGCTGACAAGGAATGGATGCGATTCACTGTGACGAAGCACAGGCCCTGAAGCAAGATGTCCTGAAGTTCCATAAAAGCCTAGCCAATTACCTATATGGATTTAAGGATGGTTCTTAATTTCTCTGAGCTGCAGATCCTCTTTCTGTATCCTGTGAAGGTTACCTTAAACAAAAATGTATGAAAAGACACTCCCCTCATTTGCCTGGTATAAAATAATATTCAATGAATGTGAATGAATGAATCTGAAAGTTACAAAGCTATCTCATTTGTCCTTCTGTGGTCACAGACACGATGACCAGCACTGTCTAGGGGAGGGGGGCTGGCTTTAACCCTCTCTGCCTGTGTCAGGTGCTCATCCTTGGCGAACGTATGTGAGCTTGGAATCATCATTTACATTTGCTTTCAGGTCTTGATATTCTACACAGTTACGAATCACCTTGTTTGAAAAGGGCAGATTTTGTTTTGTTTTATGTTGTATTAGTCAAATACCAAATGGATGTTTCTTTTTCACCCGTCCTTTTCTTCTTTATGAGTTAAAAACAGGGCAAAAAAAAAATGTTTGTGTATAATAGCATTGCTATGAGGGGAGAAAGTGTATATTTGGGATCATTCCTATGAGAATTCTAGTCTTCAGGAATTTTTCACCTAAAATTATTAATAAGCATATGCTTCATTTGCTCATAGCATTTTATATTACACAAAATAAACAATTACTTCCATCACGTATGCGATCAAGCATAAAAGAAACCTTTCCTTCCCGGCGTACGAGGACACAAAATAGGTATGTTTGCAGCTCTTCCAGGATAATTCCTGAAATTTTCCCATTAGTGAGACCCTGGTATGTGAACTCTTTAGACGAAATTCAGAGAATTAGAGGCTCTTTCAGATCTGGCTGCAGAGAAGCGGCAAAACATTTGAGGAAGTGAGTGTCCACTTGCACCTGCTTGAAAAATCAGACCTAGGCACTGGCCAGCTGAATTCAAGTTCACATGGCCCAGCTGCTCTTCTGGAAGCCATCAACTCCAGGACAGATGGTACTGTTGTTTTCTCACACACGGCTAGCCATAAGCACAGGTTCTAATTAAAATAGATGACAGGACACTATTTACAACAGCCTTTTCAGAAAACATTCAGTAAATAAGAACCAAGAGTAGAACTTGCAGGCAAACACAAGAGGCTTGCAACTTAACCAAGAAATCTCTGAATACAAGCGCTTTGTAATAGAAGTGCACTTTCCAGGGAGCAATAATATTACACTCAAGATGGTAAACCTTGATTTGTGCCAGATCTGAAGAAATCCGCCACCATTCAGGATATGCATAAGAATAGTCTATAAGTCAGGATGGCAGGAATCATGACTGAAATACCAATCACGCAGCTGACCAAAAAGCAAATACATGAATTAACCGAGGAACAAATAGATAATCTTTCTGAGGCTCAGTTCAGAGCTACAGTCATAAGGCAGCTGAGAGAACTAACAAAAGATACTGAACACAACGGGGAAGGAATGAAGGCTAGCCCTGCTGAAATGAACGAAAACATATGAGACAAGTGGCGAGGAAAGGAAAACCAGGGATCAAATCAACAAGTCAGAATGTAGGGACGGAACAAAGAGTCAACCAGTGCAGAAAGAGGAAACAAAAAGTAAGGAATATGAGGAGAGGCTCAGAAACCTCTGGGAGAGCTGTAAGCGAACGGACATTCGAATTATAGGGTTGCCAGAGGGTGAAGAAGAAGAACTAGAAATTGAAAAATTATGTGAAAAAATAATGAAGCAGAACTTCCCTAAACTGGATTCCAGGGAGAAACTCACCAAGTCACATTATAATCAAAATGTCAAAAATTAAAGATAAAGAGAGAATCTTAAAAGCAGCAAGAAAGAAGAAAAGAATTATGTACAAAGGGGTCCCAATAAGACTATCAGCTGATTTCTCAAAGGAGACCCTGCAGGCAAGAAGGGACTGGTGAGAAATATTCAAAGTGATGAAAATCAAAAACCTACAACCACGATTACTCTATCCAGCAAAGCTGTCAGTCAGAATAGAAGGGCAGAGAAAGTGCTTCCAGGACAAAGTAAAACTGAAGGAGTTTGTTAGATCCAAACCACTGTTATATGAGATGTTAAAGGGACTTGTTTAGAAGAAGGAGGATCAAAAGTATGAACATTAAAATGAAAACTGTGTCACAACAACCAACAACAGAAGCTAGGGAATCAAAACAAAGGCAGACTAAGTAGGCAACGAGAAGGGAAAAGAATTATAGGCATGGGGAACATATTGGGGGAGGTCTGCGGAGAGGGGGAAGTGGGGAAAGAGAGGGAGGTGATACAGGAATTAAGAAGCATGGTAGGAGGGAATGGAGTAGACAGGAAGATGTTGAGAAGAACTATATGCACAACCAATGGGCATGGACTAAGGACGGGGGGACAACTGGAGAGAGGGGGGGGTCACTGGGTGGAGGAGAGCAGAGGGAAAATAAATTGGCACAACTGTAACAGCATAATAAAAAAAAACATTTTTTAAAGAAAAGAGAATATAGGTGCAGAAGGCAAAGCTGTCGAAGCGTATGTGAAAGAACGAAGATTCATTTCAAGTTGACCACTTTGAAGAAAGGAAGCCATTCCCTTACACGTCCGCAGGAAGTAGAACGGCAGCAGAAGTTAACTTCAGGACTTCGGAAGCACTTGAGACACTCAAAGCAAAGACGGTAGATAATCTAGCAGCAGTACCGAAGCTTTCGTATTGATTAGTAGGTTCTAGAGTCGGCATGATCAGAAACATTGACCATGTGTTTATATAGCTGTAAAGAAACCTTAAGGCTTGAGTTGCCAAAGCCTTCTAAATTGCCCAAGAATTACCGAGAGAGCGCCATGGCTACCCAAGGTTCCATATGAGATGCATGGGGACTACAACTCTCGCCCTGGAAAAGCTCATGGGAACAAATGTCAGTGAGCACAGCACACGGCTGAGAGAGAGAGGAAGAGGCAGACATGAAAGCTGGCTGCATTGCATAAGCCTTTGTCCACTGTCAGCTGAGGCTCCGACTGCAGCAGTAGGTTTATGCACCTGCCATCTCAGGGCTGCTATCACTTCAGGGCGGGTGTAATGGGCACTAATTCCCTTCCAATCCGAGCCTCAGGAAGCAGCACCTGGCTGCCCGGCGCTCTCCAAATCAGATACTGACAAAAAGGCCCAACTTTCTTGCTGCCTACAAGAAAAGCACTTCAAATAAAAAATTAATATTAAAATTAATTAAAAATAAAAGGTATACCATGCTAACAGGAGGAGTTATGGACCATGTTGTATACCAAAAACTATTTCATGCTAACACCAGTAAAAAGAAAATCAAATAAAAAGCATACACATTGGAAAGAAGTAAAGCCATCTCTGCTCACAGATGACATGATCTTGCATGTAAAACATGCTATGCAATCTGCAAAAGAGCCTGCTGAAGCTAATAAACGAGTCCAGCAAAACCGGAAGGCACAAGATCCATATATTAAAATCCAATTGTATTTCTATACACTAGGAATGAACCATCCAAAAATGAAATGGAAAAAAATCCAATTTACAATAACACCCAAAAAGCATAAGATAGGAATAAATTTAACAAAATAAATATGAGGCTTAAACGCTGAAAAGTGCAAATACCATTAAAAGAAATTAAAGACCTAAGTAAAAAGACATTCTGAGTTCATTGATTAGAAGACTTAATACTGATTTAAGATAGCAATACTCTCCAAATTAATATATAAATTCAACATAATCCTTATAAAATATCTAAAAGATTTTTTGTGTGAAGAAAATAGCAAGTTAATTCTAAAATACAGATGTAAATACAAAGGCCCCCCAAATAAACAAAACAATTATGAAAAAGAAAAACAAATTTGGGAGACTAATATTATCTGCTTTTTTAAGACTTACTACATACATCTACAAAATTATAAAATTTTGATAGCAATGGCAGGAGAAAGTCTTTGTGGCAAAAGTTTCTCAATTTGATGGCAAAAGCACAATCAGAAAGTACAATACAATAAGCTAGACTTCATCAAAATTTTAAAAGTATGCTCTTTTAAAATTGAAAAGATAAGGCAGAGACAGGAAAATAAAATCTTTGCAAAGCATATCTAATCGACAACCTAATTTTAAAAACGATCAAAAATATATTAATGGCAAATACGCACAGAAAAAGATGCTCGGCATTACTACTCACTAGAGAGAGCTATTAAAACCAAAATTAGAAAGCACTGCACACACCTCTTAGAAGAGCTAAACGTGGGAAGACTAACCCTTTCAAGTGCTGATGAGGCTGTGGAGCAATTGGAAACTGTACAATACTGGTTAGAAAAATAAAATGGTGCAAATACTGCGGACCAGTTTGGTCGTTTCTTACAAAGTTCGCCATCCACCTGTCGTATGATCTTGCCACTGCGCTCTTACGGATTCATCCAGAAGAAAGGACGCGTCCATACAAAGACTGGTACATGGAACCCACAGCTTTATTTGTACAAACCAAAACTCCAAACAACCCAAATGTCCAGCAAGAGCTGCATAAACAGAGGGTGATAAATCCATACAATGGAATACTATTCAGCAAATAAAATGGAATAGGTCACTGATCCATAATACAACGTGGATGAATCACAAAACATTTATGCTGAGTGAAAGACGCCAACTCCCTCCGACCGGAAGTGTGTATTGTATGATTCCTTTTCCATAAAACCTTAGGAAATGCAGAGTAATATTTAGGGACAAAAAGGTAGGTCAGTGGCAGCCTGGAGAGGGAAAGGTTTTCATGGGGAGAAGCAGAGGAAGGGGATTATGATGGGGCAAGGGCAGACTTTAAAAGTTAAGGATATGTTTATTATCTTGAATGTAATGATGGTTTCCTGGGGACATCCATATATCAAAACTCATCAAAGTCTATTCTTTACAAATGTGCAATTTAATGTGGTCATTTATAACTCAATGAAGTCAAAAAAAGAAGAAAAAGAGCAGTACTGATTTTTAATCATATGCAAGTATGAATTAACTTTATCACTCACTTCCGACCAGTGTGCCGGGTCAGCCTGACCATCAGCTGGCGCGCCTCCTCTGCGCTAGACCGCGTGCTTTTCACAAATGACACTGGTTTCTCAAGGCCATGTTTCTCCAAAAGCTCTGACACACTGTAAGTGAAAGCAGCCGTTTTTTAGAGTCTTGGAACCAAAGAAAGAAAGTCCAAGTATCTTAAGTATATAAGTAGCAGTTAGGATTTTACTATTTAAAAAGACAAAAAAGCAGCACATAGAGTGACCACATTTTATATATTACCTTAATCCTCAGCAAAAAATTCTAATAATTACTTATCAAATCTTATTTTTCCTACTGCCTTTCATTACAATATACTTGGAAGTAACACATTTTTTAAAAAGCATGACATATCTTTATCTGCAAATCTTCTAGTACAATTTTCCTGCCCTCTAAAAGCCACCAGCCAATAAAATAAGCCAAATCCGTCATTTCAATACCCAGCTTTAACTCTTAACAATCCTATTGAGTATATTGTTATAGGCAAAGCTGCTAAAAAAGCAATAAGCAAAGAATTTCATAGTTAGAAAGCCACACAAATATCATAAGGCTCCATCTCCCCCAAGAATCTATTCTATAAAAATACAAAATGCGTCACAAACTTTCTTGGTCTCATATGAATCTTCCTGAGATCTCCCATTCTCTAACCGTCAGCATGAAACACCCCTGGGCTGTCTCACCAAAGCTCACATTTATGAATGAACCACTGCTGGGCTTACAGAGAGGCTGGAGAGCATTCAATAACTCTTTAGAAAGACAGGGTCACGTCACCTGCCATTATGTATGTTCAACCATTTATCACCTGCTCACGGCCACGAGATGGAACAGGAATGGAACGTTCTTATTTTAAAAGGTTAGTAGATTACGCTCAACAGGGGAGACCTGGGCATCATCCTGAAAGCGTAAGATGACTGTGAGGACCACCCACAGTTACAACCAGCAACAAAGGGGAAAACGAATAGTTCGTTTCGCCACGGATCTCTGAGGGGCTGCCTCTCGGTACCAGGGAGACAAAGGCAGCCATGCGGATTTGTACGGAGTGAACAGTCACTGACTTCACCCAGTAAACTTGATTCAAACTATGCTCAATTTTTCAGGGGGGCTGGGGAACGGAGAGGCACAAGCCAACCGAAAATAAGAAAAGCTTGATTTATTAAACAGTTGAGAAAAAAAAAACTATGTAATTTTTCAGAACATAGAGGAACAAAAATCAGGTAAGGTTATAATAAATAGAGGCCCTGAGGAAATGAAACATTAATTCGTCATTAAACTCACATATTATGATACTTAAAAACATAATGTTTCCTTAAATACAACTCAAAATATCTTTACAGTGAAGTTCTTTAATGTGAATGAAAAAAAATCTACTTAGTAGATTCCAAGTTAGTATACTTCACTATACCTATTACCACTATAAAGCAATGTTATTATCTGTAATTTCTATAATTACATATTGGAAAAACCAAGTTTACCATTCCTAAAATTTTATTTTTAATACAAACATTTAAAAATTACACAAGCACAATTATGTACACATATAAAAGTAAATATTAGTAAACAATATTAGACTTCCTAAATAGCAAATTAGGAAATTTCAGTCTCCAAAAGAGATAATTTGCTTTTTCATTTTGATAGTAAAAGAATATGACTACAGTTACTTAAAGGCTCTGGTATAGTTTGCTCTAATCCAGATATTCAATCAAATAAAGTGCACTGTGTCCAAAAAGAAAAGTTAGAATTATAATAAACACTGTTTGCTGACAAGTGCAATAACTACTATAAGAACTAGTATTTTTTGTGAACCTACTATGTGCAGAGTACTTTCAACGCTGAATCTAATGTTAATTCCATAACCTCAGCTGGCAAGTGGCAACACCTAGATTTGAACACAAGTCTACAGGTTTTCAAGGTCCATGACCTTATTAGTCTAGCAGTTTGGAAGATCAGCGAGTGGTACGTTTGTAATGAAGGAAACTCACTCGCAAAAGAGTCACACACGCACAGGGTCAAACAGGAAACAACGACCGGGTATGTTTACCGTTCCCTGGACGGACCACCCTACCCAGCACGGAGCCCTCGTCCTCACCTGAGAGCCTGTTCCAGCTGGTCCACCATGTCGTGAAGAGCTGCAGTGGCTTCTGTGTCGTGACTAAAGAATTAAGAGAAATAAATTAAAATTAAATTCCAGTACTAGCTTTCTAAAAAAAAGTCAAAACTCACTTAAGTGAAAAAAAAGAAATGAGCTTTCTCTTGTACTTAATACATCACAATGTTACTCTGTCCAGGGGAAACGGGAGTCTCGTCTCCTGAACTCGTTCAGCATCTTTCAGAGATTCAGATAAACCACCATGGAAGAGAATACTATTCTCTATCACAGATTAGCAAGGTACAGGCAACTATTCTCTAAAGAACTTAAAGTCCCGTTCTTCTAAAAGACAAAAAAAGAATTTAAATCAATTGCTATCTTTTTTAAGAACGCAAAAGGAAACCATCACTTATTTGTTCTTTTACCCAATAAAACGGATGAGGAGGCTCCGAACGCTGCCCAACTCCCAGGCCCGTCTGCGCCACGGGGGACGCCCCAGGCGGTCTCCATTCAGTGTCTAATACGTGGGGACCTCAACTCATCATTCCCTCGGCACCCACGTCATGTGAAGGGACCAGGGAGAAGCAGAGGCATCAACAGGAAGCAAAGCCTTTCTGAGGAAGTGAGTGAACGGGGAACTCAGAGAAACGTTACCATGGAAAAGATCAAAAACCAGTGGAAATGGGCAGCAGGAAAGACTTAGTACGGCAGGGGTTTGGCAGAAAAGCTGGGCAGCTGCTGTGCCAGTCCCTTCCCCCTACGCAGCTCTGCGTCCGGATCACGAGGGACCCTCTCGGCAGAGAACCCCTGCACCGGCCCCACTGACCTCCAGCCAGGTCGGAGCGTGCTCTTAACAAAAAGACCCAACAGTAATCTTTGTCTGGACGTGGACAATTAAAAATGACCTTCCTTGAACACAAAAGCCTCATTATTTTGGAAACTATCGATCTGTCCTAATCTGAATCTATTTGGCAGTTATTTAGTGCAATTTATAAAGATTATGCTCTTTTTAAACTAAATTTTAGGCCTTGGACTAGAGTAATAAATTTGGGTATGCGCCATTTAACATCTTTCAAAAAAAAAAGATCATTTGTCAGAGCTAATACCCATTAACATACCCATACCCAGTCAGGAATAATATTTTTTAAATTATCAGTTTATAGCTCTACAATGAACATCTGTCATTGACTTTCAAGAGCACAGCGTTCTTCCTTTGTGAACTGGCATTCACAAACACAATGACAATAGATTTCTTTCAGTCAGATGGAATATGCTGTCCAGGTAAGATGCACACAACTTTCACTGGATTTAGTTAAGTGATCGCTCATTTCCTAAATGGCAAAAAAATACGGTTTGCTATTTCATAAATAACAACCATTTAACCATTAGAATAACAACCAATCACTGAGAAAATAGAAACCGGCAAAGTGGACGCAGAAAACAAAGAGAACAAGAGAATATATTCTGAAGCCCTATATTTAGTAGTGGGCTAACTGACAATTACAAATTATTTTAAAACTTACAATTGTGAAAGAAATGGAACAAAAGAGCATCAAGGTTTTTTGTATGTGCTTACCAAAAAACAAAAAAACAAAAAACTGTTAAGTCAGAGATCATTAATCTGAAGCCAAAAAATCTTTCAGCCTCACACACACGGACGAGGCATCTTTTTAGCCTGCACACTCTTTGAAAACAAATATGCTAATTTCCTGTCATGTCTACATAAAAAAATGTTCTTTTAATATCATCATCCTATTGATACCATGACTATCTCCTCATTGTAGGCAAATTACTGTTTAAAAATTAATAAATGAGCTTCTGTTTAATTTGATCTTACTGAAATACAAAGCCATACATTTATTGTATAACATTATACCCGTTGGTTGGAAGCCGGTGGTTTTAGCCGGTTGGCTCAGGGACGACAAAGGCGGCCTCCAGCCGAGAGAGGCCAAGCCCAGAAGAAAACCAGAGTCCGCAGCGAGTGTGCGCCTTCAGAGCACAGGTATTCGAGGACGGGAAAGGAGAGGCAGCCAGAGCTGCGCATCCACTACAAGTCTTCCAACTCCTGACTTCAACTACTTCACATGTTAGTTTACAATTAAACATTAGAGGGGGTCCCTCCCTATGGAACCCCTGACTCTAGAACAGCAGCAGCTCCCCACCCCCGCCAATCTGTTTTCCTCCATGACAATGACTTTTCAAAGTGAACAGACCAGCTGACCTGCACAATAGCTCACATTCTGCATGTATCTGGCTGGGTTTTTTCCTTTCATGGTGCTATTTAATTTTTCCCCCTAGTCCCTGCATTTACTGTAAACTAAACACCAGCCTAAAGAAACGATTAGATTCAGGGAAAACAATTCAACTTCCTATTGTATCTCACTAGGAGGCACACGGTGCCAGGCTGTCTGACTCAAACTGATGCTATATTTGACAACTCGATTAAAGGTTTATAAAGGTAAGTTCCTCTTTAAAATTACAAAAACAAATAAATATATAAAAATTTTATTTTTTATAAAACCTTTTGCATGATCTCAGTATCATTAATGACTGCCTGAAACAATTATTTCACAGTGGGTTGCAAAACTGGTGGTTTCTATCATTCATTTCACACACACACACAAACACACACACACACACACACACGTCTCCTCGTAATGAAAAGAGACAGGGAGGAAAAAGACATGCCGAGGAGGAAAAAAGGGGCAAAGAGAGGAAACACAGCATGAAGAGGCCTCCGTGTCTGAATATCTGATTTTGCAAACGAAGAGCCCAAGGACCAGAGAGGTTAAGTGACTCAGCTCAAGTCACAGCAGCTTAGACACAGGCCCACGGAGCTTCACCTCAGTGCTCTTCCACACGTCGGTATTCACTTCTCCGGATGTTAAATTCATAATATTTACTAGGTCTGAAAGAGTGATTAACGGAGTAAATACTGCCTGACTTCCAGAAAGAAAATATAAATCTGATTGACATGCAACTAAACGATCCAAAGGAATGTTAGATAAATTTCCATTTAAACATAAGCCCAGTTAAAAATTATGTAAATTTATTCCTCAAGACATTAAAAATAGAACTACCATATGATCTAGCAATTCCACTTCCGGGTACATGGATGAAAGAAATGAAATCATTGTGTGGAAGAAATATCTGCAACCCCCGTGTTCACTGCAGCATTATTTACCACAGCTGAGATACAGACACAACCCAAGTGTCCATCAGCAGATAAATGAATAAAGAAAATGTCACACACACACACACACACATATACACACACACACAGTGTGTGAGAGAGATATCACAATGGATGTTATTCATCCATTAAAAAAGGAAAAAAGAAGATCCTGCCGATGGCGGCATGGCTGGGCCTCGAGCGCAGTGCGCTAAGTGAAATAAGCCAAACACTGTATAATCTTGCTTATACGTAGAATTAAAAAAAAAACACTGAATTCATAGAAAAAAGATCAGATGTGTGTGGTTCCCAGAGGCTTGGCAGGGAGCTGAAGTAATCAGATGAAGGTGGTCAAAAAATACAAACTTCCAGTCATAAGTAAGTACATGGGGATGCAATGCGCAACATGATGACTACGGTCAACACTGCTGTGTGTCGTGTTTTAAAACTGCTGAGAGAGTAAATCCTAAAAGATCTCATCACAAGGGAAAAAACTGCTTTTCTTTCTATTTTTGCATTTCCATGATGTGATGAATGTTAACTAAGCTTATTATGGTAATCATTTCATAATATATGCAAGTCAAGTCCTTGTGCTATACACCTTAAACTTATATGGTGCTATATGTTCATTCTATCTCAATAAAACTGAAAAAAGTAAGTTTTATATATTAATACAAACTACTTAAAGGAATTACTATAGGCAGGAGCCAAGAACAAACAACTAAAAGAAGAAATACAATTAGCCCACAGATATGGAAAATGGTTAATTAGTAACACAACTTAAAACAAAGACATTTCATTGTCTATACACTTTGAAAAGTATTTTTTGTTGTGGTGGTAGTGAGTGCTGTTTTTTAATGGATAATTAATGATCGAGGTTGACAAAATTTTAGTGCCTTCCCATATACTGTTAGAAAAACAAAAGTTTATCTGTAGGCAACAGATTCGCGGATTATTTCCTTTTCTTCTTTATATTTTTTATATTCCCAAAATTCTCTGTAATGAACACTCAGGGAAGCAACATTTTCAGCTTAACTACTAGACTATAAAGACACACAGACTGGCACACAGTGGCTTCTTACCCAGACCCCCTTTGTGGCAGACACTCCAATATGTCGTAGCAAAGAGAGAGCTGGTCACTTCGTTCACAGCTGTAGATGCACTCCAGCGCTACTGCCATCAGCTGGTCCTGATCAGGAATAATTTTTTGCTGCAGCTAGAGAAAATAAAGCACACTGAATTAAATGTCAATAGATTCAGTCAGTCATTTTTTCCATATCTCAGTACCACTGTCAATAGAATATTAAGTAGTTCAATTAATGAGCAGCAGAAGCAAATCTTGATATTTCCTTAGCTTACAGACTTTGGGGATCTTTAATAATTCTCAATGAAATCACATTTTAATTATAGAATCAGCTAAGATAGATAATCTGTACCCATAAGCTTTGAATCTGCTAAACGCAGATTCTTCAATTTATTACATATTCAAGATAGAACAGACACAGTGAATTAAAAAGGCAAGTCATTAAAAACATTTTTAACCCTAGAGCCAAATTTTAGGTGTTCCAATTGCAAAAATATAAAAAATTCCTTACTAATATTCAGAGATGTTCAAACCTACTACTTTTAAGGGTGCGTAATATATGAGTCATTTAACTAAACGGTACTGACATTCTACCCAAAAGAAGTCGCATGCAGAAAGATGGTTACTTTGGGTCACTTTCTATATAGGATGCACCACTTCCCACTGCAAACCGCAGATTCCAATCTTAGAGTATTTTAAGGGAAATAAAAACAACAGATTCGTAGTTTGTTTTTCTCATCTATAAAGCTGGGATATTAACAAGCTCCTAATAGAGAGAATGGTTCTGTGGGTTAAATAAATTAATACATGTAGAATGCTTATCTTACCACCACCGCCGAAACCAAAATGCAGTTTCAAGCTATTTTCTTAGAGACCTTTTCAACAACAAAATAAGTTTTAAGATAATTTCCGTAATAAGACCTAGTTTTCAACATTCTAGCAGAAACACAGAACGAACAGGACAGGGACGGAGGGAAACTGCCCCACAAAGGCATGTTCTCGCAGAAAAATCACATCAGTGGGTGAAAGGAAGAAACACTCAAGGTTACCAGAGAAATAAAGTTTTTCTTTAAAGTAGTTGGGTTAAGGGATTTATATGCCTTCAAGGTGTTAAGAAAAAATATATATCATTAATGTGACACCCCCGTTTGACAAAAAGTTGTCCATGGTTGCAAAGTGACAAACGAGTGAAAGAGGGACAAAAAGGGTAATAAAAGTGTTATTAAAAATTAATCAAGATCGGTACTCTTCCTGACTCCTTATTATGGGTCAAGTACGGTTTCTCAGTTCTTTCCACGTATTAGTTCATAAATCCTCAAAGCAATCCCGCAAGGTCAGCACCGGGACCGTGTCTGTGCTACGCACCAGGAAGCCGAAGGCACGGGAGGCCACCTGGGCCGGGCCGGGGTGCACGCGTGGGCAGCTGCTCCGGAGCCCAAGCCCCGCAGCGCCGGCTCCCGCCGTCCTTCAGAACGTCACAAAGAGGGACAGAGGAGGAGACTGGGGAAAGACATGGGAATAAACACCTCACGTATGGGAAGAGAGTGCCCCAGGACGACAAAAAAAGCGCGGCCAGTGTCAGCCAACGAGGAACTGGGGAAACCAGCTGAGACGGGAGTTCCAGTCCCTGACTTAGCCCCCCACCCCCACTGCCTTCTCTCTGCCTCTTGTCTTCCTCTCCCGGACGCACTCAGGTGTCCTTGAAAGTTAAATGTTCGTGTGTCCATATCTGACCCTAAGGGGTCCCCACTTTCTGTTGGAAATCCTGCAGTCGTCCTTCAGAGAGCAAAGGGAAGGATAAGCCGTTTGCCTTGCCTTTATCTAAACATGAGGGTGGTCAGCTTGTGTCCCCTTGTCTTACTCCTACCTGGGACGCCTTCTCAAGAACATGTCCCATTCGAGACCTCCCTGGTGGTCCAGCTTCACCTCCACTTGGCTTGGACTTCCGCTGGACCTCGGGCTCTTGCGTACGCTCAGTAAATGCTGGCCCGAAGACTAAACCCTCGTAGGACTCTGACACCGAGATCTTTCCTCCTCTCTGTATTTCGGGGGTTCTGTTGTTGTTGTTCTCTTCCTAGGTCACTCAGAATGTCTGTCTTAATATTGCACAGCCCATTGTGTACGTGAATCACAATACTCACATTTTTAAGAGCCTTGCATTCTTGCCCCATTAGACTCCCTACCAGGTACAACTTAACTTCATGCGGTGTAGGACACACACGCCTCATCTTACTTCCATCGTTCCTGCCCTCACACCTCAGTGGTGATATTACACTATCACTTGCTCCACCTCAAGCTAATTGAGGAAAGACCATCCAGAACTTTCTAAGAAGTCAATGAAATGCACAGTCGATTATTTTCCATACTGCAACGCAAGGAAAAGTGTAAAAAATGCAAAAAAAATTTAAAGTCTTAAAATTATGTACTACAGACAACTAAAAAATGAACAACAGATGGTAAGATAGTTGGAAAACCCCAGAGAATCAACCAATAAAACAAATTAGTTCTTGACTTTTTCCGTCTCATTTATTTCACTTAGCATGACATTCTCAAAGTCAAGAACCATATGATTTCACTCATGGGGGATATAAAGCAGAAAGCAGCAAACGAATTAACAAGACAAACAAGAACTCATAGACACAAACAACAGTATGGTGTTCACCAGAGGGAAAGTGGGGGTGAGGGAGAGACAGCAGAGGGGGTAAATGGGGTCAAATACATAGTCACGGAAGGAGACTTGACTTCGGGCGCTTAACACACAATCCATATATAGATGATTTATTATAGATCTATACACTTGAAATGTATATAATCTTATTAATCAATGTCACCCCAATAATTTTAATAAAACATTTTTAAATTACTAAAGTTAAGAATACAAAAGCAATATAGTTCGACGACTAAACATTACAAAGATTTTGGCCTTATTATGGCAATTTATCTATTCAATAGAATCACAGTAAAAATACTAACAACCTATAAGCTATTTTATAGAATTAGCCAAGCTGATGCTGAAGTTCAGATGGGAAGACAAACATAAAAGAGAAAACAAACAAGCAAACAAAAAAAAGCCCTGGGGAAAAAGTTACAAAGGAACACTACCTTTACCAGACTCCAGAACTATAAAATCTCTGTATTAAAACAGTGTGGTACTGGTGTACGAACAGACAAAAAGACCGTTAGAACAATACAGAAACTCTAGAATTTGACCCACAGATGAATGAAAATTTGGTACAGTTCGAAGATATCTCAAATCACTCAGGTCACTTTTTAATAAATGGTGCAAGCCCATTAGGAATACAGAAGATTAACTCCTCATCTCTCATAGCATATAAAAGAATAAATTCCAAACAGATTAAAGATCTAAAATTAAAAATAAAACCATAGAAGTACAAGAAGAAAACATGAATTTCTTGAACACTGGAGTTAAGAAAGGCTTCCTCATGTTTACTCAAAATACAGAGGCAATCAAAGAAAAGACTGATCAATTTGACAAAAAGAAAAAGGTAATTTTGTAAAACATAATCCACCGTAAACAAAGTCAAAAGACAACCTACAAACAGGGAGAAAATTTTACAATATATATCACAGATAGGAAATGATTACACATGAGTGTGTGTGTGTGTGTGTATGTGAGAGAGAGAGAGAGAGAGAGAGAAAGACACAAAGGAACAAAAACGCAAGTGAAAAATAAGGAAAAATAATTCACCAACAAGAGAGAATTCCCCTCAAACACACGACAAAATGTTCAAATTCAGTCATAAGTAGAGAAGCGCAATTGTTAAAGAGCCTTGACATGCTAAGTCTCGCTTAAGCAGAAAGGTTTTTAGATTATCTAGTCAACAATATTGCCAGAAACAAACATTTTATTTCCATCTTTATGTCTGAGTTTTCTAAATATTTGACAATAAGCATTAAGTTAGAAAAAGTAATTTTAAAGCTAAAACTGCCCACTGAATTATGCAATCAGAAAAGAACTGACAACTGGCCCCTAAGAAACTATGATAGGTAGTGAAATCTTATTTAAAAAAGTTGTTCCTAACCCTGACATTCCATCAAAAGCACTTGATAAATTGTCAAATGCCTATTACAGAACCCCCTACTCTATTAGATATCTGGGTTGGACCTAGAAAACTGTATTTTATTTAAAAATTCACATAATCTCATGCACCCGTGCACTCAAAGTATGCTAGTACAGAAGGCAGAGAACAATATGAGAAGGAAGAGTATTTTACTCCTAGATCATCTCTATCCAGTTTCACTTTCCAAAAGCAGATTCAAGCAAAGAGCAAAGGCTTTAAACCAGAGATGGGTGCTTTAGGATGTCGTAAAAGGGAAGTTTGAGGCTCATGACAATGTAAAAATGACAAACATTGTATTCCTGGTCCCGATTATACACTCCTGTCTTCCTAAGAGAGAATTCTCCTTCCCTGCTCCGGCCTGGACTTCCTTTGGCCTGTGACGTGTGAGAGGAGTAACCTGACCGCTCTGAGCTAAAACGTGAAGAGCTAGTGAGGTTCTACTTCGTTCCTTTTCTTGTGCCACAAACTAGCTGAGGGGACTGCTCTTTCAGCCTGAGCCCCGGAATGAAGCAGAAGCCCAGCCACAGCCGGCCTGTCACCTGTGAGAGATGAGTACTGGCTGCCGTAAGCTACGAGGACTGAGGGCCCATTTGTTAATGCAGCGCACCTTAGCCTAAGCTGTCACACACAGGAAGCATGGTTCCTGTCCTATTACTAAAAACACGCTGTGCCGGATTCATGGCAGATCCCACTTACGTTCTTCACATAAACAATCAAGTGAAATAAAAGCAATGCTCAAAGCACAGTCCTAGTCAAGCAAACAAATGTAATCAAGTCCTCTAAAGCAGATAAACAGAACCTGAATCATTCATTCATTCATTCACTCATTCATTCATTCACTTCCCCTGCCAGGATTCACCAAGCATTGCTCTCTCCAAGTCACCACGTTAGAGCCCTGTAGCAAACGCATGGAACACAGAGGACGTGCACAGGAAACAGAGGGAGGGAGAGAAACACGTGCAAACAAGCGTTATAGCACAGGACGCGGTCGGCTATCACAGAGGCCATCACAGGTAAGTCACAGTGGGCTCCACAGGCCAGGGCGTCTCAGAGAGCAGGTCTGGAAGGAGGTACTCTGTAAGCGCAGGAAAGAGGGTTGACCATCCCGTACAGAGGGGACAGCGGGCAGGGACAGAGAGGCCTGAAAAGTTGGGAGCAGGTGTCCAGTGCCCTCGCCGCGGGAAGGGAGGCCAAAGAGGCAGCCCAGAGCAGACGGCAGGGACCCCCAAGCCAGCCTGGAGAGCCCAGCGTGCGTCCTGGAGGCAGGGGAACGCCCCTGGAGGGTTTCCATAGATCAGGACATGACCGGATTTGTGTGGCAGAAAGATAACCCTGGAGAAACAGAGAAGTCAGACTGGAAAACAAATGCCTGGCAACACCACTGCTCTCTCCTTGGATGTTTACGTATTTCGCACGGCCATGTTTTATTCAAAAGGCACATGCTAAATTGCCAAGTAAAACAACAAAAACTGACTACATACAGAGGATTTATAAGCCTCTGCAAGGAAGGAGTATCGCAAACAAGATTACTGACAAGGATTTCGAGTCACTTCTTTCCTCCTCATAAAACATTCACAGCCCATCCATCCCGAGTCTCGCACGGCGCTCTGCTGGCACGGGCCCCCCACCCCGGCCTGCAGCAAAGCTGCCAGATTTAAAAGCAGAACGCTCAGCAGGGCCTGCCCACGACAAGACGGGAACCTTTAAACCACCAATGGACAGATGCACGTCTGACAGTCACGCCTTCCCGAACCAGAACCCGCATGAGGTTCGCTGAGCCGCGCCCTCCCCTCCACGTTAACTCTCCCCGGCTACGGCCACAGAGCGGAGAAGGCCGCCGAGGCAGTCCACGCCGCTACGGCTCAGGGTCGGGAGGGGCCTCCCACGCCTTCTGCCTGAATCCCCATCTGATGCTCGAATCTCACCACGACGTTCTGTGCCTCAAGTGACTCTGCCGTCCTGCTTCAGTCCCTCCAGGGGGAAGGGGGCCACTGGCTCCTGAACCAGCATATCTGATCTACGACTAAGTTCACAGGTTGTGTACCTTGGAAAGTATGCCGCACTTAACAAAACGACTTACCACTAGCAAAGCTCAACAATTATTTGAACCTGATAGAAATACAGAGCTATATGCAAATAGTTATTAAGAATAATTTACAAGATCTTTTTATGAGATCCTAAAGACGTTCATGAATATTCTGAAGGTCCTCAAGGGAAGAAACCTTCTCTGCTAGGATCACTGTCATGGCGAAGCACACGGCTCAGAATGTGACTGAGATTAGAGTGCTGGAACCCAGGTGCCAACCCCCACTGTGTGACCCTGGGCCGCGGCCCAGCCTCTCCGCACCAGGGCTCCTTCCCTGTAACAGAGCATAATAAACACATCCTCCTGTTCAGACTGCGTAAGGATTAAATGAGTTAACATGTGTAAGGCGCCTGCCTCTCAGTCTTTTTGGTATTGACAATTTCCAGAATATAATATTCAACAAACTCTGGAGTCAATTAATTAAAACAAACATAACTTGATGAACTTCTAAAACAATTTTAGACCGAACTGCCGGAACATTTTTTAAAGAATTAAATGACAACCATTTCCTTCTCCATTTAAAGGGAATCTGCCTGCAAAGCCTATTATAAAAAAATGAGAAGTAAAGCCTAATTCTGTAGGGGAGAAAACTACAGAGTTTCTACTTACGTCTGGTTTGGAATGCTGAAATATCTTCAGCGGAAGCTTCAAGTCCTCTTTAGCTAAAGTTACCAAATATTCTCTTAACAGCTCATTCGCCACACCAGCAGACTGCTTCTCACAACGATGAAGAAAGGGGACCATCCACTGGTAGGCACTGGTCACGTACTTGTCCTCAGAGCACTGAAAATATACGTTAAAAACACACACACATTAACGTGAACTGAACACCAGACGAAAGCTCTGACCTCCCAGGTGATCGTCCTGCGGGCAACAGTGGAAGCCCAGCCCTTCCCACAGCGGATGCTCCAGGTCACCCCACACGGAGACTGGGGGGCACAAGAACCACCTGCTGCCGGGCTCCTGGAGCTGCGAGCGGAGACACCCCTGCTGCCGGGGGCCCGGCTCCACCACCGCTCTGGGCTCCCGTGCCGCCTGCGGCGGAAGACAAACATGCTGCTACCACAGCAGGAGGTCTTCCAGAGCACAGGGAGGCTCTGCCCCACGGGCGTGTGCGCGGAGTGGGGCAGGGATCAAAGAATCACAGAGAGGGGGCGACAGGCCAACAGAGAGCGTGGAACAGAAAGACAATAGTCTAGCGATGACCAGAGGGAACGGAGTGGGGGCGGCGCAGAGGGTCAAGGGGGGAATGCCGACAGAAGGAGACTTGACTTGGGGTGGTGAACACATAATACCACATACAGATCATGTGTTGTAGAACTGTGTACCTGATGGGTCGATACAACAAAGCTCTAAAAATCCGCCACTTGAGAACAGTCTTGTCCATAAAATCCCAGACCCTCTCCCTTCCTCTCCCTCCTCCCGTTTTGTTCTGTCCCAATATATCCACCTGCACAAAATTCCAAACAGCACACACCATCCCTGAAATCCCACCATCTCAGTCACCCCGGCAGATACACCCAAATCTCTTAAGAGGACTCTTACATATAAGACAAATCAATTTCACTGGGTGGATGATCCGAAAAGAAATTAGTAAGAGAAAGGGAAAGTCGGGGCAGAGGAAGAGACAAAACAGGCTTTGATAAGAGGGAGGAAGATGAGGAGAGAGGGGGGTGAGAAAGAGGAAGTGGGATGAAAAGAAAGTACCAGAAGAGAAGAAGGGGGGGGGGGGGGGAGCCTACCTGGCAGCTGTGAGCCCACCCAGACCTGACCTGACCCACTCCCACCAGGCCGCCCAGGAGCGAAGGCAAAGAAAGCTATTGGGCAGCTAGCACCTCCTCCGCCCCCTCGTTCCCGACTCAAAGGTGTCGCTCTACTCAGTGGGCTTAGCAGAAACCAGACCCTAACTTCAGGAAAGCACTCTCTCCCCAGGGTGACTGAGCCCCCCCCAAATCTGAGACTGGCCAGGCAAATTCTCCTAACATACCAACCCTGAGGCCAAGATATGTCCTTCACACAAACACCCAGCCTCTGAACCCCAGTAATGGTTCTGAAGACCTTGAAATGTATACATGGTTGTGAGTGATAACACAGTGAAGGGTTAAAAACATGAATCCCAGCATGACGGCTGGCTGAGAAATACGCCGAGCTGGGGGCAGGGGGTGCAGTCACAAATAGATAAATATGAACAAAGGCCAGGGGGGCACGAAAACAGCCAAAATCGTTTTGGATGCCTTCAGTAACTAATCCATAAAACTCAGTACTTTTTTTTTTCTTTTTTTAAGTCAAGAAACCTTCCTTTATTTATTAAGTTCTCGGGTTTGAGGGCTATTTCATCTTTGGCTTTGAGATACACATTAATCACAGTACACAAGAAATATTTTAAAAGAAAGTTAAAATAAAACCTACACTGTTCATCAGTAATCTTAGTTTTTCAATGTCTTCCATCTGCTGAAGTTCCTTCAAAGTTAGAGTTAAGTCACATCCGGCTTCATAGACCAATGTTTCCAGAGTAACCAAATTATCGCACAGAACCAGCAAACCGGGAATATTGCGCTCCATTCCAAGTCGAATAAGTGACAAAGCACAGTCAACCTAAAATGGAAAGGCCACAGTGAGTCTGAGTTTTGCAGCTTTGCCAGATACACTCAGGTAAAAGCCTCTGTATAGAATCTAATTCCTGTAATCAATGTACATAAATAAAATCACATCAACAATAACACACATTTTTAGCACAAAACTTTAGAGGTATTTACCAAATGTATCAGGGTCAAACTGGTACAAAAGAAAAAAACATATAATCTGCAAGAAATTCTGAAGGTAAAGATGGTAAGGGAAAGACAGTCGTCTTAAATTCATAGACCAGTTTTACATATATTTGTCTATTTATTTCCAAAGTAAATTATGTTTTAGAATCAAATAACCAACACATTAAATGAAAGTAGACTCTCAGGAAACTTAAAGAATTGTATCACAAACCCAAGCCTTCGCTGGATAAATTTCACCACTATAGACACGTTTTCGTAAGCCAACAAAAATGGTTAGCTAAAGGCATTTGTGGGCACTAAGGAGGAAGAAGTCCCATATCAATTAAATCTCTAAAAATGAAAAGGCTAAAACTATGTTAGATATCACTTTGATTATAGCTTAAGTCACATGAAATGTCAATACATGAAATGAAGCTAACGAATAATACCTCTATTAGGAGTGTATTTAAACATAAGAAAAGATGAGAGAAAGAAGGCAGCTAAATTAAGCACCCCCAAACCACTCCCTGCTTTTAAGGTTCCTCCATGTTTCTTCTTGACTTGATGGCTCATTTCTTTTTAGCGCTGAGGAATATTCCGTTGTGCGGTTGTAGCAATGTTTCTGTATCCATTCACCTGCTAAGGGACACCTCGGTTCACCAATTATAGCAAACACGGCACTCAATGCAAGATGTCAGTAACAGAGGACTGGTGAGGGGGTGGAATGGGGTGTGCATATGCGAACTCCGCCCCGTCTACACCATTTTTCTATAAAACTACAACTCCTCTAAAAAATAAACCAGTAATAAAATGAATGTGTAAGAACATCGATAAGTGCAAAGATGATATTTTATTCCACGTTTTAGTGCGGCCCCTTTTCGCTTTGTGTCACTGCTACTTTTTAAATAATCCTGAATAATGGCTGAAATTTGGGTTACAAAATATCTAAACACTACAGATGGAGGAGTCATTATTGACCTTTCGAAAGGCATGAGGGTGCATTTTCGGACATGAGAAACTTTTGAATTCTCATTCCTAGTTCAAGTAACAGAACTACCTAGAAATCAGCTATTCAAATGTACATATAGATACACTCACACACACGCTTCTCCTTTCCCTCAAAAAGCTCTATCTGGTTCAGCTAAGAAACTGCAAAGTGCTCAGACTAAACCGGCCTAAACACAGTCCTTTTCCGTGTCAGACAGAGACAGCAGTAAGCTCCATGCATTTCCTTAAATCGCGCCATGCCGCTGGAATCTTAAGTACAAATTAAGATTTGCCTTAATCTTGATACAAATCATACATTTACTTGCACAAAAATGTGCCTCACTAGCTCACCTGAGAGCTTTCTTCATGAATTATCACCAAGTGAGTTGCTCCCATATTAAAAAAATAAAATACCTTTGCCTAAGCTGACCAATATGAACGAGTCATTGTTCATATTGTGCATGAACTGGTCTAAGACTGTAGTTCTCAGCGGCAGCAGATGGTCTGCCAGGAGGCATCCAGAAAACCTGAGGAGGCCTTTCTGTCTATCGTACGAATTAGTGGGACCTACAGACATCACGTGGGTGGAAGCCAGGGACGCTAGGTGTCCCAAAAACGTGCAGAGCAGCCCCCATAGCCCACTTGTCCTGAGTTCTGCCTACCTTCCAAATGTCCACAAAAACCTAGTAACAATGATCAGAATCTAGATCTCCACTTCATTTAGTATTTACACAAAATTCTTCTTTGTATGACTTGATGTACACAGAATTTTCTTCAATGCAGCTATGATACAATCAAGGTTGGAATTTTTTATTGTTTCGTTAAAAAGTTTATTATGAGTTGTTCACATCCCACAGAGCAATTTGCAGTATTTAATGCAAACAATACTACATACCTGAATCTGCAACTTCAGCTACCTTATTCAAAGAGATTTCTCACTGACTTTATTTCCCAGCATAGTCATGACCCAATATTTACATATTTTATTTACCCAATATATGGCATTATATTAATTTTTTGCAAATTTTCTACTAAGAAGATACAGCTATGATTTTCTCATCAGGATAATTATTACGAAATACTTGGTACTATGAATCTGAGAACCACCTTTTCAGATTAATATATCTTGCTCTAAGCCATTAGGTTTGTGTAATTGCTTATTTATTCTGTGGGCTCTATAAGAAATATTATACAGAGACCTGGATCTCGTCTGGCTGCCCTGTACGCCCTGAGCAAGCTGCTGCCTTTCCCTTCTGTGGACCTTAGTTTATCTAACCTACAACACACAAAATTAAACTATCATCTCCAGAGACTCTTTTCATCATGATAGTGTGAGATTCTAAACATTTTCTACTATGGCCCTTAGCCATCTTCAAAAACGTGGGAAGTCAATTATAAATATTCTTGGCCACCCCACCCCCCCAAATTTGAGCTATAATGTTCCCATCAGCTCCAGCAAATAATTCATCTCCAATTCTATGAATACTAAAAATGTGGAATTCGATTAAGCAGAGATTCAAGAAGGCTATCAAATGGAGACACAGGGACGCGCCCAACACGACACAGAAATTTAAACAAAGGGTACACATTCCTTCCCACAGTGCTCGTAGGAGAACCTCTGGCATCACCTTTCCTATCAGATGGAAGACTGACAGGAAGACAGGGGGTCCGCAGCCAAGGCTGCATGTGGAAAGGAAAAGTCATCCCCTGGCCAGACCCGGAAGGAGACCTCTCCGAGCTTTCTGCCGCTCTCTGCTCAGAATCACCAACTTCTGTCCTGTGAGATGCACACCACTACTGCTTCCAACGGCACAGCATTCAATCAGCAGCATGCGTAATATTCTCCCCTGCATATTGCCTTTGTTCTCAGCAGCTCTGGTATAAGGACGAACCCACAGAGAAACCAAGGTACTGAAAATGGTAGGTGGCAGGTCCAGAGTCACAAGCATATGAGTGGGAGAGTCGAGAGTAGCATTCAGATACCCCACACCTGTCTACCTACCATCCTCGTCTCTCCCCGCCACGCCCTGGCTCTCATGCAGCCATTACGCATCTTGGCAAGACCTTGGACTTCAGGAAAACACTGGGTCAGAGCCCCAGACAGGGTCCCTGAAAAGCCGCCTAGACTCACTGCATTGCTGCAGTGTGACGAGGCTAATCAAGCATTTCTAGGTTGATACATTCTCTAGCTAATATGGTATTAAACCTATTAAAAATGTATCACCAACAGTATGTATCATATTTTGTAGCTGACATTTTAAAGAAAGATTTTGAACAATGTTTCTTGTATGTATTTGCTCTTTAATAAATTTTAAAAAGCCACATAAACTTTGTAGGCAAAGGATAAATAAGCAAAAGAAGTAACAAATATTCATTCATCCCTCACAAACTGTACACGTGGCCCTGGCAGGCACTCCACACACTGAACCCTTGGGATCCAGAGCAGTACTGCTGGTACCCCAATCAGCAGCTGTCACTGACCCCTCACCTGGCGAGCAAAATGCTCTATTTCCTCTGCTCTGGTCCGGTACCAGTCCATCACCTTCTCCACTGGAAGCGGGGTGCTCTTGTACCGCCGTAACTCAGGCTGCGCAGCGTACAGGAACTCACTTTCGTCTTGGAGGCTCGGCTCAACCACCACTCTGTGAAACACAAAAGGAACAATTAATAACTGACTGGGATGCTGGGAAAATTATCTTTGGGGGAGGAGGGCTCAGTTATAAGACAGGTCACGTGTGTGTGTGTGCCTGTGCTTTCCTGTATGTATGTGCACACTTACAAGATAAAGGGGAGATTTAGAGGATGCTTAATTTATTCCCCTGTTCGTTTTCCCAGTTAAAATATCAGAATGGACAAAAAATCAAAACTATGCCACAAATCAATCAAATAAATGTTAGCAAAATGAAAACCACCCGGGATGCTTTTCTAAAATGCCCGTGGCGGGTGCCTGCCATAGGCCTACTAAGTCAAGGTCAGCCTGGGACAGCCGGCCAGCCCTGGCTGTGGGGAATGCCCTCGGGGCATGTCAGCGCAGATATAAATTAAGGAACGCCTGTTCTCCATGTTCATAAAAATGACAGGAAAGGTGCCGTATCTGTGTCGACAACAGACTTTAGCAGGTGTCAGCCACAGAGTAACTACAGTGGCATTTGCAAAATATGGAACAATGCTGCACCCCTCCGCCGGCAGGAGTGAGAAAGAACATCCAGAAGGATGTGCACTGACATAACATCACAGAGACCACAAAGTACGAGTTTTTATGAGGGTGACCCTGGCCTTCCATGGTTAAGGACGAAAAAAGAAAATAAAAAGACATGAACTTAAACTAAGATATCTCGGCGAGACACATGGGCAAACACGCCTCCCATTAGGGACGTCTTTCGCCCGGTTAAGTAACTGGCAGCAAATGACAGGGGCCAGAACTGCCGCCACCGCGGGGCCAGGGGCTCCGGAGTCAGAAGTGACACTGAAGCACCATTCCGTCACCAAAAGCTGTGGACCTTGTCTAAACTAATAAGGGGAAAGTAGTCTGATTCGTTTTATTCATATAAAAAACGGGAATAATACTATGCAAGAATATTCAAAAGAATATAAAGTACACAGAGAACACTGGCTGGCCCAGAGCGGGTGCCTAATTTTTATGTGTAAGTATTATTTGTACTGGAGTGACTGGTAGCTGTCCTGTATGACCGGACACAGAGCCCATAAACATCCGTGCGATTTAAGCGCGGGCCTCAGACGCAGCTCCTGCTTAGAAAGGCGGTCCTTCGCTTCCTCAGTCTCACAGCGGCCGTTCCCGTTCACCCTGGGATCCCCCCTTCGGAGCAGCCCCACCGCTGCAGGGAGATCCCCACAAGCAACTGGGAGTGCCTTTGATCCAGTTTTGAGGCCTCCCGGCCCTCTGGCGCGATCTGAGACTCCAGCCACCTACTCCTTCCAGAACATGCTTCTCCTGCATCCCAGCAGGATGTGAGGTCTGACTCCCTCCCACCTCCTGGCCGCTCCTTCCAGTTCCCTCTGCTAGCGCGTCCGCCCCAGCCCACCACTGAACAGGGGTTCTTCCAGGGACTGGGCCCTGCTGCCTTCTCCGTCTGTGCTCTCTCTGGTCCCCCGTTTGACTGTGAAATATACATGAGCCGGACATCACAACAACTGACACATTTCTCCTCCTCACAGGGACCTCACTCAGAGGCCCCAAACCCTCCCTCTTTGCTTTGCAGATGCTTCACAGGCACTTCCAAAGCCACAAGGTCAAAACTGCATCCATGATAACCACCTCGGGAAGACAGAAACCTGGTATCACCCCCTGCCAACCTCTACAGTCGGATGCCCCATCTCACTCTGGCTCTGCATTCTTCAACAACAGGCCTTATTTTCAGTCCCTGAAGGGGGCCCTGCCCTCCGCTTCCCAAGCACTCTCCCCTCTGTGGGAACACTCCCTCCTCGAAAGGGGCCAGACGTGCCCACCCCCTGAGCGAAAGCCTCTTCCTCCTTCCAACCTGAGCGTTCACAGTGCGCCCCAGGACAATCGCCGCAGCCCCCACCCCGTGCAGGTGACCCTGTCCCAGGTCCAGGCCCAGCCTTCCCTCCACAGCACGCAGGACGACGCTGGTGCCCCCAGCAGCAGCACCCCTCCTTGCAGGTGACACGCTGCCCGAGCCCAGGACGGCGTCGGCTGTCCCCCTTCAGTCCTCTGGAATCTGAGGGAGCACAGGCAGTCATGGAACGACTAAGCAACAAGAGAGGGCCTGCCCCTCTGAAAGTTGGTATCATCTTCAAAAGCACCTTTCCCTACGTCACGTTCTTCCTGGCTTTTCGTCTTTACCGTCTCGGGAGCTGCAGCGTAACAAGCTCTGCTCACAGCCAGGCTTGCTGGGCTCAGTCCGAGTGGAGATGCTCTCACGCCTGTTCCCTGCCCCGTTGGAAGGCTACGCAGCTCCTTACGGAGAACTAGGCAGCACCGGGTGCTGAGAACTGCGGGCCACAGGGTCCACACACCTCCCCCTATGGCCACATCTGCCGCATCAGTCCCCCACCGTCTGCAATGCATCCGCCTCGTTGCAGTTGCTAAGTAACAACTTCTATTGAATGCGGCTGATAAACACCATGCGGAGCTCCGCGTCCTCCTGGAACTCCTCTGAAATGTCGGTAAAGGATTTTCAAAGGGGAGTCGGGAGTCGGGAGGGGACTGAAAATGCTCACGGAAGAACAGGGAGCATGAGGAAAAATAAACTAAACCGTTATTTTTCATCCCAGGGTGTTCACAGATAACAGCCAGAATTTAAACATCCAAAAATAGCTGGACAATTATGCTAATTCAGAGATATGGAGGAAATGCCAAAATAATCATCTGAAAGAACTGGGAGTCGTTGCTTCTGGCGAGCAGCATACAGAGGAAGGAGAAACAAAGGACTATGGGTTTTGGTTTTGCTTTTTTAAAACAATCTTTGATTTACTAAACAAGTTTTTTAAACAGAAGTGTCAACATTCAGTACATAAATTTTCGCTAAGTGCCCAAACTCTCCACCCCGCCGCTCCGCCCCTACACTGTGCTAGGCCTGCTGCCCAGGAAGGCGGGGGCTCCCTGGCTCAATTAGTGAGTTCAGAAATGAACCTGTGACCCCACGTGGGGAAAACACGGAAGGAGAGCGAGTGAAGGAGTACTTACCCGACGCTGAGGAGTCCCCACTCGGGGACTCAGGTGTCCCTTCCAAGGCCTGTCACCTCGTCTCCCACCCCCTTCTGCAGGACTTGATACCTCCACATTCCGAGGCTTTCCAAGGTTAAGTCTTATAAGAATAAAACTGAACCAGGAACAAAACTGCATGCATACCATAATAACAACTATGGAAAATATGTCTGTATATATCAAAGACTGAAAACAACTACCTCAAAATGAAAAAGAACTGCTGTATAAGCGCAACAGGGGCAGGGTAGGGATCCCCAAAGTCCCCACAGCCCATAGTCTGGGGATGGGGGAAGGAGATAATCCAGCTTTTAAGGGATTCTGCATATCTACGGCAGGCTGGTCGCTAGGGCTGGTGAAAGGGCAGATGACACTGTTTAAGGTACTTCGCGTATCAGTGACAAGGAGGTGGCCCCGGGAGAGGGCCACGCAGGCGGGGCTGGTAAGAAAGCCGGCACACTGCTGCTCTGATCATGGCCGCTCCAGCTGACTCCGAAGCCACCAAGGACTCTGCCTGGCAGACCTGGACTCTGTCTACACTCTTGGAACTTGGGACATGTGGAAAGGACACTCTCAGGACTTCGGCCTTTCCTGGACTTCACCATGATCCACTGCAACACGGCACATGCTTTCCTGGACTACTATATGGAGGCTGATGACATCGTACCCCAGAGCCTGAAGGAGACAGCTGACAGATAAGGAGTGGGGAACTATAGGCTTGACTTTGGTTTACAGCCTTTGGGGAGCAAGGGAAGTGCTGGGTCCTGTGGGAGAACAGGGTTCCGAGCTGAACTGCCCCCGGCCCCCCCAAGGCTGGAATAGTGTAAATAAAGACCTGTTTTTCTCAACACTAATTGTTGGGTCTTACATCAAGGCGCCACATGAACAAGCCCCCCTTTGCTCGGTAACAGAAGGATCATTCCTTCGTAGTATTTAATATTTTTCCAATTAAAACAATGTTAACTGAGTAAAGTTTTGTTTTGTTTTTTTTAATTCAACTCTCTAAGTCAAGAAAGCAGTCACGCGGCACACCCCACCTTCCCCAGGGGAAGGAAGCTCCCCGTTGTAAGGGGCAAGGAGACTGGTGACTCCCAAACCAGTAGAAAATAATTAGCAGCAAAGGACAAATGTAATCAAAGGGTCTCTGAGCCGGAGTTAACAGTATCAGCACACTTCCAAGTCAGGAAGGGAGCATTCCACAGCGCAGCACAAATGCTTCCGAGGACGAAGGATAGCTGAGATCAAAGAGGGGGTAGATATTCATCACCAAACACAGGGAAATGACAAAATCTAGCTAGACAGCCCAGCAAACAAGACAGGGAAATTTCAAAGAAGAGCTGGAGACAGACCTATAACCAGAACAGCCTCAGTTAATTTAGTTAATTGCGTTAGATTGTAACTCTGGAGTATCCAACATGGAAAAACTGAGAAGAAGAAGGAGGGGGAGAGGGGAAGGGGGGTGGTTTACTCGCGTTCGGATAAAAACAGCCAGCTCCGTTTTGTCGGCACGCATGCCCCTGACTGGCGGTGCGCCCGACTCTGCAGACTCGTGAATAAACGCCTCACTTTGCTGCTCAAGTCCTGTGTCCTGGTGTTTTATTGTGAGCGTTTCTCCCACCATGCACGCTGGCTCCTTCTTACCTGCACTCCACCGCCTCGCACCAGTCCTTATCCCGGTGTTTCCGCTCGTGCCAAGGGATGATCTTCAAGGAGTCACCTTTATAACTAAAGTTAAAAAGAAATACATGCGCATTTAAAATACATGTCATCTCAATGGCTGGCTATTCAAGGAACAGGCGGCAAATGATCTCTAGAACCTTAAGTCTCCAAGATTCCTATTTATGGAATGTTAAGAGGTACATGGTACAGTGTGTAAATGGAAAATACCAAATTGCAGGTCTCTCTTCTCTCATAAAAGGGTTCAAAAGAAAAGAAAAATTAAAAAAAAAAAAAATTGGCAAGGAACCAAAGGATGGTCATTCACACAAACTAAAACATTTACCAAGAGCCCAGATTTCATGTTAAAACCGACATAAACGATCCCTTGCCCTCAAAAAGCTTACAATCTAACTTCCTATGATCTTAAGAAGTAACCACTAGCTATAGATACAAGCTACTGAAACTAAGAAATGGAATGTTCATTTTAATTAAAATGTAAACAACCACAGGTGACTGATGGCTACCACCTTGGCCAGCACATAGAGGACAGGAAACAGTAGGAGCAAAGAAATGGCTTTGCAGGTTAAAAATAACACTAAATAAATAAATAAAAGGAGAATCTAAGAGACAAAGGCCTGATTGGATACATTGAGAAAAAACTACAAAGGGAAAGTGAGGTACAAATAGTACAATTAGATTGAGCGTCGGCCTGCAAGCCAAGTGTCACTGGTTCAATTCCCAGTCAGGGCACATGACGAGGTTGCACGTCAGGTCCCCAGTTGGGGGCGCGAGTGAGAGGCAACCACACAGTGATATTTCTCTCCCTCTCTTTCTCGCCTTTCCCGTCTCTAAAAATAAATAAACAGATAATTTTTTTTTAATAGTACAATTATACCACAGAGCAATATGCTACTGCAATGGGGTAGGTCAGAACAAAGATCGCCGGAAAGCAAGAGACCCCAATTCGGGCAGGAGAACCCCAAATCTGGCACGTGACTGCTCCCCCTCTTGCCATGTCAAGGCTGCAGATTAAAAGCGCCCCCAGCGGCAGGAGCCCCGGGAGCAGAAGGCACAGCTTAAGGCACCTGCATAACAAAGGCGCTATCAACTGTCAAGGGGCCAGGCGGCCCTTCCCAGCAGGGGCCCCTGGGAGCAGACCCCCTAGCTAGCAGCCTCCCAGGAGGAGGGGCAAGGGCAAATGTGGCCAACAACGGCCCTTACAGTGGGAGAGCTGGACACTCCCACTGGCTTCTGGAGGGATGGGACTCCAGAAGGGAGGACTTTTTAAACAGGGAGAAGCTTGCTCTTTGGGCTCGCCCTCAGCTCAAGGCGCTCTGGCGTGGGACTTCTGGTTGCAGATGCGCTTCGACGCCCTGTGTCTCTGGCCCTTGCTCCCCGCCCAGACAGGGGCGCGCGAGGGACCAGGCGGACGCCAGGCCCTCCAGGGGCTTAGGCCCCACGTGGTTGGAATCAGCTCCCGGAGGAAGGATCCCACCCAGGGACACGTGTCTCCCGGGGCTCCGGCCTCTGGGACACTATGATCCAGTGCAGCATGGCCCGTGGGTCCTGGACTGAGGGCAGTGCACCCCAGATCCCGAGAGAGAGAGCTGCTGCGAGAGGATGGCGACCCTGAGGCCCACAAGCACGCACCCCAGAGAGGACAGAGCTCTGTTTGCGTGGCCGGCCCAAGCTCCAAAAAAGACAGTCAAGGAAACGGGGGACTCCTGGGTGTGATTTTGGCTTGTAATCTTTGGGGGAGCAAGAGAAGTTCTGGGTCTCGTGGGAGCGAAGGGTTCAGAGAAGGAGTGCTCTTAGCCATCCCCAAATCGGAACCACGTAGTAAAATCCTGTTTCCTTTAACACAGACCTTCAGGTCCTGTATCGAGGAGACAAGCAGCCGAAGCCCGCGCTCCACAGCTGTGTGATGAATCAGGAGGCAGAGGAAACGGAAACACCGCTGTCTTCTGATGAGCACTGCGGGCTTTGTCGCGGGGCTTTCTAAAAGGAAGCACCTCAAACGTTCTAAGGTCCCTTTTAGCTCTCACAGCTCAAGAATGCATGCAAACAACAGAAACCTTCTGCATTAGGGATAAAGACAAAAAATTTTAAAGCAGATTTCAACTGCCTTGCTTTTCCGGTTCAAGAAAACATTCTCATATTTCTGAGTATCAATAGTAACAGTCTCCTAAAATTTACCATAGCCCCAGAGAAAGAACTGCACTTTCAGACGTTATTAGGTTATGTTTTGTGCTCTCTCTTACCCGACGACATTGTAAATCACACCTTGCACAAGAAACAGTTCATGAATGTTTGAAAGTTATGTTGATGATGAGATTGGTCCTCTTGTAAAAGGTAACAGGAGACCCCGGGGAGAGTTTTATCGTGGGGGTGGGGGTGGGGTCCTGGGAGTGCGCAGTGCCGGACACCACCCCCCGCAGTATTATTACTGGGGCAGACCCTCCCACGTCAATGCTCCCCCCAGAGGATGCACACAAGAAGAATGCCTAACACGGTATTTTAAAAACACAGCCTTTTACCTACGTTTTAGCTAGCATGCAATACCTAGTTAACTGGGTACCAGAAATATATTTTGAACACGTTTGTGTTCAGATTTTTAAATTTCTGAGTCATACAGATGATTCTTCAGAACGAATGCCACAATCACACTATTTCATTGGTCACCAAGGGAAAAACTATTTTATTTTCTTCCTAGTCAGTAACTAGTATTTTATCCCAGGCCACTGAAATGAAAACTTAAAAAGAACGTTTGGATACAATAACTACAACGTTCACTCTTCCAACATACGAATTAATTACAGCAATACATGGAGGAAGTTGGAAAAACAATAAGCCTAGCAAACTATCACTGCCTTTTTGAATTAATGCAGACACAGTTCCATAAGCAACACGAAAAGCTGTCTAAAAGAATTTTAGAAGAATATATCACAGGTTGAGATTTGTATCTTCTGTACAAAGTACATATTACATGCAGGGGTTATTACTACAGTGATTAGTGATGGCGTGGGACCCTCGGCAAAATAATCTTCACTTGCTATTTGCAGACTAGAAAGTTGTAAAACTTTGTTAAGCTGCACAGAACAGAAGCAGGTAAGAAAACCCTTCTTTTTATCAGCACACGTGTTAAAGACAAGTTCCTTTCAGAGGCCCACTCCAAAAGGGAGGCCTGAAGGGTCCCAGGTTAATATACAGTGTCTTCGCTACCTTTTCTTTTCAAAGGCACGCACCATTAAATGTCTCTCAACGTGCTGGTCACCACTGATCATAGTCCTAGAAGTGCATCATCAGTGATATCAGCCACAATGAGAAACTTCCACATTTACTGACCTCTTCCTCTAGACCAGACAGGACAAAAGGCTTGTAGCATACAAAACCTCCCTTAGTCCTACTAATCTAGTGCAGTAGGTGATATTACCCTCTCTTACTACAATGAGAAAACCTGAAGCCGGGGTTCACTGGCCACACCTCACAAAGCTAGTAAATGAGAGAGCGAGGCCTTAAACACAAGCAGACAGAATCCAAAGCTTGTACTTTTAGCTAGTACACAATACTGCCTCTAGAAAGGACGTGGGACTGTAATCCTAGTCTCAAAACACAAATCCAGCCTCATTTCCAGCATCCCTCTGCTTCCTCAGCTTCATACATAAGAGAACCACAGGTTAGATTTGTGAGTAGCAGATAGAAGGTGATTTGTGCCTTCCCGAAATTTAATACCAACAACCCAATAAGGACCATTCACAACATACTTAAAGGATACATTTAAACTAAGATATAAAACATCAGTAGGTTGGTTACTAGTCTAATGAAACTAACTTCTACCAAACATGGCTTGACCTTCAGTTTGATCATCAACAGTTGTGAAAAAGCAAAAAACCTTTCTGCTCTTTCCATTTCTTACAGGATGTTTCTGTAAAGCGAATTATATTAAAGCCAACTTCAGGAGTTTTAAATGCTTGCTATAAAAACACCACACCTTCTTTATCATGCTGCTAATGAAAGCATTTAAGAAACAAACAGGACCTCATCCCCAGCCAGGATATAAATTCCTCCAGGGCAGGATTTTTGTGTTTTTTTCTTTAGCAGACTCTGAAATAATATATGTTGACTGAATTAATTAACTGACGGCATAACAGAGGTTTTTTTTTAAGTGATCTCATGAGTATCACAAAAATTCAAAATTGGAATAGAGCAATGAAAGGGGACAGTTTTTTTCATTAAAAAAAATATGTCAAGGAAGTACATTAATATGAAATGTGTAGATCTGAGAGAATGAGAACAAGAAGGTTTCCTAAGTCAGATCATTAAAACGGAAGGAAGAGCAAGCTTCACCAGCAATGGCATACAATCCAGAGAGTCGTACATGTCATACTTCGGGGGCGGGGAGCAGTTTCAGAATATATATTTCTCTAAATCTCACCACACCTCGCATTTCAAAATCATCGGTTAGTTCTCTCACTACTTTCTTAAAAAACACCCAGATTTTAGCTACTAATTATTTCATAAGGAAAACAGAATGACAGAATGCTTCATAAAATTCAAGAGAAAACTTTTCTCATTAATGCTGCTCACAACAAAAATATTAGTCATGTAAATTAATCACTATATACTGCTTCCTTCTAAAGAACTGTAGAAAGTTTGTTTAACAACAAACTTAGACTCTGAATCTAAAATTCTGTAAGCACAAAACAACATTTACATATTTTAGTTCATCTTTTTTCCTATTGTTTTCACGTTGCTTGGGAAGTCTTAAAATTTAAATGCATCATCCCCATTGGAAAAAAAAAAAAGAAGTCCCTGGCTGGTGTGGCTCAGAGGTTGAGCACCGGCCTGCAAAGCAAAGGGTCGCCGGTTGGATTCCTAGTCAGGGCACAGGCCTGGGTTGCGGGCCGGGTCCCCAGTTGGGAGCGCACGAGAGGCAACCACACATGGACGTTTCTCTTCCTCTCTTTCTCCCTCCCTTCCCCTCTCTCTAAAAATAAATAAAATCTTTAAAAAAAAAAAAAAAGAAGTGGTGCATGGCAAACCTAAGTTATCTCTTTACAAAATAATAACTGCTTTTGCTTAATTTTAGGAGTCTTTATATTAGAACCCTGTCCGTTATTTTATTCCAAATATTAAACTTTTTTGGTTTCATTTGAAGGTAACATTTATCTGTCAGCAGGAAAGGAATGAATAAGTTCTGTTTTATTTCTCGCACTGTTTTATTTCAAAGAAATTTTTTTTTATTAAGAATAAACTAACGAAAGTTCTTTTATTCATGTTCTATGACTGGGAAACAAAAGGCTAAATAGTGTATTAGCACCAAATGGCCACCTTGCAGGCACTGGTTTTAAGATGTGGAATTATACTGATTTCTATTATCAGCCTAGAAGAAAATGTTCTGGTAAATGAAGGACAAAAACTAATAATTTGGGCCTACACTATTATTACCATCACTCAACAAGTCACACTCAATGGGAAACCAATCAAAAATCTAGTTATCGTTCAGAATGCCAAGATGGAGAAAACTATCGACAGGCATCATTCCAAGTTCTCTTCTGGGCCACGGGAATTCAATTTCGTGAATAAGCTACTTAGAAAATGGGGCAGAGACTCAGAACCAGTGTTCTCGGATGTGAGCGATGTGTGAAGAGAGGCGAGAGTGAAACCCCCCCCCCCAGGACCTGGATTCCCCCCCCCCTCCGTTTAGCAGGATGCACACAGTAACAGTGCCTGCCCAAGAGGAAGGCGAGATGAGCCAACATGTTCTCGAATTCCATCATAATTAAGGGTATGCTCTTGGAAGTCTAACCTCGCAGGAGGACAACGCCACCGCCCTTGGTCAGGTCGAGTGATTCAGTCTGCCTGTGCCTCAGTGTCCTCATTAGTCCCACAGGGGTAGTAACAGTTTTTAACCTCATTTGCGTTTGAGGAGGATCAAATTAGTGAGGACACATAAAGCCTCTAGAACAGGACCTGGTATATACTGTTAAACTATCATACAAAGCATTATTGTTATTAACACTAATAAGAAGGTTGCTCATGGGTCGTGAAATATTGGGTTACCCAAAAAGTACATTTAGTTTTTCTGTAGATGGCTCTAGTAATGCTTAGTTGTCTTTAATTTCATTTGAAATAATTTTGTTAGATTGTATAGTGACAGCTGTCATATCAGCGTGTGTGTTTTTTTAAGTATCAAAATAGGTAAATTTTTGCGCAGCCATTTTAATATTGAAGATGGAAGAAAATATGCAACATTTCCAGCGCACTATGTTTTCTTATTTCAAGAAAGGTAAGACTGCAACTGAAACACACACAGAAACTGTGCTGGGTGTGGAGAAGGTGCTGTGACTGATCGAATGTGCCGAAGTGGTTTGGGAGGTTTATTGGTACTGCTGACATTTTGGCCAAATAATTCTTTGCTGTGGGGCTGCCTTATGCATGATGTCTCATGATGGGACTGGTTGACAATCCAAAATATACTTTATGATAACTAGTAGCACCATGTTAATGGTCATATCCATGGCTACATTTACAAACGCCCAAGAGCGCCAATCAGCTCCGCTGATGCCGTCCTGAGCACACGGCACCTGGCCAGTGCAATAAACAGGAATAAGAAACGGTGAGGAGCTGAGGAGCTGATTTATGAAGTAAAGTAAGTAACAATTTCCACGAGGCAAGATCTCTCTCCCAAATGCTTAAAACCAAGTTTCAAATTATATTTTTAACCAAGAGCAAAGGATGATTTGAGTATTTCTGAAAACTGGTTTGTAAAATCACTCGTGTTTAAGAGACAGCCACAAACCCCAGTGGAGAACCATGTAAGTCTTCAGAAAAGCAAGTTAAATCCTGAGAGAGGCTGTTCTTCATCCACAAGGGTGTTAAAGTGAACAAAACGAGGGGCAACGGATGAACGGAGACACGGACGGCATGCAAACTGGCCACCACCATCGCCTGCCCCCTGAACAGACGAGGCTGATTTTGAAGAAGAGACACGGAAGGCTGTCAGAACAATACAGAACATCTATGTGCCTGCTACGAGGAAAGTTACCAGGGGGAAATAAAGGGCACCCGCAAACTCAATTTCAATGGCCTATACTTTAACGACGAAGAGCTAAAATGAACAACATTTCATGTTTTCCAGGATTTCTCCCTATGATTTTGTTAGGTTCCTAGGAAATAATTTGCCTCACCACGAAAAGGAAATATTCCTTTCTACTTAATGCTGACTGCATCTATCCCAACTCCCAGCGGTGTTGCATGCAGAGCAATAATAAACAAATAATTTTAACTAAATTTACATAAATGCATTATTTCATTTAATCCTCAAACACCCCATAAGTTACATTTACAATTCAAAATCTGCAGGTAAGTAAACAACATGAGCTCCAAGCACATCACTGACGTCCTGAACGAATGGGTTAAAGACCAGTAGGAACAGATCGCCTGACCTTCTCTTCATTCTGAATTTGGAGTACTCAAAGCAAACAACAAGAAAACTCTTAAGAACTAGAAAGAGAAGATGTAATCAAGACCTAAAACTTCATCTGGACAATAAATGCGAAATATAAAATCTCAGGTACCTGCTGTCAGGAGAGGGATGCTGTCCCCCGATGAGAAGCCAAAGCGTCAGAGGCATCAGAGAGGAAGAGTCCATTGTAACTGCCCCGTGCTAGTGCATCGGTCTCCCGCAAGACTGCTTAATGCACCTGACCTTGAAAGGTCTCTACAACAAGACACTGGTACCAAACTGCCGCAGCCGCTGCTGTGGCAGCCACACCCCCTCTGGGACCACCACGGCTGCCGTGCACTGAACACGGTCATACGCTCGGAACTGTGTTGGGTGGGTGGCTCTTACGTTACTTTGTCATCACATCCCCAGTCCAGTGGCCCCATTTCACACTTAAAGAAACCCAAGTTCTGAGAAGCTAAGTAACCTCCCAAAGTAACAGAGCTAAAAAGGATCAGCACTAAGACATGCACCCATGTTTCTGATGAAAGCCTTTGCTTTTCCCAGCGTACCACGCTACCACTTCTCCACGTCCAATACATGTCAGTACCATGTTGTGATCCCTACATTTATATGGGTCGTATATCTAGTATGCAACTTTTAGGATTAAAAAATGGGTACACACTGAGGTCAAAACATTTCTTAAATGAATGCATATGGTTTGTCTACAATATATAAATTTGATTCTTAACAGAATTTTACTTATTACAAATACAATATTTAAACAGACTTGCCCCTATCAGAAGTTGGGAGAAGTGTCTCACAAGGTTATTTATATGTTAATTAAAAATAGTGTGATAAAGAGATTCACTGCTGTTACAGAGAAGTATTTACATATTAATGAAATCTTGACTGGAAAAGACATTGTGTGATCAAAAAGAATTATAGGGACTATTTCCCTGAAGCAGTTCAACCATTCAGAAGATGTTATAATCTTTTTAAGACTCACATGTTCTGAAATTACTGGTCAAGGTATTTAAATCTTGTAAGATAATGAATAATGGAAGAAAAATCTCATCCCAATGAAAAGAGCACCATGAGGTATTCACTAGGTAATGCTGAACCTAGTAACATTTTTGGGGGGAACAAAATAAAAATCAGAAACTTTAAGCTGGAATAAGCCATATTAAAACATTTGACAATGACAATGTAATTAAAACTATTTTAAAATAAGTCCTTAATTAAGAACATATTTCACTAATTGCCTCTCCCATTTTTTGCTTTCAAAAGCAGGCTAAGAATCCTTGTTCTGCTTCTCTCATTAACATGCTATGAAAATTATATGTGAAACATAAAATTTGTTTGTAAATTCTTAAAATTTTTTTCATACTCAATCGTGAAATGTTTGTTGACTAAAAGGAAATGGGCCCTGGCTGGGTGGCGGGGTTGGCTGGAGCGTAGCGTCATCCCACGCAACAGAAAGGTGTGACTCGGCTCTCGGTCAGGGAGCGTTCAGAAGGCAGCCTGTCCACATTTCTCCCTCTTTCTCTCTCTCTCTCTTTCTCTTTCTCTCTCTCTCTCTCTCTCAAAACAAAAAGAAAAAAATCTATATCCTCGGGTGATGATTAAAATAATTTTAAATTTTTTGTAAAAAGAGGAAAGGAATTAATCAGTACAACTCTATTTCCCCAGTACTACTCGGAGTACATCACCAATGTCAGTACCGACACACCTGCCAAGGCCCATAAAAATTACCCTGAAATAGCTGTGTTTCTACCTTCTTGATCAAAGAATTTGCCCTAAGTCCATTCTGTTGCTTGAAGTGAACAGAAAGACAAGAACTAATTGAGTCAAGATCTAACACACCCGCAGCGCCAGGACACAGGCAAACCAACTGCCCCACTGCCAGCTGGGACCCTGCGCCCGACAACAGAGGCTGTTAGGCCTTCCTGCCCTGGTCTAAACCCCAGGGTGTTCTAGGCCCCAGAAACTGCTGACACTTTCCATTCTGCAAAGGACGCTCTGGGTTCCTCTCTATTAACAGTCATCGCGAAGGCCACGTAATTATTCCAAGAGTACAACACAAACCAATTTATTGTTCTTTGCTCACAGCAGTTCAGAAATGAACTGCACATGTGGGGGTTGAATTCTGATTAGGTAACTAATCAACTTTTCCATTTTAAAGGGAAAAGAAACATCTTTTCTTTCTGTGAGAACAGAAAAGTGAATGCAGAGCCCCCATCTTTCCATAACGTGTCACCATCGAGGCTACAGCTGCGGTGGCATTTCATGACAACAGGAAAATTGTGGTGGGAATAGAAAGCCCAATAAAAACGGCTCTTTAAAAATTTCAGGGAAGAAACAGAAATCTTTATGAGAGGGACTGGGCTACATAAAAACATGAGTCCAAAGAGACTCTTATTGTTTACTGGAGAGCATCTGCACTGATTTGCTTTCAACTAACTAACTGGGAACATCTTTTGGATTCTGTCTAAACAGTACGATACAGGTGAGGACTGAGTACGTGGAACACCTTCATGTTAAATATTTACTCGGATGACTCTGACCTATTAAAAATGCCAAACACCAGAGGCATCCTCAGCCTTCAAGACATAGATCAAACCTGACTTCTTACTGATCTACTCTCATTGTAACAAGAAGTAACCTCTCCTACCTCTAATCCTATCCATACTCCTCCTATGAGACCTTTTAATTATGGTAATTATATCTATCCGTAACCTGTCTGACCCTCCCTACCAGACTCTAATTTATCTGTGGACAGGGACCACATCTGACTCATTCTGTAGCCACCTGTTTCATGTAATACAATGCACATGAGCATTCCTTAAATGTTTATTAAAATAACGCAAAATTTTCTATGACTCACCCACCTTCTATAACATGTTCTTTCAAAACACTGAACTCATATAAAGCAATTTAGAAATGCTTTAATTATTAAGTCAGTTTCACATGTACACATGATTAGTTATAAATTTCACTAAAACTAAGTTGAACTTCAAAAATCAACATCTGCTCCACAAGAAACGTTACTATGTTTCTTATGGGAGAAAAACTTCCGCAATATCCTTAAAACCAGGAAACCAAGGCAACGGCAACTATTTCTGGTAGAGTCTTCTGTTGCCTTGCAAAGAAAAAAAGTAAAAACATCAACTAAACAATAATCTACCTTCTGAATTAAAAGCTGCTTAGGGCCAAATTTGACTTGAATAAAAAAGATAGTTCAAATTATTTCATTTCTGGAAGAAAAAAACCACACAAACTAATGTCAAATATCAAAACATCACCAACTTGAAACTGAAAATGATAGAAAGTAAACCTTCTACCTACCTTTCAGTTATCATCTGATCTTTTTAAAGGTTTTTTGTTTTTGTTTTTGTTTTTTTTTATTTTAGAGAGAGGGGAAGGGAGGGAGAAAGAGAGGGAAAGAAACACCAATATGAGAAACTTCCGGTGGTTGCCTTCTGTAGGCGCCCCAACTGGGGACCAGACCTGCAACCCAGGCCTATGCCCTGACCGGGACTCGAACCAGCGACCTTTCAGTTTGCGGGACAACACTCAACCAAGGGAGCCACACCAGCCGGGGCTAAAGGAGCTAAAGATAAATTCTTTATTAGTGATGTAAATTATAAAGTAAATCAATTTCACCTCAATCAAATTTGTCCTACTGGGAACTTTAATAAAATGCATAATTGATGTTTTATGATAAATTTTATGCTGTTGTAATAACAAAAAAAGTCTCCAATTTGGCTATTCAAATCCAAGATTGAGAAAACAGGTATTAGAAGAGATACCCGAAGTTCTGTTCAGTCTGGATACCCTATTTGTCATCAAAAGATGAAGAAGAGGTTCTCCATAGGAGTCAGGAATCAATGGTGATCTCACTTCACCTGTCTTGAACTAGAATTTACCTGCATCCTTTCCTGCGGTTAAGAAATACCTTGGCAGCAGAAACAGAAGCATGACCACAGGTAGAAACCACAGTAAATCTTACTTAATAGTAACGTTAACTTCACTATAATTGCACCATGTCTTGAGAACGTTCCGTTAAGAGAAATAAGCCAGTCACAGAAAGGGAAACACTGGATAGTCAAGCCCGTAAAGGCAGAAGGTAGAATGGTGGCCGTCGGGGACCGGGGTGGAAGAGGGGGGTTAGTGTTTATTGGGGACAGAGTCTCTGAAAATTGGTTGTGTGGCCTGTGAATGGACTTGTACAACAGCAATGGTTAATGTGGGTGAATTGTATGTTATGTGCATTTCACAACTTAAATAAAATTAAAAGTGTATCATGGCCAGATGGTCCTAACAGAGTCAAAACATATAAAGCCGAAAAGTATGATTTACGAATGCACAAAAGATATGTGTACACATACATATAATCAACGTGAGCAGGATGGGAGGAGAAGGCTGGTGTGTCACCTCGCTTGCGGTCTGAAACAGTCTCTTCCAATCTTTGAAAGAGTCTGCGGTTAACCGCTGATCTACTTTGCCACACCATGCCTTGTATTTTCCAAATCTCCTCACATAATAAGTTATCCACGCAACAGCTGTTAACCATCACCGCACAGTTCAGCACATACATACGTAGCACTTCATTATGAGATATGTGTTAGTCTGGTGATAATAATAATTTAAAAAATAAACACTGCAGACTATGAGCAGCCTCTGAAATAGAAAATCCTCCTCCAAATTGGTCACCCAAAGCTTTGGGTGAGTGACAAAGACTTATCCGTGAGAAGGAAAGGACGTAAAACTTATTCACCCAATGGTACTTCCCAGTGGAAAATGGGAAATTCCTGGAGAGCCTGGATTTTCTGTTGCATCATCAAGTGGGGCCAAGTGCACAAAAGGGACTGAGACCGAAGACAAGCAGGGCTGGTCAAGGGTCAGCAAGGGAGTAAAATGCCAGGGACAGACACAGGAGGCTGGGGTGTGCACAGCACAGAGACACCCCAGGGCTGCAGCTCACAGGGAGGTTTGTCACACAATTGATCATCCTGTTTGTTTTCAAGGTTCTTCTACATTAAAGCAGGTGAAAGTGGTGGTCACACTCTAGGACAAGAGCAGCTTCTGAACGTGGGACTGACTGGAGGAGTGAGCTGACATAGCTCAGGGTGACATGCTACGTGATCTCCTAATTGATGACCTGAATTTTTCACTCAGCCACTTTCTATTTTTATCCTTAATGACTGTCACATAAATTATTGTGGAAATGAAGGTACAGAATGATTCGAAGTCAACAAATAATTCATGAAGTCACAAATTCAGGCAGGAAAATGGAACATCTGAAACGTTTTCACGGCTCACAGAAGTACGGTGCATCTGCATGCTACAACATGCTTTTCACGATCAAACTTCCAATCAAATAATCTAAGCTTAGATAGTCACAAGCAGACAAACTGCCGAGTTACTATAGTAACAGCGTTTCTAGGATGATGAAAAGAATATGGTGTTCTGGATATTCTATTTCCATCGACAGTTTTGTCACTTATACTATAACATATTTAAATATTGCAGTATCTCAAAATACCCTAAATATAATTCCATCCTTCCTTGCTGATTTTGGAGATAATCCAAGATTATAAATATGCATATCAAGTTTCATTGTCTAGTAAAGATACGTGTCGAAGAATTTCCTGACAGATATTAAATGGCAGTTTATTTCCACATATTAAAAGGAAATGCAGTCTAAATGCGATGCTCTATCCTGGACCAGGTACTGAAAGAGAAAGAGGATATAACTGGAAAAGTTGGTTAAACCCAAATAAATATGTAGTATTAACAGACTTGTCCAGTTGGTTCTGCTATAATATTTAGAAAATGCAAACTTGTTCCAAAGCACTGACACACAGGGAACAATTTGGGCACAGCACAGACTTCGCGTTTGCGAGTGCACAGTTTCCTCCACAGGAAAGCTCGGGGAACACAGGCAACGGCCCTCGGCGGGTCCGCGCCGTGTCGGACCCCCTGCGCGGACAGACGCGCGTCCCCCACGGCTGCCGGCAGTGTCGGCGGTCACGTCAGATTTCTATCACCCTCTCTCTCTTCTCCTCCGTTTCCCAATAACACAGGAGCTGCAACCTGCCGACACCCACGTCCACAAGCAAAGTCTTTTTCACGTCTTTTTCGGGGTAAAGTACCATATGTTACACTTCACATGCATGACACTATGGGCCAGTTTTTATTAGGTTCCTAACTTTGTCCCACTGCAGTTTTTGTTTTTGTTTCTGATTCTTCCTGGGATTTTTTCCCCCATGCTGCTGCTGCCCCTCCCAGTGCTAACTGGGTCATCCGTGGACAAACAACCATCCGCAGCTGTACTGCGGCCGCCACCCAGGGCCTCCACGTACAAACGCACAGGCTGTTTACAGACAAGCACAGCCGGCCAAAGGAGCCCGTGGGCCGAGAAAACCCAGCTCACATTTCACTTACCCGTGTCCCCTAGCGCAAGGCGGCATCCGCCCGGTTGGGGCACCTTTGTGCGATTTGCACAGGTGCATAGCATGGACTAGTGCTTGAGTGTCCCATCCCCCTTCCCCGAGGCTCCTCTGCTTCGGAGCTGGGCACCCCCCCAGCGCCCCATGTGTCCATCAGTCAGACCGCCACAGATTCCTCATTCTGCACCAGCCAGAACCCCACCCTCCCATGTGCCCTAACTGTCTTCTCTCTTTGGAGCCCCTTGGCCGGGTGAGCTGTCCCACCTCTCTTCTTACTGCTCATCCTCAGAGACTCTCCTGTCATGGGCAAGAGACATCACAGCCAGCAGACAAAACATCCTTGTCGACTGAAGTTTGAGGTCATTTCATTACAGCACCTCCTAACACATCCCATTCACGGGTGTGCTGGAAAGGCCTTCCTGATATGGCCCGCCTGATGTGTTGTCCCCGGTAATCCTGCACATTAGGGCCCTGGGCCCCTCCACCCCAGGCTGCAGGCCGGCCCTGACGAGGGCTGCTCGTGCCCACCCCTTCGCTAGTCCGAGCATGGCTCAGTCTCTCCCATCGCTGCACGCCAAACTCTGCTGTGCTGATTCTAAGTGACTTTTCCCAGACAGTTGCACGCACACCAGTGGGCACCTAACTTTTCTACTTTAATCATTTGGGATTAAGAAAAATCTTTCCAAAACATAATTCTTCCCACCCTCCTAGAACAGATAAATGCAGACATAATAAAGCCTTTTCTTGAGACAGCTAAATAATAATAATTTTCGAGCTACTATAAAAGTGTTTTTAATAATTCCTATGGTCACTGTAGGAAAAAATGAAAATACAGATAAATGGGGGAAAAATGGTATCACCTGATATCTTACCAATTAGATGCAATAACTAAAGATTGTTCATTGTATAACTAACTTTCTGGACTTTTTCCTAAGCAAACACATTTTTACGGTTTGGAGCACAAATTTAGTCTCTCCTATTACTCAATAATTGCTGGCTCTCCATATGCTCATATGAACGAGAAGCCTCATCCCACACCCACTGTTATGTACCACCTCCCCACCCACCCACAAGAGCACAGGGAGCACACTGGGTCCCAGGGGAGTGATTGTGATTGCAAATGGCAGCTGGAGAGAAGCTGGAACACCCGGAGGCCCCGACTCCCACTGCTCTGGGCCAGCACGATGGTATCTCTTGGAGATGGTCTTGCAAAGCCTGCTGGGATCATGCCTCACTGGGCCAGCCCCTTGCCCAGAGTCAGGCTCCAAGGTCACCGCTCTTACATCTCACACTCCCAAGTTCAGCCACGTTCTCAAGCTGAGTGTGACCCTGGCAGAAGCAAGCTCACTCCAGGGAACTTCTGGGCTTGGGCACAGCGAGGCCCTGAGGTTAAGCCAGGTCACCAAGTCTGATCTCCCTTCTTTGGTACCATCCCCTGGGGGCAGAGCGCTCTCCGCTGGGGCACTGCATCCCCAACTTCATCAGAGGATTTCCACCGTCAACGTGACGGGGCCTTGTCCTCATCCCTTTCTTGCCTGACACTCCTCGGTCCCAAGCAAATGAGCTCCCTGCTCCTCCACGCGGGCACTTAGGGGAGCCTGCCTTTGTCAGGCCCCCAGGAACCTCCTCTATCCTTTCCCGGGGAAATCAGGGCGCACAAGCCTAACCTGTGCATGGCCTAGAGGGGCCACTCAAGGGACACTTCTCTGAGCAAAATGCACAAAGTTTTTGAATGTTGGGCCCAACCCCATTTTCCCCATAAATCCTGTGGTTTTCATTGCACAATTTGCACAGCACAGTGATTTCTCGGGACGTGTGTGTCACATTATAGGCAGACCGACTACGCCAGCAGTGATTTCTTAGTTCTGACCATGTGCTATGATTACGTAAGGAAGAGGAAGCTAGATAAAGGGTACACATGAAGTCACGATTACCTTTGCAGCTTTCCTGTAACTGTAGAATTATTCCAATAAAAGGGTTATATTTTAATTTTTATTTGTTGATTTGAGGGTGGAGAACGGAGGGAGAGGAAAGAGAAACAGCGATTTGTTTTTCCACTTCTGTATGCATCGCTGGTTGCTTCTTGCCTTGGCCTTGACCGGAGGTGGAACCCCCCACCTCGGTGCAGCAGGGCAACATGCCAACCAACTGAGCACCCAGCCACAGCCTCCAATAAACAGTTTAAATCAATAAGTCTATGACATATGTTAGTATATGAGGCCAACGTCTTAGCACCAAATTCTGCATTAATAATCATTGCTAACAGCTGAGTAGCACTGGACTTGGTGCCAAGCACTGTTCTCAGCCTTGTATACACAGTAGCTCATTCATCATTCCCACGGCGCTATGAATTGTGCTAGGATCATCGCCATTGTACAGGTGAGAAGACTGAGGCGCAGGTAAAAACTTATCTGAGACCAGGAATCTAGGCAGCTTGGCTCTAGCAGCCATCTTCCTAACACTATGCTCCACTCTTTCAACACACGATTATTTAAAGTCCAACTTTTTAACTCGATAATTTCATCATTCTGGAAAGGGTTAAAATAGGAAGAAGCAAAATGTGCTGAAACTAATATTATACTGAAGGTCACTTGTAACTGAAAAATAAAAAATAAGTTAATAAATAAAATGTGCTATAAACATCAAAAATACCAAAAATCAAAAAAGATGGTATAAAAATATCACCTTTCTACTTAAAAACCAAAACAGTCACCTAGTACATAAAAAGCTTTATAGCAATGACAAACTAAGGATGGTAACTAATAAAAAGATGTATCACCTATGACAGAAAATGTAATTTCAAAGTATTACAAAATTCAGTAACATTTCATCAATGTCAAATACACACGATAACTTAAGAGTGACAATATAAAACACACAATAACACAAAGCATGGAAGTTTCCCGGCAATCATAATCATAAAATTTTGTTGAACGGAAATTGGTCAATCAAATTTTATTTAAATGCCAAGGCAAAAGTCCTGCCAGTGGGATCTCAAAACAGAGCAGTTAAGAGGCCAATTGGTTGGAACAGCTCACTATTGCTTTCCGAAATATTATACAGCTTGAACTCTCAAATGTAAAACCACGCCTACCCGAATTAGCCCACGCACTCATCCAAAAGAACTTACTGAGCTCCTGCTTTGCGCCAAGCCCTCTCCTGGGCCCTGCGGCTCCGTCAGCAAACAAGATACAAAGTCCTGCCCTTACAGAATTTATCCTCATTCATTCGCCCAACAAGTATTTACTAAGGCACTATTCTAAGAGCCGAAGGTGAGGAAGGAAACAAAACACACACAAGTCCCTGTCCTAGAGGGGCTGACACTTTAGAAGGTCAAACAGAGAATAAGCAAGATAAATAAGTCACAACGCAAACGAAAGCAGATGGTGACAAATGCTAAGCAGCAGCAAAGCGGGAAAGGAGACTTCAGAGTGAGGGAAAACTGTAAGTAGGACGGCCAAGGATGATCAGATAAGGAGAAGACAAACGGCCGTGTCACACACCAGGTGTAAGTGAAAGGAAGAAAAATGGACTCCCGCCAGGACATCCTGTTCTCTGTTTTCCAACCGGCACAAGACGGACCTAACTCACCTAGTTACCTACCATTTTCAGAGAACCCGCTATACACAAGCACCATCCGGGACCCCGGGATCCAAAAATAAGCAGGAGATGGCCTCTGACAGTGAGAGTCCATTTGGGGCTTGAAGCTCGATATTTGTTAAAGAAGGAAACACAGGAAGAAAGGCAGATATAAAACTGACTGACTCTAATACAATGCAAAAAGTGATATAATACAAGAATGAACCAAGAATTATGAGGACATAAAGAAAAGGCTGAGTCATGGAAGACTGCATGGAAGAGGCCTCGCAGCCACATATACTTTTGGAGACTGACCAAAACAATATACTCAATGGGAAAGGCTATCTTGAGAAACTAAGATTAACCAAGAAAGAAAAAAAGTCTGTATTTTTTCAATGTGTTTAAAATGAATGTACCTTAAGGACCCATAAGAAATCAGAGTTTTTTTCAAAGTTTGTCTAAGCAACATATCAAAAAACAAAGATTTTGAGTATTGACTGTGGGAGAAGGGGTGGGCTGAGTTGGGGGGGGTGGCAATTGGGGGAAAATGGGACAACTATAATAGGAAAACAATAAAAATTAATTAAAAAAAAAACCCAAAGATTCAAAATAACTTTATCTCCTCCTTACCCTCTCCTGCACCATGGCACACCCACAGCGAGTCTCGCAATCTGCACAAGTGTGTGGAGGGCCCCATAAAGAAACCACGGGGCGTCCAAAGATAAAATAACACTGCAAATAAAACCATTTTGCAAACCAGCCCTGAAATCTCAGGTGAAAATCAAATGGTTAGCAATGCAATCATGAGAAGACAATAACAATAAATGCACTCAAATCTAAGGAGAAATTACCTTTCAAAACACCTTAATAAACAGTAGCCCTTTAATCTATATTAGCAATTTACAGTAGAAAAAGTCATTTCCGTTTGGATTAGATCCATTTTGCAAAGAGGCAAAAACAATAAATTAACTGCATTAGGAAATACTTACAAATATATTTACACAATACACTTACATAGCACTTTGCAGATCTAAAACAAATTATTTTTAAATGCAAAGGGCATCCCCAGCTTTTTCTTTTTGTTCACTTTTATCATAACAGAAACCGATAGTACTAAGAATAGTGCAAAATAAGGAGCTGGTAACTTTTATTTTCAGAGCCTAGTGACTCTAAATAAATACAGGTTCAAATCCTGGCTGCACTTCAAGGTTTAACATATTCATAAGGCTCTTTAAATCTTAGCTTTCTATAATGGCAGAATAATACCAAGAGTGCTGGGAGACCAAATAGAAGTATGTGCCAAATATGTAGTAATTTCTGTTGGCCATCATCGTCAACACCTAAGCCTAAACCTAGGACACAGTTGAGGTGGTGGAGAAGGAATTAAGAAGCCAAATGATCCCCAAATCCAAGAGCATCCCTTAATATCATCAGCTTCCAGCAGCTAAAGGTTGTAACGATGATTTCAATCAACCCGTCATAATCTCTTACAGTGTTTTACAGTTTACCGATTTCATATATATCAATTCACCTGCTACTAAAAATATGCAATATGAACAGGCAAGACAGGGACTGTCGATTCATTTTAAAGATGAGTAAATCCAAATTCAGAAAGGCTACATCATGCCGTTGATGACTGAGCCACATTTACGGGAGGGCTGGTTCACTGCAGCTAAAAGGGCTCACGAAGAGGCTACTCTTGCCTTCTGTCTCCGGGTGGCCTACCCATCTCTGAGCTGGGCACTGAGGCAAATACCTTCTCTGTTCTTCATGCTCAAGAAGAGATGCCCTGGCCTCCAGAAGCCCCCTGGGTGGGACAACTGGGACTTAATGGATCCAGTGGGCGGTGAGTCTATGTCACACGGCACAACGCAATCAAAAGGCCTCGAGTTGAGAGAAGGAGCATTAGTCTAACGAACACTAAGGGCTAATGTGACTTCCCACTGGTCTTCGTGCCTCTGGATTGTCACAGGGACAAAAGGCTGTTAACACGTTGCGTACGGGTGGCGAGAATTCTCGTCATTTCTAAAAGGCAGTTAAATTCCCCAGTATAAAACGTGTTAAAAGAAGCAGGGTTCCATCATCCCTACATGCCCTGGGCCTACTTCTGGATGTTCCCAGAACTACACCTCAATTCCTAAAAGATGTAACTAATTCAAACAGATACTGTTATCCTAAAAACCTGTTGTTAACCACAAAACAGTACATATTGAGTACATAACAGTCAAATCAGGGGGCTTTCCAAAAAAGGACAGTTCACATTCATTAAGTTAAGGGGGTCCTGTTTGTGCAAGACACACTTTGGTTTCAGGATCATTTAAAAAGAAGTTAGAAATTACTTTATAATCGGGGGAAAAGTTTAAATAGATTACATTAAAATTCTTTTTCAATTTATGCCCTGGTGTGGCTCAGTGGATTGAGCAACGGCCTACAAACCAAAGGGTCACTGGTCTGAACCCCAGTGGGCACATGCGTGGGCTGCAGGCCAGGTCCCTGGTTGGGGACGCATAAGAGGCAACCACACACTGATGTTTCTCTCCCTCTCTTTCTCCCTCTCTTCCCCCTCTCTAAAAATTAATAAATAAAATCTTTTGTTTTTTTAATTATTTTTCAGTGTGAGGGGTTCAGGATGAAATAAAGAACTGATATGACTTAGGAAGCAGGTAACAGTCAGTTCCCAATGTCACGTACCCAGCTCCAGGCAGCAGGACAGAATACTCGTGCGGAGAAGTGGTCTCCGGGAAGTTGGAGAGAATCACCAGGCGATGGGGGAGCAGGTCGGACCCGTGGTAAGTGAACAGAATCTCCAGGGCCTGTACGTTACTTTCCTGTACAAAAAGCAAGGAGTACGTTTCCATGTGAGCTTTAGAAATAAAGGAATGATTCTGTATGAACATTCAAAACCCTTTCACTGAGGTTTTATGCAATTCCGATGTGAATCATTTTGAGATATTCCTGATTCTTCCTAGTCTCTATCATGTCACTCAATCTAAAGCTATACAAAAATTATCTTTACAAGTCCAAATGAAGAATAAAACGTTTTTAAAATATGATTCCATTGATGTTACAAGAAAAAAGGAAATGTAATAGTATATGTATGTAACATTAACTGCATGACTCAAAGATTCAGAAATTGTTAACAACCAGAGTTGTTTTATTTACAAAAAGAAATTACCCGAGCATACGTTCTTGCTGAGAGAACAATATTCTGATTTCTGAACTTCTTAAAGAACTCAGCATCATATCTCTGTTCAGATGCATGACACACTCCTAGGATCTCCTGAAGGGAAACAGGGATTTAATGAAAAGCTTTTCAAATATCAATGACAAGAAAATATCGAAAACCTTTACAATTCTGCCTACTGAAATAAAGAAGACCTGGATTAATTAAACTATCAACTGTTCACTAAAGGACGATATCTGCAGTCTTGCCTTAGTTTTGAAAACGGCTGTCTGTAAGTGCTGTTACACTTTTAACATCCAGAAGTAAATGAAGTAGGTAGTAAAAGTTAAATCGACTCCGGCAGAACACCCCTGACCCTCCGTCGCCCGATCCAAACGAACAAGCGACAGTCACACATGGCTGTGCATCATGAGCACAGCCCTATCGGCGCAAGAGCGTAAACTTACCGCTGCTGCAGGGACATTGGTCAAGGGCAGAATGAACCCTTCGTTCATGCGGAAATATTCACGGAGTGTCTCCCATGTGCTGGGGCACATGAGAGGCAGCGGTGACCCCACCCACAGTACACTGACCCTGCTCTCCACAGACAGGCAGCCCAGGCCAGGCAGAGGGCAACCACAGTCCTCGGAGGGCCGGGAGGGCTTCCCAGAAGCAGCCCGAAGCAGACCCCGGAGGACGGACAGGGTGAGCCAGGGCAACTGCAAGCGTAGCTTTCCCACTGTGATGCGTGACTCCGGCCAGGTTCAAAGCCAAACCCCAGATGCATAGCACACATAATAAGCAACCAGTAAATACTGTTAATTCTGAATTCATTTACTGAGACAGGGAAGAGGGGAGAATGAGGATCTCTGGAGGAAACGAGAGAGGGAGGCCCTGAGAGAGAAGCTCACTTGCAAAGATGTTGAGTTTGGACCCACAGCACCTCTAAAAGGAGCACCCACATCTAAAATGCAGGTGGGTACACAGGTGAGGAGTTCTGGAGCAACACATGAGGCCTATTTTTTTTCTTTAAGTATATTTTATTGATTATGTTGTTACAGTAGTTCTAATTTTTTTACCCTTTGCTCTCCTCCGCCCAGTACCCCCTTCCCCCCAGCAATCCCACCCCCCTTAGTTCATGTCCATGGGTCGTGCATATAAGTTATTTGGCTTCTCCCTTTCCTATGTTATTCTTAACTTCCCCCTATTTTGTACCAACCGATTATGTTTCTTAGTCCCTGCACCATTTCCCCATTTCTCCCCCTCCCCCTTCCCCTTCCCAGCTGATAACCCTCCAAATGATCCCCACACCTATGATTCTGTTCCTATTCTGATTTGCTTAGTTGGATTTTGTTTTTATTTTTTAGGTTCAGTTGTTGATAGTTGTGAGTTTGTTGTCATTTTAGTGTTCCTAGTTTTAACCTTCTTTTTCTTAAATAAGTCCCTTTGACATTTCATATAATAGTGGCTTGGTGATAATGAACTCCTTTAGCTTTACCTTGTCTGCAAAGCACTTCATCTGCCCTTTCATTCTAAATGATAGCTTTGCTGGATAGAGTAATCTTAGTTGTAGATCCTTGCTTTTCATCACATTGAATACTGCTTGCCAGCCCCTTTTTGCCTGAAAAGTGTCTTTTGAGAAATCAGCTGGTAGTCTTATAGGCACTCCTTTGTAGGTAACTCTCTGCTTTTAAGATTCTCTCTTTATCTTGAACTTTTGGCATTTTAATTATGATGTGTCTTGGTGTGGTCCTCTTTGGGTCTAGCTTGTTTGGGACTCTCTGTGCCTCCTGGACTTGTATGTCTATTTCCTTCACCAAATTTGGGAAGATTTCCTTCATTATTTTTTCACATAAGCTTTCAATTCCTTGCTCTTCCTCTTCTCCTTCTGGCACCTCTATAATTCAAATGTTGGCACGTTTAAAGTTGTCCCAGAGATTCCTAAGCCTCTCCTTATTTTTCCCAATTCTTGTTTCCTCACTCTGTACTGGTTGACTGTTTTTTTCTTCCTTATGTTCCAAATCATTGATTTGAACCCCGGTTTCCTTCCCTTCACCATTGGTTTTGTGTGGATTTTCCTTCGTTTCACTTAGCATAGCCTTCATTTCTTCCCTTATGCATTTGCCATACTTAAGCATATCTGTCAAGCCTGTGAGCATCTTTATCACCAGTGTTTTGAATTCTGCACCCGTTAGGTTGTCTATCTCCTCATCTGTGAAATTGGCTATCTCCTCATCGCTTAGTTCTCCCACTGGAACCTTGATCCGTTCCCCCGTTTGGCCCATACTTCTCTGTCTCCTCATTCTGACAGGCTCCTGCGTCTGTCTGCCAACATGAGGCTTCTTTAGTACAGAAGCTAACATGAGTCCAAGGGAAAGTGTGGAAAATGAAACGAAAGGAGACTGGGGAACAACGCCACTTAAAACAGGAGCATGGGAAAGGGACTCCGGACCTGAGAAGTAGAGGGAGGTGCAGACAGAGACATGAAAGGAAAAGCAACAGCAATGGTCCTCATCTCCTCCTTCCTCTGTCCAAGCAGCCAATCCCCCTCGCCCGCTACCGGCTCACTCCATTAGCATACAAAGAGCTCCTCTTCCTTCTTCTGTTCAGGTAACAAACCTAGCCTTTCCTGCTGCTCCCGCCGCCATCCCCACCCTGTCTGCGCCCCTTCACAACCAAACTTCTTGGGAGAGCGGCCCACGGCTCCACTTCCCATTTCCCACTCCGTCCTAAGCTTTCCTGGCCTCTGACAAAAATGGAATTGAATGCCACTCCTCACACAGCGTGACAGAGCTCTCGAAACATGGCCACAAACGTCCCTCAGCTTCTCCTCGCCCTTTGTGACAGCTCAGTTTGTCAGGAGTGCACGATTTCCTTCCAGGCTACTGAACAGAGAGGCCCAGCTAGGATTCCAGCTTCTGATTTTCTTAGAAAGATTAGTTACCTCCCCTAAGCCTCAGTTTTCACATGCACAGAATTGAGAGGATAATAGTACCTGACTGGGAATTGCTGAGAAACAATCTGGACTAAGTACATAAGACACTGGCTGATAATCAGTTAAGTCCTCAACAAATGTGTTGGTATTTCTTAAGATATTCTCTTCCCTACTAGTTCCCTCCTGCCCTGGCTGGTTTAGCTCAGTGGATTGAGCGTCGGCCTGCGAGCTAAGTGTCGCTGGTTCGATCTTCCAGTCAGGGCACATCAGAGAAGGAAAACTCTGACTCCAAAAAACCTCCGCTGCCTTGCGGCATACCTCTTGAGGGGAAAGGCTAAGGGAGTAAACCCCGACAGAAAATCCGGAGCCGGAGTCCCTAAGGCGGTTTGATGTTGTAGTCAACACTGGCAACTCCTGCGGCGCACCTGAAGCCAAGCTGTATTGACTCCGTCTTTCCCTTGGACCCTTCAGCTGCGAAGAGAGGGGGGGTCTGCTGCATGGGCAACAGCAGACCCTCCATATCACCCTGCCCAGGCTCTGTAGCTTCAGCGTCATCGCAAGATGTCGATTCAACACGGGAGGAGACAGATACCATGTCACTCCCGAGTCGGACTGCACAGCCATTCTCGGCGGTGCAGATAGACTCTTAAGAAGCTACACCATCATCTCTCGAGACGGACGGCTGCCGACGACGACTAGTTCCCTCAGTGAGTATTTATTTACTGGGCTCCTCAGCAAGCCAGGTATCATCGTCACCCTGAGCTCTGGGGATACAGCAGCTAACAAAACCCTGCCTTTAGGGAGCTTCCATTCTTGAGTCTCCATAACCCCTAAATCTGCCTTCCTTTTTCTAAGCACCAGCTGAAATAGGACTCCTGCTTCCTGCATGCAGAGTGAGTCCCCAGGGAAAATTTAATGTTCTTCTCCACTGGGATTCCCCATCAATGCTCCGTATTTTCATTAGCATCAGCTATTGCCTATGTAATAAAAGACTGTTCCTTGGCCACTTCTTGACCTCTGACACTGGCTTAATATCTGGCATAGAGTAGGCACTCGAATAAAATTTACATGAATCCAATTTTTTGTCATTTATCACAGAATTAATAAAACAAGACATGTCCTGTGATTAAAATGCACTGCCTAGCTATCTCTACCACGATCTGCTGGTTAGGCATGATAGCTCTGTATCTTCATTTATAGTTTTAACAGCCACGTTCATCCACTTCATTTACTTTGCAAAAGCTTAGCTTCATTCCTTTCAAAAGCGGGCTCAACAAATACTTTAAATATCACTATTACCATGTAATAATAAATGTACTTACTACTGTCAAATAGGAAAAAGCAATTCAGTAACTCAAGAACAGTAAAAGAAAATTAACTGGATAGTCAAACACTCAATAATATTTCATGGAACTTTTCTTTTTAAGATCTCATCGCCAGTAAAACGAAGGCTAACAGAAAAATAAACCATATCTATACCGGTTTCTCCAGTCCACAACATGCTTTTATACATTACCTCAAAATATCACAGAACTCAGACATCATTGAAATGATATACTTTTAAAAATATGGCCATCTAACATTCAAAGTAGTTGTACTACAGATAAAACTACTAGAAGTTTTTTCAACCTGTTTGTGTGAAGTGATATACTCATTATTATGGTTTTTAACAACCAGAGAAATAGCCTCCTTTTGTCACTGGGATCTGGTCAGAGAACATGTCTATTATACTGGCGGTGGGGAATCAAACGCGCTGGGGTTTGCCTGCAGGCATCAGAAGGACTAGACAACTCCATTGCCCAGGGTACGGGCATCACATCAGTAGGTGTGTCATCAGCTGAGGGCCTACTGCACGCCGGTACCAAGAGCCAGCAGAGGGACGCCCACAGAAAGGAGGCGTAACACAGGCTGAGGAGGCGCTCTGCAGGCGAAGTCGAACTTCGAAGGTCAGAAATGGTAGTAAATCCTGGGAAACTTCCCCGTGAGGGCCACGCGGGAAAGCAATCTAAGCTGTGCCTGTTGCTGAAATGCGTGTCACACCTATAACAACACCTACACAGATCTTACAGTACAGGGTGCTACTGAAATGCCAGACTGGAAACAGTTGTGCTTGGGTACCTGAAGAAACGGTTATAAGCACACTTTTTTAAGGTCAAATGTCTAATTTTGGCCATCATTGGATCGAAGTTCAATCAACGAAGTTCAACCCACTAACAAATCATTAAAATAAAGTGAATCACAAATATGCACATTAGGATTATTAAAACACAATACATACTGAAACCTGGTACCAGAGACAGCTATATCCCCCAGCCTCAAACTGAAATGCTCAGTCAAAGTAAACGAAGAGAATGGTAATGCAGGGAACAGCGAAGTCGGGAAGCAGCTAGAGCACTTCTATTCCCCAGACTAACAAAACAACTCTGGCCTTCCACGATATCTAATTTTTACCAAAACTGGTATACAAGAGAACCCGTGTCTGTACTTAATGCAGGTTTTCCCACCTAACTAGTCCTAAAGACCAAGACTATCAGATATTAGGGCAGCCAAAGCATTTATAATGACAGATCAAATAAACATAAGTGGCTTGATTAAAACAAGCCCTTACCTCGTATGTTGCAAGCCGATCTAGGTAGGTCAATAATTTCAGCCTACAACGGCAGAGTTCCTTCTGTTCCAGTGTCAACCTGTTTCGAATGAATACATTAGGCCACTTACATTTACATAAGAAGCTCATTTCTCTAAGAGCTAAAATAAAATAAAAATGATCAATATTCTACTGAACCCCAAATCTGTAGAACAGGACATAAAAGCGCAAGGGTAACATATTAAATGCACTTGATTTCAGTTGCTGGAATAATTTGGAGCAATTATCCCCAGTAAAGACCACGCTGAGATGACTCATGACTATAAAGGAACTGCCCAACGAACAGGAACGCGTCACTTACTGTGAAAAGTTCACGAGTTCCAGCAGCGCCCGTTGCTTCCTGAGCTGGCTCTCGTGCGTATCCCGGGCCGGCTCGTCCTCGGGCGAAAGCTCCTCATAGGAGAGGCCGTCAATGTCCACGTCACCGGGGAGCGTGAATCTGTAACGAAAGGAAACCCACGTAGTGAAAAACCGCCACCCCGTACTTGGACTTGGTTTTATTACTGATTTGGTTCCCTCGGAAACCACCCGTTACTTGAATGAAAGCTATTGCTGTTGCAGGCAGAGAGATCCACTCATTTTATCTACAGGATGGGCATCCAGGCATCAGCAATGACCACATTTAGAAATTTTAAAAGTCAAGAAAACGAAAACGACAATCCTTGGGAAACAACGGACCCAACGTGAAAGAGCCAAGGAGGAAAATGCCGCTCAGAGTTCGCAGTGTGAGTCCCTTCTGCAACGGTAACGAGCGCCAGGCTCCTTTACTTCGTCTGTGTAACAGACACGCTATCACATTTATATCTCACGAAAAGTTCCAAATGTCTGGTGAGCACTGGCTCTCCGCAACTGACGCGATTTTGTTATTAGCAGACATTGGTATGGCACTTAAACATTTATGAGGCGTTCCCACCAGATATACAACTTAATCACTCCAGATGGCCCTGTGAAGCCGGCGTGAGGCTCCAGATGAAGTGAATGAGGCTCAAACTTGCCCACGGGGGCACATCTGCCCAGCAAGCACACGCAGGGACACCCTGTGCGCTCACGGCTTAGAAACGGCCAGGATTCAGTAAATGCTTACAGAATCTGCTCTTTCCCTCACATCAAGCTATCTATCATATGCGAACACATTTAAATGCAAGGAAAGAGAGCTGTGGCTTCAGATAAGAAAGCATCGATCAAAAGCAACTACCGGTACTTCTTTACAGAATGACCTAAGAAGAGAGAAGGTTATCCTCTCCAGCGACTCAGCTGAAAAGTGTTCACAAGGTCACCCATAGCTCAGGACCCAAGTCTTTCTGACCAACCTGCCGTCATCCGCCCCTCTCCCTATTGCCAGGAGAGCCTCCAGGTCCGTGCCCCTCAGTCCGTACTGCAGCAGTTCTTTCGCAGCGTCCACATTTTCAGGAACTCTTTCCAAACACTCATGAAGAACCCAGGACCGTTTCTTTATTTTACTCTGGATAAAGGGAAAATAAAACACAGAGGCATCAAACAATCCCTATCGTCCATTAGCACCTGACAGCGCCTTGTAGAATTATAAGGCCATAACTCAAGGAGTATGTAGGCAGCTGCCAGAGACAGTCAAAAGAAAAAGCGAACTCCCATTCTCTAGTGGTGACCAGAACTGGATGTAGCAGGTGTGGTTCCAACTGCCGTCTTGCTTCTAGTGAAACACAAAGCTAAGTACTCATTTTTGGAAACGGAGAAAGATCTTTCTTTCCCAATGTTCATTCTTGTTTTCATTTGGGTTATACGCAAGAGTAGGAAATAAAGCAGAAAGGCAAAATAAGGTATATCCTACTGTAATCAGAATGCTTAACCTGGAAACAAAACTACCGAGGCACGGCGACACCATGACATGTGTCACCCAGAAGTACAGATGATGGCTGAATCATAACAAGTCACACTATGCTGTTCTTCAGAAGGAAGACCAAAGGCCTATTCCTCCCTCCCAGCTGCTTCCTCTGACTCCGCTCAAAACCCTAACTTGCCTTCTTCACAGAAACACTCACTGTGGTTACCAACTGGAAGCAAGATCCGACTCACAGCCGCTCTTTTTTTACACACTGTAGCGTATCAATTCTTTCTTCAGTTGTCTCTTGACTCATTTCCCCGTTTCCACGTCTGCGGCCTGCAGCCCACTCTGCCACCAACACGGAACGCCTGGGGCGCTGTAGGAGGCCTGGCCCTTGCAGGGTCTCCCACCCACTCACGTCCCACGCCTGCTCCTCCACACCACCTCCCCCTGCACCTCCACACTCGGAGCCCCCCAGAGTCCCCTGGAGATAAAAAGCCGAAAGCGTCACAAGCTTCCGACACCTTCCCCAAGCCAACCCCGAGCCAACCCAACGTGTCTTCCTGCTCCTCCTTCACAGTGCTCGCTCTTGTGCAGTATCAGGCCCCGCAGACGGGTGTCCTCGGAGCTCGTTTACTCATCCAAGAGCTCGTTATTGCCAGGCACTGAACTAGCCTTGGGGGCACGGCAATGAGGACGACAGATCTGGGCCCGGGCCTCATGAGTCACGACCTCATGTCTCATTAAAAATGTCTTCCTCGCTTCGAGCTCTAGAAGGCCTACTTCGAATCCTTTCAGATCCCTGCTCGAAACACGTCCGTGATATAAAGTCCTCCATAGCCACTGGGTCTGTGATGACTGCTCCCTCCCTGGGTTCTCCCAGCGCTGATGGGGAATCTCCTTGTACGGTTATTTATAGCTTGGGCAGGACGCTTGCCTTCTCAGTAAGATGACAAGCCCGTTCCCTCCTGGGTATGCTCCTTCACAGCCCTAGGGTTGAAGGAATTCCTTAGGGATCTCTTTACCCCTTTATAGTTCATCTCTTGTCACTAGAAAATAAGTCTCCATGTTCAAACTTCCCCGTTCACATTACTGTGTGGTTTCTGGCTCCAGATGGGGCCCTGACTGGTACAGGCGAAGAGAGGCAACTGAGCTGGAGGAAAAGAAAGGATTACGTCAAAACCAGGGAGCTGACTGCTTTACCAGGAAATATTCGCTCCCATGCCTGCAGCACCGAAGTCCAGCTGTCGGGCCCATGAAATAGGGTAGCAAGGTAATTCTTCCAGGTTGAGAAGAACACACTTGGTCAGCAATATAAAGGACTCTAATATGAAGCCCTGCACCCAAAAGACATTCCATACATTTGAATTCTACCGTGTCACCAAAATAGTTCAACATACCAGGTAATTCTGAATCGACGCCACGTTGACCGCTGACTTCCTCCACTGCCTCTGATACACGAGGTCGGTGTCCAGGCCGTAGGTCTGGGCCAGAGACAAGGCCGCCTCGTACTCCTCACTTTCAATCTTTGGACAAGGAAACAGAAACAGGGTCACTGTGACGGTGTGATGGGTGATGACTGTCCCTTCATCGACCCAGCATGTTACACATTCCTAATTATTCTCATGGGCACGGTGACACCAGGAGCTCGCAAACATTTGAGGGGCAGATAGATGCAGTGTCTACTTGAGCACCTGGAGAGAGACAGGGGGGAAATGCCCTCATGTACAGAGTAAAATGAGGGCAAAACCAGAACGAGAGGGCCGACAGGCTGCCCCGCCAGGCAGGCCCCCGTCGGGGACACTGCGGGACCAGCACAAAGGGCTGGAACACTCGGGGCTGACCCAGCCTGCCTCCCAGGCAAAGCCCTGGTGACAGAGCAAGTCTGCAGGCCTTCCCGCACACCCCATGAGGCGACGGCTACACTGAGACACACACAAGGCCACAGGGATGGTCACAAAAGCCCAGGCTAAGCCACAAAGTAGACAAGAGAAGTACATTCATCTTTCATCCCTTTTATTTCGATTACTCTGGCACAAAGACCGGCATTATTTTCAAAAGCTATTGAACACTGGTATTTTAAACATGTCAATAATGGAACAATTCCTCTTCGAATCCCTTCCTTTATGCAAAAAAAGAGAAGTTTTTTTCTCAATAAAATCAACACTGCGGCCCTCGGGGCTCTCACCTTCCTCTGGAAGAGCTCCTCTGGGGTGGTGGAGCGCAAGCTCACCAGGCGGTACTGCTTCGTGACGGCCCGCGGGCGTTTGCGCGGGGGCGCAAAGCGCTCCATCTCGGTCACCAGGTACAGGCCCTGTCTGATGTACCCGAAGTAGCGGGCCTTGGCAGACACCTCCTGATCGGAGTCCGCGTCCTCCTCTCCCTCTTCGTCCTCTCCGCCCCTCGTCTCCAAACGAGAGCGTTTGGGGGCAAGTTTAATCTCACACTAAATTGAAAAAGGGGATGGTAGATTAATAATGAGGAACTGAAGACAAGTTTGAAAGTTAATGAGAAAAATGTTTTTAATTCTACTCTGGCTTGATTAATTACACCGGCCATGTGAATCAAACTAAAAACGGGATTCAAAGGAACCCAACAATAAACATTATATACACCAACAGCTCCAGAAATGTTCAAATACAGTACTGGCTCCTAATCTCCAAAACTAAAGCCTGTCTTAATAAGTCATGACTATGATCTCGTAAATATATGCCTGGTAATTATTGTAGAGAAATGAAAGAGTAGAGAATGTTAATTTCTTCACTTTTGATATTTTTATACCAGCTGTGGAAAAATAAGAGGATGATTTGTTTCATCCATTTAGAAAATTAACATGAACTTATTTTTTTTCCTTTACTAAAATGGCTTTCCCCACTCCCCTTTTTAAAAGCATCTAAGAGCGTCCCAAAGATCTGAGTCCGGACGCCTGACAGTTACAGATAACTTTCATTCCAGACTGAACAGAGCCGGCTTAGAACTTAAGCCTTAATTCTTTCGAAATAACATCTTTAGACTTAGGAACAAACTTTGAGGTAAAAAAATATTTGTCAATCTACATTGAAGTGAAAGCTATTATGCTTCAAACAACCAAAACAGAACTTTAATTTACTAGTCTCCATTTTCCAGTCTCGTCATGATAAGCAAGCTTTCCTGACTAAAAGAACCAAAATTTTCAAGTTGTCATACTTCACAGAAAAAGATTAAAAGACTGTATTTCTTAGGTAGCAATAACTTTTACATTTTTAAGATGACTAATCTAGAAAAAAGAAAAAATTGATCATGTCAGAGAAGAAAAAAGTTATAAACAACAAAATATAAATTTTCTTCATTCCTTAACAATGCAAATTTTTAATGGACTAAATAATACATCTTTTTTAACTGCACTCAATCTGTGATTCCAATTATAGACTCTTGTTTTTAAAGCCAAAATTAGATGATGGGATAGCAAACGTAACGACACGGATCTTCAGGGCTTTCGTGCAATACAAGCTTTCCTTTCAAACACACTGGCTTCTCTAAAGAGACAGCATTACCTCCAAACTTAAAAATCCCCCGTCGTGGGTGGCAGTGACTTGTGGAGACGGTTCAAACCACTCACAGGCTTTTCCCAGTAAATTCTTCAGCGTCCTCACAGAGGACACAGTCAAAGCACCAGAGCAGCGAGCCAAAGTCACTGCACTGTCTGCCCACCAGCTCACGTCTATCAGTGGGTAAAAGGCCTCTTTATCTGGTGGGGAAAGTAAACCAATACAAACGCAGCTGTCAGTGTGATTTACACAACACATCAGTCCAATAATCAATTTAGAAACCATATTTGGGCCCTAAAGGTTTGTTCAATGATGAGAAAGAATAAACTGCAAGCCAGCACTCTAATTTTTACAAAATAGTGATTTGTTTAATAAACATCTGAGTGCCAAGAATTTGTCAAAGTCCAAAATTACAGGGATGTACAATTAAATATATAAAAATATTTCCTCTCAAAAAATAAAGAATTTATAGATATAGTTCACCCAATAAATTGAAAGGTAGATGTGTACAAAGTGTACAAATTATAAGGTTACAAAAGATTTTCAGAAAATGTTCATATATCACTTTTCAGACATACAATATGAGAATTACACCCTTTTAAATAAGACACATATAATAGTTTCCAATGCTGACTGCTTCTTAGACTTGGGAAGGGAATCAGGATAATATGCCAACTCAAAATACGCCACTTTGACATAAATACTTTAAGCTAAAGGAATTGGAGAACCTCCACGTTCTTCTCCTTTGTCTTGCCCCCTCTCTGAAGCCCACTACTCCTCTGCTAAGATGCTAGCTATATCAGCCCAATTTCCAACCAAGCCTTGGTGCCTCCTCTCTGGGCACTCCCATGTGTGAGCTCTGTGTCCATCCTAATAAAGTTCTGTTTGCTTTTCTCTTGTTACTCTGCCCTTTGTCAATCTAATTTTACAGTGCCCCAGTCCAAGATCCCCAGAGGTTGAAAAGAAAAAGATTTTTTTCCTCCCCTACATATATAATCTAAAGAGCACCTTTATTATACAACAGGAGTCTCTTAATGTTTTAAATATCAAATTGCGTATAACTCACCTTTGAATTTTTTTCTCTTCTCAGTAGAGAGTCTCCAGTTCGGATTAAGGTCATCATACCCTGGCTGAATACAAAAGATACACACATGAGTTCTTGAGTCAACAATGTAAGGAAATTATGAGAACTTCATCAAGAACTATGGATTTTTTTCCTTTGATCGGGTTGAAATCCACGCCTCTCCATAATCTTGAAAAGCAGCTGTTCTTACACTTACGTGCACGTGCTCAATTTGATGAAGACAGTGTGCATGAGAACAATAGGTTAGCAAGTATACAACTACCACAAATAAAAACAAGATACACTAACAAATACCTCTGCACACACTCACACCTGCGTTCCGGGAGAACCGGTGCGCTCCTGTGAATGAACACCAGCCCGGATACCAGTTCTACACACACACCCCCCACTTGTAACTGAGCAACCCCCCGGGCCTGGCTTCCCCAGCTTGGACTCCACAACCTCCATGTAACCTCCGGTTCCTTCTATGACTAAACATTTACTAATTAAAAAAAAAAAAAAAAAATACAAGCGTGTAATCTTCAAACTGAATCCATTCATATTCGAATCGTGGCAACATAATGTCTTACCCACTTTGTGAGTGAATGACACATCATTATCTCTGAAATATGAAACAACTGAGATTAAGTTCACTGTTAAAACTTACCTCTTCAGAATTACAACAGTATGGGAAAAGACAAAAAACCATTTGGACGTTTATCTGAAATCTCAAGCCTAAAACAAATGAAGCTACACTTCAGCCAAACGTGCTGTTCACCTGATATGACCCAATAAGCATTTATGTGTTATTACCAATTTATCAGTGGCTAAGACTTTAGGATATTAAATGTGATCTTTCTTTCCATGGCCTGGAAGAACTTCATACTCTCTACTCCTATAAAAAGTCACTGAGAGTAGTCCCTGACAACGGAAGATGTAATTCTTTAAACTTTATCCAAAAAAAAGTTACCATAAAAGGCTATGTTTTCATACTAAGAGAAGAAATAGATTGTCCTGGTTGACTTAATGTAAAAAAGACGATTAAGTCCCAAGGTTTGGAATACAGTAAGACACAGATTACTGAAAATAATCAACTGACTCGAAGTCTCCTTCGGCCATTTATGAGGACCCCCCGGGGCCACCCTTGCTCCCCCAGCAGGAGACGTACACCGGCACCAACCTCCACGGCTGCGCGCGTCCCCCGCGACATTCAGGTACACGGGGGAGTGTGACATAACACTTTAAAACGTGAAGCCCAGCAAACAACAACATGATTTAGTTTGGGGTGAATTTATCACCAAAGAGTCTTGAGAAAATATTTTAAAGAAGTCATCTCCCTGGCATAGTAAGTACAAGGGTAACGAGAAGGAGGACCAGGGACGCACAGCAGTGGGGCCTCCGGACGCTGGGACTGGACCGCGCCGTGCAGATCACTAAAGCGATGGGTGTCTCCTGGAAGTTCAAGCTTAAAACACAAAGTGAGGATCTGTGCTTCCACGTCCAGAACTCGGGCATGGTCAGCTTTGCCGTCCCAGACCCATTAGTGTCCACGGGGCAAGTGGCTGAACGCTGACCGCCTCAGTCATGAGCCCTGATGAGAACGTCTATGCTACAGAGAAATCAGCTGACACAGGACTAGCCCTCCTACACCCTCTCAGAGGTGTGGCTTCTCTGCTGCAGAGCAATAAACTCTGTGCATTTCCACCGAGAGAGAAAAACCAGGCGTTACCAGGCCCACCGTCCAGCAGGCGGAGGGCTGGGAAACCGATATGAACGGCTGTAACCCAAGGCCAAGCTGGGTAACTGCCCCTGGCAGGTGTATGGGGGAAAGTGTCAGTGTCTTCAGAGGACAGAGAGGTCATCTGGGCTTGAGGAAGACGAAGGGAATTCAAGAGGCACGATGAAGCCCACATGCTGCTTTGCTCTGAAGTCTGGATAAGGTGTGGGTATGCAAAATGGGTGACCAAAGATATTCCAGGGAACACACCGTGAACAAAAGCACACAGGAAAAAGACTAAGCTTATTTAGGGGAAAAAAAGTAGGTTAAATATAACTAAAGTACAGGACATCAGCTTCTAATTATCTGCATTTTTGCTTAGGGTTTTATTTATTTATTTATTTTTTTTTGCTTATGTCATTTTTTATGGAGGTGAAATTCACATAACATAAAATTACCAATTGTAAAATGAACGATTCAGTGGCATTTGGTGCAATCACAATGTTGCCTCATCTCTGTCTAGTTCCAAAACACCTCCACCTCCACCGTTCTGAAGGAAAACTGCTTATTCATTAAGCAATTGCTTCTCATTCCCTGTGCCCCCAGCCCAGCAACCACCAATCTGCTCTGTGTCTCCACGGGCTGACCTATTCCAGACTTTTCATGTAAGTGGGTTCACATCGTACGTGGCCTTCTGGGCCCGGCTTCTTTTAGTTAGCACAGCGTCCTCCAGGGGCACCCACAGTGTGGCGCGCGTCAGTGCTTCCTCCTCTTACGCCGCGTGAATGGTCTGTTGTACGTATGTACCACACTTGCTCGTCCGCCCTTCCGTGAAGGACCATTTGGGTTGTCTGTACTTGTGGCTGCTGTGAATAGCGTTGCTAGAACACGGACACAGGTGTACCTATTTGCGTGGCTGTTTCAAACCCTTCGGGGCATGTACCTAACTATCTGCCTTCTGCCTTAGCAGTACACAGCAGATTCAGTCCAGATATCCCAGCTAAGGGTTTAACCTCACAGTGTGTGGGCGTTTGATGACATTATCCGTACAGCGTACTTAAGAAAGAAGCCCACGCAGAACTCCAAACTTAATGCTGCTCCAGGCAGAGGGGGCGTGCCAGCCCAGCACCCCAACAGCTGTGCCCCACCTGGTTCAAAGCTGAGCTCCCCTTAGATTAACTCAAACTCGCCCCGACTCGCAGACCATCGGCTCTGGGGGCTCCGTCTGCACAGAGGACCGTGACCTGGCCAAGCCTGACAAACCGTGACATACGCTCCGTGGACTGGTGCTCTGAAGACAGGGTCACCGGGCTCCCGGGACCACACATCGGGGCCACTCTCTCCTGGCACCTTGCTGACACACTCTGAGAAGCAGCGTCCACGTAACCCCTCTTTGTAGGACATGCTGCCTCCCCTGGGTCTGAAAAGAGCCCCAGGTGCCCGCACGTCAGAGTCAAGCCACAGCCTGGAGAAGGACGTCCCAAGAGCTCAGTGACAGGTTTTGTAGACAAAGGCCATTATGACTGAACCAGCACTTCCTTCACATTTAAGGACTTTATCTAATTCTTTTAATAGCTAAAAGCTAAATATAGGGAAGGCCCTGACTCTGACAACATGAAAACGACCTTTCAAAAGTTCATCCATTCCACAAACTCTTGGTATTTACTGTGCCAAGCCCCGTGGTAGACCGCCGGGAGAAATGCCTACTCAAAGCCTATTCTCAAGGAGCTCCCAGTGCAGGGAAGCTGTGCAGAGACAGCTGTGGGTCACACCAAGATTAATCTCACGGCCTGTCCCTCACTTATCCTTCTCTGATTCACCCATTGAAGAGAATGGTCCTTACCTACTATACGCCAAAGAGAGAATAAAATGAAAATGGGAAAGGTAAGTTTCCTGTCTACTACATCTAAGGAAGCACAAACAGGTAAATAATAAAACTTCTTTAGAGAAAAATTAAAGCCAAAAATGAGATGTAACTATATAAGCATAACATATGGGCAATGTTTGAAATGAAAATCACTTTAGCAATTCACTATATTCCAGACATGAGCACAGCTTAATGCTCACAGATTTCCAGCCAGATGGATTTCACATTGACGATGAAAGCCAAAGTATTTAATCAACTCAGAACTAGATGGAAGTAAATCACAACAGGCACTTGCACAACTATCTTTAATCATTAGATTTGAGAGAGAAAATAATCACACAAAGCGCATTATAAAAACTAATAAAGTAGCAAATTACAAAAAAGAAAGCCCCAGATGAGTTGAATTCACAAGTTGGTAAGACATTCAGGCTGCGCAGGGCAATGATAACATCAGTCCCTTCTCAGGCAACATTTGAGCTAAGATTGTAAGTTCTGACTAAACACGATACCTTAAACGAGAAGCGACACTAAACTACGTGGCTTGTGCACTCACTTCCTAGAGCAACAACAGGGAGAAGCGGAGCCCCGTCCCGCCTGGTGACCCGGGTCCCTTGTCTCGCGCTAGACAAGTGAGAAAAGACCAGCCGCCCAAGTGTTTTTATGTGTTTTCCAGCCTGTGACGCGTACGCAAGGTCCCCCTCGCTGCCGAGCATCCCATTTCCAGGGCCTCTACACAACGCCGTGCCAGGCTCCAGGAGGGGGCATTCACATCGAGTGCACGGCACTCTCCCCTGTTTTCCACGAACATCACAGCGAGTGTCCGATCTGGGGGCCCGTGCTGCAGAAGCGGGCTCACCAGCACCCCCAGTGCCCAGGTAAAAGTCAGGGCCTCTCAATGCAAACACTGCGACTCTGAAAAGGGCTTAACCTCGGCTCACCCTGGCTCAGAACGAATGCTTGGTTCCAACACCAGCATTTAGTGACCTGAGTTAACCACTTCCAGCACTCTTCCCGTCCATTCAAATGAGTATAAACCCATTTTTTACTTTAATAGGGTTTCTGTGAAGCAAATAAAATAGATGAAAATTGCTTTATGGACAGCCAGGCCTTACTATACAAACGCTGTTCATTCCCAACGGTCCTTCCCGCCGACACCATCAGCCGAATTTATGTGCCTTTGCTCTGAGCTTATCTTTTCATAATATTAACATGTTATTTTATTGATTTGTTTATCACTTCTCTTGCAAGACTGAACAGCTTAAGGGCAAGGACTGTGACAGATTGTATTTTCTACTCTAGCATTTGGTAGATCCAATAAATAGCTGAACTTTATTTTACAGTTATTGTTATGAGTATAGTAGCTACGCACTCTTCACAGCACTGTTACATTCAAGCCTTACGGAACTTAATCTAGCACGCTAGATTTTAATGACTTCCTTCACACACTGAAGTGCAAACCTAGCATGCCCAACCCAAGGGGGTTAATCCCCAGGACACAGGTGGGAGACTGAAGCAAAGGGGGGTTGTTCAAACGCCTTCTGCTGTCCCACAACAGCGTGAACTGTAGACACTTATAATTATCATAAAGTTAAGGGTTTCGCAATGTGACACTGTCTCAATTATTTATTCTAGAAGCTGGCAGGGGTGAAGAAAGCCACATTACGTTCACTGAAGAAAAGGATTTGTCTCTGTTCTTTTTTAAAGATCATAAAATAAATAAGGTCTAACAAAATAGGGGGTTTTCTCCACCTTTCTAAAACGTATTTGTTTTCCATGGAAAAGGCGTGGACATCAGATTCCTAGAGACAGGAAACCAGATCTCGGCCCCAGTGCTTCCGTCTGTTGGATGACGCCGGGGCACGGGCTCGGAAAACAGCCATCACACCGTTTGGGGGCCGCTGGGTCACAGCAGCAGGCGGGGAGACGGAAGCTCGCTGAGGTCCAGCACCAGAGAAACCAGGCCACAGCAGCTCCTGATGGACCGTCCTTCTAGGCTCTCAGGGCCCTCCTGTTCACGACTCCCACGAGGATGGCACTAGTGACAGACTTCTGGCCTGACCTCGCCCTGTCCCACCACGTACCTGCTTTGCCATTTCCGGATTCCCTTCCTTTCCTGTCCCATTACTTTCCTGGCGACCTAGTCCAACTTCTGAGATCTTTATAGTTCTTCAACCCCGACTTTCAAGATTTTTAATAAAATCATTATAGAATTCTAATTAATGAATAACATGAATGGGTTAAAAAGTGATGGATTATACTGACATCGACTGGCAACTAAGACAAAAAAATAATGTCTAACCAGTTAAAAAGTTGAGTTTAGGTCAACAAGGGCTACAACAGATGCAATTTATCTTTGCAGACAAAAATAACAAAAAAAGGCTATCTAAATTTTGGTGAACAAAAATGAACACTAATGGATTTTGTGTGAATAACTCTTATGCTATTGTGACATTCTAGTGTATTCACAAGATGAAATAGTAAGTGTGCTTTCTATTAGGTGAATAAAAATAATTTAAGAAAACAAAGTCAGGGGAAGGAAAAAAAAGTGCCTTCCATATTCAACGTTTTCCCCATTTAAGAAAAAAAAATGTGCCCAAATTTAAAATTTCCCACAAGCAATATAACATCAGGATCTTCTCAAATGACAAAAGCTGAATATTTGAACTCCATGTAAAATATGGGTAACTTTTGGATCAAGTATCTGGCAAGCCGAGCTAAAACACATTTTTGAAAAAGAAACAGTTTTGAGAGCTGACCCACTCTGCTCCCGGAGTGAAGCTATAAGACAAATTAGCTATAATCTCAGAGGAGACCGTCCCCCGTATTTAGCTGCCGACGCTGAGGACCAAGGAGCAACTCTTGTATTTAGAACACACACAGACCCTGTGAGAGAGAGTGGAAGAGATGCAGAGACCAGATTACATTCAAGGTGGGAACTGTGGGGGCAATGGTCTTCCTAAACTGGTGTTGAAGGTACTGAAGAACTGAACAGCCAGAATGAGTGTGTTCCAGTCCATGAAAAGAGTAAGAAAATGTAGAGCCACTTTCTATTTTCCTCCACTATTCTGAAAAAAAAAAAAAAAAAAAGCCATTCACGTATTAAAAATTCTTTGAATAGTGTAGTCTAACTGATGAAAGTTAAAAGAATTCCAAAAAAGGACATCAATCCATCCAGATCATTCAGGGAAAAAGCGGCAATCTTAGACTCACAAAGCTACCCACCAAAGAAGGTGACAAGACAGTGCTGTTAGAAAAAAAAAGGAATGGGGACGTCATAGAAGGGAAATTAACCCTCGGAGTGCTGAAACGGAAAATAGCCGTCAGAAGAGTGAAAGATGTGTAACATAAGCTGTACGTAATGGAGACGATTTTTATTTGAATCTTCCCTCTATCGTAGTACCTGGTATTATATGAGCTCGCCCCACTCGCCCATCATAATTTTAAATTTTAATTGGTGTGGATTTTATCTGTTCTTAAATAACTAAATCACTTAATTCTTAAAATGTCACTGCAAGATATTAAAATGTTAACGGTTCTCTTTCTTCATATCTTCACTATCCATTTTTGAGTGAAGCAATAAGTCCCTTCAAGCCTTAAGTAAACCCAACAGAGTTGCAGAATTTGGGAAGAATTGTAACACTTTTAGAACATTGACCCTCCAAAGCCTTGATCGCATTAGTTGACTTTTATAAAAAGCTAACATCTCCAATCTGTATTTCTGGAATAAAAATAAAAAGAGGCAGGGTACGGGGAATGGAGAATTCAATGGGCAGATTATATTCCATATACAGAGCATATGGCACTAGAAATTAAAATCATTACACAGTGCTACTCTATTATTAATCTGTCCTTCTATACTAATGATATTAAGACATAAAGTTTTGGAATCATGAGAATAAATTATACCAGTGCACTACGAAACATATCCACAAAATGAAATTACTGTCAGCACTCGCCCTTAAGCAAGACTAATTTGAGGAAGAATCAGAATTGGGACACGTACCTGCTCGTTTTGGGTCCACTCTCTTTGCTGCCTCAGGGACGGGACAGCCCAGACGCTTAGTTTCCCTGAGAAGTGAATGGCTGCAAGGAGGGTCCCGTCTGGAGAGAGGCTCATCTTAAAGATCCCATCCTGCGCGGAAATCACATGACATTGAAGTCAGAGCGGAGGCTTGCAGCTCAGTAGAAATAACCTCCAGAATTTAATGACACTCTTTGGAGAGTGCCATGTCATAAACGGTCTCTCCTAATTGAGGGTTCTCACAGCTTTGCGACATTACAAATGTGCCCCAGCATATAGAAACAGGGCTCTTACCCTTAAGGAGGACTGTTAAATCTCTTTTATAGTGTTACAATTTACATATCACCCAAAACCCAAAATGAGGGGATTATAAAAATATTCTTTAATATCACATATCAATTACCATAAATTTTTAATAACTTTTATGGCCCATATCTTTATAAAATTCTCTATGTACACACTGTCTGGAATATTCTATACATCACAGGCAGGCCACAAAATCAGGCTGTGGAAGAGGAGGAAAGGGAGGGGAAGGAAGAGAGAGATGGAAGAAAAGAGGACCCAACGGTGATGGGATCGAAGGCGACCAGGGGAGAAATGCATTCCTTAATTTAGGGAACACTACGCATGTTTAGGATTTTCAGATTTGCTGACACATTACCCAATTTAGAGAATCTAATTTCTGCCGCAGAGAAGGGAAACTTTGTATACACTGATTTTACATGACCAACGTCAGGGTACACAGAGCAAGTCTTGCCTTCCGAGTCCTCCTTATCCAAATACCCTCTCAATCCTTTCCTACAAGAAAACCAGGTCTGCTCAGTTACCGCAGTGAGAGACACCAGAGCAGCAGAGACGTCGCGTGCCTACCACCTACCACAGAGTCACGAGGATCAAACACTAACTGGACACCCATTTCCCATTCACGCGTTGTTCAGGGCGGGGTCCAAGGTGGTTACCCACAGAGAATACCACGGAAGCCTGGAATGGCCGCCCAGAACCTCGTTTCTCCCGAACATTTAGAAAACCTGTCAGCACAGGGACCAGCATGCCCAGACGGCACCAGCCAGGGGGGACGAGCTGGTGTGTGCACCCTCCCTCAGAAGGGCCGTGCCCCCGCCATTGCCCATGGCGGCCCAAGATTCAGGCCTAATATCAGCGACAACACAAAAAACTAACCATGGCTGTACTAAAAATCCAGAATTACACCGGACTCAGCTGACCGTATTATCTATAAAAACCACCAAAACAAACAGAACGGTTTCAGGAACTGCAGAACCCTGCTGGATGAGGGGACAGACCAAAACATCAGCAGCCTCTAGTCTCACCGCAGCAGGTCTATCCCAGAAGGCCAGAATTAAAAGTAGGAAGGATTAAAAGACAAACGCCTGGGGAAGAGAAGCAATAAAAGCAACAGCACTCCAAGCAGAATTGTGAGGACAGGCTCCCCCGTCCCCTGGGATGGAGACAGGGGCAGGGGTAGAGGACGGAGGACCTGGCATCTCCGTTCCACAGCTCTAGTCGGCGGGCTCCACGGTGGGCCTCAGAAGCACGGCTGTTTAGGAGCTGAAGCATCTCTCCTCCCACCCATGAGAGCAGAGGTTCTCAACCTGTGGGCCGCGACCCCTTTGGGGGTCGAACGACCCTTTCACAGGGGTCACCTAAGACCATCGGAGCACACATATATAATTACATATTGTTTTTGTGATTAATCACTAGGCTTTAATTATGTTTAATTCGTAACAATGAAAATACATCCTGCATATCAGATATTTACATTACAAGTCACAACAGCAGCAAAATTACAGTTATGAAGTAGCAACAAAAACAATTTTATGGTTGGGGGTCACCACAACATGAGGAGCTGTATTAAAGGGTCATGGCATTAGGAAGGTTGAGAACCATTGCTTTAGAGGCTCCAAAGGAAGAAACAGAAGACCTGTCAGAGTAAGACACTTGCCCAAGATCGGTCCAGTGCAGAGAGCTGAACCTGAACTAGACGCAGAGTCTTCGAGCTCAGTCCGGGTCGCTTCCACTGCACCATGATCACAGCCCCACCGGGGCCACGGCCTTTCTAGCACTCACAGGCGTGCCCCTCAGTAGAATGCTTCACTATTTCTGTCCCCTAAATAATTAGTCAGGTGTGACCTGCATGGCAACTCCCTGGCATCACAAAGGCGTCACTAAACAACTCCACTAAAAGTAGTCTCAAAACAAGGAGAAAGTTTAAGAACCTGTTTAACAATAACAAACAAAAAGAAATGCATACTGAATAATGTGAATAATTTAACAACAGAACTGTGACCCAGGAAATAATGAATGAATATGCTAAATTTTCTTTTGATTTAATTTCTCTCTCCCCGCCTCCCTTCCTGTCTAGACCCTCAAGCAATAAATATATTAACTAAAATGTTACGGATTGCTTTTAATGTGGTGGATTCTTGATCCCCTTAGTTTCATCTGATACTATGATACCCACACAGCAAACTTAACAATTTTTCTTAAGCATTTCCTTGTAGAGATTTGCACTCACACAGACAAAAGTAGAAGTTACAGGACAATGAATTCCCAAGGACCCAATGACCAGCTTGAACAAAAATCAACATTTCAAGCTTGTTTCATGAATCCTTCCCCCATCACCAGCATGCCCTCAAGGACTTTTTTTTTAAATAGTAAAATAGACAAATCTTCAATGAACATCCATGAATTATTACTAGTGCTTAAGCCCGCACGGTATACAATCAAGAGATCATAACATTCAAGGTTCATTCAGCTTTGCCCTTCATGGTAGCCTGGGGAAAATATTTGAGAAGCACAAGGTTTTAAACTTATGAGTTACCTGTTCTTGTCCTGGGCGACTGTAAAACTTCCCACTTAACATTCTTAATAATCCCAGTGTCTTTGGTACCTACAAAATAAATGCACATCATACAAAGTAAGATGAATGTAATGTTTTCTCACCGTATAGAGTCCTTGGATCAGAAAATTAAAACTATAGCAAATGTAGTAAAGAAATGGGAAAGAAAATCATCAACAGATGTCAGAGACATTGGTGAGACTGTTTTTATTTGAAAAAAAAAAAAAAAAAACCCACCAAGCACTAAGTCTTACAAATATAACTATAATCAAATGTTCTTTCAATAAATGCATAATAAGTCTAGTACAATCTATGCAAATTAGAATCTATACCAAGCAATTCTCAAATGACGCGGCCCCAGGTTATCATTCTATCCTCACAATACTATGGAAAAGGTCGGAACTTCCAACAGAAAGTTCACTCATTAAGGATTGAACTCCATACTTGGAAAACACCAGAAAAATAATCGTCATTTAGAAACCAGTACTTGAAATAACACAAAATTATTTCTGTCTTTAGATTTAAGAAATACACTTACAAAGGCATGGGAGGGAGACAGGTATAATTTTTAACATGGAAAACAGCGAACGTTGCAGAAGATGGAGAGAATCTGAAACCACAGCACATTGCTGGTGGGCATGTAACCTGTATCGCCGCTGGGGAAAAAGTTCGATGGTTCCTCAAAAAGTTAAACTTAGAATTACCACAGGACCCAGCAACTCCATCTAAGCACACACCCTGAAGAATAAAATATATGTATTCAGACAAATACTTGCTCACAATGTTCACAGCGAAACTAATCACAACAGCCCAGAAGTGGAAACAAGTCAAACAGCCATTAACTAAGGACGAATAAACAAATGCAGTCCACACAGAGGACTGTCATGCAGTCACAAAAAGGACTGGAGTACTGATACACGCTATGACTTGGATGAGCCTCAGAAATGTTATGCTAACTAAAGGAAGCCAGATACAAATGGCCATATTGTGTGATTCCGTCCATATGAAACATTCAGAAGCGGTAAACCCACAGAAACACAAAGCAGACCACTGGCTGCCAGGGGCTGGGGGGAGGGGAGAGCAGGGAGAAACAGATGAATGGGAATGACGTCTCCTCTGGGGGGGCGGGGGGGGGGGGGGTAGGAAACGTCCTGACACTAGATAGCTGATGTTTGCACAAAACTGGGAATCCTCTAAAGGCCACTGAATTGTGCCCTTTAAGATTGCTATTGGTTGATAATATGTTATGTGAATTTTACTCAATTTAAAAGAAAAAGGCAAAGGAGGGTGGGAGGAGGCACGCTTTTGTTGAAGTTATAATTTTTCCCACAAGAACTGAGCAGCTGAAGACAGCAGTGACAGCCTAACTCCCAATATTTTCTCCGACGACAAGAAAAAGCAAGAACGGAAACATAATTCCACATAAAACCTATGCCCACAGCTTAACGTGAAGGTTAAGGACACACACACTTCAAAACAGTGTAAGCAGGAGAGAAATCACCAGACCCCAGGGCGGCACTTCCACTGGCTCTTGCCTTGTACCCCCACCCCCGCCCAGGCCCACCCCGAGGCCTGCTGGGGAGGAAAAGCAGGATAAAAACTATTGCAGGGCCCAGGAGAACAGACAGGGGAAGCTAACCAAGTGTCTAAGGCCCATCTAAGAGCACTTTCAAATTCAAAATCTCTCCAGAAAGAGGAAAAGATCTGCGTCTATACACTGAGAGAGCCAACAGGATACCTGGGAAAAGCAACCCAGAATAATCAACTCCCAGAGCTATCCTAGGAAAGCTATTCGATTTCAAAGATAGAAAAAAATCCTTATGCCTCCAAGTAAAAAGGCCAAACAACATACAAAGAGGAAATAATGTAACTTACATCAGACTTTTCAAATTCAAGATATAATACAAAGCAACAATAGACTATAGTTTGTTTGTTTTTTTCTAAGTTCAATGGAAAAAAAAAAAAAAGGTAAGCCAAGGATTTCATACCCAGACACATTTTCCTTCAGACCCAGGCTCTGGAAAACAGTTTTGAACACACAAGAGCTTAAACCTCTTCACCTATGAGCCTTTCTGAGAACATTCTCTAGAGGACCATTCCATCTAACCAAGAGATGACTGGGGTAAGCTCGGCAACAGAAGGACAGTGAGCAGCCTGGAATACATACATGGACATCTAAGACTAAACAAAAACCAGTGAGGATAAAGGTATAAACTACTGTGTAAGTATTATGTGTTTTGACAAAGAAATAACACAACTAAACGGACAGGCGATCGGCAAGAATGAGGGAGCGCCCGTGAGACTGACAAGCGGGCGCAGTACCGGGGTGCGCCGACAGCACCCACGGGGGCCTCGGCGGGCTGATCGAGGCAAAGCCCCTCTCAAGCGAAGTCAAGGGAGCCTGTGAAGAACAATACCGGCACCTGCTGAACGTGCCGAAGGACGGAAAGCAGGCGGGGTGGCAGCAGGGTTTAGTGGAGTTTAAGCCCCCCGAGAGCAGAACCAAGAGTTCCTGCCATGAGGAGAACAACAGCTGCTGTTTACTGGTAAGTCCGGCCGAGAGCAAACCTGGCGAGGCAGGAAGAACACCCTCGGTAAGCCGACGGAAGGGCTGGCCTTCGCCGGGACGAGGACAGCCGGTCTGTGCGGCCATGGGGACGGCCAGGCACACAGCATGGAGGCGGGCAGGTGGCGAGCCCCTCCCCTCCCTCCCACCTTCGCAGGGCAACAGGCTTTCTCAGGGAAACGGGGCTCCAAAGAGCTGAGTTCTTCCCCAAACGTTCTACACTGGAAGAACAGCATCAGGATCAAGAAGTAGTCAGGTCTGTTCACTTTAATTTTTTCTACTATTTTGATCATAAATATAGAAATAGAGGATAGTTAACACTCTAGGTCCTTTTATGATTGATCAAGTCCATTTGCACATATCACCTCATTTGATTCTGGCCAAGGCCCTAATACACAAGGGTTAGTGAGGAGCCAGAGGTCCAATCCCGGCTTCTGACTCCTGAGCCTGGGCTCTTTCCTCCTTCCCAGCAATGACTCTAACCTCTTCTCTGCTGCTGCTTACTGACCTGAGCTGAGGGACACAGCTTATCCTCCAATACTGTGAAGCCCCATGAGGGCCACCTTGAGAGCTGTCACCTGGAGCAGTGATTCAATGCTGAACGAACGAATAAACAAAACCCTTTCACGGAGATGACACCAGCATAACTTGGAAAGCTCGGCCGACGCATATCCTGAAGTTTGCACGTCTCTTTTACTACCCAGCAGCCTCGCAAGGGGGGGAGAGGACCTGGCAGCGGCCCTTTGTGGCCCGTGTCCACCCCCGGCACAATGGCGACCCTAAACAAACAGTGGGAGGAGGCTGCCGGCTGACAAAAGCAACGGATCCTATTAATTCAAAGGACTCTGAGGTAGGGGCAGGCTCTGGAGAAGGACTAAGTTTAGCTGCAAGACACATTTAAAAGCTACTAATATAATTAAAATATACTCGAAGCATTTCAAGAAGTTAATCATACAGCAGAGCATTCAACTGGCAATTCAATATAATATTTTTCCCCACGTACTCTGTCAGTGCACAACTAATTTTCTTTTAAAAGACTCCGATACCACAGCTTTGGGGCACAGAGGGAAGGACCAGACGTAGCAGAACGGATTCCAGCACTTCAGCAAGAGGCCACGTGCGCGCACAGGAGGGCTCAGAGGAGCCGCGCTGCGTGCAGGCTCCGTGGCCCCCGGGACCTGCCCTTCCCCCAGTCCCTATCAGATCACACCGGAACCCCTGTCCTGAGACCGACCCACGCAGTCCGCCCACTTCGTCTCCCCGTGCCCGCTCCACGCCACTCCCTTACTTTCTTTCTCGTTGCCCTAGCCTTTCATTTTGAAAGATTTCATGGCAACTGAAAAGCTGACCTGATTACCCAGTGAAACACCAGTCTACCTTTCACCCGAGATCATCCATTACAAACCTTTGGCCACATTTACTTTATCTGTGTGTATACATACTTTTTAAAACTATTTTTTTGACTGAACCGCTTAAAAATAAACTACAGACCCCACATTTAGATTCAAAAGGTAAAACTGTTCAAAGTTGTTAAAATATCTGCCCTGATATAAGAAACAAAGTGGGAAGAGTGCACCTTGGTGGTTAAGAAGCTGCACAGGGAACTTTCGCCAGGCCACACCCTGATTCTGCCCCTCGCTAGCTGGGGGGCCCAGGCAAAGTCACTAAGTGCGCTACACAGCCGCTCCCTCCTGGGTAGGCTCCGGCTGGTTCCAGTTCCTCCCTGAAAGGGATACTGGTGATAAAAGGAGCTGACACGCACAGCAGCACTCAGAACAGCGGCAGCACATAAAGAGTGCTTGGAAATAATAATGTCTTACTAAGTAAATGCAAGTAACAGGACTACTGGTGGGCTGTTGGTTTTTCAAGGAATGAGACCAAGTTATATACAATGTCACACACAATATGCTTTAGATAAATTTGGTATTTCAAAGGAGACTAAGATTTCACGAGCACGCAGTCATTTTCCTCACCCAGGACAAATTACTTCCTCCTCTTTATCTTGCCGAGGGCTTATCTGCCTACCATCTCCTGGCAAAGTCAAAAGCCCTGACTGACACTCACCGCCGCGACCCTGTCTCCACCATCGGCAACCTGCTTGTAGTAAGGGGATCCTGAGAGAACTCTCCAGGCAGAAAGGCCACAGCTGGAAGCTTTCGATAAGCCCACTTCAGCGGCTTCACAGCCACCAACCAGTAAAAGCCTGAAACAGAGAAAAATAAAAAAAAAACTGATAAACTGCAAATATAAATAAGACAACATCGAAACAGAGAGAGCAGAAACAGCTACCATCGCAAGGAAAATTAAAGTAAGATTAGTACGGACTAAACCCAGAAGGTAAATATTTTAGACGACACCAGGAAAAAATAAAATAAACCAGGCGGTTTTTCTATTAGAATTTCACCTTCCCTTACACAGGGAAAAGGCTTACACATTTCAGCAGCTGAAACCCAGAGGCGGATTTAGAAATGAGAAAAACCGTTTTAAGGTTGGCCGTTGGCTATCGAAGGAACTGTCTGTGTCAACACCCACAAACATGAATACACAGATGTGTCGCCTCGCCCGGATATGTAAATAAGGGTGTGAATCACGGCAGCGCATCGGGCGCAGTGAAGGCACAGGTGGCGGGAAGAAGTGGCAGCTGGGTGCGCTGCAGATGGGACAGACCCGCACAGGACACTGGGACGCGCAGGCGTGTAGCTGCGCATTATGCCTGGTTCACTTTTCTGCTGCTTATGCTCTGTTGGCAAGGAGAGGCCAGTTACCTGAGGGAAAGCAGCCTAACATATAGTACTAAACAGTAAAAAAGACTGTGGGACCACTATACAGACTGGGCTGATTAATAATGGGCCCAAACAGTCATGACTTATTCCACTGAGGTGTAAGGGGTGTATAACATTACACTAGCTTCAGGGGTGCACCTCGATATCTGTAAGTATATTCTGATCACCACAACTGCCTAGTTAACATCCATCACACACAGTTCCTTATATTTTTCTCACGATGAGAACTTTTAAGGCCTACTCTTAGCAATTTCCCAATAAGCAATACAGCATTATTAACACAGTCACCACAAATAGCCATGATTTTTAAAGATAAGTCCTATTCAGTAAATCTGGCACGGAAGTATATAACAGGTATCACAATCATGTGTCTCAAAAAGACAAAAGTTTGAACGGAAAAGTTCTGACACGTTAAAGGGAACACTTCGCCCACCAGTGAACTCTGCGGTGTTCCCAATGGCAACAAGGCAGCAGAGTGACAGCATAGAAGAGCCACAGACACAGCAACATCCCGGGAGTTCAGGAAGCCCCTCCCCTGAGCTTCGCAACCCCTGCTGCCTCCGAGGGAGAAAGACTTCATTCAAAGCAGAGGTTTCCCCCGTCACGTGCACAGAAGGCTCCCCCCGCACAATCCACCCCTGTCCCGGTGACAGAAAATACTATCAGGCTCCCTTTACATCACAGCGTCCATCACATCAGTCGTCACCAAGTGCCCGTTTTGTCAAAAGGAGACGTACTTAGTCACACAAATGAGTATTTACCTTTTCTAGGCTAGACTCAGAGAGAAAAACTAAACTGAACAACTGTTTGTTTCTGCGCAGAAACTGAAAGGTGAAAGAAACCAGCACTTCATAAGGCTCCTGTGGGCTGGCATGTCAAAAGACTGACTCGGTTAAATGGTTGTTACCAATGTGAACTTTCAGATGTTTTACAATTCTAAGTACCTCATGCCGTAACATTATGAGCTCTACATATTGTCCCTTAAAGACCAGAAATATATACTCGAAGGCAGTCACGAAGAACTGTGTTAGTGGAAAAATAAAACCTACCTTCTGTTCATTCAGCCCAGCTTGAGAGTAGATAAAATAATGGCCCCCCAAAAGATGTCCACATCCTAGTTCCCGAAACCTGTAAGCATGTTATGCTACAGGGATTTAAGGCTACTAATCAAGTGACCTTAAAACAAGATTACCGTGGACGGGGGCTGTCCGGGTGGCCCAAGGAAACCCGGGGTTTTTAAAAACAAGAGGGGGTGCTGGCATCAGTGCCTGAGTGATGTGACCTTTGACCAGCCGCTGCTGGCTTTGAAGGCAGCGGGGCCAGAGGCCAAGGAAGCCGGGCAACCTCTGGAAGCTGAAAGAGGCAAGAGAACAGACTCTCCCTGGAGCCTCCAGAAAAGAACAGCCCCGCTGACCCCTTGCTGTCAGCTCAGGGAGACCTGCCACCCTGCCCCAGATCAGTAAGACAGCAAAGTCGTTTCGAGCCCCACTCCATGCGTGGCAGTCGGTCACAGCAGCACGGAAGCGAGTACGCGCCTTGGTTCTCCCCCAACCCCAGGGCTCGGGCGCCCGCGCCTCGTTTCACCGCCCGCCGTCTAACACGGTTCTGAACTACGCTCACGCAGCAACCACCAGCCCTCAGCTCCACCACGGACTCTCAGCTGTCAGACTCAGAACTACAAAAAAATCCTCCTGGGTTTAGACATGGAGCTCAGCCCAACTCAAAATCTAAAAGTTCACCAAGTATTGGAAATGTGCTTTATTCACAGAAAACAATCTGAGCCGTCACTCAAGGCCCGTTCAGTGTATAACATGGCAAATGGGAAGCAATCGATTCTGAGAAGATGGCCTGAGGCAACCCACGGGGGCTGTCCCTACCCTGGGCCAATCTTCAGGGCGGACAGGTAATTTGTTCACCAGGGCAAAGGAGACTCGGGTCCAAAGTCAAGCTAAAAGTATGAATATTACTTGCCTAGAGCATCCATTCTCCTCAAATGATTCTTTTATGCCAAAATATAACCCCCCTCCAAAAAAAAAAAAAAAGCTATTACCACAGATAAAATCTTATTATTCCTCTGGATCTAACTACCAATTTGAAGAAAATACAGATGACAAAGAGAAAACACTTTCAACAATACCACAAAGATGTAATCCCAACAATGGGAAATCTAAAAATCTAGACAGTAAGAAACGACAGAATAAAGGACGTGGCTTCTTCAGAATGAACTCTCTCTCTGAGCACGAGACTGTGACAGGGAGAGAGACGGAGGAATAAGAGAGGACACAGTCTGGGTGTTCGATGACACTGACAAAGGAGGATTCATTATCCTCGAATGGGTATGTTTTCCAGAGTCCTTATTGTTTAGCAATACCCCTAAAATACTTAGTGAAAATCACACGCCGTCCAGGACGACCGCGGGGCGGGCAGGTGGCGGGAGGCGGAGGACAGAGTGGAATGAGACTGGCTGAGAAGTGCTTGGTGAACTGAACGGCAGGCAAAGAGCCGCTGTTCTATTCCCTCTGGGACCACGCCTCACGCCTCCCATAAGGAAATGCTTTTTCAAAAGTCAACTAATCAGGAAAAACTCCTCTGAATAAACAGAAACAAAACAGGCAGTTTTGAATATCTACATGTCCAAATTTAACCAGTGTTTTTTCCAAACGGAAAACTCGTCATTCATAAAACATATCCCCAGAAGGCCAGGATAAAGTTAGCGGGATAACTAAAATAACTAAAATAATTTTCATCTGATGAATGTGCAACATATACATTTACATTAACAGTGTAATTCTTTTCTCGATGGATTGAACGTTATTGTTTAATCTGCACGACTATGTCATGGAGGCCACAGACGTCATATCCAATTTTCAGATTAAAAACCAGACACAGGAAACTTTAAGTTGCCTGACTACTGAAGGAGATAACAGAGCTGAGATGTCATATCCATTATCTCCCAGTCTTGATACTAGAAAGCACTTCCTCTCTACAAAGTTTTCACACACATCACGGCCATGAGGAGACCAAACTGGCTATGAGGCGACAAGATCCAAAAGAAGAAGGGACTCAATGTCTGCTTCCCAACAACCCCTCCTCCATTCGCGGCGGACGGAAGAGTAAGTGCGGAAAGAGGCAGAATGATGGAACCAATCCTGTACTGTCCCCACCCGATGGTGGGCAACCTGGGGACGCTGATGCTCCAGCAACAAGGATGCACATGCGATCACACGTGCAAGCGGGCGTCTGTGCGTATGTGGATTTAGAGGGGGACCGAGAGGCTTCATCAGCATATCCTCAGAACAGGTAACTGGCAGCTGCGTGTGCGAGGCGGCATGCAGGGCCCTGAGCAGGGAGGTGAATGAGCTGTGCTCTCCGTGTTCAAACAGCTCCCTCTCGAATGCAGGGGAAATCCAGGGAACAGCAGCTGGGAGCCTGGAACCGAGAGGTGGGGACGGTGGCGGCCGCGCCTGAACGTAACTCAGTCCACATCTACCCGAGAGTTCACTTCTATGTGCCAAGAGGCATGGCCCCCACCCCAGCATGCCGCTCTGGTCTGCCACTTCACTGTTTCCCAGGACTCAGGGCCTTGACGGGAGCTAATCTACAAGCGACTACAAAAAGCAAAGCGAAGCAAGTTGGCAGTGATGCCCGGCCTCGCACAGAAACCTTCTCCACCAGGACCACAGGGGTAGGGCAGGCTTCCTGGGCCACGCTGGAGCAAGTCCCACTGGGAAAACCACACACCTTCAATGAAAACAGCGGGAAACAGGGAGGCCTGAGGCCCAGCACGGAACACACGAAAAATGTTTCCTGAGTGATGGAGTGAACCTAAGGCTCCAACTTCCTTTGTAAGTAGCACAGAGTGAACAGGGCTGAAGAGAGCCCTCCGTCCCCTGCCTGTCCGCATTCTTGCTAGGTTTTGGCAGTAAGACATGAGGCAAGGAGAAGGGAGGGGTCATGGCCACGGGGCTGCGGAGGGGGTGCACTTGGCAATGCTAAGTTGAGAATTTAGTGAAGAAAAGAAAGCAGCAGGAAGAAAATTTCAAAAAATCTGTGGAAGACGTAACAGACATGAATAAAGAGAAACATGCCTGTTCTTTGGTGGACTCTTAATATGGTAAAGATGCCAATTATCCTTAAATTAATCTATAAATTGAATGCAATTTCCAATAAAATCCCAACAGAATTTTTCATGGGACTGAACAAACTGATGTAATGGAACGAGACAAACAGAAAACTCCCAAGGGAAAGCAGGATTTACGAAGAGGCAACTCAAACAGTGACAATCACTCCTTTATGAACTGTGCTCAGGCAGCTTGACCCGTAAATACTCTCCTACCCTAGGACCATTAAGCTATCCTCCTTTGGATCTGACCACATTAAAATCTGAAACTTCCATCTATAAAGTGAAAAGACATGTCACACCCCGGGAGAGGTCATCACAACACATAAAACTAACAGAATTAGCAGACGGGACCTGTAAAGCTCTCCCACAAGCAGCCCACAATGAAAGTGGGCAGCGGATAAGGGGGAGAGGCTGGAGCAATCATTCTGGACAACGACACATGACAATATCTAATCAACGTACATACCAACATCGCGGTGTTCTAAGGAAACTTGGGAGAAATTCTTGCACAGGTAAATTTATCTCTTGGTAAAAGAACAGTTCATGCACTGCTATTTAAAATGCAGGAAAACTGGAAATACTTTAACTGTTTGAAAGGCATGAGTAAATAAATTCAGTAGATTGTCCAGGGAAATATATACAATGTAATAAGAATACAAAATATATACTGGAAGGTCGCCCACCAAACTCAGGAAGAGCAGCTGCCTCCAGGAAGGGCAACTGAGACAAAGACATGGAAAGAGGACATTTTGTCTGTCCTCCTGTCTCCGTTATTTACGTATCTGCGTGTCTGTACATACATAAACACACTTTTAGTAAAAAAGGTAATCTTAATATTTGTCAATTACGGGTAGTGGGTACTAAGGTATTCTTTACATCATTGCTGTACTTCCCTCTCTCTTTTTAACTTAAAGAGGAACAAAAAAGATAAAGTCACAAATTAAGTACATAAATTTTTCCAATTAATAAAGTCCAGGAGAAAAAATTCAGTGACTTAGCTTTAACTCTTAGTTAGCATCAACCCACAAGTTCAGGCAAATACTGAAAATAAAATTAGCATGTACTTTGCTTTGCAACATTTTGAGATAGTTTATATGTTAATGGTTATATCTAAGCATTCTGTGATTTACTACTGAAATGATGGTTCTGTTTTTGCAGGAATTACATCCACAGACACACCACACTACAGAAAATAGTTTATATCGTTAATGTCATTTTCTGTTGCAGTAAGGCCCTCCCCCAGGATAATTATGTGCAGTGTTAACCAGGATGCCCTCGGACACGCAGGTGTTTGGCTTTTAAGTGCTCGCTTGAAGAATCACATTTTTAAACTAAAGCACGTGATGTGTGGGAGTTAAGCTTAACTTCTCCTTAGCAAAAATGGGGGGAGGGGAGAGAGAAATTAACTTACCCAATAATCTTTTATCTCAAAACGTTGTGGAAAATAGGAAAATCATGTGTCTAGGAATGAGAGGGACCGGGTACTTCTGCAACCAAGTAACTATGCCATCTTAAGAAATCCCCTACGGCCCATCGGTACTGACCGAGGGCTGAGCGATGAGGGCCATGCTAAGCTAAGCAACTGAGGAGCCTTCTTCCTAAACCACGGAGAACCCTTCCTGGAATCAATTTGTAGCATCACGTTCAGCTCTCCCAGTTCATCGCAGGCACCCAAAGGCGGTGGTCAGGGGCACGGATCCTGTCCCCCTGCTTCCCTGAGGTGGCCCTGGACAACCATTCCTACAGGGGAAGGAAGGCGAGGAGCACCGCCCAGGCCCAGGGAGGACAGATCCACACGGACCATGGTGCTCAGGACCTCTGCAAGGACCTTGGAGTTGGGTACAGACCAGCTCCAAGGACAGGCTGACTGCATGGAGGAGGTGGCCAAGGAAGGCTCCTCTGGGCCACAACGGAGACAAGTTTACCCGTTAAACAATCTCGCAGACAGAAAAGGGACCGGGTACTGAGCTGTCTAAGCCAGGAGAACCCGATGCACCGGAGCCCAGGCCCCAGTTTGTAAATGGTGTGCTCAGAGGAAGGTAAGAAACGTGGAAGTGCTTCTAGCCTGTACAAGGCAAGCGGGAGGAGCAGAACAGGAAGTCCAAAGGGTGAGTAACAATGCAAAACAGTCCATCCCGCTCCCCCCCCTGGGCCTTACCACCTCCCACCCTCCAAGCTAAGACAGCCCCTTAACCCTCCATCACCACGCGCTGAGCACCCTGCGCAGCGACTGCCTGAGGCCTTTACGGCACTTCCCGGGGCGGCTTCACCCCAGAAGCAACTACATGCACCCTCCGCGCACAGAACTACAGGGACACACAGATAAATGCGGCACAGCCCTCGTCCTTGACTTAACCTCTCCCAGCGCCCACGCTCCCACCCAGGGACGGAAGGGGCTGAGCCAGATGATGGATGGAACTGGGTGCCAGTCTGACGTGCTGAGAGGCTGAAACTCAAAGCAGGAGCACAGGCATCAGGCAACACAAGTGACCCGTGCCTGCTGGGGCGAAACGCACAGGGAGGGGTGAGCTCAGTGAGCGGGACGGGGGGCTGGGCACGGCCATCTGAGGAGTGGGAGCTGGGGACAGAGAGCAGGCCCCCGAGCAGCACACGGACGTCACACTGATGGCCCGGGAGAGCTGAAACGAGACGCTGCCAGTTATTTCCAAGAATTAGAGATGGTTTGCTAAGAAGGTGCTTCAGTCTAATAATTGTTGGAAGAGTCTGCCATCTAGTGGCTTAAAACTCCTTGAAGCCAGAAAGGAAGTTTGGAATAATAGCAGCAGAGACACTTGGATCCACTCTGTGGGATGACCAATGGGCTTGCGGCACACGACCAGCAAGGAAGGAAAACACAATGTCTCCACATTAAAAAGTGCCTAAGACCATACCTGACAAAGTGGGGGCTCAAAAACTACTGCCACCCACTAACAAAGAAGCTAGAAGCCATTCTGCTCTCGGGATAATTTTTGAAATGTTCCCAATTTTAATTCATTTTAGTGTATCTTAAATATTCTTCCCTATTAAAATATTACTACTTCCATATTTAAAATTCTGCATGTCTTTTCTTTATTAGATAAAGAGCTTGTAAGAAGAAAGCACATAATCATGACTCCATTGATGGGTCTCAAAAGTGAGTCTGTATGAGAATCATGCAGAGGTCTGCTCCTGGGCCGAGGTGGAGTCCAGGACCCCGCACTGCTAACAGCCTCGCCCGGTGACGGGGACGCTGCTGGGCAGGTGCCACCCCTTGAGAACACAGAGCTTTACGCGATGCTGGAATCTATAAACTGAGCCTGGAGGACGCAGTTCACTGTAAATCAAAACAGGAAGCATCACACCATTTAGTCAACCCGTCCTTAAGGACAAGCAAAGAAAACTGATTATACTGAATAGTTCATTGTTAAGACAAAACTGGAAAATTTTTCTTGGGTGGAGAAAGCATTATTGGAGACTGCTTAGTTCCGTAATAAAACTTCATTTTCCTGGAAATTTAATAATTTAGGCATTTAATGTATTTAAAATTCAGTGGTACCTGGTTATAAGTTTCTTAAAATGTAATTTGGAAGTCAGAATCAAGAGGTATAGGAAAATCTAGAGCTCGGTACTCCTTACTTTAAACCTTCCGATGAGAACGGGACCCACATTCAGACAGACGGTGGAATGGCACAGAAGAGGTCAGCAAACACCCTCTGTAAAGGGCCAGATAAATATTTTCAGCTATGTGGGCCATACGGTGTCTTTCACAACTACTTATTTCTGTCACCATGCAAATAAAGCAGAGGCAATTTTTTTTTTTTAAGTGTAGCTACGTTCTAATAAAATTTTATTTCTGAACACGGAAATTTGAATCTCATGTAATTTTCATGGGTAATAAAATAGTCTTCTTCTGATTTTTTCCCCACAATTTAAAAAAAGTAAACTCCATTCTCAGCTCACAGGCCAAGCAAAACCTGGCCCAGAGGCTACCGTGGGCCAGCCCCTGGGACACAGAAAAGCTCACGGAGATGGGCAGGAGAAAAGATGATTTTACCACTTAGCAGTCATGTCAGATGAGAAACATTTCTTAACCTCTTAGAGCGTTAGTTTCTCCATCTACAGAAAAGCTGCTAGGACACTATCTTACAGATCTGTGAAGACGGGAGGTTAGTTAAGTATCTGATAACCAGTAAAAACTATATGGAGCTAATTTTCTCAATTATAACCTTAACTTCAGAGTTAAGTCAATTCAATACCAGTTTAGGAGCACCTAAAATTTGGAATATACGGTGCAAGCAATGCAGGAAATACAGTCAGACCTCGGTTCTCAAAAGTCATGGTTCTTGAAAAATGAGGTTCTCAACTGAGTTGTTCAGGAGGAAAAAGTCTCAGGTGTCTAACAAAATTTCAGGTATCAATTCTCGACCCAACAACCCTTTCATGCTGATACCTGTATGATCCGTCACGTGTCTCTCAGGCGACAAGGAGATCTGAGTTTCGAACAAATCGCTTCTCGGACAGCTTGCGGAATGAATTAAGTCCGAGAACCGAGGTTGCACTGGTGTGTGAGGACAACAAACTTCCCTGCTCCAAAGCAATTCACAGTCTTGTAGGTTAAGGAGACAACAATTTCACCTGAGAAAGGTCTGGAAAAACCTGTTTCCTACCTTTCGTTCAAACAGCTGTTCAGCCTGAGCTCTGAGCTCTTGAATCTTCATTCTGCCGAAGTCAGGCTTTCATCCCTTTACTCAGCAGAAAGTGTACTTGCCGGGCCGGTTCTAAGCGCTGCAAACAGGGCTACAGATAGCACAGATACAGTTCCTGCCCTCAAGGGGTTTACGTTCCTTTGCATCGGTGTTGCTTCTTTCCTTTTTTATATTTTGACAAAGCCAAGTAAATGTTAACAACTGAACCAAAATTCACTGACAGATGCTCAAAGCCTTTAAACAGCAAAGACACGTGCGCAAGAATTCACATACGTCTGAAGGTATCTGGAGCTGGATCAGCAAACCGCAGCCTCCGACCCCAAACCAGCCTGCCACCTGTTTCTGTAAATAACGCTTTATTGGAACACCGCCACAAACAGTCACTTAAACAGTGTCTGCGGCCGCTGTCCCACGGCAATGGCAGATTGAGTAGTGACAGCAGAGACCGTCTGGCCCTTTACAGAAAGGGGCACCGATCGCTGGTCTGGAGCAAAGAAACGTGAACGGCTGTGACAGGAGACGAGAGACTGAGAGACGGAACTGCAAACAGCCTCGATCACTAAACCAAGGAGCTGTGTCTCTGTCCCCGTGGCTAAAGGAAATTAGAGATGAATCTTTAAGCCTCACACTTGCATTTTAAGACCAGCACTCCTTGCTGGAAACACAACAGAAAACAAATCAGAGCAGGATGGGACGGGAAGCAAGGAGCACAGTCGATAATTAATTGGATAAGAAGTAATGAGTGTCTGAACCGTAAGGATGGCAGCAAAAACGGAGAGGAGGAGATATATTTGAGATATAATCAAGAAGGAAAATCAGTGAGTCTTAAAAGATTCATAAAAATGAGTTAGGACAGTCACGCGCAGTGCATCTCAGGTTCGGGCCTGGTGGAAATGTCGTCGTCGTCGGCAGCCGTCCGTCTGGAGAGACGATGGCGTAGCTTCTTGAGAGTCTATCTGCACCGCCGAGAATGGCTGTGCAGTCCGATTCGGGAGTGACAATCCCTGCCGCACTTGGTACAGGTGAAGGCAGATGGCTGTTGTTGCTGCTGCTGACGCTGCTTCCGCCTCAATCTTTTCTGGACCGCCTCCTCGTTGCGCGCAGCCTCTGCTCGTGACGTACCTTGCCTGACCGCGAGCCTCCAGGCTAGGCGGTCGTCTGCTTGAACTTCCCATGTGTTGAGATTGATGGAGCATTGTGTCATGTCCTTTTTGCAGATGTCTTTGAACCGCAGTTTTGGGCGCCCTGTCATCCTCTTGCTCGCCGTAGAGGAGGTCTTTGGGGATACGGCCTGCATCCATTCTTTTGACATGGCCAAGCCACCTGAGGCGTCTCTCGCTAAGAACTGCATGCAAACTGCTCATATTGGCTCGCTTCAGCACCTCGGTGTTGGGGACCTTATCCTGCCAGGCGACATGCAGGACGCGTCGCAGGCACCTCATGTGGAAGCTGTTGAGTTTCCTTTCGTGCCTTGCGTAGGTGGTCCACGTCTCGCTGCCATAGAGGAGAGTGCTGAGTACGCAGGCTTGGTAGATGCGCAGTCTGGTTTTCTCAGTGAGGCTGGAATTGTTCCACGCTCGCCGGTTCAGTCTGGCCATAACTGTGGCTGCCCTGGCGATTCTCCGGTTGACCTCCAAGTCGACTGACAGAGAGCTCGAGATGGTGGACCCGAGGTAAGTGAAGTCGTTGACAACCTCCAGGGTGTATCCGTCGATGGTGATGCATGGGGGAGTCCCCGTGCCTTGAGCCATAACATTCGTCTTCGTCAGGCTGATGGCTAGTCCGAACTCCTTGCATGCGTGGGAAAGGCAAGTGACTAGCTGCTGGAGTCCCTCTTCGGAGTGTGATGTCAAAGCTGCGTCGTCGGCGAAGAGCATCTCACGGATGAGCACCTCTTTGACTTTGGTCTTGGCTCGTAGACGGGCCAGGTTGTAGAGCTTGCCATCGGATCTGGTGTGAATGAAGACACCCTCGCTGCAGTCCTTAAAGGCGTATTGGAGGAGCATGGAGAAGAAGGTGGAAATGACACACGGCATATCGAGATTTGGGAACACGGAGAAGATGTAGGTATGCAGGTGAAACGTGACTAACACAGTTAGAAAGTGGTGAGTGTAAGGCACTCGCGAGCCAAAGATCCAAGAGAAGGTTTCCTGCAGGCTGATGGACAAACCGCTCCGAGGCCCAGGTGGGGCTTACCGGGTACAGACTTGGGAGATAACACACACACAATTAAGGGGTTAAATGAGTTTGTTTAAAGTTGCCTAGAAAGGATACAAAAAGTAGGTAAGAGAAAAAATGGCCAAAGGCTTCCACTAAAAATCTGTTAGAATTAATAATCAGGTTCAGCAAAGTTGGAGAGCATACAAGATCAATATACTTAAAGCAACTGTATTCCTGGCTGGTTTGGCTCAGTGGATTGAGCGTCGGCCTGCGAGCTAAGTGTCGCTGGTTCGATCTTCCAGTCAGGGCACATCAGAGAAGGAAACTCTGACTCCAAAAAACCTCCACTGCCTTGCGGCATACCTCTTCAGGGGAAAGGCTAAGGGAGTAAACCCCGACAGAAAATCCGGAGCCGGAGTCCCTAAGGCGGTTTGACGTTGTAGTCAACACCGGCAACTCCTGCGGCGCACCTGAAGCCAAGCTGTATTGACTCCGTCTTTCCCTTGGACCCTTCAGCTGCGAAGAGAGGGGGGTCTGCTGCATGGGCAACAGCAGACCCTCCATATCACCCCGCCCAGGCTCTGTAGCTTCAGCTTCACTGGAGAGGACACTCCAGCGTCATCGCAAGATGTCGATTCAACACGGGAGGAGACAGATACCGTGTCACTCCCGAGTCGGACTGCACAGCCATTCTCGGCAGTGCAGATAGACTCTTAAGAAGCTACAACATCGTCTCTTGAGACAGACGGCTGCCGACTACGACGGATTCCTATACACAAGCAATAAACACTAGGCCGGGGGGGGGGGGGGGCACAGTAAGTACATACACACACGCCCCTCCCACAGGGGAGAAGGGAAACACCCAGCTCCTACCTCCACGCCTGCGCCATAGACAGCCAACCCCTCACGGCTCCGACCCGGCTCCGCTGGACTTCCCGGGCCAGTGTTCTAGGCAGCCTCAGCCAACAGAAGGGAGGCAGCAGGGCAAGTCAAATTTATTCCCAACCCTCACTAGGGCAACCTCAAAGGAAGGAGTGTTTCCTATTCATTTTATTTAATCTCCCAAAGCGTTGGCACAAGGGTTCTCAAGAGGGGAGTAGGGAGGGTAAGAATCCCCTACAGAGGCTTTTATCAAAACGGATGCTAGGCTCCCCTCCCTCAACTCCTGACCAAGCCCGTGAGAGTGCAGCCTAGGTATGCTTTCTATTTTTTTAATTCTAAGTAGGTGATTCTGTCATCCGTACCTTGTTAAGAACAATTAGGCTAATAAACAGAATATCAAATATATATATATATATATATATATATATATATATGTAACGAGTGAATTAGGAGAGATTTCTTAAGATTCCCTTGCCCCTGTTGTCTTCCTTCAACCCACAGCTGATGCCAATGGTCATCACCCAAAGACTTAATTCCCTCCCAGTCCTCAGGACGCATGAAGGAGCCCCCCTGCAAAAGCACAGTATGTCCAGCATCCACCTCTCCGGCCTATCCACCTGCCACATTACCTTCCATCCTGGTTTCAGAACAGCCCCGGTTCTGAAACCCAATTCCCACCTTCTATCCCAAACTGGTTCTCCCAGGAGAAAGGTCTTGTCTTTGAACCCCAGTGCCCTCTCTGTGGAGCACTGCTACCTGTGGCCGGCCAGGTGTCACTGATGATGGGTCTTATCCGTAAGGCCGGCTACCGAACGCCCTCCTACAGATTTCCTCTCACGGACGCCAGTGGTCTACACTAGACCTCCTTGGTGTCTGAGCAGCTTGCTAAAACATCACCTACTGTCCCTGCCCAGGACAGCGCTGGCAAAGTGTGGTCCGAAAGGATGACGTGCGTTGAGGCTTCACAGCTAGTAAGTATAACGGCACAACCAAGAACAGAATTCAAGTCTCCTGCCTCCTAACCCAGCACACATTCTATTACATCAAAAATATGGGGTTTTTTAAATTTTCTGTCTATAAAACATAATGAAGCATCATTCTTTCATTCCTATAAAACAGCCAAAGATTCATAGCCTTCTTTCCACTGTCTGCTCCCAAGAGGGACCCACCAGCTAGCATCACGCCGAGTATAAGAAGAAAGTCCATCTGGCCTGAGTCCTATCAAGTTCAGATACCACTAAAACACTCTGAAAGAAAGACATGGGTAGAGAGATTGGTTGATTGATTGATTCACCAACTGAACAGATGCAAAAATGTATAAAGATCTTCCGAGGCCCGTTTAATTGCAACGGTAACATAATGAGAATCAGCCCATCCTATCAAAGAAACTCCAAACATATGCGGAATGGACGGGTAAAAGCTGCTTTCCAAACAATGCAATGTCTTTCAATGCTAGGCCAAAAAAAAGTCAAATAAATAAAGCACCGTCTTCTACTTAAAAAAGCAGCCAGCTGAAGGCTGCTAAGGATCAAGGTCCTCCTGAGTCACGCATGTCTACACGTCCGTAACATGTTCTGGATGAAAACAGATCATAGGATGTGGCCGAGACTCACTTCCCTGCCTCCCCAGAAACAAATACCGATGAAACCCAATCCCAAACAAATATTAGTCTGTAAAGCTCAGAGGTCCCTTAATTCACATCCAAGGTCGTGCCCCTCTACCAAGACAAAGTAGCTTTCTCTTCCAATAGCACCTCTTCATTCTCTTCAAAAAACCAACCTGAGTGCTTGAGGAATGAGCAGCTGAAAGGCAAAATGAAAAACTCCTTAATATGAGGTCAGCTCGATTACTGACATGCACACTTTTCTCAGGCACGAGGCTGCACACTGGTCTGTCAGATGCAGCAGGCCCCCGTATTACCAGGGGCCAAGTGTGCTCTCACTGCAGCGGGAGACGGTCAGCAACGACCATGACTACAGTGCCCATTCCTTCTCTAGAAGCAACCCTTCATAACATTATCAATCTTATCTAGTCAGGGTTTATGAAAAATGTGTTATGCAATTTACACCTCTCTGCTCCTCTAGCTGTCAATATCGTGTATCTTTCCACCTACGGATGCCTGGATTCTCCCAGAACACAGACGACTTGCAGGAACCAGAAAGAAAGGCAGGCGACTTGATGGCAATGTGACGGCTGTGAAAGCCCACTGATTCCCTTCCAAAAGCACCTCACAGGTCCAGATGGAAAGTCCACCTCACAGGAGGACAACAGCATTTGCGCATGCCCTCGGGTAAACCTTTCAGGTAGGGGACTCCCAACACTATCTTCTCCTCAAGACCCAATTTAAGCACTTGTGGGAGCAACCGACTTTCCCTAGGTAACAGCCTGTGGCCCTTCCAAGTACTCGGCCGCACCCCTTCCCATTCCGCACGAAGACTGTTCTCATTCCGCTTGCGGCCAGGGAAGTTAGCACCATGTCACTCAAGAGCTCTATCGCACATCAAACATGCAGATCCCCCGTTAAGTGAGCTATGTATTTGGACCACTCCTTTTATCCCACGAGTGTAAACAGTTCATGATGTTTTGTTTAGGGGAAATCAGAACCGCACGTGGTATGAGCAAACCAGTATACAGAAAGCATAGCCTTCACTTCCAAGGCGTTCCTCAGTCTCCCCTAAAGAGCAGCCTTCTGTGGGAGACCGTTTTGTGTGGTGTAGAAAGCTGGAACTGTGCATAAGCCGGGACCAAAGCAAGTGCCCACAGTCTTACAGACAGCTGGCAGACAGGACTCTATGGCCACACTGACGTCCGTACTCCCGGGGAGGAATAGGAATGCGATGTACCCTTTGAAAATCGTGAAGCCTGCTCTGCTTTGGGTTATGTGCAGATCTATACCAACAGAATGTTTAACTCCGGGAGTATAGTCTAAACTTCTGCCAGGTACTCTGGCCCCGAAAGTCTGAACTGCTCATCACTGTGTGTTGATCTGTATTTCTCTTTGTCCTTCCTAAGGATCCTTGGGAGCAGGGCTGCCTCCTCAAGTCAGGCATCTCTGCACGCAGCCTACTCAATAAAAGCCCTGCTGGGGAAGCAGGGGAGCGACCCCACCCTCGGGGCCCTCTCCTTTCTCTGGGTCTGTCTCTTAATCCGCGATGGGGGACTGTGGGTTCAGAAACCCCCGCAGCCTTCTTCCTACATGCTCTGTCCTGTGCCAGCCCCCGAGAGCCACCCCCAGAACCGCAGGCCCTGCTGCCCGCCTCGGAGAAAGCCGTGACCCAGTGATTCTCAGCCAGAGGAGTGAGTGCCCTGACTGTCACCCACTTGAGGGCAACCTGAAACCACAGCCTGCGACTCCCAGGAAATGTCGTCTCCCCTTCGGTCTGGAGAACCTGGATTTGCCCTAAAACACAGCTGACTGAGCGAGGAAAAAACACGTCAATTACCCAGATGGTGGAATTCTCCCCCCGCACAGCCGCGACGTAACGTTACTCACCCAGCGCGCTTCTTCCCCACACACCGGATGAAACATGAGCGCCTTCCTCACCCCAAATCTGCACGCTTCCCTAATGAAGCTAAAAGTGTTCAAACGGAGGCCTGTTTAAAGGGTCTCTGTTCTTTCTTACTCACTCCTTTACTTATTACAGTTTTACTGAGGTATGGTTTGCATTCCAAAAAGCTCAAAGGCATGAGAGATCTTCAGGGGTAATGAGTATTCTAAAACTGATTGTAGTAGTGGTTGCGCAAATCTATACGTTTACTAAAAGTCACTGAATTATACACTTAAAATCTGTATCAAAGAGTCGCCAAGGATTCTGAGCATGGGTGGCTTCTCAGATAGGCCCAAGAAAGAAGACGTGGTTTCTATCTTTCATCTTTGCTGAAACGTCCATTAGGGTCTGGAAGATGTTACCTTCAAACACGAATCATCTCTGTGTAGTTTTACCAAGGGACAGTTGAGATTCAAAACTGAGTCAGTCAGTTTCTGTTTGTAGAAATTTACAATGAAATCAGGAATAAAACATTTTTTAAAAGCTGTATCCTATTGAAAGCAATGTCACTTAAAAAGGTGTACGTAGATGAACCCTTGTCTTTGAAGCGAACTCACACCGAGCGAGCACCCTACCCCTGACTATGGACCTCCCACGCAGTCCTGGGCCCTCAGGGAGGAGCAGGCATTCCATCTGAATCTCCACCACCCAGCACAGTAGCCACCTGGACTAAGAGTTTAATGCTGCCACTCGCAAAACGCAGAGAGGGTAAGCGATTCCTCTCGGCTGGAACCAAAGTACAATGTCAGCCGAAACGTTACAGCACAGAGAGCGAACTAAGAACCCCAAGGAGAAGGCAGGAGGAGAGCCGGGCTGCCACATGAGGTGCGTCTGGGGAGGACGAAGCACCTTCATTTGGCCGTGAGTCAGCATTTGTAGAGAAGAAAATAGTGAGACACAGCACAGCCACAGAGCTGCTCCCAGAGCTGCTCACCTAATTTCCGTTTTATATTACCCACTTTCCCACCTCCATTTCTCCTCTTCCACTGGCCTGGCAGCATCAGGCAAAACAATGGAACGTATAAAACCCTGAGTGTTGTACACTCTGCCAATTGATGCCAACTCCACTCTGGCTGACTTATTTCCCATTTAAAAAATCCCTGTGGATGACAGATACCACAGGCTCATACTACTAGAGTAACCAAAAATAAATAAAAATGTGATGAGTACTTCAGCTTCTTTCACTTAAAACAGACACATAATAAAAAACAGGAACAGCCTAGCAATATTTCTGCCATGCACACAGGGCGTTTACAGCCCCCCCTCGCTGTGTAACAGTCTGCATGCGGAGACCTTATGCAGTTATCCGTCTCCACGCTGACTGCGACCAACAACTGTGTATGACTGCAGAGCCAAGGAGAGACCCTCCTTCTGTGGTTTGATAATGTATTTTTAACTTCCCAAAATTTTTATTTAAAGATCATCCTCCCACCAAAAAATACCTAAACTTTCTTATATTCTGGGCCAAAAAGTGAAAGCCTTAAGAGTAATAAATGTAATCTGATTTATGACAAACTGGTATGATGTAATAACTATTTCGTGTATGATAATTTCAAACCTCCTGAAATTCTGCTAGGAAAAAAAAAAAAGATATCAAATATTGACCTCTATAATAAATCAAAACCACAGAGTCAGTGTGAAATAAACTAACAAACAAGCAAAATAAAAAACAAGAAAAATAGAAAAGGATTAAAATACAAAATATTTCTTTTAAAAGGGACAAGAAAAATAAAAAAAGCATGGAATGAACAAAAATATGAAAGAGAAGAGAAGAAAGAGGAAAGAGAAAAATCAAAAGAAAGAAACCATTTTCTTCTCCACCCAGGAAGTCAGAATCCCTAATCCAAGGAGCTCCCAGGGGAGAGGTGTCCATTAACACAGCTCTCACGTTACACGTACGCTACAAAGGTGTACACTACACCTTCTCTGCCTTCAAGTATCTGACATTCTAATGCGAGATCCAGGAGCTATTCATCAGATTGAAAAATAACAAAACATGACCTATACAGAAATAGTGCCCAAAATGTGGCAAAGCACCGAACAGCAATTCTATGTGAGAAAACGGACAGGCCCCTACTGCCTGCGGCCTGAACTCGGAGTGCCCAGCCTCCAGTCTCTCCCCACGGCGTCCACATTCCGGGAAGCAACGCCTGGTCCTATTTCCTCGTCTCAAACTCTTACACGCCCTGGAGGACAGGCAGCCCCCACTGCTCCCATTCACGGGACCGCAAGCCGTCCTTCCACCACCTTATCTGCTGCAGCCACCATCACGTGTCCTCCCCGCCAACACACCCTACCGGGTCAGCCAAGCGACACCCGCAATTTCACAAAACTACACTGTGGCCGCCTTCGTCCCGTCACTGTTCACACTGTCCCTTGGTCGGGATGCCCATCATGCCCAGATCATACCCCGTCTCCAAAGCAAGTGCAAGCCCCACCTGCAGACTTCCCTGGTCCCGAGTGATGTGGGTCCACGTCACTGCCCCTGCACCCTGCTAGGCCCTCGCTTCTTTCCAGCTTGCACTCCTATATAACACGCATGCACATGCACACACAACTGACACTTCAAGGCAGGGGGCACACAAATCCAAAGGAAGAAATTAACGGCACTGGGTTCATTCACTACCACCATTTCCCAAACGCCTCCTGTGTGTTTAATCCTCAAAACAACCAGTGGCTCACAGGACGCTCATTTCAATTCCCTCTTCTCCCTTCTTCAGAGGTACTTAAAATAACTAGAAGTGAGAAATACAACAATTAAGAAAAAACCCACAATAACTACTTTTTAAAAAGCGGTGAGGCACAGAAGAATTAGTAAATAGAAACTATATCCAAAAAAGTTAACCAGAACACCAACTTTTTACAGGATCGTATATATTATTAATTCATTATATTTATAATAGATGTCAAAAGTTCAAACTTTCTTCATTAATTATATATAGTTATATAAAAATAAAATAAACCTTTAGTCCTCCTTTTAACAAAAACAAGGTAATAAAAGAGAATGAGAAAATTAAAGGTGATCCAGGAGACTCAATATCTACATGACAGACATGCCAGAGAGAAGACAGAAAACAGAAAGGAAGAAACAATCAAAGAAATAATTCAACGTTTGTCCTAAGTAAGCATCCAAGCTGAAGAACTGACACTGAATATAAGAATAACTACTCCAAGACAGAACATGGTCAAATTTCAGTACACTGGGGTTTAAAAAAATCTTAGCTTCCAACGAGAAGGGGACCAAAAAAAAAAAGAGAGAGAGAGAGAAATGGGTTTTAAATTAGCGTGGTATTAGCCTTCTCCAGAGCAACACTAGGAGCTAGAAGGCCAAGGAGCACTGCCGTCAACACTCCGAAGGAAAATCATTTCCAGCCTACAATTCTATCCAACCAAATTATCAATTAAGCATGAAAATAGAATAGAGCCATTTTCAGACACGTAGGGGCCTCCACAAATACATGTCCCAGGTCCTCTTCTCAGGAATAGGTTCACCAGAACAGTGAAATAAACCAGGGAAGGAAAAGGCCTGAGATCAGGAAACAGGTGACGGAACAAGAGAGGAAAATACAAGCATTCCTTAGGGTGACATTTCCGCTATGTGAATGGTTCACCCAGATTGAAGCAGGTCACAAAGTTCTGAGAAAGACTTTTTCAAGATCAAACTGAAAGAAGACCTAACGTATAAGATACACTAAAAGAGATTTACGCTATGGCGTGACCAAACATCCAATAAAAAGAAGTCACTTTAAAAAGCATTTCATGGAAGAGGAAACGCGAACGGCCAATAATAACATGAAACGTTGCCCACCCTCATCAGTTGATGGGGTCCCTCATCAGCGATCAGAAAGGTGAATTAAAACCACCATGAGATATTCTTCTACACCTACAGATCGGTAAGCATTTAAAAGTAGGACATCATCAAGAGTGTAATAAAAATATGAAACAGCAAAAACTCATACACTGCTGACGGAATTATAAATTGGAAGGACCATTCTGGAAAATATTTGCATTTCCTTGTAAAGTTGAAGACATACTTACCTGACATGTCAACAATTCCACTCCTAGTTATACTTCCCAACAAACACTCTTGCACATATGTGTCAGGAAATGCACAATAAATTTTGCGACAGTATCATGTTTATAACCAAAAAAAGAGGGAAACACACCAAATTTTCATCTACAGGAGAATGAATAAATATGCTGCAATAGTCACAAAATGACATGAACTAATTGTAGTTAAAAATGAATGAACTAGAGAAAGATGCCTCAAAATATGTATGTCCTTTCTGTGATTCCATTTATATAAAGTCAAATAGTAAAACTCGTCGGCAGCCGTCCATCTCGAGAGACGATGGTGTAGCTTCTTAAGAGTCTATCTGCACCACTGAGAATGGCTGTGCAGTCCGACTCGGGAGTGACACGGTATCTGTCTCCTCCCGTGTTGAATCGACATCTTGCGATGACGCTGGAGTGTCCTCTCCAGTGGAGCTGAAGCTACAGAGCCTGGGCAGGGTGATATGGAGGGTCTGCTGTTGCCCATGCAGCAGACCCCGCCTCTCTTCGCAGCTGAAGGGTCCAAGGGAAAGACGGAGTCAATACAGCTTGGCTTCAGGTGCGCCGCAGGAGTTGCCGGTGTTGACTACAACGTCAAACCGCCTTAGGGACTCCGGCTCCGGATTTTCTGTCGGGGTTTACTCCCCTAGCCTTTCCCCTGAAGAGGTATGCCGCAAGGCAGCGGAGGTTTTTTGGAATCAGAGTCATCCTCAGGGCGGCAGGGGGGACAGGGTCAGGGAAGAATACAAAGGGGACTTCAGTGTGGAGTGGGGGTGGGGGGTTGTTCTTTTGTAGTATAAAAATTTTAGAAGAATAAAATTCTGAACAAAATACAAGGACAGATCTATGATTAAAGAGCATACATTTCAATCAAAAAGTCAGAAAGGACTTGGAAATGGACCAAGTCAGTCTCAAAATTCAAAACTCAACTAAGGTTGTCTGACTAAAATTTGATCCTCCTCCCATTTAAAGAACCAAAAAGGTTAGCTCAGCTAACTCACAAAATATCCGTAAATTTTATTCTCAAGTAACAAAATTAACGGGAAGCAATCGTGAAAAGCAGGCAGTGCCCTTGGTCTCAGTGACCCTCAGCCGCGTGGCAAATGCACAGAAGGCACGTGTGTGCAGACCCGAGGGGGTGGGGGGCGGCAGCTGCCCCCACCCAGGGAAGGGGGCGTCGATGCTGTGTACGGGGCCACCCATGCCAGGGCACTTCACGTGCAGTGCTTCCGAGTTCTGTCCACAGTGATGGCATGAGATATTAACCTCGCTTTACAGACGAGAAAAACAAGATTCAGATGGTGAAGAGAGAAGGAGTTCCTCAGGGAACATTCCCAGCACCCCGCCGGGCTCGGAGCCCAGTCTGCCACCCAGATGAACAGGAACGTGACTGCGACCATATTGCAGCTGCTTAAGGTGACTATGCACAGGAGGAGGAGATGAAGAAGCCAAGGTAAGAACAGAATCAACAATCCGCTCCCTAACACTGCCATGACTTCTGCGTCCGCTCAGACTCCGCCCCGTGCGCGAACAAGCGGTTGCTTACCTGTGCCCAGGGTGGTGAACAGCCGCGCTGACTCCGTGGGGATAGTGGCTGCTGAAGCTGAAAGAGTGGCTCTCCTGATAGCTCTGATTTGTCCCCACACTAATTTAAGAAGGTGAGAAAGAAACACATACCGTTACACCACAGTGCAACACCGCGAACACCCACCGTAATTAAATTACAAGGAAAAATAACACCAAAGGCTGCCGAGCATGTAAGGCAACCGGCACGCGGATACATAGTAGTGGGAATGGGAACGACAGGAAAACCTTAGAAAGAGGTCTGGTCGCTTCTTATAAAAATAAACTACCCTACAACTCAGCAATTTCATTCAAAGATATTGAACCAACAGAAATGAAAATGCATACCCATAAAGATTTGTACAAGAATGGTCCTAGCAGTGCTATTTGCAATAGCCCAAAACTGGAAACTCAGAAGTCCATCAATAGAAGAATTGACAAACAATGACAAAGGTTATAAACAGTGTTTGTGACTGCCCCTCCCTCGCCACCACGGACTGAACGTTTTTATCCTACCCAGGATTCATGCGTTAAAACTCGAATGCATTGGTATTGGGAGGTAATTACGTCATAAGGATGGAGCCCTCGTGAATGGGATTTGTGCCCTAATACGAGGAGGCCAGAGAGCTACAAGGAGAAGTCAGCGGTCTGCAAGCCACAGAAGGCTCTCACCAGAACCAAACCCTGCGGGCACCCTGAACTCAGCCTTCCAGCCTCCAGAACTGTGAGAAATACACTTTGGTTGCTGACAAGCCACACAGTTTAGGTATTTTGTTAGAGCAGCCCAAACTAAGACACATGAGATATTCATCCGCTGAAATGCTGATCAGCAATAAAAGGGATAAGCTACCGATACATCTCAAAATATGATGAATCTCAAAGCATGCCAAATGAAGGAAGACTTAGAGGTCTGAGCCCTTTACTGGGAATTACTAGAACAGGCAAAACTAACCTATGATAGAAAAAAGTATAAACAGCAGTTGCTCTGGGAGTGAGTGTAGACAGAGATTTACTGGAAAGGGGACAAGAAGGAACTTTCTAGAATCGTGACAGGAATGTGAACTAAGCAAGTACATGCATGTGCCATAATTCACTGGCTGGTCCACGTAAGACCCGTGCGTTTCACTGTATGCAAATTGTATCTCGAAAGAAAACTATAAGCAAACACTGAACTTTAATTGATGAGAAGCATACTAAAGTATTTAGGTACTGACTCACATGCGTTAAAAAATAAGACTGATTAATGGCTGGATAGAAGGATGGATAAAAATGTGCCATGGCAAGCATAGTACAAATGCTAACAGAATTTAAGTTAAAGTATATGAGTTTTCACTATATAATTCCTTCAAACTTCCTATTTGCAACTTTTCATAATAAAATGCTGAAAAAAAAAAAAAAAACTGACACTAAGCCAGAGAAATAAACAATCTTTTGTCCAGTAGGTCTTCCCAAATAACGTATGTCATTTTTACCTTACAAGGTAACTCCTAAGTTCTCCTCGGTAATTGATGACTAAGAGCTCCGCCGACCACTGCGCGCTTGCTTTATATTCTAAAAATATCAACCCAGCAATGGCATAGCTCAAATCCCCTGCTAGGCTAGACACCTGTGGAAGAGAGGGAAATCAAGTTACTAAAAAGGGAGAGACTTTAACGAATGTAGAACCGGAAGACACCTGAGACACTGGCCTCACCAGGTGCCCTCTAGGTACGACAGCCTCAGACCTGGTCTGTACACTGAAGAATTATGCAAATCAGAGCACCCAGAGGCAGACACCCGAGTCTAGCCCAGCCTCCCAGCCTCCCAACCACTGACGGGAACCACAGCTGCCTCCTGGAATGAGACAGCCACAGATAAGAGAATTTGTGCTCACTGGACTTCCGTGGCAAAAAGAAAAAAAGAAATAACAGTAATGCCCCATTCAGCCTCGAAGAATTCTAAGGTACAGAATTCAGATATAAGCCTTCAAATGTTGACTTCTACGTCCAGCAGTAACCAAAGCTTTAAAAAAAAATTAAAAATGAATTTTCAAAGTCTCCAATAACCTTCCATTTGCCTAATCAGCAACTGAAAAGGACAGGACTTCTGCAAACACTCGCTCAGCACCAACTTTTTCCATCAACTTATGGCTGCCGATATGAAGGCATGTGTACCCAGGAAGCACACAGAATGAAGTTTATCCCACTGAATGGCTCTTCCTTATCCTGAGCTACGCAATAACATACCGTAACCACCTGTGGCTACTGAACACTTGATGCGTGGCTAATCCAATCTGAGACATGCTATGAATATAAAAATACACACCAAATTTCAAAGAAATCTGTATCAAAGAAAATAAAATGTATTGGATTAAATAAAATATATTTTAAAAATTTCACCTTTTTAATGCTTCTTAATGCAATGACTAGAAAATTCAAAATTGCACGTGATCATATACACAGTTCATATTACACTTCTATCAGAGAGTGCTAGTCTAGAAAACGGTAATCCAAAATCTTAGGTTTGGTTCCCCAGGACCCCATAATATGAGCCTAATGAACTTTTTCAAGTTCTTCACTCATTATTTCTGAACAAAACCCATTCTCTAGATCATTGGTTCTCATCCTTAGCGTCTCATTAGAATCAGCTCAACAACCTGGAAACAATATTTACACCCAAAGCCCCCTCAGATCAATTAAATCAGAAGTTCTGTGGGGGAAGCCTGGGCAATCCAGTAATTTTCTCTTTCTTTTCTTTATAAAGCTCCCCAGGTGCTTCTAAAATGCATCCCGAGTTAGAACCCCTCTTCTACCTGGCCCTGTGCCTCTTCACTTGAGGAAGAAGGATACAAAGTATAAAGCACTGGATTCTTAAAAGAGACACTCATTAACTTGACCATCATGGAGAAAGTCTCTCCCAATTTTGTTTTCTGAACTGTAAAATGAGGATATCTGTTAAATCTACTCAAAGGACTGTTGTGAATATTAAGTAAGAATACAGTGTATCCAAGTCGTTAACAGAGTACAAAGCACTATATAAATACAAGTTATTCCTGCCATGAACTTCTTTCCCCACTCTCCCTTTTAATTTCCGTCCCCGTTAGGGTGACAAATTCTAACTCTTCTCGACGCTGGTCCTGCTGCGACAGCAAACTGACCTTCCTCCCCTCACTGGAAGTTGGGAACAACTTTCAGTGTCTCTTTTTAGTATTTACGTACCACTAGGTTTTAACAACCGCAGACTGCATCTGGATACTGCATTATAAAATACAAAGAATAGATTATTCCGGGTATAGATAGCTAACTAGATTCTAAGCATCTTAAATTCACAATTTATTATTCAGATTTATACTTCTATTTCCCCTCTCTTCACACTCATTCACTCGAGTACCTACACACACACAAAAAAATTCACAAACGATGTTCCTGGTCTCACGCGTGTTCGTACCGGGGCGATGACGAAGAGCTCGCTTCCCACGAGGTCGAACACCCGCACGGTCCCCGAGCTTCCTGCGTAGGCCAGCAGGGTGCAGTCGTAACTCCATGCCACACGCCTCCACTGGGGCTTCGGGTCTTTCGGGACTAGAAGGGAAAGAAAAGAGTGCTTCTGACAATATACTGTAAACAGAGCTAACGCTCACAGTCACTGCGGCTGAAGCCATCACCTCCTGAGGACCTCTCGTGCTTCCGTTCAACAGAAGGGAACGGGTCCCGGGCACCCACTCCAAATGGAGTGGGCCCCGAAAGCACAGCAGACTCTGCCCGCGGACTGGGGGAGGGAGGCCTGCCGACGCCGGTGGGCCGCGGGGTGCTGAGCGTGCCCTAGTCTGCAGTCCAGGTCCAGGTGTGACGTGCCTCAGATAGCTATGGGATTGAGGGGTCAAACGCATAGAGAGAGAACGGGCAGAAAATAATTCCAATCCAACGAGTGCAGTTCCGCTAAAAGCAAAAAATAAGAATTCTAACTGAGAGCTTTTAAATATAGCAAGTATAGATTTCAAGGCAATGCAAAGCAGGATTATGTTCAAAGTACTAGAAATATACATACACATATGTAAAATATACATATTAGGCAGGTGAGCCACGTACTGTTCTTACTCAATCACACAATTACAAAATTTTGATAATTTACACTTTAATAATCCAACTGCTGCATTTGTCGGGTTTGACTTTTTCAGCACAACAGAGAGAAAAGCCATCGGAGCGAAAGAAAGAGGGACCGAGAACTCTCGGCCGTGCCAGGTTTGTCTGAGGTCTCGCTGTTTTGTTTGCCTCGGTTCCCCTGGCTAGAATCCCAGACCTGGGGAGACAGGGAGGATCAGTGCCTTCCCTGCTCCAAGAACCCCGAACAACTGGGGGCTCGAGGTGACCCCATGAGTGGAGCGCGCATCAGAGCCGGGAGCCTGAGTGCCCGGCCTTCCCACGCAGGCAGCGCAGAGCTGGGTGCAGCCTCCGGATTCCCGCAGAAACGCGCCCGCAACGCGGCCCCCTCTCTCTCCTGCTCGGGGAACACCCCATCGGGGCCTCGTCACCTCCTGCGGAGCCCCTCACCACGCCCTCCCTTCCTACTTGAAGTCCCTTCCCCCCTTCGCCCTCCTCAATACCGTCCAATACCGTCTGTTTCTAAAGCAGAAAGGTGAACAGGTCACCTCCTTTGCTGCGTCAGGGTCCCCAATGGTTCTCCACTTCCAACGGTCAAGTCCACACCCCTCCCCTCACACCGGAGAGGGTCCGCAGAGCTGGTCCCATCGCAGCATTGCAGTTCCACCTCCCACCCCTTCCCCACATCCAGTAACCCACCAATAGCACAGCTACACCGAACAGGCAAACTGGGCACACTTGAGTCTCTGTGTCTTTCCCACACATCACTGCCTCCGCCTCGGACGCTCATCCCCAGTGTCACTCCCAGGGCTGTCTGCCGCGGCCCGTGCGGACAAACTGCTCCCTCCTTCCTTGACACTCTTCAGACACTGCACTCCGCTCGGTACCCCAAATACGCTGTACAAACATCTTTCGCAGCGTTTATGACCTACCATGTAGTTTACATGGCTATTTCCCCACAGGTTTCTCATCTCCCTGAAAGCAAACACAATGTCTTCTTCAGTACTGCCATCCCGGGGCCTGAAACACAAAGTGATTAACGTGCCACTAATGGGCAAAAGTCTAAGTCTCTCAGAAAAACCTGTAACACAGGGTAAGCTGATGGTAAGGGCTCAAGGGAATCACATTACTGAAGCCCACTCCCCACCTCAGAGAAATACTGTAGCATTCAGCCTTTCCTCTGATCTCTGTAATATATGCACTACCTGCTCTGTAGACAGGGGAAGTATCCCAGACATCAATGCGTTCCTTCGTTTTGACTCTATCACAGGTAAAAAGCCTGCAAATCAATCTCAGAGGCCCCCGAACACAGGAGGGTCTAGAGAATTTTATTAAAGCTTATGAAGATATTGCATATGCTCTGGGAAAGAACTTGTTTTAATGTTAATAAAATGGGTTTTTTTAAAAAATGAGTACTCGGTCTTCAGAGAGCTTTAAAAAAGTCAACCTTGGAAGCAAACACGGGCACAAAATGACAAACACCACAAGGACACAAGGCCCGCATGAAAACACGGGCTCCCCCAGCACCGTCCAGGGGGCCGCTGAGCACCCTGGACATACTCAGGTGCCACAGAAAGAGCAGCATTTTCCCGTCGTTACCGTTTAACTGTGACGACACACTTTTCCTCTTATTTCATTTGACGGGGTAAATACATTTGTACCACATTCTGTTTTCTGTTCCGCAATAAGGTCCACCTGAAGGGGATGTGTTTTCGCTGTTAATTCTAGTTAGAACCAGGAGCTCCAAGGCTCAGCCTGGATAAAGATATGTTTTCATCACAAGGTAAGACGTTACAGGACACCTGGAAAATAAAGACTTTGCCGCTGGATCTTTCCAGCTGCCTACGTGGCTTTGGAGCGAAGTGAGCGGTACAGACGTTTGCAGAGCGCGTGGCAGTGGGGCTGTCCGGGAAGCATTCAGGGCAGCCGCCACCTCCCAGGTGAGACCGTCACACCTGCTCACATCCTGCACGGGCTGCGGCCCCTCCGGCCGCCCCACCGGCCACTGGTCCAGCTCTCGCCCCCCCCCCCCCCCCCACGGCTTCCATCAGCCTTCGTCGGCCTGGAACACTGCCCCTGAAGCCTCCGGGCCCCTTGTCACCATTCAGGGCTCCAGTTAATTCCACGTCCTCAGGAGGCGGTCTCGGACCCCCTGTCTGAGTAGCCCCAAGGCCCATTAGTATCTTCCGCTCCGGTGATTTCACTTCCCTCGCAGCTCTTAACCCAAATGATGACTCTGCGTCTGTCTGTCTACTGTTATTGTCTTCCTTACTCAGTAAACAATAAATTCCAGCGCGGCAGGCACTGTTCCCATGCAGTGTGTAACTTGATCGCCAGCGCCCAGGACTCTGGTCCAGGACGGGCGCTCAACCCAGCGCTCGCTGCCCAGACAGGAACAGGAAATCGCCAAGGATGAGCACAGAAGGAGCCCTGGGTTCTATTCTCAGGGCGGCCACAAAACGACACAGCCGGGTGCCACCACCTCGGGGCATCGCCAAGGCGCAGTTTCCTCTTTTGCAAAATGAAGGGGTCAATGAACAATCTCTCACACTCTTTGACTTTTTAAATCTTTTAAATTATAGTTGACATACATTATATTAGTTTCAGATATACAACAAAGTGATTCAACATTTACATATGTTTTGAAGTGATCACCACAGTCGGTCTAGTCACTGTACAAAATTATCACGCTATTATTAACTAGACTCCCTATGGTGTACTTCGCCTCCCCGTAACTTATTTTACAACGAGAAGTTAGTAGCTCTTAATCCCCTGCCCCTCTGGCAACCATCAGTTTGTTCTTTGACTCTAGGAATCTGTTTGTTTTGTTTTGTTTTCAGAGGGTATTACGCTACGTGAAATCAGTCAGACACAGAAAAAGAATGATTTCACTTATATGTGGGATCTTTTTAAAAAATATTCTTTGACTTTAAAATCAAAAACCAGTGAGCAAGAATAAACTAGTGAGGCTAGAAAGACAAGCAGGGAAGCTAGATATTAAATGACTGAAATAATGATGCCAGTAGAAGAAGTGAGAAAATTTTTACAATCCTAGAATAAGAAATGAACTAAGTATGACAAGAAACCCTGAAGTTATACAGAAAAAAACATGACAAATTACAACAAAAAAGCAAACCAAAATAGATACCATAACAAATAAAATAAAATAAAATTATTGGATAAAAATATATGACAAGGGTTAACATTCATGCTATACAGAAATACTACGAACCAATAAGAAAAAGTCAAGTATTCTAAGAGAAATATAGGCAAATGGATATGACCTAACAATTCAAGAAAATAAAAAGACACAGCATATGCTCTACCTAATAACTAACGATACACAAAGTGAAACAGGGATGCTCTTTCCCTTCGCCTGTGAACGTGATGAACATTATAAACAGGTAGCATATGGTGCTGACATGGCTTCACTTAGACCTTTTTTGTGGTGGCATAAACAGGGATAACTTTCAGAAAGGTGCTAGGGCAGCAGCTATCACATGTTGAAAGCTACACCCACAGACAAACAGAATGTCACTTCCGGCACCGTTAGAGAGGGAAGGGGACAAAGAGGGGTAAGAGACTGGGGCAGGAAACAAGCCGCCATGAACAGGGGAATAAATACAATGTGGTTCACATTCTTACAATGGAGAAGAGTGCCAACCGAAAAAATAATCTTCTCTTCACTTTTTCTACTTCTGTACTGTTTCCATTTGTTATAAATATTTGTAATTTAAAAATGAAAGAGTAACTAGTTTCAGACGAGGCCGCCCACCACAGAAGAAAAATACGTCAGAGAACTGTTTCCGAATGTTATAAAGCGGGCAGTGAACATCGGCAACCGCGGGAGGGGCATCACCCTTGCTTGCTGCCGGGCGCACTGTCTGGACCACAGGGCGTGAAGAGGGACCCAAACTGGCCAGGAAAGGCTCAGCACACTGAGCAGATACGGCTGGAGTTTGGAGCCACTAAGCTGGACCAGAATTTGATGACACAGACAACGGAATGGTGGTCGCCAGAGGGGAACGGGGTGCCGGGAGGATGAAGAAGGTAAAGGGAATCAAATATATGGTGACCCAAGGAGACTGGACTTTGGAGGGTGAGCACACAGTGCTATATACAGAGGATGTGTTATAAAGTTGTTCACCTGAAATGCATATACAATGTCACCCCAATAAATTGAATTAAATTTTTTAAAAAGATGTGCAAGGCAGCATCCCAGATAAAAGTGAGGGAGGCAGAAAAGCAACCTTCAGCTGGGGTATATTTACACAAGGAAATACTATGCAGCCATAAAAAGGAAAGAAATCTTGCTATTTGCAACAGCACGGATGGATCTGCAGAGCACTAGGCTAAGTAAAACAAGCCAGTCAGAGACAGACAAATGCCCTATGATTTCACTCACCTGTGGAATCTAATGAACAAAATAAAGTAACAAAATAGAAAGAGCCTCACAGGTACAGAGAAGAGAGACTGATAGCTGTCAGAGGGGAGGGAGTTGTGGGGCTCGGTGATAAAGGTGAGGGGACTGAGAAAAAACACTCTCAGACACAGACAACAGCATGGTGATGACCAGGGGGCACGGGGATGGAGGTAAAAAGAAGAGGGTAAAGGGGGATAAATGCTGACAGAAGCAGACTTGACTTGGGGTGGTGAACATATAATACAACATACAGATCATGTATTACAGAATGGTACACCTAAAACCTAATTTTATTAACCAATGTCACCCCCAGTAAATTCAATTTAAAAAAAAAAAAAGAAAAAGAACTTTAAAAATCTACAGAGAAGGCCCCTGGGTCTTTGGCAAAACACAAAGCTGCACACACCCACAAAGATTCTGCGAGGCCAAGGAGAGAGTAAGTATCAGGGAAAGTGCCCACCAAAGCCTGCAGAGAACTTGGAAATGTCTGAGTTTCATGCAGTCACAGCGGAGAGACTTCAGTGAACACTGAGGATTCCTACGAGATCTCAGAAACGCCTCACCTCGAAGTCGGACGAATATACCTCTAAGTAAAAGCTATTCTAAACTGTACCTTACAATACTTAAAAATAACCTTCAAAAAACAAGCATGTCCACAAGGAAATTACTCCTCACAACAAACTTCAATACCCTGGAAAGCAAGGTAATAAATAACAGACAAAGAACACAGCATCCACAGTGTGGGGCAGGAAAATGTAACCTGCAATCATGAGACAACACTGTCAACAGAATCACACCCAGAAATGACACAGGTTGAGGAATAAGCAGACAAGAACTTCAAACCATATTTGGGAATTCAGAGGAAAACATAAACATAGGGAATAAATAAAAAGGGAATCTCAACAGAAGCCGAGAAAAGGTATAAATTAATCAAACAAACTCTTAAAATGAAAAAGACAATGAAATGAAAAATCCACTGAACAGACTTAAAAGCAAACTAAACACTGGAGAAGAAAAAATATATATAAGCTTCCATCTTAAATACTTAACAAAAGAAATTATCCAAACTGAAGAATGGAGAAAAAAAGGTCTGAAGAAATTAATAGATCCTCCCTACCAGTGAGCGTGGAGCAATCACAACCAGTCTATCTATCATACATACACCTCAGGGTGCCAAAAGAGGCCCTGCCTGGGCAGCTCAGCTGGTTAGAGCATCGTCCCAATATGCCAAGATTGTGAGTTCGAACTCCGGTCAGGGCACATACAAGAATCAACCAATGAATGCATAAATGAGTGGAACAACAAATAGATGGAAAAGAAAAAAAAAAGAGAGAGAGAGAAAAAGACATTGGGATTAGAAAATTGTATTTGGATTTTAAATATTGTCCATAAATAATGCAAATTGGATAAAATCTACATATCAGCTGATATGAGGTCCAATGAACCTAAAAGCAGGACAAACTGGGGGGAAAAAATCAAGGCACATGAAAATCAAATTTCTAAAAACCAATGGAAAAAAAAAAATCTTAAAAGCAGCCAAAGAAAAAAGGACACATTACACACAGGGAAACAATCACGGCAATAAACGAGTGATTTCTCATTAAAACAAACAACCTAGAATTCAATACCCAGAAAAACTATTACAAAAATGAAGGCGAAATCAAGGATGGCTTCAGACAAACAAATATTGGAAGAATGTTATCAACAGACTTGCATTACAAGAAATGGTAAATAACTTTTTCAAGTTGAAGGAAACACCATCAAATAAAAACGAAGTTTTACACACAAAAGCAGAATGGTAAAAATAGAAAATAATGATAAATATAATAGGTTTGTCCTTGTTTTGTAAATTCTTAAAAAGTTATTTGACAAAAATAATAACAATATATTGTAGGGGTGTAACATACGTAAAAAAAAATTGAAAGTAGTACAAAAGAGTAGCAATAAATGGATGTGTACTATGTAGTAAAATAATTTTTAAATGTACATTGTAAACCTTAGTCAAATGTTAAAAGGAAACAGAGAAGAGACAAGACAAATAGAAAAACAAATACCAAGAAGGTGCAATTAAACCAACCCAACCAAAAATAAATAAAAAATAATACATAAACAGACCAGGCCAATAATTGCATTAAATATAAATGTTCTAAATCTCCCAATTAAAGAATAACAATGGTCAGACTGGAGGAAAAAGCAAGATTCAGTTCCATGCTTTCTAACGAGAGGTTTACATGAAATACAAATACACAGAGGAAAAAGATAAATCCTGCAAACGGTCACCCTAACAAACCCAGAGTGACCACATTACTGTTAGACAAACTAGACTCCAGGGCAAGATTATGACGAAAAAGAAACATTTCTTCATGACAAAAGAGCCCTTTTCGGTAAGAGGACAAAATAATATATATATACTCCTAAAAATTAGAACTCCTAAATATATAAAAACTAATAAAACTAAGGGTGAAATAAACAAATATGCAATTATAACTAAAAATTTCAATTCACTTCACTATGTAATTGACTGGACAACTAGAGAGAAAATCAGAAAGGATATAAAATTTTGGACAGCTCTGACACCCAACTCAATACAACTGACATTTATAAAACACTTTACTCAGTAACGGCAGCACACCCAAAAATCAGATACTTTAAATTCTTTTAATTGAATTCTTTTTCTTTAATTCGGTTCATGAAGACCACATGCTGGGCCATAAATCAAAACTCAATAAATTTAAAAGGTAAAAATAATGTTGTATATATTTTTTACCAGTACATTATTTTGGATGTTTTTTCTATTTAGATATTTTTGACCACTAATTAAATGAGATATCAATACCAAAAAAGAATAGCCTACAATGCTTATGTAGGAAAAAGTTTAAAATCAATAATCTCAACTTCTACCTTTCATCTAGAGAAATAACAGCAAATTAAATGTAGTAGGCAGAAGGAAAGCAATAATGACAACAGCAAAAGTCAAAGAAAAAAATCAAAAACTAAAGTTTTATTATTGAAAAGTAAACTAATAAACTGATAAAACTCTGGCCTGACTAATTAAGAAAAATATGGAGAGAATGCAAATTACCAATATCAAGAACAAAAGCGGGGCATCAGCAGTACAGATCTGACAGACAGTAAAAGGATAATAAGGAAATGTTCTAAATAATTTTAAGTCACTGTATTCTACAATTTAGAAGAAAAATACCATGAAAAAATGAAACGAGGAAAATGAAATTTTAAATAGTTTATATCTATTTTACAATTTTAATTAGGAATTAAAACTGTGCTCACAAAGAAAACTTTAGGTTTCACTGGTGAATCCTATCAAACACTTAAGAAATAAGCAATTCCAATCCTACACAAACTTTTGCTAAAGCGGAAAAGGAAAGAACATTCCCAAGTTATATTTTTGAGACCAGCACTACTCAAATTCCAAACCAGAAAGACATTAAAAAATAAATTAAATAAACTTAGCAAACTAATATCCCCACGAACACAGAAGCGATAATCTACTGCCTACCTGATACACAGTTATCTGCACAAAGGCCTAATGAGGTTCTTCCCGCCTTGCTTGAGAAATCAAGCACAACCCTGGGTTGCTTACTGCTCAGAGACCAAATTTATAGGCACTTTCTGGATGATTCGGGCAGTGGGGGCACCTACGTCCTAACTCCTAGGATGCTACCCAGTGGGGAAAAAAAAAAAGACACTTTGGAAAGTTCTTAAATTTCAACCTAAAAGACTCAACAACCTAACTTTACGTGAAGAAAGCAGATTATAAAACATCTTACTTTCATAGAACATGTCTACAGTAACAGGTACTTTAAGAAAAACGTCTAAAAGAATAGATCATAAAATGTTAATACTACTTATCTCTAGGTGGTGTACTCATTTTATTTTCTATTGTTTGCTCATTCTTAGTTTCTAAAGTCTTTCCTGAGAATGTGTATTATTTTTCAACAGGAACAATTTTTCTCCAAAAAATACAAAAAGTGAGAAACAGTTCTCAATCATATAGCCTGAGGCTCCGTAATCACAGTTCTGTAATAAAATGTTGCATTTCAAAATCTGGGTGTTTCGACTAGCCCGTGCTTTGCAGCCTTTTTCACGTCAAGACACACACAGAAAATGATGTTTGCGTGGCCGCTGGAAACTGGCAGGAGCCAGTCTGACTCAGCTGCCGAGGGCCCCCCGAGGCAGCGGGGAGAGCGGATGGGACCTCGGCCACCTACAGTAAGCGAGCTGTGGCCCAGCACTGGGTCCACGGTATCTCAGAATCAGAAAGTTGAGGACAGTGTCTTGATTAACATAGGACAGCTTTTTTAAAAAGTATAATTCCATCTTCTGGTTTTAGCTCACCCTTCAGGATAGAGAGAGAAGCCTGAATTATTCTTGATGGCCTGGCAAACGGAACCAAAACAAGCTGCAACCCACGCTGAAAACAGTCTCAAATGGCCCACATTTCATAAAACAATAACTGAAAGATATCAAAGTGGAACCAAACGGCTCCTACTTGGGGCTGCAGACTCGGCAAAGTGTCATGTCACAGACGCACCGACAACAGTTCGCCCCGTTCTCCGGGCCTCCCCGTGCAACCTCGTTTGGCATATGAGAGTCGTTCCCATCAAGACGCGTCAGATAATAAGCCCATGATCATTACCTCCCATTATGTGACATGGAAAGAAGCCATTAATGCAGCATTAGGGTCATAAATTCATATACTCAGAAGCCAACGAAATCAAACATCAGCTCTCACAGCACTGTTACCTCATCCATGCTGCCGCAGTAACTGCACACACTAAAACTCTAACAAATAATATAATCTACGAGAAACGCAGAAGGATTAAGCCTCCCATTTTCATATTAACTTGCGTATTCATCAGCGTGCTTACTGGCTAAGGGCAGGGCTCTAAGGCCAAAGCTCAAACGGGCTCCGTCGGCCTGAATCGGGGCGCATCTCAGAAGCCCGCAGGAGGCTCCCCGAGCCCGCACCCCGCAGAAGGGCAGCACCAGGGAAAAGGCAACCGAATATTCCCCTCACGTTATTCTTCTGGGAACTGTGGATCACGGAGCGTTATTTAAGCAAGGTCTGGTCTACTTTAACGAGCACTGTAAAGAAACCATAGAAACTAAATTCAGAAAACGCTATAGCCCCACGCTTAAAAATTCGCTATTCCCCCTCTATTATTCTCAAAACGATAACAAGCAAAAAGGATTTAGCTGCTCTATTGTTCCATTCACAGGATGTACAAACAACTGTGTTCACTAGGAATAGAAACTATAAATACGTGACAATTATCCATAAGTTTATAGGTGTATAATATAAATATATTATATATAATAAGTGTATACCTTATTCATACATTTGCTCATAAAAATCATGTTAACAGTTCTCAAGGGCGAATACCCACGTGATAGGGCCAAAACCTGTATGCCAAGAGTATGAGTCAGACACCATGCTCGGCACTAAGAATAAAATTTAAAAAATTAAAAAACGCTCAATAAGACAGGAGCCCCACCTTCAAAGGGTTTATAACTGAACTGTGAATCAGACAAGCGAGTCAGCAAGGAGAAGAGGGAAGCAGACCAGGATGCACAGATGCAGGCACCAACAAGTCCTCAGGAAGCACTAAGGAAGACGTGGGACCAGGGCAGGGAGAAAAGGCTACCGAAGAGCTGGCGGTGGCACTAAGTGACGCACAGCTCATTCAGCACAAAGGTGGGGCTTCTGGGTGGAGGAACGCTCTGCAGGGAGGCATGAGGAGCCCATGGGGTTGGGAGACTGCAGGCTGCTGTGCACTAGAACCCAGGACCTGTGGCAGGGGGTCTCACTGGGCGGAGAGACAGTGACCTGCCTCGTGTCCTGAATCAGAAAATCACACCTGCGCTCTACACTCAGTGGCAAAAGATCGACAGGGTTTAGGCAGAACAACAACAGTAGTAAGTGCTAGTAGGAATAGCTAGTGTTCCCTAAGTACTTAGAAAGTGTCAGACGCTATGCTAAGAGCTTTAGAGAGATGTAGAGATAGATGGAGATATTCTATAAAATTATACCCACATTACAGAGAACTGAGACGCAGAGGCAACGTTACTCGTCCAAGGTTACATATCCAGATGACCGGAGAGCCAGATGTGAAGGGTCACCTGGCAGGATTTTCTCTTAAGAACGATCAATTTGACAAGCAGTGTACAAAGTATGGATTAGTGAAAAGCACGTAGCAGAAAACCCTGTCAGGAGACAGTCATCAGAAAGCAAGTAAAAAAGGTTAACAGCCTGAAGGAGGGTCTGAGGACTGAGTGCAGAAGCGGGAAGCAGAAGCCACTGGACCGGGCGGCCAGGACTTGCAGGGGCGGGTGTTGCTTCTCCAAGTCACTCAGCCCGAGGGGCTGCAATCCTTAAATCTAGGGAGCCTCACTGCAGACATGCATAGTGCCTAGGGCAGTGCCTGGCATGTAGTGGAAGAAAGAAAGAGGGGAGGGAGAGAAGGAAAAAGAAGAAAAAAAAGGTCTAGTTCTCCAGCTTGATAGAGGCAAGGGTACCGCTGACCCTCCAGGGAACGGAGCAGAAGGAACAGAGAGTAACATGGGAGATCAGCTTATGTAAATATGTAGGTTTTACATTTGCTTTTAAGTGACAATACAGTTGTTCGGAAGGAAAATAATATACTAATTAATAATACAAGAATAAATTCCGTTTCACGTACTCACAACTGCAGACCTACTTTTGCCCCACTCTGAACAGCTAACTCCGTAGGAGCTCTACTACTTACTCATCCACTAGTACACATGGAATTGTTTAGGAGTATTGATTCAGACTTTAAAAAATCACCTTTCATATGGGAACACAAAACATTTTTAAAACATTTAAGTTTTAATCTTCTCAGTGTATCCGGAAAGCTGACAGTGAAAAGGAAATGGGCCCCTAATGGCGCATTTGACAAGGAACGTGAAGACCAGGTTTCCACGGGGAGCTCAGGAAATCTTCTGCACGTCACCATTTTGTAGATTTCAAACGATCGACGCCTCCCTTTTCCAGGCTTGCTTTCACTGTCAAACATTTATTTTATCCTAATGCTGCTTTAAAAATCTGTATACCATGTTCTTCCAACTAAACAAGAAAACACAGGCCTGGCACCGGGTCACGACGACGGGGATTATCGTCATTACGGTTCCTACAACTACGGCCCTGTTCAGCCAGCCCAAGGTCAGGCAGATGGAGCTGCAGGTTCTGTAAGTAAAGCCCAGCCCCGTCCGTCCTCTTACCGCGTCCCCTTCGTGACCGTCCTTCCCGTGAGCTTACACAGCTCCTGCGGGTCCTGGCACTCCCTCAGCCGCTCTACCTTCTCCTCACTCCTAAGGTTGCTTTCCAAAATTACCTCTTCTCACCATCTCAACTCACACTCCTGGTCAGAGGCTAACACCCGACTCCGTCCTTTTTCCTTCTTTAGATTTGCCAGAGTTCATGGTCACGTACTTGAGCGTCTGCATGAGGGAAGGGACTAGGCCTTTCCGCTCACAATTATACCCCGAGTACCCAGGACGATTCATATACATAAAAGACATGCAGTAAATTCTTGCTGGCAATATCAGAGAATGATCAAATCCCAGACATTTTTTTACTAGTCTGTGTCTGACCAACTCTTGACTTATACCAAAATATTTACTTCTTCATCAAATTCAAGATAAGACCACAGACACTTGCAAATACTTTGTCACAAATGTGACTTAGACTTTTTAAAAAGCTTCAATTTCAAATTTCTCCAAAACGCACATCCTAAAGCAAAATTAAGGCAGTAAGAGAAATCAGTTAAGATTTTTGAAAATTATTGTAATAAACAGTTTTAATAACACTTGTTAAAATTATTGAACATCTATTCTGACTTTCGAGAGATCCTATTAACTATTACAGATTTGAAATTTTCATTTTATTAGATATTTTGGAAACTCTTACCTTGACATTTCCCAATAATAGATGTAAAATCATCTTTTGCAGACCTGCAACATACGTACAAAATTAAGATAATAGTTTTACCATAACAACACTACTGCGTACAGATACTATAGACTGGACACCTTCTCTACCCAACACTAAATCATTCCTCCTCTTATAGAGATGGTTCTATGCCTCAAATAAGACCCTTTCATTGGTGACAATATTTTCTTCCAACATTTCTATTTCATCACAGATGGAGCTACACCAAGAATTAAGTGATGCAAGAACCAGTGAGTGGAAACGTGGAAACAACCAAAGTGACCTTCAACAGAGGAGTGGATAGAGAGATATGGTACATACATGCAATAGAATACTGCTCGGCCATAATAGAAGATGACATAATGCCATTTGCAACAATATATGGATGGACCTTGAGGCTACCATGCTAAGCAAAGTAAGTCAGACAGAAAAAGCCAAGAACTGTATGATTGCACTCATTTGCGGGATATAAAAGTTGAAGTAACAAATGAACAGACACGACAAGCAAAAACTCGTAGGCACAGACCACAGTGTGGGTCACCAGAGGAAATGGGGGTCGGGGGGAATTAAGTCGGGGTCAAATACATGGTGACGGAAAGAAATTCGGCCTCAGGTGGTGGGCACACAATGCAGTATACAGATGAGGTAGCACAGCAGTGCACACTTGAAACCTCTGTAATTTTACTAACCAGTCACCCCGATAAATTTAATTGGGAAAGTAGTCACACCATCAGCACAACTCTCAAAAAGATGCATTTCACATGACTGCCACAAACGGAAGAGGAAATGCCAGCCATTCCGATGAATAATGGAAGTTCACCTACTCTGGCAACGGGATGCTGAATGACGCTGTTAGAGAAGAGAAGCCTGCCTACTGAAGCCAAGCCAAATCAAGTAATGCAGTGCTGAAAGGCTTTCATCATCGCCAGTCATTTTTATCCCGATGGCTTTAAGAGGGGCCATGCCCCACCCCCAACCGACCACCCCCCGTCAGACGTCTACACCACTACGGGGGCAAACCCTTGGACTCCTCCCCAACAAGCTGAGGGGTCCAGTTATGTTGGGATAAATGGGAAGAAGAAGAAATTTCACAACAGAAAGCTAAAACCAGTGTGGTCCCAACTGAATTTTCATGAATACCATTGTTAGTCAAGAATAATGAAGCAGCGGAAAAACCTTTGACTGGCATCTGCCCGGGCCTCCTGAAACTTCTGCCTCGTTGCTTATGTGTTGAGAACGAGGAGTTAGGCCCTGCCTGGAGAAAGGGGTCACCCCCAGTTTTAGAGGGGCCACACACTCTGTCTGCTGTCCTTAATTTCCCAAAGAATGAACCCGTTTATTATGAGTTAGTTGCTATTGTTTTATCTTTCATAAGTGATGCATTAAATAAAAATAAAGTACATGGAAAGCCCAGCTTAGGGAAGTCTTCTAGATGTGCATGTAATGCCACTGAATGTCTCAAAGGGACAGAGAATGTCACTGGTCTCAAGTAACGTGTGACCTCGGTCTCATGCAGCCCCACAGGCCGTCTGCGCAATAGGCCGATAGAGCAAAGCGGCCCCTCCTGTCTTATACCTTCCTGAGCCTCTGCTTAGCTGACTTCACAGCACACAGTGAAACAAGAGCGACTTCCACGCTTCTGGCAAATATGCACCACCTACTGAGAAAGTGAAACTCTTCAAGAGACAGCAGAACGATCTGAGGAAGTGGAGAGATGGACGTTCTCCTCTAAGAAAGCACCCTTCCCCTTTTAATTGGCAAAACTGATGCTTGACGCCTCATCAAACTGTGAATTAACAGTAAAATTCCTTGAACACTCTTAGTTTCCATAAATCAAGCAAAATGCTTCTCAAAGTAAAATTTTAATACAAATATTAACAATTACCTGATCTCCACACACTGATCTTGAACAGCAGCCAAAAGTTTTCCGTTGCTTCCATAGTGGAGAAAGAAGAAAAAAAAGGCGTATGAATTTTTGCGGCCGTCTTCTACACAGTCGAAATGACGTTAAGAAAGTAAAATCATTCCCAAATTTTTTCACATGCTTTAATTACCCATCTTTTGACCTTACAATTAGATGCGCATTTTGTACAAAAGCATATGGAATGATTGAATTATCACGTTTAAACGATACTCACCAGATGTGTCAACGGGAATTTATAGACAATAAATATCAAGATTGTAAGCCAAAGCACCCCAAACTCAATGCCATAATGAAATATAAGTGCTAATCCAGTTAGAGAAACATTACATGAATTTTATAGATCCTTACCTTGCAAGGACCAGATGCCAGTTTATCTGTTTGTTAACCAAGCGAACCAGTCCATCAGGGAGCAAAAACGGCGCAGGGCTGAAACCACAACATAGGAGCTAACTTGAAATCTAATCGTGAAAACCACACACACACACACACACACACACACACGCACACACGCACGCACGCACACATCCCCCACACCACACAGAGTAAAAGCAGGAAACACTGGAGCTAGTCCAAAAGAGCCAAAGGTCTCTTTTATAGAACTATATTATCTCTGGAGCTTTTGAGATTAGACATCCTCAAGGAAAAACCAATCTATGCTAAGTAATTCCATAGAGCAACTCCTACACACATATCTAAAAATTCAAATATAGCCTTTGTCAGAATTACCAGTTTTTTGCTCCTTTTAGGGCTCAAAATTATCACTGTGCCTGAAAACATGCCTAATACTGAAAAGAATTCAAAAGTACCCTGGAACTGAAACCTAGAGAACCTTTTCCGATGCACAGCCACTGAACGTGGACTAGAGAGTCATGACAGCAAAACAAAAGTTTCTTAAAAGCTGTGCAGGCTACAGATCCATCACGTGGACATTCAAGATAAGGCTGAGGATGCTCATCAGCGAGAGCGCAGCTGTCCTGAAGTATTCTCAGCAATGCCTAAGGGAACAAAAACTACCCAAGGCTACTAAGATATCCTGACGGGGTCTGCCCAATGTCTGAAACATCTATTTTATAAACCGGGCTCACCTGAATGTCAGCGTCTGTACCACAATTCATTCTGAAAACTTAAATCATAAAAGGGACAATACTGTTTGTATCTGATGTTCCTACTGTTTCTCTGTGTAATTGGCAACTCACCTGTACCAGATGTATTGGCGTAAAAATAACAAGCGATCTGTAATAAAAAGAATAGCAAAGCCAAATATGAATCAGCTGTTCTTTAGGAATCATTTTCAAATTAATTTCTTGATGGTAAAAATCTGAAATACACTGTAGACTCAGTCATTACAAAACAAAATATGGAGAATGCAACTCAAAGTACGTAAAAGAATAAAAATCTGACATACACTATAACTTTTATAAGATCATATATTTGTTGATATTAACTTCCAAGCTGGTCTACTCAAAACTCTGAAGTATTTCCAAATACAAAAAGTCAACGTAATTTGAGATACTAAATTTTGCTGAAAAGGCTTTAACAAAACACAGGAGTAAAAATCATAGTAATCACCCTTTAAAACCAAAGTATTTTTATAAAAATATTAAGATAATATTGTATAGTTTATAGCAAAGCTTTAAATAATAATAATATATAAAAATAGGGAAGTCCACGAAAAACATAATCTCCAACACACTCGACAAATAATGTTTTATATGATCTCATTTAAAATATATGTGTGTGTGAACATGTGTACATAGTTAAGTGTGTATCACTGGAAAAAAGTGTGAAGGATAACAGATTACCTCTACATGGCAAAATGAGGAATAATTCACTTACTCCAATGTTTGGTTATCAGTATTCTCTAAATCTTCTACAATAAATTTTATTACCTGGATATATTTTATAAATTTTCAAAATTTCAAAGCATTTGTGATAACAAAAATTGAATATTCGAGCACTTCCTGTTAGCAGAAGAGGAAATTATTTTATCTTTACCAGATGATAAAATTACAATTGATTTCAAGTACTCAGCTCCTGCGAAACTGAATCTTCTCTTCAGAAGTAACATTCACCAGTATAACAAGGCCAGGCTTTAGAACCAGAAAGGCACGCAGTCAGAGTCCCGGTGAATGACTGGACCGGTTTCCTGGCCTAAACACATAAACTCCTAACAGCACCTACCTTGCTGGCCTGGAAAAGGTTTATAACAATGAACACCAGGAAAGCCCTCCTAGCACAAGCTCAGTGCGGCCACCGCCTGATACTCCCTCAGATCTGTGAGCTCAACAGTAAAGTCTGCCAGGAGTTCAACGAATGCCCCGGTTAATCAATCTGTAATTTGAGTTACTGAGCCGATGTGCCTGAAACATCATGTTAACCACTCAAAACAACCTGTCACTGTCTTTTTACTGTCACTGCTTTTAGAGAGAGAGGGAGGAAGAGAGAAAGCATCAACGGTAGAGAGAAGCATGGATAGACTGCCTCCTCCCACATCCAGACCAAGGATCAAACCTGCAACCTAGGTAGGTGTCCTGACCTGGAATCGAACCCGCAACCTTTTGATTACGGGACAATGCTCCAACCAACTGAGCCACACTGGCCAGGGCTGTCTTTTCACCCTCAATGTCCATACTCTCTGACACTCATACTGGATTTGATGTTCTTCATTTCTTTTGAACACATTCATAATGGTTAACTCAGGCCACACATTAGCTCTGCACTGCAATAAAAGTGTGTGTCCATACACAAACACAAATACATATATGTATATATATCCATATATCATGAAAATATATACATATATAAAGTTTAACTCAGGTAACATGTATGCTCTTCATTTTCATCAGGTGCTACAATAGAAGTCTAAGAAACACATTTTGAAATTTCTAAACTTTCTGAAACAGCACGGTTATGAATGAAATGGGGGGATATTTTCTGCTAACTATACACTTATACGTAGAAAAATGAAAAAGCTATACTTACCTCTAATTGCTTTTGTGATGATAAAGGATGCACCATGATTTCTGTTGCCTCTAGGCTGCAAATAAAAAAAAAAGAAAGAAACTTACATTTAAGAATTTTCATACAATATGTAAAGTTCTATCTCTTTCGTGAATGGTCAGAGCACTGGGTACAAATTACAAGTATTTAAAAACTACTTATAGACAGAAACAAGTAGAAGCAGACCTGGGAATGGCGAGAGTACAAGTGAGCACGTGAGGATGAATTTTGCAGAGGACAGGAAGGATTCAGGCTGGAAACTACTTCAAATCAAAACATCAGTCCAAAGACAAGAGAAGTTAAGGGCAAAGACCACCCTGGTCCCCAGTTCAGTTCAGTTGGGGGATACAGAGGCCTAAAACTAGTTTTGCTTGCAGGAAAGGGGGTCATATAGATCAATGAACTCATGTCTGGAGGAAAATTTGTTGAATGTTGTATATCCACAGAGAAAGTGCTACTAAGGCACACACTGATATATAATTGCTACATTAAATAGTTAAGCATAGCCCTGGCTGGTGTGGCTCTGTGGATTGAGCGCTGGCCTGCGAACCAAAGGGTTGCCGGTTCGATTCCCAGTCAGGGCACATGCCTGGGTTTCAGGCCAGGACCCAGCTGGGGGCGCGCGAGAAGCAACCACACAGTGATGTTTCCCTCTCTTTCTGCCTCCCTTCCCCTCGCTCTAAAAATAAGTAAATAAAATCTTTAAATAGGTAGACTAAACGCTGTGTGGGCTAAACAATTCTAGGCACTACAAATACTAAGATGTACTAATGTGCTGTTAAAAAAAAAAAAAAAAAAAAAAAAAAAAAGGGAGCCCTGGCGGCTGTGGCTCAGTGGATTGAGCGTCAGCCTGCGAGCCAAGTGTCGCTGGTTCGATTCCCAGTCAGGGCACATGACTAGGTTGCACGTCAGGTCCCCAGTTGGGGGCGCGAGTGAGAGGCAACCACACAGTGATGTTTCTCTCCCTCTCTTTCTCCTTTCCCTCTCTCTAAAAATAAAACTAAACAAATAAATAAATTATTAAAAGAAAAAACACTGCATCTTCTAGTGCAAAAATAAAATATCTTTGTTAAAAAAAGGAACAATGAACATATACAGTAAAGGCAGACAAATATGGCTGAAAAGCACAAAATAGTTATTTCACTCAACAAACATGAACTGATCACCCACTTCATGTAAGGTACAATTTGGTCCTGGTGAGGGATATAAAGATGAACCTGACATAAACAAACAAATAAAGCAAGCAGGTGAGGCTGCCCTCCAAGAGCCTGTTGTTAGATAGTTGAAATCAACAGAACAACAACAACAAAGGGGCCATGAGGTTTCCATGTAGGTTGATGGCGGTGCTTTTCTTTTTAATCAGTTTATAGCATTAAGCATTCTGAAACATTATGGTAATTAATCAGTAAGTGCTAAGGAGTGGAAACTTATCCTTATCCAATCAATAGCAGCAGCTGCTTCCTGTGCCTAACCCACAAAATATGCACACTGTTAAAAGACAAACAGGAACTAAATAAATCCCTGAAAAACAATTAATATATACAGCTCTCCGCCAGCCTACAAAATACGTTACTGAAGACCAGCAGGAACGGCAATGGGAAGGAAGTTAAAGAAAAACGACGAACTTCACTGGAGAATGAGCAGGAGAATGAATAGTTTCTCCGGTACAGAAAACATTTTTAAAAAGATGTTGTAAAAGAGAAATTATATGGGCTGGACTCCGTGACCTTTCATAAAAGTCGTTCTCCATCTTGCGGCCCCATCTGAGCCTGAAGCAGCGGCTGGCACGCGTGACGCACCCAGGAAGCATCTGCTGGATCAGTGGGGACTGCTACTCTTCACCCTGCGCCTGGCAGGTCCTCTCTAGGGAACAACTCATCACCCCAAGGTCCAGGGCAGGCTACCCAGCCCGAGAAGCCGTTCTTCCGCAGAGAACCCAGCCCCGGTCGGCAGCGCCTTCCTCTCTCTCCCTAAGGCGCTGCGCTCACACCGCCCCGACAGCGCGTGTTCCTCCGAGGGACGAGAAATGTTCCCGGGATCGCCTCCGCGCTGGATGGCAAGCACCCCCGAAGTTATTCGCCTCTGTGTGCCCAGCGCCTGGCACAGCATCTGGGACACGGACGGACACCCGTGCACACTTATGAAAGGCTCATTTGTTGCAACACACCAGAACCGGCACGGGTCAGCTCCAAGTCAGAGTAAAACGCTCGATGCCACGCTCCGCGGCTGCCCGCCAGAAGCTGTTACGACTCTGGGTCCAGGAAAACGCTCCCACCACGGCTGAGACTCAGACCTGGCCAGCCCGCGGGGCCGGGCCCCCGAGAGCCCGTTACGACAAGGACCCCGGACTGGACCCCGTCGCTGCAGCTCCCCTCCAAGCACCACCGGAGAGACAGAACCAGACGGTCCGCCCGGCGACAACCGCATTCGGAGCCCGGGAGGACTCTCGGGAGCCGGGCTTAGGGGAGCCAGACCCTCGCCAGCTCTCGCGCCGTTGCTAGGGCAACGGGCCACGCCGCTGAGCCCCGCTCCCCCGCCCAGCCGGCACCGCTCCCCTACGTGGCTCTTCCGACGTGGCTCTCCCCGGACAGCCTGCGCCGCGCTGGCCGCAGCTCTCAGGAGGCCTGATTCACCTGCACTTCTGTCTCCGGGGGCCACTCGGTGTTAACCAACAAGTCGTAGAGAATCGTCTCCTCCTCGCCCTCCGCGGCGCCCGGCACCACCGCCGGCGCGGACTCGGGGGCCGCCATGCTCGCCCGGGACCCGAGCGGCGGAGCGAGTGGCGCTACGGCGGCCCGCGGCGGACAAGCTTCCCCGGCCGCGGCCGCCTCCGGGTCACGAGGGAGGGGCGGAGCTAACTGCAGAGGAAAGGAAATGCTGGGTTAACCTTGTCGCGAGTGGGACGGACGGTGAGTCCTGCTTGTCGGGGTGCGATTACGTCTCACTGCGCTCCTTGCTCATTAATCTGCGCGAAACCAGCCCCGTACGAACCTCTCTTATCCTGTCAGCTTCTGTAAAGTAAAAGTGGCAGAAATGTCTCCCTGAGATGCCAGCGTTCATCTGTGTATTCGTTGCCTAACGCGCAGAAAGAGTGCAGTTTCTAAATAACCCCCAGAGTTCTGCGACGCTGCAGGTGAAGCTGATGAAAGGTTTCAGAGGAACGATGCTACAGGGTCTCAGGGAAGGCAGGGAAAGCAGGGAGGGCCTGGACGGGCTTTCCGCAGCAAGTGCAGCTTGTCCTGGGTCTTTAACCATAGACAGCATTGGAATGAAATGGAGATTTGGGCAGAGCGTCTCAAGAGGCGGGGAATGGGGCGAACAAAGACGAAGGCCGACATCTGCAGTTGAAAGAGCAGGAATCCAAGCCGAGAACCGGTGAGGAGACAGTCAGGTTGCGATGCTCCGTGGAGGCTGTACCGGGAGGGGCTGAAATACCAGCCTCCGGTGTTCCTTTGTTCACACCTCCATGCCACAAGTGCCTCTGGATGGGAAGCCTCGCACTGTAACCGCTTATTGAAATCCGAACAAATACACAGGACAGCGGACAAAGAATTAGCACCGCCTCGCCCTCAAAACAAGTACTGAAGATTTCTTGCAGGGACTATATGGCATAATGTGCATCAGTGCAGCAGGCAGTGAATGATACACTGAAAAGCCTCCGCTGGGGGCCCAGAGCTTTTTCTTTCTCTCCAAGTTAAGGGACCTCTAAGCAGGCCCTAGTCACCTGCTCCCCACCTCCCCCCGCTACCTGCAGCCACACTGGCCTTGCTGATCCCGAACACACCAGACACACATCTGCTTCAGGGACCTTGGGTGGGTTGTTCCCCCTGCTTGGAAGGCTTTCTACCAGTTGTCTGTCTGATTCGTTTCCTCATCTCCAAGTTTTTGCTCAAATGTCACCTCCTCGCTGAAGTCTTCCCTGATTGCTTTTTAAATTTGCAGCCGCCCTCCCTGAACTCCAGCGCTCCAGCTCCCCCTTAACTTCTGTTTTTTTCCCCTAACACTTGTCATCACCCAAAACGCTCTTTAATTTGTTCATTATATTTGTTTCCCATCTATCCCCATTCATTAAAATGTACGCTCTGCCGGAACACAGTGCTCTAGCTACTACTGTACATTTAGATGATACAATGGAAAAAATTCAGCTTTCAGCCTGTGTAAGGAAAAAACCCGTTCTCCCCTACTGCGTGGTTCTTCCCTGTGAGTCTTCTTTGCTTCTCACACAAAACACTTTACTCTGACACTTCTGGGCACCAATTATTTCCCCCAGACCAACAAGCGGTTCTCAGACAACAGAAAGGTGCCTGAGAATTCAACTCAATTCTTTTCTTTTCTAAATTTATTTTTCAACTCAATTCTGACACTATCTATCCTGAGACAGACCCCATAGGTTAAGGCCTCAGTCCCACAACACTGCGCACCCCCTACCCCCTCCACCCCCACCCCAGACACACTTCAGATGCCAGGCGCAAGCCCAGGGTATCACCTGTGCTTCTGAACAACCCGTACAAATAGAGATTTCAAAGGCCTCCTCCCCGGGTTTGATTAATCGGCTAGAGCAGCTCACAGAACTCAGGGAAGCCTTTACCAGTTTGTTAAAGAATATGATGAACAGCTAGATGAAGAGATATCTAGGGCCCCGTGACAATATCCCCCGAGTTTATAACAGCGCCTTGAACAGAGCACGGGACAAAATATATATCTTATTTGTGGAATAAATGAAAAACTGCCCCCCAAACCCTTTTCGACACATTGTTTCTGGGAAGTCCTTCTCCCAGCAGCGTTTCATCAAATCCTCAGTTGTAAACAGCAGACATTTTCCCCCAGGCCACCAGGACTGTCACGGGGCCCAGCTGCTGGGAGCGCTCTCACAAGGCCTGCTGTAGAAGGTGACCAGGTGGGAACGCCAGGTGGGAGGCAGGAGGGGTCACCCCTGGAAGGACCAGGGCCTCCGCACTGTCCCTGCCCATTTCTGCACAGCAAGTCCCCCGAGCTCTTTCCTCCCCTTCCCTGGCCCATCCTTTCTCAGGTAGAAATCAGTCTGCCTTCTGCTTCATCCTCTGTCTTCGCCTCCGATCAGCGCAAGCACGGCCAGGAGGCCACTGGCCAACCCACAAGGGACGATGCGTCCTCCTTAGCTGCGAAGGAAGCGATAGCGAATACGTCGCCAAGAATGGTCTTTTTCTCCGCCATTATCCCAGGGCGTTAGTTGCTTTATCCGTCCTCACCCTTAGCCCAGTTACCCTAGTTAGGACAAGGGAACAGGGAACCTAAGGCCATGCCTGGCTGAGTCCTGGGAGCTCATCTGCGGAAACAAAAAGCGCAGCGGAATCAGCACCATGGGGAAAGTGTGCATTCAATGGGGTGCAATTCCCGGAAGGGAAAGTCTACTCCCAGAGGTGCTCTGGGCAGACGGGCGGGTTATGAAGGCTTCCTCACCCCTATTTAAAATCCTGAGGAGTCCTGGGCGGGGAAGAGAGTGAGGTGACGGGTAGGAGGGAAGAAGGGGGTGAGAATACCTTTGCCATGAGAAGCACCGCATGTGCAGACAACCAGATACTGGGGCTGGAAAAGGAAAGGCGGAGACGTGATCGAAGTTCCAATCAAAGTTCAGCTGAGTCAAAGGAACGGGGAGAATTAAGACAGGCAGGGTGGCTGAAGTCCAATGGCTAGCTGGTCTTGTGGACACTGACTATACAGTGAATTGTCCAAAGTGATGATTTGAATAATTATGATAGGAAAACAGGAATGAAACAGGACTGTCCCAGGCAAACTGAGAAGATGGTCACACTAATCGTTTTTTTAATATATATTTTATTTCATTGTAGTGGGGCTGCCAATCCCCCAACTCAGCCCCCTTGATCCAGGTCTGTCCAGTCAGAGAGCCCCATTCACCTGACTTCAAGCTCTGGGGTGAGAATGCTTCCCTAGGGTTTAGGGGGAAGGGGGGGGTCCTAGAAGTAGAGGGACAAGCACCTTTCCTTGGGAGATCACACAGTTTGAAAAAAACAGATTTGGGATTGTCAATAGCCCTCTGACCCACGGTACAGGGAATGCCTGTCTGCATGGTAAGAAAATGAACCCCACACAGTGAGAAAGCCGCAGGGGAGATAGACATCGCCTGACACCAGCGTGCCTGGCACAAGTGGCATCCGTGGGTCCCGGGTAGGTGAGCTAGCGCATTGCCCATAAGCTAACTGGAGTGGTGTTTCCGTGCATTGGAGCTACTGCTCCCGTGGCGTTCCTATCTTCTGCAGGCCTCCCCAACGGAGGATCTGTAGTGTGTGCGTCTCTGCCATGCTGCCTCTGAGCTTAGTTGTTAGTTAATAGCACATCGATAGTGTTATTACATTAACACAGTGATAGAACTCATGGCTGACAGAGCTCTTTCACCCCCACAGCTACTGCTGAGGCGAACAGATGGAAACTTGGGAGATTCCCATCTCAGTTCCCAGGTGAGGAAAACTGAGGTTCAGAGAAACCCGAGATCCCAACAGGGCCAGAATTCAAACACAGTTCTTTGGGTCCCGGGCCCGTGTACCTTTGCCCACACACAGCACGCCACAGGGAAGACAGAGGAGCACTTGGATGGGGGAAAGTGGAAATTAACTGTTCGGATGACCGGAAGTCCCAACCGGTGGGATGGCAGTTATCAACCTCTTATATTCAGGGGAAGTTAAGTCTATATAAGAGTTTGGTTGCCAGATACTATCACGGCCATCTAATCCAACTTCTTAACATAGCTTAAGGTCCAGGTCTGGTGTAAAGAGATTTTAAGTCATGACTGAGTCATTTTAAAAGGAAAATTATGCTTTCCAAATAACCAACACAAGTGGTAGCTCTGTGCACTGCTTAAGGAAATAAGACTAAAAACATGGAGAATTCCAGAATAGGCATAATAACAGCAGTAATAATGACAGCTACGTTTTGTGTATGTACTGCAGGCACCGTACCAGGCACTGTTATACCTCATCCCTGCACCTCTCTAGAGTGCTGCAAGCAGAGGGTTAATATCCCTATACAGCAGGAAACAGAGCCTCTAATTCAGTGTTACACCCCCGTAGTGGTGAAGCCAGAATTGGAGCAATTTTTGTCTCATGTTGAAATGATCAACAGAGAAGATCCTGTGACCTGGCCATTTTAATGAAGTAATCTGATGTTTTTATCAGTCTTTGATGAGGGGAAGGGAAAAAAAAACAGAAAACTTTTCCCATTTCTTCCAATTCTCACAGCATGCCAAGTATGCCTCAACTGAATGAAAACACAATTTTCATTCCCTCTAGCGATGGCCACGGACATTTCCACCTCTGAATCAGACAAAAACTGTGTAACAACATCTCACATGCAGAGCTATCACTAATGGACATTCACTTTTTTTAGGAGCTCAGCGTTTTTAGCTTCTATCTGCTAAAGAGCCCATTAAGCCAAAAGCCATTAATGATTCAGCATGTAACCCTTTAATGCTTCTGTAGAGACCAAAGATAGTTGATCATTTGAAGTAGCTCTCATCTTAAAGTTGCATAATAAAATTAAAGTTGAGCACTTAAATGCTACCTGGGATTGGTGTCATGCATTTGTACTTGGTTGAATGATAACTTAGTTCTTTATGAAGAGTATAAACTGTAAATGTAATAATAAAATAATACTAAGAGCAATGTAAGAAATTCTATTTCCTCCAGAAAGCCTGGAACATAGTAGTCAATCTTTCCATAAATATTCTAAGACTTCCATGATATCTCTTGGCAGCCAGATAGATACCATGGTGTTCAAACGTGGGATTAGCTGAGACGAAATCTCCAATCTGTTACTTAAAGCCCCTTTACTCAGATTTGCTGCACAATTCACACAGGTCTACCCTGCCCACCCCCATTCTCCTTGCTCACAAATCATGTGGAACAACAAACTGGCCTTACCAGAGGCACCAGGGATGAATGGCCTCACCAAAGGCACCAGGGACAAATGCAAAAATGAGCCACACATGCAAGAGATGAATGAATAAATCAGAAAGGGGGGGGGGACTAGTAAATTAATCAGTTAATGATTTATATGTAAGAATAGCTCTTTTATTTCATTTAAAAACAAATCAGCTTTAATATACTTTGAAGCATCAAAAATAAGATGGATTAATGGATAGATTGCAAATGACTAAATGCAAAGATATGTGACCAAGCAAGTATGGAAAAATACTGATGATACAATCTTCGTGGTGAGTACTTTCCACTTTGCAATATGTGAAAACTTCAATAATAAAAAATAATAATAATTTTAGACCGCACAAAAGATATGGAAGAGAGGAGTCCAATGAATAGTGTGTTAAAGTCCTTTCTGATTTGTGAGCAAGACGGAGATATTAAATCACTTCAGATTTTAATAGAAAAATATGCTGTTAATTATATAAATTTCTTAAAAGGGAAGAAATACAACATGTATCTTCTAAGCCATAGAATGAAATAAGGAAACTATTTCAGGCAGAGAAGGACGGAATAAATAAGTAAATGTAAACCAGGATAAAGAGAAAATTCTCCCATTGGGGTAAGGTGGTCCAATAATCATTAAGTTAACACGACACACACACACACATGCATCTACACATACAACACACACACACATACACACCAGATTCTCTTCCAGCCTCGCTTTGTCTTACAGAGTCATTTCAGAAGTTGGAAATACAATTTCTTCCCGAGGAAGTTCTCGGTCATTACATCTTCAGATATTGCCTGTATGCCCCGCTCCTCAGACGAATGGTGGCTTTGGTAACCTCCTGACGTCACAACCTCCCTGTGATACTTTGTGTCTTTCGGTGGTTCTATTCTGTAATCACTGTAATTTCTTCAGATCTCTCTTCCAGTTCACTAGTTCACTTTTCAGTTTAGTCTATGTTTAATATTTCCATCGAGTTTTTGATATCAGTTATTATATATTTTATTTCCAAAAGTTCTTTAAAAAAAGAAAATCAAATATGCCAGTCATGTTAGTTACTTCTTACTCATGTTTTACTTTCAGAAACACACCCAGCATAATTTATAGTTTCTACCTGATATTTCTAATACCTGAAATAGTTAAAGACCTTTGTTTCTTTTTCCTCCCGACTCTCGCTCATGGTGGCTTGTTTCTTTATGTGGTGCATGTGTTAGAGAGAGAGAGAGGGAGAGAGAGAATGTTTGTGGGTCTGGTTTGCTCATATGCTTTGGAACCCAGTCTGTGAGCATTTTTTGAGCCCAGGAGTACAGGGTACGTTCCCCCAGGGAAGATCTGCCTTCAATTTTGCAAGGTACTGGTGAGACTTGGGTCTACTTTAAACTGAGATTCTAAAGTATTTCAGGTGTTACAAATAATGTAACCTCGGGCCGAAACTGGCAAAAGGATTCCAGGCTGAGCAGACAAGTCTGGCTGCTGACTGATGCTGTTTTGAGAGTTGTTTACCTTGTGTAGGTCTTCTTGGGTCCTCCCTCTTAGTAGGGTGATCAGTGATCTGACTCCCTTCCCTTCACAGGCCCTTGGCTTTGACCCCAGCCCCCTCCCCCATCCCACCCCACCTCTACAGTCAGCCCTGAAGTCAAAGCTCCCTAAAGCCGCCCATGACTTCTCTGCTTGCTCGTCCACGGATCCTGCGCCTCCTTCCAGGATTCAGGGTTTCCTTCCCTTCCTGACAAACTCCCCCATTCCTTCTTAAAGTTGTGGTTTTGTTTTTACGTTTTAGCAGGTATGCTTGGTATCTGCGCGAGTCTTTAGGATGTCTCGTCTGACTCATTGCCTGAAATGAAACACTCTGACCCCCAGAGGGAAGCACAAAGAGGAACGGATTCTCGGAGGTTTGCCACGAACAGCGGCGCTCACAGGTGCACAGACCGTGGACAGCACCCAGAAGGAGCGCACGTGTTTGCCGACGTGTGTAAGGCGCCTCTGGGCCGCCCCAGAAATGTTTGGCTGAGTCTCGTGTCACCAACTGGGAGCCAGACCAGTGATATTACAATGTTTCATGTTACCCTGATCACTACCATTCATGTCCACAGTCTGGGGGACGCCTGGGGAGTTTCAAACAACACCAATAATTCAAAAATTCAAAAGGCAACTGCAAAACCAAAATACTGTAATTCTTTGTGGACAGGGACAATGGCTTTTTAATCTCTCTGCACCCAGCTTGAAGGTGGGCCCTGAGTACTATGATTTTATTGACTGCATGAATTATTCATGGTTATGTGGATGCTGTTACAGATACTGTAAACTCTTTTGGCTTTTAAAAAAGAGAGATCACAACTTTTAAAAATCATTTCTTTTCACCAGCAAAATAATATAGGCTCGAGGAAGTTTTCTCTCCATAAGCAGACCATTTATGAGCTCTGATTCTTTTTTTCCTACTGTCGTAATGAAATTATAGCCGAGTCCTTCATTTTATCCTTGAGTTTCTGCTAATAAAAAATGGCAGTGGGAACATTAACCAGCAGAACAAGGACTCAGTGAAGCTGATGAGGAATTAATAATGTGTTTTGATCGGGCAAAGCACTAACTGAAAATGTAGAAGCTATTAAGACATTAGAAACAGACTCTCTCTAGAAAAGCTAAATTAAACACAAAGGATTAAGAACCTTTTGAGGTGGAATTACTAAATGCCTCTCAATTTTAAAGATTTTATTTACTTATTCTTAGAGAAAGGGGAAATGAGGGAGAGAAACATGATGTGGGAGAGGTTGTTGCCCGTTGCACGCCCCCAACTGGGGACCTGACCCGAAACCCAGGCATGTGCCCTGACCAGGAACCGAACCAACAACCTTTCAGTCTGCAGGCTGGCACCCAATCCACTGAGCCACACCAGCCAGGGCTGTCTCTCAATTTTAATGATGTAAGCTCCTCAGTGGAATTTCATGCAGTAAACTGTTGCCTGATGAAGTCCGTATCATTTTTGGTTTCTTTTTAGAGAAAATAACAATTTAAAGTCTAAATTGTTATTTAAATACAGTTTTAATCTAATACAGACATAAATTAATAATTTAAAAGGAAGCTTGGCAACCGAATTCAGTCCTGAAGAAATTAAAGAAAAATTAAAGGCATTTAGGGGAGACAAAACTCATTACCAAACTTCAGTAACCGAGTAATAAAATAGTATGTTAAAGTCAAATGTACCACTGTGCTAGAAATTGCTCTAGAATTTACACTGAACCTCAGAGATAAAACTCAACAGTGTTGCAATAATTACACATTTATAGAAAGTCATTCCTTCTCCCTGCACTGATCTTGACCTGTACAATTTTCCAGCTCCTTCCTCTGCCTCTGGTATAGACCCTCAGAGAACCATGAACAAAGACCTTGTTTTGGATCATGGTTCTGTTACTGACCTTTCTATTGCCTTGCACCAATTATTTGATCTATCTGTATCTTGCTTTCCTAATCTACATACGGGGTTTGGGGGGGACCTAAAGTAAGGCACAAATGGGACAAAGCTCCTCTCTTTGACTGAACTCTAGCCCAGACTTGCAGAATCAGAATCTACGTTTTAACAGATTTCCGAGCGGATACACAGTAAGGGGTGGGCAGTGGTCCTCCCTCCCAGCTCTTCTCCGCTACACCTTCTGGGTGAGCTCATCTATTTCCAGGCTCACTACCTATTTGCTGGAAATTCTCAAATTTGTATTTCTACCCAAAGGACCTCCTCCAGGCTCCAGACTCACACAGCTAACTTTGAGCTGGTTATTTCCAGCGGAAAGTCCTACATTAACCCTAAATCCAACATGGTCACAAACTGCTGCTCCTTCTTTAATCTTTTTTTCTCAGTTGATCCTAACACCATCCACCCAGCTATCCATTCTAGAAACTTGGGAGCTGCCCCTAACACTGTTCTTCCTCTTTCATTTACTCCACCTCCAGGCTGACCTTCCCCTCCCCCAAATCAAATACAACATGTAATCAAACCTGGCCAGTTTAATGTTATTTCTCTTACCTGTCCTTCCCTGCCTGACGTACTTTCTTGGTCCTGACGGGGGACTCAAATGTTGGAAAAGTTTTAGTTTCAGGTAACAGCTAATACATTTAATAATCAATATATATAAAAGGCTATCGTTTCAGGAACTGAAGGCCTTGGCTCTAGGACACCACAAGCAGTTCCACCTGTGTGCCTCAGGAAGATGGCAAGCGATCAAGATGGTATCTGAGCCACTGTGCTCCAGGGTGAGGTGACCACTGCCCAGGACACAGATAAAGACCACGCCCAGACCACTGCCCAGTACACAGATGAAAGAATATGGAAGCTTTTATCTGATTAACTTTTTCCCCGAATTTCAAACCCCTTACCTACACTTTTCTTCTCTTAAAAAGGGTCAGTTTAAAATGGAGTCCAAGGCAGTCTGTTAGGGTTCAAACCCACTGTCTTCTCAGATCGCGGACCATCTGAATAAAGCGCCGGTAAAGATTCAATCCCTGTCTCTGCTTATGGGTCTGGGAGATGACAGCGAGTAACAATGCCGGCTTTTCCGGTTTCGGTCCTGGTTCAAGGTTCAGTTACATCTTTCGATGGCCTGTTGAAAGTGCCTGCATCGAGTCTGTTCTTGACAAAACCACCAGAAGGAGTGACATAGAATGAAAAGCTGGTCGCATCGCTGTCTTACTTAAATACTGCTTCACCCACAACAGTGGTTCTCAAACTGCAGTCCCCAGACCAGCAGCGTCTGCACAGCCGAGGCACTTGTGAGAAATGCAGACTACAGGCCCGACCCCGCATCTCCCTGCCACACCAGAAACTCTGTTTCAGCAAGCCCTCCACGTGATTCTGCTGCCCAGCGAAGGGCAAGAACCACTGACCAGCCAGATTAAATCGGGATTATTAATCTGACACCCATAGGCCTTCCTGATCTAGTCCAGGTCCAAACCCTTATCTTTATTTCTGTACATTCAACAGTTTGAACTTGACACCCGAGAAATACAGGAATATTTGTTACTTTTTTGCATAAGTAGCACATCCGCAAGTGGCCCTCCAGTGATCCCGGCCTCCTCGTGTTCCTGCCCTTGTGTAGTTTCCTTGACGTGGGACAGGGCTGATCTGTATAAGTAGCAGGATGTTGTAGGAATGACAGCCCAAGGCACAAGCAGGGGCATGTGGAATGGACGGTGGAGGCAAGTAGTCGTAAATTCCAGCTATGACCAGGGGACGACGTAAGATGGATTCGTTTTATGTCATCGTATTTAAATATTGTTTTACCTTTAGATCGTTGTATCCGAGTTATAAGGGATAAAGGAGAAGAGTAAGCATCATGCAAGAACTTTGTGTCCTTGGCGGAGGCAGGGGGGAGTTTTCAGTTGGGTGGAGGAGAGTGTGTCCGGTGAGTGGGCATGCGGCCTTGTTATTGTGTGTATTTGGAGATTAAGTATGGCTTAAGGAGGTGCTTGGGGGTGTTGAAAGGCGTGGACTTGGGACGGCTAATTTTATGTGCCAACTCGTCAGAGTAAAGTTGGGGCTCCTCCAATCAGGTGATGGAACAAAAGGCTGATCTTCCCCAAGCAAGAGGAAATATTCTGCCAGCAGAGAGCCTATGGATCTGCCTTATTGGCCGTTCCTGGTTCTCCAGACTGACAGCCACCCTACAGATTTTGAACTTGCCAACCTCTATAATTGCATGACCAATTTCTTAAGATAGATCTTTTTCTCTCTCTCTCTCCCTATATATATACATATTATTAGTCCTGTTTGTCTGGAGAACAATGACTAATACATGGCCACACCGACTTATACCCTGTCCCATGTGCTTTTCTTACCATGAAATGTTGACACTTCCCTTCATGTAGTAGGATCTACGATCCCCTTGAACCTGGGAAGACCTCTGTAAATGCCTCAGTTAATTAAATTGGTAGGAAGTGACACTCCTTGACTTCTGAAGCTTGGTCATATAAGACCATATGGCCTTTGGGAGGCTGCCTTTGGAACACAACCGCCATGTTGTGAGGAAGCCCAGGCCACCGGGAGGGACCCAGCAAGGGCCTCAGTTATATAAGCATCAACCATTATGTGAGAGAAGAAACCATCAAATGATTCCGGCCCCTAGCCTTTGAGTCTTTCAGTAGAGGCACTAGGTATTGGGGAGCAAACATAGGCCATTCATGCTATGCCATGTACAAGCCCCTCCCCCCCCTGAATCCATGAGCGTAATAAATTAATGTTTTATGCCACTACATTTGGGGGTAATTTGTCATGTAGCCATAGTAACCGGAACATCACCCTTCAGAGCTACATCTGAAGCAGCAGCCTTCACAAATTCCCAGTCTTATCGCTGTAACATCATAGGCACCTAAGCCTGGGCAGAATTATTTTCTCCAGATATCTTAAGGAATTATTGACCATTCCTTTTATCCCCTCTCACCTTTTAAAACTATAGCACATTGTCCTGCTTCAGTCTGCTTTAAATAAAAATCACAGGCTTTGTTAAGAAGAAAACCTGTGACCAATTTGAACAGACAGGAAGGGAAGATCAGTGAAGCAAGGTCGCTGGGAGGGAGGCCCAGAAAGCAAGCCTGCACCTGAGTGCTGCTGAAAAATGACTCTCTTCTGCGGGTCAAGGAGCCCGAGGGTCCTGGCAGATTGGGGGCAGCTGGATCCAGAACACTTGTCTGGTGCACAGTGTGTCTTTAAACACCCACAACCTCCAGGCCATGTTCTCCTGCTCAGACTCCAAAGGCGGCACCCGTTCCCCAAGGGCCATCAGCTTCAGTCACAGGGGCTGACGAGCATTCGCGATGGCAAGCGTGGGAGAAGGAGTGACAGTCCTGCCTGCCAGCCGGCCGGCACCCAACCATAAATCAGGTCCCTGCCTGGCTTGCTTATAATGAGGCCGACACGGTTAGTGAGGTGTCTTTTTCTGCTTTACGATCCCTTTGAAACTCATCGCGTTGTCTTTTGTCTCCCTCTCCCCATATATCTGGACTGATGGACTTTATGGCCTCTTCCTCGGGGGACAGAGAATTATACACCTCTGGATTTATGCCCGTGTGCCCCGCCCCCTCCGTGAGGTGAAAGCCAGGGGTGGTGAAAATGATGCCGCATTCTAATAGACCTGGGCCAGCTTCTGACAGCTTATTTGGACAAAAGCATAAAAGCCCAATGATTGTTGCTCAGCTGAGAAGCTGCAGGAAATTCGGGGGGGGGGGGGATGTTTAAATGTGAGCTATCTCCAAACTGCTCCCTGAATCAGGTACGTTGTGAAAACTAGGGTAAGTCAGCCGAGCCAACAAATTCAGTGATGACAGTAGCCGGAGTAGAAGGAACGTGATTTATCGCAGAGGCCGCTGTAAGCAAATACTTTTTCCTGGTATTGAGGGATTATCACCTGCTCCTAGAACAAATGCTGAGTCCATTAGGGGAGAAGCGGTGGTGTGGAAGCCAGCCTTGAGATGGCCTCCAAATGACCCTTGTCTGTTTGTACTCAGATATTTGTGGACGTCCACCCTGACTGGGCATCTGTCAGTGCAGAAGTGACAGTGGGGGACTCGGATGGCTAGATCATAAGAGATGTCCCTCCCTCTGCTTTGCTCTCGAGAACGAGCAGGAAGAGTTCCGTGTGGAGAACAGAGGCCTCCTGCTAACGGCTGCACGGTCCCCTAGATGTGCCGCCTTTGCAAGCTGAGCCGCCCTCGCCAGCCTCCAGGTGCTCGCAATCCAGCCAGGAGCTCGGCTGGAACGGCAAGAACGACTCCAGGGGGAAGTGCCCAGCCCCAGTGCTCCTGCTCCGCAGAAGCCGCGTGTGATAATCCATGCTTATGCATTACGTCACCAGCGTTTGAGGCAAGTTGTCCTGTAGCAAGAGATAACTAATGAGAATATAGAAAGTAAGATTAGGGTCAGCAACGTGGAGCAGAAAACCCAGAACAAAGAACACAGATGTTGTTTTCTCTCTCATGGAAGAAATCTAAAGTCAGAGTTTTGGCTAGTGTGATGCTCCTTGGTGTCAGGGACTGGAGCTACCTCTCTTTTTATCATTCTGCTATCCTCAGCAATGTGGCTCTCTTCTCACGGCCCAATAGGGCTGCTCAGACCCAGCCATCACATCCCCATCCCAGCCAGCAAGAAGGAGGAAGAGCAGAAGGATGCACCATCTCCTTTAAGGATACTTCTGTTTACAAGCCACTGGCTAGAACCCAGGCATAAGGCCATACTGAGCTATCAGAGCAAACAGAGGAATGAAGTCTTTATTCTGGACAGCCATATGTCCCGCTAAAAGTCAGAAATTTAAGGAAAAAGAGGAATAATTACTGAGGCAAACTAGCAGTTTAGGGATTGGCATTCATCAGGATTTGCTGCAAGGTGCTAGGTGAACTGAATATGAATGAGGAGTTTGTCCAGAAGATAGGTGTGGTACAGTACAGATCCCTGCGAACTCCGCCATTCATTGCATCAACAAGTAAAGCCTATTTCCCCTCCACGTGAATCTGGGCGATCATGTGACTTGTGTTGCCCAACAGAACTTGGCAGAAGTGACATTGTGCTACCTCCAAGGCCAGCTTAAGAGATATGAGCTTTTGCTTTCTATTTTTGGAACACATGCTCTTGGAACCCAGCTACCATGTAGGAAGTCTGTCTTCCCTGGAACTTAACGCTGCTGTGGGAAGGTCCGCGTTGGCCATCGGGAGGGAGTGAGACCACATATGGGGGCTCTGTGGCATCACACAGGGCAGTCACGTCTCAGATCTTCCAGCCCAGCCCCAACACCAGCTGAGTGCAGCTGAGTGAATGACCCCAGGTAATGTCACATGGAGCAGAAGAACCAGCCCGCTAAACCCTGCCCAAATTCCTGCCTCATGGAACCGTGAGCAAATAAATCGGTTGTTGTATGAAGACACCAAGTTTTGGGGGTAGTTACTATGCAGCAACTGGTAACTAAAACTATTACTATAACTGAGGCTATTTTAAGGAGAGGGAACAGCATAAGAAAACACACAATGGCAAGAGGCAACCTGATGCAGGCGAGGAATTCTACGTAGTTTGAGATGCTGCAGGGTAAAATCGTCGTCGTCGGCAGCCGTCCGTCTCGAGAGACGATGGTGTAGCTTCTTAAGAGTCTATCTGCACCACCGAGAATGGCTGTGCAGTCCGACTCGGGAGTGACACGGTATCTGTCTCCTCCCGTGTTAATCGACATCTTGCGATGACGCTGGAGTGTCCTCTCCAGTGAAGCCGAAGCAGGGTAAAATGACCCCAGGTATAAGCTGGTAGTGAGCAGGAGGGTGGACATGGAGGATCTGGTGGGTGCCATCCTAAAGGGGGTGGAATCGGGAACCTTACCAAGAGCTGCGTCAAAGAGCAGCCACACAGGCCCACTCTTAGCAGGGTGCAGGAGCCAGGGCAACCCCTCTCTTGTCCTAACACGTGGATCTGAGGGCAGACTTTCCAGCCGCATTTGAGGAGAGAGAAGGTGTGGTTACTTGTGTGGAAGGATGACCGTGAGGAAAGACTTGGGGGTTAAGGTAATGGAGATCCTGCATTTTCTAATTAACTTATTTTACATTAAAATAACTTATTTCTCTTGCTGGTTCCATCTTCCCGGTTGGCTGGATCTTCAGGAACTAGGCAGCTTGGTTTTTCTGGTTGGTGGGGGGGGATGGGGAATGGGGGGAGGGGTTGAGTGTCAATGAAAGGACGAGTGAACAACCCGATTTGACTTGCCTTTGCTAGGCTGGGTTCAGGGTCACATCCTCCACTGTATGTGGCATGTTTCATATGCATCCTGGTTGTAAGGAAATGACCAGATATTAAAGGATCGTTTTGATGGTGCCTTCATGGCTCAAGCCAAGTGTCTCCCCCTCCTTGTAGCCACAGCAGGTTGCATATCACTCTGTTCTAGAGCATTTGCAAATATTTCCTGAATGATTCATTACATGAAATCCATACTGATAAAGGTTTCATCGGTACCTGTTAGGAACGTGTTGGGCCGCAAGCAAGAGATAATTCACAGTCGCTTAACCACAGAAGGCCTTCTCAAACCACAAGAGGCCAAGAGAGGACAGACCTGGGCTGGTAACTTAGACCACCAAGGTCACCAAGGATGCAATCTCCTATTTTCTGCTTCAGTAGCCTTGGCAGAAAGCCTTCGGGGTTGGGACTCATTGCTGCCTCTACAGTCACGACGTACACGTGTTCATGTTTCAGGAGGAAGAGTCGGTGCCAATCAGGTCTTTCCTCTGTAGAGATTCCCTACCTGGGATTTCCATTTATCTCTCCCCAGGAAGAACTGGGTCTCATGGCTGTCTCTCTCTACAAGGGAGTCTGGAAGAAGTGATTAACCCCCCCGTCCCCCAGCCTGTATAATAGAGAAAGGCAAGGGGAAAGGGGACTGAGTGTGGCTTATGAATGGCCGGTCCACAGAGTCCTTCACAAGGCCTATGCACTCTTACTGTCCTGGGTATCTGAAGGGCATATTTCTGAGGCCTGTCTTAGCAGCAGCCAAACTACATATTCTGCAGTGAGCTAGATAGCATAGCTTACTTGAAAATACAGAGCACATTTTTCTGGGTGCATGGGTAACATAGTAAAATTCCACCATGGCATGAGGAGTGGGATCCAGAAGATCCAATCACATAAAATGTGTATAGAAAAATGCTGGGGAGGGAGCGACCAGAGAAGTGCCAGCTGAGAGTTTTAAGACGGGTTCAAACTTGACCTGGCTCAGCTGTAGCTTGTCGCCACCTAGTGGTAGTCGTCTTCCCATCTAACTGCCTGCTGTAGCTGGGTTTCTGGGACCCGGCAGGGGATTCCAGGACTGTGGACAGGTTAGTAGGTGCTCATTTAATCAGCGTGTTCTGCGGAGAGTGGACTGAGGGCAGCGATGCTCTGTCTCTTGGTTTGGTGGAGGAGTTGCCTGCCCTTTCTCTGCTTGGTCTTGTCCTACCTGCCACGGAGGGTACCCAATCACATTTTGCCCCAATTCACATTACTCAGAGTATTGCCTCTCTCTCTCTCTCCTTCTCCCCCCCTTCTCCCCCCACCACTTACACTTATTAAAGCAGTATATTCAATGAGCTCAAGTTGACCACAAGCCAAAAACATTATCCATTACCCTGAAACCCTCTCTATGGGCTATTTCCTTCCCTGACCTAGATGGAGCAGCTCGCGTCTTCCAGAGCTTTCCTGGTCACTCTCAGATCATGAAAAGCTGCCTGGCCACATTCGTCACAACTATAGCCTCATATCTGTAATCAAACAGTGTAATGATCAAAATCCACAACTTCAACCAAAATTATAGCTTCCTCCCTCCCGAGCGGGCAGTGAGGAGGAGGGTGTGATCAGCCTCTTCTCTGCCCTCCCCTCTCCCATTAGCTGTTCCTTCTGAGCTGGAGAGGGGGTGTGGGGGTGAGGGGCTTGGTACGCACCTTTACCTATGCCCAGTGATCTGATTCTGGTGCTCTCTGGCTCAGTCACACTCAAGGTTGATTCTTTCACTCAGGGAGTACTTTTTGTGGGTCTCTTGGAGATTCTTTGGCTCGCATTCTCCAAGTCAACTTACACGAGGCAGGTGATAGATATCTCTCCTCCAGTTCACGGGTCTGTCTGCTGCATTATTTAGCTTCTCTAGGCAGCTCTCTTGGGCACATTCTGCTTGCAGAAAGCTTCAGGCCCCCTCTCCACAGGTCCAGTTAGCCCCTGAAGGAAAAAGTCCCACGTTTCCCCCATAGCTGTTGGAGATGCGGTCTGCTTGCACAGCAGCCTTCTCCTCCTCTCTCTCTGTTCCTGTCCTGCCCCTCAGGGCTTTCTAGCCGCAGCTGTCCGTATGCTGGTGACACAGCTCTGCTTCCCAAACTCCAGAGGTCCAAAGTTCGCTGATTGGCAGTCCCCTGGGAAACGCTTTCTCCTCTGAGGGAGGGGAAAAATGCCACAGTGCTTCAACAACTCTCTTTTAAAAAAAAAGTCTTTTAACTTGTACCTGCAAGCCTTTCCTATGTGTAAGATGGGGATTTGGCTGAAGGCCCAAAAATCTGATTTCAGGTTTCCTTTCTGCAAGTTCTCCATCATAGGTGATCCTGTGCCTGTCTTTGGAAAGTGGGTGCATGGCATCTCTGCAGAACTGCTCTATTACATAACTCTTAGGGCTATCATTTACATAAATGTCTATAAAATACAATGCGAATGTAAACTGTAATGTGAAGGGTGGCCCTGGAGGCGGAAAGCTGCAGGCCTGACTGTACTGTCCTTGGCTGTTGGAGAGTCTGGCGAATCCTGTGACATGTAAAGCAGTAATAATAGAGCTAACACATATTATTGCCATGTGCTGTGCACTCTTTTACATGCTTTACCTATGTAACCCACAGAACGATCCGACAAGATAGGTACTATTGTTCCTGACTTTCTAAGGTTACACAGCTAGCAAGTGGCAGAGCCAGAATTCAAACGCAGGGAGTATGGCCCCTGCAGTCTAACACCATCGAGACAGCTGTGCGGCTTCCGATAACTTACGTACACTTTCCCGAATCGCAGCACCCTCATCTGACGACAGTAATACCCCCTGCCAGAGTTGTTGGGGGGATCAAACATTCGTTTAATTCTCCTATCCTTCTGCAAAAGGAAAGGAGTAAAAACTTCATGAAATGCAAATTTTCAGTAAGCTTGCAATTATTACCGAGACTTGGTCGAACACCGTGGGAGGGAGGTTGGGAGACCTAAATCGTGAATGCCTGTTGCGGCCAGGCGCTCACTAGCATTGCTTTTCTCGGCAATGAGTTCAGTAACGTCTGCCCAGGTCCTCCGCGCACTACAGAGCCCCGCTTTGCTTGCAGAGGATGGGGGCGCTGGGCGAGGGAGGAGAGGGCCCAGTTCTGCCGTCAGGTCACCCTGGGCCACTGTGTGACCCTCTTCTGCTTCCTTATATGAGGAACTGTGGTCCCGAGGACACGGCATGCTCCAAACAAACGGCGATGATGGTCTAACGACGCCCGATCCTGACAGTGTCCCCGGGAACTGGGTCCGCACTCCGGGGCCCAGGGCGGGCCATTTCTTCCTCCGGAACCGTCCTCCCCGGGGCCGGGGCCCCGCCCGGAACTGCCAAGCCGCAGGCCCGGGGCCGGAAGCGCGCGCTGCCACGGCGCCGCGGGTCAGTGCGGGGAGAGGGAGCGCCAGGCACGCGGCGGAGGACCGGCGACGATGGCGGCCTTCTCCGGTGCGTCTGCGGGGCGCGGGCCGGTGCGGGCGGCTCCACGCGCGCCTCGGCTTTCGGGCAGCGGGCGGGGGCGGACAGGCACCGCGCGCGGTGCAGGCGGGAGCTGTCCACGGCGGTGCCTTCGGCGGCCGCGCCAGGCCGGGTCTGCGCGCTCAGGTTGCCGTTAGCGCCTGCACCGCGGGCCTCCCCGTCCCCCGCCCACCCCTTCCTCCCTCCAGGGCTGCCGTGCCGGGGGCGCGCAGCTGCGGGGACGGGACGGGGCGGCGGCGGCGCGGGGCGCGGACAGGCGTCCGATCCCGGGCCCGCTGCCGGTCGGCCGTGGCCGTGGCGCTCGGGAGCCTTTTCCGCTCCGCAGCGTCTGATCTCGGGGTTGGGCCGGGGCCGCGGCCGCGGCGCGCGGGGAGGGCTCCTTGGGGAAAACGACTCTCCTGCCTCCGTTCAGTTTTGTTCAGCAGCCCCCACGCACCCCAAAAAAGCCGTCCCAGGCGGAAACCTGTGACATCCTGCTGTTAAACGCTGTCGTGTCAACGTGAACGTTGAGTAGTATTCAAGCCGCGCGAAAGCGTTTTCCTTCTCGTACATCCTAGCCCAGTATCAATTTAAAAAAATACTTACTGTACGATACGCTCCTTGATTCCAAACGGGAATCCGAGGGAGTGTATCTAACCTAACACTTGCTCTTTTTACCTCTTTTTTTAATAATCCATTTGTACATCCACGGTTTTAAGAAGCTGCAGGAAGCCTTATACATACTTACGCGTGGTAAATTTACATAGCAATAAATGGATCAAGTTAGGCCTGCTGTTTTTTAATGTTCTTGGTCTGTTAAGATGACTTCAAGTGTCATGGTATTTTTTCAGTTTTCTCCTATAAGAGAATGGGGCATCCCAAATTTTTAGTCGTGAGATAGGATTCCCGACTGTTGTAACTGCATCCCGTAATAGGAGGTAAGGGGAAGCCTCCTCACTGGTAGCTAGTTTTCCTCCCCAGCCCTCTCCTAAAACGAGATTTTAGAGCCAAAGTGCATGGAGCCGTTCCAGCACAGGTTCACTTCTTCTGAGCGTCATGCCTAAATTTCAAGAACGTTAGGTAGGGTCAAGAACGAGACGAGTCTGTGATGTGAAATAAAGACAAACGTAGAGTTAAAGAACATGACTTCCCTATATTTCCTGTAAGTGTTAAAAACGTGACCGTTAAAGAAAACATAGTTTCACAGCCGACACGCAGAGGACGTGACCCGAATGGAACAAGAGTGTGGAACCCGCTGAAAGCAGGCTGTGGTTGCTGCGCGTTGCAAGTTTCACAGGCAGCTCCTCTTTGTTTATAAGCCGTTTCCTTTTCAGGAGGGAGGCTCAGCTACACTCGAAACGGGGCCAGTTCTTAGAAAGTCGGCTTGGATATGCAACTTAAAATCTTGATTAGTTTATCAACCTGTGCATTTTTCTGGGGAGATTTAGAGTTAGGAGAGCCTTTCTTTTTGAAAAAGGTTTTTATACTTTCCCATGTCATCTATGTTTATATTAACTAGCTTACTACATAAAATTGTAGGCTTCTGTCTTGTGTTAATTGATAGTATGATTCTTCTTACCTGTTTCAAAGAAAAAGCTACTTTTGCAATGGATGTATTCAATTTGTAGATTTATTTTATGTCTTTTCACAATTACAAGAAATATAAAATTTCCCCACTGGTTATTTTGGGGGCTTGGAAATATTTGAGTATTGTTAATTTATAATAGGAATACAAGGGATGTCTGGAAGGTATCTAGCCATGTAATACAAAAAATAGAGACATTTATTGAAGAAGATACAAGATACAAGAAACATTGTACATAGGACAGTGACACCCCGGTCCCCTTCAAAGTAGGCACCTGGGACCTCACACAGTTCTCCCAATCACCATCAGCTGCCCCGTTGTATTTTTCTGAAGTTCATTGATGGTCTGAAATCTATTCCCTTTCAAAGGTGACTTTAGTTTTGGGCAAAAACCATAAGTCACAGGGCGCCAAATCTGGGCTGTAGGGGACTGAGTCATCTGGGTGATTTGATGTTTCACCTGAAAACTCTGCCCAAGATGTGATGCATGAGTGGGCGCGATGTCCTGATGAAGCTGCCAATCACCAGTGCCCACAGCTGCAGCCTTCCCAATCATCCAGATAGTTTCTGTGGAGAAATGTTCAAGCTTAACGCAAAATTTGATGCAGATTCGTTGCTCTACTCACTCAGTCATTTTGAATGCGACAGCCACACAGCACACACATGCTCACTCAACGGCATCTACCACCCCCACTGACTAGTACAGTGAAGTCGTCATTGTTCATGCATGTGCATTCCAGGCCACTCTCCTTGGCTGCCAGGTTACAGTGATGTTGCGTAATTCATTCTCGTCATATTAACAATGGCTGGACTTTTTCTGGACAGACCATGTATACTTTTGTAGTAACAGTAATGAAAGCTACATTTTTATATATGCAGACTTAAAACTTACTTCTTATTTGGAAAGATGTATGTAATCCAACTGTCCTTTACAGTTAATTTGAGAAATAGTAAAATGAGAAAATCCAATCAGAAATAATCCAGTCTATTCAATTAGGACTGACTCCGAAGTAGAATTATTTAAATATGTGAACAATTACGAACAGAGCAGTTCATGTAATATTGCCAGTTACCCAAGTTTTACCACGGGCCCCTCCCTTTTTAGTTAGCCAAAGTTTTGATTATGGCTGACAGTAAACGTGGGTTCTCCAGGCACATGAGTTTCCCATCATCTCTAGAGGAAACAGCCAAGATGCTGGTCTAGAACCCTCTCTCTAACTCTGGCAGGTTTTCCATTACTCCTGAGACACTGGTGGTTACTGCGTATTAAGTGCCAGATGTATGACATATTATCTGTGATCCTCCTACATCCTTACAGGGTAGGTAATACCAGCCCCATCGGGTGTGGAGAGAGCAGGTTGATAGCTTGCCCCAGGTGACATCGCTGGTCTTTCTGTGAAACTTACACTCCTTCTGCAGCGCCACACACTCAGGAGGCGCTCTGTGACCGAGCGCTGCTTCCAAGCCTGTTCTCTGTTCTGTGGACAATAATTTTAACAGCAATATGATTTCAATTTAGTAGGTGTGGTTTTTAACAATGATTTTTACTTTCAGAGATGGGTGTTATGCCTGAAATCGCGCAAGCCGTGGAAGAGATGGATTGGCTGTAAGTGCACAACAAAGCGTAAATGTATCTGTAACAACAGTGCTTTGTAATTTAAACAGTTGGTGGTGATCTCATCAGATCTTTTTGGGTATAGTTGGGCAGGTGAGATTCAGTTTTCCTTGTGATTCTCTAACTTATAGAACATTTTTCTTTTGAAACTTTGATATATTTCTAGCTGAAAAAGGTACTTTTTACCAAATAAAATTCTCTTTTAGGATTTATAATCTAATATCCCTTAATTAGCTTGGGTGATTTTTTTTTTTAACAGACTAACATTTTTCAAAATATGATTCTTTTAGTCTCCCAACGGATATCCAAGCAGAATCCATCCCGTTGATCCTAGGAGGTGGTGATGTGCTTATGGTATGTTTCATTGTGGTGAGGTGGTAGGGAGCTGGGGGTACACACTTCAGGGGCTGATTGTCTATCAGTGTAAGAGCCCCGTGGGCTTAAAAATAGTATTTTCACCAAATTAATTCTATTTATTTGCATATATTTAGGATGCACATACTGTATTCAAAGTACAGGTAGGAGTTGTGGGAAAAACAAAGGCGAATAAGATGCAGCTTTCGCCCTTGAGAAGCTTAAACCCAGCAGCACAGTGATATGTGTGCCCAGATGATTGTCATAAAGAACGTGGCACCTGGATGAGGGATGCACATACTACGGGGTTTCAGTGGGGGCCCGTTACCCTCCTGGGTGAGGGGGTCGTGGGGGACTCTTCCTGGAGGAAGTGGATTTTGGACCAGGGAGGATGGAAGAGGAGCGAGACCCAGGCAGACAGTGAGGAGGAGGAGGATGCAGATTTGATCCCGCAGTCATTCAGTTAGACGGGTACACCATGTGTGTGTGGTGGGTGGAACCTGAGGTCAGACGGTAGGTATGTAGTGGCTCGGGTTTGGGCTCTTTCTCAGTGTCCTGTGGAAGGAGTGGGTGTTTGCTGGCACTGGGAACCAGTGGCCATTTTAAGTAGAGAGGAGTTACGTGGTTAGAACAGTGTTTTTATGACGAGTTAAGTTGGTAGTAGCTTGTACAGTTCTGAAGCTTAAATACTATTAGGATACTTTTGCAGTCTAGGTTAGAATGTTGCGGCCTTAGGTTGAATGGTAGAAGTGGGGGGAAAAGGGGAGAACAGATTTTTAAGGGAATGGGAAGGAAGTGGCAAGACTGGCAGTAGTCGTACTTGACTGAGTAATCGGGTCAACGTAAAAGTAAAGCTAGCGAATTAAATGAAAGATTTCTGTGTGGTATCGTCAGTGAATCGGGCTTTTTGAATCAACAACTTCATCTGTAAAATCACGTTTTTTTTTTCCATTTAGGCTGCAGAAACAGGAAGTGGAAAAACTGGTGTAAGTAATCAACTTAAATTGACTTACTTTGCAAGAGTTGATTTCTAAAGCAACTTGGAACAAGTAGTCTGGACTTTGAGATATTTAATAAAACAGCCTCCTCCAGAATGTGACGAGTTGATGGCCCACCCCTGAGCGTGACGTTTTTATTGCTAGCTAATTCTAAACTTTCTTCTGTAAGAGTGTGGCTTTAGGGACAGAGTTTTAAGCTGGCCTTGGAGAAGTAGTTACATTCTCGTCAGTGTTTACATTCCCTCCTGAATTTCACTACAGTGGCTTCCGTATTAAAAGGGTTGCACATGGAGGTCAGTCTCCTGTCGGCCTGGACGAGAGAAACAGTTTGTCAGACTGGATGGTATTTTTCGTCTTTAGGTTCATTCATTAGGTTTTTCTGTTCTTTCCGGGACAGGGTGTGAGCTGGCTCCTGTTACCTTCATGTAGTCAGCTCTTGTGGGGATCTTGCTGATATTCTGGGTTTGGGCAAATAAAATTAGATTGACAGTCTGATACATGGGTAATTATTTAATGTGCGTGCATAACTTTTGTAATTTATGTTGATTATTAAACTGACATTAACATCTGAATGCTAACGCGAAGGCACTCCTGTCTCTCTGGTAGGCCTTCAGTATTCCAGTGATCCAGATAGTGTACGAAACTCTGAAAGACCAGCAGGAAGGCAAAAAAGGAAAAACGACCATCAAAACGGGTGCTTCCGGTACTTTTGCATATTAATATTTTCTTTTTGTACAAGTTAGTAATTCTCATCCCTGGCATGTACGGATGTGAGGTTTGGGTGTTCGTTTTTATTGTCGTGTCCGGGGGGTGGCGTTGGGCGCACTGGGAACAGGGGTACTAAGTATTGTTTAGAGCATGGATGGTGAAAGGGCGTCTCTCCGCAGTACTGATGGTGCTTCCTTTGAGAAAACTGTGGAGCTGGGAAATTATATTTAGTTATTTTAATGTTGGTGTTAACTTCGTGTTCTTTATTTTGTTACATTAATGTTTTTAACTTGATATCTTTTTTGCACCTAATATTAAATTGGCACAGTGTTTTACAAAGTTATTAAAGAAGGATGTTTACAAATAATTGATGGAGTAAAAACTAATGGTGGTGGGAAATATTCCTTTTACGGGGAAAAGAGGCATGTATTTTCTTTTAAGATAAGAAAGAAGGAGCCCAGGAAGTTAAAAGTGTAAAGTGTAAATTTTAAAGTCAGTTTCTTATTTTCAATTCTGTCTGCATGGAGATTGGGCATTTACTTGGGTTCTTGGTCCTCTCTGTAGCATGAACAATCTTACATCAATTTCATCATCTTTAAATAGTATTGCTTTGATTAAACAGTTTCTGAATTCCATTCTATCTTGAGTAATCTATGGTTTTGTTATATTTTAACAAAATTTACTTCATATTTTACATCACTTTTTTTCATAATACAAAGTAGGATTGTAACAAAATTATAAGCGTAAGTGGAATGAATTTGGCATATCGGCATTTCCTTGTGAGTAGTTTGAGAGGGACAATGTGATATCGTTGGTAGAAGGAGCTCATTTGTAAGTGAATGGTGAGGTACTGCTGGATGTGAACTCTTTAGACTGTTGGCCTATTCAAAAATGATGTCAAACTTGTAACAACTCTAAAGCATCATTTATGAGAGGTGGTTATAAAAGCGAATGCTTCCAGAGAATAACCAGACTGTTAATGGTTCTGAAAGTCATGTTCTATGAGGAGTAAAGAAACTGGATATTTAAACACGGGGACACAAATGAAGGGATCTCGGGAGAAAATAACTGTTCAATAAAAAGTAGGACTAGGACTAATTAGAGATACTGTAGATGAGGGTTTCTGTTTAACTTCTGAGTAGCTAGATTGAGCCAGCAGTGGAAGAGCGACCCTCCAGAGGAAGGTACTTCTTCGTACTCAGAGGGTTTAAGCAGATGGTAGATATCACTTGACCAGAAATAGAGAAAAGATTTCTACCTTGCGTGGAAAGTTGAGCGTGAAAACGTGTGGAGTTCTCTATAGTTATTATCATCTTTTGATTATCCGTGTACTAATGAGATGTTTTAGAAAAGGAAATGCTGATTCCAGTAAAGTAAGGAGGAAAAATCTTGTGACTTTCAAATATGGTATTATTTAAGATGAAGGGCTTGCTTTTTAAAAAATAATGATAAAATGATACTTAATTAGATCTTGATGTGTTGGTCAATTATTTTTATTATGATCAAAGTCAGCTTTTTTAGTTACGAACACTTTATTTTATCAGTGCCCTCAGAGGCATGACAGAGGTCAGTGCCCCCTGATGCCAAGGGCATTGAAGTGATGAGGAGGAGAGGTTTCACCCCCGACAGGCCAGCGATTGTTACCTTTGGCCTGTTTCCGTTTTCCGTTTCAGGGTTGCCGATCATAAAAACAGCCACATGTTTACCTGTACATTTCAGGTAATATGTGAAATTGAACCGAGAGGAATTAGGTTATATAAGACATGTGCTTTATTTTTGATCGAGTGCTTTTGATTTCCTACGTTTGTTGGTAACCGTGCCTGCTTGAATTCGTTTAGTGCTCAACAAGTGGCAGATGAACCCGTACGACAGAGGGTCTGCTTTTGGTAAGTGGATGGGTTTCAGCAACTCATTTATAATTCGGAAACTGGTTTTTAATGATACCTGAGAACACAAGACAATTATGAAGAAAAATAGTAAATGAGGATTTGATTTACCAAATTTTAGAATATAGTCACTCCGGTTTCACAGTTAAAGTACAGCAGTCCCTCGCTATATCGCCGGTCACTTATCGCGGCCTCACTGTATTGCGGGATTTTAAAAATATTATATTTAATTATTTATCGTGGATTTTTTGCTGTATCATGGGATTTTGCTGTACTGTACAGTAAATACTGAAATAAATGTAAGGTTCCTACTTCCCAGCTTTTCACCTATCGCGGGGGGGTCTAGAATGTAATACCTGCGATAAGTGAGGGATCGCTGTACTGACATAGGAATAGACAGTCAGTGGAATATAAGGGAATAGACCTCAGTGTATATGAAATGTTAATATCTAGGAAAAAAAATTCCATTTCAGTGGGAAAAGGGATCATTCAGTAAGGGTTTCAGCACAGTCGAGCATCCATCTGGAGTAAAATGAAAGACACATATCTAGAAACAAATTATTTATGTATTTAAGACTTAAATGTGTATGTACGTATGCTACATGTACAATTTAGGGGTGGGGACGCTCTCCTAACCCGAATAGGAAACTCAGAAATTGCGAAAGAAAAGATGTAGGTACGTTTGTATAAAATTCTAAAAAATGTGTGTGGAAAAGTTGTCACAGGAAAAAGCTGAGACAATAAATAAGGAAAGAGTACTTGCAATGTTGATGAAAGGAAGTCCCTTTATAAACTGTTAAGGAGTTCTTGTGTAAGTACCCGTTTTTGGTAAGAAAGAGGTAAACAGCCAATGAGGAAAGTGGGCAAAGACTATGAACAGGCAGCTCACAGCAGAGCCCGTCCGAATGGCAGCGAACATGCAAGATCGATTTACGGGACGTGGGGAAACGGAAATTAAAGTTACAGGGAGATGTCATTTTGTATCTGATTGGCAGCAGTCCTAAAGAGCGGTAGCTGATGGGAGTTAGTGCCTTTTTGGAAAGCAGTTTGGCATGACCTATTAAAGTTTTTAAAAGTATGTCTGGAAGGTCTAACCCTTAGGAACGAAAGTGGCAGTAGACGCGGACATACGTGCAAAGCTGTTTGATGGAGCGTTGCTTACAAGGGAGAGCCTGGCAAGAAAGCACATGCCGTTGCTGGGAATTAACAAGGACCGGGGTGTTGTGAATGCGTCGCAGGGACTGAGTCAGCACTCTGTAGAGTCCTTGGGTGTGATCAGGCGTCAAGAACGGAGTTGACCTAGGGGAGTCTTGACAGGGTGCTGTTAAGAAAAGCAGGGTGCAGGGAAATGGAGGGTGGGCACGAGGAGTCCTGACAAGACAGCCAGCCAGACCAAAAAGCCCCCGCTGCTGCTCTCCGTGCGCTTTATGTTAGAGTTTGTATCTGTGTATCTGCATGCCTAATTTTAAATATAAAAATTTAAGGATTTGCCACTGATAAGGAACATTTTTGAAAGTTTAAAGTTTTATATAATGTAGTGTCCTTTGAGTAAGAATTGACAACTTTGAATAAATAATTTGCTACGTGAAGTAAAATGTCACGAGGTCTCAGCTTTTTAAAAAGGTTTGTTCTGCATTCAGCTGCTGAATGTGAGTCGCAAGCCTGAACCAGGACAGAAGTTACTGTTTCTTTGCGTCACAGACAGAAGTCCATTTTTTACTTAAAGCCACTGATTGCCAGTAAGCACTGTGACCGACCGTGACGTATATTATGGAGCTTTGTGCTTGAGAACGCTAATATTATTAAATAACACGCACGGGTTGGTTTATCCGTGCTTTTTCCTGCTCTCCGTTTATGGTTTCTGGGTCGTTGGATCGGGGAGCAGGCTAGACACAGCTCCTGCTTTCCTTTTAGCTCAGTGCTCACTCCAGCTTTGATTGATACATAAGTGACAGCAGCAGGGATCTCGGGTGGGCACCGCGTCACCCTTGAGTACCCATTTCTCTAAAGGACGTAAGAGGACCATTGTCTAAACACTATCAGTGTGGCTGATGCAGCCGCTATGCGTGCAGGTCAGATCAGGGGCTCTTCTGAGTCCTTTCTGGGCTGGTTGCAGTAAAATCTTGCCCTGGTGAAGAGGGGACTGTGTAGAAACCAGTCTCCGTCATGGCCAAGGCCGTCCAGGGGATGAATAGGGACAGTGACTTCTGGAGAAGGCCCTGCCGTTACTCAGGAATCAGAGCTCCTCGTTCGTGGGCACATGGCCACACGTGAAGGGGTTACTAGTGCGGCTGAAAGACACTCAGGACGTGTGACTACATAGTCCGGGCTGACAGGGTTTCCTGTGCTCTTCTCAAATCCAGCCATTGGGTCAGACGGTCTGTGCTGTCAGAGCAGAGAAGTGAAGGAGTGGCACGGATGCCGGGCGACCAAAGGGCTGACGAAAGGTACCGGGCCACGTCTGCACACGTGCGGACTTCCTTCCCCCAGCCCCCTGCCAAGGCCCTGGGGAGGTTTTTAATGTTACAGGACCTCCGTCCTTCCTCTGGGTTATACGTATTGTAATTCAGAAATGATGGGAAAGTGGCGACGTGTTCAGTGAACCCCGGGTGTGATGTATATAGATCGTGACGCACTCTGCTCTTGCAGGGAAGCACTACTACGAAGTGTCCTGTCATGACCAGGGGTTATGCCGCGTTGGATGGTCTTCCATGCAGGCCTCCTTAGACCTAGGTAAGCGTTTCTAAAATAAACTGCGTTTATTCATTTATATTTGGGAATTGTCAACGTTTTCTTATAAAGGGGAGCGAAATGATAAACTTGACCATACAAAGTGTATATTTTAGAAATAATATTTATCTGTACCTCGGCCTGATGCAAAGAAGATGTAAAGTACCAAAAAGTGTACATTATGACAGTGTGACATCAGGACGACTAGGGAAAGAACAGGAGGCAGAAATTGGAATAAAGTTAGTGTGCGTAAATACACAGCACCCAGGACCGCGTAGGTGCCCTCTGTTACTGTACTTCTGTCAGCCTGTGTACAGGGCTTTGGTTTTCTTTCTACTCTCACCACATGAGTAACATACTTTTTAAAATCCAGGTACTGACAAGTTTGGCTTTGGCTTTGGTGGAACAGGAAAGAAATCCCATAATAAACAATTTGATAACTATGGAGAGGTAAGTGACTTTGTTGACCTCATCATAGCATCAGTGAGTTTGCTTGCAGACTCACTCCCTCACTTGTGGCTGGACTGAAGGCAGAGAAATGATTCTCAAATTCAAGTGGATTATCTGTGTACAGGGGTGGGCTAAAGGAGGCCAGTAATAATGATAATATAATAATTAACCAATAATGCAAGAATAAACGCCATGTACTCACTGCTGTAAACCTACGTTTGCCCAGCCTTGTATTTTCCGCCGGGAGTTCATATTTGGACTTCAGTGAAGGAAGGTTATGAAGTTTATTTAGCCTTCTGTTTTTACCCCATTTTGATTTTTGGCTTTGACTTTAATGCCCATTATCCTCATTTCTTATTTTTAATCATGGGAATGTAAATGTACGTGTTCTGGTGAATGCAAAGGCATGCAGGCTAAAAAGCCTGTCCGGCCATTTTTACTGTTCTGTCTGAAAGGCTGTGGGAGGCACTTTTAACAGCTACACCAGAGCTTCCGGGAAGTATTTTGAACCACTAACACTTCTGATGCAGGTGTCTTTGAACTTTCAACATTATTTGTGGGTTTGCTTTCTATTAACAGCACTTTCTGGTTTTGCAGGAGTTCACTATGCATGATACCATTGGGTGTTACCTAGATATAGACAAAGGACATGTCAAATTCTCCAAAAATGGTAAGCCTCCTGTGGGTTGTCCTTTAGAAAAGGTGTATTTGTGGTTTTTACATCCCCTTACCCTCTTCTTCATTCCTCTCTCCCTCCCTCCTGGTCTTTTTTTGAACAAATACTTATCGGGCATTTGTTAAGTGCCAGGCACCCTGGTAGGTGCTGCAGATTCAGCAAAAAGTGGAGTAGACAGCATGTTTCCTTCTGTGGGGCTGCCCGGCGGGTGGGGAGAGACGGACAGATACCTCGTATGGCAGGTGGGCGCAGGGGCACTGCGGGGGCGTGTACACTGGGGTGAGGGCGTGAGGCATGCTGGTAGTCGGGGGGTGGGGGTGCTCGTGTGCACAGGGTGGTGCGGGGGGGCTTCTCCCGTCCCGTCGGCTGGTGTCTTAGAGCAGCCTGAGTGAGTGGGTGGTGGGCCAAGCCGCAATGTGGGAACCGTGTTTCAGGAAGAGGGACGGTAAGTGCAAAGGCCCTGAGACGACTTGGGGAGGCCAGGGGGCCTGGAGCGCACTAGTGTGGCGGGGGGGCGGGCGGGGGGTAGTGGGGCCGGGCCAGGTGGGGCCTTACTGGTCAGGACACAGACTGGTTACTTGGGGTGAGGTTGGAAGCCGCCAGGGCTCTGAGTAGAGAAGGTGCGTCATGCGTCTTTAGTTACCAGTGTCATCACAGCCGCTGTGTCGAAAGCAGACGGGTGGGGGCGGGGTGGCAGTAGGCAGGGAGCCAGCCGGATGGGAGGAGCTCTGTTTGGGACAGACTGCGTTCGAATGCTTCTCGTCCGAGTGGGGAAATCAAGTACGTCGTGAAGGCGCCGCTCCGGGGTATCAGGGAGAGGGGACAGGTGCGCCGGCCGTAGGCAGCGCGTCCCTCGTGGCCGCACGGGGAGGGCACAGGTGCCGGTCGGTGGCAGGTGCGCGTGGGAGCGTGGGGCGGCTCAACCTCTCTGTCTCTTTCCTTCTGTGTATTTTTAAAGGGAAAGACCTTGGCCTGGCATTTGAAATACCATCACATCTGAAGAACCAAGCGCTCTTTCCCGCCTGTGTTTTGAAGGTAAGACGCCATTGAGAAAGATTCTGCTGGGATCACAGCTATGATCTGCATTCTGGTGTATCGGCCAGTTTGCCGTTAGAGTGAGACATTTCCTTTTCTCCTTTATTCCGCGCTAGAATGCTGAGCTAAAATTTAACTTCGGGGAAGAAGACTTTAAGTTTCCACCGAAAGATGGCTTTGTGGCTCTTTCCAAGGCACCGGACAGCTGCGTTGCCAAGTCGCAGCACACAGGTAACGCCGCTGCGGGGAGGGCTGCAGGTGACAGCCCCAGCCGCGAGGCTTCTCCCGCGGGGAGCTATGCACGGTCTCCTTGTTGCTTTAGGCACATGTCTCTATTCAGACATCAGTAAAGTTCAGTTTCAGAACCTCATTCATAAACTCTTTTGAGTATTGGGTTTCAGTTTAGGGATCTGGGGGATCCCGATGATGATGATGATGACAATGACAGTTAGTATTTATAACATGTGCACATTAAGTGCCATGGCACCGTGGTCATGCTTCACAAAGACTACTTAATCCTCACGACAGCCCCGTAAGGGAGCGCTCTGCCCATTTTACAGACTGAGGACTGAGGAGCAGGGACCTGAAGTCACCTGCCCAGGGTCACAGAACAAGTAGCTGGTAGACCTGAATTCAAACCGGTCAGTCTGACTCCAGAGATCAGACTCTTACCCATTGTATTGCCGGTCTGTTTCAGTTCTCTGAAGTGAGTACATTTTGTAACCTAGTTATTTTATCACAGAACATGTTAATCAGTTACAATTATTGCAAATAGATTTAAAGAAAGCTTCATTCATTTGAGGAATCTTAGCTGTATTGTGTTTTGTTTGACTGCTTCCTGTACTTTTTGACAGTTGCTATTTGAAATTTTGCTATTGGGATATTTGCACGCATGTGTTACAAGCGATGGCACTTGGAGGTGGGATTGGAATGGGTCCCAGCCCTTTCTATTCTCTTAAGGTAATGCGCAGGTGGCGCAGACCAAGTTCCTCCCCAACGCGCCCAAAGCCCTCATCATTGAGCCCTCCCGAGAGCTGGCTGAACAGACCCTCAACAATGTCAAGCAATTCAAGAAGTACATCGACAACCCTAAGTTACGGTAAAGGCCCCGTTGAGCTCACATGCCTGCTGCCTTAGGTTTGAGGTGTTCGGGGGAGAGAGGGCGGTAGGGAAAACCGAGGTGGAAGTGCAGGGTGTGGGCATGCGCACGGAAGTGTGGGAGTGTGTTCACTCTGACGTGTGGTGGCAGTTAGTTCCTGCACAGAGCTGCTTGAGTGATGTTCGCTTTCAGAGGTTTCTTTTTTCTGTGCCTCTTACATGAAGAGGTTTGCAAGACAGTATCAGAGTAAGAATTAGTTTTTTAAATGGAGCGTTTCATTTGGTGTTAAATTCATCACTTCGTTTGCGTGGACAGCATATCGCGCTCTGTCACGCATGTTGGTGACCCTGACACTGCAGTGTGTTCTGGCCTCGCAGGGCCGCGTCCTTTTGTCTGGGTGGCCGACTGGCCACTGTCCACTTAGGGGGCTCTTCCTGCCGTAAGTTAATGACCTCGTGGAACGTTTAGCTCAGCAGGGTCCCGTTTAATTTGGGGAAGCCCATGTCGTATAAATAAATCTCCCTGTCGGTTGATTTGCCACTAGGTTTTTGTGAATTTCACGTTGACTGACTTGTTTTATTGAAATAACTCACGCACTGTAAAGTTCCTCACGCAAAGGGCCCAGTTTGGGTGCCTTCAGTGAAGCTACAACATGGGGCAACCGTCACCAGTGTCTTCATTTCAGAAACTGAATTATTGGCATCATGCAGGCCCATCGTTTTTATTCTGGTCTTTCTTAGAAGTAAAACTTCCTCAGGGATAAATGATACTTTTTAGGTAAAATAACTTCTGATTTTGTTTTCAGGGTGGATGCATGTTACCTATTAAGTAACGATCTGAATGCCTACTCTGTGTGAAGCCTTCGGCTAGCGGTCAGGGATGTAACTGAGCATTAGCCTTTGCTGTTGCAGAATTACATGGGGCCAGCGTGCAGGGAAGCAACGAAGCAGGTGTGGTGGGAGGGTCACCAAGGGGGCGCAGAACCAGGGCGCCTGTTCAGTGTGAGAGACTCGGAACTCTTCAGAACAGCGTTTTGGGAAGAATGTAAAATGCTAATGTGAATTGATTATCGTGTATAATTGTGTGTGAAGGTTAATATGCCTATGGACGAAGGCTGGAAGGGGACGTGAATAATAAAATAAATTCATTAATGTGGTAAACTGTGGGTTATACTTATTTTGGTGCTCAGTACAGATGAGCCTTTCCTATGAAAACTCAGCTCACATCCCGGTCTTTCTGTGAAGCTGACCTGGCTGAGCGGTCCCCGTCCTCCCTTCCTGGGTACCACTTGCTGCGTGTGCCGCCCTGAATCCTAGGTGCTGACATGCCTCAGGGGCCCTTGTTTTAGATGCATTTAGTGTTGCTCATCCCATTCCCAGTTACACTCCCTGAGATGGGGGCTGTCCTTGCATAGTCCTCAGCTCTGCAGTGTGGCTACTTACTGACTGACTTCCTGTCTGTAGGTTTTCCTGGTGGGGACATTTTATGTAAATGGAATTGATCAGGTGTGCTCTGTTGTGACTGGCCTCTCTGGCTTAGCATAATGTTTTCCAGGTTTGTCAATTGTCAGTACTTCACTCCTTCATAGTGCCGGAAATATTCCATCACATGCATATACCTCATTTTTGTTTATTCACACGTTAGTTGATGGGCATTTGGGTTATTTACTCTGTTTGGCCACTGTGCTGTGAACATTAGTGTACAGGCTTTGTGTGGACGTTTTCATTTCCCCTGATGTGTACCTGGCTGTAATTGCTGGGTCACATGGTAGCTACATGTTTAACATTTTAAGGAACTGCCAGACTTTCCCAAAGTGACACCCCCATTTGATATCACCAGTAGGAGTGTATGCGGGTTCGTTTCTCTGTATCTTCAACAAACTCACTGTCTGTGTTTCTGACTGTAGCCGTCCTACTGTGTGTGAAGTGGCATCTTACTGTGGTTTTGATTTACGTTTCTGTGTAGCTAGTGACGGTGAACGTCTTTTCGTGTGCTTGTTGGCCATTTGTAGTGTCTGTTCCAGTTCCCTGCCTGGTTTTCCATGGGGTTATTTGTCTTTTTATTGTTGAATTTTAAGAGTTTTTCTCACACACATACACACACACACACACAATGTATTAGATACACAGGATGGACAAAAGTAGGTTTACCGTTGTTTGTATGGAAAATACTATAGTAATTTAATAAATGATAATACAAGAATAAACTGTTTTGTGTACTCAAAACTGTAAACTTTGCCCCACTCTATGATTTGCAGATAATTTCTCCCATTCTGTGGGCTGTTTTTTTACTCTCTTGGTAGTGTCATTTGAAATGCAAAAGTTTTTAATTTTGATGAAGTCAGTTTACCTATTTTTTTCATTATTGCTTTTGGGTTTTTTGTGTACAAGGAAACTGCCTAACCCAAGGTCATGAAACTAGACTCCTGTGTTTTCTTCTAAGAGTTTTCTTTTTCTAGGTCTTATATTTAGCTCTGTGGTTCATTTTGAGTTAATTTTGGAGTGTGATATAAAGAAAGAGATTAAACTTCATTCTTTTGCATGTGCGTATCCGTTTGTTCTGGCATCATTTGTTGAAAAGGCTATTCTTTTCCTCCCATTGAATTATTTTGACATAAGGCAATTTTTTAAAACCTAAACATTATTTGTGAAGTATTTTGAAGGGGAAAAATTAGGACAACTAAAGGATATCCTATAAAAACTAAGTCATTTCACCAGATCACCCCTGTTTTTAGTAATTCTACCTGAAGGCCACTTTTTAAAATTGGTATTTATATATAATTTTAGAGATGTTCTATACACATACAAGCATGTACTCATGTGTCTGGAAAGGTAGATGGAAACAAGGTTTCGGAGCACCTGGAGGCTCTGACGATGAGGGGGGCGTTTTGGGGGCTCCTTGCTTTCACACTCGGCTCATGTGGATTCTTCCTCAGTTACTTTAATTTTCACCTAAAAGAAGTCGATACGTATCATCTCGTAAAGCGTGCTTCAGTCTTTTCCTTCATTGTTATTCTGGTATCTGTTTCAGGGAGCTTCTGATCATCGGAGGCGTTGCGGCCCGGGACCAGCTCTCTGTCTTAGATAACGGGGTAAGCTGTGCTGTTAGTCTTTAAAAAGGTAACACCATGGGTGGTCGTTATGGCAACGCAGTTGCGTGGTGTTTCAAGACAAGTCAAGACGCCGAAGTTAAGATAAGGTCAAGAAAGTATAGGTTTGCTCAAAAGCCTCTTGTAGGTATGCCTTTTCCTGGAATTGTTCAGAACAGTAGTTCCTCCAAACCCCTCGTGCGGAATCCCAGCGTCCGTCTTTGTTTGTTTGTGTGTTTGTTTACCTTTTGAGCATCTTGAGAATGTTCTCAGTTGAATTAAGTATCGTTTCTTTTTTGAAGGGCGGGGGGATAATTGAAAAAGAAGAAACGGGAATTAAGAAACAGAGAAAGGGTGGATTGCAGAGAAGGGTAGAAGTTCTGGCAGAGATCATTGGGGTGGATGAAGGGAGACGAGGTGCACTTCCAGGAGGAGGGAGGTGAGTACAGGTACTTACCAGGGTAAGTCTTACAGGCCGTGCCTAGCCTTTCATTTGTGAGGGTAAAGCTAAGACTGGGGTCTTTCTTAGTTGGGGAGAAGTTTGAAAACTCTTAACTGTGCTCAAGCCTGTGAAGCTAAATATGCATAGGACCTTATACATGATTTTATATGTATGAAGTGACTTCTTCCTTACAAATTTTATTTCCATTTTCTTCTCTAAATATTTTATCATTCAGTCTAAACCACCCGATACTGAGTCATTGAGAGCAAACATGTCCTCCTTCCTGTTATGTTACATCAGTGCCCATCAAAAGAACTTTTATACTGAGTGTTTTAGATTTGACCTGTTATGCATATTAAGTGCAAGGAATCATACCGTACTTGTTAGTGCTATTTTAAGATAGCAATAGTGCTTTAATATGTTCCTATTTAGTGTGTTATATTTTAGTGCTTGTAAGAGATATTTAATATGTTCGTTCCCAATCTTGGTTCCTTAAACCCAGGTCCATTCTCTTCATAAGTTATTACGTTTCTTAACTCATATTTTTCAGCTCCAGAGCTTTTGGGGACTTAGATTTGCTGTCGTTGGTCACAGCCTAAGTTTGGTACTGGCTGAGGCTAACGGCAGAGTCAGGCACTTGTTCTGCAGCTTTCGTGGTAGGACTCAGTTTCATTCCACTTCGGGGATCTAATAGGTTCCCTCCCAGTTCTCTCCACCCCACTGTCGCTGCCGCTTCGTCTCCCCCGGCCTCTGGCTCAGTCTCTGCCCTTTGCTGCGTCTTACGCTGCGGCAGAAGTCAGCTTTGGAGCGAGAGGAGAACTGTTTAATTTTTAAAAATCTTTTAAAGTTGCAGCATTATGCAACACATGCAGCTGAGACCTGGTGGGGTAGTTGATATCATTGTACAAGTCATACTAATATCTCTGTCAGGCTTTTCCAGTTTAACTGGGTTCCTTTTTTCTGTTTAAACCTGAGCGACCTTGTGCCTGTTTTCATGCTGAAACTGAGGGGGGCGGAAACTCACAAGGTGGGTTACAATCCTGTACTGAGGAGGTGTTACACGTAGAACCAGAACAACATTTTGTCACTGCTGCGCACAGCCCCGTCACATGCTTGGCATACAGTAGATTCTTCGTACGCTGGACAGATTTCATCTTTGTATTTTCCAGGTTGAACTAAGACCTATATATAGTTATCAATACAAGTGAAACATTTCCTTCAGAGATATGTTTCATATTTCATGGGAATATGAATGTCTTAATGGGTCAACTTGGAAGTTCATTCAGCACAGAATCCCGCCTTTTCAAAGTCTGAGATGTGGACGTAATGGGGCCAGAGGGATAAATTTGTTAGGAGAAAGTTACCTCTGAGTCTGAGGAGAAAAAACAGGTATAAGAGAGTAGAAGTGATTTTTTTTCATGCTTATCAACAAAGAGTGGAAGTTTCGACTTGTCTAATTTATTGAATGATTTTTTTTTGTATAATACCTTACTTGTGTTCACATACATACATCCACAAATGCACTTTAAAAATACTAACCCTTCTGGTCAAGATGGAGGCATAGGTGGGCATGCTTCCCCTCCTTGCGCAACCACAGAGAGAATTAAAACTAACATCAAAACAGATACCACCCAGAACTGTCAAAATCTAACTGTATGGAAGTCCGACAACCAAGGATTTAAAGAAGCCACATTCAGCCAGGCAGACAGGAGGGGTGGAGACGTGGAGACGGGCAGAGAGGCGAGGAGACTCGGTGTGGTGGTGGAGGGGCAGCGGCGGGACCGGTGGTCCCACGTTCACGTGTGGGTGAAAATCGGGAGTGAGCGATCCCAGCCCAGGGAGCTAAATCCCCAGGACTTCTGGCTGTAAAAACCAGTGGCGGTTGGGATGGCAGCGGAAACTGCCAGATTTTCAGGAGACTCCGCAAAGGGCCCGCACAGTCTTAGAAGGAACGCAGCCCCCACCCCCCGCCCCAACCCCACTGGGACTCGGCACCAGGGCAGCAGCGGAAAGGGCACCAGTCGCATACAGGGAGTAGGTGAAGTGACAGGAAATGGGGCGAGTGCTGGGCAAACTTCCAGAAGCCAGGCAATGGCACTGTCCCCTCTCCAAGCCCTCCCCCTACACAGAGCCCCAAAGCGGTGAAGTGGGTTGCCCCGCCCTGGCGATTACCTAAGGCTCGGCCCCACACAATTTACAGGTAGGCCGAGCTACTAAGACAGGGAGTCAGAGCAGTTCTTCCTAATACACAGAAACAAACACAGGGAGGCTGCCCAATTGAGACAAAGAAATATGGGCCAAATGAAAGAACAGAACAAAACCCCAGAAAATGAAACTGAGATAGCCAACCTATCGGATGGCAGAGTTCAAAACACTGGTGATCAGGATGCTCAGAGAACTCATTGAGTACAGCAGCAACAGAAAGGAAGAAATGAAGGTTACGCTAACTGAATAAAGAAAAGTCTACAGGGAACCAACAGTGAAGGGGAGGAAGCTGGGGTTCAGATCAACAATTTGGAACAGAAGGGAGATATAAACGTTCAACCAGAACAGCAAGTCGAAGCTAGAATTCAAAATAACAAGGATAGTGTAAGAACCCCCTGGGATATCTCCAAACATACCAGCATCCAAATCATAGGGGTGCCAGAAGGAGAAGAGGAAGAGAAAGAAATTGGAAACTTATTTGAAAAAGAAAACTCCCCAAATTTGGGGAAGGAAATAGATATAAAAGTCTGAGAAGCACAGAGCGTCCCAAACGAGTTGGACCCAAGGAAGACCACACCAAGACACATCTTATTTAAAATGCCAAAGGTTCAAGATAAAGAGAGAATTTTTAAAGCAGCAAGAGAAAAAAGCAGAGAGTTAACAACGAAGGAGTTCCCATAAGACTGTCAGCTGATTTCTCAAAAGAAACTTCGCAGGCAAGAAGGGACTGGTAAGAAGTAATTAAAGTGATGAAAAGCAAGGACCTACAACCAAGATTACTCTATCCAGCAAAGCTATCATTTAGAATGGAAGGGCAGATGAAGTACTTCCCAGACAAGGTAAAGCTGAAGGAGCTCATCATCACCAAGCCATTGTTACATGAAACATTAAAAGGACTTATTTAAGAAAAAGATTAAAACAATGAACATTAAATTGGCAACAAAATCACGACTATCAACGAATCTAAAAAACAAAAACTAGGCAAACAGCCAGAATAGGAACAGAATCATAGGTATGGGGATCATTTGGAGGGTTATCAGCGGGGAGGGGGAAGGGGGGGAATGAGGGAGAAGGTGCAGGGATTAGAGGCATAACTGGTTGGTACAAAATAGGGGGAAGTTAAGAATAATATAGGAAAGGGTGAAGCCAAAGAACTTATATGCATGACCCACGGACATGAACTAAGGGGGGGATTGCTGGAGGGATGGGGGGTACTAGGCGGGGGCGGCAAAGGGGGGAAATTGGGAGAAGTGAAATAGCATAATCGATAAAATATATTTTAAAAATATACTTAACCTTTGTTGACTGCTTTCTGGAAATGGGCCAGGCACTGTCCTCAGTGCCTCTCATTCATTTTCTTATTCAGTTCTCACAGTAGTTGTTGAGATGATGGTCTTCCCAGTTTAGGGCATACGAGACGCCAACGCTCATGGTGGAGCTTACTTTAAAGCCCGTGACCCTAACCACGGTACGAACGGACTTGGTTACGAAGTGCGGGAAGGAGAACGGGAGATGTTAGCTGTACAGGCGCTCTGTAATCATACCTGCTCAAGATTATCCTCTGTGTGTGTATTTGAAAATGTTTATAATAAAAAGTAAAACTTGTTCTTATTTGAATTGGACCTTTTCTAGCGTTTGAGTCCCCGTTTAGATGTTACTTCTTGTATCACCCGAGTGCCTTTGACTTCCGTGTTCTAAACTTCAGTCTCTCATTTAAAAATCAGATGATGATAGTGGTATTTACCTTAGTGGTAGCATGAAGTGACATAGTCCTTGTCAGTGTTAGCACAGTGCCTGTGTATTATAAGCACTTGGCAAGTAGTGATTATTATAGTTTTCCTAGACAGTTGATCATCATCGTTATCAATAACAACCAACTTATTGACACACCTAGCACACTAGGCATCAAGTGACTTACGTATTTCATCTCTTAATTACCACAGTCATCTTGCAAAGTAGAAGGCATTACTTTCAAATACGAGAAAATTGAAACTAGAAGATACAACTGGGTAGTGCAGAGTCAGGATTTGAATTTCAGAGTTCCAATAAATTCATCTGATTATTGTTTGCAAAAAGCAAGTTTTATATATTAGACTGTGTAACAATTAAGGATGTCAAACGTAGTTGGCCAAACTCTTCAGATTAATCTCAAACTAAATACAAGTTTGATAATACAAGTGTTTTTTGTTTCTGTTTTTTGTTTTTACAAATTTAGAGGTAAGGTGACATTTTAGTATCCATGGTTTATTGTAAGTAGACAGTTGTTGGTTACTACGTCAAGGTGATGTGATAGTTCTTCAGTTTTCATCAGGAGCCTCTTTGATGTTTTTCAGGTCGATATAGTTGTTGGCACTCCAGGAAGACTCGATGACTTGGTGTCAACTGGAAAGCTGAACTTATCCCAAGTCAGATTCCTGGTCCTGGATGAAGCCGTATGTTGAAATATATTTATGCTTTTTAAAGTGTTTGCTTTTATTTTTGGAGATAAAATATGAGAAATAAATTAAAAATATAATTCAGTCATGATTCAAATACCTAGAGATAATCACCGTTACCAGTTTGGTATATTTTCATCCACTTCTAATATACATGTTATTTTATGTAGTTGAAATCAAGCTTTGAGGACTCTTAAGAAATTTTTTTTTAATATAGTGTCATAAGTATTTCATGTTATTTGTAAAAGATGTGTAAAGGCTGTTTAATGGTCTGTTATACGGATACTTTATTGTTTATTTAACTATTGTTACTAGATGTGTAGGTTTGTTTTTCTTTCAAAATAGTTATTTATGTTTGTACATAGTTTTTACACATTACAAATTACTTCCTTGTATCATAGTTGCAAAATATGAACTGTATGAAAAGGCATAAATGTGTTTGAGACATACATCCAAATTATTTTCAAGATGGGTCGAAGTAGTTTCAGCACAGGTTTCTGGTTTTGTTTTCCATGTTAAAATCATGCTTAAGGACATGTGGTAGGAGCTGTTAACTCTTGTATTTATTCTAGAATATTAGTGTATGGTTTTTGGGTTATTTATTGTCAGCTTTTTCATATTTAGTCAAACAGGATTTAACATTGGACTTATAACTTATCTCTAAATACTTAATAGAAAATTATTTAGAAAATATGAGGATCGGTATCTGTATGAATTAGTTTGCATTTGTTGTAGAAAAGAAAGATTTAGATACTGATTTTAAAACTTTGCTTTTCTTTGCTTCTACAGGATGGGCTTCTTTCTCAAGGTTACTCTGACTTTATAAATAGGATTCACAATCAGATTCCTCAGATTACCTCTGATGGAAAAAGACTTCAGGTAAAAACTAACCATCTTAAAATATGTGTAAATAATATTTTGTGTTAAAACTTAATGTTTTATCTTTGATATATATCTTGTTTTAGTGTTTTCTGATTAAGTTAACTACTCTATAAAACATTTTCTTCAGTACTTGATTAAATAGCACACACAGAGAAAACAGTCGTAAGCTGCTTTTAGAAATAAAGAAGGGAATTTCAGGAATTACTTAGGTAAGTTACAGAAGACTATAGTAAAATTCTTAGTGTTTTTTTCTTCTGAGCATTTAGAGTTTATATTCTAGACTATGAGTTCTGTTTCCTGTTTGCAAGAAAAGTATCTCGAGCTGTTGAAAAGCAGTGTTTTCTTTAGTAATTATTTCTTCAAATCTTATTCTTATTTTCCCCATCCTTCTCGTGAGAAGAATTCGATAGGTAGAAGCTATTAAGAGATAGAAGTCATTATAGTTTAGATAAGCTTGTAGGTTTTTAGGTAGGTCTAAAACTTACAATTTTACATCTTCAAAACCTTTCCATCTTCGTGTTTGTCGGAGCCTGAGGAGCAGATTTCGTGATTTCTGTGGCAGTGAGGGGACTGAAGCTCAGAGAGGTTCGCCTGCCCAGTCACACCTCTAGTTGTGGCTGCAGAGTGAGGTATTGAACTTGTCTTTAGACTCCATGCCTAGTGAGTGTTGTGGCCCACATCAGTATCGTAGGCAGAATGATGGTGATGATGATGATGATGATGATGATGATGATGATGATAAAATAAGTTTATGTAAGTTTCGATTTTCTATTCTCAGGTGATTGTTTGCTCTGCTACTCTGCATTCATTTGATGTAAAGAAACTCTCTGAGAAGATAATGCATTTTCCCACATGGGTTGATTTAAAAGGAGAAGATTCTGTTCCAGATACCGTGCATCATGTGGTTGTCCCAGTGAATCCCAAAAATGACAAATTCTGGGAAAAGCTTGGGAAAAACCACATTAGAGTAAGTACTTCATAAGGTTAACATTTGCATAGAATAAAGCAGTTATAAACTAGCATAGCCTTGGACTCTCAGTGATGCTTAAAACAACCAGATATTGTACCTAAGTAAAGAGAAGACCAGGGAAAGTTTAGGCCTTTAAGGCACAGAGTAAGTGATGGACTCATCTTTTATTTTTCTGTCTATATAAAGTTGCTTTTGATATAATTTTTATAAATAAGTAGGGTTATCTGCATATGATGTCTGTCCAGAAGGTATCCAGCCATATATAATAAAATGAAGACATTTACTGAAGAAGACACAAGAAACATTGTACACAGGACAAGATGCCTCAGTCCCCTTCAAAGTGGGCACCTGGGTACCTCACACAGTTCCCCTAATCGCCATCAGATGCTCGTCGTATTTTCCTGAATCTCATCTACAGTCCAAAATCTCTTCCCTTTCAAAGGTGATTTTAGTTTTGTCAAAAGCCAGAAGCCTCAGGGCGCCAAATCTGGGCTGTAGAGGGGCTGAGTCACCTGGTGATTTAACGTTTTGCCGAAAAACTACATGAGGCGTGACACATGAGCAGGCATGTTGTCGTGATGAAGCTGCCAATCACCAGTTGCCCAGAGCTGCGGCTTTCTGAATCATCCGAATAACTTCTGTGGAGGAATGTTCAAGCTTCATGCAAAATTTGATCTGGATTCTTTGCTCTACTCCCTCAGTCATTTTGAATGCAACAACCACACAGTACACACGCTCACTCAATGGCATCAACCACCCCCACTGACTAGTACAGTGAAGTCGTCAGTGTTCACACATGTGCATTCCAGTCCCCTCTCCTTGGCTGCCGGGTTACATCAACATCGTACAAACCTTTCTTGTTACATTAACAATGGCTGGACTTTTTCCAGACAGACCTTGTATATAGAGATCTAATCCCAGATACAATGCTCTCCATTTTTAGCAGTATTTTAGCGTCTTCCTGATGGGCATTATTTTTTAAGAAAATGAATTGCATGTGTCCATTGTGTCAGTTTTCCCTCTGTTACTAGATTTACCTCTTTTATATAAGGATATGTTTATTGTGAATACACAAAATTCTAAAAACCGCTTTCATTTTTATTATTACATTTAAAATTGGTTAGCCTTAGAGTTTTCTGAATCCGAAGAACAGTTTTGCCTACAGATTATAAAGATGTATTTCTGAAATGCCATCTAAAGGTAAATACAATGCTCTTAGAACAGTGACAGCTGTTCCGAACTGTTACTAACCACTCCCCATTCCTTTTTTATCCTCTCCTTCCGGTAGACGGATGAAGTACATGCAAAAGATAACACAAGACCTGGAATTAACAGTCCAGGTAAGTGGAAAATATCCATAAAATGAGCTGAAAGATTTTGAAAACAAATTGGTTTGTTTTATTGAGTTTATGCCCTGTCTAACCTCTTGAAGAACTTGAGTGATCTATAAAAATAGAACAGGAAATCTGAAAATAAAAGCAACAAAAATAGTAAAGAAATGGTGGGAAAGTCGGTATCAGATAATTTAGAGGATTATTAGTCACTGAATTTAAGACAGTCTCCTAGCCTATAAATCATAGATGTTTTAAATTATAGAATTCTCACCGATCGTAGGAAACCAGCAAATTTCTCTGGTGAAGGATTTTATATTGGCCCTGAATTTCAGGAGGTTCTTCGCATCAGGGAATTGGATAACAAAGAAAAACGTCTTGAGCTACAACTTTGTGAAAGATACAGAAATGATCTAGAAATGGTTCATTGATTCTTTTTGAATCAATATCCGTAACATAGAATTTACCATTTTAACCTTTGGGGGTAGTTTTCATGGAAAGCAGTGGAACAAGGGATTAAAAAGTTTAAAGATGTGAGCTTGCCAGAGCGGCTATACAGTGCAAGACTGGAAAACCCACCGGACACTTAGGTTCCACGGGAGAGCGCAGAGGATACACCGCTTACCGAAGCGGGAAGCTCAGTGGTGGCTCTCCTCTGTGGTCCAGATTAGAGTAGGAGATGCTCTTTCGGAACTGAGCTCACCAATTATAATGGGGATGTTAGGATGGCCCCGTCTCCCCTACGCACTGAGGCCAGGCGACAGCATAATCCTAAGCCAGGGAGATGCTGTTATTGTAGCGAGCAGCCTGGTCAGAGTGGACGGTGGGCATCTGGGAGGAGTCCCTGAGATGGTGGGTCTCCAGCCCCTCCAGGGGTTGAGCTGAGGTTGCGTGGCCTAAGGCCCCCCCATAAACCGCGTTGTTGGCGTGACCGTGCAGCATGGGCCCCACCCCCCAGGTGAGCAGACAGGCAGGGCCTTCGGGACAAGGCCAGTTCTTTCCGGTTCATTTTCGCACCAGCGCCTTCCATCTGCAGGCGCCTCTGTCCTGTGTTACCGGCCTCCTTCACGTCACGTTGTGTTAGCCATTTGTAAGTGTACAGTTCCGTGGCATTAAGGACATTCCTGTTCTGTAACCACCACCGCCCCCCCCCCAGTCCAGGACTCCTCATCTTCCCAAACGGAAACTCTATTGTTGAATGTTTATCAGTATTTAAAAAGTCTTACATTAAATCCTGATTCAGTGAGATATTTCTACGCAGAGCTGAGACTATTTGTTTCCTGCACATAATGTTTCAGAATTTATGAGGATCCATCATGGTACAAGGACAGGGCTTAGAGAACCTGGGATGGATCTTAAATCCATGACGCTGCACGTTTGTCTGACACCAAGTGTGTCGTGCGGGTACTTGGCAGGAGCAAGGCTGCATATGGGGTTGGTTAGCTTCGTTGGTAGGTTTCTGAGAAGCTTCTGAAAGGTGGATTGTCTGAAGTCTTGATTGAAGAGTGTTCCTATGAACTCATTTTGGTGAACAAGGTGTGTGCTCAGCTGGCCTGTGGCTGAAGAGGAGCAGAGGCGCTGCTGATCAAGGATGACACTTCATCCCGCTCCCCGGGAACGCTTGCCGTGAAATGAAAATGTGCACTGCTGCATCTGCTTGTCCTTGTAAAGCTTCTGCTTGTGCTACAGTCAGGGCTGACCGCAGAGACCTTGGGAAGGCGTCGGGCGACAGAATTAACACTTTGCAGCAGGTAGTAGTTAAGGAGGAGCCGTAGCCCAGCCTCACGCTGGAAATAAAGACTTCAGTGACTCAGAAATGACTAACTAGGCTCGGTGCGCAGTTTCTTCTCAGTAGAGAGAAGTATGAACGCTCTGGTGTTTAGGTTAATTTAGAAAGTACAGTACTTTATTTTTAACGGGTTAAAATAACTGAGTAAACATTTATGGCCCGTTTAGGAAGTTAATGTGAGACACAATGGAATTCTCCATAAGAGGGAAGAACAGTTTTGTTGTGGGTGTGTATTTTGTTTATGCGTGTGTGTGTTTCCCTCCCAAGAGGTATGGTCATAGGTGTTTCGGTGCCCCGCCAACTGGCATCCAAAACATGAGCAGAAACAAAACTAAATGAGTGAGTGGATTGTCACACCGTCTCACCGTCTTATTAGTTCTTGTTTGCATCGATAGTACTTGAATTAAAGCAGTTTTTTAAGGTGAGTTAAGCAGTAAGCCTGCAATTAATTAGGTGTGTTCATGACAATTTCAGATTGAAATTCTGTTTTTATTTGTTGTTGTTGTGCTTCAGAGATGTGGTCTGAAGCTATTAAAATCCTGAAGGGGGAGTACACTGTCCGGGCAATCAAGGAACACAAGATGGATCAAGCAATTATCTTCTGTAGAACCAAGATCGACTGTGACAACTTGGAGCAGTATTTCATGCAGCAAGGAGGAGGTACTCTATCCGTGCCTGAATGGGTGGTGTTCGACCCCTCGTTTCCTAGGGTGCCGACCTCACATCGGTGCAGTCTGGATGCTCGTGTGTGTGTGTGTGTGTGTGTGTGTGTGTGTGTGTGTGTGTGTGTGTGTTTGCTGCGCATGCACACTTACTTAGCACTTTTCTGTAAGAGAAACCTTAGGGAAAACAGTGAGGCCGAGGTCCACGGGGCTGGTTTCATTACCGCAGTGAATATGAATCACAACATTTTAAGTACTTCCTGTCGTTTGGAAGAAGGGTGAAGTTACTGATTAACTTTATTTTTAAATTTAATGTATTGGGGTCACATAGGTTAATCAGATATATAGGTTTCAGGTATACAATTCCGTATACGATTGCGTCTGTATATTGTGTTGTGTGTTTGCTGCCCCAAGTCAGGTCTCCTCCCATCACCACTTACTCCCCCTCCACCCTCTTCTACCTCCCCCTGCACCCCCTTTTCCTCTTGCGCCCACCATACTGTCGCTACGTGCAGTAAGCCAGTCAGAGGAAGGTGTGCCACTCGATTTCACTCATATGCGGAGTCTAATGAACCGAATACTAAGGAACAAAATAGAAACAAACTCATAGATACAGAGCCGACTGACAGCTGGCGGGGGGGCGGGGGGGCAGGGTGCAAGGGGAGGAGGGGATTAAGAAAACACCTCCTAGACGTTGGTTAACTTTAATGTTACATTTTTAAGGGTAGTCATTAAGTAATAGAGTGATGTCTTCTAAAACAGTATGTAAGGAAAAATCCTTCATCTAAAAAAGCCTAAATACGAAAGGGGGAAATGAGAAAAAGCACAAGTTAGAAATTACCGGGTAAGAAGGCTGGTGGGAACTGAATAGGTGCGTGTTGAAAGGCATAGACTGTTAGACTGGGTGAAATTAGCTGTATGCTGTCTACAAGATGTTTACCTAAAACCTGAGGACATGCAAAGATTGAAAGGAAAGGGAATGAAAACATATGTCTGTCAGCTCAAATATTAACCAGAAGAATTAGGTATAGTTTAAGTCTAGCTGTATTAAGAGACACAATAGACATGAAGGCAAAAATATTCCTAGGAATAGAGAAGGTCACTATATAATAAAATATTAAGGCTACAGAGGTTCTAATTTTATGCTTCTCACACGTCAAATATTTCTACACTGGGATATTTCTACACTGGACTACTACTCAGCGACGAAAAGGAATGGCCCACTACTGATAGACCCAACAACTCAGGGCGGGTCTCAGACATGCCAAAGGAAAGAATTCTTACCCAAGGGTTCGTTCTGTACTGAGCCCGTTTGTGTGCAGTTCCGGAAGAGTCAAACTGAGCTCTGATAGGGGAAAACCGGAACAGTGTCTGCCCTCAGGAGCGTGGGAGCAGGGAATGACGGGGACAGGCAGGGAGCCACTCTGTGGGGTGGTTGTTCAGTATCTTCATAGAGCTTTGGGTACAGAGGTGTGTGTGTTTGACAACTTAGCAAATGTGCACTTAAGATTTGTGCATCTTGTGTGTAACCTTTACCTCAAAAGGAGAACAGCAAACCCCGAAGCAGATCCTGCCCTTTACTTAATGACACCTTTGCGGAAGTGTGTGCTGATAGCCGCACTTACGCTGAAATGTATTGGAAAGATACAGGTGCGTTAAAGGGAGGACGGTGTGCAGGTGTGTGGTAGGGAGGCGTGGTGAGGACGCCAGCCGCTCGCTGTGGGAGGTCTTCCAGTTCTGCAGTTGGAAAACGCAGAGATTGGAAAAGTATGTAAGGAAAAATTGACAGATGCACAAGGTAACAGACAACTCCCGTTCTCACGGTGGGGTAGACAGTAGCACATCTCTGCTTAGAATTGATGTACGGCAAGGCGATTGAAAAGTCAAAACATAGGGGAAATTTAAACAATTTAAAAGTTCGAACTAATGGCCACGTAAAGCACACGTGACACCGTCCACGGCAGTGGACAGTTAGTAACTGTTTCTAAGCCCTGGCACACGGACTTGCCTGGTGGTTTCAGTCACAATGACTTTTCTAATAAACCTTCCTGTCCGCCTTAGTTATGAACGGAGGACTTGGTTGTGTGGTTAGGAACGCTGTTGATCAAGCAGAAGTATCTTTGAGTTTCTCTTTCCTTTGCTAAATATTCTGATTGCCTCTGCCAGGAACACAGTGGTCCTGAACCGTTTGTAAAAACAAAATCATCCAATGTATACCCAGTTCCAGGGTTTAAGAGAGGGAGGAAAGGATCCCTTCCCCATCCATAGGCGCCCCAAGCAGGCGTGGGAGTGTGTGGGTCACACGTCCCCCAGCCACTGGAATTCCGCATGCGGTGGCACCTCCGCTGGGTGCCTTTGGGAGTTCTGGGTGGCTCTTGCGTCTCTGCGTAATTAGTTTTTGTTAGTCATTTTGGGTTGATACCTTTCAGAACGTCCTGTTTCCTTGAATTCTATCACTGGTACTCCAGGCTGTCTTTCGTGGTGTCTGCGGGCTCTGCTGAGGCTCTTTGCCCCCCTCCCCCCACCCCCCAACCCCGACTGCACTGCTGTTTGCTCCTCTTTATCTGAAGTGTGTCTTGTAGGACGGGCTCCCATGCATCTGCCTCTAAGGTAGCCCCTCTGTCTTTCTTACCTGCTTGGACCAGGAAACTGGATAACTGAGTTGCTTGGAGCACCTTGAGGAGGGCAGGCTTGTGGACGGGGCCGGTAGTGAGAGCAGGGACTTCATGGTGCCTGCTTGGGGTCTTCCAAGAATAACCTCTTTTGCCTAGTTTTTGGTTTTTCGCTTTGTATGGTACAGGTGAAGTTCCTGGAGTACACATGTACTTTCCTTATTCCTGCGTTCTTGTTAGCATACTGCTTTATTTACTCCTGCAGATTGGGAAGGGTGACTTACAATGTCCTTCAGAGCAACTTCGGTTTTAATGCCCATGGAGTTCGTTTTAGTGGCACTTTGCCTAATGGTGTTAACCATGGTCGGTGGCAGGTTGGGTATAGATTTCCATAGAACTATATAGTACCATCAGACCTGACTTTGGTTGTTTTTTTGACGTGGTTTTCAGTGCAGTGTTTTCCAAGGTTAACTGGTTAATCTGCTTTTCACTAGGACCTGATAAAAAAGGACACCAGTTCTCATGTGTTTGTCTTCACGGTGACAGAAAACCTCATGAGAGAAAACAGAACTTGGAAAGATTTAAGGTACCGCTATTTAGTTGTCTGCATTCCCTTAATACTAAGGAGAGGAGTTGCATCTCGTTTTAAGTTAGTTCCAGTTACTCTTCGTAAAGCAATTCTTGTCCTAGAAACTGCTGTATCCTCTTCATGGCTGGGCTTAGTCACCCTTAAGGTCAAATGGTGAATTACACATTCTCTACCAGCACAGCAGTACTGTGATAAGGATTTTCAATTTAAGGAAGTTTTAGTTAAATTCTTTCAGGTAGATATTTCTAGAAGCATTGTTAGATAGTTAAACCATGTCTGTGGGTCTTTTGTAAAAAATACTTTGTAGTAATGCCCATAGAGAACATAAGTAGTTGTAGATTATTTTAAGACAGATGTCAGAATACGGTTCTACAGAACTATGTACAGTCTGAATTGTTTGGGGCAGACCACCCCGCTGGGTGCTCACAGCACCTGAATGGGCTCTAGCTCTGTGGGGGTGGGGGTGGGGGGATGGGCTTGAGCCCTTGAAGACTCAAGGTCAGTAGCCCCCACCCACAGGAACCCCCAGTGTTGACCACAGTGCTTATTCCAGCCTGTAGTGTCTTCTCTCAGGCCCGCCGTGCGGGACGAGGTGAGAAGCCTGGACTCGGGAACTTAGGGTTCTGTTCCCGTGCTCTGAGCTGACGTGGGCGGGAAAGCTATGGGGTGGCCTCGTTTCAGGGTGGTGCCGCCCTTCTGAGCCTAGGCGTCGTATGGGAACCTGCCCAGCGTGCCCTTCCCTGGCCTCCACGTCCCTAACTTCGCTGCACCTCGGGGCACAGACCCCATTCGGAGGCTAGTATGTGTTTCCCTGGTGAGCACCAGGGACTCTGTCCCTTCTCTTTAGGATTTTGTCACCACAAAAACTGTAACATCAAGGTAAAATACCTAGTATATGAATTTATTTAAATGCAAGGGTAGAAATATGGCTCACGTTTTCCTAATTTGTTCTATCTTCCTCTTAATTACTGGTCAGGATTTCTAAAGATAGAGCCAAATTTTGGCATTGGTTTGGTATCTTTGCTGTAAGAAAAAAGAAAAGCAAAAATGAATCCAGCCGTTGGTTTATTTACCTTAAATGTTGTATTTAGTGACTCATGACTTAGAAATGCAGTAAGAGTTGGCTCAGGGGTCATGAATACCTGGACCTCTAATCTGGTAGTAGTGTATGCGTTGTTCGGGTCCTCATTGAATGGACAGAGTTTGTGTTCACTGTTCAGTGTACGTACTAATGAATTCCTTTCTCTCCTCTGTTCTCTTTAGAAAGGAGACGTGAGGTTCTTGATTTGCACAGATGTGGCTGCCAGAGGAATCGATATCCATGGTGTTCCTTACGGTAAAAAAGAAACTTTCTGTGCCTGCAGATTGAATTTTATGGAATTTTAAGTAAACCTAATGTTTTCAAAATATTTAGAAACTCCTCGCAGCTGGTAATAATTGACTCTGTTTGCAGTTATAAATGTCACCCTGCCGGATGAGAAGCAAAACTACGTGCACCGCATCGGCAGAGTGGGCAGAGCTGAAAGGTACCGCCGCCGCTCACGCCTGCCCTTAAGCTTCTGTGCTTCAGGCGTGACATCTAACGAAGACTTTTTTAACTCTTTCAGGATGGGTCTGGCCATTTCCCTGGTGGCAACAGAGAAGGAGAAGGTAAGCTCTTCGGTGCCGCGTCACACTCACTGTGTGTGCGGCCGTTTTCGGTGTTCGAGATAAAAGCAGTTGGACCTTTCCGTTTCCGTGGACTGCAGTTGCATACAGACTAGAAGTGAGCTTTTTGTGGCCCTTTTATTGCCCGTGTTCATTAGGTGGACAGGTAATAGGATGAAGTTTAGAAAGGAAAAACGAAAGATGTAACTTGTCCTCATTTCTTTAATATAATTATTTTCACCAAACTGAAACCCTCTCTGGTAGTGTGCCATAGAAGACTTGCCCGGGGAGGAGCGGGGAGTGTAGCTTACTATTTTGGTATAATTCAAAATATACAGAAAAGTTGCAAGAAGAAGGAACTCCCACATAATCATTGCCCAAACTAGATGTTCATTTTGCTTTTTGCTTTATGCTCTTGTAGAAAGGATTTGAACTTTATTTTTGATACTCATCTTGATACAGCATTCTCTGATACATACTCTTTGATCCCCGTATTTATCTGAGAATTCCTTCTGTAACTGACATACACTTTAGAAAAACTTGGGCTGTTTTCAAGAACTCTTTCAGAAGACTCAGCTGATGAGCTCCTGAATAGGGAGCGTGCGGCCACACCCGCAGTCTAGTTTCTTGTGCCTGAGGCCAGAAGACACTAACAAACACGTCGAGTTGAAGACAGAGCCGTCTAGCCCGTGTCCGTCTCCATCCCTGTTCGTGCTTCTCCCTCCAGGTCTGGTACCACGTGTGCAGCAGCCGCGGCAAAGGGTGTTACAACACGCGCCTCAAGGAGGACGGGGGCTGCACCATATGGTACAACGAGATGCAGGTGGGACGCGGAGAGCTTATTAGTTAAAGCTGGACACTGGGCTGCGTTTGTCTCTGCACTAACCGTTTGTCCGTTGGGAGGGAAAGCAATGAGTAACCAATATTAATGGTCGCTATGAACGCGTCTCTTCAGAAGTCTTCCTTCCACTTACACCAAGCACGGTGTAGCCACCCTGCTTTGATTGGACGCTCCTCAGGGGCAACTCTGGTCAAAATGACATTTTTATTTGAAAAGGCTTTGAATTTTCTTTCCCTTTCTTAGTTGCTCTCTGAGATAGAAGAACACCTGAACTGCACCATTTCTCAGGTTGAGCCAGATATAAAGGTACCAGTGGATGAATTTGATGGGAAAGTCACCTACGGTCAAAGAAGAACAGCCGGTGGTAAGCTCTGAATTACTTTTTTTAAAAATTATTAATTAATTAATTTATTTATTTACTTTTAGAGGGGGAAGGAGAAAGAGAGGGAGAGAAACATCACTGTGGTTGCCTCTCACTCACGCCCCCAACTGGGGACCTGACGTGTAACCTAGTCATGTGCCCTGACTGGGAATCGAACCAGCGACACTGGGCTCGCAGGCTGACGCTCAATCCACTGAGCCACAGCAGCCAGGGCCTGAATAACTTTTAATTCAGTTTTAAGTGTGCATGTTTCCCTTCTGAGCATCAGTTTAAGAAGAGAGTAATTTTATTTCATTGTGTTAAGTGTACATTTTTAGCATATCACTCCTTCCCTCTATTACTCCCCCAGCACTTTGTCCATGCCTGTCTCATGCGTGCTCTCGTGTGTGAGCTCTGTGTGAACGAAGCAGCACAGCTGGTTCTCTCGGGGTCATAAGAGTAGTTGAACATTTATAGGCTTATCAGGAAACAAGAGTATAAGGGTAATTTTGAATGAAGAATCGGAAGCCTTTGACTTAATTCAAGTGGTAACCCAACATGCCATTCCCTTTGCCTGGAATGACCTTGGCTCATCCCTGAAATTTTGTTAAGATTCAGGATAAACAAGTGGTTTTCCAGATCAAAAGACGAGGACACGGGACGGATGGGTGGATGAGGGCATTGGGACAGCTGTTAGTGAGGCCTGCTCGTTAGTTTATATTGATTTAACATTCTTAGAGCTCTGAGTTGTGGAGCTGACTTGCCCAGTAGTGCATTTTTATTGCTAGAAGCAGTGTTTAAGTTGATATAACTGAGCCGAAGTGACGAGGTATTTCAGGCATATCACTTACATTACGTGGTGTCTTGTGCGTGTGATGCAGGTGGGAACTACAAAGGCCATGTGGACGTTCTGGCGCCCACAGTCCAGGAGCTGGCTGCCCTTGAGAAGGAGGCGCAGACGTCCTTCCTGCACCTGGGCTACCTTCCCAACCAGCTGTTCAGAACCTTCTGATTCTCACACACACTAAGTAAGGGTTGAGTGATGGAACTCCACACCAGTCGTCTGCGGCCCCGCAGCAGTGTTTATAGTGACCTAAGCTGTTAACGCTGACTCTTGCATGTCAAGAAACATGGAACATTAGTCCTAGGAGTTCATAAAGTGGCAGCCTCCGGAAAGTAATAAACTTGGTGACTGTGCTTCCACGATGGTCTGTGTCGTATGTTCACGGCTCCGACGGCTCTTCTTGTCTGAGCGCGCTGTGGGGTGTGAAGGGCAAGGCCCTCTGGGGTCGCCGGTGAGCATCCTGAGAGGAGGGCCCTCCCGGGCAGTGGTCCTCAGTGGGGACCACCCCGAGGGGCTGCGGCCGCCTCCGTGTCTGCTGGAGCCGAGGACGGGCATGCGGTGAAAGAAGGTCGCGGGTCGCACGGTGGCAGGACTGCTCGGTGCGTGTGGGGGCCTGGAGCGTCTGGGAGCAGAAGGTTCTGCGTGCGAGGACCGGCAGCCGGTGGGGGGCGGGGGGCGAGGCTGTCTCGGAAGGTTCGCCGCCTCTGAGAACCTCTTCCCAGCGGACACACGCCCACAGAGAAAGCGATTCTGCTGTCCCTCTAGGTCTCAAAATTAAACTTGAACACAGTCCTTTGGAATAGACGAGTTTCCTCAGACCCTCTTGCCTAAAATACCAGAAGGAAAAATTGAGATACATATAATTGAATTGTTATGCCATTTCACTTAGTTTATAAAGTAGTTTCTTGGGGAAATGTCTTTGTTGCCCTAGAGATTTCTAAAGAGCACGAGTTACCGTAATTTTGTGTATGATGGTTTCAGACCTTTTAGCACTGAAATACTTTCTTCAAACAATCTTGAGCGAAACTAAATAGCTAAGCAGTGGGAACACCGAGACCGATCAGGCATTCCCTAGTGGGGCCCTGGTCTGTGTGGAAGGCTTGTCAGGATTTCACCTCCCCACACCCCAGACTGCTTCCTCTGCAGGTGCCCCAGGCCCCGCCGCCCGTCTCGCAGCCACGGCGGCAGCTCCACGCAGGGCTCACGCACACGCATCGCTGCCGTGGGAATAAGTGTTCAGTTCCCTGTCGGCAAGGAAAGACGGCTCCTGTGTTGAGACCAGGGCTGGAGCTGGCGCAGGCCTTGGGACCGTGCGCATGTCCCTGTTCTGCAGGCGGCTGAGAGGGGCCCACGTCCGCGTGGGCCAGCGGGTAGAACTGGAGCCCGGCCGTGGGCGTCCTGGAGGCAGCTTTTGCTCTTTGGTCTCCCTGTGGACGTGATGCCCGGGTCCCACAGGTACTCCAGAGGGGACTGCTGGGCCGGGCGGGAAGATGGTGGAAGGTTTTTTTGTTTTTTTTTTTCTCTTTAAATTGCTGCCCCACTGGAACTATCCAGGGAATAGGGGTCTGAAAAGAGGAAGCTCCGAGCAACCAGACCTGCAAGGGCTCGCCTGGAGACCTGACCGCCCCTCTCTGCTCCACGCCACTGTCCCTCCCTTTATCTTCGTCCCCACGTCCGGACGCCATGTCCGTCGGGCCTCGGCATTCATGTTAAGGGTGTGAGTAATTGCTCAGTGTCGGTCAAGATGTGGTCACTGAGCCACGAGAGGTGCTGACTGCGCCCCTTCCTTTTAGATACAGAACCTCCCGCGTTTTAGTTGGTGTAGATCCCTGGCGGGAGACGGGCTCCCCGGCTGGCCGTGGGGTGTGCGTGGGGGTGGAGGGGACCGCTGCTCACGTCCTTTCGCCTGCCCTTCCCCTCCCCTGGCAGGGACTTGCCTGTGTACGAGGGAGCAGTGTCCCCCAGAGAACGACTGTCGTAGACAGGGAGTGGCGGAGGAGCCCAGGCGACCCTCTGGGCTGCCTGTCGCAGGCACCTGATGTGCCTGAGCCGCTGCAGGTCTAGGTCACGGCCCCTCGAGGCTCCGGGAAGCCCAGAGCATGCGCAGTGGTGACCATCAGATGCTCGCATTTCTGACACCGCTTCCGTTTGTCCACGCAGTGGTGTAAGAATTGAGAAGCGGACTCACGGATCCCATGTCCATGGCTCTTGGGTCCCTCCCTTGTATGCAGAAATGCCAAGACGTGCCCACCCTCCATGGGGACGTCTGCGTCTGGGCGCCTTTCTCCTTAAATACCTTAGTGCCCCGTTCGTTGTCCGTTCTCTCTGAAGCTACCTTCGGACTTTGATGGCTAGCGTTACACTTTATTTTCTTTTTTTAAGTATATTTTACTGATTATGTTGTTACAGTAGTTCCAATTTTTTCCCCTTTGCTCCCCTCTGCCCAGTACCCTCCTTCCCTTCAGCAGTCCCACCCCCCCTTAGTCCATGTCCATGGGTCATGCATATAAGTTCTTTGGCTTCACCCTTTCCTATATAATTGTTAACTTCCCCCTGTCTATTCTGTACCAACCGATTATGCTTCTTAGTCCCTGCACCATTTCCCCATTTCTCCCCTTCCCCCCTCCCAGCTGATAACCTTCCAAATGACCCCCATACCTATGATTCTGTTCCTATTCTGGTTTGCTTAGTTGGATTTTGTTTTTATTTTTTAGATTCAGTTGCTTATAGTTGTGAGTTTGTTGTCATTTTAATATTCATAGTTTTGATCTTTTTCTTAAGTAAGTCCCTTTGACATTTCATATAATAATGGGTTGGTGATGAAGAACTCCTTTAGCTTTACCTTGTCTGGGAAGCACTTCATCTGCCCTTCCATTCCAAATGATAGCCTTGCTGGATAGAGTAATCCTGGTTGCAGGTTGCCTTTCATCACATTGAATCCTGCCTGCAGTGTCCTCTGAGAAATCAGCTGATATTCCTATAGGCACCCCCCTGTAGGCAACTCTCCGCCTCTCCTTGCTGCCCCCAGGATGCTCTCTTTATCTTTCACCTTTGGCATCTCAATCATGATGCATCCTGGCGTGGTCCCCTCTGGGTCCAGCTCGCCCGGGGCCCTCCGTGCTTCCTGGACCTGTATGTCCATCTCCTTTACAAAATTTGGGAAGTTCTCATTTTTTTCAGTTCTTGCTTCCTCATTCTGCACTGGTTGACTGTTTTTTTCTTCCTTATGTTCCAAATCATTGATTTGAACCCTGGTTTTGTGTGGATTTTTCTTTGTTTCACTTAGCATAGCCTTCACTTCTCCCCTTATGCGTTTGCCGTACTCAAGCATATCTGTCAAGCCTGTGAGCATCTTTATCACCAGTGTTTTGAATTCTGCATCTGTTAGGTTGGCTGTCTCTTCATCTGTTAGGTTGGCTATCTCCTCGTCCCTTCATTGTTCCACTGGAACCTTGATCCGTTCCCTGTTTTGGGCCATAATGCTCTGTCTCCTCATTCTGACAGGCTCCTGTGTTTGTTTGCCACTGCATTCCAGGTACAGCTGTCGCTCCTGTTACATTGTAAAGGGAGGAGCCTTAGGGATTTATCCGTACAGGGTGACCCGTTTCATCACGTTGTGGTGCTATATGTGGGGGAGGGGTCCGAGAGGGAACAATGCTGCATGTCCAGCACTCTTCTTCTTTTCCAGGCACCTCTCCCACTTCCGCACCGGACTGGCGCCCCTCTAGCTGCTGCCCTGGCCGTCGTTCCCAGAGTGGGCGGGTCTGCAGACATTCTAGGACTGTGGGGGCCCTTTAAACAAGCGGACTCTGTTGAGAGACCAGCAGTCTCTGCCTCCGCCCCAACCCCCACTGTTTTGCACAGTCAGAAGCAATGAGGCTTGATTTTCCCTGGTGCTGGGACCATGAGCTGCTAGGTCCAGTGAGGAGCTGGGGAAGCTCCCCAGGTGTGTCCCTCCTGACTTTTTAAAATGTGTGACTGCGCTTTCTGCCGGCCTGCCGCTGCTGCTGCCACCACACCACGTTCTCTCTGCCCCAGCTCCACCCCTCCTACCTGTTTGGATGAGTATTTCTTATTTATATCTTTGTTTGCTGGACTTCCATGCAGCTCGATTTTTCTGGAACTTCTGGTTGTTTCTAGTTTTGAGGTAGTTGTATTCCCTCTTAGTTGTGGAGGGAGATGCAGTGTGTCTGTCTACGCCTCCATCTTGGCCGGAAGTCTGAATTTCTTTAATAGCATTACACTTTCATAGTGACTGAGATAGTTTTGTGTCTGGGGGACTTTTTTGTCATTTAAGATTTTCATACACTTAAGTGAGCTTCTTTCGCTCAGGCTTTGCATTCACAGTGCAGGTATTGCTAATCTGGAAGACCTGAATGTTTTCATCACCCGGCGGGGTTGCCTTCAGAGAACTGATTCCAAAGGACTCTGACTGGTGGCATGAGCTCCAGGATTGGAGAACCTTTCTGTACCTCATTCTTACATCTTTTCCTGTAATAACCAGAAATGCGGAATCTTCTAGATAAGAGTAACCCCACCCCTTCCTATGTTTTATTTGTAGCCCCACTCCCACACAGATTCAATGCTAACATGTTTCCTTTCTTTTTCCTGTAAATTTATCTTTACTCAGCGTGAGGACTGTTCTTGTTACAATGACTTCCATGCCGTGTGGTCCCGCCAGCGCGCTGTGGTTGATGGAGCCATTGCCTGCTCACTGCTCGTGAGCTTGGTGGGGGACTGAAGTCTATGGGGACCTCCGAAACTTGCCCCGGGCGCAAACCCAGCTCCCCGCCTTTCTAGCGGGATGACGGAGGCCAGGTCCGTCAACTCTCTAGTTTCTTTGTTTATGAAAATGGTGAAAATAATGTGCGTCATTCAGGATTCTGTGAAGCATTCAGCAAAGGTCCAGCAGGCAAGAGGCACTCGCACCATGATCTGTCGTGTTCATGCCGGTCCCGGTTTTTCTGTGTTGGCATCGTGTTTCTCTGGGAGCATCTTCGTCTGTGTTCCGGATTGTTTCCTTCTGTGGGATTCCTACGCCTTTAATTCCTGGATCGAATTAGAGCGAATGAACCGAATGACCATTTCTCAGGGTCGTTACCAAACCGCGTCCTGAGAGGGTTGTGCTCGGTGCTATTCACACGAACAATAGAGGGAGAAATCTGCACAATTTATTTTACAGACGGAAATCATACTCGTTGCATTTAAAGTTTGTCTCTGCCCTGTCGCTTCACATGGCGAGCGCGTGGTGCTGGGCTGCAGGGGACGGTAGGGACGGTCTGACCTCTCGATGGAACGTTTCGCACGCGATGCCTTACCCTGTGCACACCCACCCCTGCCCACCCAGCGGCCTCGTGCGGCAAACAGGGACCCAGGCTTGTAAATAGGGTGCCAGCCTTCTTTCTTTTTCTTTCTTTTCCTCTTTTTTATTGGGGGGGGGGGGGGGTACAAGCGCATGTGGCAGCTGTGACTGAGAACATCCCAGATTTAAAAAAAAAAAAAGTGAATTCCCAGCCAATTCTAAATAGGCAAAGACCGATTAGTCATGGTTTCACCTTATTCCTCTGACTTAAAAGGGAACTACACCTTATTGCAGTTTGAATGAGATACATAAAATACGAAAAATGTGTAAATAAATAAAAGGAGATCTGGGGTAGCTTCCCCCATACAGGAATCATATCATTTCGCTGTAGATGCTGATGATTTCTAAAGGACTCTCAGGGATGTTTCCAAGCGAACCTTATTTCGGGGAGAAAGGAATATTTGTTAGAGGAGAAAAAATGTAGTGGAACAGAAAGGAAAGGGAGGGTATTTTGCTGCTCCAGAGTAATTGATGGAGGGAGGATTCCTTTGAAGGGAGGAGGGGAAGGGGAATTTTTGCTGTCGTCTTCCGGCCTGCTGCCTTAAATAATTACCTTTCGCGTGCAGTCCTCTGAAGCTCTGGATTTTTGGACAGAGGTTTCAGTCTTACTGGTGGAAAGTATTGAGGGGGACTTTGCGAGGACCTGGACTCAGACAGGCTTGGATCAGACCCTGGCAAGTGCTCTGACTTCTGCCTAGCTCAGTCACCTACAGAGATCTTTAGATCTAAGGCGGGGCCCTGGAATCTGCATTTATTTAACCAACTCCTCAGGTGATGGAGGTGCAGATGGACCTGGAATCACAAATTAAGACCCAGATAAACGGCTTCTAGAACTTTAATTTTTGCTGCAAGACGACGGAAAAGGGCATCTGAGAGACTGATGCTTCCTGTACTAGAATCACCTTCGTACCAAAAACGAGCACCTCAGTCCCCTCCCTTCACTCAGCGGCTCTCGCTGTGGGATCACCTAGGGAGCGTTAAAAGGAAAATACCAGTATCTGTCCCTCACCTGTGGCGGGATTATCTCAGTGGGGCCTGGCCGCCCCCAGGGGTGCAGGTGCGTTGCCAGGGTTGAGAGCAGCCGCTTTAAGCTGAGCCTGCCCGGGATGTTTCGTGTTTCTGCGGCAAATCATCGCGGCCTCTGCAAATAAATGCCTGAGTGCCTGTCCTAAACTTCAGTGCGATTTAGCTTCGAGCTGCAGCCCTCGTTATCACACTGTGCAGCAGAGGTGGTCGTAGGGAAAACACTGGTAGAAATAGTACCATATATTGTTTTTGAGAAGCTAACACGATTATTTTTAAAATAAATTTTATAGCCAGTTGAATTAAGTTCCCTTCAAAACAGTCACTTTGGTAATGCAGACAAATCTTCCATTTTCAAAGCCCATTCGACCTTTTTATTTTAGACATTGCCACTTTGTTTTTATTGAAGACATTTCTACTGCTTGAGACAGTCACTTTATAGGCATCTGAAATGATTGGTTCAATTCATTATTTTCCTTTAAATCTTATTCCTCAGCTGGGTAACTCATCCTGTTCACCAGAAAAAGACTGGTCAGTTATTAGCCGTTTCCTTGAATTAAACCCCCATCAAAGGATGGACATCTGCTGCTGCCACAGCAGGACTTTGGAGAAGCAGCTAGAGGTGGCGTGTCTCTGTGCAGCAATAATGGCATGTGAAGCGTCTCAGGGAAGAGCATCCAGCATTTCGGGAAATCCTGGTCCGAGTAGGAGTTGCCAGGATGGAGGCGGGAGTCAGAGAGAGAGGGCCGGCAGGGATGGAGTCCGCGGAGTGTGGGAGCAACACTGTCTGATAATGAGTTCTGCTTTTCCTTCTTTATACATTGTGATCGCCCTGAAATCCTCCAACGCTGGCCGCCTCGTGTTAGCAGTTAGGGGTGTAGGACTTGGGGCTCTGTGTGTTCAGACAGAGTGATGGTAGAAGGTGTGGGGACTGGTTAGGACCCTGTCCTATGGGAAATCGTTACATAATGGCAGCGGGGGACAAGGAAACTCGGGAGCAGTCGTCTAAGTCAAAGCCCAGAAAGGTGACAGTCAGGCCTAGTGGCACCTCTGAGAATCCTTAGACATTTGGGGAGACAGCTGGCTAACCGGCAGTCCCAGAGGCCGGAAGCTTGGGGTCTTTTGTTTGGCTCTTCGAGGCTAGCAATTTGGGGACATTGGATTATACCCACCTCCTTAAAGCCTGTTCACTTAAATGATTGGTGTCAGTTCTGTTGGTGACAATAACAGACTCTGCCATATCCTCGGTCCGTGATGGTTATTCATTTTCCCACGGGTGGCTCACAACCCAGCGCCAAGAACATAGTCTCCTGGGGAATAACCTGCACCCGCTCTTGCGGGTCTGCGGTGGCTCAGTTCCCAGTCCGGTGCACCAGGGGGCGCCAGTGTCACGCGTGACAGTGCCCACAGCCGAGCGCTGCGTGCTGGTGTATTTTTACCACTTGGGGTCACTTAAGGATCGCCTGCCTGCCTTTTTCTCTGCTAAGCAAATCGCAGATTCAAAGGAATTCTTTCCCATCACATCTGTCAGAGTCTATGGTCTTTTTCTCTGGGTCCCGAAGGCCAAGGAATGTGCGTTAGGATTTTCTTTTTCCCACGAGTTGGCCCCGCACCGTTTGTGCGTGGCGGTTTCTCCCGTCGCGAAGCCCTTCCAGGACCACCGCGCCCGCGCCCTCCTGGGCCCGGCACGTTGCGTTTCTGCCGATTGCCTCTCCCGTTGGCATCTCCGGAGCGGCCGCGCCCTTGGAGAGCCCGGGGGAGGTTTGAGGAATGGTCCCCGACGGCCTCTGCCTGCCTGCGGGCGGGTGTGGGCGGGCGAGGCCGCCTGTGTGGGCCTAGCAGGCAGCCCAGTGAGCCTAGCCCCCTCCAAAGGGACTAGCAAATGGTCTTCGAATCCGCGTGGGCCGGGCTCCCTGCTGGTCTCCCTGCTGACCCAGTGACTCCACCGAGGGTAAGTTGGGAGACCCTGACTGGGCAAGTGACCGGGTACATCAGCTGCCCTTTGCCTCCTCCTTCTCTCCGAAGGGTGCCATCCTGGGGGCACAGAAGCTGGCCGAGGCAGGAGCCGCTATTCAAGAACAGCCTCTTCTTGGGCAATTAAAAGCTGCAACAGGAATTCATTTTGCTTCCACCGTTTTCAGCCTATAATTAATCCATGTCAGCCCCCCTTGGAGAACCTGCAGTGGGCCTTTATTGCCTTAATTAAGTCCAGACCAACGTGGGCCCTTCAGGCCCTCTAATATGGAGTCCCAGCCTTCCTCTTCTGATTTCCTGTGTGGCTCAGGTCCTAATGAACCTGGTCTCCTCACCCCCTCCATAGAGAACAATAACTAACATGAATTGCCCCTTCACTACGTACCAGGTACGGTTTTAAGTGTTTACCCACCTTAACTCAGGCCTTAGAACAACCGCAGAAGATAGGTTCTATGTCTGTTTCCATTTTACAGATGAGAAAACCGAGGCACCACGTAGTTGGTAAACTGCCTACGATCAGCTGGCTAGTAGGCAGTGGCACCAGAATTTGAACGCAGGTGCTTACCCACTGCACCCTGTCGGCTCTGATGCCCGGAGGCCTTCCCACCTGCCCACTGCCAGGCGGGACTCCACCGTCCTTAGGGACCTGAGTGAGAGTCAGCCTGCCTCCTTCATGGGGCAAGAACACCCCACATTTTAACACACCAACCATGACCCAGATGTTTTATAGTCAACGTCTTGTAAGAGCTAGTATTTCTATTTCCCTCTCTCTCTCTTTGCAGATAAGGAATCGCAAGGCCCAGAGAAGTTAAGTCCAAGTCCTTCAGGTTGAATCCATTGGCTCCCAGAGCTTAATTGTCAAAAACTGTTTTGTGACTGTTTTCAGGTGCATCAGAAGTTCCTCCAGGGAAGGGTTCCTGGGCTGCACTTCTTTCCTCTCCCTGCCGTGTACGTAGTGGGCATACAGCAAAGAGTACTGATTAGCTTACTTTTCGTGCTGTGGGGACAGCTTCCCAGCTTACCTGGGGGTAACCGTTCTTCTGTGGAGACTGAGACCAAGACCAGAAAGGCACCTCGTGACTTCACCCCTGGGCAGGCATCAGTGTTCTGTGGGCTTGTCCAAGACAGGCTGGGAGACCAGACTGCTTCCAATGGGAAAATCTAGCATCCCTAAGGCAGTCTTGACCAAAATATGAGCATGGTTTTGAACATATGGGGCTTAAAGCTCCAATTTCCCATGGCTGAGGCCTCAGTGTTAATGGTGGACCGTCACTTTCACAGAAATATGTGAATTCATCATGGTTATTTTTGCAGCATTGGAGTTGGCGTGCCTCCAAGTCAGGAACTTTCTGCCTTTGCAGTTCTTGGTTATTTGAGGCTGGATGACTCACTTTGTGTAACATCCTCTTGTTTTCCGCATTTTCCTCCGGGGCCCCCTCCTGCCAGAGAGAATGGCAGGGGCAGAGAGGGCAACGAAACTCGGGCAACTGTTGGCCCTTCTTTGCAGTTTTGTTCACGCTCTTCTCCTCCCCCTCCCGCAGGCCACTTTCCTCTTCGGTGCCCTCCAGAGCTTTTGCTCCTTTCTTTATCATAGCGTTTAGATTTCCTCCTTTTGCTTACCTGCTTACATGTCAGTGCCCGGGCAGTGCTTACATGTCAGGTAGGTCCTTCACCACGGGTCTGACTTCAGTATCCTCAGTACCTGGCAGGGTCTGGCCCAGAGAAGATGATTTGGTAACATGGGTTGAGTTGGAAGGAGGCGAGGAAGGAAGGGAAGAAGGAAGAGTGGATGGATGGATGGATGGATGGATGGGTGGATAATTATAAGAAACTGATACGAAGGAATTTTAGACATTGGCTAGCAAAATGAGGCTGAGAAATTAGCTACTTACTTTTTATTTTTGGACAGAAGATCTGCATGTCCTGAGTATAAGGCCACAGAAGTAGACAGACTCTGAGCCTCAGCTTTCTCCTTAAGAAGGGTTCATGTTTTCCAGACAGAAGCTGTGCGGGCTTAACCAAGAGTCGCCTGGTTACTTTAGGAGGAAACCCTCACCACCACATTCTTCGCCAGTGCACAAGGAACATTCTCCAAGACAGACCATACACTGGGCCATTAAAATAAGCCTTGGCCCACTAGATTGAAATTCTATACACTATATTCTTCAACCACAATGGAATGAAATTAAAAATTAATAACAAAAAGAACTTGGAGCAATTCACAGATATGTGGAAATTAACATGCTAATGAACAACCAGTGTGTCACAGAAGAAACCAAAGGAGACGAGTGAACATGGAAACACAACACAGGAAATCTTACGGAATGCAGGTAAAGCAGTGCGTGGAGGGCAGTTTATAGCAGTGAATGACTATTAAAAATGGGCATCTCAAATCAAAAACTTCACCTTCCACTGTAAGGGACTGGGGGAAAAAGACTAAACTAAACCCAAAGAAAGCAGAAGAAAGGAAATAATAAAGATCAGAGGAGAAATCGGAGAAAATAGTAAAGCAGTGGAAAAACAGAACCAAAAGTTTTTTACACTTGCCCGGGGACATTTTTTTATTGCTTTTAGAAAGAGGGGAAAAGAGAAGGAGAGAGAGAGAAAAATTGTTGTAAGAGAGAAACATTGATTGGTTGCTTCTGTACACACCCTGACTGGGGATCAAACCTGCAACCTAGATATGTGTCCTGACCAGGGATCCAACCTGGAACCTTTTGGGGCAACACTCCAACCAACTGAGCCACAATGGCCTGGGCCAGAAGTTGGTTTTTATAAAAGAGCAGAGTTGATGAACCTGAGCTAGAAAGGGGTGAGATCGTTTTCCCAGCGTGACTCTGAACAGCAGACGGCAGAGCCAGGATTCCCAACTAGGACTTTCTGATGCCAAAGCTGAGGCTGGGGGCCTGTCTCCCACCCGGACGGTGAGAGGCTCGAGGACCAGGAGCTTGCCTTGCGCGTCCGTGTGTCCCCTGGGCTCTGCCCCGTGCCTGGCACATGCAGGGGCCTAGGAAATGTCTGCTGAACTGGAATGGAAAGCAAACCTTCTCCCCACCCTCAGTCAGCCATCTGGGTGAGATGATAAATTATGCTTCCAATGCAGATTGGGCTGAATAGCAGTATTTCTGACAAGAAATGCTGAAAACAGCAAACTGCTTGTCCTTAAAAATAAACCCTTCAGCTTCAGGGATTTGGCCCAGAAATGAACCGTGTTACATACAGCTCAAGCCCCAAGATGGAGTTTCTTATCCTGGAGCCAGCAGTGACGGGGTTTCTGACTGGCCCGAGACCTGGCCCCTGGGTGGGGAGTGTGTGCTTGGCTGCCCCTCTCTGCCCCTGGTTACCACGCGCGGGTGACGGCTGGCGCAGCGCCGAGGGAGCAGCCGAGCCCAGAGAGCCCCCGGTGCTGGCTCTTGTCCCCAGACTGATAGATAAGGAGCAGGGCTCAGGGACGGCACCCGGCCGAGCCAGAGCAGGCTGCGTGTGGAGTCTCGCTCCCTGACATCCTATAAGGGGTGAAATGTAAAGAATGTTGACTTTAATTAACCGGAGTGCACGCTGATATGTCCCAAAGGCTGGGGGGAGAAGGTGATCCTAGGTAGATTACATTCCAGAATGCTGCTGCCCATCCAGGCCGGAGTGACAAGGCCACCTGTCCTGGGGGCAGGGAGGAGGCAGCGCGCCCCCACAAATGGCACAGCGCCTTGGCCAGACCACCACGACGTGAGGGGGGCGGGGCGCAGGCTGTGTGCCCGCTTTTCAGGAGGACTGGATGAGGCCCGGAGCCCAAAGACTCGCAGAAGGCAGGGGACTGAATCTATTCTTCAGCCTCCCGCCCGGCCTCTCAGGAGGCTGCGTGAGGAACCCCGTAGGCACGTTTCCCATGAAGGGTCTGTGTGTGGTGCCGTGTGGAGGGCGGGCTGTGTGCATTCATGTGTGCCCCTTCCCTGGTTCATATGCCACCCCTCCCTCTTCTCTTTTCTTAATTTAAAGGTGACTCTTCTGGAAGCCCCAAATGTGGAATTGACCCTAAATTAAAAAGAAGATCTTTTTAGGGCAAGAGCTTTGTTCTTGTGAATTTTCTGCCTCGCCAACCATGGGGAATGTGAGCTGGGGGAAAAGTCTGTTAAAGAAGCTGCTCATTCACTTCAAGGGGCCGAGGAGCTATTCTGAAGGGGAAAAGTCTCCTCCTTCCCTGGCCTTTTGATCCGCTCAGGCTCCAGGCAGGAGGATGTAGAGGGTGGCCCTGTCCACCTGCTGCCGACGGGGGTCAGGGGGGACCCGATATAAACACAAGGAAATCTAAGCTCTGCTTCTAACTGCAGAACGAACAACCTCTAATTTTCATACCAGAAAATCAGCAAAACAATACCTTTTTTTTTTTTAGAGAGAGAGAGAGAAAGTAATGACCTGGTACTTGCATTGTGCCCAACTGGGAAATGTCTCCCTGTCCTCTTTCCTGTGTCCTACTCTTATGCCTCCAGAATACCGGGCACACATGCACTGTTCAAAATGGGGGGGGGGGGCATAGATGTAACATTTTAATTTCTTAGAATGAAAGAAACAGCCGTGGTCAGTGAATGGCATGATGAAAGCCTGCGGCAGTGGTCAGTGGCGCACCCAATCCCAGTTTTAGAGAGAAGAGAGGCGATGGAGTAGGCATGAACCGGGCCTTCCAGACACAATGACAAGTTGATGTTTTCACAGCACCCTAAAAAATAAAAGATACACTTAGGTCAGAGGAGGTGGGACGGCATATCTGGAGGTCAGCGCTGAGCGAGGACGTTTGAGGAGATGAGGAAGGCTTTCACAGCTGTGTTCTGGCCGTTGGAGAGTGGGGGCAGGGACGGCAGAGAGGGCCCAGGTTCTGGAGAGCGGGATTAGTAGAGTGACCCATGAGTTGGTCTGTCCTGGAGGGTCCTGCTTGATACCCATTGTCCTGGCCTTTTTACTCAGAGTGCCCCTCTTACCCTCTAAAGTGTCTGGTATGGACATCGTATTATGTGGTCACTCTGGTTGTAAGCAACGTGGATTCATTTGGAAGCTATCGTAAGGGCAACAGGAGGCCACGGGAGGCCACTTTGTGTTACCATGGAAGTGCCCGAGGCCAGATAGAGGGCTCCCCGATGACCTTGGGGAAACCGATGGCTGTTGCAGCCGCTCCCTGAGACATAACCCCAGGGGACCCACTGGGAGTTCCCTTTGGACGTGCTGAGTTTGAGGCGCTGCTCAATGTCCAAGTAGAGAGGAACAGCCGGCGGCTGGATGAGCGGACCTGACCCTCAGAAAGGTGCTAGGGTGACCTCTGAGGGTCAGGGCGGGCAGGGGACAAAGCAGTCGCCCAGGGTCTCACTGCTCCATGGGTCTGTGCCGGGAGGTCTGGCTGCATCCCCAGCAGGTGGCCGACCGGACCGACCTTCTCTGGGCCTTGGCTCCCACGGTTCTTCTGGGGGATGCCCTCCTCGGCTTCTCCCATGCGCTCGCCTTGACCTCCTGACAGCTCTTCCAGGCCAGCTCAGCGCCACGTCCTGCGAGCCTTCTCTGGCCTTTCGTCCCGAGCTGGTCGTCCTCCCCTGTGTCACCTCTGTGGCATGCCCCTGTCACCTTGTCATCGTGGAGTAGAAACTCTTTGATGACTTAGATGTATCTTCTTCCCCAGCGTATGTCTCACAGGTCTGCACTCACGCAATGTTCGATTCAACAGACGTTTCTGTTATCTGTTATGTACTCCATGCCAGGGGCCGGAGTTCACCTCTGTGAGGGTCACCCAGCTCTTCGTCGTTCAGAGAACGCTGGTTACGTTGCAGGTGGGGCGGACGGAGGCAAGCTTCCAACAGCAAACACCTGACTCCAATACCTGTGCTTGCTAAGACATCCGGGGCACTCCTCGGCCAAGACAGAGATTCCCCCAGGCCTGGAAACCGGGGGAGACATCGGAAGGGGAAATCGGGGTTGGCCGTTGAGGGGCCAGTAGCTGGTCATCACGGAAGGAGAGTTTTTCATCTTACCTTCCAAACAGGGAAGGTGGTGTCCACCTGGGATGCCTGCTTGTGCCTGGACCTTTCAGGTGAGGCTGTGTCACCTACAGTCCCTGCTGAGAGAAGCAGTGCCAGGCTGTCCCACGTGCAGGGGGCCGCCCGCTGGCCCCGAGGTGCTGGTTAGCTAGGCCCAGCCAGTCAGATTCTTCTGGGGTTGGAACTTCCCGTGGGGCTAGGCCAAGGCGTCCCTCTAACCTGGCCACACTCACTAAGTGGCAAATTCTCCACCAGAAGCCATCGCCCCTCAGCATGGGGACCACTCATCGCAGGTGGGCCGTCAAGGACAGGCCCTGCTGTCATCAGGAGCAGGATGATGCCTCAGGGAAGGTGGCCTCCTGTCCTTGTGGGACAAGTGTGGCTTTTATACCCCAGAGACTCATGGCCTGGGGGCTTTGCTCAGGGAAGTGACTGAAATGGGCCTGAGGACCTAGAGGAAGACAAGGCTCACCAGCGCCTCAGTATCTCTATCTTCAAATTCAACAAAATCATCTGAACGGTCTATCTTACTTTTCCAGGGCATTCTTGACTTTTTCATTATGGCTGGTTCAGGCTCAGGCTCCTGCCTGCACCTTCTGGGGGTCAGACAGCCCTTCCCCCACCAGGGGTGCCCCCTCCATACAGAGAATGCTCCAAGGATGGAGCCCCGGGCAGGCCTGCTGGAATTCCAGGAGAGCTTTGGTCCCTACGTTCCTGTCAACCGTCCAGCCTGGCATGTGGCAGGTGCCCGGTCAAGTTTTCAGGGGGGCTTCGAACATACTAGAAAAGGGACTTTATTAGAGAATGAGCTGAGGAAGACCGCGGTCTGTGGCGCGATGGCAGAGGGGTGTTCTCTGTGTCCTGGGCTGCGCTTCCTCCCGCCACAAGAACGGCAGCTCCTCAGGTCGTCCTCAGCGGTCCGGGCGCCTGCTCGCTCTCCCTGATGACCCAGGTGCCGTGGTCGCTGTGGCCAGCAGCAAGGGCTGTGCCAGGCCCGCCCCCTGTGAGGCTCCTGTGTCCCCAGGGACCCCCACAGGATGCCCTGCAGGACCAGAAACAGGATACCGGCCAGGGACCCCTGAGAGAAGACCGGGGCCGGGAAATGCTCCTTCCTGTTGCAGGGACAGCTCTGTGACCTGGGAAGGTGTGGGCCGGAATGCTCGTGTTTCCACGGTGACATCACCTCTGATGTGGCCCTGAGGCTTGGCCCCTTGGACCTGATGAGCACACCCCATCCCTATTGTCGAAAGCGAGACTCGGGCAGCTGATGTTTTTGGACATCCGGACAAACACATCTTGAATTGTCCCCTCTGGGTTTTCCCCACTGGAAGAGTTCATATAACCGTAGAATCTCATCTCACACACGAGGAAAAGGGAGGCAGCCACGCACTCACGCTCTCAACTGTGTTCCATGTGGCATTGGCTCGTCTCAGCCGCCTGCTTCCAGGGACGGGAAGCTCCTCTGTGCGAGGCCACGTGCTCACTGCTAGCCCCATTCTCACTGTGTCGGAACAGGGGTTCCTGTAATTCCCTCCGTGGATCTTCACTCCCCTGCCCCAAAGACCAGCTCAGTCTCTCTCTCCGCCACCAAGTCCTTCAGAAACACAGCCCATGGGGCTTCCCGTCTCCCAACCAAAGAGCCAGTGCCCTTTCTACTCGGTCCTGTCCCATGGCTTCAAGGTCCTCCTCATTCCGGCTGCTTTGCTCTGAATGTGTTCAGCATGGTAAGAGTTGATTGGGACCCTGGACTGACACGATGCTCTAAGCAGGGTCCCCACCTGTTCCGGAGTGGACATGTGACCCCAGTGGAGGTCATCTTACATGTCAGGAGCTGTCAGGTCTTAGGAGCAGCTGAGCTGACCTTCCACCTCTTTCACCACCCACCACTGCCCCTGCGGGGGTCAGGTGCCCCGTGGGTCTCCCCCCCAATCCTGTGGGCCCTGATGTGGTGGCCGTGGTACGTCCATTGTCCCTTCTTGGCCATTGCTGTTACTCCTTCCCTTTTTTCTCTTTTTACGAAACACTGACTTGCCAGGCCCCCATCCCAACCCCACCCCGCCGCTCTGCAGCCCCAGTGGGTCACTTGTTGAGCATCAAATAAGCGCTGGTTGTTGAGAACCATCCCCAGGGAGACGGAGGCTTCTGACCAGCAGGGTGAGCCTCTCCAGAGCCTGAGGCCGGAGCAGCGCCTTCCGCATCCCTGCCCACCTGTGGCCACGGTGGTCTGGCTGCGAGGGCTCAGGGGCACAGCAGGCCTGAAGCCCTGTCCCTGCGTGGGCTGCGGCGTCTCGGCGGGGGCATGTGTTGGTGCGGCGCCTCGGAAAAAAGTCCCCTGAACCTCCGTGTCATGTAACTAAGGGACCGTGCAGTTGTCACGGACTAACCAGTAACAGAAATTAGAAGTAGGTGACTTCTATTGAGTGTCTTCCCTAAAGCGGAGACTCTGAATTTCTTCTTCTTCCTATTATTATTATTATTATTATTTTGCCCCCAAATCTCTTCAGTGTAGGCCATGCCACTGCCACTTTACAAATAAGGAAACAGAGGCCCAGAGAAGTTACAAACGCGCCCAGAGTCTCCCACGTGGGGAGTTCAAGCCCGGGGTGAGAACGCGGTATCTCTGACCTGGAGCACGCCACGCTGCCTCCCTGGAAATAACACAGAAGAACGCCCTTCCCCTCCCGGCTCTGCGCCTCCCGCTGCCCCGTGGTCTGCCTGGCTCCGCTAGACCTGCGGCCGTCATGGGAGCCCCGTGCGGTGGGGGCGCGGCCCAGGGAGGCCTTGGCCTGGAGCCGCAGATCAAACAGCCCAGTGGTGAGAGCCAAGCACACGTAAATCACCCCTCAAAGAAAACTGGTTCCAAGTGACCGGTGAGCTCAGAGGTTCCCACAGACACCCAACACCCCGTGCGGTCCTCCCTGCTGGCCTGGGCCGTGGGCTCGCTCACCCCGGGAACCCAGACACCGTCCTCACAGCCTCATCTCCCAGCGTCGGCTTCTTCTGCAGGAGCCTCGGATCGGGGTCCCTACCGTCCCTGGCACGCGTGGAGGGGGATGCACCCACAACTCAAACCCGCGGCCACTTCCTGGCTGGGCCAAGTGAGACAGAGGCAGTAACCACCGTGAGCAGGTTTTCCATGGGTGAAGCTGGACTGTGCCCCCCAAGCCCTGCGGGTGGCTGCCACTCAGAAGGTGCTAATGCCCTTCCCCACGTCAGCCCCTCTGCGAGGGGCTTTGCAGCCTGCCTCTCTCTTCCCCTTCACCGCCCTCACGGGACGGCTTGGTGGTCGCAGCCCCTTGGGGAATGACAGACAGCGAGGCTGGAAGTGTCAGCCGCTGGACTTGAACCTGGCTCTACCCGACCCTTAATTCCCCTTCTTTTCCTGCTTCGCGGGTTACCTCGGCTCTAAAAGATTTATGCCTGAAATGGTTAGTGAACTTCCGTGCAGTTCTGCCACCTAAAGTAAGAGTGTGGGCAGTGATGCAAACACACGCTGCAGAAGTGAGGATTGTCCCCGAAAGGGACGAGCGCTGGCGCCTGTTCTGGGTCCCTCAGGGAAGCGTGGGTGTTGTCTGAGGACCTCCTGGCCTTTGGTGACAGGCTGTGGCTGCAGATTTGGCAGTGCCGCCTCACGGTGACGGGACAAATAAACCCCCTCCACGGCCCTCACACCTCCCGTCCCCGCTCGGCAGCTCTGAATTCTGTGGGAACCTAAGCAGCGGCCCCTGCCCCAGGGAAGCCGGGGTCCCCAGCAGACCCCTTCACGCCCCCAGGGGCCTGCTTCTCATCTCCCAGCGCCACAGGCAGTAACCCCTCATCCTGTGAAAGCCGAGGAGGGAGGAATGTCACATGAAAGGTGCCTGAGGAGGCCTGGTCAGTGTCAGGCCACCAAATGGCAGGTGCCAGGTGGTTAGCATTAATGGAGTACACAGGACGGGGGCTTGAGTCGGGGGGTGTTCTGCGGATGGGCGGGCGCTGATGCTCACTGCCCCCTTGGTGGTCACCCAGGAAGGCCTTCGGTGTGCTTTCCTTGCCTCTCCTCTGAGCAAGCCCTCCTGGCCTGTCCCCTGCCCCCACGCTGGCTTAAGTGACATTGCCTCTCGCGTGCACTGTCCTGAAAGCTCCCTCCCTGGGCTTCTAGCCCCAGGACTGCGGCGTCTCCTCTGCCACCACGCTCTGCCCGAGACACAGCCTGAGCTTGTCACTGTCTCTCGTGTGAGCCTGTGCGGCTGACCGTGGCCTCCAGGTGCCTTGGTCAGTCACCCAAGGGCCTGACGGTTCAGCCTGGCCCCTCCGCTGTCCCCAGCACATGACACCCTTCAACCCCACTAAAACGCCCACTAGACTTGGGTGCCCCCAGGCGCTGATCTCTTCTAGCACTTACGTCCCATCATCAGATGGAAGGAAAACACACGCGTGTTGGTCTTGCCAGCTCAGCCGGGAGCCTCCTGTGCAGACAGTGGTCCCCGCATCAGCATGAGGTGTGGGGCTCCCCTCTTTTCCTGGGCAGCAACTTTCTGACTCAGGCAGAGGCCCCGGAACCAGGTGTGAGTGAGTAGCGCTGACACCTGGAAGGAAACATCCTGGCTCCCTGGGTCCCCCTTGAATGAGTAGAATGCTTCAGAGTCCATGAAGTCCTCAGTAATTATGAGGGTTCCTTATACCATTTTCTCTGCTTTGAAATGTTTTTGACATTTTCCAAAATACGAAGTAGAAAACAAATAAAAAATAACAACAACACTCCCTGCCCCGGGGCTGTCTGTGCCTGCCCCTCAAAGTGAACCCCTTCTTATTCTGATTTCACCCCCATTCCTACAGAATAAGAACCAGCCTCCACCGCCTGACCGAGTGCCCCTCCTGTCCCTGCTCACCGTCCCTCTGCGACCAGCACCATGCCCTGGCGGACAAATGACACCATCTACCAGGGTCTGGAAGGGCTTCACGGAGACGTGTCGGGGTGAGCCTTGAAGGTGAACAGCAACAGTCACGCCCAAAACGAGGGTCCTGGAAAGGAGTCAGGAGAGGGCGGGTCAAGGTCACCGGAAGCTAAGGAAGACATGGCTCTCAGACAGTGAGAGACACTTTCAACTTCACATTTCAGGAAGATGCTGCTGACTACCCTGCAGAGGACGACTTCAGCAAGGGGACAACAGAGGCTGAGAGGGACGCTAGGGTTGGTTGCAAGAGTCCCAGGTGTCAGGTGACAAAGGACGATTTGAGGACTACTTAGGGGGTAGACCCAGCTGGACCTAGTGATGTGGTTAAAGGGAGGGAGAGGGCCTTTGGCAGTAGCTCCTTGTCCCTGTTGGAGTCACCAGGAAGAACTATGGGTGGGCAGACAATGCCTTCACTACGTTCAAGTCCCCCAAATGCATATTCTCAGGGCCGACCACAGGCCTAAGGAAGCAGAATATTGGGGGAGAGGGAGCGGAAAATCTGCATTTCAAGCTGAACCTCAGGGGGTTCTCAGGGTCAGAAGAGTTTGGGAAGCAAGGCTCACGGACAGGTGGCAGCTGCTGGCTTCACACGGGGCGCTGTCCTTGGGCCGTGAGCCGCGGGGCCCAGCACATGGCCCCCCTCTACTTGTGTTTCCCCAGAACCTCGCTCATAGCCGGCAGCTGGTCCATGCGCAGTGTTTGCGGAATGAATGAGCTCACCTCCAAACCAAGAGGGATGATTCCTTCTGGAAAAGTGCAGTGACTACCAGCCATGCCTCTGACTTCTGGGGTTGGCTGGCCAGTCCTCTTGCTCAGTTTGACCGAAGCTCAACCAAACCTTCTCTCGCATCCCAGCATCTGCCTGGTAGTTTGGCAGGTTTCCTTCCAGCGTGGCAGCCCCAGGTGCTCTGTGTTTCAGATGGGAACCACTAGGGGGCTTCTACCTTTTGGTTAAGTTTTACAATAGTGAAAAATAATTGCACTTTTTTTTTTTTTTAATAAGAGAGGAAATGTTACCGATGGTAAGGTCTTCAAAAGGCCACTTCGCAAACTCAAAATTTACTTGAAAGCACACAGTCTTTTGCTGGAGGCCAGGCTCAGTATGTTTCTGATTACACCCGTGACCTTCACCCTGAAAACCCTTTGTAGATGGGCCTTTTTTCTAGACAACCTACTGATGAGCAAATGATCTAACAGATTTCACACCACATAAATTTAAGCCTAATAAATGGCTTCAAATTCAGAGCTCCTAATTCTGGGTTCAGCGAGGTAGTCCCTTTACAAAAGCAATCATGTAGACAATTCATAAACCCACACACAGCACTGGGAAAGAGGGGGTTCTGCCCCCGTCCCCCAGTCCCAAGGCCAGCTGCAAATGGTCTGCCTCAGGAAACGCAGATTTACCTTCCACTTCTAGTTTGGGCAGAAGTCATGTCCACGGTAAGGTCTGCTTGGCTGCAAATGTCTTCTTCCCTGTTCAGTACAGTAGTCACTAGTTGCTTGTGGCTACTTACATCTATATTTATATTCATTAAAGTTTAATATTCTGTTTTTGAGTTGCACAGCCTGCATTTCAAGTGCTCAACAGTCACATGTGGCTCGTCGGCAGCCGTCTGTCTCGAGAGACGATGGTGTAGCTTCTTAAGAGTCTATCTGCACCGCCGAGAATGGCTGTGCAGTCCAACTCGGGAGTGACACGGTGTCTGTCTCCTCCCGTGTTGAATCGACATCTTGCGATGACGCTGGAGTGTCCTCTCCAGTGAAGCTGAAGCTACAGAGCCTGGGCAGGGTGATATGGAGGGTCTGCTGTTGCCCATGCAGCAGACCCCCCCCCTCTCTTCGCAGCTGAAGGGTCCAAGGGAAAGACGGAGTCAATACAGCTTGGCTTCAGGTGCGCCGCAGGAGTTGCCGGTGTTGACTACAACGTCAAACCGCCTTAGGGACTCCGGCTCCGGATTTTCTGTCGGGGTTTACTCCCTTAGCCTTTCCCCTGAAGAGGTATGCCGCAAGGCAGCAGAGGTTTTTTGGAGTCAGAGTTTTCCTTCTCTGACACATGTGGCTAGTAGCTACTAAATTACAACACCGGATAGAATATTTCTATCATTGGAGAAAGTTCCATCGGGCAGGGCTGACCTGTTCCGGCAGAGCCTCTCAGGGCCCAGATTAGTTTTGTTCCACCTCCATTATCAGCAACTGTACCTTCCCAGGGACTGTTTCATTACATTATCCTTGGTAAGCAAAACGAAGCAACGTTCTTATGGAGGAAAACGTTCTTATGGAGGAAAAAGTACAGATTAAAAAAAAAAATCCTATTGTTAATGAGATAAAAAGGAAACTTTGTTTTAGATCTGCTGATGAGCTCGCTCTTTTATTCAACTCTTTGCTATTTTGGGTGGCATATTTGCAGCTTTGGGGATGAACAATCTTGGTTATTCAGAGCTAGGAAATAAAATGTGCTTTCTTGTCCCGGTATGATCATTCCTCTGTCTGAATTAACCAGGTACCGGCTCTGGCTGGTTGTCCTGAAGCTGCTAAGTCAAGGATGTGTCAGAGACTATGAGGGATGGCAAAGGCCTTGGAGACCCCTGAGGTCCATGACCTCATATACGGGTGGCAAATGCCGGTGGGGCAGAGTCAGCTCCTAACTCCTCCCCTGAGCTCATTGTCCTCAGCAAACAATACACAGCCTCTCTTTTTGACTGTCTGCCTTGGTTTAATTGCCTATAAAATGGGGCATGTCTTGTCGTTGTGTGGCAGAGGTGCTAATTTAATGTCAAGTGCAAGGAGACATCCTGGGAGATGTGGCCCTAGATCTAAATTGCTATGGGTGGTCCCCCAAGTTGGTCTTTTCAGCTTCTTTAGTGGACAATGAGCTTTGCCTCATAAGAAGGATTTCCCAAACAAGAGATGGGGGTTCAGATGGGGACAGCACAAAAAAATCACAGATGTCCACTAACTTTCATCCACAGATGATGCCCACTTATAAAATCCCATCCCAGACATCACTTGTAAACTTCAAACCTATACATGTTACTTTCTGTTTAACATTTGGGGTGGGGGTGGGCGTGTATATTAAAGGTACCTCAAACTCAACATGTTCAAAAACTAAACTGAAGGTCACCCTTCTCAAATCTGTCCCTCCCCAGTATTCAACAGGTCTGTGGATAACACCGTCATTGCCTGGGTCGGACACGCCAGAAGTCCTGGCATAACCCCCATCTCGCCGCGGCCAACCTCTGTGATTTCTACTCCTGAAGCTCTCCCCAGTCTGTTCACTTCTCTTCGTAGCCTTGGCCCCAGCTGCTGTCAGTGCCCACCTGGGCTATGGAGAGAGGACCCGACTGGTGACCCAGACCCTACATGTGCTTCCACCCCACCTGAATGTAGTCTCTCCTTGGACACTGGAGTGACTTCTTTCCAATGAAATTTAACCATGTCATCTCTCCGTTTTCAATTCTTTCCTGACTTCCATCGACTGTAGGAGAAAGTCAAAATTCCTTAACAGACTTGAAGCTGTGACATGGCCTGCCCCCCTCCCTCTAGTCGCCCTCTCCCCCCTACCTTTCCTTCCCCTATTTCAGATGCACCCATTGGCATCTGTCTGTCTCTGGCAACCCTGTGCTTCTTCCTCTTTGTGACTCACTCCTCTCCACCCCCCATGCCTTGGTCACTAACTCCACTCACGTCCCCCACCTCAGCCCAAGCATTACTTTATCAAGGGTATTTTCCATGACCATCCTGCCAAGGTCACATTTCTAGTGCAGGTCCTCAGAGCCCCGTGGACTTCTTCTTCAGTGCCTGTGTTATAGCTGCGATGTCACGTTTATGTGTGTGGTAACTGAACGAACATCTTTCTCCCCCACTAGAAGCTCCATACTGACAGGGATCATGCCTGTGTGATCACCAAAGAACCCCGGTCTGGCATAGAGGGAGCTCTCTGTAATATTAAAGAAATGAGTGAATGAATGAGCTTCACTGTTCAGCAGGTCACATCTGGACTTGAATCTCGGTTTTGCTACTTCTTCCGGTGTGTGAACTTGGGCAAATCATTTAATCCCCCTGAGACTCAGGTTCCTAATATGTAGAAGAAGAAGAAGAGCCCCAGACTGACTCCACAGGAGCTTCTGAGGGCAATGGAATGAGTGTGGCAGAGTACCAAGGTGGCCACTGTGTCTGGGACATCGTAGGTACTCAAGAAATGGTTGTGGTCGTCATTCTAAACATCCTCCCTGCTGGTGACCCAGTACCCTATACAATATCCTTCAAACTTTCTTTTTTGCTTTAATTGGCTTGCGTGTCTGCTGTTTACAACCAAAAATCGTATGTGAAATGTAGCTCTAATCCAGACTAACAAAATACAAGCATCCACTTCCAAGGTTATTGGATTTAATTGCTTCTAGCTAATTTTTTTTTTTTAATACAAACATTAACTCATTCAATTCTACGAGCATGTCCGCTCTCTGAGGTGTGTACTGTTACGATCCTTACCTCGCTCAGAGAAGACTGAGCCACAGCCAAGTGAAGTGACTGGCCTAAGGTTACACAGCTAGTAAGTGCCAGGGCCAGGACTCAGACCCAAGCTCTCCTTGGTTTTAACCCTTGCACTCCGCTATTTATCTGTACTTCAAACAATTAAGCCCAGAGCAATGAAAAGGTAAACCAATGGAATGCTTGCAACACGTTACACAGGTCACCCCATCTACCCACACTACCACCAGGATCCAAATTATGTAAAAGAGGAAAAAAAGTATGTATGTGCTCGTCACATGCATAGATAAAAAGACATGAAGAAACTATATCACAACCATGATTATCTCCGAGAGGTAGAATTTCAGTATGCAACTATAAAGTATTGTTGTTCTTTTATTTTTCACTAATTTCTCACATTCTCAGGGCTATGATATATATTACTATTATAACCTAAAGAAACAAACTTTTATGAAAACAAAAGTCAATCTCTTATTAGCAGAAAAGAAGGAAGAAAGAAAGAAGAAAAGAAAGAAAGAATGAAAGAAAGAAAGGAAGAAAGAAAGAAAGATAGAGGAAGAAAGAGAAAGAAAGAATGAAAGAAAGAAAAAGAAAGAAAGAAAGAAAGAAAGAAAGAAAGAAAGAAAGAAAGAAAGAAAGAAAGAAAAAGAAAGAAAGAAAGGAAGAAAGAAGGAAAGAAAGAAAGAAAGGAAGAAAGAAGGAAAGAAAGAAAGAAAGGAAGAAAGAAGGAAAGAAAGAAAGAAGGAAGGAAGGAAGGAAGGAAGGAAGGAAGGAAGGAAGGAAGGAAGAAAGAAAGAAAGAGAAAGAAAGAAAGAAAGAAAGAAGGAAGGAAGGAAGGAAGGAAGGAAGGAAGGAAGGAAGGAAGGAAGGAAGGAAGGAAGAAAAAGAAAGGGAAAAAAAAAAAAAGAAAGAAAAAGGGTCCCATTGTAATCAAAATCCAAACAGGAAAGGAAGAGAAGTGGAATGGGACTCTGTTAGTCTACCTAAAGCTTTGCTGGTTGGGGCCCTTTTTTGTGGACCTTGCAACAGCTGAGATTCTCATTTTCAGGCCAAGTTCTGAGAATTTTCAATAACCTTAAACTACAACCAGCCCATTCAGTCTTGAGTAATAACAACAGGCAGTAGCTGAGCATGCACTGGGCGCCTGGAAAAGCCCTGGCTGGGACAGAGAGCACATCGGGGCTCCAGGCTTGGAGGGCCCCTCACCACGTGCCTTGGGAAATCTCTCACCTCTTCGTCTGCCAAATGGGAGCAGCTGTATCTGCTTGATCACCTTTTGAACTCTTCTGTGAGCACCCAGAATGACAGCCAGCCCTCACTGTTGGAAGGACTTTACATAGATTAACTCATAGAAGCTTCAGGACACCCCTGTAAATTAGCTACTGTTATCATCCCCACGGTTCAGATGAAGAAAACGAGTCATGGAGCAGTTAAAGGACATACCCACGTACGAGTCAGGAGACAGCCTGCCCCGACGTGAGACCCTGCTCTACATTTATCAGTCATATGATCCTGGGCATGTTCCTTAACGGCTCTGGGAGTCATCTTTCCTGCGCCAAAGGGACATCTCAGCTTGGACTGAGGGTCGGCACAGGAAGAGCTGGGAACAGTTCAACACCAACACACACACACACAGAGCAAGCTCTTAGTTCGGGGCATTTTAAAGGAAATGGCTACTTGGTGTGAGGCAACATTTTAAAATGGTTAGTGATTAGGAAACAGGCACAAACCTAGGAAAAGCGGCACATAAATAAAGCATTTCCATCTCTCATTGGGAAAAAAAAAGTTTCCACCAAGAACGCAGGAGAGCCTCCAAACAGGAAGAGATACTCTTTACTTAATAAAGTGGTGAGTTTCTGTTTATATGTCCTGCTCCGGGAATCTGCCTCTCAGACAGAAGACATATTATGTAATTAGGTTTCTGAAGCTTGCTGGGCAAAGCAGCCTGGAAGCTCCTTCCTTCCTTCCGAGCATCTATCTGTCCATCCATGCATTGATTAGACAGAACGGTGGTGCGAGTCCTATGCTCTGCCCACACTCCGAAGTTGGATGAGCTGCCCTTGATGGGCATCCAATGTCATCTCTAAGACGCTTCGGTGACAAAGAGCGAAGAAGGTCACCTGGTTCACCCCTTTCCCCACTTACTTTTCCACCCAAACCACCGCCACCAGATGAAGTGAGTTTCTATTTGCAGGGACCTCCAGGGAAGAGGGGTACCTCCCCCCTACCCCCACCACCAGCAAGCCCTCATCAGTCCGTAATCAAAATGTTTGGGGTCCGTGGGAGAGCTGCAGCCCAGGCCAGCTTATCAAGGCGGAATTTATTTACTTACTGTCCACATCATTTCACATCAGATTGGCTTGTTGCTCTCTGCGCTCACCGGCTGGAGAGCGGAGGTGACAGATCACTCCATTGCTTATTTAACCAACCATAAACAGGACTTGAAAGAAGCGGGTTTGCTGCACACAGCTCGTCTTTGGAGAAGCTGACAGGTATCAAGTTGATGGCAAACTTCTGCTCATTATCTCAAAACTCCTTTTCTACTCTTTTTTTTTCTTTCTTGCTCTGTTCCCAAAGGAAGGCATTTACTTAGAAAACGCACCGGTTTTCCTCTAAGGAGAGCGGTAGAATAATGCGTATCTAAGCCAGAAAGTGACGTCCAGTCTAAATGGCCTGGGGGTTGTTGAAAGTTTTCTTTCCCCCCTCCGTGGGCCCGAGAGCAGGAGGCAGAGTACTGAATTTGGTGGTGCTTCCAGTTTATTTGGTTTTCCAAAACCTCTTAAACTGGCTGTTCAGCAGTGTCTTTGATAATCTACAGTTTGGACGGTAAGCAGATTAAGTCGTAATGAAGTTATCTCAGCGATGTGTGATATTTGCGACATATGTGCAGGAGTCACGGGCTCTGCATTTCATAGAATAACGGCAACTGGAAGTGTGTCGTTCTCTTTGTCATTGCCCTTCCCCCACCCTCCCGCCCTTGTCCCCCCCGCCCACCCCCAATAAGAGAGAAAATGGAGCATTGACCGCTTACATGAAGCCAAGTGCTGGGCGGGGCGGGGGGCTTTTAGAAACGGCCGCATTTGATTGAATTTTAACACCCCCCCACACGACTCGCATCGTCATGACAGGTGAGGAAACAGAGGCTGAGACAGGCTGTGTGTTTTGCTTAGAAACACGGACACAGTTGATCTTGCAGGTGGGTTTCAAGCCCAGGTGCCACGACGCCCGAACCTGGACTCCCTCGCCTGCCTCTGTCGCGTCGGCCTGACCTGGGGCTGCGGAGTGGTCAGAGGGGCGAAGCGCTGTCACCAGAGGCGTGAGCAGGCGTGTGAAGTGCGGTGGCTGACATCCGAGGAGCTCCAGGATCAAAGAGCCAACAGAAATTAGGATAAGCCATGAGAGAAATTCCCTGGGGTGGGATAATACAATCTAGACGAGAAGGTAAAAGAAATAATATGGCAAAGTGGGGAAATGGAAATGGTGACCTGATGCCTGACTCAGCAACAGCTCTCATTGACAGGGTAGGTCCCATACATGCCACAGGGAGCGCTGAGGAATTCACACAAATACTATTTCAATGTCATAACGTCCCCTTTCAGAGGAAAATAACTTCTGGGGTTAAGGACAAATAACCACCACAGTCTCCGTGCTCACGCCTGTGTCCAGGGGTGATGGTAGGAGCCATGTGCTTCCCTGCCTGACTGGAGCCCGGGGGAGATCTTTTGGGGTTTCCTCTGCTGTGGGCTCCCAGGGATGCAAAGCAGACAGGTGCTGACCAGGTCTCAGCTCCCCTGCCGTGTGGCATTATTTAGGATCTCATTTATCAAGTCGTTGAGACCTTCTCGAGGACCCTGAGAACTACTGCCATTTCTTCTACGTCCTCAAGTCACAGGAGCGATGGAAACAGCACCCGTGACCCCGCTGTCTGCAGGGCCAGGCCGGAAATCTCCAAAGCGCATACTTGGTGTGGCACAAATGCCGTGGCTTCCTGGCCTGCAAGATGAGGACAGTCGTCCCTACTTCAGGGTGCGGGGAAAGGAAGACGGTGAGCATTAGGGGCCTGGGGCATAGCACGAAGCTACCAAATAATAACCTCTCTCTGTCTCTGAAAATGTCAAGTCAGTGTCTTATCAGAACTTGAAATTTTGAATGAAAAATGTCTTCCTACCAGGAACAGAGGGCAGAGCAAACAGTTGGGCAGTCCCTCAATCAGTTAAACATAGAAGCACCACTCTTAGAGCGACACCCAAAGAATTGAAAACAGGTGTTCAAACAAAATCTCGTCCAAGTTCACAGCGGTATAATAGCTAGAAGGTAGAAACACCCCGAATGTCCATCAGCTGATGAGTGGAGAAACAAACCGTGGTGTGGCCATAGAGTGGAGTTATTCTTCAGCCATGAAAACAGAAGGAAGTGCTGAGACATGGACGAACCCTGATGATATTACGCTGGGTGAACGCGGAAGGCGTGGAAGGTCACACACTGCGTGATTCCATTGCTGGGAAATGTCCCAGGATAGACAGATCCACAGAGACAGAAAGGAGATTAGTGATGGTCAGGGTTGGGGCCGGGGGTGGGAGAGGACAGCAGGGAGTGGTTGCTGAATGGGCGTGAGGTTTCCTTTTGGGGTCATGGAAATGTTCGGGGGCTAAACAGCAGTGAGGGCTGTGTACAGCATTGTGGATGCAGTCAATGCCACTGAGTCGCACACTCTAAAATGGTGAGAACGGTACGTTTTATGTTACGTGAATTTTACCCCACCCGCTTTGAAAAAGGAAAGAGCCATGAAGGCTCTATGACGGGTCTGGGGTCGTGCTGGGGAGCGCTGCGTTTTAGATCAGGACTGAGCCTTGTCGGGGACCCACATGCCCGTGACAAGATGCTTTTCCTCCCGGCGCCGCCTCTGCTGGCCCTGGGCAGGGACTCCCACCCTGAGTCTGTGTGTATCCGCCTGCCCTCCCGTAGGGTCCCCACGCTGCTAGACAAAGACCCCTTTTCTCCCCGCAGTCAGGAGGAGCGGAGGGGGCACTGTGGAGGCATAAACATGGGCAGGAAGGCAGGCTGCCTGAAAGCTTCCAAAAGCCCCTTTCTGACAAGTGAAAAATGTTGGTGACTTCTAGTCACAGGCCAGGCTTTTAACAACCCTCGGCGTATTTATTTAACCCAGTAAATACGTTTATTAGCTAGGCCGCCTTCTTTGTAGGGCAGGTAATGGATTCCCCATGTGTTTCTGCTTTGCAGGCCGGGGCCCTGTGGCCCACACCTTGCCTCCTCCGGCCTCGGAGGTGAAGACCTCGGTGTGCTGCCACTTTACGGCCTGGCCCCTCCGCGGGCGCAATTACAGCCACTCCCAGAGCGGAGGAAATCCCCGGGCTTCGGCCTTAACTAGCCCCGGCGTTGCACTACCAAAGGGCACGTCTCGGAGGGGGGAAGAGAGGGGCAATAAAGCTTTCACATTATTAACTTTTTCCTTCTGAAAAGAAGCCTGAAAAATACCATCGCACCACATTAAAGGGCTTACGTGAGGGCTGCCGCGGCCTAATGAGAGGCTCAGGCCCTGTGCCACATGCGAGGGCTTCAGGGGCCCCCGGTCGCGGACCCTTGATGTTCTGCCAGCCCCGGGACGCAGGCATCAGGGTCGGGCTGAGGTCTGCACCTGACGCAAGGGACTCGGGCCCAGGCTGGCAGGGCGACACCCAGGGTGGGCAGAGGCTGAGCCGTCACCTCTCTGCTGGAACCCCGGGGTCACATTGGTTTCTTCCTTCAAGGGCCTTCCCATGCCATGGGGGAGGGGACATGGAAGCAGGCCGGTGGCCTCAGAGTGGCCCGTGTCAGCACAAGTGTGGACAGGACAGAGCAGCGAGACTGAAGTTGTGATGGCCTACACCTGGGCTGCGGCCCCCCAGAGATCAAGAGGTGGGGCCAGAGCCTCATTGTGAGCTGTGGGGTCAGCCAAAGACAGCCTCTTCCCCAGATCCCAGCCGTGGGCCAAGGGAAGGATTTTTAACGGTTTTAATTTGTGCTGATGTTTTGACAGTGGGTGAGATTTCCTCCCTGGGCATTCGGTTCAGTTCAGTGGCCGCATGGGTCTGTCGCGGGGCAGCGGAAAGACATGGGGATAGGAGTGATGACAGCCAAGTGTGGCACTGAAGGCTCATTTTGCAAGTCTCATGACCTTGAGTGGCTGCTCTGGAAATCTGTCTTCTCCAAGAGCTGCTGGGGGTTAGGGGCAGCTTCCCCATCTGCTTGCCCACCGTCGTACTGAGTTCCTGTTCCCATCAAAAACAGACCTTGATCTAGAACTCTGGGTCCAACTGCGCAGGCTGCGCCATTCCTGGGGGTGCGGGGGACTCATAAGGATAAGATGTGATGGGGCCTCCCTAGCGCTGTGCAGTGTAAAGGCCCCAGTGAGCACTGGAAACCCTGGCTTGGGAGAGCTGCCAGTGCCCATGGTACACTCCCTGGGCAGATGGGGAGACTGAGGCCCAGCGAGGCTTGGCCCAATTGGTATTTAATTCACTCTTGCAATGAATAAAGCACTTTCACATGCCTCCTTGCATTGACCTCTCTTTGCGGAAGCAGGCAGGCATTAAGAATTCTATTCAACATGTGGATAAAGTGAGGACCACCCTGGGGAAGGGACTGGCCCATCTGCACACAGCCAGCCATGGCTCTCTGGATGTCCTGTCTAGATGCCTGGTCACGAGACTCTGGGCTGCCCAGAGGCTGATGGGCTCATCGTCTCTCATTTGCGGGTGAAGGGTCTTCTGGAGTCTCCGATTCCTCCGTGTGTGTGTGTAGCTGCCCTCATGAATCTCCAGAGGTAACCCTGGGTTCATATTCCATCTCTGCTAGCTGATTGACCTCATTCATTCATGCATTTACTCATCCATTCACTACGTATTTATGGGGGGCCTGCTGTGTGCCAGGCGTGGATCTAGGCACTGAGGAAACCCCAGAAAACGGAGCACACACAAACCCCTGAGACCCATGCTCAGGAACCCTTAGCTAGACCCTCCAGGCTGGCGCTCCCTCTGCCTGTCCTCCTGGTCCTTGGTAGGCACAACCACGCTGTGGCCTCTTCCCAGGGAACAGAGGGGGTCAATTTCCCCGGTGGCCCAGCCCCAGCCCTTGGGAGCTGGTGAGGGAGGCATGGGAAAACTACCCACTCACCCCCGCGCTCCCATTTCCTGGCCCGGGGTGGCTGAGCACGGTCACGCGTGAGCGGGTGATAATATACACCACCCCCCGGGGTTCGGAACACCCGAGCTTGCCTTGGTGAATGATCTTCCTTGATACGCAGAGCATTTCCTGTATCAGACATAATGTGTGGTTTATTTACAGGGTCACTGAAGGAAGGGAGATGCCAGTCTCCTCACATGTGAAACGGGGGCGGGGCGGCCTTCGGAACAGTGCTTAACCCACAGGGAGATTGTGATGGTTCGATGAAATTGTCTGTGAGTGACCTTCACCTGTGCTCTGGGCATAGGAGGCAATGAGGGAAAAAGGCGACCTATTTTTTTGTTTGTTATTATTGGAAGCATCGAATTGCATGCACAGAGGGAACATGTCTCTACTTGCAAAAGATTCCAATGCCTGCCCGACTCTGCTTCTTCATTTTTTCGGAGTGGGTCTTTGCAGGGAGGACCTGGGATAGAAAGGCTTGTGGTCTTGATATTTGAACGTTCTGCAGCCTCTCCAGGGACACAACAGCAAAATTCCGGTGCTCGTTAGTCTAAGACAGCCCCTGCCTCCTCCAGGAAGCTTTTCGAAAGGGAGAAATCAGAAGAGGCCCAGAGGCTTCTGGGCTCAACTTGTCTGAGGCTGCAGCTGTTGGCACATCTGTCCGTTAAAAGGCTGGATGTCAGGACAGGTGAAGGTGAGGAGAGGAAAAGGTTTCGTGAGCAGCAGGGAAAGGGTAAACACACAGAAAGGCTTCGTAGCAACACGATAATACAACTGTGAAGGCTGAGCGCAGAGTCTGCTCCTGCTCGGGTTGGATCTGGATCGCTTCAGGAGGAGGAGGAAGTGACGCTTCTGGAAACATTAAAAGGGCTTTGTTCTCTCTCTCGGGGATACTCAGGGAATGATGCATCTTTATATCATGTCATAACAATGAACATTTGTTTATTATCACTTACAGATGAGGACACTGAGGTTCAGAATGTTCCAGTGTGAGGACCAAGGAGTCAAATTCCAGTTCTGCCATTTATTAGCTACAGATCCCTTTGGGAAAGTTATTTATCCTCTGTGCCTCGGTTTCCCCAATCTGTGAAACAAGGGTAATAAATAGTACATGGCTGCTGTAGTATGCTTAGGACAGTGTCTGGCACAAAATCAGCACTGGGCCAACACTACTAATGATGATGATGCTGGTTAAAGGCTTTGAACCTGAGTAATCCCGGCTTCTGTTCTTATCGTTACCCCCACACTGCCCTACACATAGCAAAAGGTACTGAAGAATCTTAAACAGAAATAGCTCAAACTAACTGAAACCAGAGCATTAAGAAACGATCTGCTTTACCCGCTGTGTTTGGGAGTGCACCATCAGCCGGTCAGAAGAAACAGTGATGGAGTAACCCCGATCAAGGCCTGAGGCTCAGTTAAAATTTAAAAAAAGAAAACTTACAATATATGAAAAGCCCCAGGAAAGCTTCTTAGCTCGTAGAATCCATTACTAAGGTTAATTTTTTTTAATTTTATTTATTTACTTTAGAGAGAGGGGGAAGAGAGGGAGAAAGAGAGGGAGAGAAACATCAATGTGTGGTTGTCTCTTGCGTGCCCTCAACTTGGGACCTGGCCCACAACCCAGACATGTGCCCTGAGTGGGAATCGAACCGGCAACCCTTTGGTTCGCAGGTTGGCACTCAATCCACTGAGCCATGCCAGCCAGGGCAAGGTTAATTTTTGGTGTTCTTTTTGGGAGGCAGTTTTCTGAACTTTCTTTCCTACTTCTCTTCTGTGCTCATTCTGTTCTCTGTGCCTGAAATGACTTTATCTCTGAGTCCTGTCTACCCTTCAGGATCAAGCTCAAGCCCCACCGCCTCCAGGAAGACCTTCCTGACCACCTGGGACACAGGGATGGCCTCCTCTTCTGCATCTGGGTGCTCACTTAACTGGGAGCACAGAAGCTACATGAAATATGAATCCTTTGCATGCATACAGAAATCCTTTTCTGGAAACGAGGTCATAAGCTCCCCAGGACAGGAGCCCTGCCCCGTGTCCCTATGTATTTTTTATTGCTTTTGCGTATGGATGATTATTATTTAATTTACATAATCTCACACACCCATGCGCTCATTGAGACCTGAGACCCCGAACTTTTATTTTCACTTGGCCAGTCACAGAATCTTATCATAATGCCTTTCTCCAGTAGGAATGTAATCAATCATTTTTTCTCCATTGACCAAAGAAACATGTGCTCAGGACATACCACGTGCAGGCTCTAAAGGAACAGAAATGAGGGAGCTAGGTTCTTGGGAGCGGGTGTTGGAGGGGAATCAGACAGGAACACAAATAACTTCACCATGCTAAGCGGTAGGGTAGAAGTGGGTTTTGGGGAACAGCAAATTCTGGCTGGGAGGCTTGAATTGTCTTGAGAGCCGGTGTGAATTTGTAACTGGAAAAGTGCGGAAGGACGTGCCACACAAAGGGAACAGCCAGTACAAATGCACTGTGGCCTAGAGGGGCCTAACAAGATTGGGGGTGACAAGAAGGGGGATGTAGTTGGAGAAGGAACTGGCAGGAGGGAACCATGCAAGGAAGACCTCCGGGGAGCTGGTCCGACAACTCTAGGTATCGGGCTTGATTTTAGGATTTTAGGCAGGGGTGTAATAAGATGTGTGTTTTAGAGCGTAGATCGGCGGCTCCCTCCACTGTTAATCTGATTTGATAAGTAGAGGAGTCTCCGTTGGTGACAATGATCTAAATGTTAGCGAGCAGCGGGCTGATGAATTATTCCCTAGGTCATGACAAAAGCATGTCATTATTACATGATGGCCAGTTCACAATGGGCTTGGCTTGAAATGGCTATTTCTGTCCTGTCTGGGGGTGAGGCTGCCTCTCTGTGCCACGTCCCTCCTGCAGGAAAGCCAGGAGCCCGCAAGTCTAATACTTCTGTGCCTGACAACTGGGCTCTTGTCCACCCCAGGCAGCTCACAGCTTTCAGCAGCGGATTACTTAGAATAACAAGTTAATGACTGTCCTTGGATCAGGCAAGCTTTGCTGGAAGAAGCAGGCATGCCCAGAGTTCACTTCCCTCTAGTCTGATGGGGGTGGGTTGAGAAAACACATTGCAAATTCCAGTCTAGAGAAAAAAAAAAAAAGAAGAAGAATTCTTCACCCAGTCAAAGCAACATCCTTAGAAGTCACGGGTGGGAAGGGGGCGTCATTAAAAAATGTGAAAGCAGTCTTTTGAGCGTGGAAGCGTGTCTGGGTGGCAGATCTGCCTGGAGAAATGAGGAGTGGGCTGTTGGCTGCCTTGTTCTTGGGGTCATCTGACGTGGGGCCCCACAGGAAACAGCTGGGGGCTCAAGTGTGAATGTGGAGTGGGGAAACAGGGAGATGGGGTGAGGGGGACAGAGGAAGAAGGGCAGAGGCGAGGGCAGAGGCTGGCTCTTCTCCGTCAACACGGGGACCACCAACAGGGCCCGAGCTCTGCCCCTCCCAGCTCCCAGCCCCTGGCCAGCCTGTCGGAGGCTCCTCTGAGGGTGTTGAAGGTGTGTAAACTCACTCATTTATTTGCTCAGTTAACGTTCGCTGTCGTGGGTCTCCCAGGGGGCTAGTAGAATCAAATGACACAACACTTCTTTGCCAAATGCTAACATTTTAAAAAAATCCTCACTAAAGGATATATTCATTGATTTGAGAGAGGGAGGAAGGGAGAGAGAGAAAGAGAGAGAAATAAACATCAACGTGGGAGACAAACATTGATCAGTTGCCTCCCACACGTGTCCTGACCGAGGATCAAACCCGCACGCACCCTTTTGGTGTATGGGAGACTCTCCAACCAGCGGAGCACCTGGCCAGGGTGCCAGATGCTAACTTTGAAATCCGCAAAGTCTGTTAAGAGCACTGTTTGTTATGAAGAGATACAGAAAGATGCGCACGTGGCCGAGTTCTGTTTCTGACGCGCAGTGTGTGGCAGTCTTAGAAAAGCTCCAGGGTTTTGAGGGCACAGAGGCAGCTGGCGCTCTAGGTCCTGGGAGTAAGGACCTAGCCCCTGAAGGACAGGCAGACACGGAACGTGGAGGGAGGACAAGACAGGGGGTTAACAAGGACGTGGTTACCATGACCAGGTCCTTGCTTCTTCTGGTCTTTAAACCCACCCACGCGATTCCTGCTGCAGGTTGTGGGGGCTGAGGGGACAGGGTGGGGGGTGGGGACAAGGTCTGAGATCCCTCCCTTTTATTTTTAAAAGGTCAATTATTTTAAAACAGAACACAGACGAGGCTCAGAGAGGTTAACTTGTAGCTAGTAAGTGGCAGAGCCAAGACACTCACCATGCCCCTCTGAGGAAAGGACCCCCTGGACTGAGCCAGGGGATAAGCTTAGGGGTGCAGAGGGAGACAAAGCTGGGGGCTGGGGCACAGCCAGGTGACGCCGGAAGGCTGGCAGAGCTGTTGGCTGGGCACGCAGCAGGAAATGGGGATTTCCAGGCCCCACTGGAAAGGAAGATCTTAACCGAGGTGTGGGCTTCGGGAGTCCCCTGAGTCCCCTGAGTTTCCCTGTCCTTCCTCCCTGGCCTGGCTGGAGACTGGCTCTGAAACCGGAAGTTCCTGAGGGCTGAGAGTCAGGGACAGTCTGTTGGGAGTTGTGTACAAAAAAAGATAAAAAAACCACACAGGTAAAAGTGGAAATGGTGTAAACAGATGACTCAGGGCCCTCCCTGGTCTCCTTGAGGCGGCCTCAGCTCCTGAGAAGAGCCGCTGAGATGCTTTCTCCTGCTGGGGCCTTGGTGCTGAGGTTCTCCCTGCCTGGGAGGCCGGAGACGTCCTCTTTATTGATGCATCGTGTCTATAAAGGTAGCCCACGGGGCAGCCAGCGTGCTGGGTTTGAAGCCACGGGCTCCTGGGCTTGGATCTCAGCTCATTCCTTTCCTGGCTGTGTGACCTTCAGCAAGTGGGCGAACAGCCCTGGGCCTCCGTTGTCTCGTTCATTACAAACGGGGGGCTGGAAGGTGGAGGGTGTGCGTTCTCAAATCTGTATCACGTCATTCAACGTTTTATATTGAGTTATTGCTCTGCACAGGCCCACTGCCAGGTGAGGGAGATTTAGAAGGATTAATGAGATGACAGATACCAGAGATTCTTAACCAATGGCGATTACCTTCCACAGCATACAGTAGAGGCCTAATCAATGCATCTGGTAGGAGCTAGCCCCCAAGGTGACCCTGAGGGACGCTCGCTTCGCGCTTTTTACGCTCCTGTGTAGTCCCCCCCCACTCCCAATCAGGACTGACCCTTTACGATCAAAAAGCTGTGGTGGAAGTGAGGGCATGTGATCTCAGAGCCCAGGTCACAGGAGCACTCACTGCAGGGCCTGCCTTGGTCTCTGCAATCACTCAGGCTGAGGACAGTCCAGCAGCCTGCGGAGAGGCCCACGTGGGGACTACCTGAGGCCTGTGACCAAAGCTCGCACCTTGGAAGTGGGTCCCCCAGCCCTCGTCAAACCTGCAGAGGATAACAGCGCTGGCTGACATCTGACCCTAACAGCGTGAGACAGCTACCCAGTCAAGCCACTTCCAAATAATACAAACACCCGTGAAAGCTAATGAAGGACCGTAGTGCCAAGTTTGGAGATGATTTCTCATACAACAATAGTTATTCATGTTCAGTACGAACCTCCCTCGACCTAGAAGTTACCCCCTTTCCTCCTTCTCTCTCTGTTTCCCCACTGAAGCTCCCCGCCATGCCCGTTTGGCCATCTTACATGCCAGTCCCAGTCTGGGGCCCGCCCTGCTCCACCCCTGCACTCCTGGTCTCTGCGGACTTCCCCGGGCCGCTGAGAGCTAGCCTCAGGGCAAGTTCCAAGCCCACCAGATGGCCTTCCGTGGGCCGGACACGTGGGGCCCCGGGCGTTTGAGTGCCGTTCACTGTGGCCGCCTCTCACAGACCTGCACCTGCGTCCCCACTGCCGGGATTCCTGCCCTCACCTGCGGCTCTCACCTGCTGCTTCCCAGGGAAAGCCGAAGCAGCCAACAGGGCCTGGCTTGTTAACCTCCGCTGCGGGTCCATGTGTGCGGGCCTGGCACACAGGTCTGGCCGCACACCGAGCGACCGGGACCCCCACGCGGCCCCGCAGTGCGCCCGGCTCCTGGGCCTGACTGCCAGTTACGTACAGTCCAGTGAGTCCCACGTGCTTCATCTTAGTCGATAAATATTTTCACTTGATGTTACTATCTTGAAAGATTTTGAGAAGTGGAAAATGAGGATTGGGGAGGGCATCCCAGGGAGCCAGGGTCAGAAAAAGCAGTTCCCCTAATCATTAAGGACCTTCATGCCACACGGAGGAAGCTTGGAAATGCTTTTGCAGGCAATGGGGAGCCATCGAAGGCTTCAGAGCCAGGGAGAGTGTGGGGAGTTAAATAAGACGCTTATCAATGGCTTATTTCACTAATAATCACACGAAGTGCTGGGACGCAAACAGGCACTTAAGTATCTCCCCCTGAACATACTTATCCCAGTAAAGCTGTTCTCGTGGTCTCTTCTTGCAGAGGTCAGGGAGGACTCTGCGTTGGCTTTCTCTGAGCCACCACGGACGTGCACCGTGGTGACCGTTCCACGAGTCTGCAGCGAGGGTGGGCACGTCCAAGGCACTGGGAGAAAGTGCAGAACCAGCCCCTGCTGGTCCCAGACTTTGGTCCCTGGGGACGCAGAATAAGTCGAACAGACAAGGATCCCACCTGATTGCCACTTAGTAGGAGTGACCTTGGGAAATGCCAGCCCCCCCCCTGAACCTGGGCGCCTTTGCCCACAAAGTGGGGCGAGTGACACTGGCCCCGTGCAGAGCCCACGAGACCCTGCCTACAAGGCCATCGGAAGGGAGAGGAGCCGGTAAGTGCTACTTAACATCAATCCCCATACCAGAGTGACAGCTGGAGGCGGGGAAAGAACCCATACACAAACATCAAAAAAATTCCTTCAGGGAAAAAAAAGAGAGAAGAGACAGGAGCACTGGAGAGGAAGAAAGGAATTAGTGCTGTGTCAACAGCGGGTCGGTTTGTCTAAAAACCTTTCAAATTGTGGAAAGACCTGAGAAATGTATTTCCTGGGGCAGGAGGCGGCGGGCTGAGGGGCCGTGCGGCTCACCCGTTGCCTGCCCAGGTGGGGGGAGGGTGTGGGGTGGCGGTGGGAGGGTCTGCCCCATTGAGCCATGCATTCCAGAGGGAAGGGCACCCCGACAATGAGGGGGGGCCAGTGCTGCGGCCCCACCCAGAGCAGGGGGCAGGGCAGAAGAGGCCGGGAACGCGCGGCTGCGTGGATGAATCTTGAACATATTACACCGAGTGAAAGAAGCCAGATGCAAAAGACCACATACTGCATAATTCCGTTTATAGGAAATGCTCAGGACAGGCAAATCCACAGAGACAGAAGGTAGACTAGTGGCTGCCTAGGCTGAGGGGACTGGGGAGAAATGGGGAGTGACGGCCAGCCGGGGTGGGGTTTCTCTTCAGGGTGGTGGTGGCAGGACTTATAGCTGGTGAAGCATATGGTATGAGAATCATATCTCAATAAAACTGCTATTAGAAACCAACCAATCAAACAAAAGGGGAAAGAGACCCAAGGGAACAACAGGCACAACTTTTTTGTTTGCCTGAGTGACAAGGCGGGTCCAAGGGAAAAGACTTCGGGAAATTCTCCAGCCCTACCTGCCCGCTTTCCAGAGCCGACCGCTAAAAGTCAGATGCGCTGAGTACCTCACTCAAAGCCCCAGGGCTACCTGTGGCAGAGGAGAAGGCAAGACCGCATCCTGAGCTGGCACTTGATCTGATCCCCTGCTGACAATCCCCACGGCCACCCTGCGCTGCATTAGCCATACTCTGTGTGTGAGTAACTTCCGGGGCTCACGGGCCTGTTAACTGGGAGGACTGACTTTCAAATGCAGGTTGACTCCATTGGTTTAAATCACGATACCTCCAAAGAGCTGGAATTTTTGCTGTAGAGCAGCTAAAAAAAAAAAATCCTAAAACTGAGACGTATATTTCTTCCTGAGGTTGAATGGTCCTGAAGGCCAAGGACAGGCCCCTGGGCCAAACTGAAGAAGCCCGGTTATGCGATTTGTGCATGAAAACTGGATGTGCCTTCAGAAATCCTTGGGCTGAATCTACTTGTAAAGACGCCGCGCGTGAAGCCCAGAGAGAGAAGCAGGCTTCCCAGGGACACGCAGCAAGGCGGCAGCAGGGAGCTGAGAGAGGACCCAGGCCTTTGGACTCTCTGCCCGTGGTCTTTGCTCAGCACCACTTGGGGCCCCCCACCGTGGACAGAAATAGGGAAAGGGGACAAGAGACGGGCTTGGAAGGCAGAGAGGCTTCAAACACCCCATCCCAGGAAGGCAGGGAGGCAGGGTGCCCATGTTCATCAAACCCAGAGGAAGAGCCGTGCGTGGGAGACGGGTGGAGGGCAGCCAAGGAACCCAGGAGTCCCAGGGGCCCCTTGTCCCTGTGAGCGCTGCTGTTCCCAGATGGTGGCGGCCCACCCTTTGGGACCAGGGCAGGGGCGTGGCTGACAAAAGCCTGAGCAGCCTATCGCCTCAGATCTGGTGATCGGGGGGTCCCCGCCACTGCTTCTGGATGGGTCTGCTCCACTTCCCACCTCAGAGAAGGAGGGAAGGCGCTGCCCCATGACGAAGGATGGTCATAGCCCTACGCTGGTTCCCACCCCGGTTCCAGTCTGCTCTGTCTGCAGAGTCCTGGGCAGGTTCTGTTCCTTTGCCGGGCCCCAGTTTCATCATATGTAAAATGGCAACGAGACCCGTCTTTTGTTTTGTTTTGTTTTGTTTTTTTCGTAACGAGGGTTAGATGGGACCCTGTCTGCGGAATCTGTGCGATGCTCTACCGTGACTTTATGACACGGATTTTGCTTCACAGCTACAGAAACACCTGGAATATGGGCCCCTATGTTTGAGAGCATCACTCCCGAGAAAGAAGACAGTGTGGCCTCCTGGGAAAAGGTTCTGGGCTCCCGTACATGATGGTAGCTGACCTCTCCTGAGAGCATGACCCTGCAGTCCCCTGGAGGGCTCCAAATGGGCCCAGCAGGGAAGAATGACAGCAGTCACCCTTACATGTCATTATTAGTCCTCATAAACTCCAAAGCCACTCCTCCTCCCATTCTAAATTCTAAAGAAATCTATATTCCAAGAACTGGAGTGCCAAGGCTCAAAGAGGTTAAGGAATGTGCTGAAGGTCATCCGGCTGTTAGAGAAGGGCCAGGATGGAAGCCCAGGTCTATGCAAGCCCAGGTCCCACCGGGTCTTTCCAAAGCCGCCCAAAGCAGTGGGTGCTGGAGGCGTTTTGTGCCCACGGTCTGATTTTGTTCAGAGCTGGCGGCCTGCCAGGCCTCTGAGTTTACTGAAATGTTCTGAGACTTGTTGCGGGAAATGGAGCTTTGAACTCGCCTAATATAACACGGGCTGGTTCTCCGGATCATAAACATGTTTCTGAACCTAATTAAAGAGTCTCGTGAAAAGAGGGAGAGCAGAGCTGAGACATGACGGTCCGTCTAAAACCTCCCCGTGGGCCAGAACGGGAGCTGTGCTTTTCCCAGACTCGGGGAGAACCAGCCCTCTCTGGGGGCAGAGAGTTAAGAGGCTTTAGAAAGAAGAAAAGGCTCTTTTACAGTCCTGGCTGGGGACCTGGGCTGCACCGGGGAGGGAATGCAGGAGGCATAATTGGGGCTAGTAAAACATTTCCAGACAAAATCACTTAATGCGTTTTGGAGAGTAAAAGGCAACCGTCCACATAATCCATAAATTTGGGCAGCTTTCTATAGAGGCAATAGAGCCAGAACCGGGGGACCCGAAGGACTGCAGGCCAGCGATCGGTGCACGACCACAGCTGCAAACGGACTTCGCTCTGGGCATCGGACCCCCGAGCAGCCAGACACTGGGGTTTGAATCTGTGCTCCGCGGCTCACTCACTGTGTAACCTGGGACAGGTGATTCTTCCCTCGGGACCTGCGTTTCCTCGTGTGGAAAAAGGGGGTAAAACAGTGCCCACCTGCTAGGTTAGTGTCGGGAGGAGGCTTGCATGTGTGACCACAGGCAGAGAGGTGAGCACAGTGCGCAGCACACGGAACGTGCTCCAGTGCAGATGCCTGCTGTCCCCAGCCTGCCACCTTGGGAACGGGCCACCTACCACGTGCCCAGGGCAGCGCTGCAGCCCCCGCAGGACAGTCCACGCCGGCGAGTTTCTAGAGCTGGAGTCTCATCGTGCTTCCCTTGAGCCCCTCCTCCCATCTCTTCCCCGGCGTCCTCTCTGCCAGGCGCAGCGGCTCCCATCAATATTCCAACAGCCCCGGGAAGGTTATACTTCATGGACCCAAACTTCTCTTATCAAAAAAAGCCCCAAGGAGGCTTCATTCCTCTGCGCATACTGTCCAGACCGCGGCGCCTTGTGAACGCAGTTTAACTTTCTGACTCATGACCCGTCATGTCCCCTGAGGTGGTCACCACGTGCCAAGTGCTCCCAGTTTCCACTCCTTGTGGGCAAATGGTAAATATTGCACCTCCTGGCTCCCCTGTGGCAGCGGGGCGGGGGGCAAACGACCAGTTTTGATCAATGAATCGTGAGCAGAGCTAACTAGGAGCTCTCTTTCCTTCTCTGCCACTCCCAGGGCAGGGACCTAAAGCAGGGGTCAACACACTTTTTCTGTAAATATATTCAGCTTTGTGGACTCTCTGGTCTCCGCTGCAGCTTCTCCACTCCACCATTGTCCGGTGAGAGCAATTATGGGTTTTTCACACGTGAATGACCATGACTGAATTCCAAGAAAATTGTATTGACAAAAACAAAAGGCAGATTGGATTTGACCCAGGGGCCGTAGTACGCACACCTCTGTTCTAGACCAGGTTGTCCAGAGAACTTTCTGGAATGATGAAAATGTTCTATAACATTTTCCATCCAATTCTTGATGTTATATGCAACCGAGATTTGGGGATGTTTGTTACTACAGCATAACATAACCATTCCTGACACATACGCCTCACCCTCACTCCATACATATTTTATTGGCTTTCAGCTAAGCGTTCCGTGCATGGTCCGGCCTCTGGGCCTTGGCTCATACTAGTCACTCTGCCTGAAATACCCTCTACTGTCCCTCACTCACTGGCACTGGCTGCCTCATTGTTTAAAGTTCAGTTCAAATGTTTCTTTCTCCTGGTGGTTAGCCGATAACCCTCCAGACCCTCGCCATACAATAAGAATCAGCTGCAATTTTCTTAGGACTCTTTGTAAGTATAATGTTGTAATGCAATAATATGTCTTCTTGTGTTTTCCTTCAGATTGTGGGCTCTTGAAGAGACCCCTTTCAGATCTTACTTCAAATCTTCAATGTCTTCAGTGGGAACTACATAAATGCTTGAATTAAATCTACATCAAAACTAGACCATGGTGGCCTCTCAGGGTCGTTAGTGGCCCCCTCTGACACTAGGTTCAATTTTGGACCATTCCCCCTGCCGCCACCTCCTTCTCGTCCTCTTGTTCCCAGTGGTACCCCTCAGCCGCTTATTCTGGCAATGGGGACGGTGGAGGCTGAGAGGAGCAGTATAAAAATACCACCTTGATTCTTTCCTAAAAATTGACTCTAAGTAAAGAGTGACTGTGACTATAAACACAGTCATAACCCTGCTGATGGCTTCCAGGGGTGGCTGGTAGCATCTCAGAGCTAGAACAGTGACCAACTTGGGCATGTCTGAGCAGCTATGCTGTTCAGGACCTTTCTCTTAAAATTTCTTGTCAAAAATATTAGTTTATTCTTCAATCATTTTCATTCTATCTGACAAAGGATATTAGTGTTCTCATTTTCTGAACAAATATGGAAACATATTTGTTCCTTGCCTATATGTTTCTCTTGGTGGCTCACAAAACCCTTTCCACCCTGGGGAAGAAGGCAGGGTAGTATCTACTGGCAGCATTTTACTCATGGAGAAACTATAGCCCAGAGTTAAGGTGATTTACCCCCACCATCAATCAGTTTGGGTCCAAATAGAAACTTGAACTTGGGCTCCAGGCTCTTAGGACAGTGCTCTCAGCCCCCAGACCCCACCCATTAGCACTGCCTTTGTACCTATGCAGGGAGGTTGGGGCTATCCTGAAATCATAGGAATTCCATATTCTTTTCCTCTAGAAGAACTTTCATCAAAGCAATTTAGAGCAAGTGGGAATTTTCCTTATTACTTTTTAAAAAACAAGGCTTGGTTCACTAGCAGTCTGATACTGAGATGTATTTGAGTTATTTACAAATAGTTTGAAAATTTTTGCATGGGTATTGCAAGAGGTATAACAGGCCTAAACTTCTTCCATGATCACAAAAACATGTTTTATAAAATTCTGCCTGTCAAAGGGATCATGCTTACTCCCCCTTAAGTTTTAGTCCACCAAAAGGAAGAAAACGAAGGTTGATATGGATCCTCTCTGAGCTCCTTCTGTAAGGGGGGCTCATCCAGGGGTGATGGGGAAGAGCTCAGGATCCCCCTCCCCTCCCAGCTTGCTCTTTCCCATCACCTACCCTCACCTTTGTTCCCAGCCCTTAGCTCTCTCCTCCCACACTCCAGCCACCGCCCCCGGGCTGCGGATTCAGAGAGGTCGTTGTGTCAATGGGAACCGCATGGTGAATGGAGAACCCTTTGGTTCATCTCTGGTCCAGTTAAATATTACTGCATAACCAACCATCCCAAAACTTAGTGGCCTAAAACAACCCCGTCATTAATTCTGCTCATGAATAGCAGCAATCCGTGGGAACAGCTCGTCCCCTGTGCCATGTGGCATCAGCCGGAACAGCTGGACTGGGGCAAACCCTTCATTAAGATCCTTAGAGGACCTTCATCTGTCTGAGAGGCTCTAAGCGCACCACCTCACATCTTCCTGAGACGTCTTAACCACAGGTTTGGCTTGGGCCCCGTCGTGGTCTGAGGCTGGTCTGCCATTCGGAAAGACTTAGGGATAAAGGAACAGTTTAGTGTTGGAACTCAGCCAGTCCGGCTCCTCTAGCTCGCCTCTCCCCTCCCACCTTTCACCGTAGGTAGTAGGAAGAAGCCAGGTGGCACTTTCCGTATTCTGCCTGGAAATCGGAGCTGGATTATTGAGATTGTTAGGTAGCTTCCTATTATCCAGTGCTGCCACACCTTCTACCATTCTATAACAAGGGTCCCCTTTACTCAAGATTCCCAGAACATTTTCATGTCTTTCGTAAAAGCCCTCATTGATGGGCTTCCCAAGGTCCTTTAGGCTGTCCCCAACGATCTCCTCGAGGACCTTCAGCTTCATGTGAGCTGCCTGATCTGAAAGCCAATGTCATACATTTTAGGTTTTTACTATGGTAACATCTCACTTCCAGGTACAAATATCTGTTCTCATTGTCTATTGCTGCATAATAATCCACCCCAAAACTCAGTGGCTTGAAACAATGACCGTCATTAATTTTATTCACATGTTTATAGTTTGGACAGGTCTCAGCAGGGACAGTTTGTCTCTGTGCCTTGTGCCATCAACTGGGGTAATTCGATCAGTCTGGAGAATTCTTCTCAAGAGGGCTCATTTGCATGTTGGCGGGTTGGTGCCCATGGTGGCTTTCTGTGCACACGGGCCTTTCTATGGAGTAGAAGGTCACTTCCTGTGCACCTAAGCCTTCCCACAGAGCAGTTGGGCTCCCCTGAAGCATGGCATCTGGGTTTCTAGCATCCCAAGGGACTGCAAGTGGTTCCTCTTGGTCAAGCAGACTTTGATCACATCTGCAAAGACCCTTTCTCCAAATACACTCACGTTCACAAGGTCTCGGTATTAGGAGGTGAACACGTGGTTTGGGGGTCACCATTTAACCCACGGCAATGACTGATTTGGAAGCAGGTCTCTTTCTCCCCCTTTTTCAGAGAGGAAACTGCAGAGTCAAGGGGCAAGTGTCCGTCTTCCACATTTAAGCTCCATGACACCACGGAAGCTGGTTTCGCCCGCAGCAGTCAGCACAGCTTTGGGGGGACAGTGGTGCCGAATAATGCATGTGGATTGATAGAAGTTCCACATTACTCACGAGAGAAGTACTGAGCTGTGCTGAGAAAAGGATTCAGCGCGGAGGGGAAATGATCTCTTCTGCAATCTCTTTGAATCTGTCTAAGGAGGCCAGATCAGTGATTACTTCTCTTCTTAATTAATATGATTAAGAGTCCTTCTGAGGTGAGAGGCTTGGAAGCTTTCCAAAGAGATACTTTCCCATAAGAATTGGAGATAAGAGATGGAAGGAGGGAATTTTTCCTGCCTCGTGCCGTCTGAAAGCCACCTGGCCTGGGACTGAACCCCAACTTTGTTCCTTCCCACCCAAGAGACTCTGGGTAAGTTGCTTAACCTTCCGGAGTTTTCCTTTCCTGAGCTCTGCATACAACAATATTCCTGTGTCACTATCGGTTGTATGGACAATCTGAAGTGAAAGTAATAGTAATGCTCATTGTAGTGGTGGATAGTAAGTGGCTTAGACATCTTAAGTCATTTAAACCTCACAACCGCCTCCTGAAGCAGGTACTTATTCCCATCTTACAAACAAAGAAACCATAGTTAGAGTAAAACTCAACAGCTACCGAGTGACGGAGCATCGCTGGGATCTGGATTCAGGAAGTGGTTCCAGAGGCCGCCTTTCTAATATTGCACTGTACTGACTATAGCAGTTAGGAGTGCCTTTAAAAAGCAGAACCGCAGTAAGTGATATAGAAGAAAGACTTAAAAACATAGCAATTCTACTTGAAGTAACTATGGGAGCTAGTCGAGTAGTCTGTGTAATGTGTAGAGTGCTGGGTTTGACCGTGGCAGGGCCAGGAGGGATGAGCACGAAGTAGCAGAGAGCAAGTCTAAACTGGAATCAGCAAGGAAAATGCGGTCCTGCCTGACCCTCACTGCTCCATCCTCGGTGATGCTAGTGACCTGCAGGGCAAGCTGGTGTCCTTCACTGTGCAGCTGTGCATGCACCTGGCCCAGGATTTGGAGAGGTTGCGGGAGCAGGAGCTGCTGCCTCAGGCCAACAAGGTGACCGTGCAGATCAGTGACAACACATGGGAACCAAGACGGTGTCTCACCCCACTGTCTTCAGAGCGCAACAGAATGGCTGAGGTTTCACACCAACCTTCCAGATCTCCCTAAATCTGCAGCGTGTAGGAAAGGGGATTCTGGGAAATGTAGTCGCAGCTCACCTAAGCTGACAAGGGACAAAGTCTTTATGTAACTCAAATGTGAAAGTGCCCAGAAGACTGCCTGGACCAGTTAGCTCTTTCCTCGGGACTTAATAAAGATTACTTCTTTTCTTTCCTGCCATTTTTGATGGAGGAACAATGAACGAGCCTGCTGATCTGGGAGTGGGGCAGTGAATAACAGTTTTAAAGGACAGGGCAGACAGACAGGGGTCAGTGGTGGTGGAAGAGCTGGCAGTGGGGGATTCAGCCTCCTTATAATATCTCCATTTTTGCCCCAACCCCTCAATAAGCCTGCCATAAATCTGTAGATGTTGCCTTGAGGCAAGTCTTTTGGTCTCACTGCCCTGTCCCCAACAAATTGCCACCTCACAGCCCCCCCGCCCCCCCGAACAGAAATCAGTGATGCCCCAGTTGGGTGAGGCTCTGGTAGAGAGGCATGGCTGAGGCCTGGACTCCAAGGGGCTGGGTTAGGGCAGGATCCTCCCGTCAGCAACGAGGGACACTGGGAGATGAAGGTGGGCCAAGCTGACTGCTCTAGCGGAAAGCCCAGGTCCTGAACACGGGGGAATGGGTGGAGTGGAATGGAGTGGAATGACTATGCTGGGCTCCACGGTCAGAGGCTCAGGTTAAGTGGTAGTGGGTGCAGGAGCAAGCAATGATAGGGAAGGGCATGACCGACCTGGGACCTGGCTAACCTGGAGGAGAAGCAGGTGTGTGGTGTGGGATGTGCGTGACGGGCTGGCATCAGACACAGGGATGTGCATTAAAGCCCATACTCCTGGTGGGTCTCAGAGAGGACCATGCCGAGCTCAGATGGATATCACTTCTAGTATACTTCTCCACCAGATCCCGTTCCTGAGCATACTGAGAGCATCTCTGTCTCCTGTCGCCCATGATCTTGACTTCCCAGGCACTACTTGAAGGCTTGCATACATTTTGTCAATTAAAACTTTTCATAATGCTGTGAGGTAGGAATTATCAGCATTTTGCAGAGAAGTGTTTAAGAGGTTCAGAGCAGTTGCGTGACGTGCCCGAGGCTGCCACCCAGCAAGTGGTAAAGCTGGGACTTGAACTCAGGCCTGTCTGAACTCCAAGCCTTTGTTCTTTTTACTCCAAGTCAATCTAAAGGAGTGGCTGGAGTTTGGGACTTGCAGGCCTTTGAGGCTTTTCCAGCTCTGAAAATCTGTGAGACTCTCAGGAACATGAGCTCTGGTCTTAAAAAACGTTTTATTTTCAAATATTGCACTGGGTTTCTTAGAATCGGAAAACAGGAGACTAAGTTGTTTCGTTAAAAGTTGTATTCAGTATAATTTCTTCTCCTGAAGCTTTTCAATGGCAAATTCAAAGCCAAATTTTGACAGTAAACTCTGACTTTCTAGAAATCAGTTGCAATTGCCTTTTTGTTATTATGATTGATCCACTTGGCAATTATTGGCATATTTTTTTTTAATGAGCATATCTTACTTCTCTCACATAGTAATTCCGAGTCTTCCTTTGAGGAGAAAAATGGATCCTCGACATGTACTTTTGGCTCAAATCACATCGGACCAAGAAGGGACTAAGTGTGATGAGCAGCACCCCCTGCTGCAAAGCACAGGGGACCCCTGTCCTGGGCTGCCATCAGGGAACGCCAAAAGCCCGTACCCAGGGAGCCCACTGTCATCTGGCTCTGCCTCTCTCGGCTCTTTATTCTTTATTTCCCATTTGCTATTCTAGTCACTTGAGCAGTTCTGCGTTCAGAAACGGGAATGTTAGACTATTTCTCACATTGGAAAAAGTTTCACCTTTTATAACAAGAATCTTTGCCTCGGGGACCCGGGCCTGAGGACCCAGAGTGGGAGCGGTCCTTAGCTGGCTGTTGGGAGGATGTTCATCCATTCCACAAACACTTATTTGACATAACTTACGGTGCTGAGAGCACAGTCAGGAAGAAGTCCCATGAGCTCTTGCCCACTGCCCCCCCCACCGCCGCCCCGGAGCACACACCCCAATTGAACAGATAAAGCCATCGGACGCCATTGCTGCCCCATCACTGAATCACCTGCCGTGCTGATTCTCACAGTCCGCACGTGCAGAGGTGCAGATGCCCCAGAGTGAAGGGCTCACACAAGGATGGGCAGCCCCCCTGTGGGGCTGTGTTAGCCCCACAGCCGTAGGAGGTACGAACTGTCATGGCCACTTGAGGAGCAAACTGAGGCTCAGAACAGTGGGTCTGAGCTTCCGCCCAGAGCCAGCAGGTGGTGGGGCTCCTCACACTGGGGCAGGCACTCCTGAAACCCTGGCTGACTGCCACGCCCCCAGGTCTCCCTCCCAGCCTGGGGGAGGGCCCCCTTTCCAACTCCAGGGCTAATTCTTTGCGGAATACCCGGTCTCTTTGGCATCAAATATTCACTTTCTTTTTGAGGAAGCAGATACTATCTTCCAGGACACCTAAGGAGCTGCGTCTGCCAAACCCCTACTTGCTCCCCCACCAGGTGCATGCCCCCCACCCCACCCTGAGGCCCTGGTGCTTGCACAGCTCTGAGGGCAGAAGGGGATCATTAGTAAGAGGGAGAGAGGAGACGGACGCTCCCTTAGCACAAAAATGCATGAATGTTGCTAAGAGACGGCCCACCTTAGTAGGAGAAAAATTAGTGCTTTCAAGGTACTTCCCCGTGAGGCCCGAGAGAGAACACAGTCCCCTCGCTGTCCCACCCCCGCCATGGAGAGGGGCTGACACCTTCAGATCTAGAAGCCAAAGGGCAAAGAAGAGGCGGACAGAGAGTTTGAGAGACAGGACCTCCCACTGGGTGGACGCAGGAGAGGAGTGAGGGTCTCTGAGGGCTGACAAAGCTGTAGGGGTGCGGTTAGCCTGGGCTTCCAGCTGCCTCTGCCCCTCGGCCCCCACCACCCTGCTGAAAGGCAAGGTGCCCTGAACCCAACTCTGCCAAGAAAGCCTTGATTGTGGGAAGGGAAGGTTTCTCTAAAACAGCTTCCATAGCAACGAAAGAGAGCGGAGAGGCACAGCCCAGGAGCTCCTGGTTGCTTAGCAAATGCTGGCTGCTTGGGAAGGGGCGGCCTGCTCTGTGCCTGCCCCGAAGAGGGGTGGGGGCTGGGAGGAGAGCTTTGCAAATACTCTCTCCTGTTGTATTCATGGAGCTCGAGGTCGGAGTAGAAATGCGGGCTCCAGCTTGTAGTTGACACTCCCTTCTCTTGGCACAGACCTGGATCTGTCGTACATGGGAGAGAACCTCATGGAACATCCCAGCCTGCAGGGCTAAGCTCTGTCCACCCTGACCCCCAGACACCCTAGGCCCCAGAGTGAGCACCCCAGGGACCCAGTCAGCCCTTAGGAGAATGGATCCTGGAAGCAAGCTCGGAGCTATGCAGACGGCAGGGTCTCAGGGCCTCGGAGAGGCTCAGGGTGAGCATGCCGGCCTGGCCCAGAGGAGTCACGCTCACGGGATGGGGCACTGCGGTGGGGCCAGGGGCCTCAGAGCCTGTGACCCGAGATGGGCCCTGGTCACCTGGGGCTAAGAGGGGTACTGTTTGCCATCTGGCTCCCACACCCACATTGAGCAGCTGCTTCCCGCTTGTGTATGGAATCTGGGAGCCTCACTTTGATGACGCTGTCCGCGAGTGTGCCTTCTAGAAGTAGATGGCCCCAGGGTGGTGGCCTTCAAGGGGCCCAGTTGCCAGCCTGCCAGGTAGCCTCAATGAGACGGCAAGGTTCCCCGGCTCTTGCCCTCATCCTCCAGAGTGGTCCTAGCTCCAAACATGCCGTTTGCTCAGTGGGTGGCTGTGAGCAGGCCCTCAGTCTCTCTCCGCTCAGTTTCCTAAATGTCCCCAGTCTGCCCTCAGCCTGGCTCCCTGCTCCCTTTATTCTTTATTCTCATCTCGCACGGTCTCCTTAACCTTCAGGCCCAAGGTCAGGAGCGAGGCTGGACAGACTGTCCGTTTCATTCATTCGATTGCAGTATATAGCCCAGGGCCCTGTGCTGGACGAGCCCTTTGGTCCGTGAAGCTGACCTCCTTTGAGGTGAGACCCCTGTCCGGCTCACCTCTGTATCCTCACAACTGGAGCATGGGAAGCTCAATGAATTTCTGCCCCCTGTGAGGATGAGGAGAGAGAGCCCTGGAGGTGTGGCCGGGGCGGGACAGTGGGAGCAAAGGTCAGCAAGGTGAGCCCCTAGCAGGACTGACCCTTTGGTGCTATGAAAGGGGCACTAAATCCCTGCAACGACCCTTTACTTTTCCCCTCTGCCTAAAACCAAGGAGCCAAGGTCTGTAGCCCTACCAGCCCAGGGGCCACCGCTGCAGGCTGGTGCTCTTATTTAGGCTGCTCCAGGGCCATCCCAGCGTCCACCCCTCTGACCCACACAGACGGTGCTTCATTAGCACCCAGGCCCTACGGGTGCCATGGGGGCTCCCTCCCCGTGGCCACCTTGGGGAACCAGATGAGTGAGACTAATGACATTTCTCAGGAAAGTCACTCATGCCAACCATTGGGAGCGCCCTGGGTGGGTGGTGTTCAGAATATACAGTTGGTTTACATAAAAGTGAGTTTCCGGTGGGCTGGACAAGGGGCAAAGCCCACCATAACCCAGTGAGAGCAAGAGCGTTGGGGACGGCCAGAAGGGCAGGGTTCACATGGCCCTGCTAGCTGGGCCACCTTGCTAGTGTATGGCCTCTGGAGGGTCGGTGTCCTCAAAGAGTAGAGGTCGTGGTCTGTCCTCTGGCAGTTATTGTGAGGATTGGATGATATGATCCAATATCGAGCCTTTGGCAAAGGGTCTGGTAGCTGTCATATTCAGCTTCATGAGGTCACCCAGTCATATAAAGGTGAAGCATTTGAGAACCACACCCCCACCTGCCCGCTCATTGGCACTTGGCACAGGTGAATGTGGCTCGGGCTGGTTGGTGTTACGCAACCAAGTGGCCTGATTTTAGGGGATGGGCCTTCAGTCTTCCAAAATGCCAGCCCCTTGAGCCCAGAATCCATAGTCCCCAGGACCCTGCTACTCCCAGCGTTCTGAATCATCTTCATACCCTGGCTTTGAGCACATCAGGGGCACCCATGGCATTGACAAAGGGCTAAAAGAGGCCAGTGACCCGTCCAACAGAACTGGGCAGCAGAGCTGGGGCTGGAACCCAGTTTCCCAGCAGGGAGCCGCCCTCACATCTGGGGAGGAGCTTCACACTTCTCAGTTGAAACAGGGCCTGGGAGCTGCTGCTGGCGCACCCATCCCTCACCTTCTCCCACGGCCTTCACTGTATGTTCGCTGTGGACTGAGCACCACGCTTGGTACTGGGGGAGAGAACAACAGAGAAGGAACAGCTCTCCGAGAACTCCGTGGGGAGAAGCCAGCATCCCACACAGGGGCCCGGAGGGGTCGGTCACTGGTCCCAGCTCACAAGTGGCAAAGTTAGCATTTGAAACCCACACCAATCCTGTCCCTAGAGGACCGATCCTTAAGTGCATGTCACCTATTAAAGAACTCGGACTTTAGCTATGGAAAGACTCTTTCCCTGACCCCAGCTGGGCTGACGCTGCTCCTGGGGCGGGGTGTCCTTGGAGACCAGCAGCCTTGGGCCGTCGTGGGTCCCCCGCCACTAGCACGCTCCTGCCGCTCCCAGACCGGCTGCGTGGAAGGTCTCTGTTGCAGATCTCCCACAACTACTTTCGTTTGCTATAAAAGGGGGGAAAAAAAAGAAACCAAAAAAACCTCTGGGAGTGGATTTAGTGGTTGTGAAATTTAAAAAGGCAAGTGCGGAGCTGGGAGGCATTTCCTTAAGCACAAAGTAATGAAGTGGCCCGCCCGGCCCGCCCAGCACGCCACACATGGAGAGCATTAGCGGCAGCTGCAGCGCCGCCGCCCGGCCCCGCCCCCCGGGGAAGCGTCCCTCTCCTCTCTCTTTTTCTAAAGACAGTTTTGTAGGCAGTTTTAGGTTTGCAGAAAAACTTGAGAGGTAGGTACAGCGATGTCCCATGCACCCCTTCCCCCACACGTGCCCAGCCCACCGCCAGCAGCCTGCGCCAGGGCAGGGCATCCGTTAGAGCCGGTGAGCCCGCACCGACGGCCAAGGCATTAGCACGGGGGCCGTGTCTACAGGGGCGTTTGCTCCTGGTGCTGCACAGCCTGCGGGCTTGGGCAGATGCGGAATGACGCGTCTTCCTCATCAGAGCATCAGGCAGAGGAGTTTCATGGCCCTAAGATGCCCTGTGCCCTGCCGGGTCCTCCCTCCCCTCTCCCACACGCGGACAAGCGCTCACCTTTTTACTCTCTCCGTAGCTTTCCATGCTCCGGAATGGCCTATAGTTGGAATCACACAGTGTGTAGCCCTTTCAGGTTGGCTTCTTGCACTCAGTGCGATGCATTTCTGTTCCCTCCGTGGCTTTTCGGGACGTGATAGCTCATTTCTTTTTAGCGCCGGATAATATCCCGTTGGCTGAATGTGCCACAGTTTATGTATTCATTCACCTACCGAAGGACATCTTGGTTGCTTCCAAGTTTTGGCCATTGTGAATAAAGCTGCTATAAACATCCAGGTAAAGGTGTTTTGTATGGACATAAGTATTCAACTCCTTTGGGTAAACACCAAGGAGCACAATTGCTACATCACGTGCTGAGAGTATATTTAGTTTTGTAAGAAACCGACAAACTATCTTCCAAAGTTTGGACAGTGAGTGGACTATTTGCCCTCCTACTAGCAATGAAGGAGAGTTCCTGCTGCTCCACATCCTTGTCAGCACTTGGTGTTGTCAGTGTCTGGATTTGGGCTCAACTAATAGGTGTCCCCCCTCCTCTTCAGAAGAGAAAGCCTAACACAGGCGAGAGGAATCCTTCAGGTAGGGAGCACAAAGAAATTTAGTAACATAAAATCTCTTATTGAAGTAAATTACCCCTCCACTCCCTCTCTCAGCAATTTATTTATGGTTTCATGTGCCAACAACTGAAAATATTTGTTCTTTATTTATTTCTCACACATTCACTGACCGTAGGACAAGGACATTTACATAAATAAAACATTCCTGCTTGGAGGAGCTCACACATGTGTGGAGACAGAAATATAAATAGAAAGTTGCAGTTCAGCAAAATAAGTGCAATTATGTAAAGACACACAAAATGCAAGGGGGCCCGGCAGAAGGCCCAGCAGATGGAAAGACCATGGTAGGCTTCAAGGAGGAGGTGACCTTGAAGAATGGGGAGGCACCTATGCAGGGCTACGCATGGGAGGAACAAACTGCTCAGTGTGGCTGAGATGTAGGAGAAAAGGCATAGGGGTAAGTAGGAAGCCCCTGGTCCGCTGGAAATCTGGATTTTTAATTTTTGTAAGGGGGCGTATCAAGTCACAGACAGTCCCCGAATGCCATGTTTAGGAGTTCAGATTTTGCCTCGCAGTAACCTGAAGTGATTGGAAAGTTTTCACTTTTACTCTTTGGAAAGATGAGAACGTGCGCTGGCCATTGGGATATGCTTCAGCTCCCTTTGTCAGGTGCCCCTGCGTGAAAAAGAGTTCTTGGGTCTCATGAGACTGTGGACTTTGAGGGCCCTTCACTGAGGCCTGGGCACCTACTGGAGGCTGACGTTCCCATGGACGGGTGTCTAAGTTGTTCCTGGACACTCACTAGGATTCTCTGGTGCCTTTCGATTGCCACTCCTAAGCAGCTCCAAACCGAGGGACTGCATCTGGGAACCGGCTGCCGGGCTCAGGGGCCCTTCTCCAGGGGGGCTTTGCCAAAAACATCTGCTCCAGCCAGAGAGCAAGACCTCGTGTGGCCACTGGCATTCTTCCTTCTGTTGCCTGTATTTGGAACAATACTTGTTGTTTTTCAAGGAAGACACCATGGCCCATGAAGTTGTACAAACCTTTGGCAGGCCTGAGCCCTTAGGGCTGGGCCCCAAGGCCCCCATGACCCAGGAGGCCCTGGCATGCCAGTCTCAGGTGACAATAGCCCTGGGCCAGGTCTTTCAACCTCTGGGCCTGTAGGAGCCTGTGTTTGTGCACATGTAGCGTTTCTGGGCCTTCCTTACTGGACAGAGGGGCCCATATTTGACTTTGTCCTTTGTCGCCATGTGTTTCTGGGACCCTGAAATATTCTCCACCGTGGCCCCCCTGCACCATGACCACTGTCACCACCATGATTCTGGCTCCACCTTAGCTACCCTCACCCTCTACCTGTGACTTCTACCCTTACCACCCCCCTGCCACCTTCAACAGCACTATTATTGTAACTAACCCTTATTGCCCTTAATTCTAATATGGGCTCACACCGAAGTAACACTTCCTGGTTTATAGAACTCTTTCCTCCCAATGAACTCATCTGACCCTGCTCACAGCTTGGTGAAGTATCAGATCATGGGTGGCTGGGGGGCATCTTGTTCCGCTGCCATTTAGAACCTGGGGCCTCCCAGGACACTGTCCACAGAAGGCTGCTGAGAACGTTGTGGACGTTGAGCCGCATGCCATTGGCCGGCACCCAGTCCCATTTCCTGGCCTCGCTGCAGGGCACGTGGGCGAGGTAGCGGTACGCTGGGCTCTTTGGTGACCACCAACCACCTCTGCAGCGACCAGACATCTCCAAAGGCCCTGGTGTCCTTCGCAGCACGGGGCTGATGAGAGCTCCCGAGGGAAGGCAGATCATGGTCGGTGGTGCGGTGGGCCCCTGCCATGGCCTGGCCTTGGTTGTATCTCAGTGCTTCTGTACCTCCTGGCTCGCATAAGCAAAGCACTTGGCCATGGGTTAGATGCCCCATTTTAGGAGAAGAACACTGCTTAGTGGGGAAGCGACAGCCAAAAGTCACACAGTGAGTGACTGCTGGGACTGGCATCAGAGCTCGGGTGACCTATCTCCTATGCAAGTGCCATAGCCACTGGCCATCAGTGTCCCCTATACAGATCCTAATTTGTCCAGGTAACAGGAGGCCATGCACATAGGGGAGCCAGACCCTTCCTCAGCCCTAGGAGAGAAGCTCAATTAGTCTAAAAACCAACAATGTTAATTCAGTTTTCCGGCCGGTAAGTTTTTTTAAATTAAGAAATGGCCATATGATGCTTTGGCCCATTAGGATTGTGGGGACTCTGTCAGGGGGCTTCTGGGAAAGGTTTCTTCACTCTTAAAAGGGGGCCCAGGGAAGGGATGTGCTCCTGCCTGGTCTTTTGGCATTGTCGTAAGATGCTGCGATGTTTGGATCTGCTGCAGCCATCTTGTGACCACGAGGAGACAAACCTGAGAATAAAAGTCTATCACAGAGGAAGGCAAGACAGAAAGACAGAAGGAACCCGGGTCTGTGATGATGTCCTTAAACTGCTTAAACAAGCAGCCTTGGAACTGCCCTACCTCTGCACTACTTACTATGCGATATAAATTTAGTTAAATTTTTAAACTTTAAAAAAAGTTGTTTAAGTCACCTTTGGTTGAGTCTCTTACAATACTTGCAGCGGAGGGCAATCAAATCAAAAGAATCCAATGACAAAAATGTCATTTACTCTGGGCCTTGGCCCATGTTATCTCCCATTGACCAAAAGGAGAATATTTTCTTATCCATCTGGTAAACTCTGAACTTGTCCCTAAAAATCAACTCAGATGTCATTTCCTACAGGAATACGTCCTATGGAATTATTGCTGCCCAAAGATTCTGCCATTTCCCCCCTCCTGTGCTCCCTGCCCCTGGTCCATACTTGTGTCTATTGTGTTATGTATTATAATTTGAGTATCCCTGGCCACCGCTGTATCTTTAGGGCAGATGCAGGGTGTTCTTTTCTCTGTTTCTCCAGCTCTTAGGCCAGAGCCTGGTACAGACTAAACCTCAGTGAAATGTGTTCATCTGAGTGGAATCAAGAGGCATGATGCATGCGAAGTTCAATAAACTATAAAGCAAGAAGCAACATGACGTATTATTAAGTTGATAAATGAAGCCACTGAGGTGTTCATTGCTTTTTAATGAGCTTCGTTCAATGAGACAGATACTTGTTCAGTCATTGACATAGCTCTCTGCATGGCCAATGGAAAACAGATGTTTTCTGACAATCTCTCTGTCCCCTTCCAAAAATGGCGTTAAGGACAAGCTCCCAGTCCAGCCTTCCCACGGCACAGTTGTTCCTCTCCTCCCGGAAAGGCAGCGCTGTGTACTTGCACTTGAAAGAGGACTTTGACTGTTCACAAGGAGACCCGCCATGAAGCCCAGCTCAGCACTTGCTCTGCACAACCCCGGGCAAGTCACATTGTGTGGTCACCTGTAAAAAGGTGTCATTTTGACCCGGACACCTACCAAGGCTGCCTTGAGACTCCTGGGAAGGCCCGCACGTGGTCAGACGCTATGTATGTGTTCTTAGTGGGAAGGTCACGAGCATCTTCTTCCAAGGCGGTGGGTGCTCACCCCTGTCAGCCTTGTATTAAGCCTGTCTTTCTATTTTGATGCATTGACCTTTGGGGCCTTGTTTACTCCAGAGGGGCAGCCCCTCCCAGGTGAGTCAATTCCTAGAGACAGGAAATGACCCACTAGGGTGCCTTTTGAATGCAAACCAACCCATCCGGCTTCACATCCTGGCCACCTCCTTTAGCGGGCTCTCTCACTCACCCCTCCTGGGCCACTGTCTGCCTGTCCTCACGACCCCAGGGCCAGGCACCTGACAACCAGGGACAGCTCTTACGCCTCTGAGCCTGCTGAAATTATTCAGAACACCAACGTTAAGCCTCTTTACCCTGCCTCACCACCCCTTCCTGTGAAAGCCACAGGGAAGTCTCTTGCCCATGGTGACCCCTGTGCCTTCTGAGCAACGCTGCTGCTTCCCACTGTGGCCCTAAATGGTGCTGCATGTCCTCTATTCTTGGCAACGGTAACAAACTACCATTCCAATGGCAGTCACCTTTTCATCTGCTGGCCTCGCCAGACCTGAAGAAGAAGAGCTGGGGAGGGGCGGGCAGGAGGACATGAGAAGGAGTCTCTCAGTTCTTTCTCCTTTGGAATCTGAGCGTTGCGGCTTCTCCGTGATACCGAAGGGACCCGCACGCAGCAAGGGCGCGCGCACTATTTCAGTCCCCGTGGCAGCCCAGCCCAACTGAGCGGCAGATACCAGAGTCGCCGTGTCTCGCTCACGGGGTCTCATAGACCGGCGGTCCACAACCTTCTTGGCACCAGGCACAAGTTTCATGGAAGACAGTATTTCCACAGACGGGTGGCGTCAGGGGCAGGAGGTGGAGTTCAGGCAGTACTGGGAGCAAAGCCTTGCCGGCGGCTCACTGGCCACTCACCTCCTGCTGTGTGGTTGGTCCCTAACAGGCCACGGATTGGTACCAGTCCGGGGCCCACGGGCTGGGGACTCCTGCCATAGGTCACTTAACCGTCTCGGAATGTTGAGAAGGAAAGGAGTCTTGGTTGTGAATTGGATCCTTTCAAATACTTGATACTGAACCCCAGATGTGCTCTGGAGAGCTGATCAGAATCCCCTGCACGTTGGACCAGAGGCTTCGGGGGCCGGAGGGTGGGGGGCACCAGAACTTCTGACCCTGGTCTTCATGCTCAGAGCCGAAGGCTGAGCTCTGGACCCTGCGCTTTGCTGGAAGGAGAGTGTGTGCGGCCCGAGCCGGCCCCCCTGAGGGGACAGACAGTCACTGCTCTCCGCAGCAGAATGTGCTGTGTGCCTGCCCAGGAGCGCCTGCAGGACGTCCCTGGTCCTGAGGTTCTGCAATCCTCTACTCCAGGAGCCCCGAGGTGAAATGGATGGAGAACAGGAGCGGCAGTTTCACGGGCTTTGCTAGCGGGCTGGGGAGAGGGCATGGTGAGGGGACTGCTGAACTGGGTCTTGCAGCTTGACCCCTGTCCTGACCCTGGGCATGGCCTTCCTGGTGCCTGGAAGCCGAGGGGCGGCTGGTCTGGGAAGAGCCTGGGCATGAGCTTCCTAAACAAAGGGCTGAGGCTGATTCATCTGCTCCTGGATCTTTGCTGGAAAGTCGCTAACAACCCAAATGGAAACACGGAACTGTGGTTTGGGGGCTGAGCTCCTCTGGGCCTTAGGAACCTCCAGCTACATTCAAAGGCATCTGCTGCTTCTTGCAGTGGCTTATCCTCGTTCCTCGGGGATGCCTCTCCAGATGTCAGCTTTGGGGGTCTTCCAGGACTTCACCCCCATGCCCACCCCTCGGGGGTGGCTGATGCCCTCCTGGGGCCTCTATTAGGCACCAGCACCAGGCTCAGCCCCGGTGCCAAAGCGCATCCTTGGAGGGAAATAAACATGTTCTAATCAAAACAAAACACTGCCAAACGGGAGTTTCCTGTTGGAATTTCCTGGCAGTTCCCAAGGCAGTTGTGATTATGAAAACACTCACTGCTTTGTTTGGTTTGGTTTTTTTCTTCTCAAAGGGTGTGGAGGACATGATAATGGTAGTCTTCGTGTCTTCTTTCTGGGCAGAGCTAACAGCTGTGGTTACCGGAGGAGGCGGCCTGAAATCAGAGGGAACCCATAGGAGCTGCTGCCCCTGGCCACGAAGAGACTCAAAACTGCCTGCTCCCTAGCCTTGGAGAATGGGCTGCGTTTTGCTCCTCTAGAAATCGGAGGAGCTTAGACTAATGCCCGCCTACCTTATATCACGCCATGGTGACCAAGCCTTATTCCTTTACCTGCTCAAAACCTTTCCATGACTCTCCACTGGCTCCCAGATACAGCCGCACATCCTTAGCGCAGCAAGCAGGTCCCTTTGCGCCCTGACCCCTGCCCACCTTTCCGTCTCAGCTCCTGCCACGCCATTCACTCTTGTGCCCAACTTGTCCCGCCTGCTCTCTACCGTGACATTTCCCTGGAATAGCCCTTCCCCAGGTCTGCTTACTGCGTTCGTTCCCATAACATAGCACGAAAAACAGAGTAGCTTAAACAACAGACCCTGTCTCACTGTTCTGGGGGCTAGAAGTCCGAGGTCAAGGTGTCGTCAAGGCCACGGTCCCTCTGAAGGCACCAGCAAGGCCCTGATCCATGCCTCTCCGGGCGGCTTCACTGACAATCTTTGCCGCTCCTTATCCCGGAGACGCGCTACCCCAGTCTTTGCCTCCGTGTTCACATGGCGTCCCTCCTGTGTGTACCTGGGTCCAAATGTACCCTCTTTACAAGGCCACCAGCCATACTGGATCCTATCTCTAAACAAAGTCCCATTCTGAGGTATTGGGGGTTAGGACCTCACTATATGAATTTGGGGACAGGGAGACACAATTCAACCCATGATGCTTTCCTTTTAAGATTTTCCATTTATCATCTCCCCTCCATCCTCTCTCTGCCCCTGGAGAATTGGCCAGCCCTCCTTGGTACCCTCGCTGGGTCCTGTACAAAACAGCCCCAGAGGACCTCGAACTTGGCTTTGGACTATGTGCGCGTTTCTCTCATGTATTAGACCGTGAGCTCCTGAAAGAGAAAGTGCCTCATTTCTCTGCACCCAGAATAATGCTGAGCGCACAACAGGCGCTGAGTGTTTGTTTGCTGGGTGACAGGGTGACTGGACGTGGGAAGGTCTTGGAGAAGACAGGAGCTGGCTCACGGTTCTCCTACCTGCGTCCCTGGAGGGCCCCCAGTTTGTCTCTGCCTATGCCGCCTGGTCTTTTTTTCTGCCGACCAGTCCCACTTCAGACCCAGTAGTAATCTGTATGAAATACAGACTTGATCACATTATTCCCTGGGGCCAACGACTTATCATCCCTATTGGAGCAAATCTATACTCCTCACACTGTAGCCATTTGTTAGCAAAATTATCAGATAGCTTGTGATATGTCCAGGGAACGGAATCTTCTGCAGTCGATTATTATGTGACAACATGCTGTGGACAGAGAAAAAAAATGCTTTGAGGCCTGGGCTACATTCAAAATAGTGAACAACTGACCACTCTGAATGGACCCAGCAGACAGGGCAGAGCCCAGACAGCTTCCAGCAATAACAAACCAGTGGGAGAATCGACTCACCACTCTGGTGTGAGCAGGAGGGATCCTGGATGGAAGTCTGAATACCCGGTGCATGGTAGGCAGAACCTGAAACCGGCCCAGGGGTCTTCGTCCCTGGTGTTATTCCTGAGACTGGCATGTTCTAGGGCCGCAGGGAGATTGTCCAGGTGGGACTAATCTAATCACATGCGCTCTTTCAAGCTAAGGGTTACCCTGGCCAGTAGTGAAAGGAGGACTCCGGGATCAGAGGCGTGGGGAGGATTCGACATGCTCTTGCTCACTTTGAGGATGAGGGGACCTGAGGCAAGAACTGGAGAGAGGTTTCTAGAAGCTGGGAAAGGACCCCTGCTCACAGCCAGGGAAGCCACAGAAGCCTCAGGCCTGCTGCTGCGGCAGGGCACGGAACTCAGCCAGCAACCTGCGTGAGCTGGCAGGCCCTCCCCGCTCCTGGATCAGAGGCCGGCCGACACCGTGATGTGGCCTGTGGGACTGAGCAGAGAACCTGGGGGCACCCCCCCCCCCGCTCTTCGGACCTGACGGAGCTGCGAGGTGGTGCGTGGGTGTGCGTGTAGCCACTGAGTTTGTGGGAAACTGTGTACAGCAACAAAGAACAAACACAAAGTGGGATAACCACACAAAGAAACAAGTTTAAACGGGAAGAAAACCTGCCAGCACGTTAATGGTGGCTGCCTCTGGTGGCTCTTGACGTTCCTTTTCCCTCTCTAATGTGCTTCCCCGGTGCCGCAGCCTTCGTTTGCTTTCTAAGGCCCGGGCTTCTCAAGGACAGAGGCCCATGGAACTTTGGGTCTTGGTGCCTGGATATTTGAATAAACAAATTCAGCTTTCCAACCAAAATGGGTTTATATGCCCAGGCATGATCTCTTATCCTAAAAGCATCTCTAAAACGTTGGTACTACTATGCCCAATTTACAGGCGTGGACGTGGAGACACTGCGTGGTGCAGTGGCTTGACCTTGAGACCCAACACCGAGTCCACAAGATGTCCCACAATGGGACCCAGGTCTGTTTGTTGTCTAGAGGAGCCCACACGTACTACCCTTCCTACCAGCATGGAGCCAGGAGCTGGGGAGTCTGGGGCAAATGACTCCTCCTTGTCCCTGGGGGCTCCCAACACAGTACAATCAGGAAGTGTAGCTCTTCTTCCTCGCCCCCTCCCTGCCTTTGCTCCCAATGCCACAGGCTCTCTTCTCTCTGTTGATACGTGCCCAGGCCCCGGCCAGCTGTCCCCTGCAGAAGGCTGGCTTTCCCCAGGACCTTCACTGTACAGAACGGCCGGCGGTGTGACGCGGGCCCGCGAGCCCTGGGCAGAGCCGCAGCGAGGGCGCAGCCCTGGTGCCTGACGTGCCATCGCTCCATGCCTGTGTTTACGACACATTTTAAACAATTCTTAGGCTGCCAACAACCCCCCCACAAAAAAAGGCAGCTGCGTACCCCTCCTTCCTGAGCTGACATCCCTGTTTAGAGAGGGGCATCCGGGTTTTTCTTTTTTCCTCCCTCTCCTCTAAAGTGAGGTTTGGAAACAGCAGAGCACGCCCCCAGCCCGGGGCCAGAGCAGGCCTTTTATCACTGCGAGGCCGCAGGAGCCCAGCAGAGAGCCTGCCTGCTTCCTGTCCGGAGAGGAAGCGGCTAGGTCTTGACCTTGGCCGTATTCTTGTTTCCAATCATTTTCCAGCCTGGAATGCAGTGATTCAGTTTCCATTTATAAAGTGAAATTAGCACTGGTTGAATACTCTGCCCGAGGGCGGGGGTAGGAAGGAGGAAATGGGAGCCCCTTCCAAACAATTCTCCCCTGTTTGGCTTGGAACGGGCTCTGCTGTGGAAGGATTTCCTTATGTTCAAGGTGTTAATAGCCTCTCTCAGGAAGGGCCCTCCTTCATTCTCTTCTGCCGCTGGAAAAAAAAAAAAAGGTACTGGAACGCCATGTGATTCAGCAGAGGCTTGACTATAATCAAAACTCACGTTTCTATAGCACTTTATGCTTTGCAAAGAACTGTCATCTGTCATCTGTGTTATCTCACAGAGCCTCAGAACCCCTCCGGGAGGGACGCTGGGAAGGCATTCAGGCCCTCATTTAACTTCCTTTGCAAAGTATGTTAATTCTGAGAACTTCTGCGGGAAAGGCCCAGGAGAGAGACTGTGGTGGTCCCGGGGACATGGCCCAGACAGAGAGTCAGGAGACCTGGTTTCCGGTTCCTCTTGGACCTCCATTTCCCTGTGTGACTCTCAGGACTGTGGTTGACTCAGCTGTGACGTGTGATAAGAACACAGAAGTCACTGTGAGTGTGCAACCTACCTGTGCAAGGAGACAGGATCAAGTGTTTGGTAGCAGTCACTTTGTGGCATGAATAAATGGGTCTAGTGAGCATCTTCCTGGAAGTATGAAGGAAGATCTTAGAGAGCTTGGGAAAAGGGACAGAGGGGTCCACTCAACCCCAAAGCTTGGGTGACCAAAGGGGCTGATAGCTGAATATACCCTTCAGGTAAAGTGGAGGTGCACAGGGGGCATGCCAAGAGGGAGCAGGAGCCTGAAACCAGGTCCAGAAGTTTCTGCCATGCCCTCCAGGACATGCCCCTTGAAGGGTATGGACAGTGGCACCGGGGAATGGCTCTGCAGAATACGGTGACGTGGCCCGGTACTGAACAAGGGACTCAGACGTGTGGAAGAGCAGAGGCCAGCGGGCAGCAGGGTCATCTGCAGAGGGCAAGGAGGGAGGGAGAGGATTTGGAATGGTGGCTAGTTTGTCTGGCTAAAGCCAATGGCGTTAAGTAAACTTCCCAGCGTTTTGCAGCTAATAAGTGGTGGATTCAGGCTTCAGAGATCTTTTTAGCAGCCCTCAAAATCTGCTCTCTACTCTCCTGTCCGCAAGCATGCTAATGTGAAGATGACCGATAAGATGTGCTTCTCCTAAAGGGTGGACGACTGGAGTGGCACTGTGGGCTCTCGTTTGTGGCCCCTTGCGCCCTGCCACCAATTCCATCTTTGAAAAAGCCCAGCCCAGCAGGAGCATGGGACTCTGGGCCTTTTGGGTAATTGCTACACCGACACCAGAGACCAGGCAGAAGGCCCCAGGCAGCCCGAAGAATTGAATCCAAGGCTCAGGGCTCTTTCTGGTCTCGCTCTCACCCTCAGGCAGCTGGGCTGCCTCACTCTGATCTTTACTCCTCTTTCCTCGAAGGACCAGCAGTTCTGAGCAGGGAGAAAGGGTCACTAGTGAGCTGACAGCTGGGGCAGGGGATGTGCATTTGGAGGCCCGGAAGCCATCACCAGTGTCCAGGTCACCAACCAACAAGCTCCTTCTCCAAAGGAGGAGCATGTCCACCACCAGGGTGTGTCTCAAGGAATCCATTGGTGAATTTTTTCTTTGGATTATCTATCTATTTAACTACCCATCCATCAATCTACCTATCTGTTGATCTGTCATCTATCTCTGCCTATCATCTATTATCTCTCTCATCTATCTACCAATTATCTCTCTGTCTATCATCTAGCTGTATCATCTATCATCTATCTCTACCTATCATTTGTCTCTCTGTCTGTCTGTCTGTCTGTCTCTCTCTCTCTCTCTCGGAACGGGACTTCTGCTCTCAGAGTACATCCACCTTTACCATCACTACATGCTGCCAAATCATTTTCCAGAAGGGTTGTGTGCATTTACAGCTGCAAGAACAAGCTTCGCTGGTTCCATGTCATCACCAGCACTTGTCAGACTAATTAATGAGCATGAAATGGGACACTCTCCCATTTCACTTGATTGAGTCCCCTTTCTGTACGCCTCTTCTGTCCATGCCATGCGCAAACTATGCCACAGTGGTACCGTACTGATGTGCTGAATGGATGTTTATTACCAGCCTCGATGGAGCGTTTTCCTATGCTGGACGCTCTCTTTTGTTCTTTTCACAAATGATCTCACTTACAATTCACAATAACCTAAAAGAGGGAGGGAGAAACGATGATCTTCATCGTTTAGATTCATTGCTTTATGGCACGTTCATTCAGGAAAATATTGAGTGACTATCCTTGGCCAGCCATGAATGGAGTCGAACCTCAGCTTCCTACAAGAGGAGGCATCTGGGAGCCACTCAATAGTTTTGACTGCCCAGATCCATTGCTCCTCCCTGACAATAGCCCAGTTTCCCATTGGGGGTTATTCTACCTGAATGCATGGCCTTGGTGGAAAGATAAATTCCGATAAAAACCTTCCAACTACGAAGTCTACCAGCTGGATTTCCCCTGCCCGGCCCTAGTACAGCGGGGAGCAGCAAAACAGGCACTTCTCCCAGGACTTTGAGTTTGAGTAGCTCCTGAGGGAGGGGGCAGGGTGAAAGGGGTTGTTGTAGGGCACTGGAGTCGCCTTGGTGGGCCAGTTCTAATCAGACCCCACTGGGAGTGAGGGAGCTGTGCGCATCCTGCCTCCTATTAACTGAGCCTTGGGACTCCCTTGGCTCATTCCCCAGTTACTTGTTCTTTATGTGACACTTTAAGGTTCTGACCAAGTTCTGGACCCTGTGGGATCCATGAGAAATCAGTAAGAACCCTCCTCCATGGGCCTGTCCTCCTCCTGGATCTGTAGGTCACCCTGGGACAGAGACGCTCTCCTGCGATGACTTTTCCGTGCGGGCAGGATTATCGGTCACCAGTGTTCTGTCCTTGGCGTACACGGCCCCACGGAGCTGCCACCTCGGCTTCTGAGATCCTGGGCCTGGGAGAGAAATCCACTCCTTTGAGAAGGATGCAGGCCCTAGTCGTGGTGCGTGCAGGCCCTGCCCTGACTCGAGGCATGAACTTCCAACTGGTGATGGTGTCATCCTTTCATGGAGTCATGCCAGTGATCTGCTAACCCCAGAGAAGGATTTTTCTAGCGCAAACAGCTTTTTACTGGAACTTCCAAGGACTATATAGTTTTCCCTCAGGATATCAATGATCCCGTAGGCCTGTGGCCCAGAGGAAGCCCCTCACCTCTGCTTTTTCCTCCCTACAGGGTTGCTCTGGATTCCACGACCATCCCTCCTTCTCAACCTGATCAGGGGCTCCCTCAGGAGACATCGATTTGTGTTTTCTCTTTGTAGAGTGCCAGGCATGGGTCCTGACACAGAGATTTTCAGTTCAATAAGTGAGTGATGTTCCCTACTCCCGAGACCCAGAGGATCATGTGTAACATGGAGGTACATTGTCCCCAAAGGAGGTGGTAGCTGGAAAAACTTTTAGTTGGATATACATTTGCCGAGTAGTTCCAGATGCTGACACTGTGCTGGGTGCTGGGGAGACAGGATTGAAAATCCTACGGTCTTTGACCTGGAGGAGCCCCTGGTCTCAAAGGGGAGGCAAATGGATAAACAGTTTTGGTGGAGTAAGAGCTGCCACGGAGGTACCAGGACCAGGTTTCAGAGACCAGCACCTCCTTTTGCAGATAAGGAAACTGAGGCCGAGAGAGGGCGAGGTCAAATGGCAGGGCCAAGGCCCGAGTTCAGACATCTGTCCTCGCAAGGCAGCGGTCTACGCACTGTTCTCTGTTCTTCCCGATGCTACCGATGAGTTAATGATGTCACTGATGCAAATACTTATTGAGTGCTAATGATGAGTTTGGCACTGTGCCCTGCGCTGGGGATGCAGAGGGGAGCCAGGCACATGTGGACACGGGCCATGTCTTCCTGAGGTTTACAGCCTGGTGGGAGGACAGACATGCTGAAGGGAACTTCCTGCATGATGGATGTGATGAGGAGGAGATCGGGGTGTGGGGAAGGGGTCCCAGACACAGCCTGCAGGGCCGCTCCATTCATGCACACATTTGTGTCATTCCTCCGACAAGCATTTAGAGTCTAGCAGATGCCAAGGTTTTTCTCGGTCCTTCCCAGCACACCTACCTCCCAGTGTTGCACGCCTCTGAGCTGAAAACCCGAGAAATAAAACTCTCTAGTAACAGAGGAAATTTGCGTGAACAAGAGCAATGCCTTCTGAAATGGAGAAACTATCAGGACTTTTTAACAGGAGCCTAATTGTGTATCTTCACACCTTCCGTTGCCAGTTGAACATTCTATTCTGGGCTCCAGATTATCAGTCTCCTGCGTTCCCGTGGTATTAGGACTTCAGGGTGGGTGCTGCGAAGTTGGATGTGTTTGGGAACAACATTGGGCCGACAGGGATACAAGAGAAGCGAGCTTGGTGCCATCTGCCCAAAGACCCATTTTACTCTCCATTCTCTATGTCCTCCTTGATCTTGCCTCTAGTGACCAGACCCTTTGCCTGCAGTCCCTCCCTGTTTCCTTGCCTGTCTCTGTGATGAGCTCAGAGGATTCATTAAGGAATAGACCCTCTTCCCTGCCCTCAAGTAACTCCCAGCTTCAGCAGGGGAGACCAACAAGAAAATGGCTCTTGGCAACCTGGTAGGAACAGCAATGAAACGGATGAGAAATCGCAAGGACAGAACTCCCTCCTCTCTGGAGTTTCAGCCCGGGCTCACGGAGCAGGGACAGCCAGGTAGGAAAGTGTTAGGGTGAGAAGGGAGACGTTTTCTAGAAAAGAACAGACTGTGCCAAGGAAAAACCTTAGCATCTTTAGGGACTGGAGGATGGTCCCCAGGGCTGAGGTGGATTGGGGCCCGTGATGCAGACAGAGGAGAAGGACCTTCACAAAGAAAGGAAGTTTCCTGACGGAGCACTGACCGCGCACCCCCTGGGCCGGGCCTAGGGGTGTCCTCAGCTGCGTTCGGTCACAGTCGCTCAGAGCAGAGCCAGGATCTCCGCCGAGGTGGTGGGCTTGGTCTTACTTCTGAGCTTACCGACACTCCCTGGGGTGTCTACGAAGGGCCCTCTGGCCTCTGTCTCCCTGGTGAGGCCCTGACATGTGTTGGGTGCAGGACACTTGCCTCTCTGTCCTCATGCCAGACTCATGCCCCCTCCTCCCAGGCCATCCTGTGGCCACCCGAGGCCGCGGGAGCTGGCCACGCTTCCCTGCTGCGCACGCGCGTGTTTACGTTTCTGCCCCAGACAGCCCTGCCGGCTTCCAGAGCATTTATCAGGGCCTGTGTATGTTTTTCTTGTGTGGGATTTGAAATGATTTCTTTAAACAAGATCTAAACTGGGATTGATTTCCTCTCTTTATGTAGTCGTTTGTTTTGTAATACGGTTCTTTTAACAGTCTAAATTGTGGGAACTGGGGAGGAAAAAAGAGAATTTGCTGACTTCATATAAATACAAATTACTTTATCTCTCTTTGAAGACTCCCATGTCTTCTCCTTGGAAAGGCTGGAGCCGAATTCTTTGGGGGTCCTTTCCTCGTCAGAATTGTTATGATGAGATTGATACATTCACCGCGAGACTTCCATTCTGGGGCTGACAATTAAAAACAACCTTGGCCTGTATATGGTGCTTTGTACTTTTCTTCAAATCCGTATCCATTACTCTGATCTTTGCAACATAAAATTCTCCTTTAAGATGATGTTCATAACAGCTCCGAGCGATGAAGATGTTGATAGAGGAGGAAATGGCTTGCCAGTCTGGTTATGGTCCTGGCCTGGGAGGTACTAGGTCCCTCATTGAGCAGCTTGATCATCCATGTGTTGATTCCGTAAATATTTTTCAGAACCCACTATGTGGCAGACTTTGAGCTGGAAACAACCCTGAAAATGAGCTATCGCACTTTTCCCATTGACTCTTCGAATCTTCCTGCCCGCCCCCCCTCCCCCCAAACTTGCAGGTTGTAACTCTCTTGCTTGTGCCTGCTTGTCCCCGGTGACAGGGAGGTCACCATCTATCAAGGCTGATCATGCCCTTTATGCACGGCTCAGATCACTGGAATTCTCCCTTACACTGAGCCAAAGCCATCTCCCTGTATATTTCTCCCATGCTGCCCCGGGTGTTCCTGCTTGCCCACAGTGTGTTCGAGTAGCCTTCACCTCATCCTCTCTTCTCCGGGAATTGTCTTTGCTCTGCATGGTGCTGACCTCTGGCATTTTTATCACACGTCAGATCTGATCAACTTATCACAGGGCAAGGCCATCTCATCCCGTAATCTGGGCCTTATAAATGGCTTAACATGGCACTGACTTGTGTTGGCTCACCCGGACTCACGTTATTCCTGCTGACTGACATCAGCCTCACGCTGACAAAACCCCTCAGTCTTCCCCCTCCATCTCCCACTTGGGTCCTTAGACAGGACTCGGGAGGTAGATCTCACATTTATAGCCGTTCTGTTGGACCCCGCGACGCAAGGCCCATTGCCCAGCCTCTAAGAAGCCTGGGCATCCATCTTCATGTCATTATCACTCAAGGTTACCCTTCCCCCATATATTGGGCCAGCCCACCACCCGCTTCCATGCCCAAACCCTAATGAAATAGTTACAGAGCACGGAGCCCAGGAGAGGCCCTCTGGTTGGCTTGCGTTGGTTCATTAGCAAATGAACTTTGCATCTTCGCTATTATCTCCTTGTCCGTAAGGAGAACATGACCTACTTTGTCGAGTTCATTTCATCTACTGGATCTTACTAATATCCCAGGCCAGGGAACCTGTTCAGAAGGGAATGACATTTAAAATAACTTATTCTTAAAGCTCACAGAACCGTTCCCAGGGCACAGTGCTTTCCTGGTGTCTCTCCTGGTGCTTTGTTTACTTTTCTATTCTACAAGAGGATTAGGGTAATTTTGTGTGTGTGTGTGTGTGTGTGTGTGTGTGTCAATGGCTGAATAGGGGGTAGGAAGAGGAGAGTCATAAAAGAAATTAGAAAAGAAGATCACAGCCAGAAATAGAGGGTCCTGAAAGCCGCACTAAGGAGTCTGTAGTTTGTAGGCAGTTCTGTCTAATTTGGAACAGACACAAGATCCCTTCTCAATCCTTTGTTGATCTTGGACTCTCTCTCTTTACCTCTCTCTCTATATCTCTCTTTCTCTGTCTCCCTCTCTCTCTTTGTCTGTCATTTGTATAAGGTTTCCAAATAATGGCTGAAAGCCTTGATTTCTAGGCTGTGTATTCTGTTAGCACTAAACCCTTCTGGGTAGAGTAACCACATAATTATCTTGCAAACTATAATTCTTGAGAATGGGGGTGGGGTGCTATTAATAATTATGCCAGGACACTAGGGGTAACCTAGGACTTCTCTGGACAAATTCCATTGAGTCACACTCAGCATTCCTCCCAGACACTCCGGAACACTCAAGCCTCTGACTCTGACTCGGAGCAGATGGGGATCACGTTTCACTTTGACCCTGTGTGGGGCTGCAAGGGTGGAGAGTGGGGGCTGAGGGTCTGGCTAGGAGGCCAAATGTTTTGGGTTTGCTAAAGCCTCAGCCACAGGATGCCTTCAGCATTTTCCTCCCGCCGGCAGGGCTGTGTACTTTAAGGCCACGTCGTTTCATGTGGCTCTGGTGCCTTCACACTCAGCTCACTGAGCCCATCCTTGGACGAGCTCCTTGCTGTTGAGTGAGCTCTCCCTGTGGACGGCGCCTCGCTTTGAACTCAGATGCCTGTTTATTTTTGGACTGGAAACGAGAAACTTAGAATTCCCCAGGCCACAGGCTCAGAGCCTTCTTTGCGGTGATAACCTGTGGAATTGGGGAATGATAGACCGGGGAAATGCCCCTGAGGCAGGAGCCCCACAGATCATTTCATCCGAGGGGCTCAGGTTACAGAGGGGCAAATTGGGTTCAAAGAGAAGGGAGGGACTTGCTCAAGGTCACCCAGTGTTTTCTCCCTGTGCTGTTCTCAAGGATATTAGCCTGCCTGGTATCTGTAGCAGTTAGAGCAATGCAATGTGAATAAAAAGCTGTTAATTTCATGCAGCCTGGAACCACTCACGGTTCCGAGAATGTCCGAGGCTGTGTGCAGACCCTCACACAATCTCCATTGTCAAGTCCAGAGTTGAGTCAAGGCCCATGCATTTGGAAGCAAAGTGGGGACAAGGGTTGACATTGGCTGTCCAAGTCAGAGAAGGGTCTCATGGCCCCCAGAGATCAGCAAAGTGGTCCCTTGGAACACCCTATGTTAGATACCTCATCTGCCTCTTCTGTACTGCTCAGCTGCCTTGTCCTGGGAGCATGGTCACTGGGTGGCTCTCCTTGTCTGGGACCCTCCAAGAAAGACCTCATTTCTATATCCTCCCCATGCCGAGAGGCACCATGGTATGCAGGAGGATGGACTTTGGCCTCAGATAGGTTGAGTTTGAAACCTGCTTCTTTTGTCTTGGACAACTTACCATCTCTGAGACTTTGGCTCAACTTAAAAATCATCGTATCTCCTGTCTAGGTTGGCTGGATTACGTGGCGTGCTGTGTGTCTGAATGTCTGATGGGCCGAATTCACAGTTGCTGCTTAATTAGGTCACTGTAACCATCACTTTAACAGAGTTTCTGAACTTGGGCGCTTCCTGGCATCTTTGCTGTGGCGACTGTCCTGTGTTCTGTAGGACGTCCATTCGATGCCAGGAGCGCACACCCCAAATTGTTACAATGAAAGCTGTCTCCAGATGTTGCCAAATGTCCTCCGAACATTTGCTTTTACCCTGGGACCCTGTGTTCACTTGTTCGGAGACAGAATAACAAGTGGGCAAGTAATGAGAAGGCAGGGACAAGGGGAGCAAAGGGACACGAAGACATTTCCTTTGGGGAACTTTTGAAGGAAGTGAGGGTGTTCCTCTCAGAGCTGAGGGGGTGTAGCAGTACAGGAGGTCTGACTACAAGTATCTGTCATTTCGAAAGGGTGTGGTTGGGTCTTGTGCAGGCCCGAGGGAGAGACACCTGACACCATGACTCGGCTGTCTCTTATGGAGGGTGGCCTTCACGTCTCTGGGAGGTGTCTGGTGAGGACTCTACCAGAGACTCTAAATAACAGTAACAACAACAGCAGCGAACCTTCATTAGGGTCACGATGTGCGTGTGCACTTTCCATTAATCAATCTGCTTGATTCTCCCCAAAACCCTTCCAGGTAAGTGCTAAGATTACTCCCATTTTACAGGTGGGAACATTGAGGCACAGAGGGCCATCGAGCTGCTCCAGGTCGCACAAGGCAGTGTGGCTCCCTCCTCCAGCCTGCGAAGAAGAGTTTGAGCAAGAAGAGCCCACAGATTTTTTCCGGGCCCTGATACTTTGAGCTTTTAGGGAGTTCCCTGCTGGGCCCATCTTCAAGTCATTGACTTCTTGTGGCCTTTAGGTCACGTTCCACCTACGGCCAAGGAGACAAGACCCTGCTGACTCATGCTTCCCCAGCTGTGCAGGCTGGGAACAGAGCCAGGCCGCTCGTCCAGCCCGGGTGGCTGGTGCCGGCTGCTGTGGTTTGGCAGCCGGTCAGCAGCTGGGATGAAGCCCCAGGGGCTGGCCAGTGGCGATGGCAGTGTGTCCACAGGAATCCAGGCTCTGGGACCCTTCGCAGACAGGTGGCCCTGGATATAGGAAAGAAATGCAACCCAGCCGTGCAACGAGACGGAAGCGTGGCGTCGAAGAGCTCTTCACAGACCTTGCTCGGCCCAAGGGTCGTGCACGGCTGATTCTCGTCCACTTCGGTGACCCTCCCCTGGGGCTCAGCGGGGGGCCGCCGACAAGCCTCTCCAGCTTCATTCATTCCATCAACACTCACTGAACACTTCAGTGCCAGGGCGGAAGAGATCCAGTCTGCAAGGGGGTGTCCCTAGCCCAGTGCTTCTCTGAGATGTTCTGGGTGGCAGCACCCAGCAGCAAGTGTGGTGACGTCTGGGGCCCTCCCGCTGCCCTGAGGGATGAAGGGATCAGTACGGAGGCACATGGGTGTCCCCTGGGAAGCTCCAAATCACCAAACCAGTGAGGTCCTGTTCTTCCTGGCCTAGAGCCCAAAAAGAGGCTCTTTGGGAACTTGTCTTCTGCCTGCCTCCTCCAGGATCCCCTTGGGCTGTAAGTTGCTGGGATGGCTCCCTGCCTTGGGGCAACGGTCCCTGAGCCCCAGTTCCTCACCTGCCCACTCTGATGGGTCCTCAGAGGTGCACCTTATGTGTCCCCTATTCCAAGAATCCTTCATTGACCCCCTTCCCCCAAGTCTGCCTCCAGCAACTCTCCTGTCATAGCACTTAGCATGCAGTCTTATGATTCTTGCCCACCTGGCCTGTGCTCCCTGGGGACAGGGCTGCCCTGCGTCTCTGGGCCTGCAGCCCCTGTGGTGTGGCTGGACAGAACCACAGCCTCCACTGAGTACAGCTCCTCACAGCAGCACGGCACCTCGCAGTTCATAATGCACTTCACAGTCACTTGCACATCTGAGTTTCACGGGCATTGGAGTATGTTACTGTTTCTATTTTACAAGTGAGGAAGCTTGATGTTGAGGAGGAAAGTGACTTGACCAGGGTCACATAGTCCTGGGCCTGGGTCCAAGGTCACACAAGCTCCTTGGTTCCATCACTGAACTGGGTGGCCCTCTGCTAGTCACAGTTGGGGGGTGGGTAGCGGGAGAGGACATTAAGCCGTTACCGGGGACATGAGAATCAGCCTTAGTGATTCTTTGCCATTTGGGGAAGCAGTCGTGGGGCGCTTACTCCCAAGGTGAGTGAGTTCTGGGAGGGGTAGGCCCCCTGGGCAGCATTAGTTAGCAGGTATTTGAAGCCTGAAGTAGGCAGTTCTTAACTTCTAGACGCTTTCTGCCAGTTTTGGAATTTTGGAATTTTGTGTTGCAATCCCTCGCCCCCAAGTTCTCCCAGGTCCCCCAACTTCTGTTTGACTTCTTCTTGGTGTCCTCTTTGGTCAGCTGATTCTCTTTGCCTGGACCCACTTTCTTCCACTTCTCCAATTTATTGCCCAGGTTAGGTGCTCCTTGCTCCAGGAAACCACCATCTCTCCCCATCACCCCCAGAGTACTTTGTAAACCCCCCCTCTGATAGGCACATTACTGCTTTACTATCCCAGGGCACATGTGTGAGTTCGGCTCCCTCCGCTAGGTGGGATCCCCTGAAATGCAGTCATGCTGATATTTATGTCTGTACGTCCACTCAGTATCTATTATGTAGCAGGTACTTGATTAAGAAATGAATGAATGAATGAAAAGACTGGACTGGGGTCATCTTGGCTTTTTTAACGAGTGTGGAAAGAAAACGGCGCATGAGCCCTGATCTCAGGACATGGGGTTTCTTCGTAATCTGCATAAATAAACCACTCTGCCAGGGAGACCAGCAAGCTGCCCATCACCTTTGGTTTCTGGAGAGGAAGCCCAGCTCAGCAGTCCCCAGGGACTGAGTTACCTTCCTGACCCAGTCACTTTCTCTTTGTGCCAGAGGGACGCAGCAGCTGTCTGCCGTTCGGGTGGCCTGGACAGGGGGCCGAGTTCCAGACGCCACCTGTGTGACTGCATGATGTCATTCCCCAAACGATTTCCATCTTCTCGACCTCGGTGGCCGCTGCAGGTGTGGTCTCCTTGTGAAACCGGCATTACAATCCCCTCCGTTTCACATGGGAAGCTGTCATGGTCAGGAGACAGAGACCAGGGTGTGGCCGGGTCTGGTGCCTCTAACCCAGCCCAGTTATGTCTCTCGAAGCTGGCCTTGACCTGATGCAATTTGGGGCCCCCAAGCCCCAAAAGTCTTTCTTTATCTTTTCTATCCAGCTATGGCCCAGATTCGCATCTTCCTTTTCAGCGTGTCTTTTAAAAAGCATTTAAAACTCAGAAAGCTCCTGAGGCTCCTAATGCGAGTTTGTCACATCTTTTCCCATTCTCTCCTGACGGGACAATCTGGGACAATTTGAAGCCTCTCTCACGTGAAGCTGCAACGGCATGGGTTTGGTATGAATGGGGCTTGCTGGTGGAATAGAAGCCCTAGGACAGCGGCCAATTGCCCACAGACCTTGGGTGTATCTCCTAAGGAGAGTTTTGAGCATAAAAGTCCTCTCTCTTTTGGTGTGGGACACTTGGAGGACAGAAGGTGGACAAAATCTTGGCACCAAAGTTCCTCTTAAATGAGAAGAAATTTCATTTGCCTTAGTGGTTCCCAAGCTTGTCTGATGATAAAACCCACCTGATCAGAACCTTTCTGGGAGAACCCTGACAAGTCTACATTTAAAAATAAGAGCCCCTCTCTTCCCCCAATTTTTATCATTGACTGAGACACAGAGGAAAATAAAGTTTAAGTTGGAGACTCAATTCATAGCTCCTTCATCTTAGACTTGAGAGATCCTTAAGGAATCTATACTAATGATTTGATAAGACTCAAAAGTCAAGAACCCCATGAATGCAAGAGAAGGCTTCAAAAAACACTGAAGATTTTCCACCCTTAATTTTAACATTATTTATTATTTTACAAACACTTTATAGCACTTACTATGAGCCGGATATTATGCTTTACAAATATTTGCTCATTTAACTTTCACAAAACCGGGCAGAGGCCCAGTGAGGTTAAGTCACTTGTCCAAGGTCACACAGTTAGAAGTGGTGCAGCCCGGGCAGCCTCGGGCTGTCTGGCTCCAGAGCGTTTGATCTAAACCACTAAGCTATATGTTTTAAAAAAAATCTCTTTTCATTTGGCCACAGAGCAAACGTTCTCTTCATAATCATTGTAAAGTAAACGATACGCCTGCATGATTTCAAGGACCTCTCCGGCGGGGCCCAAGTTAGCGGTGCTGTTATTGTATGTGGAGTCCAATCTGACTTTTCTATTTGATGGAAAAACATGCCTATTGTTATGGCAATCCCAAATGCTGCAAGAAAGCTTTAAAAAACAGATTCCAGTCCCTTTGTTTCTCACCCAAATGTTGAAATGAACCTACGAGCTCTGCCGATTCCTGATAGTTTTAAGTCTCTCCCTGTTTCAAATATTGTAGACAGCTTGGGAGCAAGCAGATGATATTCTGCTTCCTCCTCTTGCATAGTTTATTTTTAAACTATGCATCTGGCTGCCTTTTTGTTCCCCTAAAGGAGGGGGAAAATGGCTCCTCAGAAGGCGGATGTTGGATGGAAACTTCTCCTTGAAGATGGCTCCATCATTTGGGTCTTGTCTCTTAGTGGGTCTTGCTCTTAGCCTCAATCTCAGAACGTGAAGGAACCTCCGACTGGCTGGGCCCCTTGCGTGTGGACAGGAAAGACACTGGTTATTTGCATGTATTCACCTTCCTTAAGTAGCAGTTCTGATTGTGCCCGGTCAGGTCAAATAGAGGACCTTTTTCTGGCCGAGAGAGCCAGTTTTCACAATGCTACCAGCATTACTGAACATTTGTTATGTGTCAGATCATGGGCTGGACATGATAAAGCAATGCTGTGAAGTAGCCATCACTATTGCCCGTTTTGAACCTCAGAGACTGAGGCCCAGGGCATCTAAGTCTTCTCCATGCCCAAGGTTATGCCGCGCGTGAGAGCAGAGATCGGAGACTGGGTGTGACACACACGCCTCTGCTCACTGCACGCGTCTGTGGCGTGAAGGTTCATCCTTACCCTCATGCCTAATGCAGCGCCCTGCCTAGTCCCTGGAGAGCAAATGAGTGGCTGAGTTGTGAGGATGAAACAGCTGGGAGAGACCATGTTTGGTCTTAGAACTTCTGCCTTGATTATAGGTGTGTCTTCGTGGCTTTCTCTCAGGAACCCGAAAGAAGTGAAAAAGCGCAAGGTGTGAAATTTAAAAAGTCTTTTGGGATTACATGTACGTATTCTTTCCATAATGGCTTTACTCAAATAAGATCATGTGACTCAAAACAGGTGGCTGACGTAGCCCACATGGTTGACATAACCTAGGGGATTTTTAGTGATACTATAGCACAGACTGTCTGTCACCATTTTCCTCTCCTTTCTGGGAACAAATCTAGACACTTCCTGCCTCCCTTGTAGTTAGGCAGTGCCCCGGGATAGAGCTGTAACCAATGAAATGTGAGTGCCCCTTCTAGCTGTGGTCATTAAAATAAAGCAAAATGAAACAAAAGTCCTGCATACACTTCCATGATCTCCTCCAAAGCTTACCCTGGAAGCTCAGTGTTGACAGTGAATCAAAATTGGAAGGAGCCTGTGTTTCTGAGTCACTGTTTAGAGAAAAAATGTCTGATCATCAAGGTCTTGAGGACCGAGACTGTGTCTTGATCATCTCTGTACCCCTGGCTTTGCACAATGCTTGGTGCGGAGTGGGTTAAATGTTTAGTGAGTGATGAATGAATTGTATAGTGATCATAGAAAGGATCATCACATCTGCATTATATTTTATCTTCACAACTGTGTAAGAGCAATACTACTATACTTTTTATAGCCTTGGCGACCAAGACTTAGAGAATGAAGTGCGTTGATTAGCTCATAAACGCTGGACTTGCTCTTGAACACAGACTGTGGCTGAGAGGTCAAAGCTGGTATGAAGTTTAATCCATGACTAGCATCAAGGTACGATGGGGCTTTGGGCCTGGGATTCAGCTATAAATGAATCAATAGGGATAGTGGTCCCGCAAGCAGTGACACCCAAGCTTGTGTCCTTTTAAAACCTCCAAGCACCTCAGAATCACCTGGGGATTTAAAAAGTAGAGTTACTCGTCGTCGTCGGCAGCCGTCCGTCTCGAGAGACGATGGTGTAGCTTCTCAAGAGTCTATCTGCACCGCCAAGAATGGCTGTGCAGTCCGACTCGGGAGTGACACAGTATCTGTCTCCTCCCATGTTGATGACGCTGGAGTGTCCTCTCCAGTGAAGCTGAAGCTACAGAGCCTGGGCAGGGTGATATGGAGGGTCTGCTGTTGCCCATGCAGCAGACCCCCCCTCTCTTCGCAGCTGAAGGGTCCAAGGGAAAGACGGAGTCAATACAGCTTGGCTTCAGGTGCGCCGCAGGAGTTACCTGTGTTGACTACAACGTCAAACCGCCTTAGGGACTCCGGCTCCGGATTTTCTGTCGGGGTTTACTCCCTTAGCCTTTCCCCAGAAGAGGTATGCCGCAAGGCAGCGGAGGTTTTTTGGAGTCAGAGTTTTCCTTCTCTGATGTGCCCTGACTGGAAGATCGAACCAGCGACACTTAGCTCGCAGGCCGACGCTCAATCCACTGAGCCAAACCAGCCAGGGCTAGTAGAGTTACTAGACCCCTGGAAATTCTCTTTTAGAAGGTCTAGGATGGGGATCTAAAATCCACGTTTCTAAAATAGTCTTCCAAAGAATTCTCTATGTAGCCAGATCTGGTACCCACACTGTGGAAGGAAACGGGGTGTCCTTGGCAATCGGATGACGCTTCACACCCCAGCTCTGCCAGCTCTTAGGGGTAGAGCCGTTGCCATGTGACTTGGCCATGCTGAGCCTCAGCTTCTGCGTCTGTAAATTGGGGGGGAAACAACTCCATCCTCACTGGGTGGCTGAGATAACGTGGTGCCTGTAAAGCCCCTGGCAGTAGGAGACACATCCCCTCTGAGGGTCTCTGGGGCCTAGCCAGAGCATTCCTCCACTGGGGTACTCTGACCTCATGGGGTTCCTGCTTCTGGAACTCTCTAATCAGGTCAATCTTCCTAGCTGTAAGATGGAGATAATAATACACAAACTAATTGTCACTCTGCCCCTGGGTATTTTCAACCACTACTGCCTGCCACAGTCCCTGTTTTTTAAGATTCAAATAATGTTAGCTGTAGACTTTCTGTAGCTGCCCTTTATCAGACTGAGAAAGTTCCCTTCGATTTCCCATTTGCTGGGATGGAGAGATACATACATCCCAATGTTCTTTATCTATTCACCGGTTGAGTAGACATCCAGGTTGTTTCCACGTTACAGCTCTTGCGAATAACACTACAATAAATGTGGGGTGCAGATGTCACTTTGACATCCTGATTTTATTTCCTTTGGCTACATACCCAGGAGTGGGATTTTGGGATCATATGGAAGCTCTACTTTTAGTTTTTGAGGAACCTCTATACTGTTTTCCATAATGTCCTGTCCAATCTTCTTTTCTCAGAAAACCCCCACCCTGGGGTGTTCCAGATCACCTGGGAGATTCTCAGGAACTTTCTGTTTTCTCTGTTTCTAAACCATTTCCACGTGCAAGAACTGCCCCTAAAGGTGCCCATCCCTTAAAGGGGCATACCCGAGCCTCCAGGGGATGACTGAACAGTCTAGAACTTTACAATCTGAAAAATGACCCCTATCCTGAAAGGCAGGCCTCCCCTCCCTGTGCCTAGAGAGAACCTCTGATTTAGTTCAGAGACATTCATTTTCTAGATAGTGGAATATAGGCCTAGAGCAGGGAAGAGACCAGCCAAGGGATTACAAGTGAGACCAGAGCTAGGGGTTTTGGACCCAGATCTGTGGCTCTTCAATAATAACATAATCATAATTAACATTGAGGGAGCCCTTCGTCTAGTCTATGACATTTTGCTAATCCTGTTACATGGATAAACTCATGTATTCTTCACAATCACCATAGGACCATGGTGCACTGCAAGAACTTTTAAACAAGCAATACCTGGCTAGACAGGGGCACTGACCTCTTTTCTCTCAGATGATCAGATAAAAAATGACAACAGCCGACACAACGACAGATGTCTGGTGTGAATGCCCTGTCTTGAACCATAAATATATAGGTCATATGATAGAGTGGCACCTTATTGGTCACGTCGCATTATAAGGTTGTATCTGATTAATTTTTGGTACCAGAAACCCTTATATACAAGTATAGGCACCCAATTTTTTAAAAAGTCACTTTGGAGCAAAAAGGTAGGTAATTACTATTATTATTTTTTTTGTAAGTCAGTAACAAATTATACATTTTTCTTTGTCATATTGGCAAAGAATATATTTTCTGGTGTGCTGCAAAATTTTACTAATTAGTTATTGTGAACCCTTTAATTAAAAAAGATTGAAAATCAGACTTGCAGCCAAGATGGAGGCGTAGACAGACAGGCTGCGTCTCCCTCCACAGCTAAGAAGGAATATAACTACTGCAAAACTAGAGACAACCAGAAGTTCCAGAAAATCAAATTGCATGGAAGTCCAACAAACAAAGATATAAAGAAGAAATACTCATCCAGACAGGCAGGAGGGATGGAGAGGACGCAGTGTGGTGGTGGCAGGAGCAGTGGCAGTAGCAGGCCGGTGGAAAGTGCAGTTACACATTTTAAAAAGTTGGGAGGGACACCTGGGGAGCTTTCCCAGCTCCTGACCAGACTGCGCAGCTCACAGTCCCAGCACCAGGGAAAATCAAGCCTCATTGCTTCTGACTGTGCAAACCAGTGGGGGTTTGCATTGAGGAAGAAACTGCCGGTCTCTCAGCAGAGTCCACTTGTTTAAAGGACCCCCATGGTTCTAGAACGTCTGCAGACCCACCCACTCTGGGGACGACGGCCAGGGCAGCAACTAGAGGGGCATCAAGCCCATAGAGAAGTGGGAGAAGTATCTGGAAAGGGGGCAAGTGCCGAGCAAGCAACATTGTTCCCTCTCAGACCCCTCCCCCACATACAGTGCCACAACGTGGTGAAACGGGTCACCCTGTACTGATGAATCCCTAAGGCTCTGCCCCTTACAATATAACAAGAGCAACAGCTCTACCTAAGACACAGAGGCAAACAAACATGGGAGCCTGTCAAGTTGAGGAAACAGAGAAGTATGACCCAAAAGAGGGAACGGATCAAGGTTCCAGTGGGAGAACTAAGCGACGAGGAGATAGCCAACCTAACAGATGCAGAGTTCAAAACACTGGTGATAAAGATGCTCGCAGGCTTGACAGATATACTTGAGTATGGCAAACACATAAAGGAAGAAGTGAAGGCTATGCTAAGTGAAACAAAGAAAAATCCACACAAAACCAATGGTGAAGGGAAGGAAACCAGGGTTCAAATCAATGATTTAGAACATAAGGAAGAAAAAAAACAGTCAACCAGTACAGAATGAGAAAACAAGAATTGAAAAAAATGAGGAGAGGCTCAGTAACCTCTAGGACAACTTTAAATGTGCCAACATCTCAGTCATAGGAGTGCCAGAAGGGGAAGAGGAAGAGCAAGAAATTGAAAGCTTATGTGAAAAAATAATGAAGGAAAACTTGCCAAATTTGGTGAAGGAAATAGACATACAAGTCTAGGAAGCACAGAGTCCCAAACAAGCTAGACCCAAAGACAACCACACCAAGACACATCATAATTAAAATGCCAAAGGTGAGAGATAATGAGATAATCCTAAAAGCAGTAAGAGAAAAGCAGAGAGTTACCTACAAAAGGGTGCCTATCAGACTGCCAGCTGATTTCTCAAAAGAAACTTTGCAGGCAAGAAGGGACTGGCAAGAAGTATTCAAGGTGGTGAAAAGCAAGGATCTACAACCAAGATTACTCTGTCCAGCAAAGCTATCATTTAGAATGGGAGGGCAGATAAAGTGCTTCCTAGACAATGTAAAGCTAAAAGAGTCATTATCACCAAGCCATTATTATATGAAATGTCAAAGGGACTTACTTAAGAAAAAGAAGATCAAAACTATGAACACCAAAATGACAACAAACTCACAACTATCAACAACTGAATCTAAAAAAATGGTAACAGAATCCAACTAAGCAAACCAGAATAGAAACAGAATCATAGGTATAGGGATCATTTGGAGGGTTGTCAGCTGGGAGGGGGAAAGGGGAGAAATGGGGAAACGGTGCAGATATTAAGAAGCATAATTGGCAGGTACAGAATAGACAGGGGGAAGTTAAGAATAATATAGGAAAGGGCGAAGCCAAAGAACTTATATGCACGACCCGTGGACAGGAACTAAGGGGGGTGGGATTGCTGGTGGGAAGGGGGCTACTGGGCAGGGGAGAGCAAAGGGGAAAAAGAATTGGGACCACTGTAACAACGTAATCAATAAAATATACTTTTTAAAAAAAGATGGAAAATCATGGCCATGGGAGATAAATAATACTACCATAGAGCTCAGTTCACAGATGGGATACTGAGGCAGGGAGAAGTTTAGTGAGTTGCTGAAGCTCACGCAGCTGGGCACGGGGACGCTGGGAAGCTGTTCCGGGTGTTCTGAGCAAGATGTCCATGTGCCCACCCATGTGGCTTGCCTCCTTCTCTGCCTGTCCCCCAATTTCTCAGCATTAGGATTCCTCTGCAACCTGATGAACAGCCTTTGATCTGCCATTTCCCTTGTAGGGGTACCTTCTGTCGGTGGCGTTCCTCAGCGTTACTGACATTGGCCAGGGTCTCTCAGTGCTTGCACAGAGCAATGCCTGAGGTGCCAAGCCCCCTGCCTGCGTCCTGTCCCCACTGAGGAAGGGCCCTGCCTGGGCCTGGCGCCCCATCCTGCTGACCTGGCCTTCTTCCAAAGCCCACATCCTCTGAAGGTCTCGACACCAGGGGCCCTTCCCAGCTCAGCTCAGGCAGCACCCTCCGGAGGGGTAGCCTGGGGCAAGAGGGACAATGCATCTAAAATTACCCCAGCCGAGAGCTGTGCACCCTCCACCCTTCCTGCATTCCTACCCGAGGCTGAACCAACTGTCTGCCCAGGGAGAGGCCTCTCTGGACCTGGGAGGTTTATGATGAGGCCTCTGCTCCCAGCCGCTGGGCTCCCCCTATGCTGGGGTGCAGGATGGGCTCCATGGAAATACAGCCAATGTGAAGTAGGCTTGCCATGGGAGTTGGGTGCTCTGCTCCAGTGTCTTCTTTCAAACCGTGGAGGGCCTCTGTGTTTCCTCTTTTTGGATCACATTTGCTTGGCTAACTCCTATTTATTTCACAGATGTTCTTTGCTTAGATGCCCCCTCCTCCAGGAAGCCTTCCTTGCATAGGTCTCTTCTGCATCCATCTGGGTTGCATGACTTTCCCCACCCTATGCTCACCCCCCACTAATAGGGATTTTCATACCAGTCAGTATCTGCCTGTCCATGGGGTCTGTCCCCTTGAGAAAAGTACTGTGGGTATCCAAATCCCCAGCACAATGCCCAGCATGTAAGAATAGCTCACCAGCATTCACTGAATGAACTAATGGAAGCAAAGGCAAGGGTGAAGACTGAAATAGGATCACTTTCTTCATGCTCTAATTTTCAGATAGCCATAGAAATAAAGAAATGAAACAGTCCACTCTTCAGGTATTAGTGACAAAAAATGCCTTACATAACCTTGTTTTAGGAAGTGCAAACCCTCAGCTCTTTCTACTGATGTCTGAACTTTCCAAACAGGATACTCGGGATAAACCTTCGGGCTCTCACTGCCAGCAGCCCTCTGAAAGCGCTTTATCCCTATTTTACAAAGAAGGACACAGAGGTTCAGAGAGGTTCCATAACCTTCTAGGGTCACACAGCCAGGAAACAGATTTGGGGCGCTCTCACTGTTTGTAAGCAGGTGCGGGCCTTATCTTCATTGGGCTTTCACGCACCTGGAAGACACGCAGGAACTGAGACAATGGCGTATTGTTGGGGGAAGTACGGGCACAGAGGGAAGGGGGGAGGTGCTGCGGGAACCCGAGGGAAGGAGGAACTGATCACCGAGAGTTTGCCAAGTGGACTGGGCTGGGAGGCAAGGAGCAACTCATGGGCAAGGCCAGGAATGCAGGCTTTTCAGGGGACCCACACGCTCTCCCTGCCTGGTGGGCAGCTGTGGAAAGGAGACAAAGGTCCAGGAAGAGACAGTGTGGCTCTGGCCCGTCTCTAACGTGAGGTCTGCGTCTGTCCATCGAACAGTCGGCTTTTCCAGTCTTACCTGTCCTCCCAACAGAAGTGACACATCAACTCCTTTTACTTTATCATCAAACAGCCGAATTTCCTGACTGTCAGGACTCAGAGGATGGCCCTCTGCCTTGGCCTTTGGGTGTGTCCTGCTCAGCCACCTTCCTGCCCCTGGCCTGTGTCTGTCCTTCCTTTTGTCCATCCCTCTGCCTGGAAGAATTGTCAGGTCAGGGCAGGCGCCCCTGTGGCCTGCCACAGGGTCTCTCCAGAGAAGTGATGGATGTGCCTCGGGATTAGCCGACTTTCCCTGGCCCTGGTGGTGCCAGGTTTGAGCGCATTCCTGAAGCGCTGGTGCTGATGGATGCCTGGGAGGGTGAGGGGGGGGGGAGGCTTGGGGAGAGGAGGGGCTCCAGTTTGGGAGGGATTCCTAACATTCCCAAGGATGCTCCCCCCACCCCCCACCCCACCAAGTGCCTGGAGCTGTGATGGACAGACAGCTGAGAGAACAGGCCCAGACCGGGTGGGGGGGTGGTGGTGGCCGGGCGCTTGGTCTGCCCCTCCCCACCCCAGCGCCCGCCGGGAATGTGTGTTATCTCTCCTCTAATCACTCACAGGCGGGGGAAGAATGAGGATGTGGCACCTGTGCCCTGGGCTTCTGAGACATATCTTAGGCTCTTTCCGGTTCAGGGGGAGGACCTAGTGCTGGGAGGGTGAGGGTAAGAAGGATCACAGCCTAATAGGACTGGAAAGGAGGGTGCTTCCTGCATCCCACCCACAAGCACTGTGGTGAAACCAAGAGTGGGGAAGGTGTCCCACCTCTGAGCCTTCCAGGTGTAAAGGATCTTTCGGCCTCCCCTCCTCAAACCCCTTCTTTGGCGGCCTCAGGTCTCAGGCCCCAGGGCGCATACCAGAACTCTAGACTTTTCTTTCACAGACACCTCTGAACCTTGGCCTCAGTTTTCCCAACTCTGGAAACGAGAAGGCTGGATGCCATGGTGTGACGTCCGGGGACCCCTAAGAGCGGTCGCTCCAGACCACACACAAGACGGGAGAGGGGAGAGGGAAGAGTCAGTGGTCTTGCTCTTGTTCTCCAGGGACGCCTTTGGAAAACAGTGGAGGGAGGGAGCCCTTGGAAATCTACTGCCTGGAGTCTGCGCTCCGGAAGCCTCGTGGCAGAGGGAACAGTCTCACCGTGGACAGGCAACGAGACTGATCTACTAACAATGGGCCAGGACACATAAGTTGTTTTTGAAATCTCAGTATTCTCCATACTGCTTCCGTGAGCCATTCATGATAGGTACAAAATGCCTGAAAGTATTCATCATTCTTCTGAGACGTCAGAGAGCCCAGGGTAGGCTGGCTCTATTTTCCTTCAACCAGGAAGCTAGGGACCGTCTCCTGGGGAAAGAGACCCTTGCACACTAACTGGAAAAAGGAATGGCAGTTCTCGGTGCTCTCCCCTGTCAGACAGAGCTTCCTGAAACCCTCCAGAGGAGCAGAAGGTTGGGATGGGTGGTAACACTCATGACCTCATCTCCTTTGCTGTCCTCTCTCTCTTTTTTTTTTTTTTGCTGCTCAAATCAAACAAAAACAAACCCTTGCCAATGTTATCCTGAGGGGCTGTTCTATAATAAGATGAGCAATTGTGAGGAAATCTAAAATTAGCCCTGCATTAATCAGGCCCTGTCGCCAACACGGATGACTCAGTTTCCAATCGCACGCGTCCTGGATGCGCCCTCTCAAAGGCGGCTCCGCCAAACCCACGGAGCACAGCGCCAGGCGTGGGGCGGGCGGTCGTCGGCTCCGGGCAGAAAGCACACGAGCACGGGAGTCAGGCAACCTGGGTTTAAATCACGGCTCTGATCCCCACGAGCCTCAGATCTAAAGACAAACTGCTTAACCTCGAGGAGCCTCCGTTTCTCTACATGAAAAGAAGAGCTGGAAGCTCCCATGTGATAGGGTGGTTGTAACGAACCAATAAGATAATGCGCGTAAAGATAGACCTCGTGTCGTTCCTTGTGCGGCGGTTCTTTTAAAATATTGTTGTCCTCCCCCAGCAGCCGGCTGTCGCTCCCTTGGCCACTCAGAGCAGCAGACAGGGCCCCCCTGGAGACCCCGGTCTCAGCCTGAGCATCGGAGTTCGTCTCCCTCCCGCGTGTGCGCAGGACCAGCCCGGCATGTTCGCCATCCCCAGCTCTGCCGTGCCTGCAGGGCGCTGTGCGCTGTGTAGCATGCGACCGGCACTCTGCTCACGGGAGGGTAGGATGTGGGGACCTGCCAACTCTGGGGCACAGCCACCGCCTGGGGAGGAAGCAGAAAAGGCTGCCGGGGAAGGAGGAAAACACTGCCCGCAAGGTACGCGCCTCCTTCCGTGTAGCAGGCGGTGCCGCCTTCGGGCTTCCTGGTCAGAGGTTGGTGGCAAAGAATTCCGTCGGAAGGAACAATTACTGACTTCACCGTGGTTCTGAAAAATCTAATTTCTCCTTCTTCTTAGTGGGACGAGTGGTTTAGAATCAACTAGAGACACGCTGAGAGATGGAATGGAGGAGCAATCGCAGAGGGGCAGGTGCTGGGACAGAAAATTAAATTTGTCCTGGAGAAGCGGGTTGGGGCCACCGCGCAGGGCAACCGGCCCGGACAGCCTGGCGGTGTCAGAGGACGTCGATGCAGGGAGGTCTGTTCAGAGTCACTGATGTGGCGGGCACTTTGCTGAAGAGCTCAGGAATGCCCATAACCTACTTTATGCTACCAACACAGTGGCTAAAAATAGAAAACTACTGCTTCAGATGGAAAGTGCCAGTAATCAGGAAGACTGGCCTTTGTGGAACAATTTACTCACCTCACTGGCAGAGGACAGGACGTGGCCGTGGGAGAGGTTCCCCCCACCCCTGCCCCGGCCTCCCAAAGGAGGGACAGTGTTTGTGTGTGTGTGGAGGGGGCGGAGCCTAGGAGAAACCCCTGCGTCTTCCACTCGGTTTTGCTGTGAACCCGGCTCTGTTCTGTAAACTAAAGGTGTTAACAAGATAATTTTAAAAAGAGTAACTGGGGCTGGGCACAGTTTTTTTTTCAATAATAATTTGTTTATTTATTTTTTTAGAGAGAGGGAAAAGGAGAAAGAGAGGAAGAGAAACATCACTGTGTGGTTGCCTCTCACTCGCGCCCCCAACTGGGGACCTGACGTGCAACCTAGTCATGTGCCCTGACTGGGAATCGAACCAGTGACCCTTGGCTCGCAGGCCGACGCTCAATCCACTGAGCCACAGCAGCCAGGGCTTCACAGGTTGGTTTTTAATGTTGCTGTTTCTAACTTGTAATGAGTGAACTTCACTTTGACTTCGGATGGCTGCAGAACGTTCCTCCTTCTCAACCTCCATCTTGTTACCTGTGACTTGGGGACCCACCACCGCCTGCCTCTCAGGGCTGCAGTGATGAGTCTATCACCTTATCACCACAGGTCACGATGACAAAGTTTGGAGCCTGGTTCCCGGCCCAGGGAAGAACCCAGTACTGTGAAGTTCTCATTAGCACTGGAGTTGAAGGGAAAAAAATCAATTGCCGGCACCCGTGTCTGCCCCAGGAACTAGAGCTTGATTTAGGTCAGAAATGACGGTCATTTTGAGTTGCTAAGGCTGCGCTCTCGGGAGGAGCTGGCTGCCTCCTGTCATGAAACCCATTCATGGTGATGCTCCCTTTTCTGTTCCTTCCAGGCCAGGCCGCCTTCCGTTCCCTGTGCCCTGAAGCTCTGTGAGCCTCTGACAGCTGGAAGGGAGAAGAAGAACTGTCCCCTGAGCCCTGGAGTCCTAAATTGGGCAGGAGTTGACGGGTCCCTCAAACAAGGCCTGTCATCTGCAGTGACATTAGAGGTGCTGAGTGATGGCCCCTCTGGGGCCCCCTCAGCTGCACACCAGAAGGCTCCCAGCCCTGCAGGCCGCAGACAAGGCGGTGAGCGTTGGGAGGCAGGGCCCCTGGCTCCTTCCTCTGCGTCTCCGCAGGTGGGTGCAAGGGCCTGGGAAGATGCCGGGGCAGGGAGGCAGGCACATCTGGCTTCCGGAAGCCCGTTTCTTGAGGGGAAGACTTGAGCCGACCTGCTCCGCCATGACAGCGTCCCAGTGCCACTGAGTGTCTCACACGGGGCACCCCATTTGAAAGCACTTTGGGAGCTGCCGGCTGCAGATCTTCAGTCTGAGGCGGAAAGGGCCATTTGGGATGCTGGGTGCCCCACCATCATACAGTGTCGCCATCTGCTCCTCCTTTCCTCTCATGGGGGCAGGGTCTTGGGTCGCGGCTCACATCCACGTGCTCCATCCGCAAGTCCCAGTGGGAACAGACTTCCCCGATCACTCCCATGAAGGCTGTGCCGGGAGAACTTCCAGTTTCTCTTTGTTAGTGCTGGGGACCTGCAGCCAGCAGAGGGACATGCCTGCCCCCGGTTACCAGGGCTGTAAGTGGGTGGGGCGCACAGGGCTGACCCCGGGTCTCCGGGCTCCCAGACCAGCCTCCACCATTCCGAGCTGGCACTCACAGCCACATGGCCTTTCCATCCCTCCATCGCTCAATGCCAGACCACAGTAACTGAAACATTTTATTTCCTGATAGGCGGTGGAGGGAGTGTCTACAGGACACCTTCCAAAAATAATATTTTTAGTCTCCAGCAGCAAAATACACAGTATCCATTCTTGTCATTTTTGAATCTCTGGCAACAACTCAACGCATTCTTGTTGAGAACAATATAACAATCTCACTTCTGTTTTGGCCCCTGCGTTCTTTTGTTCCTTCCAACAAAGTGTGAAATATGCACTTCCTGACCATCAGACAACAGGTCCAGACAATGTTAACCATAACAAGCCAAGCCAGAAGCAGGTGAGGCCACCGCACGGTGATCCCAGCCCCTTTGAAATCCTCTGTCTGGGTTACGAGGAAGATCCAAAATAAGTAGCTATCAACACCTACCTAATCCCAAAGGGTTGGCAACATTTTCTGGTTGAGGATTGCAGTCAAGGGCGGAGTGATAGCAAAGTTGCCCCTAGCCGGCCCCCAGGTACCTCACGTGGCCTGATCTGTTACGTCACCTGCCAAACCCTTTACCCTGAGTAGCTTAAGTCTGATCTCTTCTTTGGAGACTTCTCTGGCTCTTCCATTTACTCAGCAAATGTTTGCTGCATTCTGCAACACACGAGCATTTTCCAAGTAGCGGTACTCCTGTCCTGAATACAGGTTTATATTTCCTCCTTTGTGCTACTTCTTTAAGTGTTTCTCCATTTTACACATAAGGAAACAGGTCTAGAGAGGGGAGGTGACTTAAGCCAACACCGTGTGACAAATGGAGCATGGAGGTGCTAAGGGGCTATACCAACTGCACGCAGCCAGCTGGTCAACCCCCATCCCTGCACAGCGGCGGGGGAGCTCCTAAGGCTTCAAGAGCCAAAAGACATGGTGGCTGTGCCTGACCCCACCCCAGGCTGGTGGGGTGCTCTCTCTCTCGTGGGGCAAGACAAGCAAGGGCTGGGGGTGGGGGAGTGGAACTCTAAGCTGCCTCCCTTTTCCTGACAGCGGGCATGATGGACAGCCTCTGAGCCCCTGATGCCCCTGTGAGGGGACGCCCACTTCTGTGAATGACAGGATTGCTGGCCATGATAATAATACACATCTCCACCGGCCCCATCCCACTGTACCTCTTGATATTTTCTCTGCAGCTCCTGCCTTCCCCCGCTCTGATTCAAATGGTTAATTCAGCTCAGTATTAGCGAGTGCTGCTGTTTCTTGAATGCTTACTCTGTGCCAGGCACTGCAGTAGACGTTGGCTAAACCAGATGAAATCTCTGTGATGTCTCAGGAAGTTAGCTATTATTCGTTCATGTTTTGCAGAGGAGAAGTTACCTTTGGCCAAGATCACTTGCTGGTGCCTGGTAGGCGCAGGACCCCCCACGGAGGTTGGATCTTTGTCCTCAGGAAGGTTGGTGCAGAGGCTGAGAGGTAGAGTGGAGGGTATGGGACCTGAAGTCAGCTGCCCAGGGGTGGAAGTCCCGCCCCCACTCAGCCCAGGTACCTTGCTTCACCTTTCCTGGGCCCCACTTACTTATTTGCAAAATGAAGATACTAATAACACACATTTCACAAAGTTCTTGGGAAAATCAAATGAAATAATGACATGAACAGAGTTGGTAGTCAAAGCACAAGACGTTAGCCATTATTTCACAATGATGTAGTAATATGGTCACAGCAGGAAAATGTTGACGCGTTCTATGAAAATCCGTGTTTTTCTGTCTGTCCCGGCAGCTCAGCACTTTGAGTTGCTCCTTCCCCACCAAGCCTTCCCTCTACACTTTTGTAGAAAGAGCATTAATTCTGGCTCTAATTGTGCAGCCTCAATTTGCCCACCTGTAAACTAGATATAGCCGATCAATTGAGATAATCAATGTGAAGCTGCTTGGAAAGCTGCCGGGTGCTGGAGAGAAAGGAGTGATTGTTATTCTAGATCATCCGCGCATTCGACTCATATGAGAACAAAGCCAGAAAGTTGCAAAGATGTCTCTTTAGGTTTACTTCTTGCAAATCCACTTGTACGGATATGCCCAAAAGGACTGAAAATTTCAAACAAGTACTTCTACGTGAATGTTCATAGCAGCACTATTCACAACAGTCCAAAGGTGGAAATGACCTGAATGTCCATCAGTGGGTGACTGGATAGACCAAACGTGCTCTCTCTCTGCAACAGAGTACTATTCCGTCACAACAAAGAATGAACTACTGTTACCCAGCCCAGCTTGGATGAACCTCAAAAAGGTTACACTTAGTGAAAGGAACCAAGGACAAATGATCATATGTTGTATGCTACCATTTATGTGAGACGTCTAGAATAGACTGTAAATCTATAAACACAGACTGGTGGTTGCCTGGGGCTGGTGGGGGCGATGAGGCATGAGCAATGACTGCTTAATGGGTATGGGGTTTTATTTTGGTGATGATGATGCTTTGGAACTAGATAGAGGTGATGGCTGTATGACATTATGACTGTACCAAATGCCACTGAATTATCCACTTTCAAATGGTTAATTGTATGCCAAATGGATTTGGTTTTACCTCAATAAAAGAAAAATGGGCAAAGTCTTTGGACAGTTTACAAAAAGGGAATACTAATTACTTTGGGCATATGGACAGAGGTTCAACCTCACCACTAATAACAAGTACAAAAACAAAAAATTTAAGTCAGATGATCATGTCACAGCCTGGTCCTCATTTTCCATTTACTCAGAATGTCAGCTGATGGCTCACAGGGGCCTGTGAAGTCCTTCACTGACCCACTTCTGCTGCCACTCTGAGTTTATCTCCCATGACTCTTCCCCCCGGCTCACTCCACTCCCGCCACCCAGACTTCTTGCTGTCTCTAGAGTACAAGTGCATTCCAGCCTCAGGGCCTTTGCATTTGCTATTCTTCTGCCTTAAAAACTACTTCCCCCGAAGCTCAGCCTGGCTTGGTCCCTAATGTTGGCCTCTGCTCAAATGCACCTTTTATCTGAGAAGAAGCCTCTTTAAACACAGGCCTTGTTGGGTGGCGTTAGGTGAGGCCCTTACCCTGTGGGATCTTGGTTCCCTCCCTTGCGCAGCCAGCGCTCAGGCTGGACAGTGTCCAAGGACCCTTTCCTGCCCTTGACACGGCCTCTCTCAAGGCCTAATGTCAGCCTCCTCCCGCAGAGTTCAGTTTCTGGAGAGGAAGGGAAAGAATGTGCATCATTTGTCATTCAAGAGAAAGTTAGGCCACTCACCTCTTTGTCTGTGAAAATGTCTTGGTCAACTTCCTCAGCCTCTTCCCTGGTTTAGCCCCAAAACAGACCCTGAGTTATCAACAGGCAGCAACCATTTCCTCCCCACTAAAGCTTTTCCTTTCCTTTCCTTTCCTTTTCCTTTTCTTCTTCCTCCCTTCCTCCCTCCCTCCCTCCCTCCCTCCCTTCCTTCCTTCCTTCCTTCCTTCCTCTCTCTCTTTCTTCCTTCCTTCCTTCCTTCCTTCCTTCCTTCCTTCCTTCCTTCCTTCCTTCCTTCCTTCCTTTCTTTCTTTCTTTCTTTCTTTCTTTCTTTCTTTCTTTCTTTCTTTCTTTCTTTCTTTCTTTCCTTCTCTCTCACTTCTTCCTCTTCTCCTCCTTCTTCTTCACAGACATTTATATGGAGTGATGAAACTGCAAAACCAGCAACAAGTTTAAATACCTCAAGAACAATTAGAGAACTGAACTCTCAGTGACACCTCTGGCCCGGGGGAGAAGAAAAAGAGGTCGTTTTTCCAGGAGAGGGTTCGTCTAGGTCGAAGGGGAAGCCTTTGGTGCTGGAGTCAGACCTGGAGAAGTGCTGGCTCTGGGCAGGTCATTTCCTGAGCTGAGCTCTTCTCATCTCTTCAGTGGAGGTGTGATTCCTGTCCTCACCCCCTCCCAGGATGCCCCGGGCTCACTCTGTGCCCTGGGTGGGGGGTGGGGGTTTGGAGATGGATGGGCTACAGCCCCTGGACTCAGATGTATCACCTTCTTTGTGTTGGCCTTTCCAATAGGGCTCAGGATGGGCGCTCACTGCAGGTGCAGAAGGAAGACTTGGGGAAGAGTCTGGGTAGCGTCTGGGGAGATGAAGAGGGGAGAAAACAGTCAGCAGATAGATAAAAACAAAGCATGTGATCTGGGTCGGAAGAGGAGACAGGCTTTGGAAGTTGTGTCAAGTGAGGTTCACCTTGGTGGGGAGGGGGAGGGAGGGCCATTGCTTCAGCCAAGGTGACAGCCAGGCCACGATCCATCCTTTAAACCCTCATCATGTAAGAGGATTCTTCCTGTGATGTGCTCATGCCCAGGGCTGTCACACACATGATCTCATTTACTCTTTCCAGTGATAGCATGTGTGGAAATTACAATTTTCATTTCCACCAAGGAGGCAAAGAAGGCTCCAAGACTAAAGACTAGCCCAAGGTCACACAGATGGTCTAAGTCAAGGCCAAGACCAGAATTCAAGGCTTCAGAAAACTTAGGACATGGTTAATCAGTTGGCATCTTTAGCAGTCAGACTTCTTAACTGCCACCACCTGAAACCATGCTGGCCGATAGGAACAGAAAGGGTGCTCATTACAAGAGTGACTCAGTGAGTCCTGGGGGCCTGGAGACTCAGGCCGGGGGTGAGAGTCAAATGGCAGAGCTGGGTGGGCGGGTACACACACCTTGGCGCCAGAGCACTAGATGCTGTCACTTGCTCACTGACGTGAGAGCCTTGGACCCTGGACTCTGGACGTGACCACAGCCACTACCGTTCAGGTCTTTCGGCCAAAGAGGATGACAGCCGTTCACCCAGCATTGTCGCTGGGCACACAGTGAATGTGAGGCCGGAACGCGGGGGTTTCCGAAGGAGAAGAAAGCACTGTTGTGTGGACAGGCCCTGCTTTGGAGGCCAGTCCCCAAGTCCTAGCCCCCAGTCACCCCTCACTGGGCCTTCAAACACCTCAGCAAGGTGGACAGGACAGGGCTTAGCAGATGACCAAACGGAGGCCCAGCCATTTGCAGGGATGTGCCGAAGGTGACGGAAGTCACGAAGGAAAGCTGATCTTGTTCCGGGAATTTGGATTCCAACCTAAAGTTCTTGCCAGCGCGTGGAGACCAGGGCATGGAGGGAAACAGGGCTTCTCTCAGGACCAGCCCTGCCTGTTTGACATGGGGTCTGGGCTGGGGAGGTGGGTGTGCGGAATGAGCCCCAGTTCAGATCAGAGACGGAGGGCGGGTCAGGATTCTATGCGGTTATTGTCCCTGATCTGAATCTGCCCCTTGTCTGCGCCCCTCCCAGGAGGGGAGTGTGGGCGTGCAGTGTGCCGAGGGCAGAATTCAAGAATGCCCATTCTTCCCGCAGGGTGGGCAGCAGAGAGCTCCTCGTGCGTCGGCTGGGCCCCTTGGGGTCCTTCGGGGACATTTCTCCAAGGCAGCTGCTGGCGACATCTTTGGCGTGGGGGGACCTCAGCAGACTACGGGTTCAAACCACAGAAACTCCAACCCAGAACATAGGGCTAGGGCCACAGCCTGGGAATCCCTGGAAGCCTGGCCTGTGGTCAGCTTACTGAGGTCACCCAAGTGTAGCAGGAATGTCCCAGCCCTGGACGTTGGGCCCTGGGGAAGAAAAGCACCCTGCCACACAGTGGCTGGTCCATGCTCCTCTGGCTCTGGCATGGCTTACCTGCCTGAGCCATAAAGAAACTCCTGGGGGACCTTGGGCTGTGAACCCTGGGGAAGAGCACTGAATGTGGAGTCACATGCCCCCCACATCAGCCCCAGCTCTACAACGTCAGTGTACAAGCTGGGAAAGTCACTTAGCGGTGCTAAGCCTACCTTTTCTTTTCTTTCAGATGGGGTGATAATAGGGGGAGGGGTGCTAGAGCTTGTGGGTGAGTGTAGCAGCCTACTGTACGGGACAGGTCCCTAGCGAATACCTGTGGGAGGTGTGGATGAAGGAATGGATGGACTCGGGCCGCCTTTTAGGAGGGTGGAATGGATGGAACCAGAGGCCCCACAGACCTTTCTGAGAGACCGGAAACGCTGTCTGATGGCGGCATTTGAAAGGTTGGAAAACAGACCTGGAGATAAAATGGAATTCCCCGAAGTTCTTCTGTGGCCAAGTCCCCCGCCTCCCACCGCCACACCCAGTCTCTTCTTAATCTTGCTTGGGTCCACACCAGCCTGTCGCCTTCAAACACACAACAGAGGCCCCTGTGTTGGGTTCGGTCCCTTGCTGGGGCGGGGGCACTTTGCCGAGGTCACCGAGCATTGTGGGCCTCAATTTCTCCCATCTGGGAGATGGATCAGTAATGCCACCCTCTGTGAAGAATAAATGTCTGGCTCACGGAGAGCATGTAAGGGACAAAAGCCCCGGATGTGGCAGAGACAGAGAGCATCAGAACCTCCTTGTCCCCACTGGGATGCCATTGTCCCATGTCCCAGGAGGCTTGCAGGGCAGAGGTTCAGGGAGGGTACTGAGGAGGGAGAGGCGGCGGGCTCCCCTCCACAGAAGGATGAATGTCAGGCTCAGCAAGGGGATGGGGACAGCCAGCAGGGCCATGATGGCCCCTCTGCCTTACTTGGTGTGACCCCGGGCAGTGGCCGCCCTTCTCTGGCCTTGGCACTACCATCCGTAAAGTGAGGGGTTTGCTTAGATGATCTGAAGAACTCCTGCGCCTCATGTTTAAACATTTTCTAAGTGTATTAATTTCAAAACTCCTGGCAGGGTTTCCAGGGGCCAGATTTCCTACGAGGTCAGTTTTGAAATAATGACTTGGGGGGAGCTCATTAGTGTTCTCTGCCCACACAGGCAATTTCTGGGCGGGGGGGGGGGCAGGGAGGGCGGGGAGGGGACACGTTTTCTACCCTTGTGCACATGCCAATTTTCCAACATCTCATGTTCGCAAATAATAACTGTTATTTCTAGACGGTTCCCTCACAAAGGTCTCTCTGTGCCAAAGTGCCTGGGGCTGGGGTCTGGGCACACAGATTGGGCAGTCTTTGCCCTCCAGAATGTGTCTACACCTGCATGACAATTAACCAAATAATTTAACTGAAAATCCCACCACTTTACACCTGAAATATGCTAATAATTGAGAAGAAAAAAAAATATGTGGGAGTATTCTCGACATTAATTATCTGGATAATTGCCTCAGATATTCACTTAGCATATATATTTATTTTTTGTTTTGTTTTTTACCATCAAAAAGGTAGAACTATATTAATAGGTTCCTTGAACTTTCCATTTAGAACAAGAATTCAAAATAACTTTCTGAACATAAACATAAAAATAGAGCACGTTTATTAGCAGTAGGAAAACTCCTAAGCTTATAATAACAATGTATTAAATCTGACGTAATAACACACAGCCAAGAGCAGTGGAAATTTGCTGCCAGATATCCTGATGCATTATCCTGAAAATCTGTCTGATACATAACACTGGCATATAACAAAGCATAGCATTTATTTCACAGGGAGAAAAACTTTATCACAAAACCAGATTTGCTGGATTCCAGCTTTTGATTAAGTGTGAGCGATACGTTTTAAGGATAAAAAAGAAAAACAAGTATTACCCTTAAAATAAAAATGTGTGTATCTATAATCCATTATGAATACTTCTGATGCTCTTAGCATGTAAAACGCTTAGAAACTTTTAAGCGTTCCAAACGCTGGCCAGGTAACCTGTTTGGCTTTCACGTATTCTAAGTTCCCATTGGGGAATCAGGTGTAAGTTTGGGGTCCCATCTGGGTGGAGCGATTCCAGTTCTCTTCCTCCTTCTTCTGTGGTTCCTCCTCGGAGCTGCTCTGGGCGCTGGGGCCGCCCCTCCTGGGAGAGGTGGGATCTGAGTCTGAAGCAGGGGACGAGGACGAGCTTGCGGAGGAGGCTGAAGACGACGAACTGGGGGACATCGCGTCAGTGCCGCTGTCCTCCGAGGAGGAGGCAGGCGTTTCTTCCCTCTGATGGAGAAGCGCAGGCTGAACCCGTCGTCACTGCCACGGCTACGGGAACCGGTCACACGCTCAGACCTTTCGTCTCTTGGTCTTTCTTTCTGCTTGAGTTTCTCCAGGGCTTTGCTGTGACAATAACCGGTTTTCTTCTTCCTTGAAAGCTTTCTTTAGTTCTGTTGCTCTTGAAGGCCCGCATAGGTGTTTCCTTTTCCCCGTGCGCTCATAAGTCCGATGCCCACTTTCCAAGCACTTCTGACATCTCTCATGTTGCTGATTTGCTTCGCGGAGATTTTCCAGGTGAGGCTGCTGGGCTGTTGCTGGTCCCCTGAGGGACCCTGGCACACTGGCTCTTAGCTGATCCATGGGAGCCATCACCTTAGCGTCACTGAGATCTGCCGTGCTGGGTTTCGGAAGTCACTTAGCATATTTACAAGTAGCCTCAGTAAAGTGAAGATTTGTCCAAAGACAAGATATAGGGTTTCTAAACTTTTCCTTCAAGACCCAGGGCTTCCCCCCAAAAATCACAGTGTAGGGAAGAGCTTGTTCTTGGGGTTCAGGAAAACCTAGGCTTGAATTTCAGCCCTGTCCTAACCGTGTCACTTAGTCACGTCCTCTCCGTGTCCTTCACGAGGATACAGCAGCTGGTGCACATCATGAGTGAGTGGCTGTCACGTAGCTAGGCCAGGTCTCTCCTACAACCTGCCCCCTCTCGGGGCCATCCTATGTCATGGCCCAGACCTACTCAGGAACCTCTCCATTCACCTAGAATGTTCTTGTGCCATTGGCAGCCGGCCAAACTCTTCTCCTTCTCCAAGGCCTTCAAGTGTCTCTCTCTCTCTCTGCAAAGACTTTCCTGACTCCAACCTACCTGTACACCTAATCTGAATTCATCGGCCCTTTATTCCCCTCACAGGGCTGGAACAAGGCAGCTTCTCAACTTACACATGGCTGACTGAGTATGTGCACACACTGGAAGCTGCTTTTGTAGAAATATGTCGATCTGAGTAAAGAGGTGAGGATCCTCTTACTCAATCTCTTAAAATTCATAGCAGATCTGGTTCCTGTTCTGGTTGTTTGCTTAGTTTGTATGGGGATCATTTGAAAGGTTATCAGCTGGGAGGGGGTAGGGAGAGAAAGGGGAAAATGGTGCAGGGACTAAGAAGCATAATTGGCTGGTACACAATAGACAGGGGGGTGTTAAGAATAATATAGGAAAGAGAGACACCAAAGAACTTATATGCACGACCCATGGACATGAACTAAGGCAGGGTGGGTGGGATTGCTGGAGGGAAAGGGGTTACTGGGCGGAGGGGAGTAAAGGGGAAAAATTGGGACAACTATAACAGCATAATCACTAAAATATACTTAAAAAAAACTCATAGCAGAGTCTGGTGTGGGACATGTATTTGAGGAATTTTTGTTGAAACAATAAATGAATGACTGGAGACTTTTAATAATTAGATCAGAGGCAATGGAAAGTATCTTGTTCATTCATCCATTCAACATTTATTGTGCACACAAGATGTTAAGCATAAAGGGTCAGACGTGGTTCTTGTTGTTATGAAACTTATATTTATGGGGAAAGAGTCCTTACATAAGGAACTGCAGGAAAATTGACAAGGTAGGATGATATGGGGATAGATCACAGGGAAACCAAAGTGGTCTAAGAGCCTGGGAGGTCCTCCTGCTATGAGTGGCTCTTCCTGTAAGAGAATAAACTAGCATGAGAAAAAAAGCTGATACTAAGAGCATAAACTTTGTCAGTGTGAGAATAAACTAATTGGATGGAGGGGCAGAGTTGATATTTCACTAACAGAGACAGTAAAAGCGAAAGCTCAGAGGGAAAGGGAGGGGAGAAGATCACGGTAGCTGAGCTTGAGGAGGCATGGAACGTATTGTGAAGGACCTTAGAAGCTGGGCTTTCCAGAAAAATGAGAAACTTTCCAAGGATGTTAAGGCTGTGGGCTTTTAAAACTTACTCTAGCTATGGAGTGGAAAATGAATTGGAAGTGAGCGAGAAGTCTGACAGGAAGCTGCATCCATTATAAGAGCGGGATTCTGAAGACCAAGACAACATGCGGAGTCACGAGTGTGCGCGATTACGATGATCCTTGAGATTCCATCTGTCACCAGAACTGTCATGCAGAGCTCAACATCATATTGTTCCTTGCTTCCAGGAGCTCTTCCTGTGACTGGGGAACCACCCCCACTCAGGCAAGAAGTAAAGGGCATCAGAGAGTTTGGGCTAGGAAGTGTTTCGGTGACCCGAAGGGGAAAAGACAAAGAGAGAAGCCATTGGGCTGAAATCTCCTGGAAGTCGTCCTTGTCGGAGGTGAGGGCTGCCCAGAGCTCTGCTGGTGAGAAGCAGAGAATGAGCAGGAGGGTGAGGTTCCCAGGTGGAGGCTGGACGGAGAGCAACATATAGTATGGACCCAAAAGAGACCTACCTTGAAGAAATGATTGGAAACGGAGTGGGCAGAAGCATCAGAAGGTGCTGTGTTCTTTAGAGCTGATATCTCATTTTGCTTTAAAAAAAATGTTTTCATTTTCAAGATATGTCTAGAGACATCTGCTTGTGACGGGCTGTATTATGATAGCGTGGATTATGCTGTTTGGGGCCGGGGAACATCTGACATTGTCACAGCATGGATTCGGTTGAATTGGGTTCGCATGGGCTGGAATGTTTGCGCTCATGGAGATCAGCTGGATTAGAGGCGTCGGGCTATGTTGGATTGAGTTATTTAGGTTCCATTGGAACAGGATGGAGTTCGCTGAGTTGAGATGCAAATATTGCTCTGGCGTGGGTCAGATTTAGCTGAGCTGTGTTTATGTTGATCACCATGCATTTCTTTGGTTAGTCTAGGCTTGGAGGAGTCGAGTTGGTTGGCTTGAATAGGATTATAGTGACTGACTTGGAACAAGTTGGAATAGACTGGACTGTATCAGGTTAGCATTGGTTGGCCAAGATGGGTCATTTGAGAAGTTTCTAAAACTTGCTGAGAGTGTCTGGTGAGTCCATGCTGGGATATGTTTGCAGAGTGAGAGATGAGGGGAAAGGCCCCTGGCACTGCACTGAGGACAGGGACTCGTGGGGAGCCTGGCAAAGCCACAGCTCAGGCAATGCTGCTGTGGGCCCAGTTTGCTCCTGTCTGGCTCCTGCTGCTTTCTCTGGGTCTGTATTCCCCAGCTGTGACATGAAGAGACTGAACTTCCCTACAGGTCACAGAGCCCTCCTGTGCGTTGTTCCACAGGACCTTCAGCCCCTTCTGGGAGGTTGATGCCACTGTATTGATGGAGGAGACTGAGGCTTAGAGAATGAGGTTCTCCAAGGTCACACAGCTTGGGGGAACCTACCATCTGCAGAGGCCTCCAGATGGGGCTCCTCACTGGGGCTTGGAGCTGAGGGCTAGGCAAGATTTCCAACATGCCTGCGAATGCACATAGTGATGTCCGCTTGCAGTGCGGCTTGAGTTTGTCCCCCTTTGCCCTTCATGTTGACACAGTCCAGTGGCCGTCCTAAGGTCCCTCTTTGCCCTTCATGTTGACACAGTCCAGTGGCCATCCTAAGGTCCACAGACAGCCATGGGGCGGCGGGGGAGACTGTGGTCCCTGATGGAGAGGAGGGTGAAAGGAAGATAGTGAGCCGGGCTGGTCTTTCTGGCCCGAGCCCCAGGCTAGAAGAGGCACAAATCAGCCCCCTGGCCCGTGGGCTTCGGCTGGACAGAGTGTGCTGGGGAGGCTGATGGGCCGGCAGTCAGGAGACCTGACGGAGCCCCTCTTTGCGTCAAGTCGGATAAGCCATGCACCTCCCCAAACCTCGGTTCCCACTTCTGTAAGATGGAGATGCCGGTGCCTTCGTATCAGGACCGTTGCTGGAATGCGAGGGGAGGACTGAGCTCACACCCTGGCGCACAGTAGGCGCGCGGGGCCCGAGGGCCTCCCCTCTCTGCCTCGTGTGGGAGTCCCAGCGCAGAGCCCCTCCGCTGGAGCAAAACTGCTATCCAGCGCCCATAACCCAGGTGACCTTCTATAACCCCTTCCACCCTGGGCAGGTCGGCTGACCTGTGACCCTAAGGTGTTGACAGAATCTCTGACCTCTGGGAAGGAGCAGGTCACTTTACTGAGTTTGTGCAAATAGATAAAGAACAAAGTGGCCCATAAATCAGAGCAACAGGAAAAACAAATAATTCTTTTCCCCCTTGGGAAAGGAGCAGCAGGGATGTGGGTGGGGGGAGGGGAAGCAGCGCAGACACATTCTCTCAGAGGGCTCCCCCATGCACGCGGCACCATGCCCACCTGGTGACGAGGAGAGGAAGGTGTGCACGTGGGCTGGGCCCCTGGGCTCACCCTGGCGAGGCTCCTTTGGTGTCTGTCTTCCTGGCCCCTGGCCCCTGAAAGCCGACTGGCTGGGCTTTGGGGAGCAAAGCTCTCTTGTCCCTGTGGGCATTACTTGTTACTCTACGTCACCGTGGAAAGGATCACAAAGCCTCCCTCGGACCGTCCCAATATAAGCAATCCCCCAACTGGGATCGTACGCCAACCATGCCCTCTGCCCCGAGTCTCAGTTTCCCGACCTGTAGGCAGGGAGGTTCATTCCTGGCCTGCCTGCTTCTCCGACATAGGGTGTGAGTGACAATGTCTGTGTGAGGAGCTGAAGGGTTCAGTGTCCTGGGAAGGCCACCGGCCCTGGAGTGGGCCTCCTGCTCCAAACCCTGGCTCGTGGTTTGGAGCCCAGCAGCTTTGTTTCATTTCTGGCTTTGCTGAGGTTGCTGCTCTTATAGTTGTTTGTACCCCCAGAGCCTTGGACAGAATTTGGCGGCAGGAGATGCTTGGTACATTTTCTTTTTTGGTATGAACAAATACATGAACGGATCTATGGCTCTTGGATCTAGATAAGAGCAGCAAAAAGGCCCAAAGGATTGCTTTGCAAAATGAGGATGAAAAATAAAAGTTTATGGCTGCCCCGTGTTGACTGATGAGGTGCGCAGGCTCCTGCCGAAGCAGGAAGCGGGGCTGGACCCTCAGCCTGGAAAAAGAGGGGCAGGGCCAGTGTAGCAAGACTTCAAAGCGCCAGCAGCTTCTCTGGGGCTGTGTCTGAACACGTGAGGCCCAGAGGAGAGGCAATTAATCAGGTAATTCCAGCGCCCTTCCATCCAATGGCCTCAATTATCTGGCTATTTGAAAACTAGCCGTTTTATGGGTAATGAGTGTTAATAGGCTATTGTCCGGAAACAGCCTCTCCTCCAGTTTGCTCTCCGGCATTCAAGAGGCCCCGGGGAAGCAAAGAAGGCTCAGCTCACCTCCTTGGGACTCCTGCTCTGCTCTGCGTCTGTGGTAGGGAATAATAAAGCGCAGGGATCCCGCAGCGCTCGCTTTGGTGGGTCACATTCCTGTCCCCTCCTCCAGACGAAAGCCTGATCGTCTGCTACCTGCTCTCCAGAATCCCCTCTCTCCACTTCTGCAAACTCTCCCCAGGGGCAATGAGAGAACTGGAGAAGAAGTGCTCTCTGCCCTCCCTGATGCTCCCCCAGAGCAGAGCTGGCCCTCCCAGGAAAAGTTACCGAGCCAGAAAAAAAAGAAAGGAAAAGCACGAGACGGAGGAAGACCAGCAGCAACTCCCAACTCTTGGGCCCCCATTCTATGTCGAGTATTGTGCTGGGCCCTTTAAACGTGCTTTTTCTTTTTAATGCTCATGACATCCCTACCTGAGCTGATGTCACCTTCATGTGGCACAATCCACACGTTCACCAGCAAACCTTGAGCATCTACTATGTGCTAGGTCTGTCTCAAGTCTGTACACGTGTCTCTGGCCTCAGTTTTCTCCCCTGTGAAGGTTATATGTCCACCGCCTCTCTCAGGCCTTCCTCAGGGGCTGGGGGGGTGGGGCGCAGAGAGAACAGGCTACTGACTAAGGACACCTGGGACAAAAGCTGTAGTCGTGACAGCCGTCCCTCAGGTGTGATGAGTGAGGACTTGATCGTTTTCCAAAGGGCAACCTGCGCCTCATTTCCTTCCAACCTCACACAAGCTCAGTAGCTTGGACCGGGCGGCCCTGAGGATGGAAGGTTAGGAAGTGAAGGGACGTTTCTGTATCACCCAGCGCCACAGTGACGGGATGGGGCTGGGACCCGGGTCTCCTGACTGCCCACTGAACCTGTCGCAGGGCAGTGATTGCAGACCGCCCCACGAACCAATCCCTAGGGGAGGGAGTCAGTCGTCTTTTTGCTTCATGACGTCCCCTGGACTTTTGTCCCAATTGGGTGAGCTTTCACAGAGGGGTTGGCACGAAGCAACAGCCATGGGACTTGGAAGTTGGGGTTGGCCTCTAGTCTGGGGGGGCTGGAAGATGGTGTGCCCTCTCTGGGCCTCGGACCCCCCTGTGAAATGAGCGTCCGTCACCCTGACTGTCTGCTCACGTGGTATCCGGAGGCAAGCAATGCTTGCATTAAATTATAAACAGAGTTCAGCATCCTGCCGGGCCCGCCAAGGCCGGCGGGCAGGCTACCTGAGTATGAGGAGGAGGGCGCGGATGTCAGGTTGGGTACAGAGAAGCCTCCCGGGGAGGCCGGAGAGTGCAAATGGCAGTGGTAGCAAAGTGGGACCAGTGACGACAGTGACAGCCAGCATTTATGGCGTGTCCCTGGGCGTGAGCATCCCCCCCACAGCAGGCCTGGGCCTCCCTGCCAGCCCTTACCCCCAGCCGGCCTCACGTCCTGCAGCAGCCACCACAGTCCCCCAAGCCCTCTGTCCAGAGCCACTAGGGTGGGTGCCAGGCTCCTGGGACGGCCAGCTCTGCGTGGGGTCCCCCCATAGCCCGAGCTGCTCCGTGGGCCCTCCCCTATGGGCCTGTATATGTCACGCCCTCCATTTTTCTCTTTCAAACTCTCTGCATTGATTTCCCTGGCCCCGTGCCCCTCTGGCTTTGGACTCCCAGGCATGCCTGGGTCCATCGCGTGCCTGAAACCCCCATGTCCCTTCTAGGTGCGTGGCCTCCCTGGTGACCTTCCAAATGCACAGCCCACACTTTTAATAAGAAAACGTGGCACGAAAGCTGGAAGGCGGGGTCTGCTGGCTCATCTGGTTGGCTGCAAGACTAAAGCACAAGGAGGGGCTTGAAATTTTCCTCCAGATAAAATAAGTGCACATATTTCGCCCACATGCAATTTCTGCTTGGGTCTTTGGCCACAACATCCACGCAGCTTTGCAGGGGAGCCTGTCCACATGGCCTTTCTGGGTGTCACCGTGACAGGTGTCATTCCATCCTACGCTTCGTTCTCTCTGTCTTGGCAAGGCCGTCTGCGCTCTCCCTGCAAAACAGCGGGAGGGCCGTGGCGGGGCCAAGGATCTCCTGCTAGGTGGCCACGTTGTTGCCCAATCCTCTGGGCCAGGTATTTAATTCTCCGACCTGAGTAAACAGTTCAGGGGAGGGGACAGCCCAACCCCCTCTGGTCAACTCTCCAGCCAGAAAGCTGATCATGAGTTTTGTTGGGAAGGGCAGTGAGGGAGGGGCACGCGGCGGGCTTGCTTGCTCCCCTTACTGAACCCTGTTGATCTACCAGCCTTTTCTCTTTTTTTTTTTTTTTCTGGTAAAATATACATAATACACACAACGTAAAATTTACCATTGCAACTATGTTTTACATCTACAAGGCAGTGGCATCGATCCCATCCTTGTGCAATCATCACCGTCAGCCACCCCCGTAACTTTTCTGTCCCCCTAAACTCTGTCCCCGTTCAGCAATAACACCTCATCTCCAGCCCCTCATAACATCTATTCTGCTTTCCGACTCCATACATTTGACTCTCCTGGGTGCCTCATCTCAGCGCGATCATACCATAGTTATCCTTTTCTGTCTGGCTTAATGAAGGCTGACTGTAATGTCTTCATGGTTTACCCATGTTACAGTACGTGTCAAAATGCCATTCCTTTTCAAGGCTGGACATTATCCCATTGTACGTATCTACCACATCTTGTTTATTACCGACACATTTTTACCATCCACGAGCTGTCTGACTCCAGTCTAGGCACTTAGAGGTATCGATCAGGGGACTAAGAAGATTAACAGCATTTTCATTCAAGCAGGGAGGCTAGACGTTTGTGTAATGATTGGTGAGTAAATCAGGGTGCTGATGAACCAAATGGCGGTGGCCATTTGGTTAGTGGAAGGAGACATTTTCCAAGGACTGATCTGATCAGAGCTTTGGTAAATGACGTGAAATATACAGTTTCTGTGTGTCTCCTCGTTGTCCCTTGCCCATTGTTATTTCTTATATGTATGTACTTGAGCAGGCAGAGAACAGTGAGTTACCTGTGATGCATCGATTTCCCCTCTATTTCTAAATATTGGCTATATCCTACCATGTTGTTGATGCCTCAGTTCCATGATTAATTCTTCTTATCATTTGCTATTAAAAAAGTTTTTTTTTCTCCCTACCAGGTCAAGTGTCTTTTGGAATGTGACACAGTATAAAAAATATTCCTTCTCTGTTAGTCTGTCAACTTGATTTCCTTTTGTGTGACGTTATTGATAAATTTCACTGAACCCATCCTCCCCCCCTCCCACCCTCTTCTGTCCACTGGGTTTCTCTGGAGTGGGGGGCTCAGCATCTTCCGTGGGGGGACCCTGTCCCTCCAGTCAGCCAAACAACCAATTAGAGCCGGGTGTGAGTTCTCCGGCTCTTTCCCATTCCTTTGTTGCTTGTTATTCTTTCCAGTGGTGCTGTGTTGATATCTTAGACTAGTAGAGACTTAAACTCTTAAGTAAGGGTTTGTGATATTTATTGATATTAAAGTAGTTTGTGTTTATTGATTTAGAATAAAAATAATCTCTCAAAGAGTCTCCTCACCCACAGGACAATGACCTATTGTGAGCGTGGCGTACGAGGCTGGTTCTTTCCCCGGAACCTCCAGCAGCCATCAGCTGACTCCTGTGGTCTCTAGTGCACACCAGCCACTGCCCCTTTCCCTGCCTCTGCCTGACGGCTCCCGTGATCTAGACGTTTAAACAAATAGGCCGTGCGTTTCTCTGCTGTGGCACCTCTGAAGCTTTGCTGCCCACCTTTGTTTAAATGTCTGCCTCTCCCCCTTGATCTGAACGCTTCCAGAGCAGGGACAGGAGCACAGCCATGAATAAGTCACAGTGCTGTTGCTCACGCAGCTGACGATGACCTGGAAAGACGAACACCTAAAAGCTGACTGCAAAGTGAAGGTGCGAGGAAAATGCTTTGGGAGTAGAAATAATCAGCTGCGCAGAGGGGGTGGAGTGCCAAGGGGAAGTTCTCAGTTAGGACTTGAAAAATGCGAGATTTATAGGGGCGAGGGTGTGGGGGCCACTTCAGACAGTGGGAACGGCCTGATGGCCAGAAAGTGGAGAACGCATTCGGAACATGTCACATGAACTGGTGAGGCGAAGGGAGTGACTTGGGAACTGAGAAAAGCCTGGGGTTCCCAGCCCAGACGGTGTTTGTCCTGGGGCCATGAGGAGCCATCAAGCACAATGCAGAAGGGCAGGGCGGCCAGAAACTCCATGCCCCTCAGGAAGATTAATCCTGGTGGGGTGCAGATGGCTTTCGGGGGGCCGCAGTGAAGGCAGGAACCCAAGGCGGAGGCTCTGTGACAGCGCCCACAAGCGGTGGTGAGGGTGGGTGGAGAGCAGGAGGAGGGTGTCCCCGAGGGGACTTCCTGAATGTGTTAGTGGGAGAAAGACAGTGAGGGAAGAAGCATTTCTCCAGCACCCGGGCAGGGCCAGGAAGAGAGCTGCTCTGCCAGCGCAGTGTTTATTGTTCTCTGTCACAGTCTATTTTCTGGTACATAATGCATCAGGCTGACCCGCACCCCGCAGACGCTGTCCCAGAGGCCTTTGTTGGCTCAGCCCTGGGGGCTGTCGTTGGACGGCTGGACTGACAGGCCCCTGACCAGCCCTTCCTTGTCCCGCGAGGACAGCAGGCTCAGCAAGGCCCCTGAGCTCCTGCGTGGGGCTCCCACCCTGAGTCTGGCAGAGGAAGCCCAATTGCAGGTGAATCGAGGCATATCAAAAGGTAATAAAGGCACAATTGCACGTCCATCATGGGCCTTGGAACAGCCCACTGTCCACTTACTCAGTTTACTTGTCTCACCTGCAAGAGAACGAGACTCTGGGAATATTTAAAGGGCTGGAAGGACATTGTACAACATTGAAGAAAATAAAGGCACCACTCAGCCTCCAAAGGGACCATCACCTTCAGTCCTGAGGTTGTCATGCTCCCTCTGACCCCTTCGGTCTTTAAGGGCTGGTCCCCAGGGCTCTGGACATTTCCTAAGTGAGAGATGGCCTGAGAGCAGCCTAGAGTGACACCCAAGTCCAGCCGAGAGACTGGGCAGGCCCAGGGCATGAGGCCCTGGTCTCTAGACCAGCCACAGCAGGGCTCTCAGGAGGGGTACGTATGTGCGCATGTGTGTTGGGGGGTGGAGAGCAGGCTACACTTCCAGCCAGTGCATGTTTGGGCTTACCTGGTAGGGCCCTCTCTGCCCGGGATGTGCACTCTGAGGCTGGGCCATAATGCAGTGGTCGGAGGGGTAGCAACTCTCTGACTCACTGGTAGAGGGTCCAGGGAAGAGGTGCCTCAGAGTAGGCCTTCTATGCACAGCCAGGGATGCCCTCCAAGGAACTGTGGGGTGCAGATCTTTCAAAGCCGGGACAAGAGCCTCTGAACGGGCACCAAAACATAGGCGTCCCGCAACGGCTCTGCCAGAGCCCCAGATGCCCTAGGACACATCCATCCATTGTGTATCAGGCCGGCAAAGTATGGTCCGCACCTCCTGCCCTCCACACCGCTTTTAGGGTCTGGGGTGCAGCCGTGAAGACAGCAGAGGGCCTGCTTCCCTCCCGAGCTGCCATCCCGCAGTGAAATAAGCAGCAGCTGTCATGGGAAGGCAGCAGCTTATATGCGTCACCCAATAGGCCAACGCATGGTGTGCCCATCACACATGGAAGGTAAGTGATTTAGCCTACGTTCAAAGAGCTAATAAGTGGCAAAGCAGATAATGTCACCCAGAGTCCCTCCTCCATGTCCTGCCTCTCAAGGAGCTGTGACGAGTGAGTCAAGTCAAGGAAAAGCACTTTGTAAACTAAAATGCCCCAACTGCACTGTGGCTCTTATCGTGCATAGGAAAGAAATCAGAGGCAAGGTAGGCCAGAGGGGAGCTGAAGGTGGGAAGCAGCCCCTCCTGGGTGCGTTAGGCTTTGGTGGTTGGGGGCGGGGGGCAATGTCCTTTGCTTCCCCCCGAACGCCTGTCTCCTGTTGTCTTCTTCTAATCTTTTGGCATGCGGCAAAAATGTTTGTTTTGGAAGCTGAAGGGCCAAACTTGTACCGGTTGAGACGAGCCCACCTCTGGACAAAAGGCAGGGCACTCAGACCCCTGAGCACGAGGAATTCGTCCTGTCACCTCTGTGTACCATCCATAACCCTAAAAGACGGCCCTGTCAGCTTATCTAGCGAGCGGGGTTTTAGCAGTCCCTTCATTAAGCCCGGAGAACAAAGGCGGCCGGCTGAGGGTCTCGGAAAGTCCAAACACGCTGTCACCCGGAGTGTGAGGCTGAGGCTGCCCCCAGGAGGGCCGGACGCTGTTTACAGATGGAAGGAGATAAACGCGGGGGAAGGTCGCAGAGTCCTCTCTTCCTCCTCCCCCCACCCCCATCCGCCTCCTGGGGGGTGGCAGGCAGGGTGGGGGGGTCCTGACCACCCTGACTCTCCAGCTGGCCTGGGGCCTTTCTGGGCCCCTGACAGAGGAATGCAAGGCAGAGCCCAGGACGTCCGCCTTCACACCCTGCAAGCAAGAGAGGGTGGGGTGTGATTCGGTGGCAGGGAGCCGCAGACACCAAGAACTGGATGTCCTGGTGCGCCCATCCTGCTAAGGGCAGTGGGAAGCAGGAGTTAAGCAACGAGGTAACAGTTTGGGTCCCCTCCTGGGAGCAGGAACATTCCGAGAAATCTCTGGTTCCTACTCCATTCAGCCAAACCCTCTCCCCCTGAGACAGAAAGAAATTTCCTCTATATCATCAGAGACAAGGGGCTTCCTGGAGGCTGCTGGGGTACTGCCAGTGATGGGGAGCTCATTCCTCCAAGGAGGAAGGGGGGGGGGGGTCTGTTCCTTGGGAGGGCAGCTTGTCAGAAAAATCTCCCCAGGGTTGAGCTATTGTCTCCGCCCTGACAACAGGTCAAATGTTTACCTTGGCTTTGTGCTCTAAGTTACTCCCAGTGGTTGAGAGAAACTTTCTAACGGATAAATTACTTGTTATCCCCATTACCACCAGAATTAATCTAACCAGTATCATTAGTAATGGTAACACCCAGCACTGAAAGAGTGCTCCCTACTTTTCAGAGTGCTTTCACACCCAGGAGTTTCTCTGATCATCCTACCAGGCCTGTGAATCCAGCATTAGTTGGCCTCATTTTTTTTCCAGATGAACAAACAAAGGAAGGTGGGGGGAGATGAAGTCACGGGCACAGGCCGGCGAGAAGCGGGACCAGACCCCGAGTGCCCTCCCTCCTGGTCTGGGACGGCTCACCTCGAGCGTAGCTGGCAGCCTCTCTAGACCTTCACCGAGGGCTGACTTGGTGTGCAGTGCTGAGGAAGGAACCTCTGACCCGAGGACGATGGGTAGGTGTCGTTCCGTGGTTCCATCTCAGTATTATCCGGTGCTACACCTGCCTGTCCGTGCTGGGAACGCTCGCTTGGAGAAGCGGTGAGGTCCCTGTGCTTGGAGTGGGTCACACACGAGTTGATTAAGGGCGTAGAACAGAGACGATAAAAGACAGTTTGAAGGACCGCTTGCGTGAGTGGCGCATGTGATAGCGAGTTCCTTTAGAGTTTTAGTCACAGGAAAACTCTTTCCCCTCCCAGGCCCCGCCCCCCACAGATTCTAGGGCTCACCTACGGTGGTGCATTCGGGACACCTCGAAGAGTGTAAGAGCAAGCCACGGGCTCTTCTCCAGCACAGGGAGACACACACACAACCTAGCACACACAGAACTAACACACATGACATATGGCACACACAACATACATGCGTAATACACACCATTCGTAACTACTTCTCGCTGCCAATTCTAACATGTTTGCGGTCTTTTGGGCCAAGACTGGTAATGGGTATAGTGGTCAGGGACCAGCACCCAGACAGACAGTGTCTCTGGGAGGACGGTCCAGCCAGAGAGCTCGGGCAGAGCAGAGGCATGAGGACCCTCGGTCCCTGAGGACGGAGAGGACAGAAGGGGCTGGTCCAGGGCTGACACAGAGCCCCTGGCTCCCAGCCCAGGTCCCTTCCAATGGAACAGAAGGAACCCACAACGCAGGGGCAGGGGGTGGCCTGCCAGTCAGTCCCTGGTCTGGCCCAGATGTTTGAGGACTTGGGCTGGAATTCCCACCACACCAGGACGGAAGCTCCTTCTTGAGAGAGACTGCAGGTGCTGGCGGGATATGGGTTTGGGGACATTGGGTTCCATATTGCTTCTTCCGATAAAAAGGCGTTGACTTCACCTTCCTGTCTTTGGCTTAATCACTTTCAGAGGCTCATTAGACTTCAGGAAGTAAACCTTCAAACTCAAACCACATGCCGCCCTCAGAGAACAGAAGCCCCTACCTGCCCCCCAACCACCACCACCACCAGAGTGAAAGGCACATCGGTTCCCAAGCACGGAACCTTCCCCGTGGAGAGGATGCTGCCGAGACCCCAGTACTCCGAAGCCGCAGGACAGGGTGGTCAGAGCCGTGTCCGGGAGTTTGAGATGATGGCCACGGCCGACTGTCACAGACCACCGACTGCCTGGCGCCGTGGCAAGTACATGCAGGCATTAGCACATGAGTCTCACGCAGAGGTAGGCACCGCCATTATCCCCCTAGTGCAAACCTAGGCATGAGGATACAAAGTGACCCGTTTTGAATCACGAGCAGCAACGTGGCTACACCAAAAGCCAGACCGCTTGAGTTCGCAGCCTGGCTCTGCCCTTGACCTGCTGTGTGACTCTGGGTAGGCAATAGCCTCGCTGAATCAGCTTCCTGCCCACTGGGTGCTGGGTGAGTACCAGGCGTACTGCGGGCCCAAGGACACAGCAAGTGCCTGGAAATTTACAAAGCCGCGAGCGAACGAGGCCCAGCTGAGACGCCCCCCGCTGAACAAGGCCGTGGTCCTCGAAGCTGCCCCACGTCACTCCGTTCAGGATGCCTTTGTGTCCCTGTGGTGCTGCTGCTCCTTGATGTAATGAGCCCTTCCGTAGGACTTCCTGTGTGCCTGGCGCTGTGCTAAGGGCTTTAACAAATAAGAACTCTCTTTGAAGACTTTATTTATTTATTTTTGGAGAGAGTGGAAGGGAGGGAGAAAGGCGGGGAAGGAAACATTGATGTGCAAGAGATACAGTGATCCCTTGCCTCTCAAATGCCTCCCAACTGGGACCTGGCCTGCCATCCAGGCATGTGCCCTGACTGGGAATTAAACCAGACTTCTTTCGGTTTGCCGGCCGACACTCAATCCACTGAGCCACAGCAGCCAGGGCAAGAACTCTCTTTAACCTACAATCACCCCCATTTTACAGATAACAAAACTGAGGCACAGACAGGTGGTTAAGAACATTCTCAAGGTCACACAGCTGGGCAGTGGGGAAGCCGGGGTTTGAATCCAGACAGTCTGGCTTCAGAGCACCGTCCTCCGCTACTGCAGTGTGGTTGCCATGGTACCACCCACCTGGGGGTTCATGCACCTCCCCCACCAGACGGGGAGCCCCTGGGGGCAGGACCTCAGTGATTTATGTGGATTCCCCAGCTCCCCACACAGAGCGGGGCCCAGAATACTTGCAGAATATACTTGGTCAATGAATGGATCAACAATGACCACAATTACTCAATGGAGACTTTCACCCTCTGCCCGGTGTTCAAATGTCACAGACAGACAACAAAATCAGACCGCATTTTTCCTGCATTCCTTTGTGGAGACATTCTTGCCGGCTGTCCTGTTTCTCCCGAATGCAGTGGTCAGACTCAAGGTCCCATAATTTATTTCTCCTCTTTCTCTGACTGTGTCCATCATTTCCTTTCTCCAGAGAGAGGGAAGGGACGCAGGTCAGTTATGGACACTTCCACAGAGGGAATATTTGTGCTGGGCCTTAAAGAATTAGAAGGGACAATTTGCGTATAAGGAAGCTCACGTTAGATTGTTTTTTCATGTGGAGAGGATGCTAAGTCTTAAAAGTAGGAACAGTGCCTTAGCCATCTTTTCATCTTCTTCTTTTATTCCCCTTGCTGAGCACAGACTAATTCTTTAATCCTGTCTCTGTCACACCCATCATCCGTCCATCCATCACCCATCCATCCATAATCAGTCCATCCATCCATCATCCGTCCATCCATCATCCATCCATCCATCCACCCACCCATCCATCCATTCATCCTCCATCCATCCATTCACAGAATATGTACTGAGCACATACTTTACCCTGTGGTACCTCAGAGGCACACGGAGGCCACTGGATGGAGGCCCCAGAGACACAATGTTACCTTACCGTCAATAAGCAAGCATGGGAGGTGCTCTATGGCCCCGTGTGGAGGTCAATGAATTTGTGGCCCCTGTAGTCTGTAAGCCAAGATGGCCCCTGGGTGATTGTAAGAAGGGGCTCAGTTGTTCCCAGGGAGCTGGAGGAGAGAGGTCACCCTCGGGGTCTTTCAGTGGCGAGAGCTGATCTGGTGATCACCGTGTCGGGCCATTTTCAACATATGATATCCTGAGATCTCCCGTCCTTAGTCACTCACGACCCTGAAACACAACTCCCTCTTTGAGCGAGGCGAGCTTGGCCCAGAAATGGCCCTTCCTTCTGTTTGGGGCCCCTGTCCCCCACAGCTGCTCCTTCCTGGCCAGAGGCCGTGGCCCCCGTCCCACGGCACGGACAGTGTGTGCCTGGCTCACCACACACACAGCCTCCTTGTTCCAGAAATGCAGGCGGCTGCTCAGAGCCACCGCTGGAAATGGCCTCCCAACAGATGTGCCTTTAATTTGTTTCCGGGTCAGCGGCCCCCATGCCCCGAGGAGGCCGCCTCCCAGGCAGGAGGCCCCAAAATAGCCCTGTGTGTGCGTCCTGGGATGGGGTTATCCATCACTGCCCGGCCTCTGCCCCCGGATGCCTCACTCTGGTGGCTGGCTCTAATCGGACCACTTGATGTGGGGACGGGGGAAGCCGGCTCTGTCCCCTCGGGTGATGGCCCCTCAAAGAGCCAATTGTAACCACATGGAAGTGAGGCCTTCTGCCCTGGGCCCAGGGTCAGTCAAAGATCCCCTGAACAGAGATTCTAGGGAGGATGCAGGAGGGATTTGCAAAGTTCCTACAGCAGAGCCCATGATCTGAGATAGCTGCAGAGCACACATGTATTTCTAAACAGTATGCATTTAGTAAGCACCTACTACACACCAGCAGGCACTGTGTCTTACCCTTCATAGGCACCAACACCGATTCCTGGTTCTCAAGGAAATTCTGCAAAGGAGGCCCAGTATCCCCACTGTGCACATGGGGGAACTCAGCCTCAGAGAGCTTGGGTCTTCTCCCACCCAAATAGTCAATGAGGAACCAAAGCAAGAACTGAGCTCGGAAAATAGGAGCTTCCCTGGGACAACACTGCCGCGCTGTCTGGGACAGGAAAGCTTGCACACGACAGACACTTACTAAATGAGAACACTTCTGTCAAGCTCGTGGTCTGGAAAAGGCAGATAACTGTCTAACTGGGTCGTTTGAAGGTTTAAATCAGGTAAGTGTGCAGAGAACCCAGCATCGTGCTTGGTGCTCAGTTAGCAAACATTAGGTGCTCAATAAATAAATAAATGAAGGATGTGCCGTAGAAGGCGTGTGTAGATAGCAGGGGTTTGTGTCCGGATGTGTAGTTTACAAGGCACCCTAAACTCTCTCCCCACTTCCTCCTTTCTGAAGCCAGCGCCCAGGGGGGAAGTCTGCATCCCGGAGGCTCAGAGATGGGCTGGCACTTGCTCCACAATCTCGAAGGTGAAGGCAGCCGAACTCAGGCCCCCACCGCGCTGTGCTGCACGCAGGAAAGGGACCGCAGGCTAGAAACGTCAGCAGCTGTGTCCAGATGGCCACGAGCACACCTGTAATCACGCCATCAGCACCTCTCCACGGACAGCTTCCTGCCAGTGCCCCGCGGCTCCTGTGCTGCCCGTGGGATTCACGGGGAGCTCCTTCCCTGGCCTCCAGATCCTTAGAACCTGAGGGGCGGGAGTTGCCAGGCTCACTTCTCACCTGTCCCGGCCACACTGCAGCTCCACGCACCCTAGATCATTCCACGTGCTCTGAACGCCCCTGCGAGCTCCTGCTGCCGGTCCGTTAGCTCCTCTCCTCAAGCTGTTTTCTGGTCTGGGGTTCTTCCTCTCCATCACTTTCCCCAGTTCCTACCCGTTGAGCATCCTGCTGCTCCTTCCTGAAAGGCCTCCCAGCATCTCCTCACCACCCAGTGGCGGGGAAGCCCCCCTCTGCTGGGCTTCCCGATTACTTACTGCGGAGCCTGTAGTGTAGGTTGGGGTCGGCAAACTGCTGCCTGAGAGCCAGTGCTGGCCCACTGCCCGTTGTGAATAAAGTTTTATTGGGACACAGCCATGCTCACGTTTTACCTGTTCTCTAGAGCCCTTGCCAGGCAACAACGGCTGAGGTGAGCAGTTCCTTCCAGACTGCACAGCCCGCAAAGCTAAACTTATTATCTGTTCCTTGGCAGGAAAGTCTCCCAGCTCCTCTGCTGGCGTGATCAATGGTCTGATTCTGTGGCCGTCATACCTCTCTCATTGGGAGGGATGGGGAGGTTAGGGACACGTGGCTTTTCTTTGGTGCCCCGCTGCCTGCTGCTGGGCCCAGACAAAACAGAGCGTTCACAGCAGGGCTGAGAGCCAATGGCGAGGCTGTGCCCCTCCATCGGGCTGGTGGCTCCGGTTCTCTGTCCCAGGGCGGTGCAGACACAAGCTGCCTATGATTGACAACCCGATCCCTGGGCGTTGTCAGGAACTGCAGAGAAGGCTGGCAGGGGCCCCTGGGAAGTCACAGCCACGTGGTGATCGATGACGGGCGATCGATGACGGGCCGGGATTGGAGCCCAGGAAGCCGGAAAACCCTCTGGCAAGGCAGGAGCACTCACAGATCGGCGGGATCCAGCAGGAAGCTCTGGGTTTAGGAGGGAGGAGTCCTGGGCTTGGGCTTCAGCTGCCACCCTTGCTCGTCAGGCTGTGACAGAGGAAGCTTTCCTTGCAGAAGCTCGAAGATTGTAAGGGGGTGGGGGGCGGTAGCACGTCCTGCTGAGGGGACAGGGAACAGCTGGCCCCAGGGTCCCCCTGGCCTGGCAACGGCTGGGCAGAGAGCAGACCGGTGGTCTCAGAGGGACAGCGGCCTGGCAGGACAAATATAAAAGGGCCCGGGAACACAGTCGGACGTGGGCTTCAGGCCAGAGCAAGTGTGACGCTGTCCCCAGTGGGAGGGTTTGCTCAGGGCTCAGCACTGGGACCTCGCAGTGTACCCCAAATCCTCTCAATGGCATTCTTTGCAAAGCACGGTCCAGATTCTGCTTGCACACCCCCAGCGGCAGAGAGCTCACTGCTGCCAGAGGAAGCCAATCTCACGTGCAAGTCCTCAGAGCCCCACAAAGTCTCCTTGGTGACGATCTGGAACCTTCTTTCCTGTCTGCAGCTTCCAGGCTTCTGCCTTACAGACACAGAATACATGCCTACACCCTAGACGGCCCTTCGGCTCTGAGGGTTGGGGGACCGGCACATGGCACCTGCCCTTTGGGTCATCCTTGTGGAGGAAAGTCCAAGGCTTGGGGGGACAGATGCCACCCAAGACCACCTAAGAGGAGCCTGCTGGTCAGATGTGTTGTTTGCCAACCTGAGGGCTGAAGGGAGGGTGGAGAATGAGTAGAGAAGTTGGTGCCCAAGACTTGAGAGCAGGAGGGGGTGGGGTGCGAGGAGCAGGTGGAGGTGGGCACGTCAGAAGTGCCGTTTTCTGGGGAGTTTGGGCCCCAACATCTCTTTTCATGGCTCCGAGCACACTGCCATCCACAGAGCCACACAGAGCGGGAGGGCCAGGTGGGGCCGTCCAGGAAGAGGGGGCTCTGAGCTGGGCGTACAATGGGCTGGACCCCAGCCCCACGCCCCGGGGCAGGTAATGCCGCTCTTCAGAATCTGTGTTCTCATCCATAAAATGGAGCAATAAAAACCACTTTCCAGTTAATGCTGTGAGTGCTAAATGCTCAGATGCAGGGAAGGAGGTCAGCACAGTGCTCAACCCTCAGATGAGGTTACGGCCTTTTAACATAGTTTCTGGCCCTGGCCGGGTAGCTCACTTGGTTAGGGTGTCATTCAGATAAGCCAAGGTTGTGGGCTTGATCTCTGGTCAGGACACATCAACCAACGAATACACCAATAAGTGGAATAACCCATTGAAGTCTCTCTCGTTCTCTCTGTCAAATCAATAACTGAAAACTTTAATAAATAAAAAGTTAATTAATTAAAAGTATTTTTTGATGAGCAGGAAAAGGTTGCTTCAGTTTCTCGCCCTCAGTCTTTAAGGGAAATACGGACGCTGGTTGGGTCCCTGTGTTTAACCGAAGGCCATTTTCCTCACGTGCTGGAATGCTGGCTTGGGTTCCTTCAGTCTCTGCTGGTTCCCAAGCTGACCCAGACCCAGGGGGCTTCCTGGGCACCTTCTCATTTCATTTAATCTTCACCTTAGCTCTCGAGTTCTATTTCCATTCCTTTTGTACAGATGAGGGAACTGAGGCCCAGAGGGTGAGAGAGGCTGAGTGACTTGTCCAAGGTCACACAGCTCTGGAGTGAGGGGCACAGGGACACTTTTCCCTGAGCCTCCTGCATCATCTGCCCTTCCAGAAGCTTTGGGAGGACGTGGCTTCGAGCTGGGTGATGCCTCCCCTCCCTGACTCCTCCTCGGCTCTCTCCTGGGTGAGGGGCCACGTGCAGGGTCCTCCTGGCAGACCCTCTTACCCTAGCAGAAGTCCTGCAAGGGCTAGCATCACCCCAGCCTCTTGGGCAGGCCTGTCCCTCCAGAGAGTGCAGTCAGCTGCAGCTAATCTAACCGGGGGGAGGGGGAGCCTCCGGGAGCTGAGCTTTCCCCTCCAAAATGCACCCCCCAGGCTCTTTTCTGAGATCTGTGATCTTCCTGCTTGAAATCACCTTTAATTTCCCTCAGGAATGAACAAGCATTTAGAGGTTTGGTTTTAATTACACCAAGAGAAAAAAGTTTGACACAAATTTCAAGCCAAATAAATTAGGAAACCACAGAGCTGGAAAGACAAAGCGAGGGATGGGGTGGGGCTGACCTTGGCTCCCCCTGGTGAGCTCAGACTCTGCGGCCTGTGCCCAAGGCCACCCTTCCTGGGCTCCCCTGTCACCAACCCCCACGGAAGGTGTGGGCTTTGTTCTTCAGTGGCCCACAGTCTTTCTCCCATGCTTGGCCTTTCTTTCTCTGGGAAGCCTTCCTTGACTGCCCCATGCCAGACACAGGGCGCATGCTGGAGGGAGTACCAGGTCCCAGCCTATCTGACTCCAGAATCTCTAGGTAGCCCTCTGCCCCTCACTGCCAGGGTCTGGCTAGAGCTGTAGGATGTGAGACCCCAGGGGCTAACAGTCACCCAACACACACAACTGTGCAATCACCCCCTGCCTGGGAAAAGGTAGGCATCTGGGCACAGAGACACAAGGACAGGTGCTTCGGCGCATCCGCTGCCCTTCCTCTACCTCCATCCGGAGAATCTCCTTCCATCCCAGAGGCCCCGAATTCCCCTCCTCCGTGAAATCCTGTCTCCGATGGCTCCTTCCCATCCAGCGCCCAGCGCCGCCCTCTCTCAGGTTCTGGCTCCAGCCCAGCTTTGTCTCAAGGTCCGAGGTGCAAGCTCTGGTCTCCCTCTTTCTCCTTCTGGCCTGGAGCTCCCTCGATGACAGCTGGCTTCTCCACGTGGTCCCTGGCAGAGCCTAGCACAGGTGCTTAGCAGAGACCCGACAAATGTAAACAGAAGCACAGCTATGACTTCTGGTGCTGTCCTGAGCCCCAGGGATGCTGAGGTGACGCACGTAACCAGGCCACCTAGGGATCACCTGGCCGGAGCTAAGTGCTTGGTGTGAATCCCCGCAGCAACCTGTTTTCAGGTCAAGGCACCATGACAGAGAGCAGAAATCAGTGCCCACGGTCACAGAACCACGGGGGCAAAGCCAGGGCTCAAATCCAAGCTGCTTTAGCTCCTACCCCGGCACCCTTCCCCACACTCCCAGTGCCCTCGTGGCTCCCAGGGCTGGGCAGGGACAGGCAAAAAGGGCACGTGACACAGCACCCTGGTGTCTCAGAAGAGCTCTGCAGACAGGCCAGTCCTCAGACCCCCGCCGTGAGGCCCTGACTGTTTTCTGGATGAGCAGGCACTGAAGGTGGGGGGCCAGGTGCCTGGCGACAGGGACCCCAGCCTCAGACAAGCTCAGATGTGTCCTGAGAGGGTTTGAAAGTTGGAGAGCAAACTCAGGCTCTCCCACATTATCCAATTTTTCTGGCACCCAAATCCCTGCACTGCCCGCTCAGTGGTCATGAAACAAACCTCAGCATTCTGTTCTGATGATGTCAGCACCTGATGTCAGAATCCGAAACACATGCATGAAAGGCCTGCCCGGGTTCAACGAACCCAGGAAATTACAGTTTGAAGGGAAGGACCCACCGGAGGGGACCATTAGAATGTCAGAGGCTCGTACCATGCATGTTTGACATGGGCTTGGCATCAGACACACCCCTGTCCCCACCCCACACCCTTACCCAAGGATAGCGGATGCCCAGGGCTTTGAAATCATGTCAGAAACTGCTTGGTACCCCAGAGAATATAACACAAAGCCAAACAGGACATCCGGTGTTAAAGTGTCGCACATTTATCCTTCAGTTGTATCCACAGCACCATGTACACCGGGCAGGCAGGATGGCCACCCCTCAAGGTGTGCCCAAGGTCACACCATCAATTCAATTCCACCATCACTATCGTCACTGACTCAGCGCCAGGCGTGGGGACACTTTGCCTACTTCATTTGATCGAATTTTCACAACAGCCTTGAGTGGCAGAAATCAATGTCCTCATTTTATAAATGAGGAAACTGAGGCCCAGAGAGCTGAAGTGGTTTGGTCACACGTTGTGGATACGTTGGTCACACAGAGGGTCAGTGGCAGATCAGGGCTCGCACCACGCATGGCCTGATGGTGTGAGCTCTCCCTGAAGACAGTGGAACCTGGCAGAAAGGATGCTGTTGCCCCAACCTGCTCCTCATCTGCCCAGGGTGACAGGGAAGGGAGGCTGTGTGTCTGAAGCGGGCGCAGAGGAAAGGAAGTGGCACCTCCAAAGGGTTCCAGGCTGGCCTGGTCGCTGGGCTCCCTTTCAATCCACTGCCCCCGCCCCCGCCCCCAGGAATCTGAGCAATATGCTCAGTGATGACATGTGGCACTGGCCCTCGGTCGCCCCAGGGTGAGGTTGGGCCCTATGCCTTCCCAAGCCAGGCTGGGCTCTGGCCAGGGGCTGCGTGTCCTTTGGGATGAATGGAACCCACAGTGAGAGAGCAGGCCCTGGGCTGGGTCCCAGGGGGGCAGCTGAGTGAGCATAGCTGCTCCATTGTCTGGGCATCCAGTCACAGACACCCACGGGGCCACATGCAAATGAGCCAGCTTGTGCGGGGCGGCCGCCAGCCCAGAGTCGGGCCCCAGAGAGGAGCGCCTAGGAGTGAGCCTCTCCCCGCAGGGTCCCACAAGCCGCGTCCAAGGGAAGGTGGCCGGGGCCTGTGTCCCTCCATGGAGACAGGTTCGAAACATACAGGGAGTGCTCAGACTCTTGCTGGGGCAGACCCCCTCCGGAACGAAAGCTGTGCAAGTAAGGGCAGGAGCACAGGTGATTCGGGCCAAGGGGCCCCCTGACACATACAGCCCCCAAACCTTTATGGGCCATGGAAAGAAGTATAAAATTGCCCGAGACTCTGAGTAGACCTCCCAGTCACATGGCCACTCCTCTCTATGATCTTATTTGATTCTCAAAGACACCTTTGGGGATAAACAAGGCAGGAAGCCTCTCCCCTGAAAAACATCTTTTCCAGCTGAAGATGGAGCAGTTTGACCAGGATGGGTGACGTCAACCGGAAACGGCCAGCGGGGTGGCAAAGCTGGCACTAGACACAAGCCCTTGTGGCTTTCTGGCAGAGGTTTTCCTTTCGTGGGCTGTGCACTCCGTGTGGCCCAGCTCTCTTCTTCCTTGCTGTCCGCTTGTTCTCAAGGGTCATGGTAACTGTGTTGTGCCCAGCTTGGGCACTGGGTCTTCTCAGCTTCGCTGGGGCCAGTCCCAGGGCCTCTTCCCGACTGGGACAAGCAAATGGAAGATTTCAGTGAGTAAATCCTTTTGACCAGGAGAGAATGTCTCAAGTTGGTTAAACAAGGGGAGACCGGTCTACACGGAAACCGAGAAAAAAATGAATCCCCCTGGCCAACATGCGTGAGCACCGGGGAGGGCTGCTTACCTAGTGTTCCTGTCCCTAGCTAAGATCCTGTCTTAGCTCTGGGCGACCTGTGCAGTGTGCTTGGCTCAGATATTTGTGTGGAACTTCTCCACTGAGGGTTTTTTTTTTTTTTTTTTTTTCAGAACTCCAGAAAAATGGCCAAGATATTGAGACTGTCTTAGGCGATGCTATAAATGCAGGGCTTTATGCCTCGGGGCTGTGTCTGCCATTTATAACCCCCTGCCAGAAATTGCTGAAACATCTTAACCAAGTGAGGCAGTAGGAGGGCAGGCACGTGGGCAATCGTCTGGGACTGGTTTGCTCCCCCGAGTTCCTTCATCTCCTGTGAAGAGCTGGGCACACTGTGTGCCCATCGCCCGTGATTGGAATGGCAACGCTCACTCTTCCTTTTCTCTAGTTTGGCTGGGAAATAGACTTTGCCCTCTGAATTCCTCTTGTCTCCCTCTGAGAACGGGACAGATGTGAAGGGCCTGGCAGGAGTTTGGGATCTTGGGGAAAACATCTGCTTCCAGCACAAACTAAACACATCAGGATCCAAGAACGTTCCACAGCGCTCGCTACTGTTTGACTTCTTTTATTAATAACTTGGGAGGACGGCAGGCAAGGACTTCTGGCAGGAATGAAAGGAAATGATCCGGGGGGGGAAAAAAAAAGAAAGAAATCAAGCCCATAAATAAGTTAAAGTCACCGGTGGAGGGCGTTTGATCTTTTTTTTTTTTTTTTTTAAGTGAAATATGGGCACTTCCGTTTAGAACCCTGCAGGTGGAGGGAGAAGCCACAGGAGCTGTGTTCTTAAGGGTTAATGATGGTGGTGGAATGGGGAGCAGATATGTCTCTTTCAAACTCCAGCCTCTTCTCATGGGCCTTTGGGGAGCCGGGAGACCTCGCTCAGCTGTGAGCAAGGCAACAGCGTGGAGTAGGAGAAAAAGCGGGAACTTTGGAACCAGGCAAAGCTGGGTTTCAAGCTATGTGTGTGCTTTTAGGCAAGTTCCTTACCCAAATTCTATGTTGCTTTTGTGTCCCCTGGGGGAGAGAACTCCTGTCTCACAGAATGTTTGTGGAAACTGGATTCGATGATGGGAATGTAATAATCAGGCGAGGTATTCACTAACAGCCTCAACAGATGAACCTCAAAAGGTCAGTGGCAGAGCAGGACCACATGTTCCTGGCTGAGGCCAGTGCAGGTTGGTGGGTGCTCCCCTCTCTCCCGTGGCTCAGGTAGGACGCCTGCCTGTCCTGACCACCTGGGGCCACGCGGGTTGACACCTGCCTTCCCAGACTAATGATCACGGGCCCTTCTCCTTTACTCTCAAGAGTGTCCCAGTTCAGATGACAAATTATATGGCCACTCCAGACTCAGGGAGTCAGACTCTCCCTGTCCCCTGATGCCACCCCCTCTACATGTGGCGTCCAAGCTCATCCCAGCACAACAGTCCTTAAATGCCTCAGCCCAGAAGTGACTTGTGCCTTTCTGCTGCCATTCCATTGGCCAGGCTGGTCTCCGGACCTTGTCTGCCAGCCTTGGTGTCTTCCCGTGGGCCCAGGAGAGAGTGGGGAACCAAACATGGTGTGCTGGTCTGAGTGAGAGTCTCTGGAAAGGTTTTGCTCCTGCTCTGTCCCTCCCCACTATTCTCGTGGAGGCTTCTGGATCAGGAGCAGAAAAACGTGGTCATGTGGACACATCAGATCGCGTACCACCAAATGTTCTATCAATACACATTTTTAAAGGTAAAATGAAATACAGTCCTTTACTGTTTCCAAAAGGCTTTCAGCATGGGGCAGATTTTGGAATTTTCACATATTGTGTAAGTGAGAAGATTGACACACAGACAGATACGCACACCCTTTTAAAAGGCTACAAAATGATGATGCTAGGACTTGAACTTCACCCTCCCACCTTGCCGTCCACTTCTCACCCTTTTCTCTCTCCCACGGGTGTGTAGGTGCATAGAGGGTGCTTATGGGCACCCTCCTCAGAGAGCCCAGAGCTGGATTTCCTGCAGGGCTGAGCATGGGCCTGAGGGCTGAATCTATCATCTAGGATCACAGAATAACAGACATGGAAGAAAGCTTAGTAGGGACCCTGTTCAATCAGTCAGCCTGGATCTCCAATGACAGGGTCAGGACATGCCCCCCCCCCCCATACACACACCCCATGGCTCTATGAGAAAGAAATGAGCCCCTTGTTCTTCAAGCCACAAAATTCTTGGTAACTATTGCAGAAGCTTAGACAGTTCTAGCTAACATAGCCTTGAAGGCCAGATAAGCCTTCCAGAGGAAGAAGTAGAAATAAGTAATTCTGTTGGAAGAAACCAGATGCATAAACATATAGATAGATGTTCATCCAGCTGTTTATTCTTTGGACAAACACTTACTGGGCATGTGTGAGTGCTCAGGCACTGTGCTGGGTTCTGGGCACATCAAGATGAGTGATTTAGTTTCTGCCAGGCTACTTGGGCAGGTCGCCAATCAGGATACAAGTACTCACAGAGGAATGGCACGGACCCAGCCCGGATGGAAACAAAGAGAATTTATTTCCTGAAGAAGGCGATAATAGAGCTGAGACTTGCAGAAAAGGAGCATGGCTGGCTTGGCCAGGGCAAGGTTTGGGTTGGAGGTAATGAGACAGACGTGATGCCATCCAGGGAGACATGATGCCATCCAGGAAAACACAGATGAACCAGAATCTGCAGGACCTTGACTGCAGAGAGTTTGTACTTGACCCTGAGGACAATGAGAGCCACCGAAGAACTGGGAGCAGGAGAGTGACGTGATTATATGAGTGTTTAAAAAGTCTCCTAGCAGCTGTGTGATGGATGGAGCTAGGGCCTGGACTCAAGTCCTTGTTCCTCTGGGTCCCACTCCCAGCACAATAGATCTGGCTGCCATCATCTCTCACCTCCAGCCTTGCATCCCCAGCCCATTCTCAATAGGTCCGTGTGATTGATCCTACTGGAGCACACATGGGATTTCGTCTTCTGTGTTTAAAGCCTTCTGTGGTTTCCCATTGCCCTCGCATGGTCTGGCTACAGGTCACCTGTCAACCTTAGCTCTTGCTGCTTCTCACCTTATCCTCTGCAGGCCAACAAACTTACTGTTTCTTGAAATAGCACGTTCTCGCTTTTCACTGGGCCCACACACATACGATTTTCTGTTTGCTCTTCTCGCCTCCCTCACCCTCTCCCTCTCAATTCCATTCCTCCTGCAAATCTGACCATCGGCGCCACTTCTCTCTGGAAAATTTTTCCGGGCCCCAAGACTAGGTGAGGCACTCCTGCCCCACGTTCCCCCTGAGACCTGCATCTTGCCTTATGGCTCTTGCCTATTTACCAGATCATAACAGTGTAAAGAGGCAACAAGAAAAATAGGGTTCTCTTCACAGCTGCTCTGTCCCCGGGGCCTGGTGCAGCGCCTGGCACATTTGCACAAATATCTGTTGAATGTGTGACTGGAGGCAGGAGACCCCGTCATGGTCACCCAGATATGTGAAGCAGAGGGCTCAGACCGGGGGGAGACTAGGGAGATGGAGAGAAGAGCTGTGGTCCTGGGCTTGGCTGAAGAGCGTGGTGAGTGTTATCAATGGAACCTGGCTGCTCCTCAGCTCTCGGGGCCACTCCCATTGGGTGTGGCCAAGGGACCCTGGCTTCCAGGGACGTGTTCTGTGGGGAGAAAACCATAATGTCACATCACAGATTGTGCAATTAGGCCATCATTTCTTTAAGTTTCTTTGTCCCAGTGGACTGGAAACTCCTTGAACACAAGGCCTAGAGCTTATCAGATCTGTATCCTGAGCCCTCAGCAAAGTGTGGATGGAGTGGACCCTCTGCAAGAACTCATCGCATTCATCCGAACTGAGCTGAGATTCAGTCCTGGCCCACAAAGAGCTCACAGTAAGTTTCAGGTGGCACTTAGGAACATAAATAACTTTCTCCAGGTGGGGATGGGAAGCAGGATGCATTTAAATGGTTGGGATTGGGCTGTCAAGTGCAGAGGAGGAGTCAGTGATCCTGATTTTGGGGGGAGTCTATCTCGAGGGTTCCCGTGGTGTGCGCAAACATGCCTCCTATTTTAGGACTGCGCATTTAGCATCACGGAGAGAGGTCTTCATCACAGTGACCTTTTGTTGCCTAATAAAGAGTTATGTCCTCCTGGCTGCTGTGGCTCAGTGGATTGAGCGACGGCCTGCGAACCAAGTGTTGCAGGTCTGATTCCCAGTCAGGGCGCATGACTAGGTTGCACATCAGGTCTCCAATTGGGGGCGTGAGTGAGAGGCAACCACACACTGATGTTTCCCTCCCTCTCTTTTTCTCTATAAATAAATAAATAAATAAACAAACAAATAAATAAATAAATGAAAATTGGGGGGGGGAAATCTTTAAGAAAAAAAAGAGGCACTTCTTGCTTCTATCATGTGCAAGGCAGGCCAGTAGAGTCCCACACAGTCATGCAGAGACCCAGGCTCCTACCGCTGAGAGCAGGGTTTCCCAACCTTGGCATACTGACACTTTGGAACCCAATAATTCTTTACTGTAGGGGGCTGTCCTGTGCTTTGTAGGACATTCAGTAGCATCCTGACTTCCACCCACTAGATGCCAATAGCATACACACAACCTTAGTTACAATAGTGTCTCCTGGGTGGCAAAATCACCCCCGGTTGGAAACCAATGATCTACGGACTCTGCCATCCGCTAGAGTCTGGAGCAGTCCGCTGGGTCACCCACATCTACCTAGAGGAAGGGAAAGAGCACTGAGGGTCACATAATCGGTTTCAGGGACCCAGAGCGGAGGGACAGACGGGGCCACGTGACCACAGCCAATTGCAAGGAAGGCTGGGAAGAAGCAGTGTAACTGCATGCCTAGGAGAAAGAGGGAAGTGGTTTGGGGAACAGCTAGACAATCTCTCCCAGGGGTGGTTGGGGTCCACGTATTTTATTTTCATTCTTGTAGATAAGAGAATGCAATTATTATTTTTTCCCCCAAATCACCACTCAGGGCTCAGTCTGGTCCCCAGCCTCTCAACCAAACCTCGAAGAAGGTCTCTGTTTCATCTGGAAAGTCCTGAAAACAGTTCCCTCCACATCACACCGTCCTCCCATCTCTGATGACTGATATGAACCCAGGAACACCTGCAATTCTTGACGCGCTTCAGCCACTCCGGTGCTTGGGTGTCTGCTGCGTTACCATGGCAGCGGGGCCCAGGGATGTCAGTCCCTGCCCGGGAGGAGGGTGCTCCCCCAGCGCTGTTTGAGTTTTCCTCCCATAGCAACCGTAGGGAAGACCAGATTTGTACAGATGCCCAAAAGGACTCGGCAAGGGCCACAGGTGTGAGAATCTACAGGGAAGTGGGGGAGGCCAGAGGGATCCCAGGTGGGAGAGAGGCGTGAATAAAACCACGGTGCTGGGTGGGCCTGGCACATGTGAGAAGCACCGAGAGGTTGTCTGATGGAGCAGAAAGTACCCGAGAGGAAACGGGGCGCAAAGACCGGGGCTGTGACGGCGACTTGGTCACAATGGAGTACCAACAGGAATCCGCTATTTGCACTTTACCAATACAGGTGAGTGCTCCAACTCCCCGCGTGGCCTGAACTAACACTAACCACGAAGAATTTTTTCTGGAATCCCCCATAGGAAAATGGCCGTTTGAACCCCAGCAGGAGGCCCTTTCTCCAGCAGCGTGCAAACCCCTGGAACTCCTCCACCACAAACGTTTCATGTGGTATAGCTGAGAATTAATTAGAAAAGAAAAAAAAAAAAAATCTCTCAAGTCAAAACACATATCTCACAACCTATTAGCATTAAGATTAGCATTAAAGAAAGTTGGAAACTATAACATTTTAAGCACAATTTATAAGTCTAATTTCCTGTGTGCCACTCTCGGATAATAAATGCTTTTCCTTCAAGTTGAAAAGTCTTGGTGGAAAGTGGGGGGTGGGGTGAAAGGGGGTGGGCAAGAGAAAGAAAAAGTTAATTTAAGGCCTATTAGTTTATTTTTAGTCGCCCAAGATCTGAGGGACTGAGAACATTTCCCCTTTCTGATAGAACACGCCTTCCTGTGTAGCGAGGAAGTCCCCTGACCTCAGGCCTCCTCAAGGTGCTACTGATTTTTGACAGAATTCCTCAGGCGAGGGCTTTGAAAGAGGCCGAGCTGGGCCTGCGAGGGGAAGGCGATCCGGGGTCCTGGAGGGACGAGGTTAATTGCTGGGAGCATTGGAGGACGGAGCGGGGAGGCGAGGGGATGGCGGGGACGGGGAGGCCCGCTTCCTGTATTGCTCTGGAAGACGTGCGTCGCCCACAGCTTCCATAATAAGACATTCCTGCTAATTTGCCAGGAGCTGAAAGGGATTTCTGTTTTTAGCTTTGGGTCTGCGGCAACTGTTTTGTTTTAAATGAAAATTAAACGGGGACAGAGGGCTCGGGGTGGGGGCTGGGGCGGCAGAGCCACAGTTGAAGTGCATTACTGGTAATTGCCTCGTTCTCCCCTTCACTCATCATGTTGACAGAGGAATCTATTACCGAGCAGCTCCTTTTCCACAAATTGCCCTTCCCCGAGGACCTGGGGCGGGGCCGGGCCGCGATGGTGCTGGGGGGCCACGCGGCTTTGTTCCAGAACGTGGGCCTCCAGTCACCCCCAGAACGGGGCTCCAGCTGTCTCTTAACCGGAGGGTGGGGAACCAAGTGGGGACCCCGAGCGAGAGGAGGGGGGCGGCTCCTGGAAGCAAGGCCTCTCCCAGCCGGGCCTCATCATGCAGACCCACTTGGAAGGCTGCGTGCAGTTGGGGCCGTGGCCTTGCCTCTGGCTCACACAGGAAGAAGGGAAGCTGGAGGTGGAGCCCTGGCCTGAAGCGGCGGCCCTGTTGGGGACGCTCCTGGATATTTATCAGTGTCCTGAGATAGGAAGGGTTCTCGCCAGGAGGAGAGCCTGGGCCGCGCCGTCTGCCATCGGCCGTGACCGCCGGGGCCCACCCGCCTGCTTTCCCTCCAGCCCTGCAGTCTGCCTTCCCCCTCGCTCACCTCTGCACCTTCCTTCTGCCCCCCAGCCTGCTGTCCCCGCTCTTCCCTCGTGCCTTTGAGCTCCAGGTGGCTTCCCCTCCCAGAAGGCCAGCAGCCTTTTCTGACTCTATTCTGCCCCCACACGAAGTTGGAGGAGTTCGAAAGAGTCTCAGTAGCTCCCACGGACAACCCCCTCTGTCCTTCTAAACCCTCTTTTAGACGAAGGACTCTAGCATGTCCTAGGGCTTTAGAAACGTACCCGCCAGGAAGAAGAGAAAGCCAACTCTCGGTGAGCACCTACTGTGTGCCAGGCCCATGCTGGGTGCTCACACGTTTTTCCTTCAATAACACCATGCGCGGGTATTATGGGTATTGTTAACCCTCTTCTAAAGATAAGGAAACTGAGGCTCAGAGACATTAAGCGGGACTGCCCAAGGTCACACAGCTACTGAGTGACAGAACCAGATCTTGAACTCAGTTCTTTCTGCCTCCCAAACCTACACTGAATCTACCCACCCTGCCGTCCTTCACAGCTGAGTGACAGTCATTTTTCCAAAGAAGGAGGAAGAGGAGCCAGGTGGCCTTTGGAAACCTTTGTATGTAGTGGGTGGTCCCTCAGACATGAAACATCATTGTATGACGTCCTCTGACAGCTAAAACGCAGAGCGGGTCCAACAGCCATTTCAACCTCCTGGGCTGGAAGGCTGCCGATGGGTGGGCATGAGAGGGAGGGGAGGGTTCCTCCAGACACTCATTGGGCCTCGGGCTCATGCTCTCAGCCTTCGGGCTGCCCCGCTGAGCTCTGACCGGACTGCCCAGGCTCCCGAGGCTCTGAAACTGTCGACTCTGCTTTTCATATCTAGACAGGGTCACTGTGAACATTTTAAATGAAGCGAACCTGCCAGAGACAAGTGGACTTAGTGCAGCATTTTGAGGGGCACCCATCCTTGGCCAGGCGCTGGGCAGGAGGAGCTGAGCATTGAGAAAGAAACAGGACACAGCCCTGCCCTCAGGGGACCGTGGCTGTGGGGGAGACAGACGTCAGCCTGGAAAGCGCGATCAGAGACACCAGTCAGGGTGTGCGGGGCGCAGAGCAGCCCCAGCCGCCCAGCCCGTGGAGAGGCGGGGACAAGACGCATGTGGAGCTCAGGTATGAGGATCCTGGGACACAGGTGGGAGGGAGTTCACAGATACGGTGGAATATTTCGTTTGCTAAAAATCGAAGGGCTAAACCTTCGTTGGGTGGCTTAGTTGGTTAGGGCATCATCCTGATAAAAGAAATCTTTTTTAAACAGAGGAATAAAAAATAAAGTTGGGTTTTTGGTTTGTTTTGAGTTTTGTGTGTGTTGTAAAAAGAAAAACCCTGGACCAATCCGCTACCTTTCTTGCACATGCAGAGAGAGTGCCACGGCCATTTTGGTCTCAGAGAGACAATTTCCCCCTAACCCTGTGTTCTCTTCTGTTGCACGAGCAAACGGAAAAATGAAGGGGCAAAGAAAAGGAGCGGAGGGGGAGGAGACTCCCCTTTAATGCCACGCCGTCTTTCCTGGAGCACTGACTGACTCAGTGCCCGCCCCCCTTTGCACTGAGCAAGCACTGAGGGGTGCCCTCTGCGCTCTGAAACTCCGCCACATGCCCTGTACACAGGAGCTCAGTTAAACCTTCAAACACGCCTCGTGTGGATGATATCCCCATTCACACAGGTGCTGAGCAGAAGACCTGGCAGGTCGCACATGTGTGTCCTTCCCTCTGAGCCACTCTGCCTTCCCAACAGGTAGGACTGAGTTCCAGGTCAAAGGTTTTTCATTGAACTCGTGAGACAGTCTCCTGGTTCCGACAAGGTTCCAGATGTTGCCTGCCTTCTTCCTCTGTCTGAATCCTTCTGCTCTGAATGAGCTGTCATTGCAGCTGGAGGGCCTGTCACTCCAGGTACCTCCTACACAGCTGGAAAGGAGGGGCAAGAGGAGGGGCACCACAGGGCAGGGGCCTGGGGAGTCTCTAAAGCTCCCAGCCCTCCCGGGCCTGGGATGGATGTTGGTGGGGTCTGGGTTGAACCCTCTAAGGAGCTGACCACCCAGCTACCCCAGGCATGAACTTCATCCTTGCTGGTGCACGTGGAACTGGGTTTCCTGAAGGAGGACCAGCTGTCATGGAGTGACATCTACCTTTGTTGCAAGTGCAAATTAGTGCAGAAGCAGAGGCCATGTTCACAGACAGTCGTAGGTGGGAGAAAACAGGAAGGGCTCCCAGTCCAGGTCCTCACAGGACTGATGGAGAAACTTGGATTCAGAGAGGGGTAGGCACTTGTCCGGAGTCACACAGCAAGGGCCCAGGTTTCCCACCCCGGAGTCCCATCTGTCCTCTGTCCTCTCTGTACTGTTACAACAAGGTTTGTTTCACTGCAAAAGTCTCCCCGGTTAAAAAATCCCTTGACTGTTTCTGCTCAGGCTTCTTTTTGAGAAATTCACAGACATATATTTCAGTTTTTTCAAAGTGAATGCTTAACATTCCAGCATCCTTTGTTCCGCTTGATCCTGGAAGAATAACTTGAAGGATTTCACGATTCCACTTACCAAGCTTTCTGTCTTGATGAAATGCAGATTCTCTTCTTGTTCTCAGGACACACAGTTGCAGAGGCCAGACGACAGTAGGACGTCTCAAAGGGAAGAGTTTAACCTTGAAGCCCACGGTGACAAGACCAAGGGTGAGCAGAATGCTGGACTCACTGTGGCTGTTCCTCAGTCTGTGTGGACAGGCACAGGGCACCGGGACAGACGCTCAGACTGTGGTCAGGGGCCTGCTGGTGGCACGCCCTGCGAGGACCGGTCAGCCTGCCACCCGGAACCTCAGCGCCCTCGCAAGTGACGTGGACATGCCTACTGCGTGCTGCAGTGAAATGCAGTTCCGTTTGTAAATGGAGAGGGAATCCGAACTGGAAGCGAGGCTTCAGCTACTTATGACGGCCTCCAGGAGCACACGTGACAAGACGTGTCCTTCAGGCAGGACAGAGCGTTCTTGGCAGTTTTCGGTTTAGTTACTATGTTAGAGGAGCGGGCCTGGGGAGACATCGTGAAGGGTGAAGAAGAGAATTGGACCGGGAGGCGGGGGATGAGGTCTGGTATTGTCCTCTCTGGGCCTCAGCCTTCTCATGTGGACACTGAGCTCGTGGGTCAGAAATGGCACATGGCACCTGGGTCAAGAATAGCTCTGAGCAGGAGCTGAAACGGGGCCTGGCCCTGAATAATGCATTAGCCATGGCTGTCTTGGGTCCCGTTTGGAGAAGAACGGGAACCCTCTCCCGCCTTAGCAGGAACAGGGAGGGAGGGGAACGGGCGATGCTGACTGTAGACAAGGCTGGGCTGGGCAAGGACTTCACGTGGGGCTGTAGCTACTGACCCCGGTGACATGAGCTCCGAGGTCCTGCCCACAATGGATGCCATCAGGCTTCATGTCCACACAGTATAGGAATCAGCCCCTGAAGAAGGACCGATCTACATGCCTGGGAAGCAGGGAGCAGGGCTGCCACACACGGTCGCACAGGCTGCGCCCTGCACAACTCCAGGGGGCACCCTCCGCCTTGCCCACAGGGAGCAGGTGCCTCCCTCCCAGGGCTGTGTGGCACAGTGGTGCTGGTCGGGAAGCAGGAACCTGCAAGTGAGAGAGCACTGGCCTTGGGGACCAGGGACCTGGCCTCTAGGCCCTCCCTCTCCAGCAGGATTGGCAGCCAGCTCTCCATCGGGCCACATTCAAGTCCCCACCTGTGTTCGAATCCACTAGCTCCTCAGGACTCTCCCTGGACCCTGTTCCAAGTGCTTGGGTGACATGAGGCTTCTCTTTGCTTTGCCCCATAACCTGGCCCCTAATTTGGACAACGGGAGCTTGTTTCTGGGCAGCTGCAAAGCCGGGTGAGTCTTCAGACCAGAAGGGGCAGTGATGGGGGGACAGGGGGTGCTCCTGGCGGAGGGCTGTGTCACTGCCAGCTCCAAGGCTCCAGACCAAACCCTCTGCCCTTCTAGGAGCACGCAGTGGCAGTGACCTGCCGGCACCCGTGTGGGGCGGGCCCCAGCCTTCTGGTCCCTGATCAAGAAATGAATCCAGCCTCGTGCCAGCCCTCCAGACTTCCGAGCAGTTTTCTGCGTGGGCCCCGCTGTGCGCTTCCTCTCAGCCTTTGTCCAGGCCAATTCCCCCGCCTGGAACTCCTTCCCCTTCCCACACTTATTCTTCCAAGTCCCACTTGAACATAACCATTTCAGTGAGTCCCTGCTCCCAGAGATAATTAATCACCCTCTCTCTCCTCTGTGCGCTCTGCTTCTATTCCAAGCCTGTCCTGCAGAGCACTTAGCACACTGTGCTGAAGGTGTGTGTGGCACCCCCAGCGCCCCCCTGCCCCCAACGCCCTGCCCGGTGCCTGGGAGTTCTCTCTGGGAAGGGCAGGTATCTGCACGAAATGAGGAGAGGCCTCTTCTGGGAAGCACTGGCCACGTGCCGGGCCCCTTGCTAAATCTTGCACATGCACAATTTCATGAAGTGGGCAGTGAACTTGACACCTTTTTAGAGGGGAGGAAACTGAGGCCCAAGGTCACAGCAAGTAAGTGGCAGAGAAGGATGCAAGCTGCCTGGTCTCCCCCGAGTTCTGGGGAGCAGCCTCCTAAGGGGGTTTGGGGGGGGGGGGGTTCGGCGTGTGTGGTGGAGAGGGACGGACCTAAACAGGACCGAGTGGCGTGAGCAGTTCTCCGAGGGACCTGTCATCTGTGCAGACCTGTTTGTGGGTCATTGGGATAAAGTCCTTCCAGGGCGGATTTATTTTCGTGTGTGTGTGTGTGTGTGTGTATGTGTGTCAAGAGCTAAAACTAGTTTTCAAGATCTGCTCTCGAATGCCAGAATGATTATGTTGATATCGCCATCAATTATGCAGAAAATCAGGCAACCAGACTATTTACTTGTTCCCTCTCTGAAAGAACATTCCTGAAAGGGTCATTATTTTTTTTTCCCGAGATGCCTTTGTTCCTAATTGCTTGAAGGTTTTGAAAATTGCTCCCTTTCCCTGTTTCCATTCTGCGTGAATGTGTTTCCTCCAGTCGCGCTCCCTGACACCTCCCGTCCCCTGGAGAAGCAGGGCCCCTCCTCCGGCCGCCCACGGGCCTTCTGCCTCAGCAGGGCAACCTCGGGGATTTGAGATTCGAGATTCGAGATTCAAAACCAAGCTGGAAGAAATACAGCTCTTTTGGTTTTTCTCTTTTGTAAACAGAGCTGACAAAAGCGAAGTGGGAAGGGCTGGAGCCTGGGTGTGAGGAGAGCTGGCTTTCACTCCCAGACCAGCTTTGAATTTGCTCAGTGGCCGGGGCAGGGCCCCTCTCCCTTCTGTTTCCTCAAGTGTAGAATGAGGGGCGAGCATGATCTGTGGGTAGGTCTAAGAGGAGGGACGAGGACCAGGGGATTGGAAGGTCCCAGAGCCAGAGTTCACTTGAATCTAAGGAAATCTTCACCTCTGAGCTCCCCAGCATGCCCAGTCTGCCTAGTGAGATCATCCGAGCAGAGACTGGGCAACCCTCATGGAAAAGACTGTACACAGGGATTCAAATGTTGAAAAGACTGGCCCAGATGGCCTTCAAGTCCCTTCCGGCTCTGGCTCCTTGGCTGGAAATTCTCCGAGGCTCTTCCATCCTGAAAAATCAACGGTATACCTTGTTGGGTGTCCCCTCACCAAGCAAACCATGTGCTCACTCAGGTACTGCCGAGAGGCAGACACTCCTGCTTCTCACCTACCCCAGCCCCTGGAAAATGTATAGATTTCAGCTGAGCACACCCTCCTCCACCCCTTTGCCTTTTAGACTCCATCAACCATGCTGCAAGAACAAAGTGGACGGGAAGCATTTCCTAAAAGGGACTTCATCTTCACAATGCCGAATTACCTGGCTGGAAAGGGGGCAAGCCAGGCAAGTGGATATTTTCCAAACTTGTGTCCCTCTTGTCTCCTTGGAATAGTATGTATTTTCACCCCGCAAGAAAAGCGTCACTAGCTTTGGCTGCCTGGGCACAGCTTAGCACAGAGCAGCGCAATCAGCCCCTAAGCTGGCTCGACTAATCTGTCCCCCATTGAGGAAGTTCCCCCAGACTCCCTGGCACTGACTGTCCCCACACCCAGCTTCCTGCCAACCAGCACACCTGCACTGGACTCTTCCGTGAGCGAGAAACACACTTCTGTTGTGTCAAGCCGCTGACATTTGGGGCCTTATTGTCATAGCAGCTGTCACTAGCCTAGCTGATTTGCTCCGTAGACCCCTTACCATGCCATCCTTTACTTATGTGTCTTTCTCTCTCACTAGACTGAGAGCTTTTGGAGATGTAAGGTCATATCTGATCTGTCTTTGTTTGTTCTTGAGGTTGATGATCATGCCTACAACATGTGTTTCTTGAATGAATGAATGTTGAAAGATGTGGGCTATTTAAAATTGTAACCAGAAAAAGGAAATGAATGAGTTGACATTTTTTTTTTTTTAAATCAAAAATGGAACTGAAAATCCTAGAAGTCTTCCTGGAAGAGATGATTAGAAATAATTTTTTTTTTTAAATTGGGTTAGTAGCAAGAGAGGAACATCCCTAAAACAGGGCTCACAGTAGCCATGTGGTGAGTTGCAATTGATGGCCAACTGGGGTGTGTTGGGGGAGGACAGAAATACGATCGTTGCATGTAAGAAAGGAGGTACGCAAAAACTGTAGAGAGAATAAGAAAGCAGAGGAGACAGAGCACTTCCTGTGTGCCAGGAGCTTGCCCAGTCATTCTTATTCTTTCTCATCCAGGGGATTTTACAAATGAGCCCCAAAGGCTGAAGCGTTTGCCTGAGGTTCCACGCGCAACCCCCCACCCAACCCCCTGCCACACTCTTTTCTCCAACACACCAACAGTGACTGGGCTGCCATGCAAGAGAGTGGGGCCGTCCCTTCCCACCCTGCCCCTTCCCAGAAGCCACAGGCTTTTCAGGGGCAAATAGATTGCTGTGGACCGAGGAGCACTGGCCTTGGAGTCAGAATACCTGGGCCTAGGCCTGCACTGCCACTGATTGGCCATGTGACCTTGAAAAACTCTCTTCTCTTTCCTGTGGTTCAACTTGGACTTCTGAAAAGTGACACATTTGGGCCAGATGACCTTGAAAGGCTTCTGACTGAACTAGCGCGTGATCCCTGCCTTGGGAGAGGGCCACCTTCTTACAGGTGAAGGAAAGAGGCCTTTGGAAGTTCTATACCAGGGAGGGGCAGGAGGGTAGGAGGGCAGGAAGACCCTGGGGAGGGGACAGAGTCAGAGAAGATGTGAGGGAGGAAAGAAGGGACCCGAGTGCAGCTGCAAATGGCCTTGGGAGCTGGAAAGACCTCATTCAGGGAAACAGCAACACACAAGGGAAAAGGTAAGGGCTGCAGTGAGCAGCTCAGAGGGGCCTATCCAAGACCCCAGGCTCAGGGCTTCAGGATGCCCGTGTAAGAGGCAGAATTTCATGAGACCCCTTTGTAGAATTTGGTGAGCACAGACGCATCTCTCCCGGCAATGTTTTGTGTGGAAAGAATCTCCCTCAACCTTCCTAGTGTTCAGGGTAAATCAGTTCTTTCCCTTCCCCAGCGCCCATCTTTGCTCCTCAGAGTGAAAGATAAAGATTAGGGTGGATGCTCCTCTGGTGACTTATTTATTCATTGATTCTTGCATCCAGTGAATCTTTATTGCACACGTACTACATGCCAAGTCCTGGGCCAGGTACCAGGAAGGCAGCGGCAGACAGGCGCTCTCATGAAGTTGAGAGAGGGAGGGTAAGCAGGCGTTTCACGGTGATTAAATCAACGAGATTCTTTCAGAAAGGACTGTCTACAAAGGCACTAAACCAGAGATTTCGAGGGCACAAGCCTCTAAAGGCTTCCTTTTGGTAGAAAACCCTGGGGCCACGTCTCTGGAAAGGGACATTTGAGCTAAGACGTGACTGATGGGCAGGAGCCAGCTGCACAAAGCGCTGGGAGAAGGGACCCCAGGAAGAGGGGGTTTTGTGAAAAGACTGGAAAGACCCGAGAGAAGACCAATGCTGTCTGGCACCCACGGCCACTGAGTTTTAGCTCCTTACTTCCTGGGACAGAGGCAATTTTGCAAGAGCCCCAGGAAAACATCAAGACCCAGCGAACGCTGTGGTTCACAGGAAATCACAACCTCTGATTCCAGCGTCTGTCCTCATCATTCCTGATGTTTGACAACTATTTCCTTCCCGCTCCAGGCCCAGCCTCCAAGTGCAGAAACACCGGAGCACGCCAATGAAATTGATTTAGTGTCGGCTGCTTTCTCTTCCCTAGCCTCGGGCAGGAGAGATTTACAGCTCCTGGAAGTGCCACCCCTCCCTGCTTCCTGTAAATCTCCCACCACATTTTGGGCGGCTGGAGCTATTTGGGTAACCTTTATCTGAACCAGAACTTCAGAGGGTACCTCCAGGAAGGACGGGAGAACCCCAGGGGCCAACTTGTTTTGGGGAGAATTCCAGGCCTGCCTAGGACAGCTGTTCCACAGGCATCAGGCGCAGAACAGAGTTCTTCTTTTATGCCGTGACTGCCTTTTGTGGGGATGGTCCAAACCCCCAAAGGAGCAGTTAGGGTTTATGGAGGGCGTGTGGATAGGCAGCATGCTATTAAGCCTGCATGTCGGGCCCCTGGAACTAAAAAGGAATCGTCTGGGCCAGATGCTCGCGGCTACAGGGGAAGCTGGGCGCTGTGGAAGGGAGCTCAGCCCTGAGTTGGACAGGTCTTACAGATGTTACATTATGTATATATCAGCGTGTTCACGGTCTGTCTCCCTGCCTGGAATCTCATCACCACCAGGCCAGGGCTCTGATTATTCCCAGATATTCCTCCTGCCCCGGTGGCCACGCCTGCCTGAGAGTTAGCACTCAGTAAGTAATTGGTGAGTGAATAATAATTCCAGATAAATGCTGGCTCCACCGCTCTCTGACCCTGGCCAAGTCGCTGCCTCTTCTAGCCTCAGTTTTCCCCTCTGGCTATGGGCAAAAAGAATTGATCTGTCAAAATATCAACAGAGATCTTGTTGACTCCTGTGTTTGCAGTATAAGTCATGTCCTGTTCTTCTTCCCTCTCGGAGCCCTGGGAATGAAGGCAACATAGCACATGTGCCGTGTGCCGTGTGCTGTGCCCTCAAAGCAGCAGGTGCCAGGCCTCCAGGTCGGTGGCACTTGTCAGTTCAGAGGGAGCATCACACTGGGTGCATCACTTAAACGCTTAGTGCATTTCCTTGCAATTCTTCAACTAAGAGATTCCTGAAGTGGCCTCCGGCACAGAGACGATGCTGCAGAGCACAATGAGGTCCTTTGTCGCATGGCTGAGGGAGGGGACCGTCTGCTGGGGTGGCCACACATTGTGGGAAAGAGCATGGCACTTCCTGGTTTTAGGACAGAGCTGGCTCCTGAGAAGCCGCCATGGGATACTTCCTCCAGGAAGCCATCCAGGACTAGCTTTTCCTTTGACCCAGACGAAGATGAGTTTGGGGCCTCCGCCTCGGGCCCCCAACAATGCACCCAAGCTCCCGTCACTCAGAGTGCCGTCCTGTCTTTAGTTGCTGCTTCACAGGACCTTAGAGTCAAGGTATGCCCCTGCCTTTTTATTCCTCGGCTCCTGGTGCACAGTGGGGTCACCCAAGGAAGCAGGGAGATGGCCGAACCGCTCCTGGTGCCCATAGTGACATTTATCCTGAACAGGCTAGCCAGTGGCTGGAGTCTCTGGCCAGGAGGAGCAAACTGCAATTGCTTCAGTAAACAGCCTGGGCAGAGCAAGCCCGGGCCTCATTAACCCACAATTAGGATTTCTGCTCTGGCTTCGAGGGAACTCCGCTTGGGACCCAAGACTGTTTATTTGAACAAGCCTGCTGCTGGGGCTGCGGAGGAAAGGGACCAGAGGTGGAGGTGGAGGTCAGGCGGCGGGCGTTGGATCTTTCTGTCATTCTGGACACTTTAATAATGGGAAAACCTTTGACCTGAGCCCTCCCAGATTCCTGGATTTCAGAACCCAAATAACTATGGGACAACAGTTTTGAATCTCCCTGAAATTCCTAATTCAATGGGATAAGGTATGAAAAATGCCCCGCGCATAACAAGGGCTGAACAGAGGTGAGTTACCGCTTCGCACGTTGGTCCGAGAGCCACACCAACACCACAAGAAAAGCTCGTTCCTCACCAAAATTCTTGTTCCGTCTGTGAGTGGCCACACTATTTTTCGCTGGGCCATTATTTCTTCCTGCGTGAGAGCAAACAAGCAGGTGAATGACCAGATATCTTGTCGTCTGACTCATCTTTTAGGTTCTAGGCACTGCCTTTCTCTCAGCATCCTTCCAGGGGTCTGCTTGCTCAGCCCTACTGGTCTCCCTCGAGACTGCGTCCCCAGCAGCACTTTGTCCTGTGACCCCCCCGTGGCAGTGACATCAGCTAACGTTGTTCTCCGAGCTTTGCCATTGACGAGGTCCTTCTCCTACGTTGCCTTCTTGCCGAAGCCCCCCCAGTCTCACGCCAGGTCAGTATTGCTAGTTTTCTCGTCCGAGACATGAGGCGGGAAGGTTGAGAGAGGTCAGTAAGGAGCTCTCTGGCCAATAATGCGTTCACCCAACAACCATTCAGGAAGTACCGTCAATGTGTGGGTGCTTGAGATACAAAAAGAAGGACGCAGTCCCTGCTGTTAGTGTGCCGGGCGTCCGATGGTTTATGTAACTGGAAGTCTGTGGACAACTTAAAGCTCCTTGCACTGAGCTAGACAGGGTCCAGCCTCTGATGTTTTGTGGTTGAATGAGTTTTAATTCAACACACACAAGCTCCATGACCTGGAATGAGTCACTCAACAACTTGAGGTCTCATCTTGAAATGAGGTGGGCGACACCTGCCTTATCAATTACATTTTTAAATGTAGGTAAAAGAGCCAACATAGAGTCTGGCACATAGTAGGTGGCCAACAAGTGGACATTTGCTTTCTCATTCTGCATAAGGTCCTTAAAGGACCTCAAAGTCTCTTTAAACACAAGCCTGAGAGGTTACACTGCCCCCGGGTGGGAGCCTAATGGCCATGAGTTACCTGTCTTTTGCGGGATTTTTGCAACCAGATCCTCTGGATTTGATGTGACATGAGGCATGTCATTCAACCTCTCTGAGCCTCAGTTTCCCCATCTGCAAAGCCGCTATCCTAACACTGACTTCTGTGGCTTGTTAGGATTGAATGAGAACACGCGGAGGGCCCGGGGGTCAGTGAATCGTAGCCATGCAGACCTCTTGGAAGGTGCAAGAGAGCCAGATTTCAGTTCCAACTCTGCCAGGGACAGGGATGCTTCCCCCGGGCCCTGTTTTTCTTACCTCTAGAATGAAAAGGCTGATTTCTGGCCCACCTACAAGCAGCCGAGCTTCAGGGACCTAGGAGTTCATTGATTGTTTCGACTTTGGGTGCACATTACAGTCATCCAAGGAGCTTTAAAAACTGCCCAATGCCATTGACCCATCTCTGATCAGCTTCATCAGGATTTGGGGGCTGGGACCCAGGCCTGTGTTTCTTCAATGTCCTAGGAGAGTCTAATGTGCTGCCAGGTTGCAAGTCACTGAGAGAAAGACATGGACTGGTTGTCTAAATCATACAGCCCTGTCTGTGCACATGTGGGGTCAGGCTGGACTTCCTCCAGGTTCTCCTGCTGCTCCTGGCAGGACAGTCACTTCTGGGGTCACCATTCCTTCCTCCACTGGGTCGGAAGGCATCAGCTTCTCTGATTCCCTTTCAACACTTCCCAGGATTTCTGTCCCATCTGAAGAGGGAAGCAGGGTGCTGGCAGTAACCGGGGCATGCTGACTTTAACCTTTAAAAAAACAAGCTTTATTGTGAAGACCAAAAGGTCTTATAAACCTTAATGAGCGGCATATGTGAAACACATACGTGAATTGCTTGTTTGAAAAATATTTCCCAGCTAGCCTTCAATAGCATGGCCTTATTATTCTAAACGGGGAGCTTGTCTTACTAAAGGACTGAACAAAACCCCAGTTGGAGATAATTATCTTAGCAGAATTCCCCGTGGGTCCCTGGAGAGGGGGTGGGGGTGGGAGCCCCTGAGCACATGTGCTAACTTGGGCTGCCTTTGTGTACACAACAAACACAAAGCAGAGCTTTGGGCAGCGAGGAGAATTCCGGCTCTTGAAACGGCGACCTCTGCGTTTGTTCTGGGGATGCCAGATCGGTTTGTCTCAATGGGTAGGGGCTGGAGGTGGGAAGGGTGGGAGAGGGGGACATGTGTCCAAACTCATGTTCCAGGCGAGAGCTGAGATGAGCAGGAAAAAAAAAAGAAAAAACAACCCCGAAATCAAGGACCCCGGCTATCCCAGTGAGCTCAGGTTTGGGGATGTGACTCAGAGCAAGTTGTTCCCGCTGTCCGGGTCTCAGTTTTTCCATGTGTAAAATGGGGTCACTGGGACGCTTCAGCGGGATGACAATGGTGATCAGAAACCATTTACTCCAATGCTCTACAAGGAAAGCAAACTCTGTCTCAGTAAATCCTGTGGGCAGTCACCTCACAGGCAACCTGCCCTCATCTCAGAGAATATTAGACTGGAGATGCGGCCTGAAGCAAGAATTTGGGGTTCTGAGAGCCCCTGCCTCTGGGGTCATTCAGCCACCATTACCTGAGGTATGTACGGGCTGTGGGCCTTCCGAGCCTGGCACCCAGATGTGAAGGGAAAGTGGGCCAGTGGGCCTCAATTAGCTGGGTAATTGCTTCAATTCCCTCCTGATCCCTACCCCTTAATTATCTCCCTGCTACCTCCCATTCCCGTGCTCAGGAATGCCGCAAGCCTGCCCTTTCCCCAGCCCTGGAAGCCGCAAGAGGAAGCCACTTCGGTGCGACTCGTCCTACAACCACAGGGCAGCCCGAGGAGAGGCGAGCAGGCCCCATCGGGCCCAGAGCGTTGTTTGATTGCTATCTGCCCACTGCAGACCTCCTCCAGAGGCCAGGGTGAGCCCCAGGGCTGAGCTGCATGGTCTTTGAGGCTGTCAGGTGAAATGGACAAAACCGGAGAGTTTCAGTAGGAACCAAGGGCCGGGTTACTCTGTGCCAATGCTTTCACTCTCCCCAGCCTCAGTTTTTGCATCTGTAAGGTCTCTCCAGAAAGGTTGTGGGAGTTATATTTAAGTTAGCTAATAAAGGAGTGTGCGCGCATAATGAACTATGTACCTAGTGTGGGGGTTCAGAACCAGCGACCCCAAGATGTGCTTCTGTGGGATGTGGATGGTTTTGAACTGAAGGCAATTTTAGCTTCAGACTCAAGAGAAATTTCTGCCCCTCTCTTTAACTACCTAAAGGAACCTGAATTAGGGGCTTTGCCCATTCTAAGAGATTATCAGTGACAACATTTTTGACCCACCTATATGGCATGGGAAACATGTATCTACTCAGCACCTGCTCTTTTTATCACCCTGCAGGGACCCTTTGAAGCCCCCCAGGGCATCCCCTCCTACCGAGCTCAGGATGTCTTATACACCTTGATTCCTACTCCTATCTCTGAACCTCTCGTGCAGATGGGGTCTCTGACTCTCTCGTGTATGTGGGGTTCCCATGCATATGCATACGTTCAGTTTGATTGTTTTCTCCTGCTCATCTGTCTCATGTCCATGTGATTATTAGACCAGGCAGAAGAACCTTGAGGGTAGAGGAAAGTTTCTTCCTTCCCAACACTGGCAACAGGTGTGCTCTGTAAATGGGCCCCTTTCCCTCCTGCTTCCCAACTCCTTTCATCAACAATAACTGTGTGGGGTTGTTGTATTTTTTAATTTTTAAAAATATGTTTATTGATTTGAGAGCGAGAGAGATAGAGAGACAAGCAGACAGGAAATCAGCAATGTGAGTGAGAGAGAAACACCGATTGATTGCCTCTCATATGTGCCCTGACCAGGAATCGAACCACCAGCCTTTTGGTGTGCAATGATATTCCAAGCAACTGACCCACACCGGCCAGGGCTTGCCGATAACTCTTCAGGCCAGTGAGGCTGCTAAGTGAGTGAGAAGAGTGTCAGAGCAGGGACCGTGGGTAAGTCTGCTGCTTCCAGGCTCTGAGCCTTCATTTCCCCATCTATACAATGTTGCTCCCTGAGGGTGGTTGCATCTTCCACCACGCTGAGAGGGGAGAAGGCAGAACTCCGGCCAGGCCCCAGAGACTTGATATCCCAGGCAGAGCCCGGTGTTTGTCGGGGGCTCTGCTTGCCTTTAGCACATGTACCCAGCCTGTTTTCCCACAAAGGTAAACAGAGTCATTAATGCTTTATCTTAATTGCCACTAATGATGGTAAATTTGCCTGATTACATCAAACGGGGCTTTCTGGTTGGATTTGTTTCCTAAGCTGAACTGGAACGTTAAAAATTTTAACTGAGTCATGTACCTTGCTGCTGAACCTAACCGGTCAGTTATGGATTATTGATGGTGGATTTGGCTTCCCATAGGATAGGCTGTTGGGGGCAAACATGGGATGGGAGCAAAAGAAAGAATGACCGACCAGGGCAGGGCAAACTTGGCGAAGAGAGAACTGGAGAAGAGTTTTCTCCTTGGTTTCACCAATTTAATTCTTATATCAGCCTATTTTCGTAGGTTTTTTAAAAGTATTCGTTTTTTTTTCACATTCCTTAAACTGTTTTAAATCCAGATTCCATAAAATTGTCACTTTTATGCAATTTACTAAAAGATTAAAAGTGGGTTTTCTTTTCTTAACCATGTTTTATTGATTATGTTGTTACAATAGTTCCAATTGTTTTCCCTTTGCTCCCCTCCACCCAGTACCTCCCTTCCCCCAGCAATCCCACCCCCCCTTAGTTCATGTCCACGGGTCATGCACATAAGTTCTTTGGCTTCATTCTTTCCTATATTATTATTAACTTCCCCCTGTCTATTTTGTACTAACCGATTATGCTTCTTAGTCCCTGCACCATTTCCCCATTTCTCCCCCTTCCTCCTCCCAGCTGATGACGCTCCAAATGATTCCCACACCTATGATTCAGTTCATATTCTGGTTTGCTTAGTTGGATTTTGTTTTTATTTTTTAGATTCAGTTGTTGATAGTTGTGAGTTTGTTGTCATTTTAGTGTTCATAGTCTTGATCTTCTTTTTCTTAAATAAGTCCCTTTAACATTTCATATAATAATGGCTTGGTGATGATGAACTCCTTTAGCTTTACCTTGTCTGGGAAGCACTTTATCTGCCCTTCCATTCTAAATTATAGCTCTGCTGGATAGAGTAATCTTGGTTGTAGGTCCTTGCTTTTCATCACATTGAATACTTCTTGCCACTCCCTTCTTGCTTGTAAAATTTCTTTTGAAAAATCAGCTGATTGTCTTACAGGCACTCCTTTGTAGATAACTCTCTGCTTTTCTCTTGCTGCTTTTAAGATTCTCTCTATATCTTTCACCTTTGGCATTTTCATTATGATGTGTCTTGGTGTGGTCCTCCTTGGGTCTAGTTTGTTTGAGACTCTCTGTGCTTCTTGGACTTGTATGTCTATTCCCTTCACCAAATTTGGGAAGTTTTCCTTCATTATTTTTTCACATAAGCTTTCAATTTCTTGCTCTTCCTCTTTCCTTCTGGCATCCCTATGATTTGGATGTTGGCAAGTTTAAAGTTGTCACAGAGGTTTCTAAGCTTCTCCTCATTTTTTTCAATTCTTGTTTCCTTATTCTGTGCTGGTTGACTATTTATTTCTTTATTATGTTCCAAATCGTTGATTTGAACCCCAGTTTCCTTCCCTTCACCATTGGTTTTGTGTGGATTTTCCTTCATTTCATTTAGCATAGCCTTCACTTTTTACCTTATGAGTTTGCCATACTCAAGCATATCTGTCAAGCCTGTGAGCATCTTTATCATCAGTGTTTTGAACTCTGCATATGTTAGGTTGTCTATCTCCTCATCTGTTAGGTTGGCTCTCTCCTCGTTGTTTAGTTCTCCAATTGGAACCTTGATCTGTCCCCTCTTTTGGGCCATACTTCCCTGTCTCCTCATCTTGACAGGCTCCTGTGTTTGTTTGCCTCTGTGTGTTAGGTAGAGCTGTCGCACTTGTTACATTGTAAGGGGGCAGAGCCTTAGGGATTCATCAGTACAAGACGACCTGTTTCACCACATTTATGGTGCTTTATGTGGGGGAGGGGTCTGAGAGGGAACAATGCCGATTGCTCAGCACTCGCCGCTTTTCCAGGCACTTCTCCCACTTCCATATGGGAATGGTGCCTCTCTAGCTGTTGCCCTGGCTGTTAATCCCAGAGCGTGTGGGTCTTCGGATGCTCTAGGTTCATGGGGGGCCCTTTAAACAAGTGGACTCTGCTGAGAGACTGGCAGTTTTTTCTTCTTCCCCAATCCCCACTGGTTTGCACAGTCAGAAGCAATGAGGCTTGATTTTCCCCAGTGCTAGGCCTGTGAGCTGCGGGATCTGGTGAGAAGCTAGAAAGGCTCCCCAGGTGTCCCTCCTGGCTTTTTAAAATGTGTGACTGCACTTTATGCTGGCCTGCCACTGGCACTGCAGCTGCCACCACCACACTGTGTCCTCTCTGCCCCAGTTCTGCCCCTCCTACCTCGGGATGAGTATCTCTTCTTTATATCTTTGTTTATTGGACTTCCGTGCAGCTCGATTTTCTGGAACTGCTGGTTGTCTCTAGTTTTGAGGTAGTTGTGTTCCTTCTTGGTTGCGGAGGGAGACGCAGTATGTCTGTCTAGGCCTCCATCTTGGCCAGACGTTGGGTTTTATTTTCTACTCATTTTCTCACCATGTTTTACATATATATAGATTGATTTTATACTAAAATATTTCTTCCATGATTTTTTTTTTTAAACCAGAATTTCATTTTGGGTTTCTTGACAATATTGTCTGAGTGTAACGCTTAACTTTTCCTATTTAAATTATTTCTTTAAAAAAAAATTTAATCCATTGCTTTGAAGCTTGTGGAGTGTCTGAAGGGCAAATGCATACTGACATCTTCTCTTCAATGATCTGCAAGTTAGTCAGGGTCTGTGGTTGGGAGTTTTAACTTCCACAAATGGGATGCTCTAGTTCCAGTGTTAATACTGCAGTCTCACTGGAGGGACTGGAACTGTGTCACCCTTTCTCTTGTCACAGTGTACTTGCTCCCTTGTACAGAAGCCTGGAAGAGCAGGACCAATGCCCAAGGAGATTTATACATATGCCTTTGACCTGGTAAACTTGACCTTGTGAGTAAATTTGCAACCTGCACTTACCTTTTTCTCCTCATTTTTAGGATTGTATTTTCATTCTCATTGACAGAGTACAGGATACTCTCATATCCATTTTTCCATGGGGTCCTTTGTGAGGGGGAGGCAGGGCAACGGTTCAAATACCACTTTACAGATGAGCAAACTGAGGCTCAGACTAACTTTCTCAAGGCTTCTCAGAAACCCGTTTGAGTCTCAGAATCCAGGGACCGTCAGCTGGCAGTCAGGAGGTGAGCAAAGACCACGAAAGGAAAGCAGGACAGGAAGGAGGTAAGCACTGTTCCTGCCTCTTTACTCCTTCAGTCTATTTGGTTGCCCTTCGGAAAATGGGTGACCAGCCCCAGGTAGCATGGCTCCGTGGGTTGGGCATTGTCCTGCAGACCAAAAGGCCACTGATTCAATTCCTGATCAGGACGCATGCCTGGGATGCATGTCCCCAGTCAGGATGCAGCCCGTGGATGTTTCTCACATTGATGCTTCTCTCCCTCTCTTTCTCCCTCCCTTCCCTTCTCTCTGAAACCAAAACTAAAAATAAAATTTATGGAAAAAAAAAGAAAACGGATGACTAGACTATGAGTTCTTTCAGTCAGAGCCCATTATGGACTAAATTGTACCTCCCCTGCAATTCATATGTTGAAGCCTTAACCCCTAACGTGACTGTATTTGAAGATGGGGCCTTACAGAGGTAATTAAGGTCCAAGAGGTGTTTATTCTCTCTTTCTGTCCTTCAGGTCCCTTGCTCTGGACAAAACCATGCAGTGAGCAGCCTTATGGAGAGGTCCACAGAGCAAGAAACTGAGGCCTCCAACCAACTGCCATCTCAGTGAGTCAACTTGGAGTAGACCCCCCCCACCCCCCCAGCGAAACCTTCGGACGCTGCTGTCCAGCCCACAGCTTGACTGCGCTCTCACGAGAGACCCTGAGCCAGGACCGCCCAGCTATACCAGCCCCAGATTCCTAACCCACAGAAGCTATGAGACAATACATGTTTGTTGTTTGAAGCCAATAAATTTGGGGCGACAGAATTGTTACTCAGCAATAGATAATGAAGACAGTTTGTCACCAGCAGGGAACAGAAACACATGCCTCAACTTTACATCCTTTGGAGGAACAACTCAGCACCCTGACTCAGAGGGTCCCCGATGGGATCGGGCCTCAGTTCATCATAGTAAAAAGCTTCCTGACATTTCCTCTAGTCCCCTCTGTTCTTCACACTGGTTTTCCAGGATTATTTCCCAAATAAGCAACCTGCCTCAGGCTCTGCTTTGGAAGGAACTCAAACTAAGACGGGGCACTGCCCATACAAAGGCTCAGAAGCTATCATGTGAAAACTCCCGCAGGGGAGTGAGTGGGCAGCAGAATGGGTTGGCGTGGAAGTTCTGGGGACCATCATCGGCAGCCCAGAGCTCCAGACTCATGCATTCGCATACGTACTGAATAAGTCCCCTGAGCCTGTTGAGAGGGCTGGATGCTGTCCTGGCCATGTCTTCAGCAGCAGGGTGGAGGAGATTGGGAGATGTGTCTTGGCTTCCCTACCAACCTGCTGTCCTCAAAAGCTGCCTTTGCCTCCCTGGACCTCGGCCCTCTGATCTTCAATGGTTCTGGTGCAGCTTGCTGCTCTGAGCCCTGATGAAGAGTCAACGAGAGAAGAACCATAAATAGTGAGGGTGCCCGAGCATTAAGATCTGTCTGCTCATCCTTCTGCCATGTTGCTCAGAGATTGGGACGGGAGGGGCAGAATTCGCACATTGGAAAGTGACAGCATCATTTCCTAATTATCACATTTGGGGGAACAGATGGGGAAGCATGTGGAGGAATTATGGGCTCCTTTTAAAAAGGGGGGGGGGCATGCTTTCTAAAGAAAGTTGTCACGGAACATTTCCACCCAGTCGTCCTGAGAGCATTTGGAGTTTATGAGGCATTTAGTACATAGAATGCTTTGTTACAGATGAGGAAACAGAAGTGGGTGAGGGGAGGCAGGACGAGGACTTAGTGAACACCTGCACAGTGCCAGGCATTTCATGTTAGTTACATTTCATGATCACAAGTGAGCGTGATAATCTGTTTCAAAACCAAGAAAGTGGAGGCTCCAGTACCGAGAAGTGGAGCTGGGCTTTGAACCCAGGACTGTCTGGCCCCAAAGGTGCCTTCAGGGTTTGCCACATGCAGATGAATGAAGCATGGGCCCTGCCATCCTCATGCTCCCGGGTGAAGGCCCAGGTGGGCTTAAGAAGTCCTGGCCCAGCTCCTCAAGAAAAGTTAAACACAGAATTATCATTATGGCCCAGCAATTCCAGTTGAAAGCCAGGACTCAAACCAATGCTTGCATACCAATGCTTGCATAGCAGCATTATTCACAACAGCCAAGAGGTGGAAACAACCCAACTGCCCATCGACAGATGAATAGATAAATAAAATATGGTCTATACATACAATGGAGTATTATTCAGCCATAAAAGGAGATGAAATTCTAGAAAGGCTATAACACTAATGAGCCTGGGAAACATCATGCTAAGGGAAATAAGCCAGACACAAAAAGACACTACTTCCACTGCCCGGTCTCACTGACCTGGAATTGTCTGGCCCATCCCCGACTCCCTATGGCCTCAGCTGCCAAGACCAGCTCAAGGTTCTGCCACAAAGCTATGCTGGCTGTCGGCTCACGAGGACCATCACCTTTTTCAGTTTTAGAATCACTTTGGTGGGCTGCACCCCTAATAGGCACTAATAAACCCACCGATTAGGAAGGCAGAATTCACTTCTAACTGTCGAAGAATCATACTTCTTGGTGCTGTGGGCTGGACATCTATGTCCCCCTAAAGTTATAGGTTGACCCGGAACTCCCCAGGTGAGGGTATTGGGAAACGGGTCTCTGGGAGGTGAGTGGGTCGTGAGGGCAAGGCCTCGTGAATGGGATTAGTGCCCTTAGAAAAGTGGCCTGAGGAGGCTCCCTAGGCCCTTCTGCCACATGAGGACAGAGCTCAGCTGACCACGCCGGCACCCTGATGTGGGACTTCTGAATTCCAGAACTGTAAAAAAAGCACTTTTGTTGCCTCTGAGCCACCCAGGCTGTGGTTTTCTGTTCTAGGAGCTCGAATACACAGAGGCAATTGGCAGGAATTCCTTCGTTAAAGCAATACGGCATGTTCTCCGTGTGCCCACTCCTATCTGTGACAGGTCATGGCTATAAAGCTGTCGCGCCTTATGTTCTTTGACCCCCTCAACAGCATTGCAAGAGAACCATCATTATCTCGTGTTACAGACACAGGAAGAGCAGTTGCGAGTTGTATCTTCAGCCCAGGTCCCTTCACGTTACAATTCCTGCTGTTTCTACGATGTGAGCTCCTCCTCGATCAGCACCCTGCTGCCCTGTCCAGCCCGGTCCCTGCAGGACGAGCGCATCCCCCTGTGCGGTTTATCTTTCCTCAGCCGCACACTGCTGTCCCTGCTTCTCCTGCTGCCCCAGATGCTTTCCCCGTATCTGTCGTTCAACACTCAAGGTCAGCTCCCTCTTGAATTGGGACTTCCATAAGCAATCCCAAAGGAGCAGGCTTTCCTTCCCGATCACCTCCATGCTTCTCTGGTCTCTCTCAGGGACCTCTCCACAGCCCGGGAGAATGTCTCCCATGCCCCTGGGTGCCACTCAGAAGACCAAGCTGGTGTCTTGGTCCCGACGGTCACTAAGCGTGATCACGCTGAGACACCTGCTGACAGAGCCTGTTTTCCCTTCTGTGAAATGCGGGTAAGAATAGTACCTGGGCATCCTGGTCTCAAGTCTTCTGGAAGAGGTAAAACTGTAGGAACAAAAGACAAATCAGTGGTTTCCAGGGGCTGGAGATGGGCAGAGGGGTTGACTACAACGGGGTACAGGGGAGTTTGGGGGTGATGAAACTCTCCTGTATCGTTTTTCTCTTTACCAGTCTGTATCCTGTTTACATTTTTACTGAAACATAGACACACCTGAAGAAATCGCTTGATTGATTTCTACAAAGTGAACATCCTCATGACACAGCTCGGGGAGAAAGAGCTTCCGGCGCCCCCGAGGCCAGTCTCCCAGACTCTGCTGTCCCACCTCTGCCTTCTAGAACTGCAGTTTCTTCTCGCTTCTGATCCTGACATGGATGGGATCATATGGTGTGTCCTCCTGTATCTGCTTTTTTTCTCATTTTCCTGCTGGTAAAATTCACCCGTGTTGTGAAGCTCATTCGTGGTACAGGTGGCAATGATCTATCTATTTTCATTTCAACCTGCAGATTTTTTACAGCAGGATGGAGAAAAAGAATTCCCTGTGTGTGTGGGTTCCAGGTTCCTGAGTCTTCTGCTCCCCTCTCTGCCAGGGCTGACCACCCTGTGACCCCATCCTGGCTGCAACCCCTGTGTCTATGGAGGATGAGCTGAGTGATTTCTTGGGTCCCTTCTGGGCCCAGCCATGCCTGCCTTATGCCTCTCTCCTGTCCCCATACAGATGACTTCAGGCCTCTGGAACACCAGGCTGGAGGCCTGATTCAGTTTAGGGGGAGAGAGGCGTGAGCCAGAGGGTAGACATGCCACCACGCTGCCCCCCGAGGCTAGTGACAATGGGGCCTGGGGCCAGGTGAGCTGGAGGCTGCCCTGCAAACCCGATCACATGGTCTCTGTCCAGCTGGCCCGCGTCTCTCAGGCAGGTCCCTGGAGAGGCAGGTGTCAAATGAATCAGACCCTGGACCCTGGCACAGAGTAGGCCATTCACGGGCCCTGTGTCACCTAGAAAAACAGGTCCCTGACCATACGGCAGTGTGGAGAGATTGGGTGGATGTGTGACTGGTGGCCAGGCAGTGCAGGCCAGCTCAGAAGAAGGGCCATCTCCAGGGCCCACGGGCCCACGCCTGGGCTTAGGGGTAGATTCCCGGCCAACGCTGTCGTGGGTGGGTGAGCAGAGAGCACATGGGTGGGGGGAGAGGCAAGAGTCCTGGGTTGTGCTCCAACGTATCACGGGACAGTGGTGGTTCTCGTCCCAGCCTGTGGAGTGTGTGGCCTCGCGTGTGGTGTGACAACAGTGACCAGGGCTGCTGTACGGACAGTGTGAAAGGGGGACCTTTCCCAGGAGGGCTGGGCCTATGGACATGGAAGGGCTCCCTGTCAGTCTGAGGCTTCCCTGTGGGGAGCAGGGGACCTGAGGCCCAGGCCACAGCACTGGCCACATGGTCCCTCCTCTCTGCCTGCCCAGTGGGTGTCACCCTGACATCTGGCTGTCCATGTGGCTGGCCCAAGGCCTGTCCCCTTTCTGCTACTATGACGTCTTCCTAGATGTCAACCAGTGCACCGCAAGACGTTTTAAAACATGCAATACCTGACTATTTAGTCAGGGGTGCTGACCTTTTTTCCCTATTGTCAAATAAAAAGTGACAACAGCCACCCCAACAATAGCCGTTCAGTGTGACTGAATCAAAATTATACTTTTTTGTTGTTGTTGTCAGATTGGCCAAAAATGTGGGGTTTTTTTTTTGTGTGTGTGTGTGTGTGCTGCAGAATTTTAGTAATTAGCTTATGTGTGCTCTGAGATAAAAAAAGTTGGCAAATCGCTGTCCTAGAGGGACCCAAGAGCCTCCTCCCAGATTTGCAGGTGGAGAAAGTACCCCTTGGAGAGGGTAAGTCGTCGGCCCCCATCAAAGGCAGTGGGGCAGGGATTCTGACCTCCAGCACTAAATAGAATGGCTTTGCGCTAATCATTCCTTTAGAGACACGGAACCCATGCTAGAAAGAAGGGTGCTGGAAGCACCCACCTAAGGCCTGGCCCCAACCCTGGTGGTCTGCCCTGCCCCGCCGCCCCCCATGAGTTCAGGGGTAGCTAGGGCTGCAGTAGCAGGACCAGTGCATGGCAAGTGGCTTGTGTGGGGGGCACCTTGGAGCAGAGGCACTGAAGGCCCAGTAAAAATGCAAAAATACATCCTTAAATACAGGTTTGGCTGCCGCAGCCAGTGTGCTAAACCCAGACCTAGAGGTGTCACCTCCCGTTCAGGCCAAAGGTGCTCGATGTATCCCGTTCCCCAGCCCCTACCCTGCCACTGAGTCTGGCTCCAGGTCTCTGCCTCTCATGGGTCCCACAGATTGAGGTTCCACCCATGAGCACCCCAGAACATCACCTAGGCTTCCAATCAGACCTGCCTCCCTGCTCCAGTTTCCATGGAAACACGCAAGGCCCCATTGATCAACTCTCACTTGAGGCTTTCGTTAGCCCAAATGTTGGAGTAAGTTTTGATTCCAATATGACACTTTCTAATGCAGTGAAAAACTCGTTTTGTACCAAACCCCACAATGTGGAAGAGGCATGCCGGTTGATGGCCAATTTAGTTAATAGAGCTTTGAAACTGACATTGAATTAAAGCTGCAGGAAGCAGCCTCTGTTTTTCCCTGGAGAGAGTCCTGTGTGGGTTGGAAACGGGCTGGGGTAGAGGGAAGGCCATCCTCTGCCTGTGCCCTGCCCACCCACCCACCTACCAGCCCCCCTTCTGCCTCTCCCTCCTACCTCAGCTCAGAAAGTGGAGTCCACTCTCCAGCCCCACTCAGGGGACTCTGTTGCTCAAGCAGGAGCCTAAGAGCTCTAGCCCAGGTCTCATGCCTTCTCTCGACCTTTCTGGCCCCTTGCCCTTCACTCCATACTGCTTGCTGGTCTTCTAACACACCAGCTCTTTCCAGCTCTTCTGTTTGCAGGTGCAGAGTGCCATCCCCCCAAGTAGGCAAATAACTTTTGTATTATGCTAAATATCTGCATGAACCTGTGTCTTCTCATGGCATTGCTAAGTATTCCCGAGCCTCAGTCTCGCCGTCTGTAAAATGGAATGACAGCATCTACTGCACAAACTAGCTGGTGCGCGGCATGATCACAACTGCGCTATTTACCAGCTGGACAACAGTTTCTTAGTCCCCTGTGCCGGTGTTTTCTCCCCTGGAAAAGGCAGGTAACACCAGCGTGTCCCTCCCTGGATTGCTGGGAAGATTAAGTGACTTAGTGCGTGGGACGACCATCCAGGAGCCTGGCTTTGAAGGATGTTGCCAGGTGTAAAAAGGAATGACTAAGGCGGACTTGAACTTCACCCCGGAGAAGTCTCCCTTCTGGGAAAGCAGATGCTGGGGACGGAGGAGGGGAGAGATGGAGCGCAGCGATAAGTGTTCTTGGCAAGAAAGCATTTGCTGCTGTTTTGCACCCCAGCTAAGCAGTGGGAGAGAAAATGGTGTGGTTGGTGGCAGCCAGCCAGCCAGGGCAGAAGAAGCAGGGCAGATCCGCCATGCCCCGGGCCAGTCCTGCTCAGCCTGGGCGGGAGTCATCCAACCAGTGTCCTGCTAGAAAACGCTCTGGATCCTGAGGCCTTTACCACAGAACAGTGTGTCTGGGAGCCTCGGATGCCATCTCACAGGGGAGCGGGCAGGCCTCACCAGGTCGCTCTCCCCTGGACCCTGGCTGTGCCCCGAGGTAGGAAGTGTGCACCCAGCTGCTGACATCCCGGGCCACCTGGAAACTCCCGCCTCCCCAAGAGGACTAAAAGCTCCTCAGGAGCCAGGACAGTGTTGCGCACAGCCAGCGCGAACTCATCTACTGCTGGTCAAAGCCACGTCCGATGGACCAGGCCCCGTTCTGGGCCTTCCCACCGCTGGGTGGGTGAGCAGCTCCGGGTGGGACCTGAAAGGCCTGACCCAGCCAAGTCCTAGAAGGGGCCTCTGGGCGTCCTCCACCGGGGAAGCAATGGTGGGCCTGAGAAATGGAGGGGTCTTCTCCACTGAGGAGAGCGTGGCCCCAGAAGTGGGTGGCCGGACGTAGCAGGTGTGGCTGTGGCCCAGATGATATTTCGTCCCTTTTGTTTTTGTTATTTCCTGCTAGAAGGAGAAAATTCCTAGAGTGGCGCTCCTTGTGAAGTTAGGGGGCAGTCGCTAAGCTTTGAGAAGGTGCTTTATTCTTTCTCTGATTGGATGAGTAGGGCATGAGAGAGGAGAGAGAAGGAGAGAGGGAGAGAGGGTGCTGGAGTGCAAGAAGAGCAAGACACTTCTTTCTTGTAAAAGAAAATCAGGTTTAGCTACAAACCCCTGAAGCTGCAGGGATGGAGCCGGGGCTCTCAGCTCTCAGCTCTCGGGACATTTATAGCAGCTGGGTGGGGACGTTTGTGATTGGGCTGGGATGAGCTGCCTCAATCAGGGGCTTGTTGAGAGACAGAATGACACCAATTATTTGAACAAAGAGAATTTAATATAGACCATTGTTCACCAGAACACAGTTTTACTTGGCATTTGGTTTCTAGGGGGCTGAATATTATAAAGTGTTTTTTAAGCTGTTGGCCCTCTGTGTAATGAAGTCCATTTAATAATTTGTGTAAAGATCAAGGTCTTATTGTTTTTCTTATGCATTCATATAATCTCTCTATACATTAGACACTGACCTTTTGTTATACTAGGTATAGGTTTCTTCTCCCCCCCCCCCCCCCCCGCCTTTTAATACTGGTCATTTTTATGCACATTTTATGTGTTCAAATCTGTTGAGACTTCCCTTTGTGATTTTTTTTTTCACTACATTTAGGTGGTTCTCCCTGTTCAGAATATAAAGTTTTTTATATGTTCTAGATTCCTTGTGGTTTTATATGTTATAGTTCATTCTTTAGTCCATCGGAAATTTATTGTGGTGTATGATATGAAATAAGAATCTAATTTTTTTCTCCACAGCTTTCAAGGTGTCCCTTCTCAACCCATGGAACGAGCCTAGCCCTTTGTAAGCCTCCTTAAAGCACACGTTCCATCCTTAGGTTTTCTAGGGCCAGTCTGGTCCAGCTCTTCTGTTGGTGCATCTGTTCATATTTATGCAGGTCCCTCACCTTCTAGTATTAAGTCTCGGAAAGAGATAGGACTGGTTTTTCCACATATCTCATTTTGCTGTTTGGTTTTTCCTTTAACTACTCACATCTTTTATCTTCCAGGTGGCCTCTGGGATGAGAGGGGCTTCCCTTTGAACTCCTATCTCCCGAGGGGAGTCAGTCCCTCCTATATCTGACACCTCTGGAACCAGCCCAGATAGAGAAGGAGCAGGAGATGGGGAGCACTGAACCCCTGCTCATTTCGCAAATGGAGAAATCTGAGTCTCCTGGGGACTGGGGAACAACCAAGGCCAGTCCTTCGGGGAAGGGGAGGATAGCCTGCAGGACTCCCCCACCGTTCAGAACTGAAGCTTTTCCCAGGCTTGACTGACAGGATCCTGATTCCAGCACAGACCTGGGGATCTCTGAGGGAGGGGTCCTGGAATCTGTGTGCCTGGATGAGTCTTCTTATCAGACAAGGCTGGAAACACAGTGCTAGGAGGAGAAGGCAGAGTAAAGACTGAAGCCAAGAAGCCAGCCTGAATCACCCAGCAAACGTGGCTACCAAGAACCCAGTGGAGCAAAACCCTGGGACAGGCTCCTGAAAAGAACTGAGTTCCCACTGGACTAGAGATATTGAGATAGGATGACATGGAAGGCATCCTAGCCATCGTGGCCTGAAAGGAGCAGGTAGAGGTGTCAGGCGTGTGTGTAGCAAAAAGAACCTTTTGGGAAACACAGAAGGATTCTGGACATCTTTAGCAAGCCTTTAGAGAGCCCTCTGCTGGGTACAGGAGACAGAGACACATGGGGTGTGGCCCCGTCCTTAAAACGTTCAAAGACGAGGACACAAAAAATGACGATAGAGTGTGATAAATGCAATATTCTATTGTCAGAGGGATGTATGTAGACATCATTCTGTCTAGAGCAACCTGGAGATCCTTCGGAGAGATGATCGCCTTGTTCCTGAGCTGGGCAGAGGCATGGTAGATTCTAGGGCAGTGATGGGATGGGCTTGATGAGGGTGGAGGAGACAACAGGAGGCCTTTTGGGAAGCAGGAACAAACTGAGGAAGGCTGGGAGGCATGAAAATACTTGACGTTTTGGGAAAAGTTTAAATGGTTCAGTCCAGCAAGTGACCAGCGTGTTCCTGCAGAAGCCAATCTAAGAAGCTTGGGTTTAACTCTGGATTCAATAGGGAACCCCAGGGGGGGTTTAATAGCACAAGAAGGAGATCTGATCAGATTTGCATTTTAAAGAGATCACCCTGGCTGTGGGGAAAGATGGAAGTTAAGAGGAGTAAGATCAAGATCAGGAAGACTGCTCAGGAGGTTGTTATAAGAGCCCAGGCAGGAACTAAGGGAATGGGAGGGAATGAGTGGGTGGTGGATGAGACAGCCAGTTTGGGTAGCTTGGACCCAGGACTGGAACTTAACAATTGCTCCATTTACATGATTTCCAGCTTCAGAGGCTGCCCTGGATCTGACTCCAGAATGACTCCTCCTCTGCACCATTTATTCATTAACACTTATCTAAGAGGTAAGATGCCCCGCTAGGACCACGGAATGCTCCATCTGGTCTGCTCTAAAAACGGGAGCACTTCAACATAGATTGAACCTCATTCTAGATTTTCTTAACCCTCAGAGCAATTCTATAAAAGGACAGTATATACATTTTTCACCATATTACAGATGAGAGACCCAGAGAGGCTAAAAGAAGTCACCCAAGTATACAGAAATGCAATGGACTTTTGTATATTAATTTTGCATCCTGCAACCTTCCAAACTCACTTATTAATTCTAGTAGCTTTTTGGTAGATTTCATTGGCTTTTTTACATAGATGATCATGTCATCTGCAAAGAAAGTTTTGCTCCGTCTTTTCCAGTTGGATGCCTGTTTTATTTCCTCCTTGAGCTATCTATAAATTACAGTGTAAGGTGCCGAATAGAAGTGGTGAGAGGGGGCACCATGATTTTCTGATTTTAGGGGGAAAGCATCCACACTTTCACCATTAAATATAATGTGAGCTGTTAAGTGTCCTTAGTGGTATTTTGTCAGGTGGAGGATGTTCCCTTCTACTCCTAGTTTACTGAGAACACAGGTAAAAAGGGCAGACGTGGACTCAGAACCCAGCCCCTCAGACATCAAAGCCTGTGCGCTCAGCCCTTCCAGCAACAAGAACGAGTGCGTTTTCCCATTTGTTGTCACCTCGTTTTACAAAAAAACTGCTCCCCCACCCCTGCAAATATTTTTCTAACTAGGCACTGGCGAAGAACAGATTTCTCAAACACTATTGCATCAGAAACTTGATGACTGTCCTGCTCTAATGTACAGGTTCTTACTTCTCATCAGCTAGACTCTTCATTAATTTCATGTAAGTGGTGTAATTAAAGTAACTGTTAATTGGGGTATGACTGAGGTGCCATTATGAGAGGTGACAAGCCTTAATTAGCACATGGTCCAGCGCTCACAGTTCTCAGCGCATCGCTTGGAAACAGAGACGGTTCTCTCCGAAGCGAGACTTCAGAGCGCCAGGAAGGCGGTGCGGTCGGAAGGCAGCAGGAACAAGAGAGAAAAGTCACCTCCAGTGCTTTTTCTCATGGAAATCGGCTCTTCGCCGCCCACTGAGCGGCACCTGTGTAGTTACGTGGACAGGGCTGCAGCCTGCGTGTGGGCTTCACTGACCACCGGCTGCGGAACAATGGACCCAGAAACCACCTGCCATTGTCTCAGCCCCCACAGACATCTCTTTCACCCACGTGGCTGCCCCAAAAAACAGGTGACCTCTAACACCACAGCGACCTCCCTACCGCCTCTACCGAGAACGTCCTGGAACTTCTCTGTCTCCAGTAGGATCTGGAAGTCACCTCACTCATCCTGTAATAGACCAGTACAGCTATCAGTCCATCCACTAAGTATTATCGGAGCACCTGCTACGTGTCTAAGGCTCGAAGGAGATCAGCAGAGGAGTATGACATGCCCTTGTGCTTGAGAAGCTCCCGAACATTGTGTCTGGAACACTGTGTTCTGAACACGGGGTCCTTGTTCACACAACAGCTGCGCTTACTCCCAGCAGGCACTTACCAACTGCAACAGTGACCGGCTCTCTTCCATCAGTACCCCCCAGGGACGATGCAGCCCTTGGGGGAGGTCTAATCTCCTTTGTGCCCCCGGCCCTCCAACACCTTGTACAACACCTAAATATTAATCAATAAGCTGTTAATACATATCCTACTATTTTCATTTTGGCATCAAAATGGATGGTGGTGTGTAATGGCAACTGTATTGTTTCCGGATTAGAACACTTGTCAACTGGGTAAATGTGGTCCAATCACTTCGTCGTTTTTGAACCTCAGTTTTACTTGTCCAGAAAAGAGGAATGAAAATAAGTCACCAAGTTTCAAGATTGATGTGTGGGTCAAATGATATACTTTATACAATGACATGTGTTAAATTGAAAAGTACCATTCAGATCAATAAGTCATATTATTAGTTATTAATTAAAAATGTCACCCTGATTTAAGAAAATATGCCAATCACTCAAAGAACATTAATTGACTCTTCTGTTGTAAAATTTTTCCAAAGAGGTTGATTTCCACAATTCAGGGAACTCTGATATGTAACAGCCTTATTGGTAAAAAAAAAAACGTGTTGAAGAAAAGACCGCAACCAATTTCTCATGATCTCTGTTAAAGGCAAACACATAGATTGTGTTTGTTTAGGGTTTTTGTTTGTTTGTTTGTTTTTTACTCAACCCACAATAGATAAATTGTCCAGCATTTTGATTCAGTGTGCATAAATCTATTGTCTCTACTGCAAACGCAACACAAATAAGCCACGATCTACTTAATTACATCACTTACAAAATTTCAATTTTAATTCAGTTAAGACAATATTAACTGGACTTGTGCCAAGCATAGAGCTAGATGCTAAGGGCACAATGGTAAGAGAAACATTTCTGGGTTTATAAATTAACTTGGTTTGTAAATATAAGTCACCTACTAAATAACAAACTATAGCCAGTGGCTAGAAGTCTCATTTTCATAGTAAAATATTGGAAACAACCAGTAAGTAATAGTAACTAAAAACTCTAAAATAAAAGATCAGGTTAGCCTCTATTATTTTGCTGAGAAAGGCAGGATTGGACTTTATCTATTCATTTAAAGAAATAGGTATTCGGTGCTTAGTAGGTGTCAGCCCATGTTGTAGGTGTTGGGGAAAGAGACAAAGACCTGGCATTCAGGAAATTTACATTCTAGAAGGAAAGGCAGAGGTAACCAACGAATGTATTATAATGTGTCAGATGATGGAGGACTATAAAAAAAAAAAAAACACAGAAGGGTAAAGTGATAGTGACAGAAGGATTTAAAAAGCATGATTGTTGGTGGTTTTTAAAAAATTATTAATAAAAGGACGTGGAAAAATATTTGCAAAAACTATAGCTGACAAAAGACATATCTAGAACTTTTAACTTAACAATAAGACAACAATCCAGTTTAAAAATAGGTTAAAGCCCTGGCTGCTGTGTGGCTCAGTGGATTGAGCGTCGGCCTGCGAGCCAGGTGTCGCTGGTTCGATTCCCAGTCAGGGCACATAACTAGGTTGCACGTCAGGTCCCCAGTTGGGGGCGCGAGTGAGAGGCAACCACACAGTGATGTTTCTCTCCCTCTCTTTCTCCTTTCCCCTCTCTCTAAAAATAAATAAACAAACAAACAAATTATTAAAAAATAAAAAATAAAAATAGATTAAAGACTTAACAGACATTTCAAAAAGAAAATACACAAATGTTCAACATTTTATTTATGGGGAAATGTAAATTAAAACGACAATGAGATGTTACTACAAATCAAGCAGAATGGAGAAACTTTTTAAAACTTACAATACTAAGCACTGGTAAGGGTGTGGAATAGCAAAATTTTATTATTGCTATTGAGAATGTAAAATGGGACAAATACTTTGGAAAATAGTTTGACTTTTTCTTGTAAAACTAAACATAAATTTATCCAACAATTCCACTCTTAGTTAATTATCCCAGAAGAATTAAAACATCTGTTCACAGAAAACACTTGTGAGTAATGTTCATAGCGGTAGCTTTACAAATGATAATTAAACACTGGAACACCCCCCCCGCCCCCCCCCAAAAGAAATTGATAACAAAATATATCATTGTGAAACTGCAGAACACCAAAGACAAAGAGAAGGTCTTAAGAGCTGCCAGAAGAAATATTAACAGTGGTTGAACCTTGGGACAAGTATATAATGTTCATTGTTCTGTTCATTTAACTCTCCTAAATATTTGAAAATGTTTACACACACACACACGTATGCATGCACACACAGGCAACATGTTGTAGTAGATGAACCAGAGAAAAAAGAGGGATTACCTTCAAAAGAGTGTGTGTGGCCAAAAGGACTATCGAGTGCCCATGAGGCCCTGGGGTAAGTGCTTGACACTTATCCTCACAGAGTTTTCTGCCCATATTCTAGTAAGAAGATCACCAGGGGTAGAAGGTAGAAATCACACGGCCTGGCTGCAGAGCCCAGAAGGGTTAGAGCCAAGTCCTGAGTCCATGTCCTTCAGACTCCCAACCCAGCGTTCGTCCCCCAGCACCCAAACGCCTCTGGGGTTGTCCCAAGACTGGCTGAGGTACTGTGGGAAACAGGAGCACTGTGATGTTTTCAGTGGGCTTTGAGGACGTGGAGGAAAGGCCAAGCTGACGCCCACTGTGGGAGATAGTCCAGGTACAGGACAGGTGCCTCATGATGAGTCAGTCTTGGGAGAAACTTACGAGCAGCTGCGAGTTGAGCAGTAAAAGAATTCTGACATGTCACCCCCGGAGACTTTGAGATCTTGTTCTCCGGCACACGTCGTCAGTTTGGCTCAAATAAGCTCTTAAAAATTCAAATTCAAATAAACCCCCCAAACCAAGCACAACAACAAATCCAAACATGGCACCCCAGAATGGGCCACTTCGGCACAGGATTATTGTGACCTGGTGGTGCTTGAACAGCAGCAGAGTCAGGGAAGGCTCTCTGGCCTCCCTCCTTCTACCTACCAGGAGGTCCTCCAATTTCCTGTGAGAAAGGTGCCCTCCTTGTCCCAGAAGAGGAGAACGTTTTTATCACCGGAGACTAGAGCCAACACCCAAATGGACCTGTCCAAACAAACCTACAGTAATAGCTCGTATCTTCTATTAGTGTCTAGCATCTACTTCCTGGTCACTGCTGTACAGTTTACTGTCCCTAACCCAAGCCCCTTTGTCTTGTCACATGCCCACCATTTATTGTCCTTTGTGTAAAAACTATCTAAGAGCTTCTTCAGGTCTTCGTTTTCTTTTGGAAAATTGCCATGTGATGGCACACATATTAAATAAAATTTGTATGCTTTTCTCCCGTTAATCTGTTTATGTCCATTGAATTCTTAGGCCCAGTCATGGGACCTAAGAGGGTAGAAGGAAATGTTTCTTCCCCTACTGTGGGGGAAAGACAGACAGACATGGGGAGATGTGGGAAGCAGACAGGCTTGGTTTAAGAGGCTCTGACCGCTGTGTGGAGCTGCCCCCCGCTGGGCCCTTAGCTGGCAGGTTGTCTCCCAGGCCTGCTCTGAACCCCACCCTCCGGGGGGTTTTAAAGATAGAATAGAAATCCAAAGTGGCTTTTAAGGAAAAGGGAACCTACTCTGTTTTTCTCTGTACAGCCTCAAATCCTTGTCAGTAAAATGTGAAGAACAGAACGATTAAGTAAGAGGAAGTGCTTTTGACCTTGTGTAAAATACCTGGATGTTTCAACCCTGTATTGATCTGCATTTCCCTTTCACTCCCTACCATTTGGGGAAGGGCTGCTTATTTTCCTTAAGTACTTCCGCATGTGAAAAGTGGATAAAAACCCTAGCTAATAAAGAAATGAGGGCGATTTTCCACTAGAGAAAACCCCCTTCCTTCCTTCCTCAGATGGAGAGTGTCTGAGAAGTTTCTTCAGCCACTCCGAGGGACCCAGAGTCTCTCTCACCTACAGGAGCAGCGTCCACTGCACCATAACACCCACGTTTTCTGCTCTCAGGGTTTCTCCCATCACAGCTCGGTGCCCAGGGTAGTTCCCAGCAGACCACTTCAGCGAGCAAGCACGTGTGCCATCAGAATAAAGACACACACATGTACAGGCTCTCCTAGTGTCAGGGAAACCAAAAACTGCTTCTTAAGGAAACAGGACTGTTCACATTCCCTGTCTGCACAGTATTTGGTGAGGTCTTCACGGTGAGTTGACCCTCCTACAAGGGCTGTGTAATCATATCAATATCCGCGTGATAATCCCGGCGGAATAACCCCTGGCTGGTTTGGCTCAGTGGATTGAGCATCGGCCTGCGAGCTAAGTGTCGCTGGTTCGATCTTCCAGTCAGGGCACATCAGAGAAGGAAAACTCTGACTCCAAAAAACCTCCGCTGCCTTGCGGCATACCTCCTCAGGGGAAAGGCTAAGGGAGTAAACCCCGACAGAAAATCCGGAGCCGGAGTCCCTAAGGCGGTTTGACGTTGTAGTCAACACCGGCAACTCCTGCGGCGCACCTGAAGCCAAGCTGTATCGACTCCGTCTTTCCCTTGGACCCTTCAGCTGTGAAGAGAGGGGGGGTCTGCTGCATGGGCAACAGCAGACCCTCCATATCACCCTGCCCAGGCTCTGTAGCTTCAGCTTCACTGGAGAGGACACTCCAGCGTCATCGCAAGATGTCGATTCAACACGGGAGGAGACAGATACCGTGTCACTCCCGAGTCGGACTGCACAGCCATTCTCGGCGGTGCAGATAGACTCTTAAGAAGCTACACCATCGTCTCTTGAGACGGACGGCTGCCGACGACGACGAATCCCGGCGGAATAAGTGCAAAGCATCATACACCATTGAGGTTGCAAAGTGTTCTCTCATCTCTTCTCTCCCTCTCACTCCCGCCACAACCCCACAACCCCGTGGTGTGTTGGGAAGAACAAGGGGACTGTCCTTGTCATGGGGGGGAGCAAACCCAGACAGCAAGATCACCTCCCCCTGGGGGACTCTACCGGCTCATTCCCTCACTCACTCACCAAGTACCTATGCATTATGGTAGATACTTGACACCTGTCTTTTGATTACACCCTTACAACATCCTGAGAAGTAGAAACCACCCTCGCTTTAGAGTGGTATTTGATTCTTCAATGTCTGTACAAAAGCACAGGCCAAAGATATCCCGGATAGTTCGGAAGATGGGGAACAAAGTGAGGGACTTGGCAGATCTTTTCAGATTATCAAGAACTACTGTAAAGCCGTGATAATGGAGACAACGCGGCATCATCAGTTCAGAGACAGTCAGATGAACTAGAGCAGAGAAGGGAAGGCAGACGGGTGAGCCGGGACCAGACAGACCCTCATAGAACGGAACTGGGTTGATGACAGAGAAGGCACTGCAGACCAGAGGGAGAAAATGGGATTTTAATAAATGGCGTCAGGACAATTGGTTATCTGTAGGGCAAGTATGATATTAGAGCCCCTACCTCACACCACACACAAAATCAATTCCAACGAACAAAGCATGGATTATTATCCACAGTAAAATAAGCCACACAGATACTTGACACACGTTGAAGGAGGTACTTTACCTAATAAGATAGGACGGTGGAGGGGTGCAGAGGGGACTGTGAAAATAATGATACAGCTGTGATATGGGCCATGCTAAACACGGCAGTGCTGCTTGGAATAGCAGGAAAGGGGAGGTGACCTACCTTCAAGGAACTGGTTAAATAAAAGATATCCCTACAATGAAATAGTATGCAGTCATAAAAAAGAATGAAAGATCTCTTCATGAACAAACACAAAAGTCTCTGATATGTAATCTAGTGGGGGGAAACATGATTCAAAACAGTGCTTCTAAGTATAATACCGTTTGCTTAAAAAAGTAGGAAAACGCATAAAATATCTTGGGTGTGAGGTACAAGGGTCAGAAAATGTGGGTTGCCTCTGGGAGGGGAGCTAGATGTGAAACACTTGAGCTTTAAGTATCCAATTTTAAAGTTAAAAAAATGTGTGTTCCCTAATGTCTGTAAAATTAGATGGTGCTTAGATATTACTTCAAAACCCTCCGGCTGGCATTGTCCTGGTGTCCCAGAGCATAAAACCGAAGGTCCCATGAAGTGACTTGTCCTCACTCCTCCCTCTTGACCACGGAGCGGCATCCACAGGGATGCACTGACTCTGATGCATTCACAGAGCCCCAGAGACCGGTGCGTCTTTTGGAATCCACACCTCATGAGGAGGCGAGGCCAGCTCTTCAGACCAGATGGAGGACTTCATCACCTGGGACTGCAGACCAGCTGGGAAGGGCTGCAGTTATCCCCGGGCACAGGAGAAGCCACTTGGAGGGCAGCGGGGAGCCTGGCAGAGGAAGTTACAGAAACCTCCCAGAGCGGAACATCTGTTTCCACACTGGCTGCCAAGTGCAAAATGATATTAACTTGTCAATATCTCTCCCTTGGTCTGAAGGACCTGAAATCCTATCTGTGTCTGTCTGTCTCCAGATCTGTCGTGGGGCTGGGGGGGCCAGAGCCCAGATCCACATACACCCGGAGCAGACCCCATTGTTTGCAGGCTTTGGGAACCGGGGCAGAAACCCCCCTTGCTTTCTCTGAACCTCAGTGTCCTCATGGGTGGAGCCGAGACTGCAGGGCCAGGTCGTATGTAATGAAGATGTAATAATATCATGTGTGAAAATGCTTTGTAAGCTGTGAAAGGCTCAGCTGACGTTTGCTCATTAAATGAGATAATCGATGTCAAGTATCAACCCAGGGCCTGTTATATAAGCAGGTAGTCAGCCATACACCACGTTCACAGGCTCCTTGTGTTATTCCTGCTGCGATTATGGTTCTGCCCCAGGCCCACACCTCTGATATGAAGTCTTGGAAGACATCAGTATTCCTCATTCTAAATTACCATTATCTCCTGGCGGCTAATTGTATTTTTCAAGAATGGTACAGCTGTATTTTCAGTCCCACATGGTCTTCCAAAACCTGTCCCTCCCTATCAGGAGGTAGCATTTGTTTGTCCTTCAAAGTGGTCAGGGCACTGTGACTGCCTTGTTGACTAGAATGTGGCAGACATGATTTGTCATGTCTGAGGCCAGCTCCTGAAAGGCAAGATAGTGTCTACTGGGATCTCTTGGGATGCTTGTCCTTAAATCGGCCACCGTGCTGGGAGGGAGCCCCAACTGACCCACAGGAGAGCCCACAGGGCTGACCCTGCGGAGGGAAGCGGGGGCCCTGACCCATAGCCGGCACCCACAGGCTCAGGAGGCCCAAACTTGGGGTCTCCCAGTGGAGGCGTCATGGAGCAGAGCTAAGCTGTCCCCACCTACCGTCGGAATTCCCCGCACACAGACCCAGGGAGCATAACAAACGGTTGCTTTCCACCACTAAGTTGTGGGTGATACTTGGTACGGCCACAGTCCCCGGGACAGCCGCCCGGTATATACCTCTCACGGGCAGAGAATCCTTTACTTCCTCCGCCTTAGCACGCTGAGCAGAGGACTCCCTTCAGGCTCCAACTCCGGCTGGGCTGCCAGGACAGGGGTGATGTTCCTGGTCACTGGGCCTGTCCCTCTCCTTTCCAACCACACCCTCCCCCGCCCCGACACACACACAACATCAGCCAAAAGTATGTAAGTAAGAAACAAGGAGCTTCTGAACAACCAAAGCCACGGCCACCGGGTGCACAGCAGTTGCCCTATCCTTTCTTGTTCGAAAGCCCCATAGGCCTCGCGGAGCGCCTTCCAGCTCTCCCGGGGCGCCCAGTCTGGCAGTCCCGCTTCTCTCTCCGCTTGCTGAGCTGTTAGCAGCGGCGCGCCGGGAGGAGGGAGGAGGGGAGGCCACAAGCATCTCAGCGGATCGCCTGGAGGAAGCAGGGGGGCTGACGGTACAGCGAGACCCCCAAGACCTTGGGGCAGGTGGTGGGGGCGGAGCGAACAAGCCCCTCAGTGCCCCGCCTCTTCCAGCAGCGACAGGTACTCTCAGATCAATTAGCGCGGGGTCCTGGGCTACAAAAGCGTACTTTAGAGTTACTTCTATTCAAAATGGAATGAAATTTTAGTGTTCGAAGCGGCCATAATAATGATGATGATAACCAGCATTTATATTTCATGTTGTCTACTGTATTCACCCATTTAGTCTTCACCCTTGGCTTTCTAGAAACGTCAGCTGTCTGACACAACCACCCCTCCCCCGCCGCTCCCCTCCACCAGAGCCAGACGCTCAAACGCGTGCACAGACGCACCGTCCCACGGGGTGCCCTCCTGGACTAACACAGATGTTTCCTTCTTACCCTTCAGGAACCCACCAAATAAAATCCACATTCTCCCGGAGTGGGAGCAGATTCTTGAGGCCCAAGTCAGACCGGCCCCTCTGCTCAGGGGTTCCTGGGAACGTCAGGAGTGGGGGAGACTCAGGGCTGCCCTGTGCGTCTGCCTCCTTTCGCAGGACTGTGGCCGGGCTGGCGGGAGTGGGGCTCGGACTCTGCCCTCTGCATGCTGTGTGGCGGTCCATCAGCTCATCCTCCAAGTGTGGTTCCCTTCCCAGCTGTTGCTGCCTGAATTGTTTTTTTCCCACGCCCAGGCCTGCCCAAGCTGTCACCAGCTGTGACCAGCTGTCAGCCAGTTGTTAGCACTTTGCTCCTCTCCCTGCCACGTGACAACTCCCACCCTCAGCCAGGCAGACGACAGACCGAGGCGCCCAAGGCCTGAATGCCCTGCAGCCAGGAGGAGAGCCCCATGAGAGACCCACAGGATTAGACTCAGAGGGACAGACAGACACCCCGACAAACAGGAATGGAGGCAGAGAGATGGAATCAGAGAATTCGAAAGCAGGTGCACACGCGCGCACAGCAGCTGACGGGGACAGGGCAGCAAAGAATCGCTTTCCACCCACCGTGGGCCCTGGGAGCCCGAGGCTCCGGGCGTGTTACGGGGGCCTCGCCAACCCACCTGCTCACGTGTGGTCACCCAGGACCCGGGGTCTCTGCACCCTGGGCGCTGTAAGACCCGCAGGGTCCCGGGCCCAGCTCAGACCTACGGCACCAGAATGTGCGTTTCACATGAGCCCCGGAGCCTCACCCGCACGCCGGGCACAGGCACGGTGCGCTCGCACTCGCGGCAGGGCGCTCGGGGTGCGCGCACGCTCACCGTGCAGAGCGAGAAGACGACGCGGCGGCGTGCACTGCTCCAGCCCTGGCCCCTCTCTCTTCTGCCCTTGTCCCCTGGTCCCTCCACCTGAGGAGCTGCTGTTCCTCTCCCAGATGGTCCTGTGCGCTGTTTCCTTTGAGTTCCAGGCAGAGAGGCTCACGAAGGCAGGAGGCTTTGGGGTACCCCCAGAAGATGGAGCTGTCCATGCCTCTCTCCTCCTAGCCACCAAATAATGACAGCTACCAACCCACCAGACGTTTTCCACGCTCCCCGGCTGTTTTGATTTCTGTCACTCAATGCACATGGCAGAACATTAAGTACTATTGTTATTACCATTTCACAGATGGGAACACTGAGGCATAGAGGGTTGATCTGTCCTCCATTCAACAAAGGTTTAGAGAATACCAAGTACGTGTCCGGTGGGGGACCAGCTTGTCTAGAGCCCCGCCCCTCCAGCGTTCTGCCTCTGGATGGTGGCCCTGGGAGGGAGGGGCAAGCCAAGAAATCTCAGCTGCCTGATCAGAGATAAGGGGGCTTTGTTCCCCAAGGAATTCCATTCACGCCTGTGGGCGGAGCGGGCTGGCCACCTCCTTCGGTGCTACACAGTTGGCTCTGAAACATCAAGAATGACAGTTATTATTTATTAATGAAGTTAGGACCTGCTTGGCTCTACAAACAGGGGTCTCTTCCAGCTCTCGGTCTCCTGCTCCCCTTGCCCTGAAGGGATTCTCTAGCCCTCCGCCTGTTGCCACCGGAAGTTGGTCCCCTTGGACAGCGGGCAGGAAAGAGGAGTCACCTGGAGCACCCCGCAGCTGTGGGGCCCGCAGACCTGGTGTGGGGAGAAGAGACAGCATCTTATCCAGCTATCGGCTGGGTCTCCTGGGGCGGTTGACCTCACCTGCCTGTAAATGGAGACAATGGTCTCTTCGTGGCCTATCTAGAGGGCTGGGGGGAATCTGAAGAAGATGAAAGACCCATAAAGTCCTAAAGAGGAGGCAGGGCAGCTGAGCCCCCACTAAGCCCCGCTAACAGAAGACCATGTCCAGTTTTGATTTAGGAGGTTATCTACTAAAACCACTGCTTAGAGACACACAGAAGACATTATACTAGTTACAATTTCCATTTTGTTGCTTGTAGAACGTTGTACGTCCTTGTTATAAAGAACCGGTGTTAAAGGGGTAAGGCCTCTCAGGGGTGATAGTAAAATGAAGTTCCCTTGCTAATAAATTCAGTGTAATTGTTTTAGGGGTGTGGCTTGAAAGTCATAAATGTGTGGTAATGAAAAGACCTCTATTCCTCATGTTCTTGCAGGAAAAATAAGAATTTTTGCTGGTCTGAGCCTCTCATAAACACAGTTCATTTTAGGACATGATTTCTGAGATTTCAAATGAATATAATGCTCGTGCTTTAAGCAAGACACCTGCTTGGAGTCCCCTCTGCGAGCCAGACCCTTCCTTCTGACTGAATCCTTTTCCCAGTCCCAGGAGGTAGTTTTCCAGGTAAGAAAACTGAGGCCCAGAGAGAGGTAACTTAGTTGAGGTCGTCCGGTTGGTAGCAGGAAAGGCGAGTGAAGGCAGGACTCCGGGCCTCCAAAGTCACACTTCCTGTGGCGAGACTCACCCTGGCGTCCTTGATGGAGGCGGTTCCTCCCGAGACGAGATGGCCCCGCCGGTGAACTCCAGACGCCTGGGACCAGCGGGGGTGAGAGTCTCCTGTAAGCTGTGAAGTCCTCCACGGAGGTCGGAGCTTCGTACACCAAAGCTCGAGTTCATCACCAGTCATTTAGAGCCGCTGCTTCCCCCACCAGCGGAGCCTCGCTTTTGCAGAAGGAACCACCACAGGGTTCCTCGGATAATGAGCGTTTGAAAAATGACTGAGGACAACTCTCCAAGATCACAATCTGCTGCACAGAAGTGAGGGGCACGTCGGGCTGGGAAGAGAAATCTCTGGAACGGTAGGATCTTGCAAGAGCAGCTCCACTGAGCCAAATGCTGCTGATCATTCCAACCTGTTCACAGCCCTGGAGAAAGCAAGTTTTTTAAAGCCACATAGTTATTTATCATCACCATGCATAGAGTAATTCGTGTTTACGGTAGGGCCTGAGAGAGTTATTATTTCCAATGAGGCTCAAAAAGCTTTAGTAACCTGTCTAAGGCTATACATACAAGCATCGCTTACTAGGAGCACAGAGCTATGTGTTCCAGCGACTCCGCTCCTGGGCGTGTCCACAAAAACCCGGGCAGCAGGGACTTGAACAGATACCTGTGCCCCAATGTTTATAGCAGCAGGATGCACGATAGGAAAGAACGGGAGCAACACAAATAGCCATCGATGGACGGATGGATAAACCAAAGGGGGTGTATATACACACAATGGAGCCTGATTCAGCCTTCGAAGGGAAAGAACGTCTCCTACATGTTGCAACATGGGTGAAGCTTGAAGACACCATGCTAAGTGAAATAAGCCAGTCACAGAAGAACAAGTATCGTATGACTCCATTTATATGAGGTTGGTCAGCAGGGGCTGGTGCGAAGGAGTGGAAGCGGGGAGTCAGTGTTTAATGGGGGTGGAGTTTCTGCTCGCAGTAACGAAAAAGGTTGAGAGACGGATGGTGGCGATGATTGGACAACCTGTGAACACTTAATGCCACTAAACTGTACGCTGGAAAATGGTTAAAACGGTCATTTGTGTTTTATATTATGTATATTTTACCATGATTAAAAAAGAAAGTCAATATATGACCCAAATAATCATGATACGTAGTTACCAATTACTGAGCCCCTACTCAGTTCTCAATACAACCTTGTGAAGTAGTTATTACTCTTCCACTTTTAAGATGAAGAAACTGAGGTTCAGAGCGGTTACATGACTACCCCCCAATTTTAAAGCCAGAAATAAAGCTGGGATTTAAAGCCAGGTCTTTCTGGCAGGTCATCCCTCTCTCGGAACACCGAGCGTTCTCTGCCTGGCCTCAAATAAAAGGAGTTTGTTTCTGTTACAGAAAACTAGCAGCAAAATTAAGCTTCGGATTATTAGTTAGAAGCTGCCCCTGGCACAAGTTCAGCGTGGTCTGGAGTTAGCTCCTTCCCACTCTGTACCTCCATTTCCCCATCAGGGAAACTGGTGGCTGGCCTCCAAGTACATGTCCGAGTCCCACATTTCAATACTCTCTAACACCGCATCGCCTCTCAAACAGAACTGTCTTTAAAAAGAAGCCAAGTTCATAGGCCGACTCGAAGTCCCTTTTTGTCCCAGACAGCCCTGGTTTCTGCCTGGTGCCTTTCAAAAGTGTCCTGGTTTGGATGAGATGCTCACCTGCAAATTCACCAACCGGCTTTTGTTCTGGCAACAGTTGACTTCAGACCTCAGAGCCGGAGCTGCCTCTTATAAATTCCCACTGCTATTTGGTTTGCAACCTGTAACATAAAGCCACCCAGAGGTTGTCAAAATTGGTATCGCAGGCTTTTTTTTTGAAGTCACTCAGTGGGGACAGTTACACTTATTTTTGTTTGAAACTTGCAAGCCAAGATCTCTAATGATTTGTTTATTTCTGCTTCAAAGCTTCGAAACTTTCTTTTAGCTATTGTCTGATAAGGATTATTCTGTGATCTTTAAAAAGACAATAATTCAATTCAATGATTTTTTAAAAATCTAAGTGGAGGTCCAGCACATACCTGGTAGAAGAGGTAAGAAGAGTAACTATTATGGGGTGTTTATGAGTTGATACCTAGAAGGACCACAAGTCTATAGAGTGAGTCAAGAAAGTCCTGTTGTGTTCTTTGGTAATTTATTATTACTTTGAGAAGGTATTCAATTCTTTTTTTTTTTTTTTAGTTTTTTTTATTATTATTATTGTTTTTCAATTACAGTGGTCCCATTTTCCCCCATTGCTCCCCCCACCCAGCCAATCCCTCTCCCACAGCCATGTCCCGCCCCTGTTGCCCGTGTCCATGAGTCATTCATACATGTTCCTTGATCAATTTTTTATTTCACTTAAAAATAATATATATTCAATCTAGAAAATGTGAAAAACATAGAAAAAATACAAAAAGAGAATAATTCCATTATTTAAGATACCTGCTATTGAATTTTGATATATACTTGTAGTTAGTTTTGTATTCACATACATGTTATTTATCCAGAAATAGAGCACATGCTATTTCTCTTCTATAATGTACTTTTCCCCTAATAATAGCAAACATTTTTTTATATTTTATTAATTCACTCAATAAAATCACTTTAATAGCTATGAATATGTCAAAATTTACTTAACTCTGCCCCTACCTTAGAACCCCATTCCCCAGGTTTTTGCTTTAAAAAGCGAAGAAGACCGAGATAACTGTTCCTTGGCTAATACTTCGTAAACATCTAAATTATTTTTGGAGAATGAATTTCAAGAAATGCATTTGTTAGATTAAAGGGTATACAATTCGAAGGCTCTTGACATCTTGCTAATATCATAGTCACTGTGAAAATTCTAAAACTTCCAAAAGCAACACAAAACAAGAGAAATCAAGGCTCGCTCTTATAGCTCTGGCACTACAATGCAATCCGGGTGTGTCTCATCACAGGTCCCAAACCACCGCTGACCAAACTCTTCTAACACCTGTGGTGCCCTCAGACAGTTACCGCAGAGGGAAAAACACAGGGCCAGGAGACTGGATGCCTGACTTCTAATCCTGGCTCAGCCCTCCCCGCTTTGGGCCATCAGCAAGGTAGCTGGCCTTCTGGACGTAAATTCCTCCACTCATGAAACCACGGGGATCAGCCAGAGAATTATGAAAGGCCCTTTCTGTCCTTCCATTGGAGATGAAAGGAAATGGATGGAAATGCAGGTAGTGTATTAACTTGGTACACTTGATTTTAGCTTGTCAGCGTAAGAAACGTTCAAACATGTGGAGAATTTGTATAAGGGTTTATTTGAGCCAAACCGGTGACAGATTCCGGGGAATAAGATCTCAAACGCTTTAGAAAATAACAATTTTGCAGTTTTTATGCATTTGCAATCGAGGAGGCAAGGTAAAGAGGATTACTTGAAGGTGGGAGGAAGCAGGGGAGGGATCCGATCACAGGATAGTTAAGATCCTGTGCTCTCTTGAAGGTGGTTTACAGCTTATTGCAAAGGTGCGTTAACCTAGATGCACAGAAGCAATGGGCAGGGCTGGCGTAAGGCAAAAGGTAAACCTTTTACTAAAAAGTTACGTGTCTGGGGCATGACTACCCACCAGACCTGCCCAGTTAGGAATTAAAGATCCGATCGCCGCGTGAGGATACTTTTTCATGGAGCCCCTTCTTCTCTCATTCACAAGCTCCCCTGCCTGCTTTCCGTCAGCTCAGCCCCCTGTGCTTGGCTGCATTTCACCTTCTCTTGTTTCACTCTCAAACCCTTGGACAGGCTTCAGCTGGGTGGCTAACCATGCCCTTGGCCTTTTTTGAGTCATTAGAAATTAGAAGTAATCTTTGCCCACTGTGCTCCTGTGCAGTTTATCTGGTGCCTTTGAAATGCAAATGACTCCAACCTGCAGTTTGGGAAAACTGGGCTCCCAGCTTGATACACAGCCCACTCCATGCCGTAAGGAGCAGGACTCTGTGGCCTGCTTCCCAAGATCAAAGAGGCATTGTTCATCTAAAGGCACCACCAGAAAACCTAGATTAGGGAGTAGTTTCTTCCCCATCAACCTTTAGTAGCAAACCTCTTAGCATGGGTAGGACCTGGGGTCTCTGGCCACTGGGCTCTGAGCAGTTCAAGAAGGGAAGCTATTTGTGACATCTCAGGGGTGGACCAAGGTGTCTAGTGAAGCTGCCTCTCTAGTCTCTCATGATGCAGAGCAGATCAAAGTGGGGATGCTGGAGTTGCATAAAGGAGGTGCCAATATGGGCATTTGCGATAAACTCAATGAATTCCCGCAGCCACGTCTAAGTGACACAGGTGCCCACTGCTTCCGTGGTACACTTGCAGTCACTGCCTTCCTCCTTCAGGAACCGGTCCTGACTGGTCACTGGGGGTCAGCAAGCTCTGGCCTGTGGGAACGGATGGTGACCTTCCCGACCTCAACAGGTTTCCACCCTTCTCACTTGGGTCGCCTGGTCCTCTGTCTTCTCTTTTCCGTGATGCCCCATGGGCAGACACACACATTATCTCCACCCCCTCCTGGAACCCCCCAAAAATGATATAAAGGAATGCAAAAGGCACTAACCACAACGGCAGAGGGAACAGGAGACTACCAAAGCCCAGAGACAGCCCCCAAATTTTAGAAGGTGGAAAACAAATGGCTTCGTGGTAACGGCTTTGGCAGAGAGAAGAATGATCTCACTCTCTTCGGTAGGTTGAGCAAACTGCAGAGGAGACAACAGCGAACAAGAGATGTCAGCAAGTTCTAAAACCACAGCAGATGGTCTAAGGCTGAGAAGAAGAGAGGTGAATCTAAACCCCTTCATTGGACCCACCAGACACAAGCTGGTAGGAGCCCTAGAACTACGGACAGGCTCCAAATCCGAGACCCCAGTTTTCTCTGGAGTTGAGGACTCAGATGGGGCTAGAAACTAGAGTCCTAGCTAAGCATCTTCAGTCGGAGCAGCTAGACTCCAGAGATGCCCACTCGTATCACACACTCCCATTTTGACGAAACGCTGAATGTTAACTCCCTGAAGTCGTTGACTTGCAGAGGATATTGTCTTGGAAATTCCAGACACAACTGAAAACAGCATGATGTTGGGTCTTTAAAGCAAAGGGGCAAAGGGAAAGCATACCCAGCTGCAGAGTGATACGGCCCCCACCCCCAGGTGCTTATCTCGGCCTGAATCTCCCAACAGGTGGCACCCAGCTTAGACCACATCTCGCCATGTACATTTTGGCAAGAGAATGGAGCACCTCCCATAGCAGAAACTGTTGTAAACAAGAAAAAAGGATCTAGGAATGCTGACATTTGAAAGTTCACCCAAATACCCAGCCAGGTCCCCCTCTCCCCCACACTGTCACATGATATAAAAACCTACCAGTTGACCAACTCTACCTGTGCACACAAAGTTATTTAGGGCCTCACTCTTCAGTACAGATATACTGCCAAAGATCATCCCGTTTCTGTAGAGAGCCTCTAATATGATGCCAAAACTATTTGAAAAAGGGAACCTAGACCCATCAGAAGACCCTTATCTGAATGTTTGGAATCTCAGAGTAAATTTTCAGAGGAATCGCACAAGAAGATTTCTCAGAACTAAAGGATATAAAGTTTTTAGTGGGAATTGTCCTCTAAGAGCCCAATACAATGTATAAAAAAGGTACATTGTTATGACATTTAATAATAGTAATGCAAAGAGGATAGTCTAAAAGTTTTCAGGGGAAAAAAAAAAAACAACCAAGCAACTAGATCTAAAAACACATGAAAACAGTGTCTTAAGAATTCTGAAGAAAAATGTTTTTCAAATAGAGAATAGTATACTCATCTAAATTATCTGTCAAATGTAAGAGGAGAAGAAAAGTTCAGACTTGAGAGATTTCATCTATGGCCAGACCACCCTGTACATGCCCATTCTCGTCCGATTTTGGAAGCTAAGCAGGGTTGGGCCCCGTTAGTATTTGGATGGGAGACTGCCTGAAAGTAGTGGGTGCCTTAGGCCTTTGCGGGGGGTGGAGGGAGAAAGTTCTCAGAAACTTATGTCCCATAAATCCTTCCTCAGGAAGCTACTGCAGAACGTATCCCACCAAAATGAGAGACGTAAGAAAGTAAAAGATATGAGATATAGCAAAGATGGGGTAATAGGGACCAGATTCTTTTTTAAATTCGTATAAGTGTTTATTTGAGCCAAACTGTCAACATACGGTGGGAAGCAAAAATCTCAGATTAAAAAAGGAATATAAGGAAGATTAGAGAGAGCAAAGCTGGGATTGTATTGCAGGGTAGTTCAGATTGTGCGCTTTCTGGAGGTTAATACCCACTTTGAGGAGTATTACTCCTGCTATTGCAAAGGTGTGTGAACCTCGATGAACAAGAATAATGGACAAGGCTGGCTTAAAACCTTCCACTGAAGAAGTTATAGGCCTGGGGCGTGACTACCCACCACCGCCTGCCCTGTTAGGAACTTATGATCAGATAACCCTGTGAGGTTACTTTCCATAGAACCAGCAGAGACCAGACTTACCCTCCCACCTGAAACAAATGAAGAACCGGACAAAATCTGTGAAGCCATGACTCTCAAGATATTGGACACCAGGTGACAAAGACCACTGGAGAGAGGAGAGACAAAGTGCAGGGAGCGTGCCCCCAGGCAGAGCTCAGAGATGGAGGTACAAGTCTGGGAAATCAAGGCAGCTGGCATTTGCAGAATAGAATGATTGAGTAGAGAGAAGGGGCAGAAAGAAAACCAGAGATCTGAAAAGGGTCCCCTCAAGTAGTCAGCTGAGTACAGCAGTCCCTCTTCTGCAATGGACACATTCCAAGACCCTCAGGGGACGTCTGAAACCTCTGATAGTACCAACCCCTGTATATACTATGTTTTAGTCTACACATCCATGTCTATGATGAAGTTTATTTATAAATTAGGCACAGTACGAGGTCCACAGCAATCGCTAATAACACAATAGCACGATTATAACAACGCACTGTAATAAAAGTCCTGTGAATGTGGTTTCTCGGGCTCTCTAGTAATTTTTACATTTTTCAGTCCCAAACCTACTTCTGAATCTGTGCAACCATCTCTCACTTGCAGGAAATGGTGTCATTCCTTTCAGGGGATCCCTTGCTGAATTCCTCACCCAGGCTCAGTGCTTTCTGGCACCACACATGGCCATCAGTCCAAACACGTTTTCTGTCCCTGTCTCCCACCCAAAACTGGAATGCCTTTTCCATCTTAACTAAGCACTTAGCACGTGTCGTGGTTGTAACTTTTGCAGTTCGAGGTGCGACAGCCAAACTAGCACCGATTTCTTTTTCCTTCTTCACAATTTCACGGGTAGAAGATTCGTTCTCACAGAAGAGCTTCACCACCTTCGCACACCATTTTTTTTTTCTTTCCTTATTAGGTCAAGAACTTTTACCTTTTCCTTTCTGCAAAAGTATTTTACAGCCTCTTTTGGGGATATCCAAATTTCCAGCACCGCTACTCTTGCACTTTGGAGTTACTATTGAGTAAAATAAGGACGACTGGAACACTGTGATACCATGACAATCGATCTGATAACCCAGACGGCTGCCAGTGAGGAAGGGGACCGTGGGGGGAGGGGAGCATTTCCAGGGTGGAGACACTGGACAAAGGGATGATTCACTTTCAGGGAGGGATGGAGCAGGACAGCGAGAGATTTCATCACACTCCTCAGAACCATGTGCAATTTAAAACTTATGAATCGTTTATTTCTGGAATGTCCCATTTCATATTTCTGGGCCACGGTTAACTGCTGGTAACTGGAACCTCAGAAAGTGAAGCTAAGGAGAGACTACTGTACTTACTGCATCTGTGAGCTAACTACCCCAGGGCAAGGAGAGAGACATTGCAGGGAACAGGGCTGATACAGCTGCCCGTTCCCTGGTCAGACGCAGTCTTGTGATTCATGAGGCTTTAGCTAAAGCACTAAGAAAGGTTTTGCACAGGTCTTGGGGGAAAATTAACCCTAGACTAACCATTGTTTTGCTTCGGCCTCACAAAGATTAAAAGCAAAAACCAAAAAGGCTGTTCCCATATAACTTAACCTCAACTCAGAAAATATTTCAAGAATAGTTTTAGAAATGCAAAAGTATCCAGCACCCAACGTAAATAAAATGTGTGAAAAAGATAAATAATAAATAAAATACCTGGATAAATATACAGACTGTTATAATCGACATTTCCTTAAAAGAGAACACAAATTACAGTAAAAATATTAACGGTGTATTGTGAAGTTGATGACATATATAGAAGTACAATGGGTGAGAATATTATTCCAAAGAGATGATATAGCAGTTTATTATCATATGGTTCTTATACCTCATCAGAGACCCTGAGTCAGAGCTGCTCAAAGCTGCTTCAGGATTTCTGACCTTCAGAAACCAATGACAAAAACTCTCAGAAAACTATGAATAGAAGAGAACTTCTTTAATCAGATAAGGGGCATCTATAAAACTCCTAAAATTAACATCATATAAAGACTGAATGATTTCTTCCCAAGGTCAGATTCAAGGCAATAGACGCCATACCGGAGGTCATAACCATTGCACAAAGGCAAGAGAAAGGATCAAAAGACACCGAGATCGGAAACAAAGAAAACTGTCTTTGTTTACAGAGGAAATGACCATCTACAGAGAAAAACACTTTTTGAATCTGACAAAAATGGGACTAGAATGCCTGAGTTCAGCAGACTTTGCAGTATACAAGATCAACATGCAAAAATTAGTTTGTATTTCTATAAGCTAGCAACCAAAAAAAAACAATCAGAAATTTGAGATTTAAAAATCATTTACAGTAGCATAAAAAATATTACCATGTAAAGTTTACCATTTGTTAATTACACCTGCACAAAGCTATTAAAAATGAAAAGAGCTAAAAGCCCTTTGAGAAAGAATAAGACCTGGTACATAGGACTTTGGGACTCCAATACAAGAAATAGGAGGTGGAAATGCCCAGGAGGTGGGTCAAGAGGAGAACTAGGCCCCAGCTAGTCAAGAGGGAACTCACAGTGCAGATCAGAAGAGGAGGACAGGGGAAGGATGCTTCCAGGGAAGAAGTGGGAGAGCCTCAGTTTACCTTATGTGTCTGAGTGCACTAATAAAAACATGAAGGCGATGCAGCTGTACCGGAGAGCTTGAGGGTGAATCAAAGATAGATGCCTAAGCAATTGGTAATTCTAAAGAATGACAAGTTGCAGAAGACAGGAAGTGTAATGGGAGTACCAAAAGGGGCACCGTTCCAAACATATTTACATAGGCATGAAAATGTAAGACTATTTATTTACGTTGTCTTAAAATTTTTCTATTAAGTTAATAGAGGTAACATTGATTAATGACATTATGTACGTTTTAAATGGACAATTCTACCATGCATCAGCAGATTGTTTATTTAGCCAAAAAGTCCCATAATGCTGGGAGTGATGGAGGGCAAAGGGGTGGCCATCGGTGTTCCGCCGAATGCTTGTGGAGTGTGTGGAAGAGAGCTCCACTTCGTTACCAAAAGGTCAAAAGACAAAAATCTTTGAGTCTTGCGTGAGGTGTGGTCATCGTTTTGCAATATATACGTGTGTTCACGTTGTGTGCCTTAAGTCTACGTGATGCTATATGGTGATTTTACAGGAAACAATAGTAATATAAGCATAACGTGTAGACAGGTGGACGTAAATACCACAGTCCTAGCTGAAGGGAAGAAGTAGTTGTCTCTGGGGAGTGGGAATAAGGGGAGGGAAAAAGCCAGGCCGCGGACTACTGGTGGTCGTCAAAAGCCAACAGTCTCTGGCTTTTTAAACTATATGTATATATCCCTGTGACCCAACAGATTTAAGAAAACGTATGGAAAGAATCCTGGGAGCACATCAGTCGCAATGAAAACAATGGTTTTGACTCTCTGTTTTCCCCATCTATTTGTAGTTGTGCACTTTTTCCAACTCTATTTATTACTTTCATAAAAAAAATATTAAGTGAGTCAATAAATGTACGAGTATAAAACCCATCCTGTTTACAATTTGCAATAAGGTAGAGGAAAAGGCTTTGAAAAGAAAGTAGAAACCGAGACGGAAAATCCCGGAGCCAGGGCAGCTGGCAGGGGCCGTGTTCCGCAGGGTCCGGGAGTGGCTCTCCCTGGGAAATCACCCCGGGATCATTCCAGGATACCAGCCGCGCTTCCTGAGAGCCGCGTGCTCGCTGACTACCGCAAGGGGTAGACCTCTAAAGCAGCTACACCCGGACGACAACAGCAGCACCACCTCAGAGGCTGATGGAATGTTCCTGCCGTTGCTAACAGGCTGCCTTCCCACCCTGACAACTTAACCTCAGAACGCCTCTGATTTGGGAACTTCAATGATCCATGGATCTCTCCTTGAGAAGGGAAGTGAGAGGTGAGAGGGGGCAAGGTGAGGGAGAAGGGAAATGAGGAAGAGTCCAGGTCTATTCTAAAGAGAACTTCTGAAAAGTTCCCAGGGGCAAAAAGCTAGGAAACAGGTCCTTTGCACATGTCATCTCATTGAAGTCCAAAAATAATTCACATTCCCCTTTTGACCAAAAATGAATCAAGTGTCATGAGAGGTCAAAGAATATTTTCAAGTTCACCAAAGTCAAAATTTGAACCCAAGACTCCTCCTGCCTTTCTCAGGCCCTTCCTTCTCTCTAGGCTTCCTTTGCTTCCCTCCCCTTACCGCCACCCCCAGAGATGTTTATATGGGACCCAGGCAGGACACTAAACCCTGGTCTGGCTCCTCATGGAACTTACACTCTAATAGGAGATCTGGACAGTAAAATAAACAAACAAAAGATAAACACAGTAGTCTCAGATACTTGTTAAAACTGTGGAGCAGATAAAACAGGGAGCTGTGATAAACAGTAACTGGGCCAAGATGGGGATGGGGGGCTTTAGCATAAGCAGTCAGGGAGGGCTTCTGAGGAAGCAATATTTGAGCTGAAGCCTGAATGACGAGCTGTAGAAAGATTGATCTAGGAGCAAAGCGTTTCAGGGACAGAGAATAGTGAGAGCAAAGACCATCAGATAAAAGTGAAATCAAGTTATCGCATTCCAAACCTACGTTCTTTCTCTCATACCCATTGGCTGAGCCCATTGGCAGGAATCTGAACACTCATTGATGTGACTGCCCGCCCTGCCTGGTGTGGGGTTCCCTGGAAAGCCGACTTTGAAACTGAGATTAGAGTGCAGAAGATTATTGGGGAAGGCCCTTGGGAACTGCCCCTGAGAGAAGTGAAGGCAGCGGGGCTGGCGAGAGGGAGGAGTGGAACTCTGCTGTAGTCCCGGGACACAAGGACCCTGACCTTGGCATAGCACTCACTGCAGTTGAGACTTCAACCATCTCTGGAGCTTTGCTACCCTTGTAATTAACTCCTGGCCCTGTTACTCAGCCTTGCCTACCTTCAGTTCGCAGGAGATGATTGTCTCTTTAGGTGCTGCTGAAGAGGTCTTCCGGCTCCCGCACTTGACCTTGTTGCTCAGTCCCTCTCAGGCCTTCATTGCTTCAGTCATTCTCGACAACAGCCATCCTGCTCCACTGTCCTCCTTCCTACAAGCCTCTCAAACACCTGAGATCTTGCCCCCCACTGATGGATTCCTCTCCATAGATGTTCCCTCCAAGTTCATCCTGGAACTTGTAACACCGGCCTGAAGCAAGTAGGGGACCACCCGCAGCACATGATGGGCCCTCACAGCCAGTTGGCTGGTGAGTGATCCGATCCAACTTCAGACTCTAGGGTAGAGTCTGCTTCCTCAGGCCATTTCTGGAACCACCATCTCTGAGCGGGAGATGGGAGGTGCAGTAATCTTTTAGGGAATGCCTCCTGGGTGGACTCTTGGGGGGCAGTGAAGGAGGTAAGATTGGCCAGGAGTAGCTGAACTCTGACACCTTTGCAACGAGGATCTCAGTTTATCTCACAGGGAGATCTATAGCTGGGGTGGCTCTTCAGAGCTATCCCTAATTGAAGCAGGGGGGGCTGGTCATTTGTACCCCCTTACCAACCAGTCATTGGATGGGCTGCCTTAAGGGAGGGCCCATAACTTTGAGTACCTGGACTTCAGCCAATGGTGGTGTCCAGGGAGGGGCTCAGCTGGGAGCCATCAGCAGGCACAAATGCTTTGGTCCTGAAAGGGGTGGGGAGTGCCCAACGACAGCCACCACAGCCCCATTTTGGACACTTGTATTGCAAAGAACAATTAGCTTCCTTTCCTGAGGCATCCATAAAATCAACATCTGGAGGCTGGGAGCCCGAGGCCCATTACAAGTAGCAAAAAAATTTGGACAGGATGCATTTAATCTTGAGTTAATGGTACAATGGTCCGCCAAGATAAACTTCTCAACCTCAACATATTTTATTCTAAAAAAAAAAAAAAAAAAAAATGTTATTGTCGGTACAAGGGAAATTCCTCCTCACTCAGGTCGCCGTGCCAGATGACATCATGGCTGGATGGAGCCACTTGTGGGGTGTGTTATCTTTTCCATCTGAGTAGATCTCTCCCCCATAGACCCACCTCCCAAAAAGCTGGCCTCAGTTACTAAGTAAATCTAGCCTCTGACAGCTGCAGGAAAGGGGAAGAGATGTGACTTGAAAACAGACATTTGGGGATGTCACGTTTCTGAACACCAGATATGTTGGCGTTCACTGCCCCCCAACCCACCACCACCCTTGCCCTCAGTGGAAATCAAGGGGTAATTAACGGGAGCACTTTGAACCTAATTTTCATTCCTTAGATTTTCTTTTTTCTTTGAGCACCTACTATGTGGTCAGTGTGGTGGTAGTGATTAGTAATAATGACCACTGCCCTCTGCCTGTGATGAGCCAGGCGCTGTGCACACATTCCTTTACTTGCTTTGAAGGGCTGCAGGAGGGAGATGGGTGTTAAAATTGTCCCAGTTGTCTAGAAGGAGACCGGGAGGCTCAGCTAGATTAAGCCACCTAACCAGGTCAGTGGTGACACTCCGTCCATGACACAGGTTTTTGGCGTTAAAGGTCCAGGGCTTTCCACCCGTCGTGGAGCCTGGCAAAGCGAAGAAAAACCAATGCGCGTCGAAGGAATGGTCGAGTCCCTTGGTGAACAGCAGCTCTGGGAACGGGGATGGCAGCTCTTTGCGGGCTCTGAGCCTGCTTCCACGGCACGCAGGTCAACTTCTTGGGAGGAACCCGGCGCTCTCGGAGAACTCTACAAACTCTAGGGCTCTCTAGAGCTCTCTCGAGCTGCCATGAGCAGTCCAGGCCTGGGTAGAATCTCTACTGTCAGAACAGGAAGTTCATGCCCAGGAAGGGGGTTGCCCCTGGGTCCTTTGCAGGCAGTTCTCGGCCCAGGAAAGCTGTGGCTGGCTGGTGTGTTTACTACCCACACGGAAGCAGGAGGACTCATGGGCTTGGTTTCTCCAGCAAGCCTCCACGCCCACCCTTGGGAGCTTCCAGGTAGGGCTAAGATAGAGCTAAGGATAGAATAGGATGAGAGACAGAAGGGGGTGATTGCTGAGCCCACCTTCATCACCGAATCCCAAAGCACAGCGAAGTGCTGAGAATAAGTATGATCTTAGCTTTGGGCGTGGCTCGACGTCAAATCCTGGGTGTATAGAGTGGCTTTTTCAGAGACATTTTTCTGCTCAGTGATGTTGGCAGGGCTGAGATCCTCAGTCCCATTTTAGGTAAAGGAACGGAGACTCAGAAAAGCTATCTGACTTGCCAGGATCACCCTGAAGCACCAAGGCCAGGGTCTCCTCCAAGTCTACCGCTCTTTCTGTCACTCACCCCCATGATGTCTGAGCCAGAAACCTGGGAGAGAACAGCATATTCTAGTAGAGAGAAGACAAGCTTGGAAGGCAGAAGAGCTGGGCTTGAACCCTGGGTCACGGGCTGAGTGATCTTGGGTAAGTTCCTTAGCTCCTCCTAGCCTCAGTTTTCCCATGTGCAAAACAGAGCAAATAATCCTGTATCAAAGAGATGGTTCTGAGAATTAAAAGATGTCATAGCTGTAAAGAAGCTGGCCCAGGCTGTCTGAAATAAATCTTTTATCTCTTTCTCCATTTTCCAAGACGTACAGTCATTCCTACACAGGCATGTGATGATTATTATATAATTTATTTTTACCGGTGTTACTCCAAAAATAAGAGGAGGAAGCTGATGTAACAGCAAGCCCAAAATGGAAGGACCTTTGTCCCTTCAACCCTTGCTCTCCCAGTGTCAGTGCAGGTGGGTACATCCTCTCGGAGATGCAGGAAACAGAAAGGAGCACGAGGCATTCATTTAACAGGCGCTGTGCCAGGCTGAGGCGAAAGCTTCACAGGGCCTTCTTCTCTCCAGGGTTCTTTCTTACTCTGTACTGAACTTCCTGCTTGACTGTGCTGATCTTACCGCTGAGCATTTTCAATGCTCTTCCCTCTGCCAGGAACACTCTCCCTTTGGCTCACTCAGCTGAATGTCACTTCATTCATTCATTCATTCATTCAGTACAGTGTGCTGTTGTATTCTAATGGGAAGACAGTCAAGAAACAAGTACACATGTACATGTGATAGACAGTCATCCCCCCTTATCCGCAGGGCATGCATTCCAAGACCCCCCAGTAGAAGCCGGAAATCCAGGATGGCACAAAACCCAATACATACTGTATCATTTTCCTATACACACCTATGGTAATGTTTCATTTATAAACTGGGCACAGTATGAGATTAACAACAACTAAGAGTGAAATATAACAATCATAGCGATACCTCTCTCTCTCAAAATATCTTATTCTACAGCACTCACCTTTTGCCTTAAAGGAAACTCATCACAGCTTCTGCCTGACACATTTGAATTGCTGGCAGCGTGACTCTTGCATTTTGGGGACACGATTAAGTAAAATTAGGGTGACGTGAATACCAGCACTGAGATACCCCAGCAGTCGATCTGATAACCGAGACAGCGGCCACGGGAGGGATGGAACAAGGTGAGAGTCCATCATGATACTCAGAACGGAGCACAGCTTAAAACTTATAAACTGCTTATTTCTGGAATTTTCCATTTAATACTTTTGGATCGTGGTTGCCCACAGGTAACTGAAACCAGGGAAATCAAAGCCTCAGATAAGGGGGACTACTGTCCCTAGGATGTCTGTTCCTGGCAAGAACTGTGAAGAACAGAAGAGTCGGGCGAAGGTGGAGAGGCTGGTGGTGCTGGTTTAGCTCTGCTGATCCAGGAATGTGTGTTCAGAGTGAAATCCAGAGGGAAGTGAGGGGTGCAGGGGGTAGGCATGGGCCTCAAGGTGGTGGTGGTGGGGGGTATCAAATGCAAACACTGAGTGGAAATAAACTTGGAGTGTGTGCAGAGAAAAGGGAGTAGGGCCCACGGGCCCCTGGCCCTCTCTGGGCCTGGAATCTGGGTGGCCGTTGAGAAGGCACTGGATTGTCCTTACGAAACTCCTCAAGCTCTGACGTTCTAGGAGTCAAAGAGCCCTGAGCCCCTGGCTAGCTGGACAGAGAAGGGAGGTTTTAGGACCAGCTGTTGCACTTAGGCAAGATGAGACTATGCTCTGCTCCCTGGTAAAGACCACTTGTCCAGGGCCAGATGGGGACATGTGGGACTGTGTAGTGTGTCAGGCACACCTGCCACTGGCAGCCTGACCCAGAGATGACAGTCTAGCTAATCCACTCTGAGGGAGACCCCACAATCATCACACCCATCTTCCCACTCAGTGCAGTCTTCTGTCTAAGTTCCCAAGGCCTGCCACCACCAGGTACCTCACAAACTGTGTGGCTTAAAGTGACAGAAATGTATGTTCTCCCAGCCCTGGAAGTGAGAAGACTGGCCAGGCCATGCTCCTTCTGAAAGCTTCTGGTGGTTTTCAGGAAACGTTGAGATCCCAGATTTTGCAGCTACATAGTTCCATTTTCTCCCTTCATGGTCACATGGCATCTCCCTGTGTCTGTTTTTACATGGCTGTTTTTTTATAAGGCCACCTGTCAGGTTGGATTAGGGGTCGACCTACACCATCATGACCTCGTCTTAACTAATTACATCTGCAACAACCCTATTTCCAAGTAAAGACACATCCTGAGGTCCTGAGCAGTAGAACTTCAACATATCTTTTTTTTTTTTTTCTTTTTGGTGAGAGGGCACAATTCAGCCCATAACTCCTTCCCTGCCACCCAAGCAAGGGGCCTTTGAGCTTCTGATGAGCACTCCCACTGCTGGGAGCACGTGGCCTTACAGGCAGCAAACCCTATGGCTGGAGGTTACCTACTTCATCCTCTCTACCTTCTCCAGTCCTTCCTCTCTCCCAGAAATATTTATCAAGGGATTAACACATTGCAGGAATGGGACCAAGTCCTGGGTGCCCAATGGTAAACAAAACAGAGGGAAAAACTGTCACTACGTCACCCTTGCCCATGGGCCCTGGGTTCCCTTAAGGTCACATACACCGCCCTGGCCACACACCCCGAATGTGGTCTTTTCAATATCTGAAGACAGTGAGGAGCTCCCTGAGCCTCCTGTGGATTGAACACCTTTGATTTCTTTATTTATTCCGCATAATAGGGTGATAGGTATTTTATGGCCCAGACCAGGCACAGTTGAGAGGGACAGTGTAGACCACGGATAAGTCCACTGACACCACAGGTGCTCACAGAAGTGTCCCGAGCTGACTGCAACAGGTGGTCACGTCACGGGGCGTGGTCTCCCGGTCCTTCCTCACCCGGCTGCTCTCTTCTGGATATTTTCTAGTCTGTCTTCTTTTAGATCACTGTTCCCAGAAGGAACTGCCATATGCATGTGGCATAGCGGAAAAAAACAAGCAAGTAAAGAGGTCATTGCAATAAATGTGTTGAACACTGTCACAGAGGCATAAGAACGGTATTGGGGAACCCAGAGGAAGATACAATGAACTCCTTCTGAGAAAGCAGGGATTGGCTTCCCAGAGGGCCTGATATCCGAAAGGACTCTTTACAGGTGAGTAGATGTTTCCCCTGTCAGGACAGGGTTGGGGCATCTGGCAAAAGAGCACCTTTATGATGTCTTGAGGTAGAGAGTAGGTTCCCTGCTCACCTGTTGCAATTTTTTCTTTGCTATTTACAGTCACAGTTGATATACAATATTACCGAGACTCGCGCTACGTTTCCCAGCACCTTGTGAGATCTCGTCTGCTGCTGACCTACTTCGGGCTAACCCTGACTCATCATGGGAAGGACGTACTTGTCCTGGACAATAAGAGTTCATTTCTACTTCTACCAACGCACAGCTGAAATGTGGCAAATCAGGCATCGGCAGCCTGGTCCCGGATCCTTCACGTTTCCAGGCCCCTGTGGGAGGGACTCGCAAACAAGCATTTGCTGAGAACAAGCTTCATGGGTGGGTCTGTGCTGGTCTCTGGGGAGGCGACTGTCACTTGCTGTCACCGCTCTCAGAGGTCATTCTAGTGAGCAAGACACAGCGCACACATGCGTCGAACTCTAAGCTGCGACAGAATATCAAAGGACAGTTACACCGTATTACAAGTGTAGCGCATATTGTGGGCACACAAAGCAAGCTGCAGGTGAGTCCAACGAGAGACACGGTTGGCTTTCACTGAAGAACTTCGAGAGCTTTGATGGTCTGGTCAAAGGGCAAGGTAGAGAAGCAGCGGCTCAGAGGTGGGATGAGAGCAGGCTTGGGGCTGGCTGGTGGTGCAGGTGGAGAGGATGGGGAAGCCGGGGCAGGTCAGGGGGGTGCCTCACAAGGCAACGACCAGGAGCTGCTGGGATAGCAGGCCATATCAGGCAGGGACACCCACCCACATACCAGCCTTCCCTCCGGCCAAGGTCTAAATGCAAGCGTGGTGACTGCCCAGGGCAGCAGCGACGGCAATGGGGGGCAAGGTGTGCCCTGCAAGCCCCACCGCCCAAGCTCCCAGCACCGCCTCTGGGTAGGCTTGTCATCGGCTGGGCCCACCTCCCTCCCGTGCCTCGGGAGCACGCCTTTCAGTAGCTGCCCACGTCCCTCCCCCGATGTGGGCGGTGGTGGCTCTCCAGAGTGATGACTCACCAGGGAGCTGGCCTCCCTCCAAACCCACAGCCCCCGCTGATGAAGCAAATCCGCGCCAGCCCTCTCAAAGTGCCGCTTGCCAAAAGGGCTTGTCTTGGACAGACATTGAAGCCAGGGGTGTGGGAACCCACGGTGGTTGGGGCAGACGTTCAAACACCACAACGGCCCTCGGCTTCGTGTCCTCGGGTCTTAGGTGAGAGCGCAGTTCTGCTGGGACTCTGACAGGTTCCTCTCCTGGCGAGCTCAAACGTCACCTGTTTAGGGAGGTCCTCCCAGTTGTCCGGGGAGGAGAGGGCCTCTGTCTTCCGTGTGCTGTGGTCTTCTGTTGTGACATGTAGAGAAAGGGAGTCCAGCTGGTGGCCTCTGTACCTTCACCCCTCTAGAATGTGGACCACCTCGGGGCAGGGCACGTGGCTTCCTCGTTCAGGATCCTCAGACTTGGCCCCCAGTGGGTGGTCAGCGAATGTGGACAGTAGAACAGAGGAAAAGAGGAAGGAAGTGAGCAAAATCAAAGACCCTAACAATGCACGATGGAATAGAATAATGTATTCACGGAGATTAGAGAGCCTGAAAGGAGCTGCCTCTGAGTTTGCTTTTGTTCTTGTCGGCCCCATCCATTCAAACTACTTCAAAATTATATTTCATGGCTGTATTGGAATAAAGACAAATGTAAGCCAGGCACAGTTCATCGTTATAGGTTCCTTATCATTATTATATTCAATGTTTTCTTCTGGTTTTAAAGGTATTGAAACCTAAGACATTTGCATGGGCCCCTTCAAGGCCAGTGGGCCCCAGGCTCTGCACTTGCTGAGCCCTAACAGGTAAGCTGACCATGACCTTGAACACGATGGTCACATAGTAATGAGTGGCCCCACCAAGGCACAGACCAACCCAAACCCAGCCTTTGCCGGTTCAAGTTCCTGGATGCCCGCTGCTGTGCCAGACATTAGCCCTTTGGATTGCTGGATCTTGGGAAGGGCCGGAGGTTCTGGGGCGAGGTGGGGAGCGTGACTCTTTGCCAATGCTTTGGAAGGATATCAATATTTGAAAAACAGGCATGGACAGCCTGGTGCCTTCTATAGACCCTGGACGGAAGCAGAAATAAAAGATGAAAGGGAGGAGGAAGCAGGCCCGACTGCCAGGTTTCTGATCTGGGCAACAGGTGAGTGCCGCAGTGACGAGGGACTTCAGCGAGAGGAGTGCGCTTCAGGGGGCCGACATGAGTTGATGTTGGGACACCTTGGATGTGATCAATTTCTGCGTTCCAGGAAGTCATGCCTGTGAGCATTGAACAGGTAGGTGGAGTTTTTTAGGAAAGAAAGTGAGGATGTAAACAGAGGCCTAGAAGGTGCAGTTGGCACATAGTAGGCCCTCAATAAATGTGTCCTAGGCTGAATGAGAACCCTCCAGGGCCAGCGCTTCCTCTGTGGGCTCAGGGGATGTTTGGGAGGACCCCACGCAGACTGCCATTTGGGGGAAGCGCACAAAACACCCTTTGTGTGATTATGATCGAAGTCGACAACTGGAGGGCATGTTTCAGCTCTGAGTACTGAAGATGTGGGGCCAGCGGGGGCTTAGCGCTGTCAGCAGTCAGTGCAGGGCCAGCAAGAGCTTGTCTTGGTGTCTCGTACCTTGAAGATCTGGGAGGCCTCAGAATTAAAAAAAAAGGCGTTTTCCAAACGCTGGAGCAATCCTTATTTTCCCTTCATGTTCATTTCCCTAAAACTCTGTTGATATATATCACATAATCACATTGTTTAAATATTTGAGATTGTGATTACACCACCGTTCAATTTTAATTGCCACTTTGTGAACATGTCAGATGTTCTCAAGCCAAATTAATTAGCACGAAGCAATTGATGGATGGTCTTCAACATTCAAACCTTCAGCCGCTATCCAGTTTCATAAGCCGACATCACAACCGTAAAGTGACTTTGGATAATACCCCTCATCACCTCAGGGATGTCCTCCGCTAAGGCCAGGTGTTAGTCCTATAAATAAAAGACAAAAATACAAAACATGCCAGTTGAGAATCGCAGAATTTATTTTCATGTAAAAATCCCTTCTTCTCCAAACCCAAAATAAAAAATAGCCGTTCTGAAAACACGAACAACAACCACAACAAAACCACCTTCTCGGGCAGGCGTGATGCTCCCCTCATCTCTGTGGATCCTGTGAGTGACGAGCATCTCAGGACCCAAAAGGACAGCCCCATCTACTGCCGGCGTGTTCCAGCTGTTACCAACGTCTGGCTTAGCTCATACTGGAACAGACGCCCCAGTCACTTCCTTTTGTCACTTGTAAATTTCACCTTCCGGAGCGACACAGAGAACTTCCATTTCTGAGCTGCAGACTGCTTTGAGCACTGAGTTCCCATGGATAGAGAAACTCACCAGGTGCCGTACTCTGCTACCTAGAGATTATCCGAGGGTGAGGCGCGGGGAAGTTATGGAGTAGACTTCACTTTGCATTGTGGCGTTATCAGGGAACAATGACGAGAGCGGAGAGATCTGTGAGAAGGACTCCTGAACAGTTAGTTGGTAGCTGCAGCTTTCCTTAGATGTAATTCGAATAAGATCTACCCACGCCTTTGCTCATTGGGAAGGTGGGGGGGTCAGTGAACGGGGAGGAAAGTGAACATGCTATATTAAATATTTATTTTAAAATCAGATCACACGTATTGATAGCTAGTGATGAATTTTTTTAAAATTATAATTATGAGGTTTAATGCAATCTTCAAGGAGGTATCAAGAAAACTGCAGTTACCTTTATGAACAAATGTGTGTTTCAGTCAGATCGAGGCAAATGTGCTGGATTAGAATTCCATCCCTGCCGCTTATTAAGAGTATAACCTTAGGCCTTCTGGCTGGTTTGGCTCAGTGGATTGAGCGTCGGCCTGCGAGCTAAGTGTCGCTGGTTCGATCTTCCAGTCAGGGCACATCAGAGAAGGAAAACTCTGATTCCAAAAAACCTCCGCTGCCTTGCGGCATACCTCTTCAGGGGAAAGGCTAAGGGAGTAAACCCCGACAGAAAATCCGGAGCTGGAGTCCCTAAGGCGGTCTGACGTTGTAGTCAACACCGGCAACTCCTGCGGCGCACCTGAAGCCAAGCTGTATTGACTCCGTCTTTCCCTTGGACCCTTCAGCTGCGAAGAGAGGGGGAGTCTGCTGCATGGGCAACAGCAGACCCTCCATATCACCCTGCCCAGGCTCTGTAGCTTCAGCTTCACTGGAGAGGACACTCCAGCGTCATCGCAAGATGTCGATTCAACACGGGAGGAGACAGATACCGTGTCACTCCCGAGTCGGACTGCACAGCCATTCTCGGCGGTGCAGATAGACTCTTAAGAAGCTACACCATCGTCTCTCGAGACGGACGGCTGCCGATGACGAACCTTAGGCCTTGGCTTCCTCGGGTGGAAAGCGCGTGTGGAAATAACTAACCTTGCAGGGTTAGTGAAGGATTAAGGGAGAAAAGTTCTATCAAGGGCCTGGCGTTCTGCCTGGGTTGCAGCAGGTGCTCAATAAACGGAGTGATTAGGATTCTAAACTCCAGTTTTAAGAATGAGAGACAGTGTTCAGTTAATGGCTTTATAAAAGTAAATAATAATACCAGGCATATACAACCCATTAAGATATGGTCAAGGTCATTTATTAAAGTACTTAATGCTTCAAGTTTTGTTAGTTTAAAAAGTAGCATTGAGCTGAGTGGGTGTGTGCCCCTGGGCCAGAGGCGCACGTGGAGCCGATAGGCGATAGGCGAGAGCGTGTCTTTTTGAGGCAGAGGTTGCGGGAGCTTCCATCGAGGCGGCAGGGGTGGCAGTAATCTCAGAGGTGGTGGCAAAGGAGGGCTTGGACATGGGAGTGGCTGTGGAGGCTTTAACCATGGCCAAGCCCAAGGGCCTCCGGAACACGTAGGTTTATTAGGAGCTCCTGTATCCTATGAAGATGGCATAGTTTGTAAATGTACCACAGATGAAAATAAGACGCCTTATGTTAATGCTTCGGTTTGTTTAGAAAACAAAGAACAAATTGGAAAAGTGGATGAAATATTTGGACAACTTAGACAGTTTTATTTTTCACTTAAACTGTTAGAAAATATGAAGGCATCGTCCTTTTAAAAACGGATGCAGAGGTTTTTACCTCGACCTCCAGGTGAGAAGGGACCTCCAAGAGGCGGTGGTAGGGGCGGTGGAGGAGGAGGAAGAGGAGGCGGCCGGAGGTGGTGGCGGTAGTGGCTTTAGAGCTGGAGAAGATGGAGAGGCGGGGCTTCCCAGGAGGACCAGGTGGTTTCCGAGGGAGAGAAGGACGTTCAGTGTAGCAGCGGCAGAGGAACTTCCCCGGTTGGTTTCCACATTAACCTCCATGATCTTCCACGGACCTGAAACTTGTTTCCTGAGCAGTTCTTGAAGCCCTCATTAGTATATGACAGCGACGCTCAGATGTCAATGTCATACAGACGTGAGCGCAACAGAATAGGCATTTATGCTCTAACAGGATTTGAACAAGTGTTTCAAGGTTTTGTGTTGAGCTTGGAACCGTGGTTGCTTAATAAATGGACAATTTTTGAAGGGAAAAAAAAAGTAATACTAAGAATTTTTGAATTTTAAAAACGTTTAACTCACTACCAACCAGTGATGGTTAAAAAAAATTCAAACAATAGAAAAATGAATGAAAATTCCCTTATCAGCTCTCTACTCCATCCTTAATGCCAGCCCCCAACAATTCCATGGAACGGTCAGGTGTGAAACCTTTCAGACGTGCACATATAAGCACACAGGCTGTTTTTCCTCCAGAAATGAGCTCATGCCACACACTGTTCTCCAGCTTCCTTTTTATGTAACACGATATGATGGAGCTATTTCATGCTGGACTTGACCTCCGTCTCAGTCCACGTCATGGCCATGTATTATCTTGATGGGTTTTTAAAGATAACAAAAATAATGCCAGTAAAATGCGGTGTTTCCTTGACGCCATGATTCTAAAGAGTTGGATGAAAAGAGGAAAATTCAGGTTACCATCTGACTGATTGCTGACTGCTCCATCTCTAAAATGTGGCAGAGATCCAGAGAGCAGGGAGGGAAATAATCCAGATAAGATGGGGGATGCTGGGGGAGTGGGGACTGTTTCTGCACTATTGACAATCACCCCAACAATAACATGGTGTACTCTGTCCTTTATCTCACAGTTCTCACTGATGGTTCCAAGGACACAGGGACCTATTACCCCTGTTTTAAATCTGGGGACTCCGAGGTTCAAAGAGGCTCCCGTGCAGCTGGGAGGCCAGGCGTTGAGAGTGAGTGGAGGAAAGGGAGCTCTTTCCTAACCTGACTTCTCAACGCCCTCAGTGAGCCCATGGACCATAAAGAGGAGCAAAGTGACCCGTTGGCACGTGAGCTCATGTCTTGTGCTGAGCGCCGTTTGGGAGGACTGCTGATGCAGGACATCGGCTAAAGGACTGGGCGCCTTTTCATCCAAAACCAGTGAAAATTGTCCACAGTGTTTCATGAGCATCTCCGATGTGCCAGCCCCATGTTAGACACCACTGAATGCAGGACTGTGGAGCCTGCCCTGGGGTGTCCCAGCCTGGGCACATCCACCCCTGCTCTGCGACGCTGTACCATAGCTACCTGAAATGTGAGTTGGGCTAGAGGATCTATTCTTGGCTTGGAACTGGGGCCCTAGGGGCCTCCATGAGTACAGAGAAGGGGAAGTGGACCTCCTTGCTCCCGAGGTGAAAGAATGAAAGTCTCCCATGTTCATGCTTGTGGATTCAGAGGTGAGCGGAGAGCCTGGCATCATCTAAGGCTGACCTTGGGCTGTAATAGAGCAGAATGAGGACAAGGGGACAAGAGACCCCAGCTGGCACTGGATGGTGATGCTTAGGAAGTGTGTCGAACTGCCTGTTTCAGCGGAAGTCAGGGAAGACAATGCACACTTTGCCCCTCTGACACCGTCCACGGGGCTCAAGGGCCCGGCCCTCCTTGGCTCAGCTTAGCCATGCTGGGAACAGGGACCGGAAGGCTGTACCCGCTTCTCTCTGAGCCACTCACAAAAGGGATTGCACCTCTTGTCCGGTAATCCTGAGGGTCGGGGGTCTTCAGTGAGCCAGAGGCAAGGAGCTGACTGGCAAGGTATTTTCTTCCTTCCCCCCAGACCCCCCCCCCCCAAAGCCTGGACTGTGAAAACTGAGTATTAGGTGGAGAAAAGACAGTCTTCCTCGGGCCTGAGGCAGATACTGCAGAAAAGGAGCCACACGCCAGGGTCCCCACCTTTGGGTGGCACTGCGAGGGAGCCTTGTTTAGCAAATCTGTGCCCCCAGAGGAGCTTGGGTTCGGACCGGCCAGCAGGCTGGAGCAGGTGGCTGCTCTCGGCCTGGAGAACAGCAGTTCGTTCCCCACACACCCCAAACCCTCACAGGGGACTGGAGAGAGAGGAAAGCCAGAAACTGGTTTCATGGAAAAGTGCTGGGTTTTGTTGTTGGTGCGATTTGATTTATCTAAATGTGTGGTGTTCAATCTGGTTTGGAAATTCCCGAAGATGTCAGAAGTTTCTCCAGTGGGAGATGGAAGGAGGCAGAAAGTGAGGTTCAGTGTTCCCAGTTCCCACACCTACCAGAGGCATTCCACTTTGACCTCAATAAAAAAACAACAACAATTAGACTTAATGTAAATGTTATTTAAATAATATTTCTTTTTACTAAAGGGCTTTGTAAAACCAAGTTGGAAAACTAGAGTTGTTACTTCCCTTTTCGGTCAAACGTTAGTCCTCATGTTCCATACATACGGAGAGAAGACCAGTGTTGCTCTGGGAGAATAAAGAGAAATTCATTCGCTCATTCCGCAGGTACTTATTGAACCCTCCCTTTGTTCCAGGTGCAGCAATGTATCCCAGAAAATAAAAAGGTCTAATAAATGCCACCCTTTACGAGATGGCGCAGGTTATAGCTCACGGCAGGCAGTTCAGAGGAGTTTTAAGGGTGTGGGTGTGGGGAGAAGCTGGGGTTTCTATCCTTGAATAATCCAATTCTTATCAGCAGAAGCCACAGACACAATTCCCTTCAAGATGGCACTCTTTTTCTCTAGATGTGTTTTCAGTGCCTTCAGTTTAGGAGGATTCTTTAGAACCGTGATGCTTTGAGTTTCTTTTTCCCATCCCATCTGGTCCACCTGGGAGCCTCCTTAATCCAAATGGAGGCTTTAACAAAGGATTTAATAGCGGTCCTCTCGATTTGTTTCTATGTCCTTGTTTTTTTATTTTTACTTTTATTTATTTTTTATGAAGGGCTGGTCCTCCAATGAGAATGCTGTCACACACAATGAGAGCAAAAACTAAGCCTTTGTTCTACTAGGCCACTGAGATGTAGGAGTTGTTTGTTATAGCAGCAGAACCTCACCTATCCTGACTAGTACAAATGATCTCCACTTATCTATTACTGGGGAAACTCCTATTTCTTGTCCCATAGCTTAGTTATCTCCCAGCCTGTGAAGCCATGTTCCACTCCCCCAGGTAGAAAGGAAAGCTCTTTCCTCTATGCACACAATAAATTATAGGACACAATAAGTTTAATTGAACTTTTTTATGTCTTTGCTTATTAGCCCCACTGACTTGTATGTACCTTGAGAGCAGAACTTGTAAGTCATATATAAGTGTTTGTTGATAGACTGTGTGAATGCAAATATGGGATTTAGAAATTGTTTCTTAAAGCCCAGGCTTTAGTGCTCATTTCTAAGCTGTAAAGAAACAATCTGTCCCTGTCTAAGAGACATGATGCAGTTGTCCGCATCTGCCCGACAACCCTGGTTAGGTATGAAAGTTTATTTAACATCTAGGGCCTTAGAAAGGAGGGTCTGTAAGGTTTCTTTGGACCCTAACTGCCAGTGCCCTGTGAATACTGAAGAACCAGATGGAAACCTTCTCTAGCTAATGTCAGGGAAGATAGCACAGTCCTCCACACTGAAACAATTTGTTAGCATTTACAAGTTCCCATTTTCTGTATTTTAACTTCTAATTGGTTTCCTCTTCTGTGCTAAGAATGCCATCTGTCCCTTTGACAGGTTTTTGGATTTGATACCACTTACCAGGAAATATAACCATCATCAGTACGGTTAGATGATCCTAAAGGGTCCATCCCAAACAGCCCCATTTTAATAACTTCACACAGACCCCTATACTGTTCCTGCGAAGAGGTCTGACCATTTCCCAAGTACTTGCTACATTAGAATAGAGCCCTTCACCTCCACAGCTTCTAGGAGGTTATACTGTAGTGCGAGATAACATTCGTGGTCTTATTTTGATTCCAGATCTCCTACCTTCTCTGTTGCAGCAGAAAGAATATTATTATCTGTATTTGTAGATGAGAAAACCGACGCTGATGAAAGCGGGCTTGCCTAACATAGGGAAACGACATAATACCAGAACATCCAACTTAATTTCTGAATCTAAACCTACTGCTCCACCGATATCATCTCACCCTTGGGGACTCCTTGTTCCCATTTTATGAACCAGGAAACTGAGGCCAGGAGAAGTTAAATGACTGATGTAAGGTTCCTCTACTTAAAATTCGCAACTCTAGGTTCAAAACACTCCACTCCTTTCCCCTCAGGTCTTGTGTTCTCACTAGGACGACCTTACACTACCTGGATTGTGCAATGCCTGTTTCCAAGTCCAAAGTTGCTTAAGTCTTGGACAAGCTAAGAAGAGGGAGGGGGAGGGTCCCGTGGGAGGTGGGGTGGGAGAAAAGGTTTTTAACTCATCTCATTGAAACAAAGAACCAACTCCAGCATGCTCACCCTGCTGCTGTAGGACTCACGGAGCCCCTGGAGGCAGGCTAGGGCCAGCGTGAAGGGGGAGAACTGACCCTAACTGGGCACCCATTATAAGCCAGGTCTGTGAGTGCCATGCCACCCACCCTGACAAAGTACTAATTTAAAGATGAAGAAATGAAGGCTCAGAGCAGCTCTCTGCATGGTCCAATGTGGCCAAGCTTGCTGGCCAATCTGGCTACACAGCTGCGCGCTTTCCACCAGTCGCTATAGCAGGTGCTGTGGAAGATGAGAAAACGAGGCGGGGGAAGTTCCTTCCTCTAAGGAACTGCTAACCTCCTTAGGAGAGCACACACAGGAACCTGATAAAGAACACAGCTGGATTATGCTGGCTGGGGTCAAGGCAGGGAATTCAACAGTTCGTGAAGGTCTGGTGGGAGAAGAGGAGGGTTGGGGAAAAGACGAGCATTTCTTTCTGCAGAGTCTCCAGCAGATCTTGGAGGACAGGATTTGCATAAGCAGACAAAAGAGAGACGTTTTAGGCCAGACGCAGTTGCTTCTGGAAATGGACAGATTGATACCACTATTTAAACACAAGGAAACCAAAGCTTCCAGGCAGCTATTAGAGCAGGCGTGGGCAGTCTTTGGAGCTAACAGGAGTGTCTCCTGAGTGGAAGGAAATGAAATTAGCAATAATCAGCCATCTCCTAGGTAGCCACCTAAAGAGAAGGTCTGAAAACCTCAATGGAGGAGATCTGAACATACCCAAACTCAATCACTGAGATTGGAAAGGAGTCCCAGAAGAAGAAGAAGGGTATAGAAAGTGCGGTTCTTCCCAAAGAAAACCAGCTCTGGAGGCAGCAGTGCTTGCAACCCTTTCGGCTCCTGCTAAGACTGGGTTCCCTTCCTCGCAAAGCCTGTGCGTGCACTGACAACCCAAGTTTGAGCCCTAAGGAGTGGAAGCCCGTTGCGCTCCCGGTCCCCCGGTGAAGCCTGGCCCTGAGCTACCTGCCTGCCTCCCAGGCCCACCTTCCCAATTTGCTGTTTAGCATGAAGAAAATAAGATAAGAGGAAATTCGGATTCTACGGTAAAAACAGCACTTCCTGTCCACAAAGGGCTTTGCAGAGAGTGTTTTCCCCAAGTCTGTAATGTACCAAGCCCGAGAAAAGGCTCCCCAGTGGAAGGGGATATTTGAGCTGCCTCAAACGGTGCAAAATCAGCCTTTGAGGGGAATACAGTAGGCTCTGTCTTCTTTTCTAAATCTGTAATTAAATTACTGGCATTAAATGAGGATAATTTTTGTCTTAAACATAATTGTGCCTTTACCAAAAAATTCCCCATCCCCAAAATTCAATGTTGGCTCTCAAATTTTCCTTCAGCTTCCAAGTCAAAAAAATATGTCTTGTCTTGGGCACATGCGACATCATATACTTTAAATGGCTCGGGTTGGCTTGGTTCTAATCTTAATTAAGCCGGTGCTCGTGTTGGCCCTTCTTAGTCTCTTGGAATCCTCAGCTGAGTGTGTTCAGCACCAGTTTGGCCTGAAAGACAACCAGCCTAGGAAACAAAAGAGATCTTTGGGATGGCTTTAGGGTTCGCAAAAGCATCCTTTACTTTCCCTAAATAATCAGCTTAACGGTTAACTTTCCTGGGGAGTAACAAAAATACTGTTTTGCAACATAACCAACACAAACAAATTACATTTGCTCATAATCCCACTGGTTCAAAAAGAAATTCATAAAGCCTTGGCTGGGTAGCTCAATTGGTTAGAGCGTCGTCTCCATACAGTAAGGTGGCAAATTTGATCTCCAGTCAAGGCACATCCAAGAATCAACCAATGAAAGCATAAGTAAGTGGAACAACAAATTCCCCCCCCCAAATCATTAAAAAAAAATTTTCATAAAGCAAGAGAAAATGTTTATCCTTCAACCTGATCCCCTTCTTCAAAGTAAACCACTTTTAACTAGTTGTTGCACATGTCACCCAACTTGTTACTGGGTTTATGCAGACATATTTAAGTACACATGTGTCCAAAATGCCAGACACATTGACCTATCCCTTGTTTATATCCCTTCCTACTCATAGGCATTTTCCAAGACAACCCCGACAGCTCTAACACATTCTTTTTAGTGGCTGCATATTCTTTGCTGCATATATATTGTAATAGATCCAACCATTCCCCTATTGATAGGCATTTAGATGGTTTACAATATTTTTGTTATTGTGAACAATGCTGCCACACATATTCCAATATTTTTATGTATTTGTTGTATTTTGACTAGTATGATGGATTTGAAGGAGTGGGATTGCTTTTACTCATGGGTCTAGAACCCCAAGAGTGTAAGAAAGGTTCCCCAGCCCCTTCCCCAGCCTTGCCAACACTACTGCCCAGCCCAGTGTGCTAGACCAAAAAATGTTAATCTCTTGGAGATTTGATTTGCATCTCCCTGACTGCTGGTGAAGCTGAGCATATTTTCACATGTTTATGAAAATTCACATTTCCTATTCTGTGAGTTCCTTACTCTTATCCTGGACTCATATTTCTATCAGGCTCTTCATCCTATTCAGTGTCTAGGACCTCTTTGTGAACACGGATATATCATCCCATATACGAGGCAAGTGTTTTTCTGTCACGCTCTTGTCTTTTGATTTGATTTGGGGTGTGTGCTAACTGTAAATTTTAATTTTTATTCTTGTTATAGTCAAATATGTTAAAAATTTCCTTCCTTGTTTCAGGACTGTCTTAGAAAAACTCCAGTCTGTATGTTCTTCTTACACTTTTATAGTCTTATGTTTTCCATTTATATCTTTAATCCAGGCTTTTAAAAATTAATTCATTAATTAATTTGCAACCTGGTAAGTCAGGGAGATAGCTTTACTTCACTCCCAACAAAGTCAGGGATTTAAAAATTACTTAATCAGTAAAAATTTACGCTTTTTTTTTCTCGTCTTCTTCTTCTTCTTCTTTTTTTTTTTTTTTTGGCCAAAGGAACCAGTGACATGTCTAAGAGAAACCATGCTCCCTGAAGCTGGACCCCGAAGGTCTTTAACCCATGATATGAGAAAACACCTAGAGATTGTTGATCTCCTACCCAATCATGGGGTGGACCAGTCTGAATGTGTGTATGCATTGTTTTTCCTTTAATACAAAAGGGATTTGTAGAAAAACATTCTCCTCTCTCAAAAAATAAAAATAAAAGAAAAACCAAACTACTTTATTTATAAACCAAATCTTGTGTATAACCCTGTCAATGTAAGTAATGTCCAGACCTGTGGAGAATTTTGATTAGAGTTTATCTGAGCCACACCTGATGGCCTATGCTGGAAAGCAAGATCTCAAATGTTCCCGGGAATGACAGTTTTGCGGCTTCTTTTATGCATATAAAGAAGGTTTCATGGAGCTGGGAGAAGAAGGGCGGTCATTGGATTGGTACACAGGATTGTGTACTTTCTCAAGGGTGGTTGCAGCTTCTTTCAAAGGTGCATTAACCCAGATTCACAGAAACTATGGAAAGGGCTTGCTCATGACAAAAGTAAAACTTTTACTACAAAGTGATATGCCTGGCGCATGGCTACCCACCATAACCTGCCCAATTAGGAATTTATGATCAGATCACCTTGTGAGGTTACCTATCAGAGAACCCCTTTTCTGTCCACAATTCTATCCTATCTGTTGGTCCATCTTAGGTGTGTGTCCCCTTCCATGCAAGATCAGCTCTTCAAGGCCATCTTAACTCATTTCTGTCCTGAATGGGGACAGTCCATGCATGCTGAAGCAAAGCTTGTCTTTGAAGTCATCTGGTTTATTCAGTGTGCATCCACACAGAGTGAGGGTGTTTCAAGACTTTTAAGAAGAATCTGTGCAGGCTTCTCTACCAGCTGATTAGGAACCGGCAGTAACAAGGTTTCTCCACGGAGTCTTTTATCTTTCCGTTTGCAAATGAAAGTACCAATAAATACTTGTTGAATTTTATCATTCTGTTAACCTTCAAATTCAGACTTGTCAGTAATTACGGCTTGCGTTAAAAGATGGAAATTAAAGATTGAGGCCCGGGAAGGATACACGCTTTGCTTGGAGGCATAAGGAGTAACCAGGTCTCTTGTCTCCTGTCCCTTCTTTTTCTGCTACATTTTGCCCTTTGACAAAGGACAGCTGGAATGGTGAAGGGCACAGGTCTGGCGAGAGACGACAGCGGGGGTGGGGGGGGCATCCTTGCTTACTTTAACAGTCACGCCAGTTTGGTTAAAAAAAAAAAAAAAAAAGGCAGGGCAGGCAATTCTGAGCTCTGTTTATAGGACGCCTGCTGAGGGCCTGAAGTTTCTGCTGCGACATTCATTCCGCCTTTGCTGATGAACAGAAACGACCTGGGAAGAGCTCACTGCCTTAGGAGAAGTCATTCAGGGATTTCTGCCTTGAACAATGGAGTTGAGTACTTTCTGTGTACAAGTACCCTGCTTCGTTTGGAGGATGCCACTCGGAGCAAAGCAGGTCGTCTTCTGCAGGGGCTCCCAGGTGGAGGAAGGGAGACGGAGCCCGCTTCCTCACGGACTCCGGCGGGAAGCCGTCATTAAACAAACACTCCCAGGAATATATAATTACAAATGGAGGTAAAGGATGTTTAGAGAGAATACAGCAGGAAGGCTGGGTTTAGATTAGGGGGGTTAGGGAAAAGCAGACGCGGGGTGTTAAGGGCTTTTGCAAAACTAAAGTGTTTTGCATATGTGAAGGAAGTAATAATAATAATAAAGGTGCTCAGAAGGGCAGCGCTTCCTCATTCATGGGCCACTTCCTAGAACTTGGGGAATCTCTTTCTCTTCCCAGAATTATGTAGGCATCCTGGGTAAGGGCTGGAAGAGCCTTCACAAATGCTAATACAGGAGCATTGTACCGGCTGTTCCCGGCCCTCTGCAACCTTATTTGTAAGTAGTTTGAATGTTGAGGTAAATGGCAGAGATGAGTGGAATTTCCAGTTTGGAAAAGGATATAAAGCAGCTTTCCCAGCCCAAGCCAGCGGCCAGGTTTCTCTACCCCAATCCATACGAGAATGGGGTTTCAAAGCAAAGCAAAATCCCACCTCGCTGTGTATTTGGTTTTGAGGGGGGGCTGTCCAGGAGACCTGAGTTGTTCCTGGGGAGTTTGGGGGTAAGGGTGATAATCTTTGCTCCCCCGCCCCTTCCCCCAGACACACCTGTGAGAAAGCTGAGCACAGTGAAATGGGGATGTGATAGTGGCGGTGGGAGATGGGGGGGGGGGGCTAATGCTGCCTGATGGGGGTGTTAATTTCCCCGGAAGACTCTGCCGTGATCTGATAATAACAATAATAGCTGACATTCACACTTGCGTGCTGGCCACTGTTCTAAGCGCTTTCATAACTTATTTGTCAGAACAACCTTAGAGGTGAGCACCATTACTAATTCCACTTCGCAACCGAGGAAACCGAGGCACAAAGAGGCGCAGTAGTGATAAAAGGTGACAACTGGGAATCAAGGTTCGAGCCGAGGTTTGGTCTTCAAGAGGTGTGGACCGTAGCTCCCGTGTGAACTTGATCCGCTTCCCCATAATTCGGCACAACGCGGGTTTTGAAAGGCTAACGGGAGGGTCTGCTGGGGGGGCCGGGGCGGGGGCGGGGTCTCGCGCGCGCGCTCTGCGGAAGCCGAGCCCCCACCTTCTGCGCAGTCGGGAGGGCCAGTTGACAGAGCCACAGGGGCGGCGGTGGAGCTTCAGGGTGGCCCCACTTCAGTCCCCAAGACAAGGCCCAGCAGCTCCGCTTTTCTGCTTGGTCTCCGCGAGGTGTCGCCTTCGGCCGAAGAAACTGCCTCGGCGCCACCCTCGTAGCCCGCAGTTATATATTTATTTTCAAACAAGGGGGGCGCCCCTCTCCGTTCAATTTAGAACTAGAAACATCCTGCGGTCTCGTTCCTAAGTGGGCGCATCCTCAGCCTCCCATTTTGCACCCTGGGTGGAGCCTCCCTTGGGAATTGCACGAGGGCAGCCCCTCCTTGGGGGCTTGCAGGACGACGGCCTCGCTCCCGGCCGCACTCAGCCACTGTCAAGGCGGGGGCCGGGTTAGGAGCCTCTGGCCCCCGCCACCCCCACACCCAACGTACTCCCCCGGAGCCCTCTGGACATTTCTTTTTTGAATGCCAAGCAATTGCCAGGCCTGCAGGGTGGGCGCTGCATTGCGCCGCTCGGCACGCAGCTGGCTCGCAGGGCGCACCGGCTGCAAGCCCGGGGGTCTGAAAGGGTGGGGGAGCACACCCTGGGCTTCCCAGCTCTGCAGCCTCCTCTCTGCAAAGAAGAAAAGCAAGTGGCTTTTGGCGCGAAAGCCTTGGCGCCTCCCCTGATTTTTATGGAAATCAAGAGGGCGGGGTAAAGCCCCTGTCCTCTGCCTTTCTCCCTCCCCTGGTCTGTGCCGCAGCCCCCTTCTCTCCCCGCCCCCCGGGTGTGTCAGATTTTTCAGTTAATAATATCGCCCGAGCTTCAAAGCGCAGCCAGTGACAGTCATCTGTCTGGACGAACTGGGTGGATGCGGGGGACTCCTGGGAACTGGGCTGGAGCCGAGCTACCGCTAGCCGGGCGCAAGCGCGCACAGACTGCAGCTACCCGAGGACCACCCCGCCCCAGGCCACCCGGGGACCCCCGCGCAGATTCGCCTCTAGATCCCCAGCCATCTGCGGGAGGTAAGGAGGGGGGTCCGGGGGGGGGGTGCAAACCTCCCGGCGCCCAGGGAGCGGCGAGCGCGGTGGGAAGGCAAGCCTTGGACCGGCTCGCGGCTGGAGCTCAGGGCGCCCCAATATCCTGGGGGACTGTTGCTGCTTCCGAAACAAAACCTCCTCAGGCTTTTCTCTGAAAAGCCAGACCCAGCCCCCAAGGCACCCCAGCTGGAAGAGACCCGCCCTAATCCTTTTAGTGCCCTTGCCTTAATGGCTTCATCGGAAATAAACTCGCCCTTGTCTAGAACATTTGTCTGTGTTTGAGCTGACCGGGACCCGGTGTGTTCCCACCCCGAACCTGGGGCTCCTCCAAGGGTCCCCCCAGAGGATGAAGAAGAGCGTTAGGCTGGCGAGGCAGCCGTGGCAGTAATCTGGGTCACGGCTACTCTGGCTCGGAGGAGACGCTGCTCTCCGGCGACCTTCCCCGCGCTGGCCCCTGCACCATTCCTGGGAACTGGGGTTCAGGTTTTTTCTTCGCCCCGGAGGACATTGTTCGGGGTTCGGAGGAGGCGGGTCAGGCTAGGGAGGTACAAAATACGGTAACGGCGGCAGGGCTCTCCATTCAGCGGGTGAATGCTGAGTGAGGGGCATCTACTCAACCTGGGGGTGCGGATGCGTTTGGGTGGCCGCTGTCGGTAGGGGTCTAGAGAAAGGATTTTTCCATTTGGAAACTTTGGAAACACCCCTCAGTCGCTCGCACTCCCAAGGCTGCAGTTTTACTGCGGGGGTGGGGGGGACTGGGGTGCTCTAGAGCCCTCGCCCGGCAGCTGGGTTGGAGCCCCCGGCTGCCTTCTAGCAGCTGGCCCCACACTGGTGCCACCGGGCTTGCCGGCGAGCTGGTGAGCTAGAACCCTGCTGCCCGGGGCAGCCCCCTCCCCGTGGCGTGAATGAAATGGCACTTTCCAAACTTGCGGAGCCGCTGCCACCACCCCCTGCATCTGCATGCCCCCTCCCACCCCCCCCGGCTTAGACCGCTGGTACACAAAAGGAGGGAGGGAGCGAGCCCAGGCAGAACTTCCTCCACCTTCGGGAGCGCAGGGCGGAGTGGGGGGCTCGGAGGGGAGACTGAGGGGCCGGATCCGAGGGGGCGCCCACTGCCTGACCCCCCAGTTCGGCTCCGCTTGCCAACCGTGCCCTGGTGTGTCTGTCGGTTGCAGTGTCGGAGGTTGGCGCGGGTCGCCCCTCTCCGCGCCCCCCACGGGAAGGAAGCATCCCCCAACTAAGGGGAGAGGAGCGGAAAGAAGCTTGTATTCGCCGGCCGGGAGGCGAGCCGATGCCAAGCCGCACCGCCTCGAACATGCCGGGGATGATCTGCAAGAACCCAGACCTCGAGTTTGACTCGCTGCAGCCCTGCTTCTACCCGGACGAAGATGACTTCTACTTCGGCGGCCCTGACTCGACCCCCCCAGGGGAGGACATCTGGAAGAAGTTTGAGCTGCTGCCCACGCCCCCACTGTCGCCCAGCCGTGCCTTCCCGGAGCACAGCCCGGAGCCCCCGAACTGGGCCACCGAGATGCTGCTGCCCGAGGCCGACCTGTGGGGCAACCCGGCCGAGGAGGACGCGTTCGGCCTGGGAGGCCTGGGCAGCCTCACCCCCAACCCGGTCATCCTCCAGGACTGCATGTGGAGCGGCTTTTCGGCCCGCGAGAAGCTGGAGCGCGCCGTGAGCGAGAAGCTGCAGCACGGCCGGCCCCCGGCCGGGCCCGCCTCCCCGGCCCCGGGAGCCGGCGCCGCCAGCCCTGCCGGCCGTGGGCACGCTGCGGGGACCGGCCGCGCCGGGGCCGCCCTGCCCTCGGAGCTGGCCCACCCGGCCGCCGAGTGCGTGGATCCCGCGGTGGTCTTCCCCTTCCCGGTGAACAAGCGCGAGCCCGCGCCCTTGCCCGCCGCCCAGGCCGGTGCTCCGGCCGCGGGCTCTGCGGTCGCCCCGGGGGCGAGCGCCGCGGCCCCAGCCTGCGCCCCGGGGGCCTCCCTTTCGCGCACCGGCGGGCGCCCAGCCAGCGGCGGTGACCACAAGGCTCTCAGCACCTCCGGGGACGACACTCTGAGCGACTCAGGTAAAGATCACACCACGATCCCCTGCCGCCCTGGACCCTGGTGCGGGGGCTGCTCTCCCTTTGTTGCCGTTCAGAGATTTAGGCTTTGGGGGGGAGCATTTGGGGGCAGCAGTGCTAGAGACCAAAGTCCTTTTTTTTTTTTCCCTAAGCCGATCCCCCCGGGGTAAGGAGGCGAGGATGCGTGAAAGCGGCTAAGAGGGTGTCACCCAAAGTGTCATCTTCATTGGAAGTTCCTTCCACCCTCATCCGGTCCGGTCTCCCTCCTCTGCAGTCAGTCCGAGGCATAAGATTAGAGAAAGTTTAGGGGCTAAAGCCTGGTGGGAGTTCAGGGGGCCGCTGGCGGTGTCGCCTGGGCAGAGAGCTGTTAGCCCCAGCGTGGAGAGGGACAGTGGCCCGGGTCAGGAGTGGGGAGACGTCCCGGGGAAGACATGGGCGCTGTGCAAAAATCCTACTTAGGGCGCAGGAAATGTGAGAGCGATTGCACAGATGGTTGGTAGCGATTTTATTTTTCAGACCTGGGTGATCTTCTCCCCTTCCCTCTGTGGGTGGTGGGTTATTTGTTCCCGGTAGGTGGCCAGCAGGCGGCGATATTCCGGGCAGGCCAAGGATCTGAATGGCTGGGGGTGGGGTGGGGGGGCCACCCGGGCCTCCACTCAGCAGCTGGCGGCTGGCACCACGGAGTAGTGTACATTCTCCTGGGGCCGCCTCTTTACAGCGGGCAGGGGACACGGGGTCCAGTTTTGTCTCCTCGCCAGAATTCCAGGACGCCTTTCGGGCCCGAGTTGTGTTTTGTGACCCATTGTCCTTGAAGGGGAGGGCAGGCAGGAATGCACACACCCTAGAAGCACTCACTGATAAGTTCTATTGTGTGCCTCTGTCTTGAACGGGAGGGGTTAAAAGGAAGACTCTCCCCGAATACTTCAGCAGCCCTGATCCTGGGAGCTGGGAGCTTGTGTTCCCTGGAATCTTGAAACCCAGTGTTTTCAGAATGCAGGCGGATTAAAAGCCTAAATTTCCTTCAGGGCTGAGGACGGATTCCTCTGAGGCTCCTGGAAGGAAACTTGGTGATAAGCCTCCAGTTTCAGGCGGGTCTGTCCCTTTAATGTTGGTGCCTTGACAGCTCTTGGTGAGGAAGCACTTCCTTCCAACAGCTGTCTTCTTGGCAGAAAACCAAAACATTGGCTTAAAGGGACCCACAGGCTGGAACAGCCTCACATTTCGGCTTTAGAACAAATCCTACAATTGTTCAGCTTTCCGGTCCCCTTCAGATCAAGCAGGAGATGTGTTTTGATTTTTCATGCTTGCGTTTGAAACAGTAATTTTCTATCCCAGCCCCGTAGTAAATGAGGAGAGGGGGAAAGCGCACTCATGATGCTACACGTTTTTGTTGTTACTGTTATTACCGGCGACGCTGAGAAGGGGGGCTCCCATATTTGGGTCGAGAGCTCCTGGGGATTATGTCTTGGTAGTTAAGATTTGATCTTTGCTAGATGCAAAACTGCTTAATTAAATTGTTCTTTACGTTTGCTGGAGGACCTGAAAGCAAACCCAATCCTGGTGTGTAGAACAGCTGAGCGAGGGACCTAAAACAAGGAGCCTCGATTCTTCAGTGTAGAGATGGAAGTGTTTAATAAATACGTCTGTGGGGTGGGCTGGTGGTGGTGTTAAAAGCTGCTGTTTCCTGAGCATCTGTCCACCAGGCCCTGCTCTCTACATATTACCTGTCCAGCTGAAGAACCCTGTGGCATTACTTCCATTTAACAGCCGAGGAAACGAAAGCTTAGAAAGGCCTGGTGACTTGCCCAGGGTCACACAACTAGTGTGTGATGCAGCCAGGATTCTGTCTGACCCGAGTCCAGGTTCTCTTATGTGTCACCTGCTAAAAGTCTGGAGGCTGAAAGCGCTAGGGGCATGGGGAAAGCAGAAAGCATTTACAGGCATGTTTAATTTAAAAGAGATGTAAAATACATTTCTGTTCTCATTTGTGTTGATGGAGCCATAAGGAGAGCACACCGTGCCAGGGCCTCTGAGACCCTGTATATAGAGAGGTCATTTTCATGTGCCTACCCTATGAGAATAATCCCCTTCTTGTTCTTGAAGATGATGAAGATGATGAAGAGGAAGACGAGGAGGAGGAAATTGACGTGGTGACCGTGGAGAAGCGGCGGTCCTCCTCCAACAGCAAGGCCGTCACCACCTTCACCATCACTGTGCGCCCCAAGAGCGCAGCCCTGGGCCCGGGGAGAGCGCAGTCCGGCGACCTGATCCTCAAACGCTGTGTCCCCATCCACCAGCAGCACAACTACGCCGCCCCGTCTCCCTACGTGGAGAGCGAGGACGCGCCACCCCAGAAGAAGATCAAGAGTGAGGTGTCCCCGCGTCCTCTCAAGAGCGCCATCCCCCCGAAGGCTAAGAGCTTGAGCCCCCGCAACTCTGACTCGGAGGACAGCGAGCGCCGCCGGAACCACAACATCTTGGAGCGTCAGCGCCGCAATGACCTTCGGTCCAGCTTCCTCACGCTCAGGGACCACGTGCCAGAGCTGGTGAAGAACGAGAAAGCCGCCAAGGTGGTCATTTTGAAAAAAGCCACCGAGTACGTCCACTCCCTGCAGGCTGAGGAGCACCAGCTTTTGCTGGAGAAGGAGAAGTTGCAGGCGCGGCAGCAGCAGCTGCTAAAGAAAATTGAACACGCTCGGACTTGCTAAACCTTTCTCAAAACTGGACAGTCACTGCCACTTTGCACATTTTGATTTTTTTTTTTTTTTGAAACAAACATTGTGTTGACATTAAGAATGTTGGTTTACTTTCAAATCGGTCCCCCGTCGAGTTTGGATCTGGGTGGGGAGCAGGACACTTGGGGTTCTTTCTGCCAGGACCTCTGGAGAGGGCCTGCGGGCTGGGATGCTGTGTGGCCCCTGAAGTTTCCTCCGAGTCACCTCCAAGACAGTGGTCGAAGTTCGTGACGGTTGGGAGCCTTTGGGGCTGGGCTGTTGAAGTCACCTTGTTTGCTCCCAAGTTTCCAAACGACAGAAAGTCGTTCCTTTTTTAAAATGGTGCTTAAGTTCCAGCAGATGCCACGGAAGGGGTTTGCCATTTAATACCCCTGGGGAATATTTGTGTAAATACCACTGACAACCCCGCCTTTTGTATACGTCCTGGGTAATGAGAGGTGGCTTTTGTGGCCAGTTTTAGACTGGAAGTTCATACCTAAGTACTGTAATACCTCAATGTTTGAGGAGCATGTTTTGTATACAAATATATTGTTAATCTCTGTTATGTACTGTACTAATTCTTACACTGCCTGTATACTTTAGTATGATGCTGATACATAACTAAATTTGATACTTATATTTTCGTATGAAAATGAGTTGTGAAAGTTTTGAGTAGATATTACTTTATCACTTTTTGAATTAAAAAAACTTTTGTAAAGAAATTTACTATATATATATGCCTTTTTCCTAGCCTGTTTCTTCCTGTTAATGTATTTGTTCATGTTTTGGTGCAGAGAACTGGGTAAATGCAAAGTTCTGTGTTTAATTTCTTTCAAAATGTATATATTTAGTGCTGCATCTTATAGCACTTTGAAATACCTCATGTTTATGAAAATAAATAGCAATTAAATGATGCAATGTTTTTTTTGTCCTTGATGGCACCAGTTAAGACTGTCCCGTAAACAGTGACCATAACAGTGCATTGCTTACAGAGGGGAACGGGTTTCCCCAGACAGCCCTACAATCCTGACTGGGTGGGGGAGGGGCTGTGCTGCTGTCCCCACTCGGTGTGGAGGGAACCGAGTTTGGGGAGGTTAGCATCTTTTCCAGGTTCCACAGAATAGAGATGTTCCTAGTGACTGTATTGTAGCAATAGCACTCAATAGTTTACAAAACACTTCCCCATGTTGGACATTTAATGGAATTAGACGAGGATGTCAGACAGCAGCCCTTTAGAGTGAGAAGTGAAGTCAAGACAAGGTTGTGTAATTGACCTGTATTTGGTTGTAATGTTTGTCCCATTGGCAGGTGGCTTTATATTTTGGTGTAGAGTGTAGTTTGTCTCCAAGAGCAATGTGTTCCTCCAAGTTCACTAGGACTTGGAAGGTTCTGTGCTGGCTGGGCTTTGTAGCAGAATAAACATGGAGTTGGTCTCGTCATTCAAGGAGCCCTCGATCTGATTCATAGAAGTGGCTCATGAAGTGACAGCTGTGTGGCTCAGATCCAGTGACAGGCCCCTTCAGAGGAGTCACTGGGGTGGAGTGCAGCTCTGTCCATTTTCAGCTCCTGTCATTCACAGGCTGGTCTTTGGGTTGCCCTGTGGAAGCAGGATTAACCTCTGCCGGCTCTGGAGGACAGCCAGGGCCAAAGGGTAGGGGGTGGGCACATGCGGCTTGGAAGGAGTTTCCATTTCCTTGATGGGAGGGACACTGGCTTAGGAGGCATTCTGCTCAGAGCTGAAAGCCCACAAAAACCTAGTTCTCTTTCAGATGAAAGGTACTGGATTAAATCTTTTTCTTAGATTTCATCCATCTCTGATTTTTAGTTTTAAGCTGAAAAAGACTTTTTGCTTTACTGAGAAGAAGGCAGGTCTAGGGAGGAGATTGTGTGTTAATTGTCTGGTCACAGCTTGTGAGGGCACAGATGGGACACCCTAGGCCATGTGGCTCCCTGTCTGCTTGGGGCATTTTATAAAGGCCAGTGGGACATTAAAACTTGAGTCCTCTGGACTCGGTTTGCAGCCACATGTCTTACAGTGCTGAGGTTGGTACTGCCGTGGACATCCTGATGGTCAGACCATCCCATCCCCATGCTAGAAAAAGAACAAACATGCTTTGAAAGTCCATTTTGAGTTGTCATTCAAAAGACTTCCTGACCATTTGCATTTTACAAGCCTCAAATCACCTTGGGTCTCTGCACCTCATTTGTGCCACCTGGGGCCCAGAGATAGTTCTCAGTGACCTCAAAGTAATTGAGCACCTGAGATTCTTGGAGCCTAACTTCTCTATTTGTGGGCCCCATAAGGGGCCTACCTAGGTGTCTCAGATGACCTGGAACTCTAGCCATGGAGGAAGAAAATAAGGAGGCCCTAAGCTAATTTCTACCATGCTCCATTTTTGCTCTGACTGCCGGGAAGCTCAGAGACAAATTCCCTACTCTCGTTCTACGTATCTGGTGCCCGTTCTCCTTTCTTCTAAATGGCTCTGCCCTCTTGTTTTTGATTTGCAGTTTAAGCACCTTTTTAAATGGTCTATTGTGCTACATTAAAGAGAAGGATTTGGTATGAGGTGGATCATGAATACGTATTAGAACTTTAGAACTAAATACCACCCGCCTTTCCTGGCCCAGTTGAGGGAAAGTCACCCAGTTCGGCTCTGCAGTTATCTGTAAAGTAATTGCTGTGGTCACAGAAGAATTGAACCACTCCTTTCAATCACGTGAGAAACCATCTCTAGGTCAATAAATCATAGGACGTAGGTGGAGCACAGATATCACCTCCCCGAATGACTTCATTTCACAGAATGGTCCCCGATCACGTCAGTGGCCAAGCCCGGGACTGGGGTCAGGTCTCCCGGTCAGCCCTGTGTTCGTCCCACGGCAGCCCCCACCTCCCGGCTCGCCCATCCACCTGCGGAATGCTCCCATATTGATCCTTAATCGCCCACCCTGCGTGGAAACTTCCAATGGTTTCCCACTGCTTAGGGGATAAAGTCCCAATCCCTGACTGAGCCTGGCACCGAGGCTGGCCCACCTTGGCTCACCAGCTCCTTCACCTACTGCCCACCTTGGGTATTCTCACCTGTGGCTAGTTTCTCCCTACCCCCTCCTCCTGCATTAGCCAGTTTCTGTTTATTGAAATCGTTCCTAACCCGGAGTGACAAACCCGATGCTGTCTCACCCACGAAGTCTTCCTCATACCCCCAGATGGGTCCTTTCCGGCTTGTGATCCTGCATAGCCTCTGGGGGTCGGAGAGGTGTCCTAATCGCTGTCCTATACTGGGGGCTCCCCTAAGGCAGGGACGGGGGCCCATACGCCCCTGACCTTCAGTCCCAGCCTGGTGACTGACAGATGGCTGGGCCTTGGCAGATACCAGAAGAGTGACTGGTGGCTGAGAAGTGGCAGAGGAAGATGCCAGGTGAGGCGCAGGTGGGGCAGATTTTCATTATGGGTGTGTCTCCTGCCAGCCCCAGTTCCACAAATGGGGAAGCACATCTCTTAGGCACTCGTGAACTTCCGGGTCTGACCGCTGGAAGTGACGATACCATGCAGAGGGAGGCCCAGGTAGACCTGTCTTCAGGAAGCCCGCAGTCTGGAGGAGAGTTTAAGTCCCTTGTGCAGAAGGCAGGGAGGGGAGACAAGAAGGACTGGTGCAGGGTAGGGGGACTGTCGAGCAAACATATGAGGGGTCTCATGGTAGCTCCAGGCTCTGTGCCTTCAGGTTCCCAAGTTTGGAACTTGCTGACCTACCACAACCCTGAGGGGCCTCGTACCCTTGTCTGAGGCCACAGCTCACCTGCACTACGGTGACAATGGCTCCAGTGCTTCCCACTTTGTGTAGCACCGTAGAGATCACTTGGTTTTTCACATGGGAATTTCACAGTCCTTCAGGAGTGTTAGTTAGCCAGTTCTTCCTATTTCTGTTTGGGGAGTTGGGTCTTTTGGGTTTGACTTTCATTAGTCTCTGTGGGGGCTCTCTTTTGAAAATCTTCATTTGGGCTGTCCGTAGAACCAAAGGTTATTAGATTTGGGGGAGCCCAGAAAGCCATCTAGCGCAACCTCCCACGTCAGAGGTGGGGCACCAGATAAGAAAGGAAGAACGTCCTGCGTGCCCGTGAGTGTTTTTTCTCTTTCTTCCTCTCCCTGCCCCCTTCCCTCCCTCTCTCTCTCTCGCCTCACAAGAGATATTTATTTAGCACTGACCCTATGTCAAGCACTGTCCCAGACATTTGGGAGACTCAGTGGACAAAGGAGACAAGACCCCCCCCAAACCCCTGCTTCCATGGGCTTTATGGTCTAGGAGAGAGTGACATCAGTCAAATAAACATCATAAGTGAGTACATCAATAGCATTCAGTCAGGTGGCAGACGCTATGAAAGGTAAGTAGAACAGGATGGAGGGATTCGGGAAGGCACAGCAGGAGGGGGCTGGGGGGCAGGAAGGTGCAGTGGGACGGGATAGCTGCGGGGCAGACCAGGGAGAGCACCCAGCCCCGGGCACTGTTCGCAGGCCCGGAGTCAGTCAGGCCTCGGGCTTCCCGGGACTGGCCGGCGTGCCCCCACCCCCTAATTTCTCTCTCACTCTTTCCAGGGGAAGCACCAGAGCAGAACAGCAAGGAGTGTGGATCTGAAGCCAGACTCCCTGGTTGGACTCGAACTCCCACACACACACGCGAGCTCTGCAGAGTGGCCCCGCCTACTTCACCGGGTCTTAGGGGGATTACAGAAACTAACATACATGGCACACAGAAGAGCGCCTCCCGCGTGATGGGCGCAGTTGATGTCTGTTAAAATAATCTGATTTTTCGTGGACGTGATCTTCCCTCTCTCTATTTCCCTATGTTACCAGGGCAAAGAATCTTTAAAAAAAAAAAAAAAAAAAAAAAAAACTTACTGGTAGAACAAAATCATAAGCCTGAGCTTTGCAAGAAGTTGTGACTTTTGTTCCTCCAAAGGGGCCTTAACAAAAACCTGAAGACGGGTACCTTGGAAACAAATGAATGTGCGCTTTGAAGCTCGTTTAAGACGGAGCCTAGGAATTTGAGTGCCACAGAACATCTACGCCGTCCACAATGGTTTATTAGTTTTCCTTGCTTGTAAAGGAAATCTCTTCATAGGCCACTGACCAGGGCTACCTGATCTCTTTTGATATTGACAGATCATGCTACAAGACATTCATCCCGAAACCTTTGACCAGGAAAAGTAACAGAGCCTTTTTATGGTCAAAGCAGACAGACCTGCTGGAACAATGCACATTGGAGAACACGCATAGCACACGCCCCGATGATAAAAACATGCGGTTTGCTGTGGGATGTGCTCTGAAGAGGCAATGCACACTTGCCTTTCTTCTGCATCCTAGCGGGCCTGGGGTTTTCAGCAGACTTTCGGGGGGGGTGGGGGGTGGGGAGAGACTAGCCCGTTCCTGCACAGATCCACAGCCTGATAGGGGTTGAATTTCACATCCTATGCCATCCTCCATCATTTTTCTGAGGAAAGGCACCAGAGCAGCCCCCCTGCCCTCCAAAATCAGGGTCCACGTTGACTGGGAGGCAGCTCTGGCTAATAGATATGCTTAGTTTACAGACAGAAGCCCTCGGCTTGGATCTAAGCTCACTTATTCGCTATTTCAGCCTTGGCACAGGAAGGTAACCGTCTGTTGCTCCGTTGTCAGGTCTATAAGTGGAAGGGGCTGGAGCTTGTCATCTCCAAGGCACCCTTTCAGTTCTGGGGATTGAGAGTCATTGATCCTCGGGGATGGCTTGGGTCACTCCAAATGTCTGCAGTGTTTGTGAACAGTCTGCGTGAAACCCCAGACGCACATATCGGCTCTGCCATTCACCAACGCTGTGGCTGAGGGCACCGTGACTTCCCTTTGAATCTCGCCTTCTTCACCTCTGAAACAACAGTAATCATCACCACCCCACCAGGTTATTAAACGGATCAAATGAGCCCTGGCTGGTGTGGCTCAGTGGATTGAGTGCTGGGCTGTGAACCAAAGGGTCACGGGTTTGATTCCCAGTCAGGGCACATGCCTGGGATGCGGACCAGGTCCCCCGTTGGGGAAGTGTGGGAGGCAACCACACATTGATGTTTCTCTCCCTCTCTTTCTCCCTTCTTTCCCTTCTCTCTAAAAATAAATAAACAAAAAAAAAAATTTTTTTTTAAAGGATCAAATGACATAAAGTAGATGAAGGATGTATAGCACTGGGAAAATTGGGACGTCTTCTAAGAGGTCTTGTCTGGAGTGTCCCTCACACTTCTGTTTGCTTTCTGGATCCATCTTTAAGTAGGTTTCCCCAGATAGAAATGCCTTTAAAGATAGTAGGTACACCTCTGATTGCTCTACTCTACCTAAAACAGGGCTTTGCACACAATCACTGGTCTTTAATGTTTGTTAAATAATTATTACCAATGAAAAGACTTGACTCATTGTTCCAACCAGCTAGGGTTTCTCAATCTGTGCAAATGAACTGGGCACAAAGGCTTGTCTCACCTGGACCTAGAGAAAACCATGATTAATCTGCAAACAGAATATGATAACATACCTAACACCTTGATTTTTTTTTTCCCCCCCCTGGGGTTGGTTTAGCCACTTTTCTTTGGCATAATGCCAAGAAGAACCGGCAATTTATACTGAGACCAGAGACTGGAAACTGTTCGAGCTATAGTTGGATGCATTTTGTTGGTGAAGAGGGCAGGGTTGAGACTCGAATTTACTATTGTAAATGGTTTGAGTGCATTTGGATTTAAAGATCAGTCTCTCCCATCCTGAGCTGGTCTTTCTTATGAATTTGCTGAACTGATATTATGTAGTGTCTTGAGGGAAAATGATCTTTCTGCCGGAAACCCTCTCTCCCAAGCATCTCATTAAAATAATGAAGTTGGAGGTTTTCTTGGATGTTTCTAACTGTAAACTTCCGGGCCGGCTGTGAATACATTTCGTTTGACACTTCTGGGAGGTTACTTCTCCTGAAGTGTTACCTCACTTGGAAATTCCTCTGGGTAATAAATGTGCACATGTCAAGTTGTCGCTGCGGTGGGAGCTCGTACTCCCTTTGGCTGGCTGTGTGTGTGGAGGCTGCCCTGTCGCGTGGCTTGATGAGGACTTTTTTCTTGTCCACCGTGATGGACCACAACGTGAAAATGTCTGAGCAAAGACACAGCGTTTAGCTCACATGCAAATTAAGCCCCGGCTCCCTTGGCGGCATGGATGCTGAGGGCTGGATAATTGGAGTGGAAACCACCATAAAACACTTATTATAATGTTTGCTGCCATTCGAGCGCTTTCTCCTCAGTGTTTTCATTGGAGGCGGGTCCGTCCTTTGGCAGGGATGTGGTTTCTCTTTCCCTCTTTCCCTAGGGTGACTCACTGGGCTCAGTTTGTCTGTGACTGTCTCGGCTTTAAAATTAGAAGTCCTGCATCCAGGTGAGCCAGCCGCTGGCAAGTCAGGGCAGAAGGTCCCGCTCACCTCAGTTTGACCAGCTGGACAAGGCTACCTGCCTAGGAGGCTGAAACTCCCCTGGCACCCACCTGCCAGGCTCCCCCAGCCCTGCAGCGCAGAAGAGTCTGCCAAGCAAGGAGCATCTGGAAAGAATAGTCTTCGTGTCCCAGCCTGTGGATTTGAGCTCCGGATACACTGCTGAGTGACTGAGAGCAAGTCACCTGGGGGCTGCACCAGGAGGAGAGATCTCCCTTTTCCTTTTGGGGTGCTATTGGCCACCAGTGACAATGAGTGCGAAGATGGCGGGTCCTGCACAAATGGCAGGCTTCAGTTGTCCGCTGCTGCCCACTCTCAGGCTCTGGGCTTCCTTCTAAGTCATGGTGATGATGATGATGATGATGATGATGATGATGATGATGACAGTCTTTCAGAAGCAGGGCTGTGGTGCTCGGTTTTCTAGTCTGGACTTCTTGACTCTCTTTCATTCTTTAGGTCTTTGCAAGGATCCGAAAACAGCAGTTCTCAAATTATGGAACAACCCCAGGCTGCGCCGTGACGGCTGTCGGAGGCTGTCTGAGAATGGGCTGGCTTCCGGGAGACAGAATAAAATCCTCCCCGAGAGTGTGTGGGTTGCCAGGCTATTTCATTAGAGAAGCTTCAAGGTCAGGCACCTACAACTGGGCTTGGACCTCCGTTCTCTGGGTGGCGGCCCCACGCCGGTACTGCCATCAACATGTCCCGTGCGGTTACTCCCTGTGGTGCTTTTCTGTTGTTTTTGTTTTTGTTTTAAATCAGCAGTTGTGAAACCATTTTGCTACTTCTGTTGGAGGTAGAGGGTTGACATCCCTCAGGATTTCCAGGTGTGTCCCGTCCTTTTGTGAAAAGAACAGAATGGAAAATCAAGAAGACCTTTTAAAGAGGTGTTTGCACATATTTAGCTTTTTGGAAGAAACCCGCAATAAGCTCCCAGTGAACAACAGCTTATATAACCCGAAAAGCCTTACTGGAGGGGCACAAGTGCCCAGCTAAAGACCCTCCCCAATCCCAGGCCTCAGAAGGAGACAGGGTCTGTCATGTTAATGGAATGTGCATATTGTTAAGAAAAGCGACAAAGGGCCTGGGAGTGAGAGCCTTGTGGGGACTCTTCAATACGCAGACGGCACCCTTATTATACACGGGGTGGAGGTGTGCCCTGGTAGCATCAACCCATACCACTGTCCTGACGGGAAATGGCTGCAGTTCCAGGACCCCCTCCACAGACACGGAGCTGCCAACACACTCTGCTGCCCGCCCACGCATGAAGGGTATGCCGGTGCGTGATCACAGCATGTGCTCTGGAGTAGAAGTGCAATTTTGGTTTGATTTCTTTGCATTAACAGTGGCCGATCTGATGGACTGCTAGGCTCCCAATGTCTCCTGAGCCGCCTGCCCCCTGCCTTCTTTTTGGGGATTCATGGGCAGATGCTATTTGCCTCAACCGTCCAGAGATGGGAGTATGTGTGTGGGATTGGGATGGAGGGCATGTGGGGGGAGAACAAGGCTGCAGGTGACTGCCGACCCCCACGTGGGGAGGGAGGTAAACTGTGAGTCAAGTCATCCCAGAGGAGGGGGTGCAGGGAGTTAGAGGGAGCCTCCCCACCCAGAGATATGTACGAGGCGGCCTTAAAGGAGAAAAGACGAAAGGAGCCTTGTGGATTGAGGGGCAGCCTGAGCGGAGCAACATGGAGGTGCAGGTCATGTCTAGGACTCAGGCGCATCCAGGGGCAGCAGGTGAGACAGATGGGCTGGGCCTGAGGACCGCCTCCCGGCCATGGGGAGTCAGCCAAGGTGTCTGAGAAGGAGAGGACATGATTACGTGTCGTGTGACTGTGCAGGCAAACTATAGATGCGTTTAGTCCTTGCAAGGTTGCCCTGATGGTGCTTCTCTGTCTCAATAGCTGGTAGCGTCATGCCTGCCTCCCAAGGGGGCCTACGAAACACTCCTGGACATGGTGGGGCCTTGGCAGGCCTGGGTCTTGGCTCAATGAGGTCATCACTTAGAGTGGCTTCCACCTCCAGCCTGGCTGATCCCGAGCTTTCTCTCTTCCCTCCGAAAATGTCCCCAGTCTTACAGGTCCGAAGACACCTGTCTTCCAGGGACCAGATTAAAGACACCTTCCTCACGAAACCTTTACACTCTCCTCTAACCTCACTTATCGCTTTCCCCATACTCCTTTGTGTTTGAAAAACGAAAATAACTCTCTCCCTCCCTCTCTCTCTCCCATGGTCACTATGAAAAATTATACAATAAAGAAAAGTGTAAAAGAGAAAGGATCTCATTTAGTAATCCGGTCTTCAGAGAGAACCACTATTAAAGTGTTGGTGTATGTCTTTAGATTTTTCCACATACACATAAAAGAATTTGAATGTGCCTGTTTTGTATCTTTGTTAGGTTATTAATTACTTTGTATTGTGTATTATAAATAATTATATTTGGATCTTACCTCTCTTGTCTCTGTGTGCTCTGTGTCTTCTAGAACAGGTTCTGCACCTCGTAGGCCAAGAGCAAGTGATGAATAAATGATTGACTGGGTTTCTCTATATCAGGCTTTAAAATGAGAATCTCAGATTGTGTTATGTCTGAGGTCTTTTCTAGTTCCAGTAACCTGAAGACTTCTAATCATTATGTCTATGACATGGGCAGAAGAAAGAACCTTCCTATAAACCTGGTGACTGGGTTGTCCTTTTTAGCACTGACATTGTCATGCCCCCCAACTAAAAGGAGGTCAAAGGACCATTTAATGTATTCAGGCTGTGTCCCTACAAAACCTAAGAACCACCTGGTTGAGAGTAGACTGTTACCTTTTTTTATCTTATCCCAAGCAAGGCAATCTTGGGACACCTGTTGACCACTTAGAATCAGAAAAACAAATCTCTTCTCCCCAGCAATGCTTACCAGTTGGCTGGGTGGGCACCTTTGTATGGATTAGAGAAAGGCTTCCTCTCCTCCCAGGAGGACGCAGCTCCACCCAGCGGGCATGGGTATAAGCTCCCCTTACCCCCTAAGTAGGGCGCTCCTTGGGCAGGACACAACCTGAACAATCGTATTGGCTATCCTGGTTCTGAATACCTAGACGAGCTGAAAATGGCACTGAAATGTCTGATATGTACCAGATTCTTCTTTAAGCAAGTAAGCAAGACTATGGTATGATCAGCAGGCAGTCGTACAGCATCTGTGAGCTCACATGACAATTCTGAAGTAGGGCTCAGACACTCCCCAGCCTCTGCTTTTCTTGCTGCAGGTCCCTCTACCTGGAAGCAACCCCATCTCCAGCCATTCTCTTCTCAATAGAACCCCTTTTTCATGGCCTGTCTCAAAGGCTGTCTCTTTCACAAAGCTTTCGTGTTCCATTTCGTTGGAATTCACTGAGACCCCTCCTAGGCTCCCTCAGTATGTGCTCTGCCCTCTTTGACTGCATAGTTCATGATTTCTTTGAGTGCTGGGCGATTAGTTTTCATGCGAGCCAGGCACCCTTCTGAGCCTCAGGTCCATCGCCATCACAATAGAGTTGCTAGAGTAGCTCTACTGGGTTCCTTGGTAAATACTATGATCTTTACATTTGTAATATGGACCTTCTATGACCTGTGAAGCTCCTAGAGGAGAGGCACTGTCTTATTTGATCTGTGGTTCCACCATATCCACATGATGCTGATATACAGGGTTCGTGCTCATAGGATTTATCTGAAGCCGTTTGGAAAGCCTGGAGGGGTAGAGGGTGCCGTCCACGTAGATAACAGTTCACGCATACGTCCTCTCCACCTTCTCTATATGCATTGTGCCAGGTGTATTTTATTCCTGGTCCTCTGCAATTCTGCAGCTCTGCACAGCTTCCCGAGCTTCACGGTAAACTAAGAGAGAAGGCATCATTGATGTGAAGAGAAACTAAGACTTGGGTGCCTAGGCATGACTTTCAAATTCTTCACCTGGTGCCGTGTGCATTATTTTGTCTCTTCAGGCCCCAGTGGCCACATTGAACAACAGGGATAAAAAAAATGTATCGAGCTTCACGCTCTGCTTTGAGGAGGAAATGAATAACTGTAGGGATGAGGCCCATTAAAAAATTCGATAAGTGTTAGCGGTTATTTTTGTAATTAAAAGTGAATCTAAGAAGCGCCGGGATAAACCTGAGCAGACGTGGCCGCACCTTGCAGATCCAGTGCCTGCCTGTGGGCCGCTCATCTGGGTCCAGCTACCCCACCCTCTTGACAGAGTGGTCTGGGGAGAGGCTAACGGAGCCTCAAGTTTGGGGTCTCTGGGAGGAGGTGTGGCGGGGGAGCTTGAGCTGTGAGGACATGTGGGGTCTCGGGAGTCAATGATCTCCAGATAATTCCAACCTCACGAGGTTGTCAGGATTCAGTGGAAAAATAAAGGACCTCTGGGGTTATTTAAACTGGAAAGCGCCACCCGGCTCCAAGAGGTTATTGTTATTTAGTCGTTCACATGATTTACACAATCACCCCTGAAGAGGGTGGAGGTTGTTCCCATTTTACAAATGCAGAAACTGAGGTCAAGCCCAGCAAAGGACGCTGCTCCTTTGGAGACTGAGCGGGAGCCTGTCCTCTGTGCCCCAAGAGCCCAATTTATTAGAGGCAGCCCTGGAGGACCCTTGGGTGCACCCCTTCCCAGGGGCCCAGGGTGGCAGGGGGGGACTTGTTCTCCAAATGGTGGGCAGGTGCCCCCCAGTGTTTGGAGCCGGGCAGCCTAGGCTGGGCCGGTGTCTCTCTCCCTCCTTACGGGGGCCAGACCCTAATCACTTGCTTTAGACGTCTTTGTTCAGCCCATCCTTTCATTCTGGGCCCGACACAATGCAGGGGTGAGGGGAGGTCAGATTTTCAACCTTCAGCTCTGGATTTCCTGTCTTCTGTGCGGTGGAGGACAGATTATGCCACCCGGCTTCCTGTCATCTCTACCCTGGGGGTTCCTGCTCCCTGGCGCCGGCTGGCCCTGGGAGACTGGGAAGTGCTCCTGGGAGGTGAAGACAGAGGACCTGCCCTCGGTTCCCAGTCACTGTGGTTGCTGTTGCATATTTAAGATTTCTCTAGGCCTTTGGTTATTGAAAATGCCTTCCTGTGGGATTTGAATTCTGATAGCATCCTCGAGACCACTTGCGACACTGTAGGTTAAAATAAATTACCATTCCCATTAACCAGCCCTCACTGGGAGGAGAGGTAGGCCCCCAGGAGCAGCAAAGTGTTAAGAAATGAAGTCACTGCCATCTCAGGAAGAACCTGAGGTTGGAGAGGACGTGGGTGGGGGGCGGGGAGTGTAACAGTTTTTTAGAGCTGCCACAACAAAAAGCCACAAACAAGAGTTGCTTAAAACAACGGAAATGTAGTTGGCACACTTCTGGATGCCAGAAGTCTGAAATCAAGGTGTCTCAGGGCCCTGCTCTCTCAAAGGCTTTGGGAGAGGCTGGTCCGCGCTTCTCCCCCAGCTCCCGTGGACGCCGGCCATCCTGAGGATTCCTTGGCTTGAACACAAGTCCGCGCCTTCATCGCCTCACGGGGTTTCTCTAACTCTGCGCCTTCACGCAGCATCATTCCGCACCGGTGTCCAAACGGACCTCTTCTCGGGAGCACACCGGTCCTATGGGATTAGGGGTCCCCTCTACCCCAGTCTGGCCATAACTTAACTCACCACATTTGCAATGGCGCCCTTTCTAAAAGAAAGTCACATTCGGAGGCACTGGGTGTTAACACTTCAACATACTTTTTTCGGGGGCACAGCTGAACCCCATAACCGGGGGGATGAGGTCAGACAACTTTCATTTGCCCTCTGCTCTGTGCCGGATTCTGGGCTCAGTTCTAGGGATACAGCGCGCATAGGCCGGTCTTTGTCCTCAGGGGACTTACAGTCTGGGGGCGCGGGGGGTGGTGGGGGGAAGGACAGCCGGGGAACAGATGTAATACGGAATGAGCGGCTCTGGGAATGAACTAAACACAAGGTGACGGGAGTTCTCATAATAGCACCCCCTTCCCCTCCCAGTGCTGAGGGACAGGGGGCTTCCTGGAGGACGGGAGGAAGGCCAGTGACGAGAGAGACAGGGACAAGAACAGGAAAGACAAATTTCAGAGATTCCAAGAATACCATGTGAAGCCACATCTGCCAGCAGACTCAGGAACATCTCACAACTCCTGGGAGAGAGAAGAGTTTCTAGAGGGAAATGTACGGACGGACGTCTGCCCTGTTCTCCAGCTGCCCCAGCTGCCCCAGCTGCCTGCCGCCACCCCGTCCCCAATCCTCAGGCCCAGGAAGAACGGCTCATGGGCACGAGTGTGGTGCTTCCCTGGCCTCTCAGGACCTGTGTCCCAAAGTCAGAGAGAACAGCCAACACTCTGGAAACTGGATGCGCTATTTTTAGCTATTTTAATGAACTCTTTCGGTTTTTCTGGAGTTGTGGATCCTGACTCCCACTGTGTGATCGTCAGTGGTCCGTGAACCTTGGAATAGAGCGTGTTCTGTGTAAGGGGAAGGCTCCGCCATGGTTCCCAGGGAGCGTGGGGTCAGAGGGAACGGGCTCCTGGGTTGGGAGTGGAGCTCAAGGGCAGCCCAAGGCCTGGAACTCGAACAACTCACGGCATGTGCTCCTGACCCACTCGGCTCCGGCAGCTCCCCACAAAGAAACCAGGAGAGTCTGTGTTTGACTTGGCCTTTCCCGAGAGTCATTCACATTTGTCATCACGGAATCTGAAACATGAACCCTTTACCCAGAAAGGTGTTTAATTGAAACAGCCATCAAATGCCCTGGGGGAACCCAAGGGAGGAGTGTCTCTTGGCTAAAATTCTGCCTTTTTGTTTCCTCCTCCCTGTTTGAACAAGTCCCCACCCCACGCCACCTCCTTTCCTGTCTCTTAGCAAAGGCCTTTCTAACATGGAATGGCATATACCCCGGCACTTCATGGCTGGCAGGCTAGGACTTTGTCCCCATTTCACAGGTGAGGAAGCCAAGGTGCAGAGACATCCTGGGACTTTCAGGCCCAGATTTGCAGTCAGACTCCCAACGTCACGCCCAGGGACCTCTCACCCCTGTTGCTGGAGTGTTCTCCAGGGATCTGCCCCACTCCCCACCTTCCTTTTACCGAATCTGGCCTCCCAGCTTCCTCTAATTCTCCTGAACTCTGGCCTGAGAGGGGATGGCCCAGAGGCTTCTCTGGATTAGAATCAGCTCGCAGCCCAGGGCGTGAATCACAGGCTCCGAAGCCGGGCTGCCTGGATTGGACCCTGCTCTGCCTCTCCCTGCCCCTGGGATCTCCATGTTTCCGTATGTCCCCTTGGAAGGGGAGGCTAACACCAGACACCACCAGCATTGTTAGAAGGATTAAATTAGTCAGTTTACATTGATTTCTTCGGACCATTCGTGACACACAGTAAGACCTATTTAATGTTCATGAGAAAAACTTTGCAGACCCAACGGTGGCAGGTGCAGTGATGGGTCCACGGCCACTCTTCTCCGTTGGATTTAGTAGGAGGCTAATAGGTAACCAGGTTGCTCCTTGATGAGCCTGTCATCATGAACATTTCATAGTCTTGGTCAAGTGGCAGGAGGTCTGATTCTGAAGCCCTGTGTCATTGTGTCCTCACGCAACTGCTGGCCTGGCTAGGACGCGGCTCCTTCAAGGCAGGGCCCTCTTCTGTCCCTCCCCTGACTTGTAGCCCCTGGTCCAGGGCCTGGGTGACTGCAAGTGCCCAGTCTCTACATTCTGAGCTGCAACTTTGAGATGTTAAATTCTGCTCTAGGACGCAGTGCCCTGCTTTCTACTCGGACTAAGGAGTTTATGGCTGAGGACTCTGCCAGTCTACACCTCTGAGAACTTGCCCTCCTCACGGGCATTTCCGGAGTGGCCATTTGGAACCAGGACTCTAGAACGTTCACACTAGAAGGAAACCAGATTGGGGTCAGAAACATGGGAACTGGCGTGGGAGCCACAGACTAGAGGGACATGGTTCAGAGATTTTTTTTGGTGGGAGGGACCTGCAGTGAGTCCTCATGGCTGGGTTGGCATGATTCCTGGCAGAAACTGGGGACAGAGTACAGACAAATTGGGTGCCGGTTTGTGGTCCCTGAAGCTTATGCAATTTGGGGATTCTCTTCACAGAATCATATAAAAGCAGAATTAGATATGGAAGGAAATATTCATTGAGGATAAAAGAAATCATTAAAAAATCGCATACACAAAATGCCGAACACCGTAATTATCACAAACTCCACGAAACTTATGATACTTTTACTATCTAAGTGCCTATGACACCTCTGTAATACTGTTCCTCTGTTTTTTTTAGTTGTTTTATTTTTTTCTTGCTTTTTAAATTGTTATCGGGGTGACATTGGTTAATAAAATTATATCATTTTCAGGTGTACACTATCTATATATTATATTCTGTGTTCACCACCCCAAGTCTGGTTGCCTAGTCACATGACAAAAATGTTATACATATTATTATTCTCTAGAGCGGGAATGGAAAGATAATTTAGTCTTTTCTCTAGCATGAAATGGCTAATCTTTAAAAAAAAATTTTTATACTTGAAAAAATGTCTGTTTCACAATTATAAATTTTGGAAAAACCTCCTTCAAATTTCTTTCCTAGGTGAGCTGTAAGATTTCAAGATATTCTTATGCAGTAATGTCCTATAGTCTTTGAATTGGCAACTTCCCTTAATAAATTTGTCGTCAATATCTTTATACAGCGGTGTGCTGTGAGGTCTAGACTGTATTTGTGGAGTCAGTATGTCACATAATTTACCCTTAGCTGGATGGCAAAATTGCCCGTGACCACTGCAGTGCCACTGGTCAGGAGGGGAGAACCCAAGGGGACCTCAGAGTGGGAGAGAGTGTTCTTGACTAATCACCGCTGAAATAGCTTACTTTTGCAAGTTTTATAAAACCAGGTGAGCCCAGTGCTAAGGCCTTAGATGGAGTCAGCAGATGGGGGACTCTGAACCTGAAATTTCATTAACTTTCTGGAAAACCCACTTCTGTGGAAGGGTGAGAGTGACCCATGACCAAGCAATGACCTTTGCAATCTTGTTCCACCACGTGGGAGAAAGGACAGGACGGAAAGGTGTCCCTCCATTCTCACTGACCTTGAGAGACTACCTCTCTCTCCTTCCCCTTGGTCTTTCCTGTCAATTTCTCCCCGTTTGTTCACACTGAGACTTTCTGGGATAAAGCCCCCTGTCTCTCTGCCTGCCCTGTCCCCGGGTCTCCTCAGCCCTCCCACACCTCTGTTCCTTGGGGGTCCAAATGTCTTCCCTTCTCTCTTATCTTCATCTGACCAAGTTTAATCTAACTTCAGGTTTTATTCCAACTCTGCTTCCTAGGATCTAAATTATTATTTCTCCTGATGGTGTCCTTTTAATAACCCATTTGTGTTTCTCTAACTATAACTGGTTTTCCTGCTCCACTCTGAGCTCCTGGAGGGAGCAGGGACCCTACGTTAGCCATCCCAGGTCCCATGAACACCCCCCCCGACCCATGCTGAGGATTCACACACGTGTTGAACATATACCGTGAGTAGTTTGAAGGAAGTCACAACATCGTGACTCAACCGAATGGATTTTTACTTCAAGTAACCCAGTAACTGATTTAGATCCACCAGGCAAATATTTGCAAGACAATTACTTTCAAATGCATCATTGTGGATTATAGTATTACCTGTGCCTAAATAAATACAGTGAAGGAATTGGAGGCTTTGAAAAGTTCACTGCAACTTAAAATGAGATTATAAATCATGCCAGGGCACTGGAAGCGCTATTGGGAACGAGGAAGGAAACAAAATAAAACCCAAGCCCGGTGTGAACAAACGCACGCTCCACACATCTTTGTGACCCTTCCCCGTGCAATTAAAACTGAGACAGCAGGAAAGACAGGGGCACTCCCGAGCTTCCAGCTTCCTTGACGCTGTTCCTCCGCTCGGGGGAAAGGAGAAGAAATCCTATCCCTCTGCTGTGGGCCCCACTGCAAGGAGGCTGCCGGGCTCCGGGCCTGGCAGGGTCCAGAGAAAAGCAGGAGCTCCCTGTACAAGGCCTTCCAGCCGCAGAGCGGGCCAGACCCCGGTTCTGAACGGCAGCCCTCTGCCTGGCTGCTCCAGTGGGCTGGGAGTCAGCATGTATGGGTCTGAGTCCAAATTCTGGGGTGAGTGAATGCAGTTTTGGAGGCGGGCAGGTCATCACGCACCCTGGGCGTGTCCCTTTCCTCAGCAGTCACCACCTCGTGCTGCGTCTGTTCTACGCCAACCACTGTGCTGGACATGGGGGCTGCAGACGGGAGTCCAGCAGAGCCCCCACTCAGAAAAACTGGGGGCTGAGACCTGGGTGGAGACCACCACTAGGGGGAAGAACCCCTGGAGGAAGCGGCACTTCTCCCTAAACAAGAAAGGGCTATATCCAGGGGAAAGACAATGCTGAAGGAAGACATCCCAGAAAGCCGCAAAAGAACAAAGGTTTGGAGACCTTAACCCACTCGGCTTGCGTGGAAACAGCAAGTTACGGACATGAAAGCAGACAATGATGGAAAACGGGACTCATTTGGGCTTAAAGTTTAAAAACAAGAAAAAAAAAAAGAAAAAGAAAAAGGAATAACTGCCTCTTGGCTATCAATACAGTCTATGGAACAGAATGATTGCGTGGATATGAAAAAGCTTTAAAATTGGTAAAATGCCTGCAGAAGCAATTCATGGTTACCAACACACACACACACACACACACACACACACACACACACACACACACACACACACTCTCTGTGATCTGTGATCTCCTGCTGGTGTTAGCAGAGCATTGTTACTCTTAAGAGACTCTTTTCTTTGTCTATTTCCCATCCTTCTTCTGGGTTAATTTCACAAATATGTTGTTTTTCAGGTGAGGTTCAGCATCTGTCGTTATAACCTCCAGTCAAGGCTAATGTCTCCTGTTTTCCCGACATTAAGTCACAGAGGTTCTGGAAACCTGAGTGAGGGTCAGGATGTCCTGGGGGGAACTCTTGTGATGCTAGTCCTGGGAGTCATTGTGCCTTTGAAAGATCTGCTCCTACTGAGACGCAAGGAGAGACTCTGGACCACAGTCAAGAGGGAAACTTCCGCCTCTGCGTTTTTATGCGTGTTTTCTTGTGGCAGAGGGAAGAGCGTTGGGGTGGGCATTGCAAATCTCCGCTTTGCCAGACATTTCTTGAGTCACTTGAGCCTCAGTTTCCACATCTTCAAATAATGAGGTGATGTGATCTTTAAGGTCTCCTAGAAACAGAGTTAGAAGTTCATAGTGGCCCTTTCTTGCTGAGACTGCTGACTTCATGTCTTCCGAGGCCCTGGAGCCCCTGCCATTAGCCAGTTATTGGGCGTTTGCTGTGCCCTGTAGAGGCAGAATTAAGCTGGGCGTGGCAGAGCGAGACCGACATGTCTTCTCAATTCTCAGGAGCTTCATCTGTGTTCTGCTGCTGGTCACTAACTTTTTCTATATCATCTTAAGGGAAACTACAATCTCTCTGAATCTGCTTCCACATGTATCAAGTGGAGATCATAAAAATACAAGACTTCTACCTTGATCTGCCCCTTGACTATTCTTACCTGTCTGATACCCTCCGGGAGGCATAGTGGTTTCTGGGTTTGTATTCTTCCTGCTTTGCTTGGCCTGGCTGCTCCTCACCCTTGCACATCTGAGGATAAAGTTCTAAGAAGCAGGGAGCTCATGGAATTGAGGCCCCATATGGGGCTTGGAAAAGAGACTTTATAGCCATCTCCTTTGAGATGCAGAGAGGCAATAAAACTATGACCGAGGTCTATGATCTTTTTCCACCATTAAGTCACACCCCATTAGATGTCTTGAGTCCTGGCAACATTTTGCCCATTTGGGTCTGTTTTTGGTTGTTTTGTAAACAATATGATTTCAAAGACTCCCACCCTTCTCACCTCCCACTTTTTGGTGTTCTTGCAGCTTCTAAATGCTTTTCTGGAGGCACTTTGCAAAGACCTGCCCTGAATGTCTGTCTTTGACAGATGAAGGAACCATGTTTCAGAGAAGGTAAATCACTTTCTTGAGGAAGAGATCTCAACTTGACAGACTGAGTTCTTTCCATTCCTCCTGTTTCAACCAATCTGGAGAAAACCCTGACCAGCACATTGTATTAATATTTCAGGTCGTTTGAGGAAAAATAGTTCTACAGGCATGCTTTGCTTGGTACTGTCAACAGAGGTCTGGAAAAGTTGTAAAGGTATTTGTTGTAAATCAGACACTATTTTTGGTGCCTAGAGGGAGCGTATTCTACAAAGGTTGTCTCCAGCAAATCCTTTGGTGAAGTGAGGATTTTTTTTGCAACATGAACAATAGCTGTCGAATTTATTTGTTTCCTGGACTGGAGCTTTTATACATACTATTTTTTTTTTCTCAAATGGAATCTTGAGGGTTTTTGTCCAGCATTTGATCCCGATTCTTTATAAAATAATAGCAGAGATGATGATTCGAAGATCCTCAGAATATTGCAATTAATTGCACAAAAAAAGAAAGGTCATTTGGAAATAATTCCAAGTTGTTAGCCTGGTATTCGAGACTATTTATGGTCGGGCCAAACCTCTCTTTCCGGCCCGGCTTCCTACCTTCTTAACATACCTTAGGTTTCAGCCACCAGCTCCTCCTTCACAGAGGTCTTATCTGCCCCCTCACTGAGCCTGTGCTCACCAGGATTCCCTCCCTGTGAATTCCCCTCATTCCAGCACCCCCTCTTTAGCCCGGTGTGTGCAAGCATACATGCACACTAACACACACACACAAATTTCAATAGCATGTGGCTGTTTAAGTTTAAATGGACAGATAAATGAGGTGTGGTGTAGACATCAATAGAATTTATTCAACCTGAAAAAGGAAAGAAAATTCTGGCACACACTCCAGCCTGGATAAACCTTGAAAACATTATGTGGGGTAAAATAAGCCAGACACAAAAGGACAGATACTGTATGATTTAATTTATACAATGCACCTAGAAAAAGCATTTCATCCAGAAACAGAAGTAGGGTAGAGGTTACTGGGGCTGGAGGAGGGGGGGAGGTGTTACTGTTTACTAAGCACAGCGTTTCAGTTTGGGATGATGAGAAATGTCTGCAAATGGATAGCGATGATGCTGGTACAACATTGTCACTAAAGGCCCCTCAGCTGTAGGCTGAAACATTGGATGAGAGTTGGGAAATTTTATGTTGAGAGCATTTTATCACAATAAAAATAAAATGCATTTTATAAATTAAAAAACAATTAAACACAAGATAAAAGGCAGGTCCTCAGTCACACTGGCCACGTCTCCAATCAATGCTCAGCAGCCACGTGTGGCCAATGGCTGCAGTGATGCTCAGAGCACAGGGAGAACATTGCTCTCCCTGCAGAAGGTCCCCGGGGGCCCGGAAGCTCAGGATCCTTCCAGATCCACCTATTTTTAGAAACATTCCTTGAAGCCCCAATCAGCTGTGAAGACTTCCTCCTTGGAATGCTTGTGGTTATGTGTTGTGACCCCTTTTAAGGCTTTATCAAATTCTTCATTGTATTTGAGGCAAATAAGTAGTCAGCTGATTCCTTGACAAAATTGCAGACCTGCTGAAGGCAAGGGTCAGTTTTGGGGGAAAGTGGCACTTATTGGGTGGGCTGTGCTGGTCCCATCCCACACTCTGGGGTCCACCCCCCCCCTACCCCCCACCCAGTGCTTTGCAAACTCATCAGTGCTAACCAGATAGGAAGACAAATGGCAGAACACAAACCTTTTATGTTACCGTCCTCGCTGAGATTTCAATTCTGTCTTACATATTTCAGGAGTCATTTGAAGATGACATGTTTGTCTTCCATGAATAAATCTGTATCATAGCTCTTGGGCCATACATGAGATGCCTTCCATGTGCTCCTTTGGGAATGAAGGGAGCGGTCTCTGGGAACTTTTGCAAATGAGATAGAATGTTGCCCTATGTATGTGTGAAGTCACTTCTCAGCTAGCTATTGAAGCGAGCTGCCAAGTCTTTCTTCCAGAAACAAATGGCGAAGTCACTTTGTTTTCGGTAACACAAACTCTTTTGCAACAAATAGAGTCCTCCTCTGCTCATTATCTTGTCATTAGAACCTCTGGCTTGATGTAGTTCTCTATAAAATAAACCTGAGACCTCATTCATAAGGAGGAAAATGCCAACGTGGGCAGGACCACGTATGAAAGGGATCCAGTGTAAAAAGAGCTCTCTTTGCCTCTTGAGTTCGATGATGAGATCTCGTGGCTAGACAACATTTTTTGACTGGTAAGAGCAGAAACGACCCTCTTGAGTTACTGTTGAGTGAATGAGGGTCTTTGTTTCCCGCAGAAGAATTAAAAACCTATGGGCCTCCCCCATGCAAACAGGAATAGGTTTCACACAGCGGTGTTGGGATTAAATGACCGCATCATGAAAAAAGCCAGAACAATGCCCGCTCACGTTTTAATCATTTACCTGGCATTCCAGTTGAGAAGCTTTCACAGAAAACTCAAAGATTAGGTAAACAGTGACTTCCCGCAGGAGCTCTCTCCCTGTGCCTCCTTGCTCCTTGTCGCGAACCTTCAAGGTGGGAAGGAAAGAAAAAATGGCCCATTTCCTAGTATTCAGATCTGAAGAGGGGAGCATAGACTCTGGAAGCTGGAAGGGGTCCCTCAGGGGGTGTGGTCAGAGGCCATCACTTTGCAGGTGAAAAAAGTGAGGCCCGGAGAGAAGGGACTGCCTAGGGTCACCCACAGAGCGAAGAGCAAAATTGACTTTAGAACATCCACGCCCGACTCCAGGCTAGCATTTTTCTCTCTTGGCAAAATTGGCCATTGGACATTTTTGAAACCCAAAACTATCTCTTTCTTTAAAAAAGTGATTCATGATACACATTTGAGAAAGAAACATAATCCATGGCAACAGATGAATGTTGCAAGATTGAGCGGGAGAGTGTAAACTGGAAATCTCCGAGGTTCTCGCCTCATTCTGCTCGGTGACTGGGAGCCGATGCCCATTTCTGGGCCCCTTTCTGCGCTTGTGTGGCAGGAGCGCGTTGTCAGGCTCCTGGGCTGGTTAGGATAAAACCAGCTGATAGATGGGAAAATGCTGCAGGGAGCTGAAAGTGTAATTATCCACGTGGCACTGCTGTTTTGTTCAGTGGAAAATGGGGAAAAGGAGGAGAATGTGTCCCCTGAGTGAAGACCTCTGTTTATAGACAAAGCAGGTTCTTACAGACGGTTGGCACAAGAAAGGCAAACCTATAGATCATTTTTACAAGTTTATTTGAGCCCAATTGAAAATGGCATATAATAGGGAGCAAGATCTCAAATGCTCCTGAGAGTAACAGTTTTGCTGCTTCTTTTATGCACTTGAACTTAAGGTAGGAATGTAAGGAAGCTTATATGAGGTGGGAGAAAACTAAGCAGGGAATGGATTAGAACACTGTGTTTTGGGTGGTTGTGCCTTCGAGAGGTATTAATTTTGGCATCTCAAAGGTGTGCTAACCTAGATGCACAAGAACAGTGGAAGGGCTGGCTTAAAATCCTTCCCCTAACACAGTAATAGGACTGGGGCGTGACTACCCACTGTGACCTGCCCAGGTAGAAATTTATAATCAGATCACCCTGTGAGGTTACTTTCCAAAGAACTGTTTATTTGTTCACCAGAAAATGGGTCCCAGACAGAGGGAGAGAGAGACTGTTCACAGGTAGGCAGAGTGGAACTGGCAAAAGGAAGTGCCAAGGAGGCCGTTGCCAGGTGTGAGCTGTGCAAAGAGGCTGAGCCAGAGAGCGTGCGGTGTGGATGATGCACAATGAGATGGGTGGGCATCAGCCCCCAGTTCTGTGTGCCGGCTGCCTCCCTGTGTGTGGTCAGGTCACCTGACCGCTTGGTTGATTCTTGGTTTACTCCTTTGTAAAATGGGCCACTGATCTCTGCTCTGGGCCAGATCAGACTCGTCCACCTGAAGGCCTTTTGGAAATGGCAGAGCAGCTCATGGAGGTGACAGAGGTCATGGAGGACGGGAACCAGGGTTTATTTTGAGCTCAGCCTGTATATGATGTTGGTCAACATACCAGGCCACAGTTTCCTAATCTTTAACATTATTATTATTTTTAATTGATTTTTAGGAAACGAGAAATATTGATTTGTTGTTCCCCTTATTTGTGCATTCATTGGCTGATTCTTGAATGTGACATGACCAGAGATAGAACCTGAAACCTTGGCATATTGGGACGGTGCTCTAAGCAACTGACTACCCAGCCAGGGTCTCAGTTTCCTAATCTTTACATGAAGGTACATGAAATGATGATGTTGAGAGAGAGAGAGAGAGAGAGAGAGAGAGAGAGAGAGAGAGAGAGAGGAAAACTCCCCAACTGTTGTTTACGGAAGAGTAAGGATGCATCGCAAGGTCCAGGGCTTCTGAGTGGTATGTTCTTGTTATCTAGGGAGGATTGTGGGGTGTGCTGGGAGGAGCCCTGTGGCAGGATCTGCCAGGGAGCGTCACGGCCACTGTGCTCGTGTTCCCCTTTCTCAGGCCCAGGGCATGCTGGGAGAAGACTCTCCTCTCTGTGTGACAGAATGAAGCTCACAGAATTTCAGGGTTAAAGAGAGCTCAGAATCATCCAGTCCAACCGCCTGTCTGACACTGGGCGTCCTCTGCGGTGATGTCCCTGGCAGCTAGGACGCAGGTGCGCCTTCTCTAGGTGGCCCATTCCCCCTCTCAGAAAGGATTCCAGGAAACCTTTTAGTTCTGAAGTCTGTCCAGGTGCCAAGAATTAGCAGAATTTTCTCCATCCGAATTGCTTTCCTTCTATCTCTAACTGACAGTCTCTGTATAGCTACTACAACATTCATTCAACATCAGTCGTAACAACACAAACACAAAAAGTACTTTTGGTGTCTCACACCATCTCCTGTGCTTTACATATTATTTCATGTGATTGTCACAACAACCCTAGGAAGGGGGTGTTGTGTTGCTATCATTCCTATTTTACAGAGAAGGAAACCAGAGCACAGAGAGGTTAGGTACTTTGCTAAAAGTCACACAGCGGGCATGTTTTGGAGTCAGGATTCGGATGAAGCAAGCTAGGGGTCTTGAACCCTCTGAGATGAGCCTTTTTCAAAACCCTCCTGGGACTTCAGAGCTTGTCCTGATCACAGAGGGTGGAGGCGCCTTTTCCCTCGTCCTTTATGAGTCGCATGGGGTTTAGCACTTTCTACCTCATAGGAAGCCTTGGTATCTGGCTTTTAACACCTTGGGGTCAATCCGCCACAGCTGCCCTGACAGCCCAGCCTGTGGACCAGCGCCTTCGGGGAAGATAGCCATCAGTATTGTGTGGGAGCCCAGCCCAGTGAGGGCCATTTGCATCTCAAAGAACCTTTGTGGTTTTCCACTGATTTCAAATGCTCTAACTACAGGGCGAGGCCTCTGGTATTCGCCGCGTTGTGGGTTTGTAAATGAATGGAGGCCGGTCCCTGGATCTCTTCACCTCTGGAGAGCCTGACACCACCGAACGCAAGGCCTTTTACCTACCGTTCAACGGAAGAGAGTTTTAGTTTTGTGTAGGTGGTTTCTTTTTTCCCCTACTGTGTGTAAGACTTGAGATGTCTGATGACTTCATGAAAGATCATTTTATTTCTGAGGAAATAAATACTCAATCTTGTTAGTTCCAAAAGAAGGAGTGGGGGGGGGGTGTGAGGGGGGTGTCCATCCAATGCCTTTTTCATTTTTTTTTTTTTTTTTGTACAGGCTTATCTGCCAGAAATCTTGTGACTCCCCTCCTGGCCATGGCTCTGCTGTCATTCGGTTCCCCTAGGCCACACCGCTCCTCCCTGGGGTGCGATTTCACTCCAGTCTCTGTGAAGGAAACCTTCTCCGCTGGTCTGCCTTCCCAGACCCCTGTGGAACAAACCCCTGGCTGCCCTGCCTGCGGTCCGCCACCACTCCCGTCCCTCAGGGTCCCGCTTGCCTGTCTTCCTCTCCAGCGCCTTGCCCAGTGCACAGCTCACAGCCGGTGTTCATTTGAACCGAATCAAATTAACCCTAATTGAAATAAATCTAATTTAATCTTTGTTCCCGAGTTTGCTCTGCTGTAGCACTGTGGTATGGGAAGAAGAGATCACTTCCTCTGTCCGTTCTCCCATTCCAGAATGTTCCCCCAGTTTGTACTGGAGGGAGATAAGAGAGCTGCTCACGCCCTTGGGCCAGCGATGGGCTTAAGAATGCCATGTTCTCCCTCCACCTGGATCTAGGAAGCCTTTTATAAGGGTTGACACCAGAGAGTCTCTGTCCCCCACAAGCCATTTCTCTTCTGTGCCTACAAAGGATAAAGATCTATTTGTCTCTCTGTGTATGTTACAAAAAATGAATGGGGATTTAATTACAGCGGCTCATTTCCTAAAAGGAAGTCCTGTTTACGATGCACCATATGCTTTGCCAGCGGCCTTACCCCGGAGGCCAGAGTCTTGTGCGATCTCCTTAGATAAGCGGGGCCGGGGACCTGGGAGGACAGGTCAAGTGGTCCAGGAAGTGGGGCAGGAGACGTAGGTGGGCTCCCTGCTGGGTCAGCTCACAGGACCGGAGACCCCAGAAGCATCCGCCAGCAACCCGGGGAGGCTGCCCCGCTTCAGGGGATGGAATCAGAGGCTCCAACAATTTGTGATGATTAAAAATCGCCTGGCTTTTTTCATCTACTGAAGTGGCTCTGGAGGGGGAGAGAGTCTTTCTCTGATCCTTCCTCTCGTGGTTTTAATTCCCCCCACCGCCTCGTCTGAGCCAGCGCAGATGGCTTCCGAGGGCTCCCAGAACCTTCCAGCCAGGGGTTTAGGGTGGGGAGGGGGCGCTGGAGAAGAGGTCCGGCTCCAGCCCTCGATCATTCCCTCCTTGGACGACCCACTCTGCTTTATCTTTGGTGGGGCCTCTGGTTTTCGGTGCGGGAAGCCGAGGGTGGTCCTTCAGGATTCCTCGGCGCTGCTTTAATGCATTTGCTGGAACCTGCTAGAACATGACTCCACTGATGCGATTTATGACGGGGAGGTACGCTTCCCACCCAGGTTTCCTTTCCGTTCCAAGCCCCCTGCCCCCTTTCCAACAGGCTCTGTTTCTTTTGCCTCCTCTCTCCAGCTCCCTTTTCAAACTCTCTCCCCAGAGAAATGGTCATCATCTTGTCCCCATGTCTCCTGTTCCCCCCTCAGCCCGTACCTGGCTGCCCTCCCTGACCTGCTGGGTTGTCAGGATCTGCTTCCCGGTTCAGCTCTGGCATTTATTCACTTGCTGTGATCTTTAAAGTATCATCTATCTAAATGGGGGGATACCCTAATCTCTAAGATGTCCCTTCCAGCTCTCACACTTAATCATGCCAACTAGCCCATGGTCCTGTCTTTCCTATTAAGGATCTGACAGGTACCCACCTGCTTGGAAGCAGGAAGGAGTCAGGCAAAGCCATCAGCCTTCACATCACCTCTTGAGAGGTGAGATGAGAATGGGGCTTGCCAGTCCATGGACAGGGGTCCTGGAAGGCTCAGGTGCTCCCAGACCTGGGTTTGCATTATAGAAACAAGGGTGGGCTTGGAGGAGGGACTGGTGGCCGGTTGGTGAGAGCATCCACACGGGACCGTGTGTGCTTGCTCTGTTCATGGCGTGGTGAGGGCAGGTGCGCACTGTGGCCAGCCACTTGCCCCAGGGGTTCTAGGAGCTGCTGGAAGACGGGGTTGACTTGTACATCTCTCTCTGTCAAGGCGCATGGAGGATGTTCTCAGAAGCGCCCAGAGAGTGCCACAGCAGAGGCCACTCCGCTTTCCTGCCATGCCCCTGGGCCTCGGGACACGCTTCCGTTCGCCCTCCCGGGGACCCAGGCCAGGACTTTTTCAGGTGCTCCATTTCCACACTGTGCTGAAAAGTTTTAGCCCCCTCTTCACATTATCTCCAAGGAGGAATTACTCAGGATTTAGGTCCATTTAAAAAAGCATTCTTCTAATTTCCTGGGGCCTGCAGCTCCCTCAGGCTGTCTCAGCTACCGTTCTCTAAGTATAAGGGGGTTGGATCCCAGATGCCCTTTGCTAATTAGAAACCCCCTTTTCTTTTCCTGTCACTCAGGAAGCCAGGGCACCACATGATCCTCTGAAAAGCTGGATAGGTTTTTTAAATGTATTTTTAGCTGAAATCAGAGAGTGAGATTTTTGCTTAACTTTGCAACAGTGATGCTGCGCTGGCCTTCACCTCCTCGCCTCGGCTGCCTTACTCTCCTCCTCTCCCGACTCCCTCTCCTTCCGCTCCGTCTCTCCTTCTCTCTTGCTGTCCTCCTGCTGCTGCATGTGAGTGTGCGCACACGTGTGTTCATGTGTGTGCACGCACATGTGTGTGAGTGTGTGCATGGGTGTGTGTGGGTAGGTGCCAGGATGGGTGGGCGTGCGGGATCCGCCCCCCCGCCCCCCCCCCCCGCCTGCCAGTGTAAGGCAGCCATGCTGCATTGCTAGCTGGCTGCTCATTGTTCAGTCTCTGTCTCCATGGTGACGGGAACAGCTGCCCCATTCTGGGCCCTGGCCTGGCTGTGCCGGCGGCCAGCCCGCCTGTCTGCCCTCCCATCCGCCTGCCCAGCCACGGGAGCTGCCAGCTCTTCGCCCTCCTGCTGCCCACAGGCCCTGCCAGGCTGGGCGCAAGAAAGCGTGTTTACTAACACCATCCACACGGCTCCCTGGGCACCACAGCTCTGCCCAGAAGATGTCAGGCTGAGGGCACCAGGAGGTGGGCCCGGAGCCAGGCTGTCTGCAGCCCAAGAAACATTGTCCCTGGCCCGCTGCTCCCTGGCCTGCCAGCGGCCAGGCGGGGGGCTCCCAGCCTTGAGGCGCAGCCGCAGGCACTGGGGGATATGAGGCCCCTGCGAGCCCCCCCCCGAAGCCATCCTTGCCCTTTCTAGAATGCCTTCTGATTCCCAGCCTCGGTACCCACTCTCCTTGTGTCTTTCAGAAGGTCTCCCTGACAGCTCTGCTCTCTTGGGGGCCTTGTGGCTGCCCTGACTCAGGAACTCACAGACAGAAGTAAAGGCCATACAGTTGGAGGGGACCGCAAAGATATCTCAGTCCAGTGGGCTCGCAGAACAGATGGAGAAAAGGAGGGCCGCTGGGCAGGTGGGGGTGGGAGACCTGTAGACATCACAGAGCAAATCACAGGCAGTGTGTGGCTCTCCTGCCCCCAAGGCCACGCCAGGCACTGTGCTGTCCTAAGCGGGTCCTTCTCCAGATTGGTTTTGGCCTTGGCCTGTGCTCCCTGAACTTGCGGGCACCTTTCTTCCCCTTCTCACCCTCCCCTTCTTTTATATCCGCCATCTTCCCTCCTTACTCTGCTCCTCACTTCACTTCCTTTGTCTCTTCCTGCTGCTTCTCTAGGGAGGACTGGACTGCGTGTGCTGCGCACGTGTGTGTGTGATGTGAGTGTGTGTGTGTGCTGCGCGCGTGTGTGTGATGTGAGTGTGGGTACACGTGAGTGTGTATGTGACGTGCATGAGTGTACGTGTGTATGAGTGTGCGTGAGTATGTGTGTTCTTTAGGTTGTGAAGGCTATTTCTCCTTAAAATTTCTCCCTCAGCATTCAGCCCTGCTGGGGCCTCTGATTGACAAGTTACTAAAAACTGAGTCTGGAGCGTCAGCACCGAGGGCCCAATGGCCCTGACCAGTGGCCTGCTCCCCTCCCCACAGGGCGCCAGGCTGCCCCAGGCTCCTCCATGCCCAGAGTCGTTCCCTGGGCTGGGCTCCCATAGGAACTCCCTCTCTGCTCTCCTGAGAGCCCACTGCCCTCTGATTAAGAAGGTCTGCCCTCAGCGGGTCGACCGCGCTGCCTGATCACACATGTTATTTCCTTAGGGGTCCCCGGTGGATACAAACATGAGATCTGTGTCAGCTCTCTCCTGGTCCTCCCGTTCATGTAAGCATCTCTCAAGTACCTGTCTGGGAGGTGCCAGGAACCCGGATGCAGGGCGGCGAGGGCCAGTCCTTGCCAAGACCACTTTGTCTACGTTTCCTGTGGCCTCTGCCTGTGCTGACCTCTGACTTTCAGGCTCTTAAGGCCCACATTCCGCCACCCCACCCACAACGAGGAAAAGGTCTGAGATCTGTCACTTGCATGCCCTAGGGAAGGGATTGGTGACTGTGTCTCTCCCTCAGAGTTTTGTGCCCCAAATCCGATCTCAGCTGTGGAATTAGGTTCTATAGGTTGCTGCGCCCCCAGGAAAGGATCTCAGGCCTCAGCAAGCAGACAGGAAAATATTTCGGGGGGGATTTCCAGGTTCTTGTCTGGCTGCCAGCAGCCAGTCCCCCTGGGGCCTTGACACAGATCTGGCGTGAGCACAGACCTGCTGGGAGGTACAGATGGGCAGCCGGACTGGGGTGTGGGAGGTGGAGAAGTGGCCCCGTTGGTGAGGAGCTGGCCCCCTTGGGCTGGGCAGCGGTGCTGGGCTCACAGATGTTCACTCGGTGTCTGCCGCGTGGCAGGCCTGGGCCGCGGTGCTCTCTCCACACGCCCCTTTGTTGGAGCCTCACAGGGATCCTGGGAGGTAGACGTGGTCACCCCAGTTCTGTAGATCGAAAAGTAAGGCTCAGACAATTTAGGCGACTTGCCCAGCATTACCCAGTTCTATTTTAACTGAAAGGCTTATCTCTCTTGAATCACCCTGCCTCGTGAGACTGTTGGGGGTATCTTCTAAACCGTGACCCCCAGATGGAGAACTTGACAAGCAAGCCCCATGTCCTGCTACACCACGGCTACCCCAGGAGTCAGGCCCGCCCATCTCTCCCCTGAATTCCAATATCAGCCTCCAGGTTCCAACCTCCACTCTTGCCAGCCTCTAGCTATTTATTTTTGAACATAATTTCCAGAGGGAGAGTTTAAAAAAGAAAACTGCTCTCAATAAAAAAATAACATTAGAAATAGTGGCAACCCAGCATGTTTGATATGACCTCACGTATGTAAAACAGAGTCGCTGCACCTATGTCCAAAGAAACTGAAACACACACACACACACACACACACACACTACTTTAGCAACTTGAAAAGAGCTAATTTAATTTTTAAAAGATTCAGATCTGGCGTCCTTCATTCCTAACCATCCTTCAGTAACTCCCCATTGTTCTGGGGACATCACCCACACCTGACATGGTTCGCAAGGCTTTTCGTCACCTGCCTCCTGTCTGCTTCCCCTGCCTCCTGCTTCACCACATTGCTCTCAGTCTGTGCTTCCGCCCAACTGGGTTCCGCTTAGCCTCTTGGCTTGGCCTCCAGCTGCCTATTACCATTTCCGGTACCTGGAACCTCCTTTTCCACCGTGTTCCCCGCTCTGTGCCTGAGAAAAGGCATCAGGGCAGTGTTGTGCTCACAGAGGGGGGCCCTTGATCGGGGTCAGGGGGAGAAGGGTAGTTAGGGACGGTGCTCTACCAGAGGTGATGACTGAATTGAGTCTTGCTTAGTTCCTTGTTGGAAGGACTGGCAGCTGGACAACACCTATCAACTGAAATGCACGGTAGACCAGATCTCCCAAACAAGAGACTGTGACTTCAGCTCTCTTTCAAGGACTGGGACATTTTCCAGTCTCCACAGCTGAGCAAACCCAGGGTCAGAGCAAGGGGTTTCTGTCAATGAATCACACCTCTTAATGTATGGAAACAGGAGGTCAAGACAATTTGATGAAATCCCAAAATAAGGAAGAAAGACTTACGAAGGACCTGGGCAAATGACCCCATGAGAGTCACGGGCATTTTGGTACCTTCTAATTGAAGATTCGAGAAGGCATCTGTGGAAGAAATAGTACTGCCCTGGAAGACAGGCTATCATCATTTTCTACTTCTGTCTTGTTACCATTTGGTGACCTTAGACCTCAGTTTCCTTCTCTGTGTAGGTCTAGATACTCTGTCCAAAACCCTTCCATCTCTACAATTGTTAGAGTCTCACAATTCACCCCCATGGTGAACGAGATGCTAGAGGCATAGCTGTAACATTTTCAGTATAAACGATTGCATTAAAATAAATAATTTGCTCTCCGATACACAAAACAAAACGATCAACAGGATAACACATCTTGATGGCAACCTATAATTTCAACAAAGATGTGTGAAATCAAGAAACGTTGAGAATCATTTCAAAATGCTGTAATAGTTCAAGGCCGAGGTTACCCATTCTCTGCATGCGTGTGTGTTTCAAAGTACCGGCGTTACATATTTTTGCTGATATTATTCAAAAGGAGCTGGCATCATGTGTAGAATTGGGAGTTATTGTTGTCAGTGTATAAACTGAAAGAAATCAGCCCAGGAGATGTGGCTTTCATGCTGATTTATGGGAAAATGCTGTTTAACTAACCTTGAAGTAAAATCGTTTGGAAAAAGCTCTTTCTTATACCTTGTGAAGACTTTCCCTTGAAACACAAAAAGAAGAAAATGGGACTTTTTTCTTAAGTTAACAAAACTTTATGTGCCAAAATTCCTTTTCTTCCCTTCTAATGAGGTATCTATTTGAACTTGAAATGAAAAGAGCATGTTTAGGAAAGGAGCTGTGGGTGGTGGTGGGGAGGGTGTCTGGATATCCCCGATGACCCGGCTGGCTCTTGTGCCCAGGAAGCCTTGTGTAGGGATCCTTTGATGAAAGTTCACCAAGGACTTTTCTTTTGGAAGCTTAGGAGAGTCTAAGTGTACCCACCATACCGGTTGAGCCACATTCTCAAAAGCCTCTAATACCAACAATCAATTCCAGCGGGTTCTCCTAGCTTCAAGCCAGTAGAAACAAGAGTTTGAGAATGGGAAAGGAACTTAGAAATCACCCAAGCCTTAATTTATAAGTGAGGAGACAGAGGCTCAGGGGCTGGAGGGGACCCGGGGCACCGACACTTTGCTGCGAGCTCTGTCTCGCCTCTGTGAGGCTGACGGTGACATCAGGGCTTCTCAGCAACAGAAGATCCCTGACATCTCCTGCTGGGGACACCAGGGTCAGAGCGCAAGGTGCTTGGGAAAAGAGAGCCTAGGACCTGTGGCGTCACTGCGTTGTTGGGATGACACAGAAGGTTTTCTGTGAATGCAGCAGGCCCGAGGGACATGGGAGAGGTGGCCTGAGTGGAAGGGCTGGCGAGGTCCCGGAGGTCATGTGAAGAGAAAGTTGTGGTGGGAGGCCAACGTGTCCTTTCCATTTGGAGCTGGAGGTAACAGGCGGGTTCAGCGTGTGCTCTGGCTCACTGCGAGGGCCTTCCCTCTGCAGGCTCCGGCGGCTCCTCCATGACTCACTCACGGCTTTTCTCTGTAGCTCATCCCCTTAGGACAGGACATTCTGTCACTTTAGATCTTATCAACATTTCATTGTCCTAATATCTTATAAAAAAACCCAAAAAACAAAAAACTCCCATTTCTAGATGGAGAGCCCAAGACCCAGAGAGGTGAAATGACTTGTACAAGGCTCCATGGCTGGTTTGCACGCAGCGAAGGCCAGAGCCCACTTGTTCTGACTCCCAGCCTGGCTGACCCGCTGTCCTGCCTTTACCACCAAACCTGTCACTTGTCCCTGGGAATGCAAGTGGGAGAGGACCGTGCCTCTCAATTTCCGTGTGATGAATGGATGCTCTGCAGGCCTTGTGAACAGAAGGACGAAGCTGTAATAGCATGTATGCACCAGTGGCTTGTCCCCAGGGCCCCCATGTTGCCAGGACTGGGTCAGGCTCATGGAGGAGTCAGAGCCACCTGGGACTAAGTGCATGGTCCTGGGGACCTTCAGAGCAAGACACTGATTTTTTCTCTTACACCACAACCTCTTGGGTGATAGAAGGAGATGACAAAGGGGCCCATGGTCTGGCTTGGGGTACTTCTATGAAACTCATCAGAGAATTGAAGAGAGAAAGGGCTTCCTCAGGGGGTTGTTATTGAAGGGACTACTTAGAGCCCTGACCAGTGTGGTTCAATGGGTTCAGTGCTGGCCTGGGAACCTAAAGGTAGCAGGTTCGATTCCCAGTCAGGGTACTTGCCTATGTTTCAGGCCAGGTCCTCGTTGGGGATGTGTGAGGGGCAATTGATCAATGTTTCTCTTGCACATGGATGTTTCTCTCTTTCTCTCTCCCTCCCCCTCTCTCTAAAAATAAATAAACAAAATCTGAAAAAAAAAAGATGACTTAGATAACGTGGTCACGTGTGTGAGACAAATATCCGGGGGCTCCTCCCAGGGTGTCTGACAACTCCTACCCCTGCCCCATGCTGTCACATGGGGCCTTACTGTCTTCCACATGCTCTGCCTTCTCTGGGCCCCCATTCTGAGTCTTACCCCTTCCCCTGACTCAGAGGCCACTTCAGTCCCCGGAAGCCTTGGGCCAGCTCAAATGCCCTTGCTCAAGGAGAACTCTATGGCACCTCTTTCTCAAGAGGCTTAGGGCATCGCCAGGCATCCACGTGGCTGTGTACACGTGGCTTCCTCCCCTCTCTTTCTCCTTGTCTTGTGACAGGAAGGCCGCAGCTGCAGTTTTATGCTGGCTTTCTCCTTCAGAACTCTATGACCCTGGACCACTTACTCCACCATTTCTGTGCCTTGGTAAAAGGAGAGTAGTAATAATGGTGCCCACGGTGGCCATGCGTATTAGAGTAAAATCACGTGTAAAAGAGCACAGCATCTGGTCATGTATTCTCTCAACGAATGGTTAATGGTTACTATCTTTATTAGATGGTACCCTCTCAGAGCGTGGAGTCTGTGTCTTGCTCATCCTCTTTTAGCCTCTATCATGGTTGGTAGGAGTTAGCACTCCATACAGTTAGCTGAGGAGTGGGGTCTGGGAGTCCTCAACATCCTGGGAGAGAGAGGCGGGGTCAGCCTCACTGACATGTGTTCGAATCTTAGCACCGACCCTCATCCACTATGTGACCTCAAGCACTTCCACCCGGGTCTCAGTTTTTAACCTGAAATGGAGATGGTCACTTCGACTTCAGAGCGGACGCACTGACCTCTCAGTGGCAGCTTGGTTTCATGAAGCTTCTGCAGGGGGATTCCAGCTCCAGCCTGGGAACAGGTGAGGAGCCTGCTCTCCTGGGCCAGGCTCACGAACAAACGCTTCCCCAGCCATATGGCGCAAGGGACTCAAATACAGTTGTCTGCGCACAACTGTACCCAACAATCTGCCGATTGTGTGTGCGGGGCACCCCTGCCAGTGACAGGTGGCTCCACACCACAGTGGCAGCACTGTGGGAGGCAGAACAAACCTGATTTTCCCTGGGCCCAGACCGGGGAAGGGACAGAAGCCAAGGCAAGTGAAAGCAGCAGAATATCTAACCTTTCTCACATAGAAAAGCTGACCATTAGGAATTAGGGACCCCCCGGCAGAGGAATCTGAGGGAGGTAATTTCCCCCTGCCTCAGTGTCCTCATCTTGAAAATTGAGGGGTTAGACCAGCTCAAGCTGAAGGCTGTTCCAGATCCACCAGACTAAGATGTGAGCACAGATCTATCTGCCTTCCACATCTGTCAGTCGGCTTTTTAAGACTTTGGCCAAAAGATTTCTTGCAAATAGCCTTTCAAATGCTCCATGTTCATCTGACCACGTTGCTCCCTAGTTAGAGTCTTTTATGATTCTGCGTGGTCCAGGGCGTTACCTCCATGCCCTTGGCCGGGCCTTTCGGGGTTCAGTGGCCCGGCCTGCACTTCCCTCCAGTCCTGCCTGACCCTTCAGCTCTGTGCCCGCATTTCCAGAGCTCCCTGGGACACTTCAGCCTCTGAGCCTGCCCAGGCCTCTGCCGTGCCTCTGACCTAAAATCCCCTTCTGTGCTCTTCACCCACCTCACTCCGCTCAGGAGCCGACACCCCTCCAGGCACATCTCCTCCTGTTCCTGGATCAGGGGGTCCCCCTCCCTCATGTCCATCCCGTACAGGCCTCAGGCTGGCTCTTATCCCACTCATGGGAAATGAAAGGTTTTAAAACCTGACTTTCCTATTACCTGGGAGCTTCTGAAGCTACCTCTTCATAAGGTGGGAGAGCTTAGGGGTGGGCTGGGAGAGTCGCTGGGAAGCCGAGGGCAAGGAAGGAAGAGAGGGAGTGAGGGAAAGAAAGAAAGAGACAGAGGGGCTGGGGAGGGAGTGATCAGTCATTTCACTCATCTGGGCCCAATTCCCCACCTGTAAAATGGGCGTAAAAACCTTCCTGCCTCAATGTTTCGTAGTTAAGATCAGAGTCACAGGAAAGCATTGTGCTACCTGCTAATAATCTTGGGGCTACTGCTGATCATTACAAATGGAGGAAGTCACCAGAAATATGCAGTGGTGGTGGCTTCTTTAGTGCGTTAGAGGTAATGTATATGACACACCCAGCATCCTGCCTGACCACAGTAGGTGCTCAATAAGTAGTAGATGATTATTGTTAGAATAATTACTATCATTGGCTTATTAAAGGCATGACTACCAGGAAAACGGGGCTTCTAACATTGGCCCATTTTTGAGAGCCTGGATGTCCTTTCTGCAGACCTTGCGTGTCAGACCCTGGGGACACAGTCAAAGAGAACACTATCTGCGGTCATGCGGGATTTACCCACAGGAAAATCATGGAGTCAGGAAATGCTAGAGCGTTCGGGCCCTCCGGTCACCTGACCCATCAGTCCCCTTTTCCAGGTGGAGCAAGCTGAGACCCGGAGAGGAGTGACCAAGGCCACCCGCAGCAAGGCTGCACCTTCTCTGGTGGCAGAACCAGCGGAAACGCGTTGCTGAGGGAGGAAAAGGAATAGCGTTTTCTCCTTTTTCTTTTAATTCATTTCTAAGTTGCTTTTTGGAATCAGGCATGCATTTTCATGTAGCCTTCGTGGTGCCTTGCGTTTGCCATCGACAATGGAACAATTTGTGCGAATGAACCAGAATATCCCAAAGTTGTAACAAGCTCTAGCAAACTCCTGGAAATCATTCCATGTCCTAATGCATAGTCATTACTCATAATACGTTCAAAATGCACTCCTTGGAACCCCAGCTTGAAATACCCAGAGATCAGTTTTCAATAGACTGGCAAATAGACGACATTAAATATTATTCATAGAAACAGTGTTTATTTAATCTTTAATGCTACCTAATGCATTTCGGTCAAAGTCATCGGTTCATGCTCAGGTTTTATTGTGTGGAAAATGGACGTGCTATTAATAAGTCAATACAAATACAAATATGGTTTCAATTGGAAATCATTAGGTTGCATTAAATGGCAAATGAAATCCATAGGAAGGATTTGTTTTATTTTGTTTGCAAGGAGAAAAAGGAGCCCTGAGAGGCACTGCTTTGCTTGGTAATGAGGAGGAGTGATTGGTTTCTGTGGAGAGGTGGATTATAGTACAGACCTTGCTCCATTCTCCTTAGGATGGGGATTGGGATGGTGGCTCCCCTCGCCCCCCAGCTGTTTGTTGCTCTAGGCCAAGCTGAAACGGCTGCTTGCCCTGGAGAGTCAGGAGAAGTCCCCAAGACACAGGAGGTGGAGTGGCAAGGAGACCCTCCACTCTTCTCTCTAGAGCTGGTGGCCCTGGCGGACCTCAGCCATCTCCTGAAGCCGACGAGCTCCGTGAGGGCGCTGACCCAAGCACATCCACGCTCCTGACTGAATAGCAGCTCCCGTGACAGAGCGTGCAAGCCTTCATGTGATCAGAAGCTCCTTATGAGCAAAAACCAACCTTTGGTGGCCCCAAACAGGACCCTTGTTCAAAAAGATACTCTTGGGTGATGGCAGTGGAGTGGGTGACCTGTGGGCCTTTTGTACCGAGATGATGGTGGGAGATGCAGCCGAACCAGCGTCGGGTTCTGGGGCCTCCGTCTGTTACCTGCGAGTCTTAGGGAGAGTGACTCAGGCGTTCTGGAGCTCAGCACCCTTAGGACTCTCATGATCCCTCTGCGAGGTGGTACATGGGAACCGCCCAGCAGAGCACAGGGCTCCATCAACATTCACTACCTGCCACCAATCCTGGGAATCTATCATTCTGTACTTGGACCTTCTTCCTGAATCTTGCCCCTTGTCCCTCAAGAGTGCAAGGAATATTCATGGCTGAGCCAAAAGAAATAGATGTTCAGTGCTTGCTTAGTATTTTCAAAGAATGACATCATTTCTTAAAATCTTGCTGTGATGATAGCTCATCCACACGGGACGGCTGATCTGTCCCTCCTGCCTGGCACAGAGTAGGTGAGCCTTTTCCTGTTTTCATACCAATAGGGGCTCCTTGGTGGGAAATGCCCGCTTGTGTCTTTGTCTCAGTGAGCACTTCAGCTGGGACCAGAGGTTCCCCCCCTGCCCCCAGGGGCCCCTGCATAGCCTGCGAGCTGCTGGTGAAATGTGCATGTTGGATGGGCAGTCAAGACGAAGACATTCCAACAGGGGCAGGTTTGGGGCCCACCAATCTGCAGAACATTGTGTTTTGGATCCATCTCTGACAGAGGCGGGACAGATGATGTTCGGCCCTGGTGAACAGCCTGGGGAGTCAGGGAGCCTCTCTTACCATACTCTCCATAGTTACTTCTGAGCCATTAGATCTACCAGCTAAAAGTACATCGCAATAACTAACACTTGTATAGCACAGACCATGTATCAGGCAAGGATCTCAATGACTTAACTCAGTTCATCCTTCAGCTATCTCCATCTCACAGATGAGGAAGCAGAGGAACTGAGAGGTTAAGTAATCTCCTAAAGGTCACACAGCAGCGGGTGGTGGAGCTGAGGTTAGAATATAGGTCTTGCTCCAGAGGCCAACCTTTTAGAACACTGTTCTCCTTGTCGCGGTGCAGACATTTATTTCTGCTCAGGGAAGCACTTCACTTCTCAGAATTCTGGTGCATTTGGAGCTGTTCTGCCAGTACCTGGCCATGGGTTCTTGCCAAGTCCCCTGGCCTCTTTGAGCCACGTGTGTTTATTTGAACTAGTTAGTGGAACCGGGCGAGGATTGAGAAAGTGGGTACAATGTTGTTAAATGTCTACCATACTGCCCAGCATGTTGGAGACATGAAGACATTTCATATACAGTTGCAATTATTATGATTTCAAAGCAAGAAAACAAAAGCCCCATGAACTTTCTTGCTGGTGGTTTGCACTTGGTAGTAAGCAAGTGGAGAGGTGGATTATAGCATAGACCTTGCTTGGTTCTCCTTAGGATGGGGATTAGGGTGGTGCCCCCCCCCCTCGCTGTTTGTTGCTAGGCCAAGATGAAATGGCTACTTGCCCTGGAGAGTCAGCAGAAGCCCCCAGGACACAGGAGGTGGAGGGGCAGGGAGGCCCTCCACTTTTCTCTCTAGAGCTGGTGGCCCTGGCAGACCTCAGCCATCTCCTGAAGCCAACCAGCTCCGTAAGGGTGCTGACCCAAGTCACATCCATGCTGAAGGCAAGAAGTAGTACCCTTCCAAGCGATGGGTTCTCACACTCATCTAAGCCAGATCCCCTCTTCAGCATCATCAGGATGTCCTTTCAGACCTCCCCAGTGAGGCCACGGGACCTGCGGAAGCAGCTCCTCTCCATGCAGAGCTTTGTAGTCACATAGGCTGGCTTCCAACCTTGACCCTCCCTCTTTCTGTGCACAGGGCCCCTGTGAGCCTCAGTTCCTGAAGCTAGGAACTGTGGAGGATCACACTGGCCTTGCTGACTTCTGGGAGGGATTAAGGGAGGAAATATGCTTGGTGGCACGTAGTAGGGATTCAGCAACGGGCAGCTACGCAGGCGTTTTCCACCACTTTAGAAAGTCTGTGTTGTGTCGTGCTGAGAGCGTTTGCTCCATGCCTTTTACCCGCTGCTTCTTGTCCTTCTTCAGGAGACCACACAGCCCGAGATGAACCCCTGTTCCACATCACAGCCCCAGGTATGAGGAGGTGGTGGAAGGTGCTCTTCCCCAGGTGAAACAGCCCAGGCCTTCAACTGTTTTCTCCCACGCCAGTGTCTGGCCGTTTTGCCATCCCGCGGTCTCTCTCAGTAACAGCGCACATTTAAGACCTAGACTGTCGGCTTTCATTGATCAGATTGTGGGCAAACCCTGGGTGTTTTCAATCACGCCCAGGCCTTGGCGAAAGCTAGGGTTGAGCACTGCATTTGCAGGGGCAGCCCCAACACAGTGAGGTCCCCGTGCAAAATAGAAGCAGAATGACAATCACTCCTCCCGTTTGACCTCTGGGGACCAGAGAGTCATTTAGGGCTTGAAATGTGGGATGGAAATGAGTGTCTGCCTGCTCCCTGGCTTCAGGAAAATGGCTTTCAATTTCTGAAGTGATTATAGTAAATTATACCTGGAAGAAAGACCTAGGATAATATCTCAAAGCGCCCCGAATTAATCCAAGAGCACTTGACATGCACGCGTCTTGGAAGTGGAGTGGAAGGATGGAGACTGGGAGAGAGTATTTAATACATTAATTAGGCACAGAAAATAGCTTAGTCCTCCCTTTATTGTGACAGTTGCTGAGTGCCTATGTCTTAAGTATAGGAATAATATGGATAATCATTAGCATCTCTTTATCTGGGGTTTCTAGAATTGAATATATTATCCTAAGATAACTTTCATAGATGCTTAATGGCAGCGAGCTTCGTAGAAGAGCTTCTTCTGAGCCTTAGAACAACCCATGAATTAATTGTGGTGCCGCCAAATGAAGAAAATGAACCGGGTGATAGTCCCTCTTCTAAAAAGAGGGGCTGGTATGTGCCTGACTTCCCAGGATGAAACTGAAAAAGAGAGGTGTTATAAGACCCTAGATGAGGGAAGCATTTTTCACATTCTTCACCTAGAGTCCAAAAAAGAGCCAGGAAATTGATATAAGGGCAGCCATATAGGTCAGAGGAGGAAAAGTTCAATGAATGAAGATCATTTAACCAAAGAAGGCTGGCCCAAGGGGGGTCTAAGGGTCTAATGACAGTGCTGGGGGACATGAATGGGTGTTATTCAGCAGAGAACCATGCTTCGTCTTTGTGGGCTGAGAACCAATTAGTCAGGAAAGGGATGAAATTGTAGTGCCACGGACTAAGGTGAGCCATCCATGAGAAGACCCTGGAAGCAAGGCCGCTGTCTGCAAAGGATCATTTAGGGCGGTCAGAAAATGGCTTTGGCTGGCATTTCTCTAACCTTAGACTCATGTTTTCAGAACAGCATCTACTGAAGTCCGGCTGACAAGTGAGTCAGGTGGCCCTGACATGCTCCCCCTTGGAGTTTTTCTGCCCTTCCCTGGCTGAGGATGTTTCCTAGCAATGAGATCAATTGGTACCTGAGGAGTTTCTTAAGGAAAGGAGGCAATTCCTGTTCTTGGGAACTGGCAGCCCCAGGCAGGCCACGTGAGGACTCCGCCGAGTACACACTGTCCTGGGATCTCCTCCAGGAGGGGTCTCGGGGTCAGGATGGCAGACTGAGGCATCCTCTCCTTCAAAGCTGGCTCCAGGATGCCCACCTTCAAAAGAAATTGTACAACTTAAAGGTTAGGAGAGGGGTTCTTAGGATATAATCACCATTTTCTTATCGATAACTCACAAAAGAGAATCTACTTTCTAAGTGTTTTTAAGTGATTTAAAATGATGCTTGTGATTGAGCATTGGCCTGCGAGCCAAGTGTCGCTGGTTCGATTCCCAGTCAGGAAACATGACTAGATTACACGTCAGGTCCCCAGTTGGGGGCGCGAGTGAGAGGCAACCACACAGTCACGTTCCTCTCCCTCTCTTTCTCCTTTCCCTTCTCTCTAAAAGTAAATAAATATAAATAAAGAAACAAACAAATAAATAAATAATTTAAAAAATGATGCTTGTTATTGACAAGAACGGAAACATGTATATATATGTATATACCCACACACATATACCTTATACACATATATGCATGTGTGATCTTACATAACTTATCCATCATCGTTATGGTCTGTAAAGTCTCTGCAAATATTGAATCAGTGAATACTGAACCATTGTTCCTGGGGGAAATACGGGGTTAGGTTCCCGTGAGCTTCTGGTCACAACATTTTTGTCAGCTAATCAATCCGTAGGCTTATTTAATCTGTGCTTCTGTTTAAAGACACTTTATTTAATATATATTGTTGAATGATTAACACCGAACTCGGGACCAACAGCGCTCTAACTCATGCCTGAACGAAGTTCCTTTCACAGAGGCATTTTCTCCATAAGGCTCACTGCAGCCTTCTCACACTTAGAAACATGAGCGATCTCTGGTGCACTACACTCGAGGGTCATTTAAACAACACAGTCACCCGAAGAAGCACAAGAATGCACAGCCATGGCACTAGATATACTGAGAAGAGGACACTTCTTAAAGGAATGGGAGCCAAAATAAGAAGGCAGAGAGTCACCTGTGCAACCTCTGCTGGGGACATGTGCATCGGGGGACTCAAATTTGTCACCACTCTGCCCATGCTGAGGAATGACTGTAAAAGTGCCAAGAATATTGATTTGGGGGCTACAAATACATTTTAGTAAGTAGGCAAATGCACAAATACAAAATTCTGAATAATGAGGATCGACAATAACATTGATATAAAATGGATGCTACGTCTACAGAACGCACTCACTCTAAGCATTGAGAAAAAGGCACCAGGTGAAATCCTCATGTTGTTTTTGTTATGGGAGTTAGTCAGGGTGGGGACGGAAGCAGAGGGTTCACTGTGAATGGCGTGACCTCTTCATTCACTTGTGCTGTCACCTGGCAAAGCAGTCTGCTTGGCACTGAGTCGATCCCAAGGTGAGTACAATGATGCTTCCCACGAGGAGCCAGTGATACAGTTGGTGGAGCATACAGAGGGCATAAGGGGCAAGGGCGTGTGCGTGGACTACAGCGCTGAAGAAGCTGTGGAGAGAGAGAGGGGATTGGCCAAGGCTTTTTGGAAGAGGTGAATAAACTGGGCCTCCAAGAAATGGAAATGGGGAGAGACTTCTGGCCAAGATGGAGGCGGAGACAGACACGCTGGTCTCCCTCCACAACTAAGAAGGAACACAACTACCTCAAAACTAGAGACCACCAGAAGTTCCAGAAAATTGAGCTGCATGGAAGTCCAGCAAACAAAGATATAAAGAAGAAATACTCACCCAGACAGGCAGGAGGGGCGGAGTCTGGTTGGAGAGGACGGTGTGGTGGTGGCAGCAGCAGTGGCAGTGGCAGCAGCAGGCTGGTGGAAAGTGCAGTCACATGTTTTAAAAAGTGGGGAGGGACACCTGGGGAGCATTCTCAGCTCTGACCAACCCTCGAAGCTCACAGTCCCAGCACCGGAGAAAATCAAGCCTCATTGCTTCTGACTGTGCAAACCAGTGGGGGTTGGGGCAGAGGAAGAAACTGCCAGTCTCAGCAGAGTCCACTTGTTTAAAGGGCCTCCACAGTCCTAGAACATCTGTAGACATTCCCACTCTGCAATGGCCAGGGTAACAGCTAGAGAGGTGCCAGTCCCATACAGAGGTGAGGGAAGTGCCTGGAAAAGAGGCCAGTACACAAGTGGCATTGTTCCCGCTCAGACCCCTCCTCCACATACAGCACCACAACATGGTGAAGGCTATGCTAAATGAAACAAAGGAAAATCCACACAAAAGCAATGGTGAAGGGAAGGAAACTGGGGTTCAAATCAATGATTTGGAATATAAGGAAGAAAAAAATAGTCAACCAGCACAGAATGAGGAAACAAGAATTGAAAAAAATGAGGAGAGGCTTGGGAACCTCTGAGACAACTTTAAACGTGCCAACATCTGAATCATAGGGGTGCCAAAAGAAGAGGAAGAGCAAAATATTGAAAACTTATGTGAAAAAATAATGAAGGAAAACTCCCCAAATTTGGGGAAGAAAATAGACATGCAAGTCCAGGACGCACAGAGAGTCCCAAACAAGCTATACCCAAAGAGGACCACACCAGGACACATCATAATTAAAATGCCAAAGTTTAAAGATATAGAGAGAATCTTAAAAGCAGCAAGAGAAAAGCAGAGAGTTACCTACAAAGGGGTGCCTATAAGACTGTCAGCTGATTTCTCAAAAGAAACTTTGCAGGCAAGAAGGGACTGGCAGGAAGTTTCTTTCTTTCTTTCTTTTTTTTTTAATGTGTTTTATTGATTATAATATTACATTTGTGCCAATTTCCCTTCCCTCTGCTCCCCTCCACCCGGTGGACCCCTCCCTCCAGTTGTCCCCCCCTTTTAGATCATGTCCATTAGTTGTGCATACAGTTCTTCTCAACCTCTCTCCGTCCACTCCATTCCCTCCCACCATGATCCTTAATTCCTATATCATCTCCCTCCCTCTCCCCATTTCCCCTCCCTGTTGACCTCCCCCCAATATGTTCCCCGTACCTATAGTTCTTTTTCCACTTTCGTTGCCTGTTTAGATTGCCTTTGTTTCAATTCCCTAGCTTCTGTTGTTTCTTGTGATGCAGTTTTCATTTTAGATTTCATTGTCTTGATCCTCCTTTTTCTAAACCAGTCCCTTTAACATCTCATATAACAGTGGTTTGGATCTAATGAACTCTTTCAGTTTTATTTTGTCCTGGAAACACTTTCTCTGTCCTTCTATTCTGAATGACAATTTCGCTGGATAGAGTATTCGTGGTTGTAGGTTTTGGATTTTCATTACTTTGAATATTTCTTGCCAGTCCCTTCTTGCCTGCAGGGTCTCCCTTGAGAAGTCAGCTGATAGTCTAATTGGGACCCCTTTGTACATAATTCTTTTCTTCTCTCTTGCTGCTTTTAAGATTCTCTCTTTATCTTTAATTTTTGACATTTTGATTATAATGTGTCTTGGAGTGGTTCTCCCTGGGTCCAGTTTTTTTGGAACTCTCTGTGCTTCCTGGACCTGTAAGTCTATTTCCTTCCCCAAGTCTGGGAAGTTCTCCTTTATTATATTTTCACTCAATTTTTCAAGTTCTAGTTCATCTTCCTCGCTCTCTGGCAAACCAATGATTCTTATGTTGGGCCTTTTATAGCTGTCCCAGAGGTTTCTGATCCTCTCATCGTTGCTTCCCATTTCCTCTCGCTGCATTGGTTGACTGCTTGTTCCTTCTCCATATTCCAGTTTGTTGAAATGAACTCTGGATTTTTTTCCCTCACCATCTGTCTCATATGTGGTTTTGTTCCTTTCGTTATGAGTGTTTTTCGCTTCTTTCTCATCTTTTTCCAGATCTTTTGTGAATTCTGTAAGCCACCTGATAACAATGGCCCAGAACTGAGCCTCTGACAGGTTTCTTATCTGTTCATCTGTCAGGTTCTCCATCTGTTGCCTGGTGAGCTGTGCCACCGGGATTTCTATAGTTGTCTGCCTCATTTTGACAGATGCGTTTTGTTTTCTTGGGCCGGCTGTAGGGGGCAGTGCCTGTGTACTCGTAATGACCCAGCGACCGGCGCCCTTTGGCAGCCTTTCTTGCTGTGCCGTGGTGCTTTGTCGTCACAATCCAGCGACCGGCGCCTGTCCGTGACCTATTTCGCAGCCCTGTGGCGCTTTCTTTGGGGGCGGGGGTCCAAGATGGATTCACACAGTTATTCCGCTAGGAGACCAGGATCCGTCCTCCCGCGCCCCTGGGCCTCACTGTTCAAGGCGATGTGGTGGCTGCTTTCCCCAGCGTTGGGGTCGCGAGCTGCCGGGGGTTCGACTGCAGCTGGATTGTTCTCCCCGCCGCTGTCCCAGGTGCGACCGCAAACAGCGCCGCCCTCTTTTGCTCTTACCTGCCCAAAGGGCGCTGCTGGTTTATAACTTCATATGTTGGGCTTCCGTGTAGTTTTATTTTCTGGAATTTCTAGTTATCCTTTGTTTTGAGGTGGTTGTATTCCTCTCTAGTTGTAGAGGGAGACCTAGCGCGTCCGTCTAAGCCTCCATCTTGGCCGGAAGTCCAGCTCTGGTAAACTCTTAACACTTAAAGAGGAGTGTTGTTGTTTTCCCAGAAGGTGCTTTCTCTTTTAGTGACTGTGAAACATCAAGGGTGTCAGGAAGTTTCAATGTGATGAAAAGCAAGGACCTACAACTGAGATTACTCTATCCAGCAAAGCTATCATTTAGAATGGAAGGGCAGATGAAGTGCTTCCCAGACAAGGTAAAGCTAAAGGAGTTCATGATCACCAAGCCATTATTAAACATTAAAGGGACTTATTTAAGAAAAAGAGGATCAAAACTATGAACACTAAAATGACAATAAGCTCACAATTATCAACATCTGAATCTTAAAAATAAGAACAAAATCCAACTAAGGAAACCAGAACAGGAACAGAATCATAGATACGGGGATCATTTGGAGGGTATCATGGCTGGGAGGGAGAAGGGGGAGAAATGAGGAAATGGTGCAGGGACTAAGAAGCATAATTGGTTGGTACAAAATAGACAGGGGGAACTTAAAAATAATATAGGAAAGGTTGAAGCCAAAGAATTTATATGCACAACCCATGGACATGAACTAAGGGGGGTGGGATTGCTGGAGGGAAGGGGAGTACTGGGCAGATGGGAGCAAAGGGGAAAAAATTGGGACTTCTGTAACAACATAATCAATAAAATATACTTTAAAAAATGGAAATGGGAGTGTGAAGTACAACATAGGGATTGTAGTCAATAATATTACAATAACTATGTATGGTGCCAGGTGGGTACTGGATATATTGGGTGGACCCCTTTGTAAAGTATATGATTGTCTAACCACTGTGTGTACACCTGAAACCAATACAGAATAATATTTTTTATAAAAATGAATGAAATGTAACCCCACAGGGGGAAAAAAAGATATTGTATCCAAGAATAAAAATATCAGAGAAAAGATGATATAAACATGGACTATAAAATGAATAATAGCTGGGCCTAAAGAATAAATCAGAAACAATATTCAAAAGCATACAGAATAAATTTTTTCTGAAACTAAAGTAAGTTGTGAACCTATGAGGGAACTTTATCAGAAGAATTTAATAAAATCTGACTAACATTTTGACATGTCCTGGTGAAAATACTAAATTCCATGAATAACAGAAGAATCTTAGAAAATTTCAGACAGAAACAAACCAAAATTACCCAATAAGTATTTTGGTGGAAAAAATTGAAGGATACCCAAGCTTCCCTGTGCAACATTGGATAAAGGCAGTCAATGAACTACATGTATAAAATCTGAGAGAAGAGTTGTGATTCAAAAATTCTATACCCAGCCAAACTATCATTTATAACTTTGATAACTAAAATGTATTTTTCTATTACAAAAATATGTTCATGGCAGAAAATAAAGCCATCCTATTAAAATTATTAAACATCTTAAAAACTCAACCACCCCAACAAAAGCAAAAAAGAAAAGGAAAATAGGAGGATTTGGAGATGAAGAAAGGTAAGTCGGTAGGCACTCGAAATGTGCATGTGTGTGCATGTTTTGTGTGGGTGTGTGCATGTGGTGTTAGAGTGTGTGGGTATGATAAGCACGAACATGAATGTGTGTGGGTGTAAGTGGCAGGCGAGGGTGGTGCTGTGGGGTATTTTGAGAAGCTACCAAAGGCCCTGGTTAATGGTATGAAGGCAAACTGCCTGGGGCTGAAGCTCCATTTTGCCTCTTATTAGCTGTGCCACTTTGGCAAGCTACTTGACTTCTCTGCATCTCGGTTTCTCGTTTGTAAAATCTGGATAATTAGAGTATATCTTTTTGAGAAGTCCAAATAAGTGATACGTGTAAAATCACCGAAACAGAGCCAGGCAGAGCTCACTGCTATGTTACTATTTGCTACTATTGCCCAAGAGGCCAGACGACTGAGATGGGAAACTTGCAGTAGGAAGATCTGAGGACGGACTGAGCTGAGGGCCCCATCAGAGGCAGCCTGAGCAGACCTGGGAGGGGAGTCAGAGTGGCACAGGTCAAGATGACACCCCAGGGTTGGGGTGCTGCTAGAGTCAGAAGCGTTGGTAACCTTGGGGACCGGGGGAGTCTAGAGCAGGATGAGATGTGAGCATGGGCCCAAGTGAGTCAGAAAGGGAAGTGTCCTTTCCTGTGGATGTCAGCGTGTCGTTGGTGAGGAACAGGGAGGAGCAGCGTCCCGGAGAAACCAAGGAAGGCCAGGTAGACATACATCCATGGATGTGGCCAGAGGGCAGGCGGCCTGAGATCCAGTGTCCTGGGCGCCAGCCTGGCCAGAGTGGAAGGAGAGGGACATGGCTTCTCCTGGGCAGCGTTGCTTGCTGTCTGCCTTGCAGATCACAGACTCCCTCTGTCTGGCCTGCCTTTCTCAGCTCCATGATGCCACATTCCATTATTTGGGATCCAGATTATGAGAAGCTGCCACGCATGAGTGCAATGAAAATTGATAACCATCAGCATGAGCTAAGGGACCTTCTGACTCAAAGGCTAGTCAGGACGACCTCGGAGTGAACTGCAATTGTCTGTTTATGCTTCTGTCTTCCCCACTCAGCTGTGAGGCCCCAGAAGGGGTCTCTTCTCTACCATTTGATCCCAGCACCGGTCACTGGGCCCAGAACAGAGTGTGGGCTCCATAAGTATTCCCGGAATGTGTGGGTACAGCTGAGATCAGAGGCATAAAGGCACTAGTGTCACATGCATCCGATTAGCCAGTGGCCTGCTGGTAGTTGGGATGGGTGTCAGTGTAACTGTGGGGCTCTGGAAAGGTGTGAAGTTGGCACTTTGGTCTTAGGCACCCCCTCTATATTTCTGGTAGTTTTTTCCCCAAATTCCCTCTGTCTCTCTCTGTGCCCCTGTGACATTTCTTCCATCCCCTTTCCATTTGGCTGGTGGCCACCTCATCTGCCACAGACACGCTGCTGGGTTCTCTGGGTCACTGTGGTCTGTGTTTTTAGAACTTAGCCTTTGTTTTGAAAAGACTGTTTCTTTCCCTGTGGTACTGGCACGTTCCTGGGAGACTGAGTTTGTACCAGAGGACTCGGCATTGTGTCCTGGATAGAAGTATGTTACCAGCTAGAAGGTGGGCATCTTCCCTCGGAGGGTGCCATGGATGAGCCCTACAGGGCCAGCCATCCTGACTCTGCTGCTGGCTTTGGGTCCAGAGAGACCTAGGACTGAATTCTGATTTGATGACTTACCAGCTGCGGGACCTCAGGAAAGTCCTCTTTGAACCTCAGTTCCTTTATCTACCACAAAAAGAATGAGAATTATGCCTACCTGTCTTTCAGGGTTGTTGGGACTTAATGAAATAACATACAGGAAACGTGTGAGTCCAAAACCCGATGCCTGCTTTGCATCTGAAAGTGTTTCCTTTCTTGCCTCTTTCCCTTTTTTTCTTCTTCTTTTTCGCTTCTGTTTTTTTGAAAACCAACGTTCCACATGAGACAGATACGGTAAACTCTCTTGTAGGAGACACTGGAAAAATGTACAGCTCGCTCATGCCAGAAAGCCCAGAGACACCAGGCTGAGAGACTGAACAGACGACTGAGCACGTGTGCGTGTATCTGTGTCCCTGAGATATGGCAACACCCACGTGTCTGTCTGCTTCTGTGCATGTGGGACAAAAGAAGCACAGAAAGCGTCTTGCTCAACCTCTTGTGTTTTCTGATGTGGCCCAGAGGATTTGACTGACGTCTCATGCAGAGCGGCTGGTTCCTGCAGGTCTGAACCTAGAACACGCCTTCTGGTTCCCAGGCCCATTCTCTCCTATTCACATACATGCACGCATGCAAACCCTCCCCCTCCCCCACCCCCCTCAATGCTGCTTTCTAGTTTTCAGAAAATGACATCTGGTCCGGCGTCCTGTGGCACAATGCACTCTTTTCTTTCTCCGTCCTGTGGGTGCCCTATTACTCTTGCCGCTCAAGTGTTTACACTGTCCCTTTGCCCTCTGGATTTTCTCAGAACAAAGGAATAAGACCAGCCCTGGGTGAGGCTCTCGGGCCCACGGGCCGCCCCGCTACAGGGAGCAGAGCTGTGCTGGGTTTGAAAGCAGCCCTGGCTCTGCTGTCCCTGTGCATCCAAATCATTCAAGGCAAATACAACTAAGCAAGTGGCTCCGAACCAGTGGAAGGATGCGCGGTGTCGTGAGAACTGGGGAGGAGGGGCGGGGGCTGCTGCGTAGGAGCTAGGCAGAGGCTCAGGGATGGAGTGAGGTCCAGGTGTGGCAGCACAGTGCCAGGTGCCTATGTTATTTGAGAATAAAAACGATTTTTAGACCTTGCCCAAGGGTTTTCTCTAAATATCCTGGCATTGGAATGGTCGTGTTAAACAGGGAAAAACTAACTTTGAGGGCAAATGCTGCCCTATCATCCCCGAAGCTCCATGCTGGGGCAGGAGACTGAGATTTTCCCCTCTCAGCTCACCCTAAGATCTCTGTCTTCACTAAATGTCCCTGACTCAGCTTCTCCCTTTTCGAAACACCTCCTACCAGCACCACGGAGGGAATTCATGAGTTAATGCTTCTGATAAGCAGTTGAAACTGTGCTGAGCCTCCAGACTCTGCAGAAAGAGGACCCCACTAGGCATCTTGAGGGGGAAACTTGTCCTCCAGCAGCATGGTGGCCACAGTCTCTCTCTGCAGTGGACCAAGTCATTGACCACCCTGAGGGCAGACGGACAAAGAAATGGCACTTTCCTGCCTTCACCCAGAGTCCTGGGCGGAGGCCTGTCTCAGCTGGGGTTCAAGACACTTGTGGGCAGGAGCACTGAGACCACCCCATGGCAGCAGCTGGCACAGTGTGGGCCCCGGTAGGGGGCCAGGCAGGAGGAGGGCTCTGGGGGTGCCATCGTGCCCATGGTCCCCAGAAATGAAAGAGACTTGCCCCAGTTTGACATGTAGCAGTTTGGAATGTCAGTAGCTCCTTTCCGTTTTTTTCTCCTTTTCCTCCTTATACGGCTGGTAAAAGGGCACATAGTAGGCCCTCAATAAATATTTGTCTGGTGCGTGAATGGTTGGTAAACTAGCCCTAATCCCCTCTCTGCAGCTCCCCGCCCCCAGGAAGAAATAAAAGACGTCCATTTGCGGCTCGGCCACATTCAGGCAAACTTCCATATTGCTGCCAAGTCCTGCCATCTGCCACGTCGGGGTGCAGGTGCTGGGCAGCCTCAGCGCCCACAAAGCCCGGCCACAGGCACAAAGGCCTGATGTGCACTGATAATTGCTGTGTGTGTAGCCCGCCGGCCGGCCAGGCTGATGCAAGTTTGCTGGGACTGCTGAGATTTGCATACAGATGGCCAGTCCGGCCGCAGGGCCGCCCGCCACCGCCGTCACCGCCGCCACCGCCGCCCACCCGCGCCCTGGTAGACAGGCCTGCAGCCCCTTTAGAAGTGTGCGCGGCTTTGACTGCAGCCCAGCCCGAGAGAGGCCTCATTCTGCCTGCCCTGAATAGTCCGTCATTCAGGGGCTTGCTTTGAAATTTGAAAAGAGAAAGAAAGAGTCTGAGAGAGAGAGAGAGAGAGAGAGGGAGAGACGGAGAGACAGAGACGGCAGGACAGAGAGACTGAGAGATGGAGAGGCTGAGGGAGAGAAGCAGGGACGGAGGAAGGCAGGCAGGAGAGAGGTGGAGGTAGGCAGGGGAAACACCGCTCTTTCCTTTGTGCCGCAGGGCTGTGGGGACAAGGGGGCTGGGGCTCTGAGGACATGAGGTGCCACCAGGAATACCAGGAGATCTCTGTGGGAACTCAGCCTGGACTGTGTGGCACTGGCTCCTTCCGCTCCGGGCCACGGGGAAGGGTCTGTCTGAGTCCCGGGTGTACAGGAGGGAGCGACCAGCCACGGGGGGAAGAGAAGGCACCTCCACACGTTGAAATGTGACAGGCAGGTTGCCGCTGTTTGGAAACTGGAAGAAAGAAAGAAAGGAAAGAAAGACATGAAAGAAAGAAAGAAAGAAAGAAAGAAAGAAAGAAAGAAAGAAAGAAAGAAAGAAAGAAAGAAAGAAAGAAAGAAAGAAAGAAAGAAAGAAAGAAAGAAAGAAAGAAAGAAAGAAAGAAAGAAAAGAAAGAGAAAGAAAGAAAGAAAGAAAGAAAGAAAGAAAGAAAGAAAGAAAGAAAGAAAGAAAGAAAAGAAAACCCACGTACAAAAATGAATTTTAAAAAGTCACTGTTATAAAACAAATTCAAGTTTAAGCCAGAGGAAGAGTCTCCCCAGCAAGTCCTCGGATCCCTGCACTCTGCCCGTGGGGACTTCCTCTGTCTCATGGGGTTTGGGGTCAGCTCCTGTGGTGGGTGCACCAGGCTCCAGGACATGAGGGCATCACCACACCCACACACCCCTCCCCACCCCCCCCACCCCCCACACAGCAGGTGCTTCCCCGCGGCTCTCCATGGCACTAGCACTGGCGGCTTTAGCCCTGTGTTTGCTAATACCCTGGCCTCTCCCCCAGTGGCTCCGCCACCCGTCCGTCCGCGGTGAATGGCCAGAGTGGCTGAAAAGAGAAAGGCATTGAACTGCTGCCTCTCTTGTCCAAGCTAAATGAAAGGGAAACAGAAAGGCACCAGAGAGCAGCAATTTCTCATGTTCCTCCCTGGACATTTTAAACCTGCTTTCCCCCGTGTTCCTCTGCATAAGAAATCTGGGGGCCAGCCTTGATTTTTTTCCTCCTCTCCCTCCCCCGGCATCCAAGGCACCAGGACCTTGTGCTCTCTCCCTCCTCCTGGCTTGTCTGGGTGCCTCTTAGGGCTCCTCTCCCCCACCCTTAGCCACTCCTGCCCTCACCAACCCATCTGCCCCCCACGGCAACCAGAATGCTGTTTCTAAAACAAGATTCCATTTGTACCTCCTTCTTCCTGAAAACTATTCCGTGAGCCACGACTGTCATCTAGAGACTGAAGGCCATGCTCTCTATCTCGGCACGGAAAGCCCCTGCTCCTGCTCCAGCCCGCGCCCTTCCTTGCCCCTTGCATTCTGGTCCATTCTGGTTTCATTCTAGTCCAGGCGGCTCCACACCCCTCTGCTCACAGGTCTTCATTTCTTGGCGTGTCCTCTCCTATCCTGATGGGAGGATGGATGCTCCTTCCTTCCTCCTGCCCACCTCCTTTCCTCTTCCAACCCGCCCACGACGGTTGTTGGGGCCTTCACTACACACGCCGCCCGGTGCTGGGGGTAGAGGGATGGAGACAGGAACTCTTCTGTCCCCTCCTACCTTCCTGTCTCCTGGGTAGTGCAAGGCAGCTAGAGGGGTGAGAGTAGGGTCCCCTTCTTGGTCTTGTATGTTCTCCTTCGTGAGCTGAGACGCTAGTTGCAGACCATGACTGTTTCTATAACGGAGGCAGCTACCAATGAACCCGAGGCCAGCGGAGCGCCGAACGGAAGGGTCTCCCTCAATATTTTTATTCTGCTTTTCGTGCCTGACACTGTGCCAGGAACTCAGGCAAGGTCATTCATGGAGGATCGAGTCTGTAAAAGGGAAGTCACTGACAATTCGAGCCGGACATGGACAGAGCTTTATGATCTCTCTTTCCTCTCGCCATTTGAAAAGTCAGAGCAAAACTCACGTTAGGTGCTGTGTTTCGTCCTCTCAATGAGTAGCGACGTTGGATGAATGAGGCTGCGAGGCTGTGCCCGAGGGATTTGTGTGATGGCTTTTTATTAAATTAGCTCCAAAATGTTAATATTTTCATGCTCAGAAACATATCCCCCATCGGTGATTCTGTCTGAATGACTCCGGGCCCATTCTTTTTCACTCCCCGCAAGTCTTATGTGGACTTCGGCCAAAAGCAATACAATCTGGTCTGACCCAGAATGGGAAGATGTGCTGAAGTTAAGTAGGTGTCACGGGGAACAGACCTCCGAGCAATGTGGTTTCTTTGGGGGCTGAATCTGGGTGGCTTTGGCTGATGATCACTTTCTCTGGACTTCTGCTTGCTCCTCCATGGCCTAGAAATTGGCACCTCTATCTGAAGGGTGGGAAGGAGTGGGGAATGGAAAACCATAGATATGAGAAAACAATTTAAATATTATCGGTGGACCTCACTCTTGTGGCTCAGTGGGCGTGAGAATCATCGCACAAACTGAAAGGTTGCTGGTTCAATTCCTAGTCAGGGCACATGTCCAGGATGCAGGCCAGCTCCCCAGTCGGGACATGTATGAGAGGCAACCAATCAATGCTTCTCTCACACGTCAGTGTTTCTTTCCCTCAATTTCTCCCTCCCTTTCCCGCTCTCTAAGAATAAATAAAAACAAACAAATAAATAAATAAGTAAATATTGTTGGTGATTTCAGATTTAATTATTATTGGAAAGTTGAAACCAAGAGGAGAGACAGACTCAGAGGAAGTTTGGAAGCCCTCCTGCTAGGGATATGATTTCAGGTGGGCACGTAAGCTTGCTAAGCATTATTTCCATAGCTCTAAAGATAATTACACCTACTTTTTAGGCTTTTTGTAAGGATTAAGCAGAAGAATGTATACCTAATGCAGTATCTGGCAAATAATAGGTGCTTAAAGAGAGTAGTTATGAGTAGCATTTATATTTACTATTGTGAAGGATGATATAGAAATTGTGAAATAAATCTGCATGCAGGTTGGATCTTCTAATTATGGTGCCTTGGCTGCCGGGTTCCTAACTGTACTTCCATTTGTAACATTTCCTCTGTAGCAAGTTCACAAGCATAAAGTTGTCCTAACTTTAGAGTATGAAACGCCTTGTTCTTATTTCCAAATCACTTCAGGGGGCAACAAACTATTGAAATACAATGTATTAGAAGTCATTGTTCAGGGCAATTTAACTTTACTCCGCAGGTATTTCTAGACCAGAACAGACATTTCTAGAAGAGCAAGGCACTACGATGAGGTGAACGTGCAGATGAAGAGTAGAAGTAACACCTTTCAGGGATGCAAATGGATGACTGACTATAGGAACAGACTCAGGTGTCCGATGCCCCAGCTCTGAATCCTGCCCTGTAATTGACTGCGTGATATTGAGTCAATGATTGAGCTTCTGTAGGCTTTTCTTTCCTGAACTGTAAAAGAGAGAATAACCTTTTGCAACAGGATTGTTGTAAAAAAGGCAAGTGGAGATGATATGCAGGCTGCTTAGCATGGAGGCACAAGACCCTGCAGGCTACTTTAAAGCTCCGGGGATGTGCTGAGCTGCTGAGAAGACACGATGACCGGGGACTGGAGCCCTGGCCGGATAACGTCCGCTCTCCAATGGGTACAGTGAGGTATCCTCTTACTAGGAAGCTCTCCCTTGCCTCTTCCCTCTGCTCCAGGCCAGAGGCCACCAGATTAGTAGGCTGTGCGCATGGAGGGGACGAGTCAGCTTTTCGGTGCTGCATAGACTTGAGCTGCTTGGAAAATGGGGACCTCCCTGAACCTCACTTTCCTCCTTTGATGAAGGAGCCAGGTGGGCGGAAGAGAAATGAGGAGGCAGACAGGAAATGGCGCTGCAAACCGTAAGTTGCTGTACCAGCGCATGAGATTGTTATCAGCTCCCTGAAAAGGAGGAAGGCACCCAGAAAATCCCATCAATTAGTGCGCTTCCTGAGTTCTGTGTTACTCTTGCAAGGAGATTTGGTTATAATGAGCAGGTGGGCAGCAAGTGCCTTCCTGGCGTGCGGTCTTCTGCTCAGTGTGGTCTGCGGACCAGCAGCGCGGGCATGACCCGAGGAGAGCTTGGTGGAGATGCAGCACCACTGTCTCCACCCCACATCGACCCAACCCAAACCTGCATTTGAACAAAAGACCCCATGAGTCCACATTAAGGTGAGAGAAGCATTCAGTGGTCTATAGGCCTGGGGGTTAAAGAGAGTTGAATACAATGTGCTCAGGAGGAAATTAAACAGAGAAAATGCTTTGTCCCAGGAGGAGAAAGGACTTGGTGCTTTGGGTTTCTGGGGACGATGTCAGAAATCTCGGGGGAAAACTTGGGAGGAACACCTGTCTCAGCTGAGCCTAAATACTTTCCAAGACCCTCCTTAGCTCAGTCAATATCACAAAGGTTACTAATGAGGAGATCACACGAAGGAACTCTTTGTTATCAATTAGTTAATCATTAGGTCAACTGGCCCTATTGATGGCTGTGCTAACTACACTCAGAGGCTCCCTGACGTTTTTCCTTTACCAAATCCCCGGTGGATCTCATTGTCTGCCTCCGCGTTTCCAGAATTTCTTACCTTTCTTGGAGAGATTTCCCCTGCTCAAAAACATCTCTCCCCCCTTTCTTTTCTCAATTTAATGCTTAATGAGGCACTTTTCCTTTAAGACTTAGCTCACTTCCCATTTTCTCTAGGTGACTCTGATTTCAGCGGGGCTCTCAGTCAGTTTTGGCTAAGAGTATACACGAAAGACGAGGTATCTGAAATGGGACTTGATTCCCTTAAATCCCCCGGTGACTCACATTCTGCAGGGGCCCCGTGGCAAGTCTGTGCAGCGAGAAGGGTGTTTAGCATTCATTACTGGCTGAGCACCTCCTCTGTAGCTGCCACTTAAAGCAATCGATCGATTCACCTCATTCTGCCAAGGACCTTCCCAGGTAGAGATTATCATCCCCCCATTTTACACACAAAGAAAATTGAGACCCAGTGGAGCTAGGATTTATCCATGACGTTCTCCAGCTGCCAACTCTCTGCTCCTTCTGCCCTCCGTGGACTTGGGGAGAAGAAGGAGTGGGAGGCAGGAGAAGGGCTGGGGTAGGAGACCCGGTCCTCTGGGGGCCCTCTGGGTAGCCTCACCGGGCTCCCAGATATACCTGGAAGTCCAGTTCAGGAGGGAGTGTGTATGGTGTTCCCTAGTGGGTCTCTGAGACCATTCATCATCGTCTGTCTCTCCCCCTTCTGTGGATTTCTCTTGAGTAGGAGTCAGGATCCCAGGACGCCAAACTTGCAGATGAACTAAGATGTGAGGTCCCTTCCAGCTGTAATGTTTCATAGACAGGAAGAACGTATCTCCTTTTTATTTTTTTCCTGGACTACATTTTCTTTCTTTCTTTCTGGCTTGAGCGCCCCATCCCGCCCCACGCTCTCTCTTTCTCTCTTTCTTATTAAAGTGGGTGTATTTAGCTATTATAACTGGTTAGAAGCCAGAGATAGTTAGGCGTCTTCTGGTTGGAACAGAAATAGCCCTGTTAGCCGTGGACTGCGTCCAAGCCCCCGAACAGCCCCCCAAGAAGATCTCCATATAAATGGTTCCTTCAGGGCTCCCCTTTGAATGCTTTTTTGGTCCTGGGGGTCTGAAATGGAGCCAACTTGAGAGAGTTCCAGGCATTCCCCACAGGGCCTCCCTCCCAAAAGCTTTTCAAAGCAATCCCAGAGGTCCCAGCATCCTCTCTCACTGGGGACGCCTGCCATGGGGAGCGGTTAGGAAGACTTGCCTTTAGACCCCGACATCTTTTTGCCCTTGACCCTTTGGAAGTGCACCACCTGGCTGGCTTATCCTCTAGCGTAGAGAGAGTCCAGGACAGCACCTGGCACCCAGTGGTTTTGCAATAAACGTCATTAATGTCACCTATGAAACGTGTACGTCCTGCTCCGACATGCTCTGGGGCCGAGGCTTGTGTCTAGCTCCCACGCGTGCTGCCTGTGAAAGGGCTCCCTGGCAGCCACTCGATTACTAATAACACCTTTTGAATCAATGAAATACCAGTGACTTATATATGCTCTTAAACGTAGAAGAGAGGATTTCAGCAAACCTGCCAATATCCCAAGTTTCCACAGTGCGGATATGAAACCTGGGGGTATTACATGTCTGTTAAAATAATAATAAAACCAAAGTCACTTCAGCAAAGCGCAGAAGGAAAGGAGATGGCCTTGGCAGAAGAGGATTTGACTACATGGCTTTAGTAAGTTGCCTGGTTGCTTCGAGCCCCGGTTTCCTCACCACTATTAGCTATCTTAAAGGCCTTTGCTCAAGTGAGGAAATAGATAAGAAAATACCTTGCAGAGTATAAGCTTAGTCATACTTCCTTTTACTGAGGCCACCTTTTAGGGGCCAGCAAACTGGACTTAAAAGAAAAAGCAGATTCTAGATGAACCCAGCCTGAATTAGTAAGCTTTACTGGGTTCAAAATGCCTATTAGGTGGCGGGAGGCTGCTGAGGCCATGAGAGGGTCAGTAACCCCCGGAGTCCTTCACACGGGCCAGAAGAGCAGTCAGCACACACGTTTTGCTTCCTTCCCACTAAGGGCACCACGCTGCTGTGTGGCTTTGGGAAATTCTCCTGCCTTCCATGGGCCCCTGCTTCTCTCTCTGTCAAGTGTATAACGTGGACCTGAAGGTCGCCAGGGCCCTTCCCTGTTCCAATCTTTTGGCATTCTAGCCTGCATTCACTGGAAGTTCCTTTTAGAACAAGGACTGGGTTCTGAAATCTAAATCTCCCCTTAGATTGTACTGACTTCTATTTCCCCTGAGCTGGTAAAAACATCCCTTTGAGTTTGGTTATAGCCGCTACCTGCCGTTTTCTCGAAAGTAGGGGAACTATCTCACAGATATTTCTCCGTCTCTTCTGAAGACCCCAGCGCAGAAAGGGTGTGAAGTCAGCATTCAGAAAATGTTTTTCGAGTTGAGAACCCATCGGCCAGTGGGCCAGCCCTTTGATAACCGGTGTTACTGCCACTTTTATGGCAATGGAGGAGACTACGGAGAACCGTGGAAGACTGACTAAGACACAGGACTGATGAAAACAGCAGATGCCGAGATGGTCTTGACACCGGCTAAGCCATAAAGCGCACCCATCTGGACAAGGGGAGGAGTGGTATGATATTCGTAATAATAATAATGCCACCATGAGTGACTAGCATCTATTGAGCTTATTCATTTTCTAAACTCTCATATATATAATTTCAGTTGATTGTCACAACGTCTTCATGAGGAGTGCAAATTTCTATCCCATTGTACAGATGAGGGAATGGAGGCTCAGGGGGGTTGACTGACTCGCCTCAGTTCCCCCAGCTACAGATGGCAGAGCTGAGACACACATCGGAGCACCTCTTAGGGGGCAGGCACGTTAGGGGGTCCTCGGTGATGAATTCAGTTTATCTCCACAGCCGCCGGTTCTTTCTTTCCTCTTTTACCCTTGAAGAAATGCAGGGCCCAGACGGGACTTTGGTGGAGCTGGGACTGGCTCCCTGTCAAAATGATGGTCCTGGATTATCAGCAGTCAAGGCAGACTCACGCCCGGGGAACACACGACCTCCGTTTGGGTGCCAGTCCCGACTCTGGCATTGGAAGCTGTGTGAGCTCGGGCAACATGCTTCATCCTGTGCTTCAGTTTCTTCCCCTGTGAAATGAGGCTCATTGCAGGCGGGGACAAGTACCTTGAAGAAAACTCAACAGAGAAATGGGATAGAATGGGAAGACCATGCCGGGCAGGCGGAGGAGTGATTTCAAGGGACAGGACATCTACCTGGTTGCGTGTGGCCAGAGTGGAGCCCTGAGGAGCACATCCTCTGAACGGGAGCCTTGCTCCCACTGCTGCAGGACGAAGCCTGGGAGACTGACATAACGCAGACTGTGCACAAGGCTTGGCGTTGGTACCTGCCTTTGTGTTATTCAGCCAGTAACCATTTTAGATGGAATTTAAATACGGAGCGAAAGAAAAAAAGGAAATCAATCCCTAAAACTGACTTACCTCCTCTGCAATCTGAATCATGGTTTTCTCAATGGTCAGAGAACTGCTCGCCATCGTATTGATCTTTATGATAATGATCATATTAATTCAATTATGAAAATCATTATTACCATGGATTATCGATTTACAAAGGCGCTTTACAAACTGCCGGCCCTCATTTATGTGTAAGGAAGGAAGGTCCATTAATGAGCAGAGAGCTGGGTACTATCAGCTGGTGCTTTGATGTGTTAATTGCAAATCATTCTAAACTTTTTATTGAAGAACAGCTTCTGCTAGGCGGTGAGCCCATTTGTACATACCATGGGCACTTGAAATTAACCTCACTCCATTCATTTTGAACACCCCTACCTACAACTTTAAACGACTGTTTATTAAACGTCTACTGGGCCCTTAGCACCGCGGCCAGCTCTGTGGGGGAATAAGAAGCAGCGAACTGTGTGGTCGCTGCCCTCCGAGCCCTTAGAGTGACTGCCAGGAGTACATGCAGCTGCGTGAAAAGTGTAGGGAGTGGGATATGAACCACGATGAGGGGACTGCATGCATCAAGGGACTCTTTTTTCTTCAAGAGGCTTTATGTTTTACAGTAGTTTTAGGTTCACAGCAAAATTGAGAAGGAGGTACAGAGATTTCCCACATACCGCCCCCTACCCCCCTCCATGTACAGCCTTCCCCACGATCAACACCACCCCACCAAGTGGTACATTTGTTACAACTGATGAACCTACACGGACGCATCATTATCACTCAAAGCCCACAGTTGGCCTTAAAGTTCACTCCTGGTGTTGTATAGTCTGTGGGTTTGCACGAGTGTATTCGACATGCGTGCATTATTACAGTGTCACACAGAGTAGTTTCCCTGCCCTTAAAATGCTTTGTGGCTTTCTCGCCCCCTCCATGTGGCTTGGTGAAGGGGCCTTCTCCATGCGGAATAAAGAAGCTAAGTTCTCCATGTGGCTTGGAGAAGGGGTCTCCGGGCTGCTTTAAGAGGCTCTCGCCGTGCGGTTTCCAGGAAGAAGGCAGTTTGCAAGAAGGCTGAGAATCCAGGTGGTTCTGCATTGAGAGCTGGAGGGCACCACAGCACAGAAAGGACCTCCCCAATCAGAAGAGTGATTGGCAGCTGCTGGTAAAGCTGAACTGTGTTTGGAAAGTAGGGAAAGGGTTTCTCTAACTTTTCTAAAGCTAGCCTGGTTTGGTAGGGGGGAGGCAAGAATATGTGTTTATGGGTGTTTTAAAGAATATAAGACTTAACAACAGAAATCCGCAAATAACGAAATCTATATAACTGTTAAATAAATAATTCTTTTTCTTTTCACTAAAAAAAAAAAAAAAAAAAAAAAATGCTTTGTGCTCCAACTATTCATCCCCCTCCCCCAGCCCCTGGAAACCATTGGTCTTTTTACTGTCTTCACAGTTTTGCTTCTTCCAGAATGTTACATACTTGGAATAATACAGGATGTAGCCTTTTCAAATTGGTTTCTTTCATTTGGGAATATGTATTTAAATTTCTTGTGTCTTTTCATGGCTTGATAGCTCATTTCTTTTCAGTGCTGGACGCTGGGTAATAGCCCATTGTCTGCATGGACCACAGCTGTTTATCTCTTCCCCAGTTGGAGGACATCTTGTTCGCTTCCAAGTTTTGACAGTTATGAATGAAGCTATTATACATACCTGTGACTTTAAGTTAGTTTATGTCTTTGAGCTGCAATTTCTTTATCATACAGGGATAGTGAGCAGAGGCTACACAGTCGGACTGGAAACAGACTGGATTCTGATGGTGGTGCTGATACTTATCAGATTTTGGACATGTCATTTGACCTCTCTGCCTCAGTTTCCCATCTGGAAAGCAAGGATGATCATACTTCCTGCTTCATGAGTTTGCTCTGAAGGATTAAATTAGTTAATACAGGAAAGCGCTTAGGATAACGATAAACAGTAAGGGCTTGCTACCTGAATGAAATAAATAATGCCCTTCTCACAGTATTGCTTTCAAAGTTAAATGAGCGTACAAAATTACTTATTATAGGACTTTGCATATAACAGACACTCGATTAATGTTGTTCCCTCCTTTCTTTGCTCTTGTCCTTCCTTTCTGCCTACGTACCAATAGCGTGTTCTGCCTACTGTGACGTAAGAGGTGGAGGCCAGAGGCTTCCAGACTTGTCTGCATGTTAGAATCCCTTGGGGGGCTTTAAACTTTAAATATTTCCGATCTCCAAATCCACCCTAGACACACTAAACCTGATTGGCTGGGGATGGAACCCAGGCAATCCTGTGCAACCAGGTTGGAGAACCAGTAGGACAAACTATCAGGGTCCAGCAGGGCCCTGGAAGCGGCCAAGGAAGACTTCTTGGAGCTGGTCTTTTTTTGTTGTTGTTGGCTCAGAGAGGCTGTTCCTCTGCTCAACCCACCTCACAATCTGCATTTGTCCCCTCCACAAATTGTTATGCAGACCTGTGATGTGTGAGGGACAGAGGGTGCCTTCCTGAGCCAGACAAGCCAGGTCCTGTCCTCATGGAGCTCACACCAGAGAGTGGAGAGGGACACACATGCAGAAGAATCGATGGTAAGACGGACAGTGGCAAGTGCCACAAGGAAGACAAAGTAGCCCAGGTGCGGAGTGACCAGGGTGGGGTGGGCTCCGAGGGTTTCCAGTGGAGTTGACATTTGAGTTGGGTCCAAAGGGCTGACATGGCCATCAGTCCCGTGCAGAGCATTCCAGGCAGAGGCCACAGCTTTGTGCGTGTAAGGGACAGTAAGGCCGGGAGGCTGGCCAGCAGCATGGGGAGAGGCAAAGGCCTGGACTCAGAGCGCCTTCTGGAGATGCCGAGTTTTTATCTGAAGTGCAGTAGGAGCCACTGGAGGTTTTGAGGCAGAAAGTGCTACAATCTGTTTACCTGGAGGGTTACGGTTGAGCAGTGAACGCAGGGAGAGCGGTGAGGAGGCTACAGGCACAGCCCAGGTTGGAGACGAGTGTGGTTTAGGCAGCAGTGAAGAAGGCTGCAGCCATCAAATTCAACATGTGCTTTTGTGGAAGAGTCACTAGGACTTGCTCTTAGGGAGGGGACCTAGAGGGACGGCAAGGAGAAGGATCAAAGTCACTTCCAGATGTTGGACCTGACAGCTGAGTGGATGGAGCTATTTTGAGATGGGGAACTGTGGGAAGAATATTTAGTAAGAGTGTTCTGTGGGTGTCTTGGGGCTGGGACCCATGGTCAGGCTGGGGTGAGGGCTTAGGGATTAAGAGCTCCTGTACGACCTGGGAAGACCAGGCCCATTTGGAACCTGTTATGCGGCCCTTTGGCTCAGGAGCATTTGGGAGAAGCTGTGGTCCCACCTTGAAATATCCACAAATGACATTCCACGTGCTCTGCAGAATAGCACCCGGGACCAGGTAGTATGCACGCTTTAAACCATCCCTTTTCCCTTTCTTTCTCCAGAAGCAGAGCTGAACTTGTTTGCCTCCGCAGATCCACCTCAGCAATCTTGAAACTGAACTTCAAATTTCTCTTTTGGTGCCTCACTGAAGACAGTACAGAAAGAGCCCCCAGCTGGAGCCGAGATGACTGGCTTTGTGATCTTGAGTGAGCCACTTAAACTTCGGGGGCTGCAGTTGCTTCATCTGTGAACGAGGGGGGTGGGTGGGGTGTTTGCAAGGACCCCTTTGAGCTGTAATGACCTGCTTTCTTAAAGCAGGCACCTTCTGTTCAAGACGTGAGGCCGAGAGAGGCGGGGAGCGGAGCGTGGGCCTGGATCAAAGTGAGCCCTCCCAGAGCCTTCTGCCTATGGGGCTTTCTCATCTTGCCTTTTAAGAAGCCAAAGGTAAAGGAATGTGATATTGGAAGTTGGGAATCGATCAATACTTGTTGAGCACCTACTCAGAGCCTAAACGTAAGCTGGTCACTGGCAAAGTAGAGGTAATTCATCCAAAGAAAGAAAGAAGGAAAAAAAAAAAAAAGATGATCCATTTCCTGCTCTCAAAATAACTCCTAATTGTCTAGTAAAGCATAAGACTACTAAATCCCTACTCTGTGCTAACAAATTCATGTGAGAAAAATATGCTATGTCATTTAATTCTCCTTTAAAATGCTAGATTTCTCCCTTTTATCATTTTTTTCAGAATGACTTTGTGTCCAAGCAGCTTCTAAGGTGAACAATGAGATTTAAAAATTATTACGAACTCATGGATTTTGATATATTCTGTGTTTTATTCCTTTTTGCTACTTTTCTTTTCTGAGATCAAATTGTGTTATTTTTGGCCCAGGGCAATCCTTCAGGTTGGCTCCTGTGTCCTTTTGACACAGCCCCCATAACCCCTGAAAGCCCCCTTGCTTTCAGGTACATTATTTCATCCTTACGACAGCCCCAAAGAGATAGATACAGTGGTTAGTTGCATTTTGCAGGTGATAAAACTAAGGATGGCCCAAAGCTACAAGGCCCCTGAAAGTGGAGATGGAATTTGATCTTCAACCCAAACTGTTAAGCATTTCACCACATAGTCTATTCAAAAAGATAAGATTAATACCAAGGAAATAGTAAATAGCAAAGAGCGTGCTGCATTAAGACGACACAGAGGCCACAAATCAAGGTGGCTCTAATGCCTTAGTAGCCTAGCGAGCAAACCAAAACCTAAGCCTGCATGAAAGTATTTGTATCAATAATACGTATACGAGAAGCAACCTACAAGGGAAGGCGTGATCCCAGCATTCCCTGTTCTATGCTATTCCAGGTGCGATAGCCTTGGAACCTGACGTAGATGTTAACCATCACTTATCTGGAGAGTTTTTAATCACATGAGAATTTTCTTAGTATATATTTACATCAAAAGATTCAGGGTATGAAATTAGAAGCATAAAATGACCTTAACTCTAACAACAAATGCATAGAGAGAAGGCTGGTAAAAAAATACTCTAAGCACGTCAGCAAGAGCTTCTCTCTGGGATGGCGTTTATCTTCACCTTTAGGCTTGGCTCTGTTTTCCAGAATGGGCGTGCCTTACCGTTATATTAGGCAAAACAAAAGCCGGCTAAAGGTCTAAAGGAGGGTCAGCGCACTTCTTTACCTACTGACTCAACCCTTTAACAAGTTAAAAGCTGAGCGTTATTTTGCTACTTAGAACAGGGAAGTCAGGAGGGGTGATGGATGCTCTGGAAACAGTGGGTGGTCCCTGCAGAGCAGTGCAGGATGAAGGGGGCAGTCCCCAGGTTGGTGAGATGTAGGGCTGTGGGGTCCCGACCTTGGTGGCTCCCACTCCTGCTCCGTGGCTACCTGAAGAGGTAGCCTGGCCATGGTGGTGGAAACTCCAATTTTACAGTCATTAGGGGCACAGTGGGCCGGGCAGCCAGTGGAGGCTTTGATGTGGTTAACCTCCCCGGGGGTCAGGCGGCTCTGACCTCGGCAGTGTTCTCACTCCAGAGCCGCAGCCGGGTCAGTGCCTCCACTGCTTCTTGGCTCTGCATGAGCTCCCGGGCCAGGGAGCAGGGCTCGCTCCCCACTGCCCGCCTCCCACCCGGGAGCCCCCGCCCCATCGGCTCCCAGTGTGCCCACTCAGGGGGAAAAAGCAGTGTTCATTTCCTTACTCTGATGGCTCCATCCTCTCCCAGCCCACAAGCATTTGGTCACTGTGACCTCAGAGGTTACTCAGGCCTTTTGATCTTGCCTACCTATAGTCTGGCTCCCCCGCTGCCCCCGTGGGCTTGGACCCCCGCCTGGAGGGTGTGCCCATGGGCGTGGATGGGGCCCCTCGGGTGGAGGAGCTCAGCTGACGAGTCTTGGAGACCAGAATAGGGTGGGCCCCCCGGGGACTCGTTTCAGTCCATCTCTCCATCAGAGCCCTCTCTTTCCAAAACTCAAAAGCCCGAGGGAGCTTCTCCCCTCTGGGGTGACAGAGCTTTATCTAAAGCCTCCGGCGCTCCATAGTCCCACCCCCCCCATCTTCCACTCTTAATAAATATTTTCCAGAATTCTCTGTTTGCCTGTTGTCCCCTTGGAATGTTCTGGCCTCTCTGATTGTCGGCACGTCTCCAGATTCCGCATTAACGTGACTCCCCCTGTCCCGGAGGCACGGGACTTGCGTTCTGGGACAACACCTCCGTGACCAGCTTAGGCAGTCACGGCCACTCCCCCTCACCTCTGGGCCACGCCCAGGGTGAGCCCCTTGAAGAAGGGTGCCCCGTTTTCTTCGCTAGTCGAGCCCACCTGCCTCCAGCAGCGGTTCTTCCAGCCAGGGTGACTTCTAATATTTTAGAAGGAGCTTTAGGGGACTAGATGGGAGTAGCTATGGTTTATGAACCAAATGCTTTTGAATTGAATCCTAAGGGTTTGAATGGGAGTAGAAGTATTGGGAAGAGTTTGGTGAGCTTTCTAAAACATGGGAAGCATCCATTTGTTTGCTCACTGATTTCTACCAGTAGGCACTGAGCACCTTTTCTTAGCATGGGGAGGAAGAAGAGAAAAAATCTTAGTCCCTGTCCTCGATGGGGTCCCAGCCTGGTGGCGGTAGCAGTGCAGAGGTGACCTGTCAGGGGGTGTGGTGACAGGTAGACCTTTAGGCATGCTGAGTTCCTCCTAGAAAGAGGAGGAGCTGGACCTCACAGGAAAGGGTAAACCTACGAGGACACACAGATGCAAAGTGTTCCCAACAACAGATTCATTAGGCCATATTGTACCGCCTGGGAGAATGAGTGTGTCTCCTCCAGAGTGAGTCATCTCAGTTCCGATTCCAGTGAAGGACTTTGAGGAAACGACAGTGAAGCGTCAAACAGCAGGTTAAGCAGAGCCCTTTCCGTCTGCCTCCAGACAGCTGGATGCACTTTATTGACATTTGTCCTTATGCCTCTTCAGGAAGTTTGGGCTGGCCCCCTGGCAGCCAGCCAGAACTGCCTTTGCTTCGTGCCAGCCTTTTAGGAATCTGCCTAGAATCCCCTCTGCGGTAGGGGGGAGTCTATTAGTGTATTACTTTCCCCTTGTCAGCCCAGATTTAATACTGTCCAAAAGGTAAACTTATGTTCTTTCATTAATACGCTCCTCTATTCATTCATGTCCTTCTACAGATGCTTTACTAAAGGCTTGGAACTGTATTAGGTTCAAGGGGTTTCAGGGAAAAACAAGATGGTGTCTGCCCTCAGGAACATTATTTTAGGGAGCGTCACTGCCAAGGCCACTGAGAACTCCCATGATGAGGGAAACACAAGCCTTAAGGAAGTTAAAGAAGTCAAAAGCTTTCTAGACAAGATTACACCTGTTGATTCTCGAAGGTGAAAGACTTAGCCAGGTGAGGAAAAGGGGTGGCGTGAATTGTGTTCGAGGTGAGAAGGAAGGTGAGTTAATGTGAAAGATCCTGGAAACAGTGAGAAGATGGAGCAGGAACCCAGGGCCGTCAGGGTGGGCTCTGGCCCTTGTTTCTGAAGGACCCAGCAGCCTTAGGGGTGTGTGGCCCCTCTGGTGGGATTTCTCAGTGTGTCCTGGGGATGGACCCGGCTCTGACCGCCACCTCCTGACCGAGGCTGCCTGCCGGAGCTCTGGGTATAGCCACTCTGCACCTGCCATTTTCAAATGGGACCCACCTTTGTCATTTGTAAAACATCCTGGGAACACAAAACCCTTACCAGCCTCCAAACTGTGGCATTGTGTGTGCAGATAAGTTTTGAGAACATTTACTGGCTGCAAACAGTTCTGCGTTCAGTTGGGTGGCATCCCGTGCCCGCCCCCACCCGGATATGTGGATAGATGCTTCTGAACGTGCTGTCTGGATCTGAGGCAGAAAGATAATTATTTGCCTTTCTCATAAGGAAAGCTAATTACTAGAAGGAATCCCAGCATAATTACACAGTCAGGCTCAGTGTCTTTGTACACACTACTTCCTGGCAATGACGTTCTCGTTAGCCCATAGCCATCAGAAAAGGAGGGGACGATCATTTCTGATTCTTTCTAGCTTGCCTACTGTTGCCTGACCCTGACTGATGGTCTTTTGGGGGAAGAAAACTGAGTCAGGTGTCTGGATAACAGGAAAGGGAGATAGGTGCCTGACAAATGTTTGTGCCTCATGGTAGCCCTGTCAGAAGTTACTGGAACATTCCACAGTGAGAACTGGTGCTCAGCAAGACTGCACTTGCTCTAAGCCTCCTCGTTGTAAGTGTTAGAGCTAGAATTTGAACCTGGGTCTCTGGCTGAAAAGCTTGTCCTTTCTCCCACAACAGTGGCGCTCTTGGACATTGACCTGGCTGTTGGGTGTCCCATGCAGAATGGCGGTGTGGCCAGGGAGGAGATGAGGAGGAACTTGATTCTCAGTGGAGTTAGGCCTGACTGACTGACCTAGAGCAGAGGGCTGGGCTGGGGTGGGCCAGGGAAGGAAGAAAATATTCCATGTGATTGAATACTTACTACGGTGTTCATGGGTGCGGACAGGTCCAACCTGGCAGGCAGGGAGGTTGGGATCAGAAGCGTTGTCCTTGGGGTGGGGGTGGGGGTACGACTCACCGTGGGCCTTCATATCCCTGTCACGGTCCCAGCACAGATGATGATGACCAACTGACAGGGAGGGAGGCCTCCAGAGAGGAGGGCCTGGAGGCCTGGAAGTCTGTGTGGTCTTCTCCCAAGGAGAAATGGGCCAGGAGGGAACGTGAGGATATTCTAGGCAGAGAAAAGAGTGAAGAATTGAGAAAAATCCAAATGCACACTGCTGCCGAATTGAGTAAACTATAGGGTGGGAGCCACTTTGTAGAGTGAGTGGTGGCTGCTGACCCTGAACTTACAGACCCACTGGGATTTCTCATCTGGAAGGGGAAGAAGTGGACAAGGTGATTTTAAGGCGTTCTTCCTATTTTGATACTCTATGAATTGTGAGTCTGTGTTTGAAGTGTATTTAAATAATAATGCTGTTTGAATACATCTATGAAGGCTCTTAAACTCATAGTAGCCTTTGACTCCATACTTTTACTTTATGAAATCTTTCTGAAGGAGACCTTGAAACAAGGGTGTTCCTTACAGCATTGTTTATCACAGCAAAACACTGGCAATGACATAGAAACCCAGCAACAGAGAGTTCGCTATGCAAATGGGGTTCCGTCCTCACAAGAGGTTTTTATACAGCTACTGACAGGATGTTTATGAAGATTTTATAAAAACAGAGGGAAATGGCTATGTCATAACATTAAGAGGAGTGACAGGATATAAAATTGTGCACGGTCACAGTTATGTAAACAGTTTCAGAGAGCAGCAGGCACACGATTATGCGTAGAAAAAAACCCAGAAGGATGTATTAATCTTTGATTGATGGCATGACAGGGGATTAAAAAGTTAACTTTGCTTTTCTAATAGAAAAAGGTAAATTTTGTTAATATGTTTTAAAAATTAAAACACAGAACAATGGCAACAGAATCAACAACAAAATCTCCGGTGCAAGAGCCGGCCACTTCTCTCTCCTTTTCTGGCACTTGGGGCAACTGGAAGGTGGCAGCTGCGGGGTTCAGGAGCGTGTGTGGCGGCAGGCCAACCGTGCAAGAAAGCCCTTGACCGTGCAGTGGTTGGTGGGTGTCGGACCCCGGGCCAAAGGGCGGGTTTTCCGAGCAATAGCTACTCCTTGGGGGCTCTGATGGCAGCTCCCAGGAGGCCCATCGAGCCCCAAGCATCTGTGAGGACCTGCAGTATCCAGCACTGATGTAAAGAAAGTTGTCAGTCTGCTCTCTCCAGGGTTTGGTGAAATGTTAAATGGCCGAATTTCTATGTTTAAACCCCTTGGAAAACAGCGAAGGAGCTGAGAGGTTTCATGGCAGAGTCTAGACTTGGGGTCAGAGATTCAGGCTTAAATCCTGTCTCACCTTCTCATTCCTTCTGGGGTCTTGGGTTTTGCCTGCCGAAGAGAGAATTCTAACACAGACCCCAAAGAAGTCCGCACGGAGACTTCAACAAGGTGCTGTCTGCAAAGCGCTTGACTCGAAGGGGGAAGCCAGCCCAAGGTAGCTCACGTCTGTGGGATTCTTCTGGGCGGACTTGTGCGCTAGCCTGGCTGCTTCCTCCTTGGCTGATGAGAGATGTGTCCCTGGTTGTGAGCACTCGCTGTGACAATCCCTAGTTTTAAATTGGCCAGTTTGGTTAATGACATGGCCTAGCAGGCAGGTCTCATTGTGTGACCGAGCCCTAAATTAGTCCCACAAAGGAAATTGCTTTACTGATGTCCTGCACTGATACCCATGAGAAGGTCCCCCTCCCCACAAGACAAAGCCCATGGCCAATCAGTTCACTCCCCTGAAGGGTTTCACAGGGTCTGAGAACTGGAGGCAAAACTGGCTTTTGCAGTGGCCGGGGGAGCTCTTGGCACGGCTCCCGGGAAGGCGAGCTTATGTGGCCTCTGCTCTGGCTTCTACCTCCGGGCGTCAGTTCAGTGAACAGTTTTAGGATCCTTGAATATAAGCAAAAGCTCCCCATTGTTGCCAAATGAGGGTTTCCCACAGGTTGATGTTACGTATTTTCTGACCAGATGGCTTGGAAAAGCCCTAGGAGCCCCAACATGACCCAATACACTGGAGCCTTGGGTGGCTGAAATTTGTGGGAGACCATTGTGTCTAGAAAGACCAACCTAGTGAGCACCTGCCATTCCACTGTGGTGGCCCCCGCTCCTTGGAGTCTTGAAGGTGCTTAGGCTTCCTGGTCCCTTTTTAAAAAAGACAGACCTTCTTAGGATGGTCCCATCCTGTGCCATTATTCGTACTGGGCCAGGTTACTAGGGACAGGGAAGGACAGGGTGTTGGCTAGGTTCTGGGAAGCAGGGCCAGAAAAAATTGAAAACAGACAAGAAAGTCATAGTGAAGGCACTACACACCAGCCCTCCTGATCCCCTGGGGTTTAGGTTTCATCCGCTTTCCAGTTTTTCGTAAGGTAAGCCTGAAGCGAGAATATGATTGATGTAGGAGAGAATCTAGGAGGACATCTCCGCTGAGGGAGGGCTGGGTGGGGGATGGGGTCACTGTGCTAGTGAGGCTCTAAGGCGTGACACATGGGAGGGGGACATCAGCAGCCCCCCCCCCCCCGGGAAATGGAGGGTGTGTGTGTGTGTGTGGCTGAGAGGACCTCCAGAGCCACTTTCGATCCTGAGTATGCTCCCTTCCATTCTTAGGGTCCGATTCCAGGGAAGGAATGCAGTCTTTATGAGAGTTACGGTTCTGGTCCAAATCCCGAGCCTGCCCGCTGCCCGGTCAGCAAAAGCGGGGTTCGCATGCTGCCAGGAAGAGAATCGGAAACTGCTGCAAAGTCGAACTGATTACCCACAACCAGTCGTCCATTCACCTGGGATGTTGTGTAGGAAGGTTCCCGACCTCCAGACACAGGTGACGAGGGAAAGGACCCTCGCATGTCTGAGCCATCATTCCAAGATGAGGAAACTGAGGCCCAGTGGGGAAAGCAACTTACCCACTGCTCGTGGCAGAACGAATTAGAGGGAGTCACTATGTCCTTGTTTCCTTGACCTACAGACCCACGTTCTACTGTTCTACTTGCCGAGCCCCCCAGCCTCTGCTAACACCCCAGGGCAGAGCTCCCCGGCATTTCCTGGTTCGTGTGTACAACTGGGAGGACTGATCGTAGCTGGGATTTTATTTCAAGGCTTTAATATGATTAGCAAACATCAAATATCAAAAGCTTATCTAGTAAACACCTCCCATCCGTGCCACGGACATTATGGTCAGCTTGGGATTGAAGTCGAGTCGCATTTCAAAACAGATGCAATTTCAAGAGGCCAGAGCAAGGCGGCTCACATCTGCTGGCTGTGATCTTTCGTGTGCAGTAAAGGGCATTGTTGGAGGGCCGGGCCATAAAACATCAGCCTGGTCAGCAGGACCCGCTTACAATGCCGGGAGCTTTCCGGGGGATTTAACAAATGCAGGCGAGCACTGTGAGGCTGGGGGCAGTCTGCCGGGGCAAGGACGGGCCGCCCACTTAGGACTGGGACGTCCAAATCAAATATTTATTATCTTTGACCAGAATTCAAGTGATGCTCTTAGGAGCAGTAGGGTTTCTAGGGATGATTCTGGCGGGAGTAGAGGGAGAGAGATGCATTTGCAAAATAAAACTAGGGTGCCCCCTCTCCTCTGTCCTCACGGAAGCCGAAGGCAGCACACTTCCATCCTTGTTCGAGGTGACATAAAAATTCTTTGGCCCGTTTGTGAGTAAGAGTGAGGCATGAACCCAATGCACACTCAGGGTGGGTGTTTGCCCTGGGGCCTGTGGATATTGGAGCTAAATGCAGTGAGTGCCCTTTTGGGATGAGTCAGGTCTCCACTGAGCACTCCAGCTCATCTTCAGGGATGCAGGGGGTGTGTCTTTGTGTGGGATGCGTGAGTGTGAGTGTGTGTGAGTGCCTGTTCCTTTCAGTGGTTCCCATCACGGCCACACAGTCACTGCCAGCGCCCGGGCGGGCGCCTTTCCCTTTCTACGGCTCACAGGGGAAGGAGGTGACACTCTATCTAGGGGACTAATGTGTCTCCAGGCGCCACAGTTCATGGATTTGAGTGACCCATTCCAGCTGTATCTGGCGGCAGCTCCGAAGCTGGCTGTAACCCGGCGGGTGGCAGGGTGGTTTACACCGTGGAAAATGTGTTCTTAATGGGGCAGCAGCTGCCACTGGCCAGAGCTCGAGGACTTGGTGTAATGAGAGAAATTGTTCTCTGCTGTTGGGCCTGGCAGTTTTCACCCATAAATGAAGATTTGCTGCTTCCAACAGGGGAGACATTTGTTTGTGTAGATTCCTAGAAGCTGATGAGGAGGTGGAGCTGACCCAGCGAGACAGCTGGCGAGTTCTCCAGCCAGAAACCCGGGATGGCATGCTCAAGACTTGAGCTGGGTCTGAACTGGGCTAGTCCGGGTTCCGCCTGCAGCCTGCGATGTCACTGAAGATGCAAGTCACGTGGGTCTCTTAGGATGAACCTCATTGGAAGTGCTGCGGAATCTTAGGGGTACAGAGCAGAGAGAGAAGGGACTGTGAAGTGGGGGGACAGCTGTTTTGTCATCAGACACCGAAATGGCCAGTGGTTATTGACATCACACATGGGCTATTTATTACTCAAGTTCCAGGGAGGTTTCCAGTTTAATTTAGTTTTTCAGTTCTGTCAAGGTTGTACATGCATTTTATTTTAAGAAATTCTGCAAGATTTCTTATGAAAAGTAGGTTTCTCGCTTCCTATTTCTTTTTGCCCAGAGGCAACGACTTTCAACCCTTTAAGCTGACTCTTGTCATGTTTCGACGAATCCTTCGGTAACGTACTGTTTCTTGATGTGACGGTCTGAGGAACAATCTCTTGGCTTCCCACTATGGAAGATGACAATTGAGCTTCTTTTGTGGCTGTCCTCTTTCCAAAGTCTATTGACGTAAATGTTGCATTCCTCCCTCATATTACAATGGATAGAAACCAGGGAAGGGAGGCAAGGAGCAGAATATGGAGCCCAGATGCCCCAAGCTAAGGGAAGATGAAACAATTTCTCAGGGAATTGTGGTAAATGCAGAGTTTGGGGCTAGCACTCTCCCTGTAAACGATGCTTGGTGCACGCGGACTCCAAAGCCTACAACGTGTCCTGCAGGGCAGGAAATCTCTAGAAAAGCTGTGTATTCGTCCAGGGTGTTATTTCCCCCCTTCCCAGCCCTTACCATGCTGTGTTACAGGAAATCTCATTGGAATGAAAAACACACTTTCCTCAGAGCTCAGGGGCCCCCGAGAGGGAAGCAGGGGGCACATTAATAATGGAACAGCTATGGCAAATGCATTAGAAGTCAGCCATCTGTCCCTGCTACAGAACAGATCCATGAAAATATGATTCTGACCACAAGGTCCTAGAGAAGGAAAGGATATGTTTACATTTATGAAAGGCACCACCCCAAGCATTGTGCTCGCCATAAAAGAAGGGGCTCCACACATATTTGTCTTTAATCAATGAAATAGCTCATTTTGCTGATGGGTAAACCGAGGCTCAAAGAATTAAAATGGCATGTTCCAGGTCATACAGAAAATTAACGGCAAAGCTGGCAGAGGTACCCAGGTGCCTGTCCACCCTCCTCCTTACCCTTCTCTCATGTTGATATGGGTCTGAGCAAGCAGGACAGTGGCTGGAGAGTCAGAGAGGGAAGCTTGCAGAAGTACTTTGTTGCAAGAACAGACATCACCTGGTGGTTGACGGGGAGGGGACGAGTGGAAGGATCTAGACCACTAGTCCCCAACCTTTTTGGCACTAGGGACTGGTTTTGTGGAAGACAATTTTTCCATGGATGGAAGTGGGTGGGAAAGGGGACAAGAGGTGGAGCAAAGCTTCCCTCCCTCACCTGCCACTCACCTCCTGCTGTGCGACCCAGCTTGTAACAGGCCCTTGACTTGTAGCTATCTGAGACCCAGGGGTTGGGGATCCCTGATCTAGACTGACTCCCACTTTCCTGACTCAGCGACTTGCCTGGGTAGTGATACCAATTCACAAGGAAAGAGGACACAAGGGATGGGAGAGAATTTTGGGGAAGAAGGTGAGTTCAGGTTTCAACCTGTAGCTTTGACAGGTAAGAAATCTAAATGGAAATGCCCAATGCGTGGCTGGGTTTGAAGGGCTGTAAGTACAGCAGAGAGGGCTGGAGAGGGGTCAGAGCCTTCGGCTCATTGTTGAAACCCTAGAATGGAGTATCAGCCAGGGGTACTGCAGAGGGATAAGGAAGGGGTTGAGGACAGAGCCCTGGGAGCCAGGCCACATAAGCAAGGTGAGAAGGGGAGTGTATGCAGGTGTCTGCAAATGAGAATCCAGACTACAAGAGGATGTTCTCTCAATAGGAGAAAATAGATCTCAGGAAGGAGATGATGGCCAGTGTGCCTAATACAACAGGAAATTCTAGCCAGCTAAAGACTGATACAGCCCACTGAGTTAAGCAATAGGGCAGCAGGTGAACTTGGGGAGGATGGGCAGTGTTGATGGAATGGTGGATGGTGGAAGCCAGAATTCAGTACAGATGCTTGCCTTGTGCAGCAATCATCCATGGCGTCTAGGGTTCTTGCTGGCCTTGGGATGAACAAGGTCAGCGTGCCTTGAGGAGACCAGTCTGCATTCCTAGCTCAAAAGCTGCCCTAGAAGATGGGAGGATGGTAAATCCTAAGGCCAAGCTAGTGTGACCAGTGAGGGAATGGAGCCCAATTCTGCCTCCCCATGACCTATTTCAGGGTCAATGTTTTTACTTCCTACACTGACTTGTGTAAACACTTATGAGCATCCAGTGGATAATGTTTGCTGCTGCTTCTAGGAGGAGTTCACCCAGACTGAAATATTACAGAACCGGAATCCAAATGCAACCATTTCTTTTAAGTCATCAGGGAGTTCTCCTTCTTTTGATGTGAAGATAAGTTTTATTTCTATCTTTTAGTAAATCACTTAGCAAATTGCTTTGTAGGTGCGGTCTCTAAACCTTGGCTTGGATGAGGAGCTTGCATTTATACTTTGGGCAAGAAAAGTAAATAACTTCTACCCCAAATAGACATAAAGGGAGGCTTGTGTTATAAGGATTTCTGCTTGTTTAACTCGTAAGACATTTAGACACCAGGTAAATAAAAGACACGTGTGTTTTCCATAGGTTCTTTCCAGATTTTCACTCGTTTAATAGTTTCTGTTGAGTTGCCATTGTGGGTTGGTTGGAGGGCAAGTTTTGACTTTGGCTCAAATGGTACTTGAACTTTGTCATTAAAACGTCACCTTTTCCAAAAGAGGATTGGAGAGAGCTTTCAGTATTCATGTCAATGAAACAAAACCATTAATAAATAAAAATGTAAAAATAAATGTAAAAATAAATATATGAATTTCTTATATGGGGAAAAAATATAACGGGTTATTGGGATAGCATCCAATAGTAACTGTAGGGGAGCACTGCCTTTGGCTTTGAGCTTCTCGATCCCAGGCAAGAGGAAAAGCAAGCTGGATTGTGTAATTGTCCATATAAAATCACATAAAATATAATCAGCAGTGAGTTTGGAGATTACAGAATTGTATATTTAGATGAAAGGTTCCCTGTTTTGGATGAAGGTAGTGTGGGGGATGTGAAACAGATCTGGAGATTGGGAAGCCCAACTGCTTCACATCCGCCAGGTACTGGTGTCAGGCCTCAGAGAAGAGGGCAAGTCCCTTTTCTCATTAAACTGCTTCCTGTCGCATATGGGGAAACAGAGGCAGGCTGAAGGGGTGAATAGATTTGTTCAGTGTCATCCCGTAGGTTAGTTGGCAAACCAGGACTGAATTCTGGATCTTCCACTTGCTTTTCTGTCTATTAGTGATTTTGTTATTCTTTTTAATTTATTATTTAAGTGGCATTTGATTTTCATAAAGTTTACTTAAAATTGGTCCATCTGATTATCCAGAGATAGGTAATGTTAACATTCAAAATGCATACAGACGCACTTTATAAATTATATGTCTTTTTTTAAAAGAAGCTTATACATGGTAAAGCTCTTCCTTATTTTTCTCTTTTGACTTCTGTCACCCAGTTTTCTTACCCCTGCCTCCCACTTCTAACAACCATCAATCTGTTCTCTGTATCTGTCAGGTTTTTTAAAAAAATAGATTCCAGACTTTTGGCCAAGATGGAGGCCTAGACAGACACACTGCATCTCCCTCCACAACTAAGAAGGAATACAACTACCTCAAAACTAGAAACAACCAGAAGTTCCAGAAAATCAAACTATACGGAAGTCCATCAAACAAAGATATAAAAAAGAAATACTCACCCAGACAGGTAGGAGGGGCGGAGCCGGGGCGGAGAGGACACAGTGTGGTGGCGGCGGCAGTGGTGGCAGTGGCAGGCCCGCAGAAAACACAGTTACACCTTTTAAAAAGTCAGAAGGGACACCTGGAGAGTGTTCCCAGCTCCTCACCAGACCTCACAGCTCACGGTCCCAGTGCCAGGGAAAATCAAGCCTCATTGCTTCTGACTGTGCAGACCAGTGGGGGTTGAAGTGGAGGAAGAAACTGTGGGTCTCTCCTTAGAGTTCGCTTGTTTAAAGGGCCCCCACGGTCCTAGAATGTCTGCAGACCCACCCACTTGGAAACGACAGCCAGGGTAGCAGCTAGAGAGGCACCAGTTCCATATGGAAGTGGGAGATGTGCCTGGAAAGGGGGCGAGTGCTGAGCAATCGGCATTGCTCCCTCTCAGGCCCCCCCCCCCCACAGCGTCACAATGTGGTGAAACAGGTTGCCCTGTACTGATGAGAAAACCTAAAGCTCTGCCCCTTACAACATAACAGGTGTAACAGCTCTACCTAAGACACAGAGGCAAACAAACACAGGTGCCTGTCAAGATGAAGAGACAGAGAAATATGGCCCAAAAGGGAAATGGATCAAGGTTCCACTGGGAGAACTAAGTGACAAGGAGATAGCCAACCTAACAGATGTAGAATTTAAAACACTGGTGATAAAGACGCTCACAGGCTTGACAGATATGCTTGAGTACAGCAAACACATAAGGGAAGAAGTGAAGGCTATGCTGAGTGAAATGAAGGAAAAGCCACACAAAACCAGTGGAGAAGGGAAGGAAACCAGGGTTCAAATCAATGATTTGGAACATAAGGAAGAAAAAAACAGTCAACCAGTACAGAATGAGGAAACAAGAATTGAAAAAAATGAGGAGAGGCTTGGGAACCTCTGGGACAACTCTAAATGCGCCAACATCTGAATCATAGGGGTGCCATAAGGAGAAGAAGAAGAGCAAGAAATTAAAAGCGTATATGAAAAAGTAATGAAGGAAAAATTCCAAATTTGGTGAAGGAAATAGACATACAAGTCCAGGAAGCATGGAGAGTCCTGGGTGAGCTGGACCCAGAGGGGACCCCACCAAGACACAGCATGATTAAAATGCCAAATTTGAAAGATAAAGAGAGAATCCTAAAAGCAGCAAGAGAAAAGTGGAGAGTTGTCTACAAAGGGGTGCCTATAAGCCTATCAGCTGATTTCTCAAAAGACAATTTGCAGGCAAGAAGGAACTGGCAAGATGTGTTCAATGTGATGAAAAGCAAGGACCTACAACCAAGATTACTCTATTCAGCAAAGCTATCATTTAGAATGGAAGGGCAGATGAAGTCCTTCCCAGACAAGGTAAAGCTAAAAGAGTTCATCATCACCAAGCCATTATTATATGAAATGTTAAAGGGACTTATTTAAAAAGAAGTCTCTTAAAAGAAGATCAAAATTATGTATACTAAAATGACAACAAACTCACAACTATCAACAACTGGATCTAAAAAATAAGAACAAAATCCAACTAAGGAAACCAGAATAGGAACAAAATCATAGGTATGAGGATCATTCGGAGGGTCATCGGCTGGGAGGGGGAAGGGGGAGAATTGGGTATATGATGCAGGGATTAAGAAGCATAATTAGTAAATACAAAATAGACAGGGGAAAGTTAAGAATAATATAGGAAAGGGTGAAGCCAAAGAACTTATATGCACAACCCATGGACATGAACTAAGGGGGGTAGGATTGCTGGAGGGAAGTGGGTACTGGGCAGATGGGAGCAAATTGGGACTACTGTAACAACATAATCAATAAAATATACTTAAAAAATAGATTCCATATATAATAGAGATTATGTGGTATTTCACTTAGTATAATGCCCTTGAGGGCCATTCATGTTGTTGCATATGGCAAGATTTCATTCTTTTTAATAGCCGAGTAATATTTCATTATATATATTACAATTTCTTTATCTGTTTATCCATTAGTGAACACTTAGGTTGTTTCCATGTCTTGGCTGTAGTAAATGATGCAGTAAAAGTGGGATGCATATCTCATTTTGAGTTAGTGTTTTCATTTTCTTCTGATAAATACCCACAGGTAAAATTGTTGGATCATATGGTAGTCCTATTTTTAATTTTTTGAGAAACCTCTATACTGTTTCCCATAGTGACTGTACCAATTTATGTCCCCACCAACAGGGCAAGAAAATCCCCTTTTCTCCACGCCTTTGTCAAAACTTATTTCTTCACTTGTTGATAATGGCCATTCTGACAGCTGTGAGGTGACATCTCATTGTGGTGTTGATTTGCATTTTCCTGATGATTAATGTTGAGCATCTTTTCATGTACCTGTTGGCCATCTTTATGGCTTCTTTGGAAAAATATCTATTCAGCTCTTCTGCTCATTTTAAAATCAGATTGAATTATTATTATTTTTTGCTATTGAGTTGTATGATTTTGAATAATATTCAAATTTTTATTTAGGTATTAGCCACTTATATATTATTTTAATATATCATTCATATTTTACCATGTTAGAATTCTTTTCTGTGAATGTGATTTTTAACATTTATGTAATATATATGGATATATCATATAATAAACTTAACTGAAAAGTTGGTTGTATTTTTCTCCCAGGTAAACTCTGTTTAAAACCATGCATCTCATCCCAGACTTTTGAGGGCAGGCAACATGACCCCAGAGAAATTTTCAAGTTTGGAGAGCTTGGCTCTAAGGCCCATGTGCTGATATTTGGGCCTAAGGGATGCACCGTTTCTGAATCCCTCAGAGTGATTTCCGTTATTTCTGCCTCTGAGGCAGTGAGGATGTCTCGTCCGCTTGCTGTCCACATCTTGGTTCGCACAACCTGGATCTCTGAGTAGTCAGACCCCTCAGCTCTTCCCCAGTTGGCCAAGGAGCAACGGGTAAAAGCTGTGGATGGTCCCAACGCCATCAGGAGAGCCTCAAGGGGGAAGAGAAAGTAGGTTCTTCAGGGTTTTAGAATGGCCACCATGGAACCCATTCCTGCAAGATGAACAGTTTAGGAAAGAATGAGGAAGGATGTTCAGAGAAATGACCTCAGGCCCTTAAAGAGGCTTCTGAATCATCACAGAGAGGTCATTACTGCCAGGATGGTTAGAATGCCAGGCTCAATTTATGATGTCTGGATGCCTTGAAAATTAATCATTCAAGCAAAAATATTTTATTATTTATTTATGATCTATACACTGCCGACTTCAAAACTAATCAGAGAGAGCATGCAATATAAATAATTTTTGTAGTATATTTGTGTTTTTGTTAAAGTAAAATGTTCATTGTGCTAACAATGAGAATGCTCTGCTCTACACCCTAACCTCCTGATTTTGCTTCTTAAAGGCAATCGATTTCAACACTTCAACTTGATTCTTCCATGATTTATTTTCAATTTCTACATGCTTGCACGGCATTTTAAAATTTATTTTGTTTATTTATTTATTTTTTCCTTTTAATATTTTATTGTTTATGCTACATGCTGGGCATTATCTATACTCACTGCCAGCACACCTCTGGCTGATAATTAGACATTCCCGATTCTTGATGGCGCGCACCCAGATGGAGGTATTACTGAGCCAGAATCCAGGAGGAATATCTTTAACCTCGGGGTTCCTTTAGGAGACCTAGAGAATTTAAGTCCCTTATAATTACATGCTTCACTTCCTCTTTCTATCCTCCCAGCATCATTCCTTCACAACTTGTAGTTAAATTAATAGTCACTATTTACATTTTACTAAAAAACTATTGTTTCACTGAAGAGTCAAGTACTATATTACACTGTAAAAAAATTATTTATCTATTTATCTATATATTTATTTATTTGTTTATATTTTAAAGAGAGGGGAAGGGAGGGAGAAACAGAGGGAGAGAAACATTAATGTGAAAGAGAAACATCAATTGGCTGCCTCTCACATGTACCCCAGTTGGGGACTGGATTGCAACCTAGGCGTGTAACCTGACTGGGAATCCAAGCAGCGACTTTTCACTTTGTGGGATGATGCCCAACCATCTGGACCGCACTGGTCAGTGCAGTATTTTACCTTTTAAATATAATTTGTTGGTTCCTTCTGGACTTAATACATTTTTATGTAAGAATATGTACATACCCTTAATTTTGAAAAATCTTATCAGTAACTTTTTTGCAGGTGCTTATATAAAGCAGAGAATCCATCAGCTGTGTTATTCTACCTATAGAACTCTTGTCTTCTGCTCCAGTTTAAACAGCCTGATACACAGCTGTCAGCCTGAGAAGCGGTAGGCTGCGTGCTAAAACATATTCACGTCCCTTCCTATGTAAGGATTATAGTTCTGAGTCCTATTGATATCATCTCAGTGCTATAACATGCTCTGGCCAATGGAATGTGAGTAGAAGTAGCCTGTGTGCGTATCGTGTCTAAGAAGATATTTTAGAGCCGTAGTATGGTTTGCCATGATCTCCATTGTCCTCTGCCATGGCGACTGTCGACATTTCACAGAGAGGATGCTCACAAAGTTAGATTGGCAGTAAAGATGGCATGGAGCAGAGCCAAACCCACCTACATTGGACATGTAGCAAGAAATAAATCTTTGTGGTTGTAAGCCCCAGCATATAACTAAGCCTGCTTCTTCTGGGACACAGGACTTACCATCGCTGCCTTTCTATGTTGGCTATTCTGTTTCTAGTTTCCTTATTTATTCTCTCTATGTACCCTCTGCCCTCCCCTTGTTTAATCCCTCGTTTTCATGGAGTGTAACCCATGCTAGCTTCCTAAGAAATGGTGTATGGCATGTAAAATTTTTGAGGTCTTGCATAGTGTAAAAAAATTTTTTTAAAAAAATATATTGTCACATTATTTAGCTAGTTTGGCTGGGTATAGAGATCTATGGTGAAAATCACGTTCTCTCCAAAATTTGAAAGTGCTGTTTCTGTGTTTTCTAATATTCTGTGTTGCTATTGAGAAGTCTAATATAATTTTTTTTAGATAGAATTTTAACTTTCTTCCTTGGAAGCTTTTAAGATCTTTTCTTATCCCAATGTTTTGGAACTTGACTCTGAGGTAGGTAACTTACTGTGGGTCTTTTTGTATTCTTTTGTTTGTTTGATTTTTGTTCACTTTCAATCCTGGAACTCATGTCTCTTCCTTCCAGGCAAATTTTCACAAAAGGAAAACTATGTCTTTGATCATGTTCTCCCTTCTATTTTCCCTTTCTGTAAATAGTATTAGTCAGATATTGAATATCCTGGATATATCCTGACATTTCTCTTTTCTGTCCTATTTCCCAACTCTTCCCTATTCAAAGAAATTAAAAGTTTTCTTACTTTTATTTTCTTATCTTTCTATTTTAGCTAAGCTTCTTAATTCAAAGGAATAATTTATAGGAGAACGCAGAGAAGATAACTTTGGGTATCTAAATCGACGGTATTTCACTGTAAAGTTTGTACAGACCTTGAAATCACCGAGTCTGGTGTGTCTCATCCGAGTCCTCCCACCAATTTGACAGGTGAAAATGATCATTTCCAGAAAGGAAGAGGACTTATCCAAGATAATGTGATACCGCTTCCGACTCACAGGTCAGCTGCCTTTCTACCACATTGTTTTGCTTTTCCATCTTATCATGGCTCAAACGTTGTTTCAGTGCTAAAAAGGGCACCTTTGAAATTAGCTTCTGAATGCCCGTAGACACCGAAGGTTGGCCGGGGCACCACCACTGAAAAGCAGGCATTCAACGCCATGGTGAGCAAGCATCTCCTGGAGAACTGAAAATGTAGTTGTCTTCTCTCTCTGACTTACACTCTGATTTGGACACGTCATTGCGTCTTCCTAGACCTCGATGTCCTCATCTACAAAGTTAGCACTGTGTTCGTTGCCTTTCAGACTCTAGGAGTTCCATGGGTACCTTGGGCATTGATGATCTGGGGAGGGGACTCAAGCAGGGGGAGGGAGGCAGGGCTCTGGCCCTCACTCTACTTTTACCTGAGCAGTTGCACTTGGATCTGTTTTATGTGTTTGCTTTTCAGGTAAGATTTTATTGCAAAAACAAAGTTCCGTGGGCCAGGCTTTTCAAGGTTTCCTTTGTGCCATGTGCCTCTCTGATTAGATATGTTCTTTCAGAGACTCACTTAGACAGACTAAAATTTGTATGCTGTCGAGCTTTCTGGAGTTTCTATAAATTAGGATGCACATTGAGATCATTACCATTCTGGAATTCTAAGCACTTCAGTACAAATCAATCCTTATAACCCCCTTTTACACCAATTGCCTCACTGCAGACATGGTCACTCAATATATTTTATTGAATGTCAATAAAACAGGAAACTCAGTCCTGCCGTTTTCCCGATTAGATAGCACAGACGGGTTAAGGCTGAAATCCCAGCCATCATTCTGCCAGCAGGATCTTGCTTCCCTTCATGGAGAGTCAAACTGTGATCGTCAGACCAAGCACACAGGCAGACCCAGCATCTTCCATCCTCTGACTCTGGAGGGTCACAGAATAGATCAGCCTGTAGTCTCTTGTTTTGAGAGGGAGAAAACTGTTTTTTTTCCCCTCTGTTCAACCGTGTTCACTCATCATGAAAAGAAATCATAATTCTAGGCCAAATATTGAGATCAAAATGGGGAGTCTGGGAGTGAGCTGATCAGTGTCAGAGCCCGGGATGAAGGGAGCCATGGTCAGTGGTGAGTCCCCGAGGACCAGAGAGACAGTGTCTCTAGGGCACATTCTGAAAAAGACCCTTGTCCCCTGTGGGACCAAGGAAGAGAGTGGCTTTAGGGTTCCATGAAATCAGAATGACCTTCCAAGAAAGCCCTTGGAGATTATATGGGATGGAGCCTCCTCATTGGATACATGGACGATCTAAAGCCAGAGACACCACTACTCCATGGTCACCCACAAATCAATATTTCCTGTCTCTCAGCCTCTGTTTGTGAGTCTTCAGACATCTCTCAGCAGAGACTGAACACTTAAATGAGGTAACTGACAAGAAATGTTTCCTTCAGGGATAGAGGGTAAGGGGACTGGGTTTTTCCACTGTGGGTCATTGATCAAGAGGCAGAAGCCAGTGAGCCATTAGCCAAACCCAGACCACATTCATCACAGGGTGAGACTCCATCCACATACTGGAGTGGGGACTTGGGAGAATATCCAGTGTATGTATGAACTCCCTCCCTGCCTCCCCTGGCTCTCAGCCCACACCACCCTGTGCCTGTTGTTAAGTTTATCTTGAGCGGAAAATACCACCACACCCTAAACACTCAGTCCTTGGATCACCTCTGTACCGAGGTGCTTCTGTTGTGTTTATTACTGATGGAGCACCCTGCCTTTCTGAGGCTGACAGTCTGTGGTGTTTCCGATAGGGACAGGGAACTCACACGTATCATTTACTTCTGTAACTAGCCATTCGATTAATGAGCAGCCACTGAGAAAAGAAGGCTCCTTTCCAGCCTCCCAGGCTCTAGGCTTTGGTGACAGGAAAATGCAATTAGGCAACAGATGAAATAAAGCTGTCACCTGCCCAAAGGACAGCCTCGAGAGGGGTAACTGCCCCTGTCCTCTACAACAGTGGCGGTGAGCAATTTGCTCTTGAACCCAAAGTACCGCCCCTGAATTGCCAACTTCATTTCCCTTCCAGCCCGCCCCCTGCTCCAAAGGTCTGCTGAGAAGGCTGAGTTTCATCTGAGAAGGCAGTGGAATAATAGGTGAGTTCCATCCATCCATCAGCGATACTAGTCACAGACACCCGTGATGGCTTTTGTCTGCTGGTTTCCCTGAGGATGCATGCTGGGGACCTGGGGTATTGACACTGCCTTTGTGTGTGTGTGTGTGTGTGTGTGTGTGTGTGCCTTAAAAATCAGTCCTCTTGTTTACTTTCCTGCCTTCACCCAGGTTGTTTACTACCTTTGGAGGGGCCAGGCCACTAAGTCAACACGCATTAAGACCCAACATCAAAATGTCGTGATGCGAATGAGCAGAATTCGGAAAGGCCAGGGACATTGGCTGCTCCATTGGGTCCTGTTTAGTCTGAGGGTAATGAAGAGCTCACAGATGACCTGATTTCATTAAACTAGGTCAGATTCAGCTGAAAAGCTGCGATGACTCTCACCCAGTTATCCTGTGAGCCATCCCCTCCCTGCACCCCCACCCCCACCTCGGGGCTTGAATGCTTCCTGGGAATTAACTCTGAGTTTTGTCCAGGCAGTGACTAAATCTCCATGGAATAATTGGACCTTTCCCTTGGGCTTCTGTTTGTGCAGGGGCGAGGCCAGGAATGGGAGAGAAGTGGGTGGAAGAGTCAGGGAATTAGAAGTTGCCTTTTGGAGGATCATAAGGCAGGGCCTGTGGTTCAGTTGTAGCAGGTTTCCCTTGAGCAAAACACTGTGTTCCAGCATCTTATCTGAGAGCCGTATTGACGGAAGCAGCTGAAGCGACTCAAAGAGGAGTTGCCACGCACACAAGGCTTTCAATATGTGCAGCCTCCCCAGAAACACGCGGCCTTGGGCAGCTTCAGAAATCTTGCGGTGGGGGCAGGAGAAGGACCTGTCTGAGGGGGCAGGGAGGAGGAAGTGGTGTCCGGGGGGCTGTTGGGGGCCAAGAGGCTGTCTTGCTTCTCTGGGTTCTGGAGGTAAAGGCTGGGTCAATGGTGAGTATTCCAAGCAGGCAGAATTCTGTTCATCCACATAGAAGAAAGCAGTTCTAAGGATTGGAAATGAGCATAGACTGGTTGGGCTGCCAGATGAGATCATGTTAGACTTTATTAAGCATCTACTATGTCCCTGGCCTTCTGTTGGGCCCATTGTTTAGCTTTCCTCAAGGTTCAACAACATGTCAATTGAAGGTGAGAGATGAGGAAACTGAGGTTTAGAAATGCTAAGTGACAGGGACCAGAGTGAGTGTGTGGCAGAATCAGGATTTGAACCTAGATCATTCTGTGCTCCTGCTCTTTCTACTACTGCCTCCACGGACTTTCACCTTTGTTCAAAAGCAGATTTGTGCATTGCTGGGATTTTCCAGCAGGGATTCGTGTATGGGATGGAGGCTGGACTAGATACTTTCTTCAGTAAACTTTCTCAAGGAACATGGTGAGACCTCAGGATCGAGAAGTTCATATTTCCTGGACTTTGAGGACAAGATCTTTGGAAGAAAATAGCAATTTGTGGAGCACCCCCTTCTACATCTCCTGCTTGTTCAAATCTTCTCAACCTTCTGCTCCATCTCCTTTGGCCACCTCAGGCCTAGGAGTCTCTTGCCTGCAGCATCCAGAGTCCTGACGGGGCCCATTCCTTCCTGGCTGCTGAGCTCACTGGGCGATGGCACTGTACACTCTGCTTTCCTGGCTGAGGATCTGGGCTCCCAAGGAATGGCCTAAATGCTGACACCCGAGTCCTAGCCGGCAGCAGGTGAGGTCTGTGGACACACGGTTTGTCTCTGAGGATACACCAAGTGTCACCTCTCCACTTACCCAGAGCAGGAGGAGTAAATGTTTCCAAAACAGAGCTTGACATTTGGAGGCATAGGATGGGTTCTAGCTCTAGCTGTAGCTCTGTTAGGGATAAAGAAGCAAGCCAGTGACTCTCAAACCAGTAGGAGGTAATTAACAGATGAATCATGGAAAAGGGGGGAGGAAATGCCATTCTGCAGCTCCTCACACATATCTCTGGGATCAAAAGGAGGAAGATTGTCCTCACCAAACGCGGAGAAATGGGAAGATGGAGCTAGATAACTTTGCAAATAAGTTGGAGATAGACCTACGACTAGATAACTTTGCAAATAAGTTGGAGATAGACCTACGACTATGCCCTGGCTGGTTTAGCTCAGTGGATTGAGCGTCGGCCTGCGAGCTAAGTGTCGCTGGTTCGATCTTCCAGTCAGGGTACATCAGAGAAGGAAAACTCTGACTCCAAAAAACCTCCGCTGCCTTGCGGCATACCTCTTCAGGGGAAAGGCTAAGGGAGTAAACCCCGACAGAAAATCCGGAGCCGGAGTCCCTAAGGCGGTTTGACGTTGTAGTCAACACCGGCAACTCCTGCGGCGCACCTGAACCCAAGCTGTATCGACTCCGTCTTTCCCTTGGACCCTTCAGCTGCGAAGAGAGGGGGTGTCTGCTGCATGGGCAACAGCAGACCCTCCATATTACCCTGCCCAGGCTCTGTAGCTTCAGCGTCATCGCAAGATGTCGATTCAACATGGGAGGAGAAAGATACCGTGTCACTCCCGAGTCGGACTGCACAGCCATTCTCGGCGGTGCAGATAGACTCTTAAGAAGCTACACCATCGTCTCTCGAGACGGACGGCTGCCGACGACGAGACCTACGACTAGATTACCCTTAGTTAATCACACCCTGAGTTAAGTAGTTAACCATGTTAGATTACGAACCCAGATTAACCAATAATAGAGAAATGGGGGAGAAGGAGAGGGGAGGGGGAGCTAATTGCATTAGGTAGGGGGAGCTAATCTCATTAGTATAAAACCAGTTTACTTTGTCTACTTTGCATGCACATGCCTCTGGCTGGCGGTGCACCCGACTCTGCAGACTCGTGAATAAACGCCTCGCTTTGCTGCTCAAGTCCTGTGTCCTGGTGTCTTATCGTGAGCGTTTTTCACAGTTCTAGGTCTAGCTCTAGCTCTAGCTGTAGTTCTAGTTCTAGCTCTAGCTCTAGCTGTAGTTCTAGTTCTAGTTCTAACTCTAGATCTAGTTCTAGCTCTAGCTTTAGATCTAGTTCTAGTTCTAGGTCTAGCTCTAGCTCTTATTTTAGTTCTAGTTCTAGCTCTAGATCTAGTCCTAGTTCTAGGTCTAGCTCTAGCTCTTATTCTAGTTCTAGTTCTAGCTCTAGCTCTAGCTCTAGCTCTAGTCTCATCTCTGCTTCTGCCTTTAAACCTGATTCATCTTTTTCTGGACTTCCATTTCTTCTTCTCTGTAATGGGAATAATAGCATACATCTTACAGAGTTTTGGTCAGGATCATATGTATGTGATCATGCATGTAAGAGGCTCAGTGGACTGTAAAATGCGGGTTAGATGTGAAAAATACCCTTAAGCTGCAGCAACCATCTTGAGTGAACTTAAGCAAAAGAGGGAAATTTATCTTAAGCTGGCTTGGAGGTTGCTCTCTGGAGCCTCAGGGAGGACTGGGATCCCGGACTATAAGTCCTCCTGTTACAGAGCGAAAGGGGGTTCCTTCACGTGGCGCCTTGGTATAAAATCCAGCAACTAGTGTTGAGGAAAATAGGTCTTTATAATTCCAACCCGGGGAGGACAGTGAGCAGTTCAGCTCAGAACCCTGTTCTTCCATGGGACCCAACACTTCCCTTGCTCCCCAAAAGGCTAGAAGCCAAAACCATGCCCAGAAGCTCCCCACCTCTTATCTGTCAGCCGTCCCCTTCAGGATCTGGGGTACGATGTCATCGGCCTCCGTATAACAGTCCAGGAAAACATGTGCCATGTTGCACTGGATCACGCATGGTTCTCTCTTTGCCCTTTCAAAGTCGCATGTTCTCCTCTGCCCTCCTTGCAAACTGCGTGGATCTCCTCTCCTCCTCTCTAAGCCGCATGGTGTTCTCCTTGCTAAAATGTCTGCTGCCTAATTTTAAACCCCTGACTGTGTCCTCTGATGCAGTATGTGTGGTACCCAGTTCTGACCACTCACAGAACCTTGCCCAGGCTCTGTGTGCTCTTTCTGCACCATTCCATGGTCAAAACCCCTCCCCTCTCCTTGGGGCCTTAGAAGAACCAAAGCCATTTGCATAACTGAGACACTAAGCTACCAGCCAGAGTCATGCAAAGGCATCTTAAAAGCTCTTCCCTTTTCCCCATCCCCCAACCCGCAGGCTCTGGGGATTTTTGGAGACCCCGCACTCTGTAACACTCCCAAGACTAGGGCGATATTCTCTCTCTCCCCTTTACTCCAGTTTCCCCTGTGAGTCTGTTTCTTTCTCCTTTTCTGTTGGCCATGCTACACGGCACAGAAGAGGGCTGCCCCAAAGCTCCTGAATTTACCTGTCGCAGGCCCCAGTCACAGAAGGGGAACCCACCGCCCTCTGGTTTTCGCTCACAGCTCCAAACTCCCGAGATGGGACTGGTTCCCGCCCAATTTGGTCAGATCATTACACTCAGCCCCAGTCCAACCATCTGTGGCCCGTGGGGTTAGGGTTCCCTTGTACAAGCAAGGTGTGTGGATAGGGTGGGTTTATGTGGATGGGGTTCTAGAGAAGCAGTGGGGAAGCCAGTAGCTCCTGGGCTGGATAAGCATCTCATAAACACCCACCCTACTTGTTCTGGTTATCTAACGCTGTATAACAAAGCACCCCATGATTTAGAGGCTTGGGTCAGGATTTCTAACAGGGCACAGAGGGATGACATGTTTTTGCTCTGTGATATCTGGGGCTTGTTTGAGCACATGTCTGGCAGTTGGTGCTGGCTGTGGCTGGCAGGTCTCAGTTCCTGTCTACATGGACTTCTCCATGAGGACCCTCCATGTGGACTCTCCATGCGGACTTCCCATGGACTCTCCACATACACTTCTCCATGTGGACTCTCCATGTGGGCTGCTTGAGCTTCCTTGCAACATGGTGGCTGGGCTCCAAGGGGGAGCATCCCAAGAGAGAGGCAGGCTGAAGTTACATCACCTTTTTGACTTGGTCTTGAGAGTCACACAGGGTCACTTCTGTGCCTTGTATTTCCTAGCATTTGTTAGGAGTGAGTCACTAAGCCTGACTCATGATTAAAGAGAAAGGAGACTAAACTCAATCTTTTGATGAGAAGATGGGCGAGGTTCTAGAAAAATACATAGGACCAGAAATACTGCTGTGGCCTTTTAGGGAAAATACAGTCTGTCACAATGTTTATAATCATTATTATTGTATTCTAATACAGCTGAAAGACCGTCTGACAGGGTGGGAAGCTTAAAGCAGACGTTTCCCAAGCTATTTTAGTACTTGGTGCCCCTAAGCCAAAAAAAAATACCCAACAGTTCTGTTAATTAGGTAGTTATATGCAACAACTTAATGGGTAGTTATCTCTTAACAAATGAATAGCCATTTGAAATAATACTCATAGTTGGAAGGAAGAAGTACTATTTGTATTTTGTTCTTAAATAACTACAGCTAACAGGACATGTAAGCCTGTTGGGTACTAAACAGCTTCTTAGATCTTGGAATCTGATTGATGCCACCATCTTCATTTCCTGTTCCACATTGATTTTCTTGCGACACATGCTTGTTATCACTAAAATCACCCCAAGTGCAGCTTTGCAAGGATGTGATGTCATTGAAAAGAATGTAGCTCAATCTGATGCGAAAATACTGAACAACCGTGAGCTCATTGTTTGTGTGCTGTCTAATGGATTCAGGTATTGCTCTAAAACACACAATACTCTTCTACGTTCCTATGTGGTTTCTATGGGCATCTGGTCTCCTCAGCACCCAGTTTGAGAAACATGATAAACCCAGAATTAGGAACTGATTGATATGCCAAAGGTATAGCATCTTAACGGTCCTTCAGCTTCTGAACAAGCCCATTCAGACTTGGGTAATTATGAGTTCTGGGTGGTTAAGCTGATTTGACCAACCGATGAATTTTAAGGAATCTCTTCCTTTCATGTATAACAGATGAGAAACAGCCATCTCTGCTCTTTCTCTCAGGGATGATGAACTATGAGTTATATATTGTCTTTAAGACATTGACAATTTCCCTGGAAATTGTCATATATAGAGACTAGGAGATGACATGATAGGAGGGGGAAGATCTCTGTGTCATGAGACTTGCCCAAGCCAGGCCTCACTGGCAGAGTTTCACTTCTAACTTAAGGCCGTATTCTTTCCACTGCTTTATACAACTGCCCCATGCAAGGTGAACTATTACATGAACTGTAAAAAATTAAGATGGACCCACCCTACCTCTAAACCAAAACAGTTTCTGAAACTCCTGAAGTTAAGTTAACCTAGAACATTGACATATCCTCTAAAGCAAGTTCTTATTTAGTTCAGAACATTATATAGGACTCCAATAAGGTCGTATTGTGGCTCTTAGTTTCTTTAAATAGAGCACTGAGTCATTATTTTTTCTCTAAAGTTACTAGAATTTCAAATGAAAGAGAACGTATACATTTAACTGGAGAGTGGATCATTTTCCTGAACTAGAAAAAAAAAAATGGCCCAATTTCTTTCCTCTCTCTCATAATTCTCAGCCAAGACAATGGGCGTCATGTGATGTGACTGAGAAATTGGGCCAGTTAAAAATAGAAGGCATACACCACCAAGTTCATTAGAAAGTTGACGTTTCATTGTTGATTGCTATTAATTTATCTCTGCCTGCCACATGTGTGAGGGAAGAGTGCAACAGACAATTGCCGATTCTGAGGGCTGGAGCCTCCGGGCCCCCGCCCCATCCTCGGGTCCTATTTTCTCCCCTTGCTGAGTGGCATGACCCAGAGGAGCTTACCTGGGCCCTGCTAATAGTACCCTCTCCCCGCCCCAGGAACTCTTTCCTCCGCAAGCGGTTTTGGTTGCAAGAAAGCCCTGGTTAGCTTTTCCTCTCTCTCAACAGGGGTGCTCGACATCAGCTTTTCTAAATGGGAAATGACGATTCCCAGGCGCGTCTATTCAGCATAATGCTTGTACCTTTGCACTTGCTGAACCCTAAAAATGTCTCATCAACATTGTGTGCATGGTTGAAAGGTATTAGAGGAGCATGGCCACAGGGAGACCCAGGTTTGCAAATAGAACCAAGTCTTCCTATCATTCCTCCCTGTCACCAAGCGTGACAGTACCCACCGCGTGTCAGGCAGTGCATTAGTCTTTGGATATAGAAAGGCCAATGACACAGGCTTCCAGCCTCCAGGACTCACAGTAGAGGGTCTCAGGAAGGCCACTCCAGGGCCCGAGCGCTCAGACCTGGCTCTCTCTGATGGTCGGACTATTCTTCATACGGTTTGTGAAGCATTTCATTGAGCTGGCTATTCTTAAGTTCGTTATACGGGTAAGTACACTGAGGCCCTGAGAGGGACCTGGAACCCTCGCCTTTTTGGTTGGGTGATGTGTCATTTGTGGGTGTCCCCTCCCCTGATGTTGCATCCTAAGCCTGGGCTCTCCATAGGGGAGAATGCTAGACTTTGCGATGGGAGGGTACGTTTAGGCCCAGCCGGTGCTTTTCCTGATTTTAAAGTAGTAGCAGCGGGGTTTGGCTGGTGGGGCTCACACCCCTGCGTTTCCCTCTGAGTTGGGGCCAGTTGAGAAGCAGACATTGGAGTGGGAGGATGTGGGTTGATGTCTCAGCCTTATTACTGATGAGGTCAGCTTGGGGGACATGGTCTGGCCCTATTGCTCTTGTCTGGCTTCTTAACGCCGCCTGCCCCAAGTTTGTACCTACAGATCCACCCAAGGCACTGGGGGGAGGGACGCTGAGCTGTGACTTTTGCCACTTACTGGCTCATCCTGTCAAACCTGCTCAAGAGCTGGAGCTCATTCTGGGTGTGGCAGGCAGGCTGGATGCTGAAGTTGAGCATTCAAGGTCACCCTATGGAACATGGGCAAATCATAGCGGCCAGCCAGGCTGTCCCAGGGAAGGACTGAAAGGTAATCCTCTTCCTTCTAAAGGGGCCGAGTGCTGAGGGTGGGGGAGGGCCCACGTATCTTGTTTCACCATCAGTTTGCTCTACGTGGTGGGACCCAATGTCGCGTGCCTCATAGCCCTGGCACACACGTGCTCAGACAAGATGTATCAAATGACCCATGAGGCTGAGCTGAGCTATGGAGGAGGCTCAAACCACAAGTGACTCACACAGAGAGGATTCCCCAGTGTCGTCCAGGGCTGTGGAAGGCTGGGCGCTGGTCCTCACACGGCAGGTGAGGCATTTGCAAGAGAGCCTCTGGCCCCATCTGTCCTCCAGGTGGAGTGTCAAACCTCAACTAACCACAGAGTCCCCTGTTAGCAGGACGCACCCACTACAGCCCCGCCCCAAGCTGGTGTGATTTGGGGAGAGTTCTCTGGCTCTGGGGGCAGCTGTGGAGCAGGAGCATCTAGAAGGAGACTGGGAGAAGGGTATTTATAATCGCTCACTTGTGAAGCGTGAGACACACGTCAGCCACCAGCTCGGTTCCCTGCCCTGAAACTGAGCGAGACTGGTTTACTACTGGATGTCTGGGAAGGGGTGTTCTGTATAGCACTTTTTACCTGCTGGGGTAGGGGACGGAATCTGTGGGTACCACTAGGACTTTCTGAAAGCTTTCTCTTGTTTTTCCTTCTATTGCTCTTTCTAGTTCTTCTTCTCTGCCCATTCCTAAAATAGGGGGTTTCTGTTGCCAAGTGACCCCTCCTGTAACTTGGCCAACTGCACCCTATCACTCTCCAAAGCCCCCCACCTTTCCTCCCCTGCCCATTTCTTCTTCCACAGACCTCAGGTGAAAACAGAACTCCATGCCAGAGGAGGAGAAGACCCTAGAATTCTGGTCTGGTCTCTGCATTTCATAGGTGAGGAAACTGGGGTCTAGAACAGAAAAAAAGTTTTTTTTCTTGGACATCTTAGGAATATATTGACAGGCTCTAAACGAATTTGTAGAAGCTGCCTTTCTGTGTAGCGAGGAAGAAACATCCTATGAGCCGCGGTTTTCTTGGGCAGCAGACAGGATCCTGACGTGGTCCTAGCCAAGTTCTGGTACGTGTGGGACATACCATGTGGAGGGTGTGGAATGTTGCTTCACTCTTCAAATGGGGACGTTTGCTGGTCTCTGTCACAGGTTTGTCCTGAGTGTTGAGTGTGAGCTAGTAGTGCGTGGAAAAGGGCTGATATAGTACCTGGTACACTGTGCATTACAAATGTTATTCCCTCGTTTATACAGGGCAGCCATGTGCGGTAGTCAGGACGTTGGTTCTGGAGCCAGCTTGCCTGGGTTCCGATCCCAGCTCTGTAAGTTATTAACCGTGTGACCTCAGGCAAGTTATTTTTAGCTCCCTGGGGCTCAAACTTCCTGCCCATAAAATGAAGATAATACTCATACTACCCCATGGGGCTGAGATGAGGATGAAACGAGGATTAAGTGAACTGAGTACCGAGACCCATGTCTGGTATCTAAGTGTTCAATAAAGGTAGCTGCTATGATGAACGCTGCTACTGGCAAACCGTGATTGCTGTGGTTGTGACTGTTATTCCATCTTCCAGAATCTCAGAGCCCTGGGTCATGCAGAGGGCGGAGTACCTACGGAGAGTTAGGATTCATGAACAGTTCTCCTGCTTCCCATCCCTGGGATATCCAGGGATGATAGTAAAACACTTTTTTATTTTATTTTATTTATTTTTTTACTGGAATGCTGGAATTAAGATTCCTGCATGGTAGGAGAAATGAGAGCTAATGTCCCCCTCGAGGACTCTATGTTTTATGACAACACTGTGAGTTTCTGGTGTACTTAAATAAATGTGCAGAAAGCCAGTGTGGCTTCTTCTTAAGAAGTTGATCGCTGCCTTCCCCCACTCGTACTCCTTCGGTGCTTCCCGAATACCTTCTCTGGGGCAGACACCAAACACGTTCTGGTGACCCAGCTGTGTATGAGGTATGGCCTTTGTCCAAAGATGAAGAGACAGACATAATAAGTCTGTGTTTTCGGGACAGTGTGCTGGGGACAGTGAGTTTACAGTGTGTGGCAAAGGGGATGCTGTGACTACCTTTGGGGAGTTTTGTCGGAGAAGTCTTCCGAGAAGGGAAAACATTTGCCCTGGATCTTGCAAGAGAGATGAGCGGGAGAGCCCCAGACAGGTGAGTGGTGACGGACAGTCCTGGAGGAGGTGGTACACCTCCTTCTCTGTTCCTCCCTGATGGCATCGTGAGACAGACAACACCATGACTGTAAAATAGCCCGTGAGAGACGTTATTGGCAGACTAACCAGAGGCTGAGCTATTATTCCGTTAGCAAGCCCTTCCCTGGCTGAGGGGAAACCAGCAAGGGGGTCTCTCTGTTTTTGAAATGCAGGTCGAATGGAGAAACTTGATTTCCATAGTCACCTCATCTTTTATAAACATCAAGGAAGGGCCTAACCTTCCTCTGCCCCACATCTCTGATTTATTCACATCAAAAGAGGAGATCACAACTTCTACCTTGAAAAGCTTCTGGACTCTAATAGCCTCTTTCTGTTTGCATCCTCGTATGCATTCCCTTAGCACAGACGAGTGTGGTTTGGGTTTCAGTTTAGCTGGGATCAGGTAGGGAAGGCCGAGAGCCCTCCGATTACCTGCCTAAAGGCAGGGCCTGGGGCTAGAGAATGCAAACAGCCATCCTGTGGGGCATGTGTGATTCAGGAGAGAAGAATTCAGGTGAGAGGCTCATGGGGAGGGGAGGAGAAAGCAGAACCTTCGGGATTGTTGTGTCCCCTTGGATTCTGTTGCAGGATTGTCCCAAGCTGCTAATTTTGGAGCTGTGCCATGTGGCTTCGGCCTGGTGCAGCAGAAGGAACAGGGGACCGAGAGTCACCAAGACTTGGGCTAGTGGAGTGGTGGTGGCTCCGGTTAGCCATGTGACTTTGCACGTATGACTTACTTAAGTTCCTGTTTCCTTATTGGTAAAACGAGGCTAATAAGACTTACCTCTGCAGGTCATGTGGATTACACAACATAATGAAAGTCAAGATGCAGGCCCGGTGTGAGCTGGGTAGCGCAAAGCAGGTGATCAGCAGGTGGTAATATGTCCAACAACGAGTATCGCTTTAACACTTGCTCAGAGCCTTCTGTGTTGGACTGATGGTCCCTGACGGTCATGTGTAACCTTAAGTCATCCCTTCGCTCAACAGACCTTTACTTGAGATAAACTACATGTCAACCCCTGAGACTTGTTCTATGAACGTGGACAAGAATAAGATGGGTAAGTGTTGGCATGGAGCTCATGTACTGTATACTCTCTGCAACATTGTCTTTGAGGTTGAAGCATTGGAAACCTGAAGGCCAGCATGAGGGGAATGGTTGAATAGATGATTATTATATATACAGGAGCATTATTATATAGTGATGCTCACAAGGGCTTATGATATAATAGTAGCTGAAACAAGAAGGAAATGAAATCACCGTAAGTACTGTTGATTTTTAATATGCTTATTCGCGGTGGTGATGTTCTGTAAAGTCATGTGAATCTTAAATTATTGTTCCTGGGAGAGAGGCACAGTTAGGTTCCTTTGAGCCTCTGGTGACATTTTCATCAAGCAATCCATTCATAACCTTATTTTATATACACTTAAGAAGTCCTCATCCAAGGACATGCTTATTTATTTTAGAGAGAGAGGGCAGAAGGGAGAGGGAAAAGGAAGGAGAAAGAGAGGGAGGGAAACATAGTTGTGAGAGAGAAACATTGATCATTGCCTCTCATACGCGCCTCGGCTGGGGACAGAACCCACAACCCAGGCATATGTCCTGGCCGGGAATCAAACCCACGACCCTTTGGTTTACAGGATGACACTCCAACCGACTGAGCCAGGGCTGCTAGGGCTGCGTGCACTTTTGCTTTAAGACCCCTTATTTAATGCCCACTGTTGTTTCCTTAACATGGGACGTGCGTCAACAGCCCCATAGCTGGTGCCTGAGGGACGCTTTTCCAACGCAGGTGTGTTTTCTGTAAACGGCATCACAGGAGCGCTGGACAGCGCTGCAGCAGGGGCCGTTTGTAAATAGTGAAACCATCCACTGAAAGCACAAAAATGCGAAAAACATGCCACTAACCAGGCTGTGAAAGGGACCCCTGCGTACAGCGCGAGAGCGGCAACGGGAAAGCAGACACCATCACGCCCGGCCTCACTGGGGAAGCGAGTGCCCGGCGCTCGGCGTCCCCTCCCCTCTGTGCGTGTCTGTCAGCGGCCAGGAAGGACTTCGTCGGCAGCCGTCCGTCTCGAGAGACGATGGTGTACCTTTTTAAGAGTCTATCTGCACCGCCGAGAATGGCTGTGCAGTCCGACTCGGGAGTGACACGGTATCTGTCTCCTCCCGTGTTGAATCGACATCTTGCGATGACGCTGGAGTGTCCTCTCCAGTGAAGCTGAAGCTACAGAGCCTGGGCAGGGTGATATGGAGGGTCTGCTGTTGCCCATGCAGCAGACCCCCCCTCTCTTCGCAGCTGAAGGGTCCAAGGGAAAGACGGAGTCAATACAGCTTGGCTTCAGGTGCGCCGCAGGAGTTGCCGGTGTTGACTACAACGTCAAACCGCCTTAGGGACTCCAGCTCCGGATTTTCTGTCGGGGTTTACTCCCTTAGCCTTTCCCCTGAAGAGATATGCCGCAAGGCAGCGGAGGTTTTTTGGAATCAGGGTTTTCCTTCTCTGATGTGCCCTGACTGGAAGATCGAACCAGCGACACTTAGCTCGCAGGCCGACGCTCAATCCACTGAGCTAAACCAGCCAGGGCATACCAGGAAGGACTATGACGGTGGGTTTTGGGGTTGCAAACACATTTGGGAAGCAGGCAAGTCTGCACATAAGGAATCCACAGATAGTAGGTATGGGCACGTGGGTAAAGACCAGAGATAATGTGGAAGAATATGGGAACGGGTCCTGGGGTGGCTGTGGATGCTTTTCTGTTTTAAAATGTTCATCCGTGTCCTCAAGGGTCTTTCCTCCATCATTTTACGAGAAACGCACCCCAGGGAGAACAAATGGGAGGCCTGCGTGTGGCTCCTAAACCCCGCCGGGCTCAGAGGTGATGGGAAGGAGCGTGAAGGTCAGCGGCTCCCCGCATGGGCACCGCCAGGCCGGCCGATGTCTCTGGAGCGGCCGCAGCAAGAGCCACGAACACTTACATTAACACCTAAAGCGGCTGCCCCATCCAGCTGCGGTCACGCCGCGACGGGGACCCCACACCAGAGCGCCGGCGACGACCCCTTTCTCTCCGGTTGTGACCGTGTCGTCTCTGTGGCAGCTCCTGTGACTTCGGCCCCGTCAGAAACGCCAATATTCATTTTCCTGCATTTATGATGACTGAAACCTGGGAAAACAAATTAATATAAAGGTGCGGTTTGTTTCACAGAAAGTGTCTTCCCCAAACTTTGGCTCTTTGGAGGAAAGATTAAAACAAAAGAGTGCCTGTGATTGAAATATTTAGAATTATTACTGTAAATTATATAAAAGGAACACTTTTCCGTTTCCTTTGAAGAGTATTTGGCAAGAAGCCAGCTCACCCGTTGATGGAACCTAGGGTGTTCTATTAAATTATTCTAGGGGGCTATTTCCAGAAACTTCTTCAACAATACTTGCAGAGGCCGGGAGAAGGATTGTTCTAATTCCTGACCACGGGGACAGGAAATTCCAGGCCACAAAGGTTGCTAACATTTTTACCTGATTTGCCTCTGGATTTGGAGTTACGTGAATGGCTTGTTTGTCTAACTGAGCTCTGCTCAAATCAATCTTTCATGGATCCCCCCTACTAAAGATCACCTTGGGTCAAAGGTCATAGGTCATCATGGTTCTCAAATACCTACCCATTCTGTAAGAGTTCCAAAGTGGACAATTACCCAGAAATTAGTGAGGAACAAAAGCAAGTATTTCAAAAGACTAATTGGGAAAAAATGAGTACAGCATGTGCGATAATGTTTCAAATATCGCCTTCATGGCTGTTCTAATTTCCAGTTTTTCCCCAATTTGACATTTAAAAACATTGAATATACTAGAAAGCACCTGCCCTTGACATAGATTTCCCTTGAGTTGTATCTGCTGCACGGTGTCTTGACCACTGTGATATTCATTCTTTGTGTGCCTGTGTTGTGTTCATACACAGGACATGTTCTTGAACATGGATGAGTCCAGACACAGACATACAATGTCCTAACAAAAAGAATTCCCTCAAGTAATTAATTCAGGTCTACCGCTGAGGAAAAACCTTAGAAAGACTTCCCAAAAAATATCATTTTGCAGTCTGCTCTTGATTTCTTAGGGTAAAAAGCTATTCATTTTGATCTAATAAAAAGTCAAAATGTTCATAGAAGCAAGCAAGAAATAAACCGAGGCATTAGATCGTACGGAAAGGAAGAACCTAGAAAGGGGGCTCGGGACTGGCCGGGTGACAGGTCAGGACTGTGGGACAACGGGAACCAAGCATGGTGGTTATATACACGCATTTAAAAGGGTGGGTGGCCACACATGTAACAATTTACAGCCTTTGCCTCCTTGAGAGCCAGTGAGTTGCTTTTGGATGAAAAAAAAAAAATTATTTTTTACACAAAGACCAAGAGAGATTTTAGACTCTTGCTTCTTTGAAGTGTGACCTTCGAATGTTAACGTCAACATGCCTTGTACTTTAAAATCAATTTTTGTCAAAATTTAATACTTCTATTGTGAGTTTTGGGGGTGAGGATTAAAATGAAATCCATGTGTTGAGATTTACAGGGGTTGGCAAAATGGGTGGGTTACCGATGTTCGTATGGAAAATAATACAATAATAAATAATAATACAAGAATCAACTGTTTTGTGTGCTCGTCGCTATAAACCTACTTTTGCCTGCCCCTGTATTTTTCTTGTCCTCTGTTGATCAAAGAGTCTTTAGAACAATCGAACAGAAACGAACAACTTCTATCTGTGTTGGCTAGGGGTAGTGCATGCAACTCAGGCTCCTTTCTCCAGGAAAGGACCCTCTAGAAGGGACAGAACTTGGCAGCTCCTGCCCGGTGACCTGTCCTCTAGTCAGCAGAGTCAGATTCCAGAAAGTACAGGCTCAGCTCCAAAGTGCTGAATGGATTCATGCCAAATGGTAGTTTATTCCCTTTGCATTGAAGGTGAAGGGAGGCACTTTTGGAGCCTCTGCTGTGCAGTAGACACTGAACAGGAGGCCTGTCCGTCTCCTGTGACCTTTATAATAGTGTTGTGAACAGTGTAAATGACCCTGTTTAAATGAGTTAGCACAGAGAAGTTAAATAACTTACCTGCACTTACCCAGCTAAGTGGCTGAGCTGGGATTCAAGTCAGATGCATCGTGTTTGTGGCTTTTGTTAGGTCACACTTCCCAGAAGCTCCGAGATCATCGTCCAGGGGACATGGTGTCCCTGAAAGCCCACCAAGGGGTGGAGGTGGGGGGGCGGGTTTGAGGCTCGTGTGGCCAGGATGGGGAGCGAGGGCAGGAGGGAGCAGCAAGTTGCTGTAGTGCACCCAGGTCAAATGAAGCCTGATCCGTTCTCAGATTGATTGGACCTAGAACTGGGAAGCAGATGGGCCTGGCCCCCCGAGGGTCTGAGGGAGGCTCAGCAGACACATGGTGCCTGGGCGCCAGCGTTCTTGTTTTGAGGGCCTGGGGCTGGGGCTGCTTTGGGAACCGAGCTCCAGCACGCACCTTTGGACTTATAAAACCTTAGAGAGGAATTCGGCGGTGAGGCTGCGAGTCTGGACAGCTCCTCCTTTCGCAGGGCAGCAGACCCAGGGCCAATCCGGGAGATAAGGCAGATGTCAACAGATGCATTATAAACCGTGCGGCTAGTTGCCGGAAGAGATGGCTGAGGAGATAAACAAGGGCCAAGAAAAGGTGTTCAATGGACTTAATGTTCCCTCAATGGCAAAGACTCATCTTTTCGCAACACAGAGAGGTTAGATCATCTAGAAATGCCTTGCCGTTGGATGAGTATGGGACCTGGCTCACAGGATGTTACTATATGTGTGTTGAATGAATGAATGAATGAATGGGAATTCATTCACTACTCATTTACTAACAGGGAGAACAGCTGTTTCAGTCTGCCTAAGACTAAGTTTTTTCTTGGACCGTGGGCCTTTCAGTGCTAAATTGAAGACTGTCTGAGCACACCAGGGCTAGTTGGTTCTCTACTTACTGAGAACCCGTGATAGACCAGGTCCTAGGCCCCCACTGGGCCTGTGGAGCTAAATCAGATTCGGTCCCTGTTCTCAAGTCCATGTAGAGCTGGGACAGATAAACATGACATTATGATAAATGTCACGATGGGGCCATGGACAAGAGCAAGTCCATGGAGTCACAAGTGCCCAAGATGGCTTTTATGAGGAGAAGCAAACCCTGGAAGGGAGTCTTAAGCGGGGAGGAGCTCACCAGACCTCCACAAGAGGCTTTGGAAGGGACTTGGGACTGGCTAGAAGGACAGCTGGGACCAAGGCCCAGTGGGGGCTCGTGCAACGACAGCTTAGTTCAAGAAACAGTAGGCGGCATGTGTGTGTGTTTGTGTGTGCTGTGGGAGTGGGTGTGTTGGGGGCATGTCGGGGAGAAAAGGTGGAACCCAGAGGTTAAAGAGGTATTTGAGGGGTCAGGTGACAAGGAGGCCAGGTTAAGAAAAATGAAGCTTATCCATAGGTAATAGAGAGCTATTCTTTTTTTTTTAAGCAGGCAGAGATACAACCAGATCCACAAAACGCTTCATTTATTCAATGACCATTTACTAAGCACCTCCTCTGTGTCAGGCATTGTGCTAGAGGAACAAACAGATGAATGTAGGGCCACCTGCCCCCCCAAAGATTCTTCAATTTTCCAATTGCAGCGAAGCTCCTTGAAATCCAGGGCCCAGCTGACGTGACGCTGGGGCCCGTGGCCTCTGTCTGAAAAATCCTTCCGGAGCGCGCACATGTGACAAGGAGCCTGCCCAGCCGTCACTGGCTCCCACCTCGCCCCCTTATCTGTTTTTTTTTTTCCAAAAGACCTGGAGGACTGCAGTCAATTCCACTACAAAACAGTTACACAATCTCCCCGGGAGAAAGCGAGTTTCCACCTCAGGGGATGAATGAGCCCTTTCTTTGCTGGAGAGCCAGCGTGGAGGCCCGGGGCTGGGCCCTGCGGGAGCCGCGGTGCGGGAACAGCAGGCCTTGGTGTGATTTGGGGGTGACTGTTTGTTTTTTCATTAAACCCAGTCTGCTGGCAGGGGCTGTAGCTTCTGGAGGCCTGGGAGGCCGAGAAAGCAGGTAGCAGGAACGAGCCTGCAGCCGGGGCCAGCAAGTGGCCCCCAGACCTCACCGCTGCCCACAGCGTCCATTTTCCAGAGGCTTCGGGTCCCATAAAGGGTGCCTTTGAGATGGCTGCCAGGCAGGACCCAACCCGCAGCACCCACTCGGCCACTGGCTTCTGAAAGCTGATTGTCCCTCCTCAAGCCCTGCCCTCCTGCGACATTCCTCACGCTGCCCATTGTCTGCAGAAAGGGGCCATTGTCGGGGGCAACTATCTGCTGACGGAGGCACATGAAACAAGCCGAGCTTTGGAGCGAAAGAAATCCACCCAAAACAACAAAAAACCTGAGCCTCGCTGGAGGGCAGGGCTTAAGACAGGCTTGTTGCATTTCCTGATTTGCTGGTGTTCTTCCCAAGAGGAAATGCCCCCATTATGGGAGGATCAGAGTTTTATCTCTGGGCTGGAATGACACCATTTGTGCCTTTGTGTAAACAGCACTGAGAGGCCTTGTTTAGGGTTATGTGGCCGGCGCTGGGAAGGGCTTGTTTGAAGAGAAATAAAGAAAAAACCCAGAACAATGTTTACCCAGAAGGCAGCTCCTGCCAACCCTGCAGGGGCCACCCTGTGCACTGGGATGGCCCCGTGGCTGCTTCTTGGCCGTGAGTGCAGCCTGGTGAGCAGGCAGCTGGCGGGGAAGGGGGACAGGTATGCTGTGCCGGCTCCTAAACCGAGGGTAAAGAGCGGAGTGCCCGTGTCTCTCCTCCCCTTCCCCCACAACTGCCTGGGGCCCAGTCCTTACTCCAGCCGCATCCCAATCCAGCATCCCAATCCAGAATGAAAGCAAGCGTTGCCCCAGGAGAACGGAATCATTCACCCCGGAGGGCAGGCAAGGTCCTGAGGCCTGTTGAATTGCTCTGGGGATTCAGCCTTGGAGATTCTTGCTACTCAAAGTCTGGTCCCAGGACCAGCAGCCTGGGCATTACCAGAAGCTTGTTAGAGATGCAGCCTGTCAGACCCCACCCCAGACTTGCCTCATCTGAAGCTACATTTTAACAAGATCCCCTGGATGGATCTATAGATTATGATTGAGAAGCACTAGTGTATATCAGGGCTTCTCAAACACGGCTGCACCCTGGAATCATCTGGAGAGCTTTTAGCAGTTTTCGTGCAAGTAGCATCTCAGGGCAATGATGTCAGGGTCTCTGGGGGCCAGACCGAACATCAGTATTTTTTAAGAGTCTCCAAGAGATTCCAGTGTGTCCCCAGGTTTGCAGCAGTGAAGTGAGGATGATGCCCTCTTTCTGCTGTCTTAGGACTATTCCTGAGCATCTTCTATGCACCAGGCACCACCACCACTGTCTCTGAGGCTTCATCCGTAAAGATGGGCCATGGTCATGAGTACAACGAACTCCTATTCAACCTTCAAAACCCACTTTAAAAGCCTCTTCCTCTGTGATGTATTCCTGAATCTCCCAAAGCAGGAAAAAATGCCTCTTCCTCTGAATCCCCACTGCCTTCTGTATAATTCTAATATCTCCCTTGTCACATGAAGGTCTGATGATCTGTGCACCTGTCATTGGACTGGGATCCCTGAGAGGTCTAGGGCAGGGCCTGGGCACAAAATTGGTACTAAGTAAATGTTACTGACTGATGACATGAATACATGGGTGAATGCCTGAATGAATACAAGCATATAAATGAATATACATTCCCTGCCCTTAAAAAACTAAAATTTAATGGAAGAGACCACCTTGCACAAGATTAACAAGATGCTGACCTCTGGGATTATTGTAGTATAAAAAGCAGCCATAAGCACTATGTCAGCGTTTGAATGTGACTGTGCTGGTGGGATGGATTTGGCTCGTGGGTCATAGTTTGCCAACTTCTGGTCTAGAAGGAAAGACCAGCATTGAACAAGTCCTTGTAACCTGGTTGAGGTACCGTTCCTTGTGATTTTTCCCCCATTTAAGTCGCTATGGAGACTCTGGAACTCAGCGTGGAGGGTTAAGTGACTCCTCAGTTTGTGAGACATTATCTCTTGCCAGGCCCCTCCTCTCAGTAATTAACTCCCACCCTCATTTCCAGCCCCCTCTCTTCAGAGGCATCTCTCCCAGTGCATCTGCTTTGTACCCTTGAAATTATACACAGCTCTCCAAAGCCCGTTGCCCCGTGCAACGGGTCCTAAAGTTACATAAATGACATTGTGCTATTGACTGTTCTGTTTCTTATTTTTCACCCCCATTCAGCACCGTGTTTTTTAAAAAATCTAATACTGTGTGTACATCTAGTTCATTGTTTCTAAATGCTGCAAAATTTTGTCACATTGCACATTGCCAGATTTTCCTGATCCATCTCCCTGGTGATAATCACTGTATTTGGTGCTGGCTTGCGGTCCTCACAAATCACCTCGTATCTGTCCCCGTACGGTGGTGCACATCCCTGCCTTTCCCCCTGGATACAGCCTGTTGTCTTAGCATTTGTCCATTGGATGGGGTGGCGTGTTGAATGTCTACCTCCAGCCTGGACTGTCCTGAAGTCTGTTATCAGATTCACGTCTTTACCCCAGGGGACGCCAAGTAGTCTTCGAGGGAGGATTCTATCAGGCTCCTCTTGGTCCTCATGCAGTCTGGACGAGCCCCCGGTAGACCCTGGGTGTTCCCCAATAACAGACTGAGAGCAGTCCTCATCCCAGTAGCACCTTTGCTCTGTGGACCACCTCCCCTCAGCAAAGCACATTCCCATTATTGCGTCTCATGTAGTAACTTGTTGACTCTCTGATGGGTTGATTTGTTTCCATATTGTAAACTTGGGAGTGCAATGGCTAATTTTATGTGTCACCTTGGCTAAGCTCTGGTGCCAGTTGCTTGGTCAAACACCAGTCTAGATGTCACTGGGAAGATATTTTTTAGAAGAGATGAACATTGAAATCAGTGGACTTCTGAGTAAAGCCGAATGTGGGTGGGCCTCATTCAGTCAGTCGAAGGTCTTAAGAGCAAAGACTGAGATCTACCGAAGGAGAGGGCATTCTATCCCACGATGGCCTTTGGATTCGAGACTGGAGTGTTAACTGTACCATGGGTCTCCAGCCTGCTGGCTTGCCTCACAGATTTCAGACTTGCCAACCCCCTCAACTATGTGAACCAATGCCTGAAAATAAATGCTCTCTCTACATCGCATTGATCTGCTTCTTTGGAGAACCCTGACTAATATAGGGAGGTTCAGAATAAATCTACTCTGGAGTAAGATCTTTTTCATGACATTTAAGGCCTAAAAGGGACATCAGGAGACTCCATCTGGGACAGCACCTAGGAGCAGTTTCTAGCAGAGTGTCATCAGACACAGGCATGGGAAGTCCCAGGCAAGGATCCTGACACTCAGATATAAACAGAGGGCTTTAAATTCAACACAGACCCACATCAGTTCTTTCCTACATCTGGCTTTCGACTGTGAAAACCGTCTAGTTGATCTGGGGACCAGCCCTCTCCTAAGCCTTGACCATTATTAATCACCCATCAAACCAAGCTTAGCCTCGGTGCCGGGATCGCCATGGCCAGCCTCGGAGGGCTTCAGTGCACGTCTCTCAGAGAAGAGAGCACAGGGGGATGGTCTGGGGGAACGGGGCCTAGCATCTGATCCCCATTATTTTTCTTAAATTTATGGAACATCTGTTACTGTGTCCCAGGCACTTGATAAAATACCTTTAATTTCACAACAACTCTTCAAGGGCAGCCTTATCAATCCCATTTTATAGATGAGGAAATGGAGCCTGGAGATGTTGAGTCTGTCTGGATCACTCAGAGGTGGGTCAGCGATCCGGGGGCCAGGCGGAAAGCAGGTCATTGGGATGAGGTTGGGGTGCTGAGCCTGGGCCTGTGGCTGAGGCTGCTGGGAGTCTTCAAAGTCAAGGTGGAGGAGGTCAGAAACGCAGGCAAGAACTTGGAAGGCGGTGCCGAGTGCGTTGCATTCCTACCTTATCCCAAGTATCACCTGGAGCCTTTTTTCAGGGCCAGGACTAGGGTGAGGAGAGTGAGGAACTCACCTGGGGTGCAAAATTTAAAGGGGTGTCAAAAAACTCAGTCACCAAGATATAGAATATCCAAAATCACCGCAAAAACATCCTTGATGAGCAACAGGGCGAACTTTAAAGTAAAGACAGGTCCTGACCCTGCATTTGCCCGATCTACCTCACCTCGCCCTCGTCATGGCCTGGCTTTCGTTAGAAACCCAGATTCCTGGTTCTCCCACCGACCTACCGACTCAGGCTTTGCAGAGGATGGCCCTTTCTTCCCCAGTGCCCTGAATGATTTTTAGGATTCTGTTTCCTCTTTTTAACCTGTCCGTAGTTAATGACCACTTGAGGGCAATTGGTCAAGATAGATTCTCATGTCCTTCCATACCCGAATCCAAGTCGGCAGCAGGAAGGCCCGGGAGGTTGGAGGTTTAGCAAGAGCCTTGGGAGCTTCGTACTTCATACCACTGGGCAAGATGGCCAGCACCGGTGAGCAGTAATGGGTCCCAGCTCTGGGAAGACTCCTCCCGCAGGCCCGGGCCATAGGCACTGTTTGGGAGGATGCTTTCTACTTTCTGGTTTCCAAATGGACAGATGTCCTGATTGTTAAATACTGCACACGTGTTACTTCCCAGCACTATGTGATTTAGGAGACTGTGGAGGGAGCCCTAACTCCTAGCCAGACACCCAAGACCCTGCACATCTGCCCCCCACCTCTCTCTCCAAGCTAGGTCCCCACTTGGGGCTGCCAGTCTGTGGGCATCCACTGGCCAGCCTTCCGCTGTCCCCGAGTGGACTTTCCAGGCAGACCCCTCAGTTGAGGGGCTTCTCCTTCCATCCTAGAGGCTCAGAGGAGGTCCTTCCTCACCTAGGAAGCCCCCATGCCCCAGAAATGCTCTAGCCACAGCCTGTCTTCTGTCCTCTGAGGCCACTCCCTCAAGCCATCCCAGTTCTGTTTGTGCTTTTATGTTTTCTTGGGTGTTTATCAGACCCTGGGAGCCTCCCCCTTCTTTCTGCATTCCAGGAGGGTTCCTCCTGCAATAGCAAGATGCTCCCGAAAGTTCATGGGCTGTAGAGTCTGAAAACTTGGCTCTGAGTCTCAGCTCCACCTCTCCAAGCTTGGGTGACCTCGGACAAATTCTCTGCCCTTTGGTTTCTTGGGACAGAGTATAGTTACCTCAGTGGGTGGGGTGTGTGTGTGTGCGTGTGCAAGGAGATGGCACAAGTTACAAGAGGAGAGAGCACCAGCTAATTAGCTATTAAATTCATCATCCACAGGGGCACTCACGGAGGGCAGCGAGGCTTCTCCGGAGGCTTCCTGCGGAGAGCAGCCCCCAGGAAAAAAGTTACTTTTAAATCTTCTGAAATGTAGTGTTTTGTATTCAAGAGAGCCTGGGAATCGCGCTTGTACAGAAGGCCACTTGGATGGGCGGGGGCACGTGTTTTGTACACGGTTCTGCAGAGTGAGCGCCTTTCAAGGAGACACGACCCTCCTGCCAAGTGCTGTGTCAGCAGGGACAAATGCTGTTGTCCCCAGACGGGCTGCAGTAGGGAGGTGGGGGATGTGAGGGTGGGGACCCAGGGGGGGCTGCAGGCGCCGTGCTCCCAGGCCCCACGCCTCGCGTGTGCATTGTGGTGGTGGATGCCGGTGTTGGCCGAAGAGATCTGGTGCCTGGTTTCATCTGGGCAGAGACAGAGTCAGGAGGGGCTGTCCCTTTGTGTGGAGGCCTGCTCCTGAGCACGGATGGAAAACTCAATTATCACTGAGGTTAGGGGCAGGGCCGGAGGTCAGGGCCTCCCTGCCCGCTCTTCCTCTGGGCACTGAGAGGGGCTCTCCTCTCTGTGGCTCTGGGAGGAGGAGGCATTGATCGGGGTCAAGGGTCACGTGTCATCAAAGGCGGTCCAGGAATAAAGGGAGCCCTTCCCAAGGATTCTAGAATGGCTCCTGAAAACCCAAGACGATGCAATCCCTTAGCAAGCTCAGAGGGGCCTATCTATACTCAAGAAGCCCGGAATTCTCATTACAAAATTTACAAGAAAATGTTGCTTCATCCTAGGATAGCTTTCCAAGAGAGGGTGGGGAGGGGGAGGGGTTGAAAGCATTCTTTTTCTATCCTCAGCCAAGAATCCAGAGCCCTCTGGGAGAGATACTACATGTCTTCCCTTTTTTTGAGAAAAAACAATTCATTAAAAAGTTCTTTGTATGAGTCTGGACACCTCAAAGATAGCACTCCAGCCACCCTTGTTTTACACTTATCTTTTCCCATGGGAATATTTCCTTTCTAGATGGCGGTGGGGGGAGGGGGCGCAATCCACACACACTGATTTGGGAGCTGGAAGGTAAATTTGAACAATCACATGGCCAATGGATTGTGTAGAAAAACCAGAAAGACAGGAGAAAAACAGAAAGAAAGGAAGAAAGAAAAACTGTCTAGCAAAAGACAGAAGTTTAAAAAAATAGGTGGAAAGAAATTCAGAGAGACAGCAAATTCATTCCCTAAATGAAAAAGAAAGAGAAAAGGACGGGATTACAGAGGCAGACAGGGTCCCTGCCAATTCCCATCAGCTGATTTAAAACATGACAAACACCCCCCAGTGCAAGATTCTGAACTGGAAGGGAGAGAGGCGTTTTCCGACAGATGTACCTATATATTTCGATTAATAATTTCTTGTTCCTTACAGTGGAGTGTGGGAAGTGAACAAAGGGCCCAACTGTGTGTATCGGCCCAACTCTCCATTTGTCAAAGTGGGCTGAACACAGAGAGGACAGTCGACACATGACAGCAGGTTTGCATTTCAAGAGCAGATCTGAGTCCCAGCTGAAGAACGGGGCCGATGAGGGGCAAGGGCATGACTTCAGGAAGCAGTCAGGCTTCCCTGTGTCAGTGCTCTGGGATGTATACACACGTATGTACATAGATGCTTGCATGAAATGTATACATATGCAAATGTATCAAAGTGTTAACAGGAATCTAACTGTATGTTAGATTAGAAGACCAGATCATCTGCCTGAGAGAGTTGGCCCACAAATGAACCCCAGAATCCACTTCTAAATTACTGAAAAATGACCACAAGGATAATGTGTATAAGGCACTGTGTTTCTGCACCCCTCCCAATTTTACTGGTGAAACGCCACCTCCTCTAGGAAGCCCTTCCCATCTCTCTCAAGGACATTTCTCTCCATGGCTATAGATCGGTTCCGTCTAGGACTGCCTGGTGCCAATCCTTCGGCTGTAGGTCTTACCAGGTCTTGGTAAGTCTCTCGTTCATGTATTATTTCCCTGTCTAGTCTGGAAGAAGCTCCTGGGCAGGGACCACTGTAAGGACTTGGGACCTTGCTGGGCTATACTAGGTTCTCTGTAAAGACCTGTGGACTAATTAGAAGAGATAGTGGCCCCAGGCGAATATCAATAATTGTGAATGAAATCCATTCCCCAGGTCCCTATTTATCTAGCAAGCAGATAAAAATGTCATTGGGATCGTACCACTTAGTCATGGAAGAGCTACCATAGTTCGTCCCACTACTCATTCAGCATACTGCTGAGTTCAGCTGGCTCTTTTTGTTTTTTTTTTTTCATAGTAAGACTTTCTCGATGAAGGAAGTGTGACATTGACTGGCATTCTAGTGCAAGCTCCTTATCCCTTGATAGACTGGCCACTACAATTTGAGGGGCAATGACAAAGAACCCTCTTCATTGTGCAGATATGGACTTTGAAGGTGAGAGAGAAGAAACGTGTCCAAGGTTTCCCAGCAAGAAGCAGAACTGCAGTGGGTGCCCGGGCCTCCGATGCCCAGGTCTCTGACAGTAGCGAAGCAATAGCAGCGGTGATGCCTGTAACGTTCATGCACAGTATCACACTGCACCTGCAGATCAATGCTGAGAAGTAGGCAGGACACGAGGAAACTGAGGCTCAGAGGGGACAAAGACTATCCGAACACACAGAGTAGGGAAGCAGCCGGAGGGGTGACAAGAGACGGTCCCTGCCCTCCAGTCCAGCTTTTGTTCCAGCACCCCAGGCATCAACTAAGCTGGCTGTTCTGGTTCTGCTTGCTCCAGCCGCGGCCCAAGAAGTATGGGGATGGGCTGAATCTCCAGGCCTCGTTTAAGAGACTTGCCGTGTAAAGATGTAAGAATTACATTCAGGAGAAGACTCCGCAGCTGAACTGCTCCGAGTTCTTGGCAGCTCCATCTGCAACAGGACTCCATCTCTGCATGGCCCTGCACCTGGTCTTCCTTCCATAAGTGTACCTGCTAGCCATCTTGGTCACTTCGGGGACAGAATATGGTAAAGAGAAGTACATACGTGGAATTAAATCCCAGCATTTGCACACCAGCAAGGAAGATCTCTGTCACGAAGTGCTTTGGAAATGGTTGACCTCATGCGAAGAGCGGGTGTTATTCTTATTTCTAAGCCTGTTACAACCAGCTGTTTAACATTTTTCAATTAAAAATATGGGCCTGGGACACTTGCCCACTAAAAATGTAACACCACCCATAAAATCTCATTTTTTTAAAATTTTCATTTTTTTTAAGAACACAAATTAGGCCAAACGAATCATTTAAATGACTTTTTTCTTCTTGCTATTAAGCATAGTAAGCCACACACAGGATCCAATAAGTCCCTTGCGAAGATCTGCTTTTTCTCCTAGAACAGACATGCACGAAAGGGACAGCCACAAATAAGTCTCTCTGCGGTTTTTATAACCAAGGATTCACCAGGCATTCACAGGCCTCCCATAAACTTCTCACTGTGTGCAGGGAACCTGTGAATGCTTTAGTCCCGCTCCAACTTCCTGTCTGAACGCCAGTGCTCAGTCTGGGGTGGGGCCTGTGTCCTCGGGGTCTCCCTGATGCTCATGGTTTCTAAGGAGCCCTCATTGGTTGTAAGAAAGTGGGCTGATCTGGCCAATAGGCCTATATTTCCTTTCCTCCCCCCCCCCCCCCCCCCCCCAGGAAAGTGAGGACTCCTAGAAATGAAGTCTGCACTTTCTGGAAGGACGACCTTGGCTGGGAACGATGGAGAAAATATTTTCTTTCTCGACCTATGTTTTTCTAATTTAAGCTCCCAGCAAATGATGATCTCTTTAAGAGCATGTCTCTTATGCCCAGTTCAGACTGCAGCCAAAAGCTGAGAGGTCCTGGTGCAGAGCTCCTTTTTAAATTTCTAACCCTGCGTGGCAAACTCAACCCATAGGTTGACACAAAGATTTCCACGTCCACTGCCTCGGAGATGAACTTGAAACTCCTGGCCTGGCCCTGGGCAAGTCAGTGGAGCCAGAGAGCTGGGACCAAGCAGATGGCTGGAGCTGGGTGCAAACCGTGACTACTCACTTGCCAACAGAGTCTGATTCCCTCCTCTCTGAGACGGGGTTAGTCATAACATCAAAACTCCTAAGAGTAAGGAAGATCATGAATAAATTATAGAACTACCCCAAGCTCTCACGCCTCCTCCCCGTACTGATTGCCTCATCTACTCGTCTCGTCCCTCTTCATTGGTTGACATCATACCCAGAGGCAGGCCCTGGATAAGACATGGATCTGGTGGTGTTGGGTCCCATGAGGGTCCAGTCCTCAAGGAGCTCACAGCTGCTGGGACACCCAGCCGTGTGAATTAATAATGTTGTGACACACAGTGAGTTTGTTTACAGGCTCGGAGAGGGAAGAGCTAATGCGGGCACTGTCTGCTGTCCCTCCAGGTCTAGCTGATGCCTACCCCAGTGCTCTGCCTACAGCTGTTTTTATACCCTTTGCCCCTCTTATCAGGTGTGCTCAGCAGGTGTCTGGGCAGAGGGATGTGCACACATGGAAGAAGGAGACACTCTCTGTCCCCTGGCCACTGTGGAGGGCTCATGGCCTCTGGGGAGAACTAGGACAGGATACAGCTGATCTGCTCCTGGGCTACCGTCCATGAGGAAGCACCAGGAGGAAGAGCATGGCGCTGTCCAGAGAGAGGAACAAGGGTGCTGGAGGTGACAATGTGCAGCTCCGGTGCAGGGGACAGAGGCAGGCGGGACATTGTTACCATATGTGGGTCACTTCACTGTCAAATCAGCATAAGGGAAGAGGATTTAATTGAGTTTGTCTGGAGGAAGAAGATTCAAATAGGCTGGAGCCGTCTAAAGGCTCCCTCACCCCCTTTTTTGGAGTCTTCGGAAGGTCCCGGAAGTGGCCATTTGGGTGTTGGGCAGACAGGGCTTCTCAGGGCAGTGGCTGAGACTTGGAGGCCCTCTGTCTACCCAACTGGCAGAGACGTGATGGGCTGGAGCCTCAGCCCGGCAGGCCCTGCCCAGTGGATACAACTTATCAAGTCCCACCCCACCCCCCGCCCCCCAACTCTCTTCCAAGTACAAAAGCCTGTTGTTTGGGGAGCTCAGAGAGTGGATACAGACAATCCTCTCTTCTCTGTGTCATTAACGTAATCTATTTGATCTGGAGGGTGGTTTTATTTCAGTCTCTCAGGGGGTGTGGGGGAGGGATGGACGCATATCTTCTGACTTTGAAGAGCAGAATGAAAGGGTTAAGCATGAAAATTAAGCCAGGGAAGGAGACTCATCTTGGGTCCTCTTTTTCTTGTCAGAAAAGAGCTAATGGTTATATCCATGGGAGATTCACCCATTCTTGGAATGAAGGTGTTTTTGTAATGGTAATTGCTAATAATATTACACTAGTTTATACTTATTTATGTACATCTTGTCTCTTTTTCAAAAGGATTTTAATATGTTAGTAAAACAGGTTTACAGTGAATAAATAAAGGAATCATGGCTAAGATAAAATAAAGATAGAAGAAACAAGGTGGTAACAGAGAAAAGATCAGAAGACAAAATTTCCCTCCAAGGACCTGGGCTGTAACCAAATGTGGACCGGACTCAGTTCTGAGCTTCCTAGTAGCCACAGGAATGAGGGAAACACTCACCTAACGTGGTTGATAGCATCACCAGAAACCAAAACTGCCTCGGTAAAAGCAGGCACTGATGAGGTATTGCAAAATGTTATAAAAATCCTCGCCTTCCAAACTTGGATATTAGGAAATATGACGCGTTGGGAACACCCAAATTCATAAGTACCTCTACAGCAGCATTTCCTGAACCGTGTTCTGTGACACAGTGATTCTGCGAGACCTCAGGAGCTGTCCCTTGAAAACAGACACTGCCACCAAGGAAGTGTGGTTAGTATCCATTCTCATTCCCGTCTTGGAGGTTTGCAGCACCTCTTGTTCTCCTGAGGGCTTGGGGGAGTCTGCAGAGAAGAAAACAAACAAATAAACAAACAAACAAACAAATCCCTGGTGTGGTTGGGTCAAACAATCATTTCCCAAATTTTTTTGGCCACAGGCCAGAATTCGGGGGAATCCCTGAATTCCTGTGGCAGGACTAATTTTCCCAGGACACTCTGTGAAAACGGGGGCAATTTCTCTTCGGAAATGTTTTCCACAGAGAAAGCCAGGTTCTGGTTTGCTAGGAGAATTACTGGGTGAGTTGCGTCTCCTGGGCTTTCCCACTCTCGGGGCTCCCCCAGGGTCCTGGCTTCACTGAGGAAGAGCACCAGGTCAGCCAGGGTCCGACCCCAGCTCTGGTCTCACCTTGAGGGGCAGTGCAGGGACGAGTGGCCTTGCAGGGCTGAGTGTGTCCGGGACAGGCAGAGTTGTCGGCTCCAATAGCGCCCACTCTCCTTGCATAAACATCTCCGCCAGCAGATGCAGTCTCTGCTTTATCAGGCTCCCAGAGCACCAGGGAGAAAGGACAGAAGAGGGAAGCGCTGTCCTGCCCCAGGGGTGCAGCCTGATAAACACGCAACGCACGCACGTGGGATCTCAGTAGGGACAGAGGCTGGGGGTTCTAGGTAGGCTTCTTGGAGGAAGTGACACTTGAACAGACATTTTAAGGGTCAGCAGGAGTTATATGAAGGAGGAGGTGTGGGGTCCCATATGGGGTCTGGCTGGGACAAATGGTCAGACTCTGCTCTGGGTCGACCAAATGGCAGAGGTGGGGGGCAGCGGGTGAAAAGCAGGGGATAGTGGGCCTGGCTAACAAGTTTGGGTTTCCTTGTCCTGGGACAGGAAGGGAGGCCTGAAGGGACCCCCAGGGGGCATGGCAGACGGCAGGACTTTCCTGTTAGAAAGAGCATCCTGAGGGACTGTAGGGCAGGAGGACATGTATGGGCCAGCGAGCCAGGGTCATGATCCCAGGCGACCCGCTCCGGGCAGCAGCCGCAGAAAGCAGGCAGAGCTCTGGCCCTGGCCCTTGGTTCCAGTGAATAGTGGGGAGACATGACAAGTCTGGAGGATGGGCACTCTCTCTGGCTGGGTGTCAGAACAAATTAAGGGCACTTGTCTTGTGAGTTCCACCTGGCTGGCAGCATGGTCAGGCTGGGCTGGCAGGGGAGATGTGTCCCCAGCAGCATCTTGGACTTGGGCCACTGGTCTTGGAGTGGGAAAGGCTCTCAATGCCCTGTCCACTTAGTTAATGGTACGCAGAAGTACAAGAGACTATGGCAACCGAAGAGCTGTGGCAGGGTCACAGTCGAGATTTTCTGTGCCCACCGATGTGGAAAACAGAGGCCTCACACACCATCAGAATTGTGGCCAGTTTACAGAAGCAGCCAGAGGCTGTGGGGACAGGGACTGGAGGCCACCCCTTGCATTTCTATTTTGCTAAAAGAACCACCAAGGATTGTCTCATTTGATTTCTGTCTTAGCCTGTTTTGGCTTCTATGTTAAAAATACCATACACTGGCCTTGGCTGGTGTGACTCAGTGGATTGAGCACCGGCCTGCAAACTAAAGGGTCGCTGGTTCGATTCCCAGTCAGGGCACATGACTAGGTTGTGGGCCAGGTCCCCAGTTGGGGGTGTGCGAGAGTCAACCACATATTGATGTTTCTCTCCCTCTCTTTCTCCCTCCCTTCCCCTCTCTCTATAAATAAATAAAAACATTTAAAAATGTTTTAAAAAATTAAATGCAACAGGCGAAGAAGAATAAAATTTAAAAATTAGTATAACCATTGTCTCACCACTTAGAGAAACTGAGCATTAGCAATGGGTGCTGCTTGGATGCGTTCTCTCTGTCCTGTCATGGTCTCCCCAGCACCGTGGCTTCAGGCACTTCGTGCTTACATGGCAGCCCAGGCCTGCAGAGGTCCATGCCCCAAGAACCAAGTCAGATGGAAACTCTATTATCACCTGCGACCTGGCCTCTGAAGTCACATGGTCTCGTTTCTGCCAGATTCCGTGGCTGGGGTCAGTTCCAAAGTTCCACCCAGGTTTGGGCAGGAGGAGCTGGGGCCCCAGCTGTCAGCGGAGGATTTCCAGCCCGTGGCAAGAACCCACGGGAGGTGTAGGAGAGGCAGTGAGGGGACCCTCTGGGAAAAGACACAACCACCATAGTACGGCCTCAGTATTTATGTTAACATGTTGCATAAGGCTACGGTTGTTTCAACTGGGAGTCCTTTTTTTTGTTATACTAAAAGTTAAAAAGAAAAATTCTTGGCCACGGGATGCAGGGCCACTTGACCTCGTACAGTATTTCTCGGGTTTGGAAAGTCTTGGCAGAACTCCCCTCATTTGATGCTCACAGTTTTCCACTGGGGACCATCACTCCACTTTACAGCCGTGGAAACTGGAGTTGAGAAAGGAACCAAAACGAGTTTCTTCCAGCACCTGACAGAGTTGGAAGTAGATCTAAATATTTCGCTTCTATCCCGGGGTCTCTCCTCAACTCCAAGTAACACTGCCTGTGGTCAGAAGCCACTGGGAACCACTTCCCGCTCCCAGGAAATTGTAATGCTGACCCAGGAGGTAAGACTTCCTTCTGAATATTTTAACTTTACTGCGGCCTTCAGCCTTTAACTCTAGAATGGTTTGTACTGAGTAAATATTAACCCGGTGCGGGGGGACAGGTGTTTTATTAGATGGAGGAATGCTCGGTGGAAGGGCTGGGGAGATGGTGGATTGGCTGGCCCGGCATCTGGAGCCGGTGCCTCATTCTTGGGTGAGTGGACGTCTGAGAGTCCCTACAGCTTGCCGAGTGGTCTAGGTGGGTGCCTACCTCCTGGTGAAAGCATTAGGGCCCATCAGACGGTGGTCTGGACTCCTGGAAGAGCTCTGTGGCCCTGTACTCCTCCTCTCGGAGACCCTGCTGGACAGCATATGAAGTATGTGACAACACACTTACATTCCATATTTTTTCTTCTGCTATAGAAAAGTTCAAAAGAACGCCTCGACTTTTGTCTTAGAAATTATTTAGCTATGGGTAAAAATTAATCTTTCTCTGTGGAGCCCTTTTCCGCAAGGAAAGCCAGGTTCTAGTTCGTTAGGAGAATTACTGACTGTGTCGAGTCTCCTGGGCTTTCCCACCCTTCACACTCCCTCAGGGTCCTGGCTCCATTTCCGCAGTGTGGAAATTCGTGCAAAGTGAGAAAACGGAAGCTACAAACTATTTTCTAATGTAATGAAATTTTCACGAGTGATAAATTTAACAGTTAAAGTGGCGTGGGGCACAACGTTACATTTCTTAGCATTTAATCAAACATTTACCCCCTTTTGCGATTTTCCTTTTGTGTTGTAGGGCTGGTAATCCTTTTTATTCAGCTCTCAAACATTTTTTTATGGGACCCTAAGATGCTCCTGAGCCATGTCCTGCAGCTATGGGTCTGAGAGATATGACAATCCTAGCTGCGATGAGGCCAGTGCCTTCCTAATGGAAATAGCCCCCAAAGTCCCCATGGTTGCGTATTCAAAACTCAAGTGGCAAAGAGCGATCCTTCCTCATTTCGAAGTGTCCTTTGGGCAAAATGTGCACGCTCTGATGCTCAGTCCACAGAACATGCTGGACCAGGAGGGTCACCCAATAATTCAGATCAATCAATCCAGATGTATCTGAGATACCCATGGGACATACATAGACTCCAATGGGGGAACACCTCTTACAGAGAAGAGGATGAGCCGCAGAAGGGACTTACCTAAGGGCTATTGTGGATGAGAATTGAGAGCCGAGAGTGAGCTGGGGCATAATGAAGGAGACTCCCATTGTTAAGAAGCAGAACAGAACCCAAGGTGTGGCAGAGGCTCTGACGAATTTCATTTGGCCCTGAACATCTTTTCAAGGTGAGCATTAACTCCACTTTACAGACCGGACCCTAAGGGCTCAGAAAGGTCAATATTTGCCAAAGATGACTCAGGGCAGGAACCCAGGTCTGCCTAATTCCAAGGCTCCGTTTTGTTTTCCTGCCATTGTGACGCACAGATGCAATTTTTAGAGGAAATTATCAGCGTGTTGTAAGGTTTGTACTTGGAATACCAGCGGGATTAAGAGACTTGCAACAGCAGTATCTTTTAGGGTTTTCTGTTTGCAGAAGCCACAATCCTATCACAAACACTCAGAGAACAGGAGAGAAGTAAGTTCAGGGTTTAAAGAGAGGCAGTCAAGCCTTTGTCTAGAGTAGGAGAGCCAAGAGCCTGGCTCGTTAAGTTAACAAGTACTCGTGGAGCACCTACTCTGTGCGGGAAGCCCTGGGAGATGATAGCTCTTGGTCTTGGGCCCTCCGCTACGAATACAAAGTGTGTCGGAGAGAGCTCTGGCCTGCAAGTCAGAAGACAGGAATTTGCAAACCTCTCCTCCTCTCCCCAGCCGTCTGGCTTAGATAGATGAGTACACCTCTCTGAACCTCAGTGAACTATTTTGTAAGGAAGAGGGGATAATTGTTGCCTCACTCACCTCCCAGGATGGCGATGCTCCCAAAAATCCTTGGGAAGCTCATGTGGGGGGATTCCTTATGACTTTCCCTAGAGCAGGCCCATTTGAGGCAGCAGTGGTGCCTTCTTCCTCTGTCCTCAGGACAGGGTTCTGGGACACGGGACATCGTAGGCAGGCGCTCTGTAAGGTCAGGATGAAAAAGGTTGTGAATTTCCTCCATTCCCCCCCCCTACCCCGAAACAACCTTTTCTAATGCAGCCTTAACTAGAATCTTCCTGACCTGTTGATGCTTTGAACCAGAAAGGTGGCCTCTTTTGAAGGATTCCAACTCTTACTGCATTGACCAGCAGTGTGTTCACTGATGTACAAAATGCTTGGTTAAGGTCAACTTTGCTGGGGGGAGTCAGGAGAAGGTAAAGGGGGCATGAATGGTGATGAAAAGAGACATGCCTTGGGGCAGTGAGCGCATAAGACAACATACAGATGATGTGTTCTAGACGTGTACACCTGAAACCTATGTAATTTTATTAACCAGTGTCCCCCCAATACATTCAATTAAAAAGAAAGCTCAACTTTGTTTACAAAACAACTTCATGGCTCTTTCTTTAAACGCTGAATGTAGTCTGTGGCCATCTCCCTGAAAAGGAAGTTTCTCCGTTTCTTTCCTCAGCAATTCCCCAAAACGATCTTCTCTTTTAATCCACACCGGCCAGTTGGCCAAGGACCCTTCGAAACTCCCAGAATCACAGCATCTGGGACTGTCAGCTCTGGAAGGGCCCTTGGAGGTTATGTGTGGACTCACCCCAACATGAGAGAAAAGCTGGCTACAGAAAGGAAAGAAACTTGCTCAAGGTCAGAGAACAGAGCTGGTTTCAGAGTTGTGTCTACTACCCTTGGCTCTGGACGTGAGGCTCCCCACCCCAGGACACCTCTGGCAAAGCCAGTATCCGCTCTGGAAAGCTGGGCCACCAGGCTGGGGCCCTAAAGGAGGTGGACAAGATAAGGCTCCTCCTCTGCGGGGTTCCTTGCACTGTTGAGTCTATTTGCAAATGTTTTCTGATCCCTCGCTCTGCACAGGCTCTGCCGAGAGGGACACCCACGTGGAGGTTTCCACAGTCCAGCCCAGCTGAGGGCAGCGGTGTCTGGAGCGGCTTGGTGTACTCTGCAGTGTGCGGAGGGACTTCCCTTCGTCCCCCAGCCATTAACAGGGCCCACGGAGAGGACTGGGGTCCTGGAGGTCGGCCTGAGAACAGGGGCTGATTGATGGCGACAAGAGCAGTCCTGAATGGCCGGAGCAGTACCTTGATGTGCAACACGCAGGGGTTCTTGGCCGCAGTGGCAGATTAGTCAAATTCCCAGCTGGCGTCTCTGAGCAGGGAGTCTCGGTGAAAAGGCCCGCGACTTCCTTCCTCCGTCACTGAAGCAGGCCTGGAGGATGAGGCCCGTGCACTGTAATTATATGGGGGCAGGAAACAAATAACTAAGACCTGTCTCTAAGTGAGGAAGGAAGGAAAACACCCAGGGCTCTGGGGATCCTTCATCTTCTGTTCTTGAGGCCCTGGAAAAATAAGAGCTGCTATCTGCTCTTAAATCTTTTCCAACCCCGGTGAAAGAGGTATTATTAGCCTTCATCTGCAGATGGAGAGTTCGCCCGGCTGCAGGGCTGGTGAGTGGTGCTGTGGGGCGGGGACGGAAGGGCAGCCCCTGCCGCTCTCCCTACCTCGTGTGGCTTGGGCACTTTCTCTTGCTCGTGCAGGGCAGCCACATGACGTCGCACAGGATATCGGGAGAAGGAGTCTGCAGCCCAGCCCCGCTTTCCCTGACAGCCGTGCGCCCCGAGACTCTGGCATCTGCCCAGATGGAAGGCCACCTGCTCCTCTGCATCCAGGTGTCCTCTGCTCAGAAGTCTCGTTTCCCAAGAGCTGTACCCACGTTGCAGGGGCATGCTTCTCTAGTTCACACAAAGGCACCAAACAGATCAAGGGTGGCCCCGTTTTAGCTGTTGTCATTGTCACCTCTCTGGGCCTCAGGTTTTACTCCTGAGAAGTGGGAATCTTTCTCACCATCCACACAAGCTCTGTGAGAGCAGGAATCTCTCTCCCTGGGCCATGCAGAGTAAGGGTATATTTGTACCCTGCAGGTGACGCAGTGACACATTCCTTAAATTCTATATCCCCAGGCTCATGGTACTTCCTGTTGGTCATTCCAGTTCCTGGAGTGGGTTTCAGTGAACGCAGACTGCCCCTGTGGGACCTCAGCCCCGGGCCTCCTGCGACTGTCACATTAGTGAAAGCTGTGTGTACTGTCTCTGGCTTAGGGACAGTCTGTGGTGTCAGTGAGGGAGAAGAAACAGCCAGGGCCCCTACCCCCCTGGAGGGGGTGCTGTAAGGAGAACGGACAGGACCCAGCCCTGCCCGTGGCCCTGGCCCTCACTCCCTGGAGGTGCCACGCCTTCTGTGGGCACTATCCCCTTTTGTAACCAAGCTCCCTCTTCCTCTCTGCCCGGCGGATTCGCACTCCTTCGGGACTCACCCTCTTTCCTCTGGCACGCATCCCTGCACACCAGCAGGTCAGAGGAGCTCTTTTCTCCAGCACCTGGCACAGCACCATGCACATAGTAGGTGCTCTGGTTCTGTTTCCTGAATGACTGAGCAGTTTCTGATCCTGCACAGCCATCACCCGCTTTGTGACCTTGACTTGACCCCTCTTGCCCCCGGGCCTGGCCCATTGAGCTGCCATCTTCTCTCACCTCATTATCACCTTGGCCTGGTCGGCCTCTGGAAAGCAGTGAGCACCCCCAGGAGTTCAGAGGTTTCCCTTTGGCCCCCCCACCGGAACTGGCCTCTGAAAGGTCAGACAGAGGAAACCCAGCACCCGAGGGAGTGTCTTCTCTGTTGGTCTGTAAAGGGCTGTCTTTCTTCAAGCTCATTAACCATGCCCCAGAGAGCGGTGGGAGCCGGAGCCCAGCGGGCCAGGGCACCTCTGGTGGCCGGGCGAGTCTTTCCAGAGCCAGCGCCTTGCCCTTATCTCTGCCCGGAGATAGACCCCGGTGGCTTGGCCCTCACCCTGCCCTCATGCTGGGTGAATGAGGGAGTGGGGGCCATAAAGTGGGGTGGAGCTAACAGTTGAGGACGGGATCCTGGGTACCCAAGAGCTTTGAACTCTGCCCTGGATCTGGACAGGAGGGGGCCTTTATGGCCGGGCTGCTGGGTGAGAGCAGGGCTATTCCGGCAGGAATGAGGTCTGAGAGGCTCCCTTTGCACCCCAACAGAGCCCTGAGAGGTGGGACCAGCAGCGGAAATGGAGCTCCATCCGCTTTATTGACTTGTAAACGACACCATTAAGGGGAAGCCCCGCCTTGGCTGATACAGCCTGTGAGAGGCAGTAAATCTGGGGGCCAGGCAGGCCAATGCCAGGCATTCCCGGGACAGGGGGACAGGAGGCCCCCTCGCCTCCGCTTCCTAGCTGCACTGTGGGATTGGGGTTGAGACCCTTCAATAAGGCGGCTGCTTATTCGTGGAAATGTCAGTGGCTAACTACATTTTTCCACAAAAATATTTTAAAAAGGAGAAAAAAACTCCCGGAATCTTTGAGTCATCATTTGCATAGTCAGCCCAGAGAAATGGGGATTGAGAAGGGACCCATGACAACAAGAAAAACGTGTGTGTGGGGTCTCTGGGTCAAGTCGATCTCAGGTTGCTGAGCACTAGGGACAAGTCCCTGAGCCATCCAGGTCTCACATACTTGTGGACATAAGAAAATAGGCATAATGACACCCTTCAAGGGTGGCTGTGATAAATGAAGGAGACGATGGAAGCGGGACATTTCACTCTTGAAGGTGCTCAAGAAGTGAAACTTTTTCCCTTCTTTGCAGAACAACAAAACAAAATGGGAATTTGAATTTGGGACTGGGCCCTTTTTGCCGTGTCCCCTTGGGATCAGCTAGCAGTCCAGAACACGGGACAAAGGCCGGGACAGCCTTGCCTGGTTCTGTTTTAGTTGCTTCATTGTGTGTGATAGGCAGTTAGCCAGGAGCAGAGCGAGGACGAGGGGCCAGGTATAGCAGGTCACCAGGGCGGAAGGCCCCGGGTGCCTACCAATGGACAGAACAGGGAAAACAAGGACCTCGCCCCCAGGGTAACCTTTCCTCCTCTAGCATATTTCTGGTCATGCCGTGTGGACCCTCCCCTGACCTTTCCTCTCTTGGAATGCTGCTAGTCATGCAGGTTTGGCCCCCTTAGAAGGGGTAGGAACGGGAGGGCCGAGAACAGCCCTGCAGCATTAAGCCCCCAGGATAATGAGGTTCTAAGCCACATCAAACACATCCAGGCCTCAGTTGTTTTTCAGCTCCAGGCCCAGAAAAGCTGCAAAAACAGACAAGCGACGCCAGGGCAGAGGTCAAGACCAGCTGCATCGACTAAGGACACGCTGCCCTGGTGCTGACCAATCAGTAGAGACCATGACCCTGAAAATACACACCTGGAAAGCTGATGACTATTCCATTGAGATCCAGCCCTGAGACCCCCAGATAAATAACCACAGGACAGAGGGCCTCCAGGGTGGCTCTCCCCACGGAGCCTGGCCTGGTCTTCCCCCACCTCCTTTCCCCAAGCACATTTTCCTTGCCTCTTTCTTTCTCTTAAAATACAAGGGCCCTTCGTTTGCCTTTGCAACTTGTTTCCTGAGCCCAGTTCTTCTACCTCTGTGACTTTCTAAATAAACTTTTTTTTTTTTTTATAGTTTGAGTCTTGGCTCTGAATTCTTTCTTAGCCAGAACTCAAGCACCAAGGGTGCTGAACCAAGTTCTGGTCTGATGTCACTGGCCTGACACTGGTTGCCATTTCCCTGCCAACGATTGCTAAGCAGGAACCCGGTATGGAATGCCGAGCATGTTTTCAAGAAATGTTTGATGAATAAATAGAATAGGAAAGAAGGTCAGAGAAAGGAAGGAAGGGTCATTTTTCTCTGGACCGAGTCTAATAGTTGGAACCAGGAGGAAAAGAGGAAGGAACATTTGCTGATTTCCACTTCGAGCCAATACCTTATAAAACTTGATTCTCACAACTGCCAGAACGACCCTGAGGATAACGGTCCAACTTCTGCTTTCTGCTCACTAAACAAGAAGTACATTTGCATTACGGCCATGTTATTAACTTAGTGCCCCTGTCCTCTGCTCTCAAATGGTAAGAGTTAAATGCGAGTTAAAACCTGTGAACACAGTTTTTGGCAAACAGTACATGCTCAGTAAATGTTGGCCATTATGATGCTTCAGGCTGGAGAAACTGGCTCGGAGTGGTTGGGCAGCTCCGCCAAGTCACAAAGCTGAGACACGTCACGGCCTGGGGTTCCGCTTTGTTTCTAAAGCAAACACTCTGACCTGCGCCAATTCCTGGAGCTGCTGGGACACCCTGAGGAGCGGTGCATGGAATCCCCACGGCTAGGTGGTCTCGGAAGTTAATATCAGATGTAACTACTAAGAAGTATTCTTTAGAGATATAACTTATATGCTGAGCTCTTGAAAACCAGTGGAAGGGGCCCTTGGGCTCCTTATCTTTACCCGAGGAACACCTTTATTCATTAACTAGCAAACAAACAAGCAAACAAACAGAAAAACACAAGCCAAAAGGAAGCAAGATCATCAGGCCAGCATTGAGAGAGCCCTTGCCTGGACCTGGCCTGAGCCAGGGGCTGCGGAGAGCTGCAGGCTCTGAGGCAGGGAGGGCCCTGCACCTCTGACTCCCAGGCCTCCGGGTTTGCTAAGCGTAGGAACTGGGAAGTCTTTAGGGTCGTGTGTTGGCAGGAACACTGGTCTGACCAGGTATTGACTAAAGGGGACTCTGACTGCAGCGGCGTATGGACAAACAGTGTTCTACACACAGTGATTTCTGTCCTGCGGGTTTTCCTGCAGCCTTTGCAGGTGCCCTGCTCTGGGCACTCCAGGGGGGTGAGAGAGCCTATGAAGCGCCCCAGGGGCAGGTGACCAGGAAAGACTTTAATTTAATTTTATTTTTTCAAGGAACACCTATTGACCTGCCAGGGCACTGCTGGGTAGAAGTCTGGGGATGGACCTAGAGAGGGAAGATGGGGACATAAGCTTCTTGGAAGCCCTCCAACTTTGGTTCCTCATGGCCTTCCCACAGGTCATGCCACAGACTCCCTTTGGCATGTTTGGAGGACAGAAAGTCTCTTTCAACAAACTCCTGGGGCTGCCTCCCACCCCTGTGCATCGGTTTTTCATGTCTGTGACCAGGAGCCAGGATAACATGTGGCTTGTCCCGCCACCTGTAATTCTTCAGGGCTTCACAGCGAAAGGGATCCTAACCCAGGAATGACCAGGGTGCTTCTGCGTCTGAAAGGCCAGCGTGAATTGTGCAGGGGCTTGAGTATTTTAAATGATTTGGGGGTTTTATCAAATATGTAGGTAGCCCTTAATATGTGCAAGACACTGTTCTAATGTTCACAAACATTCATTTACTTAATCCTCACCTCAGTGCCATGAGGAAATCATTTTTATTCTCATTCTGTTTCTGCAGATGAGGATGGATGCACAGAGGGTTTGAACTTGAACGGGTGTAGCCTGGCTCCAGCGTCAGGGCCACAGTTTTGCTGTTGCCTCTCAAAACTGACTGAGCAAAGCCAAATGGGTTTCAATTTCCCAAATGGCTTTCAATCTTCCAAGGAGGAATGGAATGGGTAGAGGAGGGAAAGACAGAGGGGAGAAGAAAGTAGGCTACTGTGTAAAAAGTGGGCAGAAGGATCTTGGGGTTTTGGCTCTCTTTTTATTTGGGCAAAAAGGAGGGTGTTTGGGCACCTGCACTGGAATCAGCCCCGCACCCTGACACACCAGGGATGCAGGGTCTCTCTGCCCCTGGCGCCCTGCAGCAATTACCGGCCACTGCCAATGACTTCCTGATGGCCCATCTCATCCCATGCCCCTCGCCTTCCTTTTTGGGATGCAGCTAGCAGAGACCTACATCCCGGACCTGGGAGTCCCGTTCAGGGTCCCAGATTGCAAAGAAAAGTTCAGGCTGAGTCAAGACTTCGAGGCTGCCTAGCCTGAGCCCCACCTGCCACATTCCATTGTTCAGGCCCTAAAAGCCTCCCATTCTTTTACAAATCATTGGTTGGGGCCTAAATTATCCTGCTAATTGAGCTGCATAGACACCATTTATGTGTAATCTGAGAATATTCTATCTGCCCTGAGTTTCTTCCAAAAGCATTATCTCAAACCTTCTTTAAGAGACAAATTTGCTGTTGCCATGGAGATCATTTTGGGGGCTAATTTTATCGGGCTCAGGAGCCAAGGCTGGAAGCAGCTCTCTCATGGCCCCGGCTCTCTGCTCTGAAGACACCTGGGCCATCTGGTTATCCCTCTCAAGTCCCCAGCATCCTTTCAACGACGTAATTCAAGTGACGGTCACACATTTTGGTTTTGAGTTTTGAAAGCCTTGACGCAATCTGTATAAGCATTTTTTATTTGTTTTAATGAGAAAACACAGAAAATAAAGATTTGGGGGGCTGAGAAATTCTGTTAATAAGTGCTTTCTGGAACCCATTTGTGAAAGAACTGTTAAAATGATGAATTTATGAGCTAGAAAATGCTAGAAGATTTAGCAAGTGTAAAAGGCATTTCTTGAGCACCAAACCTGGCTCCCCTCCCCGAGGAGTGGGTGGGAAAGCCAAGGAAAAGAACTGGCAATGCCTCCTGGGAGTGTGCAATCTGGTGAATATTAAATTGCTGGGAGAGACCTCAAGTATCATCCCTTTCAAAACGAATTTTACAAATTGGGACATTAAACCGAATTCTCAGAGCGGGCTCGAAGGCCCTTGTTCCAAAGCGCTGTTGTAGCCGGACCTCACCTCTCGTCCGGCTCTCCTCTCGCCTAGACCACACGCTCGGCCCCCTGCAGACCTGCGTGCCTGCTCTTCCCTCTTCTGCGTCTTTGCACATTCAGGTCCTGCTCTCTGGAAGCACTTTCAGCCTCTTGGACATCTTTGCTGTCCTTCAAGGCTCCCCTCAGTGTCACCTGCTCTGGAATTCTCCAGGTGGGTCAGGCTCTCCTCCGCAGCATCTTGAGGACTGTGTTCTGCTGATCTCTGCATTCTGGTGCTTCGGGCAGGACCCGGCACGTAGGAGGCACTCAACGCATGTGGGAAGAAATCGATAGTCCTAACAGTCAACATAGGAGAACCTATTATGCACCAGGCACTGTATTCAGGTATTAATTCTGTCTTGGGCCATTTGCGCTGCTATAAAAAAGGGCAGAAATGAACTGCTCACATTTCTGGGGGATGGAAGTCTGCAGTCATGGTGGTGTGAGAGTCCTTTCTGGTCGCACGCAAGTTGCTGACCTCTGACCGTGTCCTCACGTGGTAGAAGGTATTGGGAAGCTCTCTGAAGCATCGTTTACAAGGCAGTAATCTCCTTCATGAGGCTCCACCTCCCCATTGACTTAAGCACCTCCCAAAGTCCCCATCACCTAACACCATCACTTTTGGGGATCAGGACTTCAGCATCCGAATTTGAGGGGGACATGCATATTCAGACCATGGCAGACTCACTTAGTCTTCTCACTGATCCTAGGAGGTCAGTATGATTATTATCTTATTTAGCTGTGAAGGAAACTGGGACATCGCCTAAGCCACCCAGTTGTGGGGTGCTGGGGTGAGGACCCTAACCCAGCAACTCAGACGTCTGCCTGTCCCATCAACATGCAAGCCTAGGGGGTGGGCGTGAACTTTATTCTGTAGCTGAGGAAATGAACACTTACTGAATGATAAAAGGACTCTTCCAAAGTCACATAAGCGGCATTGAGCAGGGGAAGGAACTGGGACTCAAGCTGGGGTGTCTGGCTTTGAGCTGAGGCTCTTGCCCCTTGACCAGATGGCATCTGAATTGAAGTGTGAAACTACGTGGTGAGGGCCATAAATATTTTAGAGAGCACATCTCTCATGAGACTTTCTAATGGTCTCTTATAATCCGTACTTTGAGTACTTCAATTGAGAGCTGGCTTCTACTCGATGTCACAGAAAACCCCAAGGCTTTTCTCCTCTCATTGTGACTGAGACATGGAACCAGCATTAGGGGGGGGGTTGGGGCAGACCGTGTTGGGGTGTGAGGATCGGGGCAGCTCCCTCCTGCAGAGGGAACCTTCCCTGGGACCGAGATTGTGAGCACACGGCTTTTCTCTTGGTTCTGTCATTGCCATTGAAATAATAATACCTGAAGGAGGTCCTTAGCTTGAACTTTTCCATCAAAGGAATAAATGGAAAGGGACTAAATCATCTCTACTTGAGCGACGAGGCTCTGAAGTCTCTCTGCCCAGGGGGTCCCTACGAAGGGCTCACTGCCCTCAATACATCCCGGGTATGTGATGCTCAGTTGACCTTTCTCCCTCCCTACCAGATTGGGAGATTCCTCCAGCCTAGCGTTGGGGGGCTGGCGGGAGGAACTGTGGCTCCTAGTCTTGTCACTAGTGACAGGCTCTCCTGGGGACTCTGCTCGTCCCAGTTAGGCTGGCCATCATGTGTGGCAGTAACGGCTTCAGAAGGGAGTAGGCCACCAGGCTTCTGCCACACTTTGTGCACGTACGACGTAAAAGCTAAGGACGTATCAATGCGCTGATGCTCTGGGCAGTAAGGTCTTGGATCTATACTGATAAGAAAGTCCTCCTGGTGGTCACATTCCAGGCATGTGCTCCAACCTTCAGCTCCCAGTGCCATCCTTATTGGGCTCCTGGGGGCCCATCGATGTGTCATTTCTCATTGTCACGCTCACCATCAGACCTGCCTGCAGTGGGCTGCAGCTGGACGAGAGTTAAAGCCCACAAATCCTTTGTTAGCGCAGTGTTCCCGGTTCCCTGTGGTGTCGGACCCTGCAGATGGGTTTGTGGGTGTGGGCCTGGCCCAGCCCTTCAGGAGACGGCTAATGGTCACGGTGATAGATGATCAGAGCTGTCTCAGACCACACAGACAGCTGCCCAGAATTTCACTGCTGTCTGCTTTGGTACCTAATCAGTCACCATGACCTCCCCCCAGCTGTTCTGACATTCCGTTCTCAAGGTCTAAGGAACGCGGGGCGGCCCAGTTAGATGTGACAGAGTTCAGTGCTTTCTTAGAACACGGACTGAAAACACCCACAGAGCTGTAGCCTTGGTTTCAGGGATCTAGTGGCCACAGTCATGTGGGAGGCAAGAACAGTGTTAGCAGAACAGGCAGGAAAGGGCAGCGGGAGAGGTATGTGGACATCTGCATTGCAGTGCCGTCAAGTCAAAGGGCGAGGGAGACTAATCTGCAGAGGCAGCAGCTACGTTAGGCCGGGAGCCTTGTCAGAGTCATCTCTTCCCTTCTCCCAGGGGATTGGATGAGGTAGGCACGCTCGTTTCCAAGGAACAGATGAAGAAACTGAGGCCCAGGAAGATTGCCACCTGGCTACAGAACCAGCGAAGTCTGTTTTCCAAACCTGTGTTCTTTTCCCTGTGCAGTCCGTCAGAATCGGCCCTTAAACCAGGTCTGCATTCTGAGTAGCTCACTATACATGGAAAGAGCTTCTGAGGCCCGCTAAGCTTGATTTGCATAATTCATTTTTAGAACATTAATTAGTCGGGATGTGTAATAGTTTTTGTGCCAATTTGTGTTTCAATTTCAAATGCAAATACAAATTAGCAAATGTTATTCCTGTGGCACCTTAAGGAGAAAACATTTGCTGCTTGTCGTGAGTATTAATCTTTACATTTCTGAAACTATGACTGATAGAAGCAATAATATCCTCTAATTTGGAGGATTGAGGAAAAAACCTAGTCTAGTGTGGGGGTGGTGAATAAGAAGTAATTTTTTTTTTTTTAACAGAAGAAAGCAGCATGTTAGGTATCCATCTACCTTCCATCCATCCATTCACCATTCATTCATCCATCCATTCACTGTCCATTCATCCATTAAATACTATTGAGGACAGACTCATTTTCCAACTTGGTGATAGGAGGTAGCGATGACTCCAGAAAGCTCACACTCTTGGTGGACGAGTTACGTAAATAAGTAAATACACGATATCGTGACAACTTTCAAAACAGAGCTAAGTGGTGCAACAGAAAGACTGGAAGAGCCCAGAAAGGCTTTCCAGAGAATGAGACTGGTAAGCCAGCTCTCGAAGTGGAAGTTGGAGAAAGCCAGGTAAAGGGGGATGGATGGTGGCAGGGGGCAGGGGTGGGGGTGAGGGGTGATGGTGGCCAGGAGGGTACATTGAGGGAAGACCTTTATGAGAGTTTGTGTACTTGAGGCACTCCGAGCCATTCTGTCCAGCTGGAATTTAGGCTGCCTGCAGGTATGATAGTGGGAGGGAGATGATTTGCCACCTTGTCTGCAGGTGGCATTGTTTGGAATTCTCCCTGCAGGCAGACCCTTTGACCACCATTGCCTGAAGTAGCTGGTCGGGCTGACATTTTAGAAAGCTCACTCTGGAAGCAATGTGGAGAATGTTTGTGGGAAGGAGACTTTAGATAAGGAGTTAAGAGACTATTAGAATAGCCCTCCAGAAGAGAAGTGCTGATAATGGCGGTAGCAAGAGGAAGTAGATAGGAGGGGACAGCAGAGGAGATATCTCAAGAATATCATTATTGGGGTGCTAATGTGGGGCCGTGTTTAAAAGCACAGGCTAGGCTCTGAACTCATCCTGCTCTTGCATTCTTGCCTCTGACCTTCCGCAGGTCTCCCGTTCGCTCTCTGCTGTAATCTGCTCCTCTGTGAAACAGACACAATCGTAAGAATGAACACCTATCTCTGAGGGTTGTTGGGCACATATTACACACTCAGGACTTGATAGGTTTGCTACTGGTGGCAAGATGGTCAGTTACTAACTGAATGTTGGGAGAAAAGGGAGTCAAGAAAAAAATGCCCGGATTTCCAGTCTGGAATGGTGGTTGACTTCCAAGAGCGTACAGTGGATTCTTACTGGGTCACTTTGGTACTTTTTGTTGCTTAAAACAATTTACAGAGATAATCCACATTCAATGGCTTGAATATAAGAGGGTATGGTCTATTAGGGGCCATTGTTGGAGACTAGTCACAACAGACATGTGCATAGATAGTCTTTGCAATAATAAAAAAAAAAAATAGTTATGAACTATTGAGCACTTGTTGTATGCCAGTCTCTATAGTAGGTACTTTATATGCATTATTTCATCTCTGCAACAAGCCTGCAAGTCAGATGTTTCACTTCTTGCCTCATATTTTAAGGAAACCAAAGTTCTATGTCATGATCACCAAGTTAGTAAGTGGTCTAAAATGGATCTGACTACAGATCACCCTGACAATAAACCTCATAATCTCTTCGCTCCAGAATGCTACCTTCATGACTAATGATATAAAAGATCCTTAGAAGCCCAGGGGATATTACCTAACCCAGGTTAGTGGCAACTAGATGTGCTTCATGGTGGGTGCTGATACTTGACCTCTAAGCTCCCACCCAGTCCTAACATTCCAAGTAAGTCATTTACAGTCTGGAGCAAATGAAATTCCATTGGGCATTAACTTTACAAAGGATGAGACAAAGTTAAGTTGATAATCTGGGACTCAGGCTAGAACTATAGGCATTTATGACTGACCAGTATCCCAGATAATGTCTTCATACTTAAAATACATACATCTGGAAACCATTATACAACACGCCATGGAAAGTGGGCTATGCCAACAACCTCAATGCTTCTGAGACAGAGGTGTGAAACTCCAGCAATCACTTGGTACTGGGAGAATGTTGGTAGGTTAGTCATGCCCAGTTCAGCAGAGGTTAAAACCACTACCTTATATTGCATTGGAAAATATACCAAGTCTCAGCAAATCTAAAAATAAGTAAATCTTCAGCATCACATTGAGGATGACAAGCAGGGAGATAGTTGAGAGAACACAGTAGTCCCCCTTCTCAGCGGGGATACGTTCCAAGATCCCCAAGGAGTGCCTGAAACTGAGGATAATACCTAATCCTATATATGCTATGTTTTCCCCTATACATACATGCTTATGGTAAGGTCTAATGTATAAAGCAGGCACAGTAAGAGATTAACAACAATAACTAATAATAAAATAGAACAATGACAACAATGTGGATATAATCTTCCTCTTTCTCTCAAAGTATCTTATTATACTGCCCTCACCCTTCTCATGAAGATGTGAAATGGTACCATGCTCACGTGATGAGATGAAGTCATGCAAACGATGTAGATATTTTCAGACCATGGTTCACCATGGGTAACTGAGACCGTGGAAAGCAAAGTCCCGGATAAATAGGGTCTGTCGTATATGCTGCTCTCCAGATAACAGCTGCTTAGTTACTGGGACGTCAGCACGGGCAAGGCCAACTTTCCTTGTGAAAGTTAAAGTCGAGTGATGGGATTCTCCACAGAGAATGATTGTCTACTTTTAAGGGAAAATATCATAACTTAAAGCCTATAAATACGTTTTTAGAAAGCCAGACTGAAATATCTGTTAAGAAAATGTAGCAGCTATCAGTGACATTTGACAAACTAATGACACTCAAGAAATTAACAACAGAGAGACTTCTGGCCAAGACGGAGGCCTAGACAGACACACTGCATCTCCCTCCACAACCAAGAAGGAATACAACTACCTCAAAACTGGAGAAAACCAGAAATTCTAAAAAATCAAGCTGCCTGGAGGTCCAACAAACAAAGATATAAAGAAGAAATACTCATCCAGACAGGTAGGAGGGGTGGAGCCTGGGCAGAGAGGAAGCAGTGTGGTGGTGGCAGCAGTGGCAGCAGAGGCAGGCTGGTGGAAAGCACAGTCACATGTTTTAAAAAGTCAGGAGAGACACCTGGGGAGCATTCCCAGCTCCTGACCGGACCACACAGCTCATGGTCCCAGCGCTGGGGAAAATCAAGCCTCATTGCTTCTGACTGTTCAGACCAGTGGGGATTGGGGCAGAGGAAGAAACTGCTGGTCTCTCAGCACAGTCCGCTTGTTCAAAGCAGCCCCATGGCCCTAAAATGTCTGCAGACCCACCTACTCTGGGAACGACAGCCAGGGCAACAGCTAGAGAGGCACCAGTCCCATAAAAAAGTGGGAGAAGTGCCTGCAAAAGGGGAAAGTGCTGAGCAAGTGGCATTGTTCCCTCTCTGACCCCTCCCCCACATACAGCGCCACAACGTGGTGAAACAGGTTGCTCTGTACTGACAAATCCCTAAGGTTCCGCCCCTTACAACATAACAGGAGCAACAGCTCTACCTAAGGCACAGAGGCAAGCAAACACAGGAGCCTGTCAAGATGAGAAAACAGAGAGGTATGGCCCAAAGCGGGGAATGGGTCAAGGTTCCAGTGGGAGAACTAAGTGATGAGGAGATAGCCAACCAAACAGATGAGGAGAAAGCCAACCTAACAGATGGACAGTTCAAAACACTGGTGATAAAGATGCTCAAAGGTTCGACAGATATGATTGAGTACAGCAAACACATAAGGAAAGAAGTGAAGGCTATGCTAAGTGAAACGAGAAAAATCCACACAAAACCAATGGTGAAGGGAAGGAAACTGGGTTCAAATCAATAATTTGGAATATAAGGAAGAAAAAAATACTCAACCAGCACAGAATGAGGAAACAAGAATTGAAAAACATGAGGAGAGACTTAGGAAGCTCTGAGACAACTTTAAATGTGCCAACAACTGAATCATAGGGGCGCCAGAAGAAGAAGAGGAAGAGCAAGAAATTGAAAGCTTATGTGAAAAAATAATGATGGAAAAATTCCAAATTTGGTGAAGGAAATAGACATACAAGTCCAGGAAGCATGGAGAGTCCTGGGTGAGCTGGACCCAGAGGGGACCCCACCAAGACACAGCATGATTAAAATGCTAAAGGTGAAAGATAAAGAGAGAATCCTAAGAGCAGCAAGAGAGAAGTGGAGAGTTGCCTACAAAGGAGTGCCTATAAGACTGTCAGCTGATTTCTCAAAAGAAACTTTGCAGGCAAGAAGGGACTGGCAAGAAGTATTCAATGTGATGAAAAGCAAGGACCTACAGCCAAGATTACTCTATCCAGCAAAGCTATCATTTAGAATGGAAGGGCAGATGAAGTGCCTCCCAGACAAGGTAAAGCTGAAAGAGTTCATTCATTATTGCCAAGCCATTGTTATTTGAAATGTTAAAGGGACTTATTCAAGAAAAAGAAGATCAAAACTATGAACACTAAAATGACAACAAACTCACAACTATCAACAACTGAATCTAAAAAATAAAAACAAAATTCAACTAAGCAAACCAGAATAGGAACAGAATCATAGGTATGGGGGTCATTTGGAGGGTTATCAGCTGGGATAGGGAAGGGGGACAAATGGGGAAATGATGCAGGGATTAAGAAGCATAATCGGTTGGCACAAAATAGACAGGGGGAACTTAAGAATAATATAGGAAAGTGTGAAGCCAAAGAACTTATATGCTCGACCCATGGACATGAACTAAGGGGGGTGGGATTGCTGGGGGAAGGGGGTTACTGGGCAGAGGGGAGGAAAGAGGAAAAGATTGGAACTATTGTAACAACATAATCAATAAAATACACTTAAAAAAAAAAGAAAAAAGGAAATTAACAACAGAGAACCTTCCTTGAGTGGACACAATAAAGTTGACTTCTCTCTCCGCTGGCCTTGATCTCCTGGCCATGCCTTTCATTGGCAGAACCAAATCTGGAGCCAGCTTGCAAGGAAGTCTAGGCTTGCATGTAGTTTCCAGGTTTTCAGCCTCCTACACGTCAGAGCAGAACAAAAGTAAAGTGGGAATGGACGTATTAGCAATCTGCAAAATGATTGTTGTATGCCTCACCATCAGTTTAGTTATGAGGCACAATATAAAATTGAAATAAATTGAACTGGCAGGGCAATATGGCCCTAGTTAGTTCCTTCCTGTATGCATGCATGCATGCAATGTAATTTTTCAGCTCCTCCATTAAGAACTGAGGTCTATTTTTTCACCTCTTCAACCTGGTCTTGCCTTGTGATTTGTTCTAGCCAATAAAATATAGCAGAAGTGTCATATGCCAGTTCTGAGCTCTGGCCTCAGAGGGCCCTGTGTGTTTTCAGTTACAATCTTTGAATCCTGTCTTAACCATGACAAAAAGCCCAGGTTCACCTGCCAAATGTTAAGTGACTATGGAGCAAAGGCAAGTTGTGTCAATTGAGACCTCTTTAGAACAGTTAGCCTTTAGTCAATCTGTCAGAGAACCACAGACACATGAGTGAATTCGGCCCAAAGAACCAATTCCAGCCTCACAGACAATTCATAGACTTGTGATTTGAAGCCACGAAGTTGGAGAGTGGTTTGTTATGCAGCATTAGCTACCTGATACATCTGCTCCCAAGAGCTCAAAATCCAGCTAAGAGCTGACACAGCCACAGGGAATGGGAACAAATGGCAGAGCATCATTGATTCACACAGTATTTTGTATCCAAAAATTCTTCAAGGAGGACGCTGATCCTTTGGACTGAGTTTCTACGGCGTCTTCAAGCAAGAGATGAAACTCGAGCTGGGCCTTGAAAAATATAAGCAGTATTTCAGTTGCCGCGGATGCAGCAAAATACACAGAAAAATAGTTATGCCAACCAACCATGTCATACAAAGAAGCCTGGTATATTCAGTAAAAGTTTTGAAGGAGTTATCACTACTTTCTCTTTTACCCATATAAATATTCTTTGTTTAGCTATAACTGAGTCCTGTCAGAGTAATTAAACATATTTACATATGTGTATTTTTTAAAACAAGTTAAAGTATTATAAATATTTTTGTAACTAGAACAGTAATCCATAGGTACTGAAGAAAATTTGGAAATTATAGAGAAGAAAAATTTCTCATCTAACCTAGTATCCCACTAACTGATGGAGTCACTGTTATAGTTTTAGTATATCATTCTTTCTAATCCTTTAACATACCCAGTTACATAGTTAATATACAATGACATATATAATTTGGTGTTATTCTTTCCACTTTCTATTTTAACATAAATATTTTCCCATTTATTAAATAGTCTCAGAAGCATAATATTTAATTTTCGTCTTCTGAACATACCATTGTTTATTTAATTTTTCTCATTTTCTTGGATATTTATGTTGATTTCTATTTTGTTCTATTGTAAATAACTCTACCAGGGCCATCTTTCAATGTAAAACACATTTGGATTACTTCTTTTAAGATAATCTTGCTATAGGTGAGCCAATGTGTATACATTTTTAAAGAGTCTTGTTGGTATTGTCAAATTCCTTCTTTTCCCACAAAGGCTGTTCTAACTTTTTCTTCCTTATAAAGGAGTGATGCTGCTCATTTCATTGCCTCTTTCTTGCACTAAATATCACCTTATATGTGCATTTGTTGCTAGTTCAATAAACAAAAGTTGATAACCCATTGTTACTTTAAGTAGCATTTCTTTGAGTTTGAGATAGATTGGACATTTTTCATGCACTTATTGGCTCTTTGTTTTCCTTTTTTGTGAACTGACTCTTTATGGTCTAGAGAACTGATACTGCCATCAAAGTCCTTTTGTGGTTGACCAGCTGCTCCTTGCCTCCCATGGGACAGGGGCTGTGTAGGAGGAAAGCTGTCACCTCCTATAAAATACCTGTAGAATGGGCTGCTGCACACGGCCATGCTGCAGCTGTTCCCTGGGTGGCATTGCCAGGGCTCTGCTAGACACAGTCCTTCCCTACAGGGCGACCCAGAATCTCAGACCTATTGATACGCAGTTGCCTCCAGGGTCCTGCGCTCTACGTCACTTGTGCCCTAGGGGTTGTTTGCCTTGAATGATAGAAGCATTTTTGAGAGCTTTCAATGTCCCAGAGGTACAAGCACCTGCTGTGACCAAGAGGAAAGTGGGCGCCATAAGGCTGTGTGGCTTGGGTGGTTTTCAGGGCAACTGTAGGCTGCTCAGCCTGAACGATTCCCTTTCATCTCTGGCTCCATGGGGTGAAGCGCTGAAGGCTCTGGGAGAGAGCTTTCGAGCCTCATTACCCATCTGGAGTACCATGTGATTGCTCAGTGAGCCACCTGCTACTGTCAGAGGAAAACCCAGATTTGCCTGTATTGACTGGTGGTGGGGTGGGGGCGGCGATATATCTATTCTGGATCGAGAGATGGCTCAGTCAGGTGAGCGATGAATAGAAATGGGAGGTCAGCTTGTTGCTCTTCTGCACCCATGGTATTGAGACACCCTTTTATTACAGCATTTATCATGCTCGGGTGTAATCACCCGTCTCCTCAAAGGCTCTGCCTCAAGACTGAGCTCTCCATGGGGTTGCATAGCATCTTATTAGTTTCCAGATCTCCAGTGCTGTGTACAGGGGCTGAGAGAGAGGAGTTGTTCAGTAAAATTTGTCCAATCAAAGGAAGGAATGTCATCATGGGGATTCCGAGGAAAATAAAACCTTATGAAAACTTACGTGAGTAGGCTCTTTGCCAATAAAGTTCTCAAAAGCAACCACTGACAGATGGGTTTGGTCCCAGGGCTGCTGCAGACTGGCCCGTACTCTGTTCTATGCGTGGCCCGCACTCCTCAGTCAGAAGGCTGCTGCTACCAGGAGGCTGTGACTGTCCCTGACAGTGGCAAGAGGAGACCTGGACCGTATAGGATTTCGCCCAACCCTTAGAACCAAGGTTTTCCCATCTGGTGTAGTGTTATGGGTTCGATTATGTTGCTCAGAAAGATGTATTCAAGTTCTAACCCGCAGTCCATTAGAATGTGGCCTTATTTGGCAATGGTTAGTGTAGATGTCCTTAGTTAAGTTGAGGTCATGCTGGACTAGGGAGCGTGGCCAGGGGAGGACAGAGGCAGAGAGTGGCATTTCACTACCCTAAGCCAAAGAACACCCAGGGCTGAGAAGCTGGAAGAAGCAAGGAGGGCTACTCCCCGAGGAGCTTCCAAGGGAATGTGGCCAGAGGACAAGTTGATTTTGAACTTCTGGCCTTCGGCACTGTAAGACGACACCTGCTGTTTTGTTAGGGCACGCGGGCTTGCAGGCCCAGGAAATGAACACATACGCGTTGGCGCAGCCTACCTCTCTGCCGCGGCCGATGCGGCGAGCTCGCCCGCAGGTCCGCACACAGGACCGTCTTCTGCAGGGCTGACCCAGTTTCTCAGAAATAACCAATAGATGGCGGGCTCATCTCTGCAGCCTGCACGCATCCGCAGCTGTCCTGGAGTTGCATTTTGTTTTTCCTGTGCGGGCCAGACAGGGAGCTGGTGTTTCAGCTGGAGCTGTATTTCTATCACCCAGTTGAGTGTAGGGGAGTCTGGGGTTGTACCTGTTTCACTGGTTTTGCATAGGCCGCCGGGGTGGTAGTGGATATTCTTGAGTTCTTCAAAGGCACGCAGGTCCTAGTCATGGTCCCCTTGGGCAGAAACACAAGGAGCTGTCCTTCCAGAGTGGGTGTCTTAAACAGGGCACTGGAGGTGCTTCCTGAAGTCTGACACCAACGTCCTCAAAAGGAAGGGAACGAGAACTGTGAGTCCTGGCTACTGGATCTTCTTCCCCATGGGATCCTGGACAAGTCACATCCCAGGTTGTCTGTGGATACAATGGGTCACATCTTTTGTCAAAGTCCCAAAGGGGTCTGGCCCTTCTGATGGGTCCAGGCAGGGCAAGGATACCCAGGCTTCCATAGAGAAGGCTGAGAAAGGTGTAAACAAAGCACACGGTCTCACACAGGAACCTGCCTTAGGTAATAAAAAAGCAACCAGGAGCTTGATTTCTTAGTGAAATCCTTTCAGCATAAAGGACATACTCAGGATCAGAAGACTTGGCTTGAGTTCTGACTTGAATACAATCAGGCAACGTAGACTTGCGTAAGCTCCTCTCTGAGCCTCATTTTCCCCACCTGGAAAATACAGGTGAGGATGAATAGCCAGTGGGCTCTGTGAACCCCGATGGGGAGCAGGCATGAGTGTGCCTGGCAACCCTGAAGCTGTTAGAGGCCGCGGTGGTTGTCCTGCGTGTTTTCTTCCCTCCTGCGTACCCTTCCCCCACCAGCAGGCCTCTAATGGCTTCAGCATCTCTGTGGTCCATTTCCTGGAGGGTGTAAATTATTTAGCGGATACGTAAACACATCTGCCAGCAGGCCCGGGGCGTGGCCTCTGTGCCTGCCCTCTGTGCGTGCCCATGGAGGAGGCTGCAAGTTGGCCCGAACTGCTCCTCACTCCCTGGAGGCTGCCACCAGCCTGCCTTGAGGATGGGGACTTCAAGCTGCCCAACTGGGCCTGTCCCCTGACTTCCTTTCCTGGTCTGGCTGGCTGTGCTCTGAGCTGTGGGGCCCTCCCTTGGAAGGAAGTTTGGCCTCTTAATGGCCATGAATAATTGATGAGCTCTTAGGATTCTGGTGAGAAACACTCCTCCCCATTAGTGACCCTGCATGTCCCTCTGGATGCCCCTCTTTACACGGCCCTGTCCCTGCACACAGTCTCTGGCTGAGCTGGGCACTGTGAGTGGTGATGGGAGAGGGGAGGGAGACTCTGAGCGCAGTCAGGCTGCACCCCCACCCCCCACCCCTCCACCCCTGCCCCAGGGAGAGGCCAGAGTGGCCAGTCTACCCACCTGACAACAGTGCCGGAGAGTTACCCAGCAGGGAGATGTATGCAAATATCCAACTGCAGCTGTTCTTGACCTTAGCTTCTGGCAGGGTGAAGTATGGAATGGGTTCTTCTGAGAGTTCAAGGAAGCTGAAGATGCTCCTCCAGAGAACTGCACACAGCCAGGGGTCCCCTGGCTTCCCTATTAGTGGCTCCTCATACTGGGGTGAGCCCGGGTTCTAAATTCAGCTGGCTGGCCTCTCTCAACCTCAACCCTCAGCCTTCAGGCCTCAGCCAATGATTCGTGGCCTCCCAAGTGCATTTCGTTCCAGGTGCTCCGTACCTTTGACATTGATAACCCTGGTTCTTATGGTGTTACTATTGGTCTTCTCCATGAGAACAGCAATCACTGCTTTCTTCTCCATGTTTCAAGTGCTCAACACCACGCTTGACACATAGTAGGTGCCCAGCAAATATTAATCTTGGGTGAGTCATTCCACTTTTCACGCTACTGTACTCATGGGAGGAATGAGCAGAATACACTTCCTAAAATACAGCTAGGTGATTTACTGGAAAAGGGTTTCCATTTATCCTGTAATTATTTAGGTTTTTACATATCCCTTTATATTTTTTTCTGGCCTTCTGAGCTTGGGGGTTATGGATCAGAGAGGACTTGTATGGTCTTATTCTCAAGATAGAGTAAAAACATCCCTGTCAAGTCACTTACTAGCTGGGTGATTCTGGCAGAAAAACAGAGTGCTGGACATAACTTTTTAGCAATCAGGGTGGAATTAAATCCAGCAGAAAGGAGATTGATATCATGCACCAGGGGTGGTGCTGGGCACTCTATTAATTAGGTCACTTGCTTCTCATATGGCCCTAAACACTAAGTACTTTTAATGTCCATTTATGGAAAATGAAACTGAGGCTCAGAGTGGTCACATTCCTGAGGTCATAGGGCACAGTGGGACAGGGTGTGCATTTTCTGAAAGGTCTTAGCCACCAGGTCACATGGTGGGCAGGGCAGATATCATTATCCCCTTTAGATAGGTAGGGGCAGTGTGGGGGTGGGGGCAGGCCTGTCGTTGAATGGAATCCCAACTCATCTGTCCCCTTGATGGGCCAGGCCTAAGGGCAGCTTGGAGGTGGGTGTGCAGGGGTCTCCAGTGAAAGGCTAATGCTCTGGGCATACAATTGTCATCAAAGTCATGTCTTCTATAGCAACAACATTTTCTAATTTCTGAAGCACTTGTACATCTACTGTCTCCGTTAATTCTCCAAACAGCTCTACAGAGTAGGTCATTTCATGCCCGTTTGCAGACAAGGAACCGGAGGCTCCACAATTTTGTGTGACCTGCCCAGGATCACACTGCCAGGTGGTTGTTGACTGGGTTCCCCATCTACCCAGCTTCTGGGTGTTTCCACTCAAGGTCAACCCTTGACCATCCAGGCCAGTGATCTTGGTTACCTTTGGATGTCCAGCTTGGCACCAAGCACAGTTAAGTGTGTAAGTCCGGCCGAAGAAGGAGAATTCTCCCCTGAGGAGCTCAGTGACTTACTCGGGGTCCTGTGAAGAAAACATCGCTTCCTTTGGTGGTCACCGGGAGCCTGTGAGATCGTGGTTGGCCGCCCTGTGTCTGGATAACGGCTATCTGGGACTGTCTGGTGAGCTTCCTGCACTGTGCGTCAGCCTGTAACAGTGAGAAAAACACACGCAAGTCACTTGTCCCTCTGTTCAACCCAAGTTAACAGCTGTGCAGAAAGGATTTGCTTACAGTGTATCTTTTTCATTTTCTTCTTGCTGCTAGATCTAACAGGAGCCAGCTCTGAATGTAAGTGACTAAAAGAGATGCTCTTACCTTTTGATTCGTTCTTTTCAAGATCTGCCACGAGGATCCACATTTGGTGCACGACCCAAGGCATGTCATAGAGGCGTGGAACACAAAAAAGGTAGGAGGATGACTGGCAAGACCACAGACACACCCACCTGTGCACTTTGGGACAAAGCTTTTCCCTCCTCATCTTCCCGCTGCGAGAAGAGAGGGAAGGGAGCTAGCAGACATGGGCACCGCTCTAAGAGAGACATGAAATTTTATCTCATCCTCACAACCATCGCCACCCCAGGAGCATCACTGCGCTAATGAGAAATTTACACTCTGGGCCTTGGCCCCAAATCCCATGGGCAGTGATGGAGGCAAGTGTGGAAGGAAGCATTAGGGTCCGTCCGGTGTTTAGCCACGTCTTCGTGGGTGGCACCTACCTCCTCTGACTGGTGTTGTGTTTTGGCATGATCCATATTGACTGTCTTGCCGCTGATCCTTTTTTCCTGCCTTGGGTCAGGACTCCATCAGCTCTCAGTGTTGCCATTAGCATATTGGTCCCACCTAGCTCCAGCCCGCCCATCACCCAGCCGCCAGAAGGTCCCTCCCAGGCTGTAGTGCCACCTCACCAGCCTCCTGCTGAAGCCCTGAGCTGGCTCCTAATTGACCTGGAATATGCCTCTGAGTGGGGCCTTTTCCAGCTTCTCACGTGGCCCCTGCTGGCCTTAAAATAACACCTAACACTGGCAAGAGTAATGCACTTTATAAAAGGATTCACGTATGGGGACCTCAGCAACTTATCATACCTCTCTGATCTCCAGCCAGAAGGTCTAGGCATTACTCTGAAAAGTTTTCGTGTGCCTTCCTGCCCCATGGTACTCCTTCCCGAGCTCTCTCCCACCTGCAGTGTATTTTTCCTCATATGCACCTTTTCTTTTTCCTTCCCCTGCCCCAGGAGGCATTCTGCAATCTCTGCCCCAGCCCAGAATCCGCCCTTGAATTTGCACGGTGTCACAGAAGGCCAAGATTTCGGAGGTGAGGGTCCACATCTGAGCCATCCCTAGTTCCACCAGACTCAGAAATGCCTCAAGGAATGTTTGTCCAACAAAAACACTAAATGGTACTTAATTAATTACTATCACCCGATCAGTACTATTGCCTTCTTGGTAAACGCCATTGGGGTTGAATTATTATTATTAACCCAAGGCTGTAAAGTACAAGGAACATAAAGGGATTGGATCCTGGAAAAGAGCGGGCAGTGGAGAGGTGCCCCCGTGGATGTAGCCCTGGTAAGCGTGGGGACGGGGCTGCCTGCTCGCTATTTAAACGAAGTGTCTTCAGGGGCAGGTCTCAGGCTCCTCACCCCACAGGGGCAGCCCTGTCTCTTGCCTTGGAATCTCCCAGAATACCCATCAGTGCATACCTTCCTTCATTCAAAAAGCACAGTAGTTCGTGCTCAATGTATCTAACAGCAGAGGAATCACAGGATATAATAGGAGAAATGATGGCTGCTAACGGGCAGGCATGTTTTACAGCTGCTATGCATTTCCCCTGACTGGGTGCTCGTAAGTGTGTGTTGTTCTTTGTCTTCCCCAATGCTCATCATGAACATGGTTCTTGATCCGTCTTTGACATCCTATGTGCCAGATAACAATGCAAATCAGGAAAGATGAGGTGTGGGAGAAGTTTTGCACATATGGAAGTGTGAACACACATATACACAAGTGCATGTGAACACGCATGCATGCAAACACACACCGTTACCTGCAGGCTGTCTTGAGAGATCACACTGACAGGCAAGTGAAAAAAACAAAAAAATGAAACAAGACATGGCAATGAAGCATGACCTAAGTCCCGGCCCTTGGGGCTTTCTCTGCCTGTCCACCGCGTGCTCCCGGGGATGTGGAGTTTGAGAGCGAGGTCTGGGCGGACAATTCACTGGACACGGACTCCTTTAAGGAGTGAGGCTCCTGGAAGATTTCCTTTCTTTGGATCTTAATTAAGCTCAGTGTGCTTCTATTGGTTCATTGGCGCAACTCGGTTCTGCCCAGCTTGAGGTGTGCAGAATAGTGCACTGTCTTCAGAGGTGGAGATGGGCAGACCCCAGGCTGGCTTCCTATGACCCAGGGACACCTGGGAGGAGGTGCTCCGTGGTCTTGTGTAAAAGCACAAAAAGGAAAGCCTGCGGAGGGGAACTCCATTCTTGACGTGGCCCGGGTTTCCTTGGGGCCCCTGCGTGCGATTGTGTGTTCAGTCTGTGTGCCTTTAGCGAGGGCGGTGAGTGTAAGGACCCCTCCTATGTCTTCAGACTGACTTCTCTGGGCTCTGTCCCATTGCACCTCCTAAGAAAGACCTTCCCTAACGTTCCATCTACAGCAGCCCCTCTCACCTTACTTAAATATACATAAAATTCCACCTCCATAATGGACACCTCCAGCATCAGAATGAAAATGTCACATGATCGGTCTCCTGCCTGTCTTGTTCCCGGGTGAGCCCCCGGCACTTAGAACACTTCGCTGATCCAGGATGATCAATAACAATGACTCTGTATTATAGTGGGCCATGAACACTTATATTAAAAGGGAAAAGCAACTGTGATTTTCTGGCCCTCTACTAAATGTTCTACGCACACGTTACACATCTAATCCTCAGGATGAAGTTGGATCTAGGGGACATTCAGCCCTTCCTGCAGATGAGAGGGGTTTGAGGCTCAGGGAAGTTAAGTAACTGTCCTAAGGCTGTACAGCTGACCCTGGGCTGAACAGATAAACGTGATTGGCTTAAGTACTCACGCTCCCCAGGGAAGGAGACACAACGCATTCCTTCTCCTGAGATAGGGGGTCTGGTTTGTGGGATGAGAGGGAGCAGAGGGACAGGAAGGCTCCTGGGTGGCTCGGATCCTGGGAGAAAGGGGAGGGAGACAGAGTCACTCTTGGCAATGAGCCTGGGGACAAAGGATCCGGTTAGAGATTTCTCTGTCCCCCAACCCTCTGTTGGACCCGGTCAGGTCTTCTCATCCCGGGGCCTCCATTTCTCATCTGGAGAACAAGAGGGTGGGCTTGACTAGTTGTTTTCAGAGTGTTTTTTGCACCTCCAGATTTGTTGGTGGCCTCAGGAGGACGTAGGGATTCTCCGCATGTCTGAATCTGAGGACCACTGTCTGAGCTGCAAGAGGGGATGTTCTCAGAGGAGAATGGCTGCGGGGATGGGGACAAACAGGACTTTGGGGTCAGGGAACCAGAGCCTCAGTCTAGTGATGCCCGAGTGTGAGGCTGGGAGTCCTTAGCTGGCTCAGCCTCAGTTTCTTCATCTGCAAAATGGAGCTATCCTCCCTGGTCCCTTGCCCCTCACGGCACCCCTGAGGGGCCCTCAAAGCACAAAATGGCCTCAAGAGAAAGCCCGTGAGGCAGGGCGCACTGAGTACACATGGATGGGGCCGCTGGAGGCTGTGCACAATCAGACCAACCTCAGGCTAATCCCAGCCCCGCCTCTCACCGGCTGGGGGCTCAGGGTCTCCGTAACCTCAGCTGTAAAACGGGGATGATGAGACTAACAGCCAGCACTCACAGAACACACCTTCCACCTGCAGGAGCGGTACGTATGTTTGTATACGTCTTCGCTTAATCTTCCCCCAAACTCAATCAATTCGGCGCCATTACATTTCTGGCTTACAAGTGGGGAACCTGAGGCATGGAGAGGTGAGGTGAGTTGACACACGGCTAGGGCGAAATGGGGCTGGGATTCACCCTGGGCAGCTGAGAAAAGCACTTACCGTCTGTGTTTGGGAACAGGTAAAAGCAGGTGAGGTGTGTGTGTAAAGACCCCAAGCTCTGTCGGGGTTCACAAAGCTGGCTGCTTTTAGGCTGCGTTTGCCCATTTTAGAAAAACATGGACCCTGAAGGCATAGACGGTGACCCGACTTTCCAAATTGTATTCCATCTTTTCTCAAGCCATTTTTCAGGCTGATTTCTTTCTTTACAGCTTTGGGGATATTTTAATGCGTTTAAAATGGATGGGTCACAATGTGTAGCCTCTACTTCAAGCCAGCCTCCTCCACAGGGCGTTTAAGGACCCAGGGAAAGGGAGAGGATGTGGCCAGGTCTGTTAGCAGTCCACATGTGTGCAAACGTGCCTTTCTTCATCCAGTGAGGGAGGGTAGGGTGTGCTGTTCCTCCCTTCCTGGCTTGCTCTCCCTGCCCTGGATGGGGAAGGGTCACTGGCACAGTAACTCATGATGTGTTTCAATAATGGGTCAGTATTAGCAAGGAAAAGAATTCTGATGTTTCCCTCTAAAGGGTCTGGAAGACTGAAGCCAGCTTTTAGGGAAAACCTTTCAGCAGGACGGGGATTGGGTAGGAGGGCAGATAAGTCCCATAAGACAGAACTAGGGACTGGTTCCAGCCTGAGAGTGATCATTCCTGACCCTTTGCACCCCAGATGCCTTTCTGGGCTCCCTCTGGCCCCTGGCCCTGAGTTCCAGCGTCTCCTGGTTGGGAGGAGCTGTGGTCTCCTTTCCGGAGGGAGCCAACACTGAAGATCTTTATGGCCTTGACTTTAGAGAGCTCCGGGGCTGGAGAACAGTGGAGGGAGGTGCTCTGCCAGGGAGGGCAGAGGAGTCAGGAAACATCAGGTCGTCTCTGTGTGGGCTGTGGGGTGACTCAGAGTGTGTGAGACTTTGGTCTCTGTGTGTCTGGGACTGCGCGAGAATTCTTCTTGGTCGTGTTACGCTTGCATTCACCGTCTGACTGCACGGCATCATGGAAGGGTTGCCAACAAATGCAAAATGAAATTTAAAAAAATGTAAAACACCCAAGCCACGATTGGCTCTGGCAGCCCCCTGCAGGGGTAGCCCTGGCTCTGTGTGGGGTGCAGACCCTCAAACCGTTCTCACGGAGTCTCTTTCAGTAATTTCATCACAGCCACGCAGGAGGGAGGAGGCAGGAGAGGAAGAGAAGGGAACACTGAGCTCCCAGCCCTCTTCCAAAGGCAGGTCCTTCAGTTTTAACGAGTTTTGTCTATTCGAACTTGGAACACCTGATTTATTTTTTCATGTGCTAAAAAAACAATTTGAAAAACTACTGTCTTAAGAGCTATTGTACTCATTCCCTTTGCGGATGCCTCCTAACCTCCAAGGGGCCCATTTCTTAATTTCTTTGTCCTATTGAAGACAAACGACTATTTCCCCAAGCCATAAGATACCGAGACCAGGCAACCACAATCAGAAACTTGACTAAATGTCTCTGGGATGGCAATGGGGAAATAAACAAGAAAAACTTGTATCGAGATAAGTTGGTGCCTAAGACCCAGTTCATTTCCTAGTGCTAGAACAGTCCATCTGACTTCTTGAGCACTGTCTCAAAGGCTATCCAGCAGATCATTTCAATTTAAAATATGACTCCGAGAGAGTGAGGCCTGGAGACTTTGAACTTGAAGGGAAGCCATTCCTGCTTTGCACCTAAGACTTGGATTCTGTGTCAGAGTATCCTGTGTGAGGTCCTCCTGTTCTTAGGATGAATGACGTGGGCAAGCCCACTCCTTTCAGCAGTGACACTGCCTGTCCATGGGGGAATGGCCTTAGGGGCCCCTACAGGGTAATCTTGAGAATACAACCCAGCCATATCTGCTTTCAAATAGGAGGGTCCCCTTTTCACTAGTTAATCATCACCAGGGTGCCATAAATCTGGTTTGCCCGGGACAGTCCTATTTTATGCCTGTTGTCCTGGCGTAATTATTGAGAGCTCCCCTTTCACTCCTCACGCGTCCTATTTTGGGAGATAAATTATACGGTCACTCTAATTACCATTATTATAATCGAAGTGCTTCCTGACCCTCAACACCCTGCTGATACTTACCTCTTCCAGGAAGCCCTCCTGCCATGCTCACTCAAGCCAAATTGCCCTTCCAGGCAACCAACTACCAAAGCGCTCAGGTGTCTTCTCTACCTCACCCTGCCATGTGCGTTGCTAGTCTTTCCTCCACTTCATTCAACAACTATGTCATGCTCACCTACCATGAAACAGAAGTATTACAGACTCTGGGGAAGGAGGAGCGCAGATAATGTCAGTGCTGGTGAGATGGGAGGAGTGCACATAGACTAGCAGTACCCGAGGACCATCTTCGTCTTTTCCACAGCAATGCTCCTGCCATTGATGTGCACATCCTGATGGCCTTGGCGGATACTGATTGGTTGGGTCACATATCAGTTTACTTGGTCACTGTGGCTCTGGGTCAAAGCTTTGTCCAACAGCTTGACTCCAGCCTTACCAGTGTGGCCAGACTGCTGAACTTTTATGGGTTTATGGAGGTTCCCAAACAATCTAAACCCCAGGCCATCCCTGCACCCCCCTCCCACTCCCCGCCGCCTCTGACAGCCACCGACAGGGCCGGCCTCCAGAAGGACCACATGCACCTCTCTGCAGCTCAGCCTGCTTCACAGAACTTGACCGAGACAGGTCTCAGGGGAGTGACCTCTTCACTTGACACTATACTGTGTAATTTTATAAAGCCATTTACCAGACTCTATCCAGAAGGCCAGGAGTGTGGTCCTTAAGAGAAGTCCCGTATTACATGCTTGCACCAGGCTATTTAGTTTGTTCATACTGCAGTCGTATTTTCAAGTGTATTTAAGTAGACAGTCTCAGAACAAGATAGGCTTTGCTGTGGACTGTTTTCCTCTTTTGCGCTGGGAGCCATCAGTAGTACCTGGGCAGGAGCCACCAAGAACTCTAAACTGGCTTCCAGTTACTGTTCTGCTCCTCCTCTTCCCCTGTATTAATTTTCTGTCTTAGTGAAACAATTTGATGCGGGTCTTCACCGCTAAGCGACCACTTTTTCGGACACCTTCACGTGGAAATCGGTTTTACGCACCTGCTCTGTGAGAAGCAGCGCGTTAGCTCACGGAGGATGAAAGGAACAGCAAAAAGTGTCGCAGGGTCTCTGCCCTCCAGCTTAAGGCCCCATTCTGTTTGCACGTCAGTTTCTCATGGGTCAGATCTCGGTGAACGCAGGCGTTCTATAGAATGAAGAGGGTGACCCTCAAATTCCACCCTTCTAAAGGATTAATTATTTGCATAATTTACTTTGTTAATAATGGTGCCGGGCCTGGTACCTGCAGAGAGGAAATAGATTTTTCTTTATAAAAAGAAGATGGTTGGGTCGTCATTACTTCACCATGTCTGTGTTGGTGTCTTTGTCTTGAATGTAATTAAGAGCTTTGGTGTGAGTTTTTTAAATGTCTGATCGACCATCCCCCACACTTTCACCCAACATGGCCACAAAGGAAGGTTGAGACTCATTCAAACCAGAACTTAGCAGCCCCATACAGGCCTATGCATGAGGGGGGAGGGGAGGGGCTTGGGGAGAGAATATATTGAGATCTGCCCTTTGATGGTGTTCAATGCTACTTTGCATTTACCTGAGGGATTAAAAGTTCTCATTGACCAAGGCTCCGGGCTTCCTACTCAGCCTTTGACGGGACAAGTGTTAATTGGACAATATAATGGGGACAATGTTAATTCCCCTCTTAGAGTTCCTTTTCTTGTTCACTCAAATAGAAAGACCCTTTTAAATGGCAGAGAGAGGAAGAAAGAAGCTGGTTTATAAGGGTAATAGACTGCACATCTTCCCCCTTGTCTCGGAACAAGTGCGCTGGAGTCAGCATAAAGCTGGCCCTAAACAGGGGGGAGAAAGGGGGCGAGGTGCTGGTTTGCCCAGAATGTCACCGTGGGTTAGGGATCGGGAGATTTTGCCAGTAGGCTCTGACTGGTTTTGCGACAGTGCAGGGTGGTGAGAGTGGGAACGCAGCAGGAGTTGAGGAAGACAGAAGCCCCTGAGATTTGAGGGTAAGAAAGGGATGGTTTGGTGAGGGTAAGGAATAGGGGCGACAATGTGATGACAAGGACAATCAGAGGCCTGGTGCAATTCACTGTGATCCATTTGGACTGGGCCTGATACTCCTAAAACTCGGAGTTCACGGCGGTGCAGGAGTGATGGGCAAGAAAGGGCATTCTAGAAGCAACAGCCTGCTGTTAGGGGTTTCTGTCATTGGAATCTTCCTCCTCTGAACCTTAAAATGGGCTGATGTTCCGTTGCCTGTGGTTCTGGGAGCCGCTTCCCATCCCACTTCCTTCCTTGGACCCAAGGAACCAAACATTTCCCTCCCTTGTTCCATCTCCTTAGCCCTCCTGTGGGTTTCTCTCCTAACAAAGTCTTCCTCTTTTTGAACTTCAACCACTATGTCTTCCAGCCCTGGATTTATGAATGGTGGCAATGGCCCATTCAGTTTTTCATTTGTTAATTTATTCAACAGACATTTTCTGGGCAGGTCCCCTGTCCCTTGAGCAAAGTATATAAACTTGCCATGCCTCACACATTCAGAGACGGGAAAAACTGCCCTGGCTTTTAGTCTACAAGGTTCTCTTTGGGATCAATGAAGATAATGGATGTAAAAATGCCATACAAATTGTAAAATATGTGAACTGAATTATTCTTTTTATTCTTCATATTCTCTGGGGCGATGAACGAAATGCATAAGAAATAATGAGGACCAAAGACAGGACCATCTTGACTGAAAGACAAGATTTCCAGGCACAGACAGAGTGAGATGAGGGAGACTTAAGACCTGAGTGATCAGCGTGGGCTCCGGCTGTCCAAGCCAAACCACCAGTGGGAGGTCCCAGTCCCGTTCTGGAATTGAGATTTTTAATGAGCACAGAGACAGTTTGAAGTGTCTCCCTGGTGACTCGGCTCAGCACCCTCACAACTCACGCCTTCCATGATCTGACCCGGATGGCCCTCTTGCCAAGTTTTTCTTTGCAGATCTTATAATCTCACCTATTTGCGATAATTCGAGAACTCTCAACAAAAACTAAATCTGTAACTTTTAACCCAATCAAACATTCTTTTGGTTTTAAGGTTGACTAAGGAAAGGGAAGTAGTCGTCCGGGTCTCATTTGATGGCGAAATAGCAGAAAAAGGTGGGGAGGCCAGCCTTCCCTTTTATTGTCCCAGGGTTCCTTCCCCCAGGGAGCAAGGGGCTGTGCCTGGTTTCACTCATCTGTCATTTTCTAGATATCTATTCCCAACTTTCATACTCTCCTGGAGCGGGACGTCTGCAAATGACGTTGGTTAGCTTCCCTTGCAGGCGGGCTTTCTATCTGCTTCTACCTGTGGGAGACTGTCGCGGGAGCCTGCCCAGAGGGTGGAAGGACGGAGAACTCTGCTCTGGCTCTGACAGGGTGACATCGATGGCAGTTACTGCCGGCTGCTCTTGTGGCAGCGGAATGAGGTGATGCTGAGTTTCAGCGTGCTGGCAAGAGTTAGCCTCCTTTTTCAGCAGCTGCAGCTCTGGTTGGGAAGATGACTCTCTGGTGGATCCAGAACGAACAGAGACACCATCTCTGAGAACTCAGCAGTAGGACCAGGTTCCAGAGCACTGGCCGGGGACTGTTAGCGGCATCTGATGTCTAAGTATCACGCCCTCATCCCTTTAGGGCCACCACTGCCCCCTCATTCTCGTGTTTGGTCTTCCGGCCCTTGTAACTCCTTTGTGACCAATTTCCCGTATTAAATTTCTTCCTTTTGAAACACCGGAGCCCACAGTTTCTTATTGATATAAAGCCTGTGGCATATTCTTTGTCCATGGTTCTGGGGTTGAAACCAGTCCTGCTTAAAGGTGAAAAACTTAGTTAACATTACCCCTTGTTGGCCCTGAGACCAAGGGTAGAGGGGTGATTCCCTTTACCTCGTTGAGTCTTGGTTTCCCCATCTCTGAAGTGCACATAATACTAAGTTGAGGTTGGCATTTTTCATGGCGGTGAATTCTTGCTCGTGAACCAACCAGCCCGCTGTGTCTGCGCTCAGCCTTGGTGCTGTGCAGCTGGGGCGTCTGGGTGCACTTGGACCTGGTGCACTTCCTCATCAACTTGTCTTCATGCAACTGCTCCATCATCCAGCATCCGGTCTTTGATGGGCTGTTCACCACTCTGAGCTGAAAGCTATGCACTTCAGACTCACCAGCCCTTAAATATTTCATAGCAGACTGGCTGGGAATTAATATTTAATCACAGACTCCTTGGCACTTAAATATTTAATCACCGATGTGGCTGATGAGTAATGAATCAGCACCCAGGAAAACTTCGGGTCTCCAGTGCCAGTTTTAAAGGATCTCTGGTTCTGGTCTCAGAGGACAGAGGAAGTGATGGAAAATGTACAGTATTTCCACTCTGAGTTTTGTTTTTTTGTCAGGGCTCAGAGAAACGGCCTCTGTAACAACCTGAGGCTCTGGGTCAGAAAATCTTATTCCTGAAGACCACAAACAAATTGGCAATAACCATAGTGTGAGAAGAATTGGCTGGATGGCTAATGTCATAACATGTATGTCAGTTTACGTCCTAAGAAAAGAGTAAGAGGTATCCTCTGAGACACAAGGAGGGGCATGGGAAGTTGGAATCCCTTGTCTTCAGCGGTGATTTCAGTATGAAGTGATTTCGGTATACTGTTTCCTAGGTCTATACTCCACTTTCATACTCTCCTGGAGCGGGACGTCTGCAAATGACATTGGTTAGCTTCCCTTGCAGGTGGGCTTTCTGTCTGCTTTATGGGAGACCCTGGCGGGAGACTGACCAGAGGGTGGAAGACTTCAAGGAAAAGTTAGAAATTCTTTGAATGCAGTCAGTTGATACAGAAAAGAAAAAAAAAAAAAAAGAGACTTGAAGAATTCATGGAACTCCATGTTTAAAAAGTAAGAGTAGTAAGATTTCCTGAGTTGAAATTAAAAACAATACTGCTGATGTCCACATGCTATGATAAGAACCTCTTCATCCCCAGAATGAAGGCTGTTTCTAGAATTCAGCCTTAAAGGACTTCACTTCTCAACTCTGGTGGACACTTGTCTTTGCCACCCAAAAGCCATTGTCTCCCTTCTTCTTTATTGTTGGAGGAGCCCTGAATTAGTTTGGGGGTTCACGCTTGGGTGTTTGCCCTCCCAAGGGTGAATGTTGATTAGTATAAACTGACCATGGACATTCCATTCTCTTCTGGTCATTGCTTTAGTCATGGGAAGGTAAAGCAATCCTAACCACGATGGCATGAATAGAGATTGGGGATTCCTGGTCAAGGGACTTCTGGGAAAGGTGTTTCTCACAGAGAAAAAGAGACACAGGAGGAGGAGCAACCCTGGAGGCAGTTGTGTGGAGATGTGGGGCAGTGACCTTGTCCTCAGGAGAAGACAGGCTGAAGGCCATTGTTGAAGATGGGAGGAAAGAAAAATAGAAGCCTCCTCCTAGTGCCACCGAGTTGACCAAATATAGAATCCCTTTATCTCTAGACTTCTTGTTATATGTTTAAGCTGCTTCAGTTGAGTGTTGTTATTTTTAGCCAAAAGCATTTTAATTAATGTACCATGTAAATAGGGGAAGTAGAGTCAACAGTTAGCAAGAAGAAGATTGGAGGTAACTGACAGGTAAGTGACAAGTGAAACAATGAAGAGAAATGCTTTCATGCCATCAGATTGCCTTGTAATCAAGGCTGACGCATGCTTGCCTTTGGTGGGGATGGGGAGCCCTGGGGACCTCTCCTGCACTGCTAGGGAGATCTACCTTGGCCTGTCACTTCAGGGAACAGGTTGGCAACATGCAGTGAAGCAGAAGATACAATAAGCCACAATCCAGCAAGTCTCCTTTATGCAAATAACTAGAGATACTCTTGTACCTATGCAGAGAGAGACATGTACAAGAAGGCACATAGCAGCATTTTGTAATAGAGGGAGTTGGAAACAAACCTTAATAATCATGAACTTGGAAACAAATCACTTATCTAGGCTTTGTTCCAATGAGTAAATTATAGCTACATGTCTCGACATGATTGAATATCAAAAACACAGTTTTGAGTGAAAAAAAAAAGTTTCAGAGGAATATGTAGGATCTGAACCTATTTATATAAAGTTTAAAAACATAATATAATATAGCAAAAATGTAAAGAAATGCATTGGAATGAAAAACGACATGTACAGAACGGTGGCTCCCTTTGAAGAAAGAGTGAGGGGTTGTTTCTCCCAAGTGGAGCTGGCTGATAGAGAGGCTGTGGGAGAATGGCTCCTTCTCTGTTATTATGAGATGCAGCCCTCAAGAGCAGGCTACCGGGGTCTTCCGGGGTGGTTGATATCTATAGGCTACAGCCTATGGGATGCAGGTCTTACCTTACGGGCTGGTCAATCCCGGTGTTGATAAGCAAAGGAAGTGATGGATGCTTAGGCAGAATTAAATCCCCAAGGAGGCGGGAGATAGGGCTCAGGTGGCCTAGTTCTCAGTCACAGCGTTGAGGAATGAAGATTTCTACACATGTGCTCTAAGATTCTGGGTTCTGGGAGATTCCAGGAGGCAGACAGGAAGATAAGGAGAAAATACTCCTCGCAGGGTGAACATAAACGTCTCTGTTTATAAACAACATTTTCTCTTTCTGTATTTCTTGTTGTTTTCCCAAAGCCTTTCGTGAAGTTTTGTCTCCCTGTTACAGCCAGGTCTCAGCTGTGTTTGGTAGAGTGTTAAAAGCAGAGTGCCAAGTGACAAAGAGCATTCAGAATCAGTGAACAATTATCCCCACTTTATCCCACTCCCACGGGGCTGTGAAATGCCTGCACCAAAAGGAAGAAAGCCCACGGGCCAGTGGGACCTGCCCATGTCAAATGTGGAGATTGGGATGCTAGTTTTTATTTTTTCGTTTTGAAGGAAAGAGGAAAATCCTCTAAGAGACATCATTGTGTGGACTCGGTGTCTCAACCTTCTTCTATTTACTTGCTCTTGGGAGTCATCCTTTCCCTCTAGCCAAGAATCTGAGATCACAGCCGGGGTTGGAAGACCATCCAGTAGGAGCGTGTTAGTTATCTGTTGCTGGGAAACAAACTCCCCCTACATGTAGCAGTTCAGAACGACCACCATTTGTCATGTCCCGTAGTTTCTGAGGGTCGGGAACTGGCTGTGGCTCAGCTGGGTGGTGTTGGCTCAGGGTCCCTCGTGAAATTGCACTCCAGCGGGGGCTGCAGTCTCTGAAGGCTTGGGTGGGCCTGGGAACCCGTGTCCAAGCTCCCTTACGCGGCTGTTGGCAGGAGAATCCAGTCCTTCCCATGGGGGTCTGTCCTTAGGGCTGCTGGTGGCACAGCTTCTCCTAGAGCAAGGGGTCCAAGAGCAAGAGTGACAGAACAGGGAGCAACACACATGGAAACCTCATCCTCTTAGAACCTAACCTTGGAAGTGAGGGATGTATTATCACACCTGCCCTAGTCTATGGGCCACGCAGACCAACCTTGGTTCAGAGCAGCTGCTGTGAATACCAGGGGGCAGCACGGATGGACGAAATGCCAACGGCAAACTTAACATTCAAATTTGCTCTAGAATGACCCATCTCTGGGCATCAGAAATGTTAATATTTATTCATTCATTCAACAGGCTTTTATTAAGCACTTCCTTTGTGCCAGTCACTGTTCCAGGTGCTGAAAATACCACAATGAACAAGACATTCAAAATTCCCAATTTTAGGGACTTTACATTTTAGTGAGCGAGAGAATGAACAAATAAAATAGGTAGTTCTAAGTGCTGTGAAGAAAACAGAAAAGGGATGTACTTAAAGGAAGAACACATGTGAGTATATATGGTTTGTTTACTTCTAACTCATCTTTCTTCACAACACCCCTTCGGGGCAATGTTACCCATTTTCCATGTGAGAAAGCCAAGTCTCAGAGAGATGGCAAGATTTTCCCAGAATTCAAGTTAGCGAGAGGCAGGACTGGGGTTTGAACCTAAGTCCTTTGCTTCTTTCTCAAGCCTAGGTCCATCGTGGCGGGGTGGCCCACCCTACCATAAGAAGAGGCCCAGAGAGCTGGATTTGTACTTTAGAACATCTGCTGAAGGTCAACTACGGAACAGATCCTAGTTCCTGCAGGACGGTAGGCTCCTGGGGTAAGCCTGGTGCTTTGTCTGTCTCTGCATCCCCTATACATCCAGATACTTTAAGACGGATTGGGCCCGGTCCTCAGTAGCTGCTTTCCTGGGCTCTCCGCCATGAGAGCGCATCAACGTTGTGGTTTGTCCCAGTGAGGGGGGCGTTCCCCGGGAGCTTTGCTGGCTGTCTCCACTGCGCATAGCCTCCTAGAGTCAGTGTTGGGGCCCTGCGGTCACTAACAATCTCATTTCCAATGAGAACACTTTGAGAGAGAAAATGGTGGGCCCTTTGTCAACAGAAATGGGTATTCAAAACTGAAGTGTTTTCACGTGTTTCATCTTACTCAAGACTGACTTGAGAAGTGGGCAGAATGGGCCTCATCGACCAACGTTAAAGATGAAGACGCCGGCGTTCAGAGAGAGAGAAAATCGCCTTTCCTAGGGTCTCAGAGCAGCATCTGGAGGAGAGAGGGTTTCCTGATCCTACAGCCTGGGCGTCTCTCTTCCCCCTCTGCAGAACACAACCCCATGTGGTCCAGTTAGAGTAGTGCTTCCCAACCGTCCACGTACAACGCGGCTCCAGGGCTCCCACTAAATTGTGAATCCTGACTCTGTGGGTCTGGGTGGTGCCTGCAATTCTGCTTCTCTGACACACCTCGAGGAGCGCCCACGCTGTGGCTCCACTGACCACGCTCTGGCAATAAGTGTGACCCTCTGCCCCGTCTCCATACCTCAGGACCCCAGCCCTCCTTTAAAATACAGGCCAACTATCTCTGCACCCATGAAACCAACATGATGTCTTCGGCCGAATGTGCCACTTCCTCCCCAGTTACACGCTACTTGCTCTAATCTGCCATCCCAACTGCTCCTTACTGGGCATGGCCCAGACTGGGTTGGACCTGCAGTGGGCCCTGAATTTCTTCACTGTTTAGCACTGGCCTTTTGCAACATGTAGGCCGTACCAGTAGTTAGCGAGAGGGCATTGGGGTTGCTCAGCTGGGCTGAATGGTTTCATTTCCCATTTCCTTTCTGCTGGGACATTTCACCAGCTGATATAATCTCACGGTGAGATTGACGAGGCCATGTTTTCAGGCTGTCGGGCCACTCCAAGTTCAAACTGAAAAGTCAGCCGACAGACAGACACTGGGCTCGACGCCTTTGTACAATCTTCAGAACTGGCAGATTTTGAGTCAGCTGCACCTGACCTTTACGCAGGGGAAAGTCTCAGAAAACAGAAGACCTAGACATATGCTGAGCTTTTTGTTGGTACCAGGCTCTGGTTTGTAGCAGATATAAGCTTCTCAGGGGCAGGGACCAGCTGTTTGTCATATCTAAATCCCTATTATCTAGAACATGTAGACATACTCAATAAATTCTCACATACCGACAGTGCTGGGCCATGAACGTACGTTATTACTTTAACAAACCCAGGAAAGTGTTATACACATTCTCAGGAAATCTCAGTCTTTTGAAAGTTTAGGATTAGGCCATCTTCTGGGTGAGGAAGTTGGTTATTCCTTTTTGCTGGACAGATGGGCACACAGATGCTCCGGGGACTTCATTAACCCCACCCTGACATTTTTGAAGTTCTGTCTTTGTCTTACAGTGGATCTTGGAACACATCCAAAATATACTTAGACATACTTCTCTGGGACAAAAGCTTTTACACTTTAGAAACACACACACACACACACACACATGCACACACACACCTCTTAATTTGAGGTTGAATTTTTCTGCCCTAATTAGCTGTGTCTTTGAGCTTCAAGAGCTAGTTTTACTGTGGTTATTAACGAGACCAATCTCTGATCGCTGGCCTCTTTCAAAAGCATTCCAGCCTACTAAACAGTCGCCTTTCATGATTTGCAAGTTTGGAATCTTTGAGAGTTTTCAACAATTAAGGTGCTAACTTTTCGCACTCGCCTGGTCTTCAAACTTCTTAATCACAAAACCTTGAAAGTGGTCTGCGGTGAGGGGAGCTGGGTGCTTCTGCAGGTTGCCTCTCAGACATGGGAGGGGCCCCCGAGCCCACCAGGTCCAGTGGGCCTCGTTGCCAGAGAGGATGTTGGCAGGAAGTCCCTGGCGCTGCTCACAGGCATGAAGCCTGCACTGACTGGGTATGAAGTCATGGCCCAGACAGAGTGCTGTCAGACTGACTCCGAAGTCTCGAGAGTAAACAATCCCGCTCTTTACTGTAGCATGTTACTGCCTTCCAAGCGCATGCAAACTTGAAAACTCACTTGATCTTTACAACAAGGCTGTAAAGACAAGGCTGTGTGCAGACAAATGCTCTTATTATTGAATGGGGAAAGTGAGGATCAGAAAGGCGATTTGACTTGCCTAAGGACACACAGTCCATGGCAGAACTGGGACTCGATGATTTTCTGGTTCCTAGTCCAAAGCTTATTATAAAAGGCGTGTCAACTCCTTCAGTCTAAACATGCACCCCTTCCTTACTGAAAGAATTTAAAATGCTGGCTGAAAACTTCTCTACCGTGATCAAGAAACCACATTCAAGATTCACAAGACGTTTATGGATCCTTTAGATGTCTTACGGCCCCATTTGATATAATGATGAATCCTGATGCATATCACCAGTAAAAAGGCTTAAAAAATTGATAAAACTTATTGCTAGTTAGTATTGAAAAATAAGCCCATAGATGACAGGTTACGGAAATGTAGAAGATAAAAAGGAGGTGACCGCATATCAATAGCAGGAACACAGTCCACCTTGTGAATGTGGGAGGGTATATTCTATCAAGACAGAAAACCTCCCAGAATTCCACGGCTGTGCGGGTTTTTATCGACCTGAAATAATGCAGGTAAGGGTGATGCCTATTCTGGGGAGTGCTGTGTGCATGTGAGCTGTTTCTGTTTGTTTGTTTGTTTTTTACCATGATTGTAGTTATCAGTGCCTGTCAAGTTCTCGATACACTTGGATAAATCTTATTACCTGACTTCAGAGTGTTGTTACTAGGATGTAAGCTCTGGGAAAGCAAGAAAATGGTTTGTTTTGGTCACTTTGGTATCACTAGAGCCTCAAACAGAAGCTGGTGTATAGCATGAGCTCAGTAAGTATTTGCGACTCAGTGATACGTGGACGAATGTAGGGGCGAAGATGAGGCACGTTTGTGGAGCATTTACTACACATGGGGTCTCCTTTACTTTCCTTACCTTCTGCCATTCAGCAGTGCTGGGTGATATTAGCTCACTGGGTGCAGCGAGGTAAGCTGAGCCTCAGGGCAGTTTACTAATGTGTATCAGGATTTGGAATCATTCAGAGGCCCATAGGATGAAACATTTAGATAAGTGACATCCCACAATATGTGATTCTTCCGTTGCACTGTCTGGCGCTATTTGTAATGTATAAAGGGCGGGGAGGACAAAAAACCCAGCACTTAGTTATAAAAAATGGTGTATTTAGCCTGCCATGTTTAAATTGCAGTCACCTTCAAAGTCCTCTCCACTTGATGCAATACACCTATGTTCTCCCACTGCTCAAAACATTTTTTGAACCTGTCCATTTTCATGCCTTTAAGCGCTTCTGCTGTTTTTTGTTTCACCTTCTCCTCATCAGCAAAACGTTTCCCTTTGAGGGCTGTTTTCATCTGGGGAAACCAAAATAAAGTTGCTCAGGGTGAGAGCAGGTGAATAGGGAGGGTGGGGCATGAGGGTGAGGCAATTTTTTCCAAAAATGGTTGAACATGCAGCATAGTTTGGGCAGGTGTGCTTGTAAATCACCCATCATGAAATGGGCAAATGCATTGAAAGAATCTTAAAAAAAAAAAAAAAAATTTCACTGAAGCCAAACACAGCCTCTCACAACAATGCCAGCTGGTACGCTGATGCAGATGGGTCCCTAGAACACTCACCTAGCAGGGGAAGCCTGTACCACAAGGGGCCTGCCCTCCAGAAGACAATTCCAGGCATCTGGGCATCTCTCCACTAGTAGCATGTATCAGAACTTGTAACAGAGAGAGTATGCGTGAAGAGGAAGTGGGACTGTGTTATCTGTGGGAAGACCACCAAGGACTCATAATTCAAGCAAACTAACCACAGAAATAAAAATTTAAAAAATGACATGCAGCAACTTTCCTGGCTAGCTCAGTTGGTGTAGGCCTCTCCCACTTGATAATTTTCAGGGATTTGGATAATCATCATAATTATGAATTGGGAGGAAGGAAAGCAAATCCTCCTCTGATATCATGTTTTTCTAATACTTATCTGCTCAGCAAACATTTAGCTCTTGCTGTGTCTGCTCTGTTTCTCTGACTAGACAAGGAGCTGTGTTACTTTTTACCTCCCTTCCCCCTACCTATCTATCCCCAAGGCCTGACATATGGGAAACACAGTATGTGTTTCCAGAATGACTATGACATCATGTCTCATCTCTACCATCTTAAGGAATCGAGAAGGGGTGTGGGGTCCTTTAAGAATGGCCTAGAATTGATCTTGGGAGGGAGACCCAGCATAGGTGAGATGACCCTGTGGGGATAAGTTTTAATAAATCACTTTCACAAATACTGCATTCTTTGTCCATTCTGACCCAAAATCCATCTCCGCGTTGTCAGATGGCAAGTGATACATCAAAGGTGACTTCACATAAAGGTGCCCGTGGTTACATATTTTCCCAGCTTATAATTATGTCATTAGCTTGCAAATTCTATTGTGAAAATTCATACCTCGTGTTGTGGGTTGAATCGTATTCCCTCAAAAAAATGTGTTGAATCTCTGGTCCCCAGAATTCCACATTATTTGGAATAAGGCCATTGCAGGTCTCATTAGTTAAGTTATCATAAGGTCATATTGCATAGGATGGGCCCATAATCCCATATGACTGGCGTCCTTATAGGAAGAGGGAAAATTGAACATGGAAACACCCAGGGAAGATGGAGGAAGACACTGGAGTGATGCTGCACAAGCCAAGGATACCTGGGGCCTCCAGAGGCTGAGAGAAGTAGGGAAGGACCCTCCCCTCTAAGCTTCCAAGGGAGTCGAACCCTGATAAGACCTTGATTTTGGACTCCCAGTCTCCAGAACTAGAGACAATACATTTTTGTTATTTTAAATCACCCAATGTGTGATCATCTTTTATGACAGCCTTAGGAAATTGATATAGCTAGAAATAAAAATCTAGGGATAAATATCACCATTGGCTGGTCTGACTCTTCCAGGCAGCCATGTGGAATGAACAAATCAGAGAAAAGGGAGACAAAGGAGGATCCATTTACCTGCAGGTCTTTATATCCAGGGTGCTCAAAGAAGACTCATTTTTGTGTAATATTCTTAGGTTCAGAGAATCATGAAGAATGCAGCACTGGCTTCTGTAGAAGATGAACTCACTGGTGCCAGCTCACTGGAGTTAGTGTACAGAATAGCTTCACCATATTCCTTAAACATGGCCAGATCATAACCTCCTATGCACATTTTGTATGTCTGTATATATTTTTACTCATTTGTCCAGTTGCTCCAGTCTGCTTCCCACATCCATCGTGCCTCAAAGTCATCCAAATCATCAATCCGAACCATACTCGCAGCCATCTTCTTGTTCTACATTTCAGCAGCTTTGGACACCATGGGCCACGCCTTTCTTCCCAAGTCCTCTGTTCCCTTGGCATCCTCACCTCCTTCTCACTCTCTGAGCCCTCTTCTGTGCCTTCTCAAATCCTAGTCTTAAATGCTGAACTCCTTAAGACTCTTCTTCCTACTAGGTCATCTCGTCTATACCCATGACTCCAGTGACCATCTGGACACTGATGATTCCTCAAATTTCAAGACTCATATGTTCAGACACTTACGCAACACCCCATACTGGGATGGCACAAAAGCTCCTCAAACTCTATCCAAAACAGAACTCAAGAAGGTTTTTATTACTCTTAGTCTTCCTTGGGATTTCCTAGCTCAGTGAATGTCCCTATCATGCACTTAATTTTGAAAGCCTTAAACTTCAGTGTCATCTTTAACAACTTCCTTTCCTTCCTTCCCCCCACTTTTCCCATCCAATCAGTCACCAAGTCCTATTATTTTGATTTTTTTCTTATATCTGAAATCTATTCACTTAACTCTAAATGTTCCTGCCATCACTTTCACCCAAGTTACTTTCTCCAATCTCCTGCCCTCCTACTTCCAAACCCATGTATACAGTGTGCTGTGGTCTCTTCAAAGCACAAATCTTTATGTCACTTTTCTGCAAAACCTTGTTCAATGACAATTCATTGGGTTTGAGGTCTTGCAAAATTTGGCTCCTGAAACTCATTCAGGTCCTTGCATGTCTCTGCTCTTCCTCCCGATGCTGCTGCTGCTGTATCCATCCACACCTCTGTCCAGAAGGGGAAAGATAGTGGTCTTGTGATAGCTCCCTTAAAAGAGTGCTGAGCCCCAAACAATGAGGAGGACTTACCCAGGTAAAAAGGAGATCAGTACAGTGGTATTGAACATAGCGACTTCCCTTGCCATTCCTTCTGTCCCCCTCTCCCCTCCCCAAGGCTGGAGAAGCCAGGTGGTAAGCTCCCCTTCATCCCTGTTTCAGGAAACACAGAACATCTGCCCTTAGGAATTACTGGAATTCATCGATGATTCCTGAATTAATTCATTGGCTGTGGGAATGCTATGGATTGATTAGTGTGGGCCTAAAGGATCTGAATGTATGGCTGGTGCACAAAGCATGAGGTTGCCTTGACTGGGTTAGCCAAAGAGGATCCACCTCTAGGTCCAAGGTAAGAAAACTCCCTTTCCTCTCGCTTTATCAGCACACTCAACACCCCACCACCTGGCTTCTCCAGCCTTGGGGAGGGGAGAGGGGGACAGAAGAAAGGCCGAGGAAGCCACAATGTTAACTATCACTGGACTGATCTCCTCCTTCTTACCTGGGTAAGTCCTACTCACTGTTTGGAGCTCAGCGCAAACATCACTTACTCAGAGAAACCTTCCCTGAGGCCTTTTCAGCAGCAACCCCCTATACACCAGACCATGCTACTGCATACTGATACAGCCTCCTGCTCCCCCTGCACGTGATCATTGCCATTGTCTGGGTACTCTGACGTGCCTCCCACCCAGGGAGTGCCAGCTCCAGAGGGCAGGCCCATGTCTGCCTTTTTTGTGGCAGCGTCTTTAGCTGCCAGCACAATATTTTCTCCCTTAACGGTGCTCACTTAAATGCGCTGCATAAACCAATGAAAATAATAAATAACAAAAATAATGAAGAAACAGAAAACCCTTCAATCAGCATATCCTTATGTGAAGATTATCAATGCCAACAAGTTTTTGAATTTGCTTGCTTCCAGTTCTTTTTCCTATGAATATATATTTTTGCATCATTGGGCTTATATGGCAAATGTAATTTTGTATTTTGGGTTTTTAATTGATATCATAACGCATATTTATGGTATCCTTTCCTTATTGCTGGACTTACGAGTCCTACTTTTAATGACTGGATCTATTTTTTTTACTTAGAAACAACACTGATGAAATCACATCTGCATTTTAGATTGGTCATATTCTTGGAGGTGGATTACAGGAACATAGAACATGTTGGATTTTAAACTTCTGCAAACGCTAGTCATGCTCTTAGTGCAGGAAGCATAAGCATCAAAACTGTATGTCTGTTAAGTGAAGCGAAACTGGCCTCCAAGAATATATATAAGTTCTGTATGTATATATATATATATATATATATATATATATTACATATATATACACACAAATATATGTAATAGTGATATTCTAAAAACATTCCTTGTATTTAAGAAGGATTAAATTTACTCCTAGATTATGCAAATTGGGATCGTTTATTTCAAGATTCTTTGACACTGTTGAGAGATGTAATTATTCTTTATAAAGATGCTAAAAATATAAATTCTGCGTTCCTGTCTTTTAAAAAATCTTTTGCGTAATCACCACCCCTCATAAATCCTTGTACTTCTCCATGCCATCTTAAACATTTTCTGTTTTCCTTCCCCTTCTTCCCTTCACTGCAATGAAGCAAGGCTCTCAGGGAGCACAGCTATTTGGCTGCATCCTGATTGATAACTTCGGTTAGTTTCTAAAAAAAAAAAAAAAAGAGATAAAATCTGATCTTTCCTATGAAACAGATTGGCACTTGGTGGGGCTCTGAATCTGAGACTAGATGAGAGTTTTAAATTTTTCCTTTTTCTTTTTCCTTTTCACCCCCAGCAAGGAGGCCCCCAGAATTGTCATCTTCCTCCTGGGGCTCATTCTCCTCTTTTCGAAGCAGAGCCGCAGGACTTGGGGTTCCTGCGCAGAATCATTATTTTTTCTCAGAAAGAGTTTCAAGAGATGCATTCCCCGTATGGCAGAGAAGTCATTCCCCCAGTCATTCTTTCGAGAATGTTTAGTGTGTGTGCCCGGGATTGGCTGGGGCCCCGCCTGGGTACTGGAGATACAAGGAGGAAAGATCAGTCGTGCCCACAGGGAGGCTGCAGTCCAGTGGGAAGCTGGGAAGCTTGTAATTCAGAATCAACACAGATGAGCTTGGGTGCTGGCAGAGGGCTGCCTAGAAGTCAGAGTGAGATCCCAGAAGAGGTACCATCTGGGGGCTGGGGCTGGGGCGGGGGCTGGGACAAGGTGGTGGCTCAGAGACTGTGTTATTCCTAGATGCAGTAGACCCTTGTATCCCCTGGCACCTGGTCATGGGCGTTGCTGGGATGCACTGTTTCAAACACAAACCGTTACCATCATATTCAGAAGCCTAGCCCAGGGTCTTCGGATCAAAACTTTGAGAGTTGCAGAATAGACCCAGAGGAGCTCAGGCCTTGGAACCTGAGAGCCCTGAGTTAGAAACTTGGCCCTGTTGTCTCCTTGCTGTGTGGTCTCGAACCACTTCCCTAAACTCCTGGAGCCTCAGTTTCCTCCTCTGTGAAATGGCACTCAGCCTGACTAGGGTGGTGCGTGCAGAATACTTTGCCTGGCACTTGAATCGGGCAGCTCTCAACAGAGTGCATTGTGCCCCATCCTGCCCAGGACTGGTTTTCAAAGCCACATGTCTGTGCATACCGCCAGAGTGGTGGGCACAGCACACAGTCCTGCCCTCTGTGAACTGGTGACCTGCCTGGCCATGGAAGCAGACAGGTCATTTAAAAAATGTAATTTTCGCATTGACATTCTTCATGGTAAGCCCGGGGCAGGCGTGTCCATTCTGCTCAGGGAGAGCTCTGGGGCAGTAACCCAGAAAGAAGAGGCAGCCCTCACTTTGCCATTCTACGCCCGGGCTGCTGACAAAAGAATTGTGCAAATGAACCTTTAAATCCGTAAATAGTGCCCCCACAATGCAGGGAAGAATGCAGCAGCGACAAAGGGCAATATTCACAGTTTATCTCAGGGTGATGGATCTGAATGGACGCATGAACACGGGTTTGTTAGAGAAAGAACGGGCCACAGCCCCCCGCCGGGAACCCAGTGGCCGCAGTCTGCAGTGCAAACAGTCAGTCTAAATCCCGAACAATTAGGGGAAACCAAGCTGCCATTATCTGAACTTCAACTTGTTCTCATGATTGATATGGGAAATGAAAAGTTGTACATGGCTCGGGGAAGGCTCTGCTCGCCCTCAGTGCACACAGGGCCTCTGAGAAGGCGCATAATGTATATTTCATACACACGGCATGAGCGGCCCACACGCCATCCTGATGTGCACCGGGATGCGTCAGATCTGCACATCGGGTCACATATCCGGTCAAATATCCCTCTTCAATCTGAGCTCTCTGAAAAATCCAACTCAGTAAACTCAGTGAATGACCAAGTTCTCAAGAGTTGTTATGGAGACAGGATAGGATATTTCTTTGCAGGTGGAGGCTGTGTGACCTTGGTCTGGTCAACTAATCAGTTTTGTCAGCTATAAAATGAGGATGAACCCTACTTTACAGGAAAGTATGTGACTTGATGAGTTTGGCCCCTGGCAGTGACAGAGACTCAATAGATATGAAGTGCTCTGCTTCATTCATTCATTTATTCAAAAGCTTAGAGCCTGAGGATTTGTTCAGTTCCAGTCACTCTGCTCAATGATGGGAACGGTACAAATGCGAATCAGACACCTCTGGCCTTTGCGGGTGTGCAGTGGGGCCTGTAAGCAGGAAGAGACTGATCTGGACCTAACAGTCTCTCCTACCCTTTTCCAGGGCAGGGGCTGTGCTTTCTCTAAGTCTCCAGTTTCTTGGCCCAGAGTCAGAGCTGCATGGAGTTTGCGGAGCTGAAGGGAGCCCGGTGCTGTGGGGAGGAACGTGGCTCCAAGGAGTGGAGCATTGGAGCTGAGCTTTGAAGGGTGATGGGATTGGAGAGGCTGATATGAAAGGGAAAGACACCCTTCCAAGTTGCAGAAACTGTCCCAACAAAGACTAGGAAGCAGGGTTGTGCATGGCCTGGTAGCTGATGTAGGGCTCATGGAAGGGAAAGGTAGACGTGGAGGCTGGAAAAATAAGCTGATCATCAAGGGTCTTGATGTAGGCCAAGAGCAAGTCATGCAACGTTCTGGGGTGAGGAAGGAACACCTGACTCATGTTCTGGGAGGGGTCCTCTGAGGCCCGCCTGCCTAGGGTACTGCAATGGGGCAGGAGTGGCTGGCAGAGAGCAGGGTCCACAGAGCTTGGAGACTCACTGGATGTGGGGACAGATGGGTCAAAGCTGGTAAAGGCTGTGAGTCTCTGGCTCCTTCTGCTCTAAGTCATTAATTAATGAAACTCTTCTTATTTCTGTCCAAGAGAAAGGAATGTCAGAACTCCGCACTAGTTGCCAGGAACTTATATAATCCATCAATGAATTAACTGCATACACTTTCAGGGTGAGAGGCAGAGGAAGTGAACTTTCTATAATCATTCAATTCCTGCAACCAGCTCCTATGGGAGCTGTTGTCTCTTCTGTTTTACAGATTGGGAAACTGAGACCCAGAGGATTAAATGAATGATTTGCTCAAGTCTGAGCTGGGATTTGAACCAGGGTCTTTGTGATGAGAAAGCCAGCCACTTTTCTTTCTGCTAAACTGCCTCTGGTGAGGCCGGCCCCGAGGCATGCATGCAGTCACACAAAAAGACCTGCACTGGGCCACCAGGACAGCAGCTGAAACACAGACTTCCAAGAACCCTCTTCAAAGCAGCCAGAGGCATTCAGCAGGGCCCGGCATTCAGACTGGAAGGATTTCTCCATTGTCTCCACCATCAGAGGTAAGTGACATCCTGAACGCCTCAAGAAGATTAAATGGCCCCGCTCGGTCGGAAAGCTTAAAGAAAAAGGAGTGAGAGGGAGAGAGAAGAAAGGGCCCAAGTTGGCTATTATGGAGCTGGTCCTTTTTTGTGGAAGAAAGATCTTTCAAGGGCCACTATTGGAAGAAGCAGGCCCAGATAAGGAGACAATGGCAGGGATCGACAGAACTCCGAGAGGAACCCGGCCGGCCCCGTGAATGAGGATTACTGCGGCTCTGAGCCGCCAAAGAAAAGGGGAACGCTGGTCAGGAGGAAAATGAGGAATTACTTTTTTCCTTTCCCCTTGGGGACTCCAGTTCACTGCGCAGTGACAATGCATGATGGGGGGCACTTGACATGCCCCTCTTCCAGGCCATGTTGGCGCCCCATGTGGGGCCCCCGGGGAACAAGGGCGGCACAAACCCAAACAAAGCCGATTTTAACCCAATAAACTCACCCCACATTCTCAAATAGAAACGACAGACACTCGGGCAGCTGAATATTTGTCCGTGGCGCAAACACATGGGACAAATAGGAGCTCGGGTCTGTGGATTGTTTGAACATAACGTAAACTTCATCTTTTAAGAGAATTTCTTTTAATTTCAGGGACTCTGACGGCACTGCTGGCAGCTTCAACACAGCTTGTTTCTCGTAGGTGGTGGAGGTGGGGACTGTGGAGGAGGAAGGGCCCTAATTTGCTCAGTTCCTGGGAACACGACGTGCTTTATAAACTTACGCTGCCCTAACCTGCCTCGGAGTGGCCACCGTGCACGTTAACTGATCGTTTACAAAATGTGTTCAGAGGGACGTGGTGGTGAGGTAGCTTTAGTCCGAAAGTCAGAGCCCGGGGCTGGAGTCTGTCACCAACCTGATGACGTTGGGTCCGAGTTGCAGCGCACCCACCGCGCTCTGAGCGCCCCGCTGCTTGGATCGGGTTGCTAGGCGTCTGAGCCACGCCTCCCCCGGCGTCTGGGGGTGGGCGCCTTGTAAATACCCCTGTGGGCGATGAGCGCTCCATCCTGCCTCTTTCTCCGAGAAACACCAAGGCAGAGCATAATTGCAAAATTGGTTTTGAAACTGTACGTGCATTCTACCAATGCGCGATATTATATTTAGTATTTGTCCTTGTGAAAAATCAATCACTCAAAAAATATTTAGTAATCAGCAGTTAGAGAGCCCAAGCCCCTGGATGAAATTCAATTCAATGAAAAGTCAAATTATTTTCATTTACATTAGGTCACGAATGGCTTTAAAGCCTCCTACTATTTTTAAAATAAGCATGTGGCAGGTGTTGAAATCAGAACTCTGTCAGAAACCTGGATAATGAACTTGGAAATTTTTTATTCCTTTTACAGTTCTAAGCTAGTAGCCAATCGTTTGGTACCTCACGTGTGTCGGGATAATAGCCACCTTTTATAGCTGGTGTTGTCTTTGCAAATTTGATTTTCTCTCTCTCTCTTTTCTCTTTCGTTATTAGAGCTGGCAAGCGTCTCAGAATTTCAGGTCATGGTGGAAAGGTGATTTGGCATCTTCAGGCACAGAAAGGATGTTTATATCACTTTAGAATCCCCGCTTCTTGGAACGCGAGCGCAGAGGCACGAGTGTAGCGCCTCACTTTGCGGGTCCGTCCTCACACACGGTGGGCAGGAGCTTTCTCCCCGCAGCTTCAGGTGACCGCGATGGGTCCTCACATGTGCTCCAGGCCTGTATCACCCGTACGCAGGAAGCCATGTGCCCCGTGGAAGGGCAGCGCGCTTTGGCAGAAGGCACCGCCGGAACTAGCACCGCCTTACCAGCCCCCCCCCCCCCCCGCCCCCCTTCTCGCCATGGACCCTCGGGGAAGCCATGGAACTGCCCTGGGGCTTGGTTTCCTCAAACTACAACAGCAATGCCTCGGAGCTGTTATGAGGATAGAAGAGGTTAGATATGGCGGGGCTGGGCTGGGCTGGAGGAGTGTGGGGAGGGACAAGAAGATCGTTAGTTACCGTTAAAGTTTTACAGTGTTGTTTCGGCATGTTCATTGTGAAAATCACTTCCCCTTTGATACGGGGCGCGCTGGATTTGCGGCTCTCCCTGGGTCTGGCATGGAGACAGAGGCTGCCACTCCCCGCACCTTGGTGCCTCCTGCCAGCCCGGACTTCCTCCCACTCACGCTTCCCTTTGGCAGCAGGTTTACCAGAGCTTTGCTGTATGTTTTTTTGAAGCTCTTTTGATTAACCAAAATGTATATTGCTAAATGATATTACTCTTATAACCAGAGGGTATTGAATCCTTGTTACATAAAAACAAAGCGGAGTTTCAAAAAACTCCGCTAGTGAAACTCATGGAAAACTTCTATTACATCTGATGAATGGGGAATCGTGTTAAATAGCAAAAATCAGTGTGCTGTATTTCTGTGTTATTTTAGTTAACAACAATAAAAATATTCTAAATATGCTACCTACCAATGGAATAAAATGGCAGCAGTGAGCTTATAAGATTTATATTATGTATTCTACAATTATAACTCATTATAGTAGCAATTAGAGCCTATCATATTTCCATTGCATCATCTCTTAATAGAATAATACTAAAAGAGACAAAATCAAAAATATTTTTGTAGAGAGAGACAAAAATATCTTGCTGTTATTCTGGATCTAGGTAGACTCCATGGAATGTGGATCAGCTAAGAAGGTGACTCACTTCTGTTTTCAGGTTCTGGGGACAGAGAGTGACTCTAATGGTTTTTGGATGCTCTTTGTTGCCAGGGAGACCGGTACTGGCCAGGGAGGACCCTTGGTGGAGGAGACCCTTGGGAAGCTGCTTCTGTGCTTTCAAAATGGGGAGAAGCACAGGGTATTCTCTTCTCAAGAAGTTGCTCTTGGGATACCTCTTTGACATCGATCCTCTGGCGAGGGGACAACGTGAAGGACCAGAGCCCGGGCTGGCTGCTCACCTATTATGTGGGGTGGCTGAGTCAAAGGAAGATTCTGACCTCTGCCGCATGAGAGGAACTGAGACAGGCTGCTTTCTTCTCCTGGAATACCTGGTGACTCAGGATGGCACTGGCCAGACTGGACGGACCCCGCAAATGGCAGTTGGTCAACACTGGGCCCTGAGTGCCTCTCTGTCACAGCCGGACACCTTTTCTTCCTCTAAGGTGGTTTAGAGGATTCTTGGTTGAGTTCTCAGGCCTCTGTCAAATGCCCTGTTTGGAACATCAAGGAAAGAAGTATGCTGTTCAGAAGCTTTACCTGCTACCTCCGTCAATTTCTGGGTGATGTGTCTATTTTCTTCTCTCCTGTGGTTGAGGTTTCTCTCAGCTAACAGAACTCTCACCCCAACATTGAAAACTTTCTTTCTTGGGAAATAAGGTGGTCTGAGAATATTCAGTGATTCTTCTGAGTTTTTCTGAAATAATTTTGGCCTGGAATATAGGCCTGTAACTCTTCTTGTTTTATTGTTGTTTCATTACAGTTGTTCCAATTTTCCCCCATTGCTCTCCACTGTTCCACCCAGCCCCCCTCTCTCAAAGTCAATGCCCCCCTGTTGTCCTTGTCCATGGGTCATAAATACCTTTTCTTTGACTAGAGGCATGTAACTCTTCATGTATGTTGTTGACATTTTCATCTGCATTGGAAAGAGTCTCGTCTATCTCTCTGGGGTAAATTCCCTGCAAGTTGGATACAGGGAAGACATTTCTTTTTGTTGACACAGCCCGTGGCTTTTGTATACCCTTTGCTAACTGGGTTGCTGCAATCAAACTTTAAGTGCATTGATTATTTTAGCTTCTTTGATTCTCATGCCCCGTGATGACTTCACCACCAACAGCAGCTTCATGGCTCACCCTTTAGCCACTGTTTACTGAGAGGCTGACTGCCTTTATTATGAAGAACTTGTTCCATAGGCAGTTTAGCATTTCCTGAGGTTTTGTTTCTTTTTAATAGGTGTGTCCACTCCATCCTCAATAGTCGTGTGAAATCAGCCTTTACGCTTCTCTGAAGATTGAAATTTTCCTCCAAACCCTCGGCGGGCGCGCCTGAAGCCACTCTCAATGTTTCTGGTGGGTTCGGAAAGATGTCTTGGTTGCAACCACTTGCTGTTTGGTTTGCTTGGTTGAATTTTTCTAAGGACTGAGACTTGTTTACCTCAGCCACCAGCAAAACTTGCTGGAAACATTTAGATCTCTCTTCTTTTCATGTTTTTCTCTAAGAATCTATTTTAAGACCAAGTAGAGAATTGTGGCTTTCCAGCTTATTGTTCATGGTTTTCACATTTGCTGTTTCTGATAGTTTGTCCTTGAGTTTGACTTCCAGGATAGTTGACTTAAGATCTCTAAATTCTCTTTGAAATTGGTTCACCCTCTTAAATATTTAATGTCTTTCTCTGAGAAAGACAGGAACTCCCATAAACAGTTGCTTCTTCCTGTATAGTAACACAAAGTTTTAAGCATTAAAAACTCCCATTGTGACTGTAAAAGCTATCATCTCCCACACAATCCTTGGGGATCCAGGCCTGGACTAAGCTTCCCTGGCAGACCTGCCATCCCCTGGCAAGGTCTCCAGCTCCAGCACCATGCAGAGCATCAAGGCCACCAGGGGACCCTCTGCGGCTCCCAAGGCCACTGCTGTATTGCCTAGGTTGCCAGAAACCTGCTGGCCACAGCAGATGTCAGAGCCCCGTGGTGAGCATTCTGCCCATAACCTTCTCAGTGCCTGGCAACCAGGGCAGACCCCAGTGGAAGTGGGGAAGGGGGCATGAAAATCCGTGTCTCCCAACCTTCCCACATCTTGACGCGGGCCAGAGGGAATGGTCATGGTTCTGGCCACCTTAGGTCCTTCCTGGCTGTCCCAAGACCAAAGGAGAGCAGTGTCTTTCCACACTGGTAACCATCTGGGTCACTCGTTGGGAGGTTCCAAGTTGAAGGATTACAGGCCTCCAACCCTGACCACTGCATCCTTTTCTCCCTCTCCTTTTTAAAATGAAGGTGACATTCATATAATGTTTTAACTATTTTAAAGTGAACATTTTACTGGCACTTAGTACCTTCATCACCTCTCTCGAGTTCCAAAACATTTTCATCACCTTAACAGGAAATCTTGTACCCATTAAGCTTCTATTTCCCTCCCCACCACCCTTTAGCAACCACTGATCTATGAACTGCCTCTTTGGATTAACCTGTTCTAAATAGTTCATATAAATAAAATTATATAATATGTGACCTTTGGTGTCTCACTTATTTCACTTAGCATGTTTTTGAGATTCATTCATATTGGTGCATGTATCAGTACTTGATTTCTTTTAACGACTATTATTCCATTGCATGTATATATCATAATTTTTTAATTCATTTATTGATGGACATTTGGGTCATTTCTATTTTTTTGGTGGTTGTGGCTAGTACAGCTATAAACCTGCAGGTACATGTATTTGTTTGAGTGCCAATTTTTTATTTTGAGGCATATATCTAGAGGCATATATCTAGGAATATACTGAGTAGGATTGCTGGGCCATAGGTAATTCTATGTTGAATTTTTTTTGAGGAAACACCACATTATTTTCCACAGAGGTGGCACCAATTTACCATCCCACCAACCATGTACATTGTTTAATCTCTCCACATCTTCACCAGCACTTGTTATTTTCCAGTGTTTAAATTATAGCTATCTTTGAGAATGTAAAGTGGTACCTCACTCTAGTTTTGATTTGCTTTTCCCTAGTGATTAATGATGTTGAACATCTTTTCATGTGCTGTTGGCCATGTGTAGGTCTCCTTTGGAGAAATGTCAATTTAAGTCCTTTATCTAAACAGAAAACTTGTTTGTCTTTTTGTTTTTAGTTGTAGGAGGGTTTTTTGTTTTGTTTTTTTGTTTTTATATTCTGGATACTAAACCCTTAGCAGATATATATCATAATTTGAAATCTTTTCCCCCATTTTGTAGGTTGCCCTTTCACTATCTTGATAATGGCTTTTGATGTACAAAAAGTTTAAGCTTGACGAAGTTCAATTTGTCTTTTTGTTGTTGTTGTTATTCATGGTTTTAGTGTCATATGTAGGAATCTATTGCCAAGCCCCAGATCATGAAGAATCACCCCTATATTTTTTTTCTAAGAGTTTTATGGTTTAGCTCTTATATTTGGGTCACTTACCCATTTTGGGTTAATTTTAACATATGGTGTGAAGTCCTTGCATCTTCTTAATTCCAGGATCAAGATGTAAGATGCAGTGTCTACCTGGGACATGCCATAGTCATGGCAGAGGGAAGGGAACCAAAGCTGAGCCATTCAGCGGCTCTTAAAGATACAGTTCTGACATGGTAGGTGCTGTGTCTGCTCTCAATAACTTGGCCAATGGGGCAGTAAATGTTCTTCTTCTCCAGCAAGTCACTGAAGACATCCATGGCCACTGAAGATATCCGTGGCAGTGGCAAGAATTTTTAATCTCTTACGGGGCAGAGAGAAGCTGATAACTCGGGATTATAATACAATCTACTATACATTCCCTAGGAACTCTAATACATACATCTGAAAAATTGAGTTCAGAGACAAATACTTTCTTTACAGGAAACTTCTGAGCATTGAGTGTACAGCTCTGCAATCCCTTGTCTGACACCACTGGGACCAGACAGCTTTAGAATCCAGAATTTTTTGGATTTTAGAAAAGAAATATTGTGCATTTTCTATATGTATAATGCATAGCACCCCCAGCAGGATCCAGAACAGTACAGTAGTATTTTTTTTTGTAGCAAGACAGATGACTCTCTACAAAGTAGAAGCCTCATTTTAGTTTAGATCAAATTTAGTTTAGATCACATTTGCTGCCAAATAATTTTAGGTCGAGTTGGATCTTCCTGCCAAGTGAGCTTAAAACAACAACAAAATCTACTTTTTAATGGAGCTCTTTGGAGTTTGGAATTGCAGATAAGGGCTGGTTGACTTGTATTTTAGAGAGGCAGACACATATCTTAGACTAATTTAGGGGGAAGCAATAAACAATCCCATAACTTCTTTTCTGATTTTCCTAGTTAGTAATCAGACAAAATTTTTCCTGGACAGCTAGCTGAATTATAGGACACTGTTTTAGTTATGTATTTTTCCTGTCAGCAACTGGAGATTTCCTGGTGGCCATATATTGGCAGTGTATCAAGTGACATTTCTACGCTGCACGAAGACCTGAGTGAGGGGGTCTTTGGTGAAGATTGGGCAGTATATGGCCTGGTCTTTGCTCTCATGGAACTTGTGACCTACTTGGAGAGAAGAGATGGTGACGAGCAGGGCAGTTTCATGGCATGTGGCTATATGGTTACAGCCATGGGAAAGGGCTTGTTTGGAAAGGGGTCCCTGATGTCTAATCAAGGCTGGATCCTGGAGGAGGGCAGAGAGGGTCTGTTCAGAGAAGCGAGAGCTTCTGAGCATTCCAAGGGGGGAGAATCCCTGGAGGGAAGGCCCAGAGGCAGGAGAGAGCCAGGGAAGGGCCTCACAGGGAGGTCCAGACTGCGGGATGGAGAACATTCAAGGTCGCAGGACTCATTCAGGAGCCCCTTTGCCTAGTTCCAAAGTTTGTGGGTAGCATGACCTCTTTAGCTCCTTTTTAGTGGGGTTACTACAGAGCAAAGGATATGTTTGCTGGCAAGTTTAATTAAAACGTACTTCCTCAGAATTATGTTCAGAGAGCAAATGAGTCTGAGCAGGTCACTTGGCACATACCAGTGGGAGGGAGCTGATCCCCTCATTCCTGACTTCAGGGAGAAGGTGGGAGGGGGCCCCCAGGGGTAGGAGAGGAAGTGAGGGGGAGCCGGGAGGTGGCGAAGGAAAGTCTCCCGCAGGAACTTGTCTGGGGTAGGCTTTCCAGGCTGTGGGGAAGCAGTTCTCCCTACAGTCTGGGAGCCAGCCTTCTGTGAGGGCTTACAACACAGCAGACACCTGTTCGTGGATCTCCAAGGGAATTTTCCAGACAAATGCTCCCTGTCCGCCTGCTTATGAGTCAGCTTCTCCATCCTCGTTATCAATGGCACCTTCCTCAGACCTGCAGAAGCCTTAGAAATTGGAAAATTGCCCTCGTGGAACTGAAGCTGTAGAAGGAGGTGAACTAAGGAAGTCAGATACGTGGGCTGGGCCTCCCTGAACGCTGGTGACGTCCTTGGTCCTAAAGACCCTACAAGGAGAGACAAGCCCTACTTAGTGTCTTTGATTTGGTCTTGTGTGGGGGTTGCAAGCTGTTCTAGAAACATTTGCTGAGCCCCTGCCCTGGTCTGAGCCTTCTCTAACATGACGGCGTTCCAAGACCAAAGCTAATTGGTTTAGCCCCTATGGTATATTTTCGTAGGCTTCTGAAAAAGCTGTGATTAAAGAAGACTTCACAAAGGAAGAGGATGTTGGACCAGGTGTTAAATGATGGGTTACGGAAGTTGGCTCACGCCCTGGGCTTGGTGAGCGGTGGAATGGAGCCCGGACCTCCAGCTCCTTGACTGTGAATCTGTGCCCGGCACCTCCACCCGGATTTCCAAAGAAGAGGAACCGAGGCACGGAGGATCACGTTGCCTTACTTGGACATTTTTAGTCTTTACGTACCCTGTTTCTTCTGCCTAAAGCCCTCCTCCCTAAAGAACTCTTGGAATAAATAACCTCTTTCATGCAGCTTTCTGTAAAGACTTCCAGGCAGTGTGGGAGACCTCTGGGCCCCGCCGTGTCATCTGCACACAAGCCTGCTAACTCTCCCCTCTCTGCTGTCTCTCTTGTTCCACTCTGAGCCTCCTGGACACTCACAGACTGGCAGTCCGGTGCCAGGCACAGCAGGGCGTGCAGTAACTCCAGGTACAGGCAGGGTTCCCTGTTCCTGGGGACCGTTGCCTATTAGTGACAGCGCGTGGGCCTGGAGCTCTGAGCTGCGGCAGGTGGCCCCCAGGTGTCAGCATGTGCGTGGCCTGCTTCTCTCGCGGAGCTGCCGGGGTAGGGAAGCCAGGTGTAGGCTGGTTTAGGGGACCGGGCTCATGTGCTGAGCATCAGCGTTTTGGGCGAAGAGGAAAGCTTCAGGCTTCTCTCCCACACTGTGTCGGGAAAGAAGAGAGAAGGGAGAGAGCTAGTGGGTGTCTGGGTGGGGGTTGAACTCAGGCTAAGGCATGTTCCCAGACAGGGGTGGGAGCCTCTTCTGGGAGAACTGAGCATGGAGAGAACAGTGTGAGGGTAGTCCGGGTAGCAGGAGGGGCATGTATCCAGACTGCGAGCCCAGGCAAGGCCTCAGGGTGTGCTGGGAATCCAGGAGTGAGCGGGGTCCCGAGACCCCACCCCAGCCCCGTCTGACTGCTCACTGGCCTCTGAGAGCTTCCTGTCCGCTTCTCATTCCTGCTGAGGACGTGACTGCCAGAGGCCTCGTCATAAAGAACAGAACACGCTGCTCTCCTGCTCAAAATCCATCAACGGCTGCTCATTGTCTGCCGGGTACAGTGCGTGGGATCTCCAAGTGGAAAGCCAAATCCAGCTGTGGGAGCTTTCACAGAGGAGGAGACACGTGAGCTGAGGCCGGAGGGTAGAGCAGATGTTTATAAGGCAGTCAGCAGGGGAGGTGGAGTTGGGCGTGGGGGGGGGGGTCAGGCTCTCCCAGAAATCATGGTGTGCAAAAGCTTGGAGCTATACGCAGCAAAGCATGGTAAGGGAGTGCCAAGAATTGAGGGGGGGGGGGCAGCAGAAAACCAAGGGTGGGGAGGACTGGAGCATTGGTGGGCTGGGTTACAAAGGTTCCTCTATAGTAAGTTCAGAAGTCAGTGGGACACCCTGAAGGTTTTTTATTTTTTTCCTTTCTGTTTTGATATTGCATATCAGGTACAAATTTAAAAACAAAATTAGGACCTTGCTGTATTTGGGTTTCTAGTCTGTTTTCCACTCAACATTCCATTGTGAGCATTTTCACATATCATCAACACATTTTTCACGAGCATTCTTTGACGGCACAATAGTCCATCAGGGGGGTATATCAAAGGGCGTTTACCATGTCCCTAAGTTTGGACATTTAGCTTGTTTTTATTTTTAAGTACTAAAAATAAAGTGGTAATTAAACACACTATGCATATGTCTTCGACTTGCATCTCTAATTATTTCCCAAGAATTGATTCTAAAAGGAAATTCTCTGGATGAAAGAAACGGAGAGTTTTAAAACTCCTGATACTTGCTGTTAAGTTGCCTCCCTAAAATGTCACGCACTTTTTATATTCTCCACCCTCAGGACACCAGAATGCCTGTCTTGTGACCTTCAGGGACAATGAGAACGATCACCTGAAAAAAAAAAAAAAAAGGACATTTTGAGAGAAAAAATGAGTAGGTCTATTCGTTGGATTTTTCTTAATATTTGATGTTAAAAAAGTTCAGGTGTTCATTTGCCTGACGTATTTTTTTTTCTGCAAATTGTTCATTTCCTTGCCCAATTTTGGGGGAATTATTTTCCCTAATCACTTAAAAGAAGAGTTCATACATTCAACATAAAAACTCTACATAGAGTTTTAAAATTCTTCTTAGTTTATATTTGTTGTTTAATTTAACGACTATTGTAACTTAAATATCAGGATGCCAGCCTTTCCAGGTTAGGAGGGCAAGGAAGGCAGAGAGGGGAGGGGAACTCTAAGATGCCTCGTAGGTCTCCAGCTTGGACACCAGGGCCAGGGGAGATCCTCAGGTGGCTGGAGCAGCCCGGGAGAAGGGTGTGAAGTGCTCACTGAGTGTGTCTGGGGCACAGCCAGGCTGAGATAACCTGAGACACAGTGGGGGTGGCAGCTGGACCTCACTTCTCGTTGTGTGGCCGAGGAGTGTTTGCTGAAAGAATGAGTAGGTATCTCCATTTGGAGCTCAGCAGTGAGCTCCGGGAGGAGCCATAAGCTGTGAATTCGTGTTAGTTACGGTCAGAGCCCGAGTCCAAGTCTCCTGCCTCCTAGGCCAGTGCTCCTTGAGAGTCAGGTGGATTTGGTGGGGGTGGGGGTGATCAAATCTATGAAGCACCTATACCTTTAAAAAAATTTTTTTTTAAATGAACATCTAATTTTTACACTTTTCCCAACCTGTAATTGGTTCTCCTTTCCCACAGGGAACTGGGCCATGCACTGGCCATCTCAAGCCCAATTAATCTTGGAGGCTGACACGGAATTTATCAAATGTTTATTATCATAACGGAGCTGCTCCCCATCTGCATTCATTAATTTAGTCTCTTCTACAAGTGGTATTAATATAGCATAATTGACTTTTCCATTGCACTGGATTAATTAATAGGAATCAATATGGTAAGGACATTAACAAGGTACAGAGCAATTAAAACCTTCCGCAATTAGCTCCCGGCCCCTTGTATCTGTACCCTGAGAGAAACCAGCACCTCCACTCCATGCCCCCCAACTCCCGTGCGATCAGCCTCTCTTTTAAAAATTCTGCTTTGTGGCTTGGTTAAACTGGATAAAACCACGGCATGTTATTTTACAGCATGCCCATAATTTGGCATCACCGGCGCAGAAATGCTCCTCCGCCAGATAAATCACGCAATAATGGTTTCTCCTTGGGGCCGGATCCCTGCGAAAGGTATTTGCAATGGAGGACTTACAGCATGACGGGGTGGAGCCAGAAATGTGCCCGCGCAGGTTGCCAAGTGAATCTCTTTGTCATCCCGCTGTCGCCACCGCCCCCCTGCCCGGGGCGGCTGCCCCACTCTGGCCCGCGCTGGGGAACCCATGCAGGAGGCGAGGACTTCACAGGGCGCCGGCCTTGCAGACCCTCTCGTGGGAGGCGCTGCCCCTGGCGTCCGCTGCATCGCGCGGGGGGCTGCCCCGGGTCGGAACCCGCGCTCAGTGGCCAGCTTGTCATGGTCTCAAAAAGTCCCACAATGGATCCTCCCACCCGTGCTGATCCTCCTGGCAGTGATGGGGGTGGGGGGGCACTGAGGCACAGAGAGGAAAGGCATGGGTCTGAGGTCTCTCAGCTCTTAGGGACAGACCCAAGCCCCTTCCATCTCAGAAACTATTGCAGGAGGAACATAAACGCCCAGGGGCCATTCACAGCAACGTCTCCATAATCCTAATTTTTGCATGGAGGATCTATTCCAGAAAGCAAGGCAGATCCTGGGCTCACAAATAACTGTTGCTAATTTTTTTTTTTTTTTAATGCGATGAACACGGCTGGATTTTTGATGTGTTCATTTCCTCTGATTTTTCTCAGGTATTTCCAACTGTGGAATTACATTTTGAGACTCGAAGGCGCACAGACATGAAGAAGGAAGACCTGGAGAAAGACCCCATGAGCCCCGGGCCCAGGGCTGGGGGCCCGGGAGGCCTCGGCTGGGACCGCGGGGGTGAGGCGCAGCCAGCTGGCCGCGCGGACGCCAGCCCCGCCGGGGCCTCCGACGTTGCCTGGAAACAGTGCAACAATGCCTCCCGAGCGCCTGAGAAGATCTGTCCTGAAGTGGCAGTCCCTTCAATTATTTTATTTCCATTATATTATGTTAATGAAATCAGCAAAAAGAACAGAGCACATGCATGTCCCCCAGTGGAGTGGCTGTGAAGGGTTAATCGGAATGGCCCTGGCCGGCGTGGGGGGAGCAGAAGCAGCAGCCCGATGTTAGGATGGACGGTCTTCCACTGGGCCCGGTGCCCCGGGGTGCAGTGGGAGCGCCACGGCCTCCTGCGCCCCTAGGTCTCGGTGTCCGTTTCTGCAGCTCTGCTGGACCACAGGCTGCCCATGGTGGCTGCAGGTGCAGCCCCGGCACCTGGCTGGGCCCTTCGCCAACCGTCCTATGACCCTTTGAAGAACCAGTGAGGCACCACAGACAGGCCACAGAAGCCACCCTACCTGAGTCAATCGGAAGTGGCGGGGGACCTTGTAGGTACAGCTTCTGAATCCTTTCAGTGGCTTTTAAAACGTCAGGGAGCTTTGCAGCAATAAATCTTATACTGAATCCCCAAAATATAAACCAAATAATAGTGGCACCACTTGGACTGGAGGCAAAGGTGGGGTGGGGGCAGCAGCCCTCTTGCCTCGTCAAATACGCCAGCACGGTTTAGAAACCAGCGTCCTGGCGCACCCCAAGGGATACCAGAACCGCGGGTTTTATCCAGAACTGGTGCTGGACTCCTGATGGCTGTGCAGGTGTCCCATTCTAACGCCCCCATGCCTTAGAAGTAGGAGTTAGGATCCCCAGGGAGCTTCTGAGTTTGAGGACAGAAAGAACTCCCTGCCTCAATTTACTGGTCTATATAATGGCCAAAATATTATACGTGGCCTCCTGGGCTCATAAACTTGAAGAACTAACTCATCGAGGTTTCTTCCAGGACTGTCTGTGGGTAGCGGTCCTGGAAAGTGACCAGCCTTCCAACTGAAATGTTTCTGGAGGGGTGTCTTCATGTCCCAGTAAATGCTCTTTTAAAAACTTCTTTTATGGGGGGGGGGGTAGGGTTTACTGTTTTCTCCTGTGCTTCTCTGCATTCTTCAGAGACCTGTCCAGGGAGTTTGGGGACCAGCAACCTGACTCTGGTTCTGCTGTCGGGAGGCAGGAGACTGACCCTCCCCTCTCCAGCCTGCAGCTTCCTCTCCTCCAACGTCAAGGGAAGACCTTACCGCCAGTGATCTCTCTGATTCCCCCCCCACCACCACCACAGCAGAGACATCTTCTCATTTGAATACCATCAACAAAAATAGCAGTGCAAAGCCTTCTGTTTGAAAGATGACAGAGCTATTACTCTCAAGTTTATTTCCTGCTCCCTTGGCTTTCCGATATTGCAAATCTCCTTGGTTTTAAAATTCAGTTGTAAATGAGATTTGAGTTCCACATCACTCACTTTGTTCTCTCTCCAAGAGAAAGAGTTGAATAACCAGTTCAAAGAAAATGTACACACAACTGAAATTCAAAGGGGGTGGGAGGGGTTTTCTTCTTCCTAATCTTGGTTCCTGGGCTCAACATCTGATTAACCTCTCCCAGGCACCTCTGAGATCCAACACTCTTAGTAACTTCCCCTTGTTTACAGGACAAAGTCCAAGATCAGCACCACCAGCAGCATCACAGAGACCACAGAAAATAGTTATCAAGTGCTTACTGTGGACCAGGCATTTCACATATATTAACACTGAAAAAAAATGCTCCCAACCACACTTTGAAGTTGATATTCTTACACCCAGTTTGCTGATCAGAAAGCTGAGGCACAGATAGGTTAAGAGACACACTCAAGGTTTTACAGCTGGTAAGGGGTGGACCAGGAGTCCAACCTAAGCTGTCTGCTTCCAGGCTCTTTGCTCCTATTTCCTGAACTTGGCTCACGTACAACCTCTGAGTCAGAAAAAAGGGCCTGAAAGATCTCCTGGTAAAAAATTCCTTCACAAAGTTCAAATCTCCTGCAAGGCTAGCTGACTAGTGGTTGTCCAGCCTGCACTGAAACTCTCCTGGGGGTGGGGATTCCTTCCTTTTGAGGCCAGCCAGCCACTCATCCATTCGAGAATCATGTCCAGCCCCATTGGAGCACCGATCTCCTGCTCGGGGCAGGGAAATAAAGATGAATACATCACAGTTCCTTCTGCTGAGGGACTCGTGGTCCAGAACCAACCTATTAGGTCCTTGAATAGCTTTGGTTGCGAGAAAACTCTACCTTTATTGAACTGGAAAAGATCTCCTATAACTAAAAGGCTCATATAATTACTGACCAAACCAGGACATGGCTGGGAGTGAACAGAGGCTCTTAAAATAATTATGTCTGGGTGACAGGCATCAGCTGGCAAACAGGGATGCATAGCCTCAACCAATAAAGCATATCCTGGGTGCCTGTCTGGCTTTGAGTCCATTCAGGATAAGCTTGCTTTTAGGTACCAGTCCTTCCGATGTTCGGAGACCAGTGTCTGGCTGGCTGTGAGCTGTGTTTTCTTCAGCACACGTCTGGTTTCTTACATGAGTACTCATGTCCACGGTTGGGAGCCCAGCCTTAACGTTCTTGGCTTTCTGGTCCTTTCCCTGATCTGGTCCCTGTTCAGCTGGGAGGAGAAAGAGCCTAGGACTGCGGTGGACCAGGAATGAAGAAGGCTGAATCTTTACCAGACACGTTTTTGAAAGCCTGGGATTCAGACCGAAAAAGGAGACTAGAAGTGAGGGTCATGTCAGGGTGGCTTTGTGGTTGATGGGAGTGGGGCTGGGAGGGCTTAGAAGGTGAAGACATAACAACTTGGGGAGAGAGGTAAGAAAAATATGTTTCACTGCTATTTCTCTGGCTTAGGAATCTTTAGACAAACACACTTATTTTTAGGTGACAACTTTGAACCAATTGGCCCGGAGACCATTCATCTCGTTATCACTCAGTCAGTCAACAACATTTGAGGGCAGTTATTTGCGGGGCACACAGATGACACAGTCCCTGAGCTTAAGGAACTCAGGGCCTATCCCAGGGCTGTGAGCACAGAGGGGAGAGCCTCTAACTCACCCCTTCTGCAATGTTGGGACGGCTTCACAGAGGAGATAATTAATTACTGACTGGGTTTCAGAGGATGAGCAGCAATTTTCCTGGCAGAGAAGGAGAGTGAGTGACATTCCAGGCTGAGGGAACAGCGTGTGCAAGAGACAAGAGGCAAGAAGCACCAGAGAGCGTTGGCTGTGTGTTCAAGTGGCTCTTGTGGCTGGTTGCAGGTAGGAGGGACCGGAGCGGGGCAGGACCCACGGGTCTGGATGCTGTTGGAAGCATTTGGATCTGCACTGGGAGAGACCTGGACATTCACGGACCGTACTCTGCAAGACGGAACACTGGTGGGCGGATTCAGATGTCCCTGCAATTAATTAAAGTGAGCGCCAGCATGAAGCACAAACGAGAAAACGCTTTTAATTGAGAGCCATGTTTTTCAAATGTTGCTCAGCTGCCAGCTGACTCCTCGCTCTGGCAGGAACAGTGAGTGATACTTAGCTTTCTTCAGGCTCCATTAATCGGCCCATTTCTTTCTGCTTCAAATTCCACTTCCAACATACAGTGGTTCCTCAAGTGCGAAATGAAATCAGTGATTTCTAATCCACTGGGAGCCAACGAGCCTCCGGACAGGTGGGTAAGGCGGGTTGGGTTGACCCAGCTGGTTTTCACGTCATGTCAGAGGAAGCTGCTGGCTCTGCTCTCCTCCCCACTTAGGCAGACATACCTACACACACGTGCACAGGCACACACACCTAGCTGCACAGCTTCTTGTCCATGTCTTCAGTCACCCCTGTAAACACGTGGGGGTTCCTGGGGAGCCCAGTGACCCGGCTCAAAGAATAGCACACCCAGTGTCTTCGGTGGGTGAGCCTGGCATCTCTTCCAACAGCTCTTCCAAGTCTGATGACACTGGTCGTCACTATTCACGAAGCATTTCCTGTGTACGTGGTACCTCAGATGCATCATAGCTAAGCTCATAATAGTGTGCAAAGCCGGAATGTGTTCTTTCCCTTCTTAGTGAGAAGACTGAGGTCCAGAGAGCTTAAGTGAGGCACAGGTGCCGATTTGCATTGAGCCAGCCAGCGGGGGGACAAGAATCTGAGCTCATGGCGGTGGAGCCCCTGTCACTCCACCCAAGGACCACCAGGTCACCTCCTCTTGTTCAGACTTGGGGTTGGGACAAAAAGGCTGAATCACTGCCATTGCCTCTGGAAAGGTGTTGGGGATCAGGAATTTGTTAACCCACTTGCCGACCAGTGAATTTTTTGAAGGCCTGCTGGAGGGGCGGGTTCAGAGGTGGCGAGGCAGAGAGTAACAACACAGCCATGCTCTGGAGAGAGGGGATTATAGAGATTACATGACGCTGTGGGCTCAGTGCTGGGCTCCAGCCATAAAAGGTGGGGCTGTGGGGCTTTGGGTCAGCCCTTGCGGGGGTCAGAGGGGTTGCCCAGAAAAGATGACCTTGGGGCAGAGTTAAGGGGTGGGTTTCTCAGCATCCTCCACATCCCTGTCAGTCAGACTCGGCCATCTGAGGGGTAGAAGGCTGTGCGGCCACCCTCAATGGATGGAGGCCAAATGAGCAAACTTGGAGGGACGCAGAAGGGAAAGCAGGGCAGTCTTGGGGGGAGCCTCACTCCTGCTCAGCCATGTTTCCTGTTGCCGCTTGGAGCATGTGCTGGAGGCCAGGTCCCACACGCCCCTGAGATCCCTCCATCTGCTGCCACTTTCACTCAAACAGGGTCCAGTGAGAAGCCATCACGAAGAGCCTAGCACATGCCAGAGCGCAGTCCTGTCCCCCTGGGTTGGTACAGCGACTGTCTTCGCTGTCAAGTATCTAAACGCAGTCAGTACCACTAGGGGAGTGAGACTGCCCCTCGTTACCCATATGCCTTTGGGTGAGAGGCTTCGCGTTTTCTAAATCTCGGTTTTCTCTCCTGTGCAACAGGGTTTCCTTCACAACCTCGCAGGGTTGTGAGGCTCCAATGAAATTGACAGAATGAACCCTTTTGTGTGGAGCCCAGCTTGGGAGACCAACTTGATAAATGGTAGCTATGAACTATTATATTTGCCTTGACTCGGGTTTTGTTTTTCTGAAATTCTGACCATAGGTCAGAGTGTAGGAAGTCAAGATCTTTGCTTCCTGAACCCATGAAAATATTGCCCCGGGGGCCATTAGCTTCTTTCAAAGGTGGAGAACATTCCAACCTGGTGCAAGAATGCCTACCATTAACCTTCCCGTTGTGGCGGGGAGACTGTGGCAGTGGAGGCTGGAGGATTCAGGTGGGGGTTTCTGAGCCAACCCCTCAGAATTCCAGGTGGCCATTGATCTGTGGCTCTGTGGCTGCAGACATCACTCTGCATGTGTGCATGTGCACATGTGTGCGTGTGTGTTGTGCTGAGGCCTCCTCCTTGCCCCTCACCCCCCCCCCCCCACCAGTGCAGGCTGACTTTCCATCTCTGACTTGCCAAGCTGAAACAAGAAATGCAGGTACTTCTTGCACTTCCTGCTGCAAAGAACATGTTTTTAAACTTGCTGGAGAAATGGGGGACTGCTTGTGACCTCTCTGACACACACGGACCCAGATGACGAGTGCATAGTCAATAGAGCCCCTGGAAATGGATGCTTTGGAGTAGCGGGGCCAGACCGAGGACATGGGATCTTTATGAAAGTCATGGATGATCTCTTCCCCTCAAAACACCCAACTGGTGGTGGCTGATCGGTCCTCTCTATGCCAGAGCCTTAGAGAACATGAACACATAAAGGCGGTTAAATTCTCCACTGGGCATCTAGCTTGGCCTTGCGATGATCAGCACTTCTTGTATAAAATCTTACCTAATTTACATACCACTTGATGGGTGGGTGTTGTCAGTCCTTCTGCACGAAGGGAGGGAACTGAGGCTCACAGAGTGAAAGTGACTTGCCCAAGGTCTTACTACTACTAGCTTAGCTGTGTTTCCAGCCCAAGTGTGTCTTAGTGCAAAGCCCGTGCACATCCCAGGGCCTCTGGGTTGCCCAATGTGAATGAATTCTGTCACTCTGAGCTTGGGATGAGATTTCCATGCAGCCGAAATGGGCATAAGCTGACTTTGGCTTGATGAGAGGTTTACACTTCACTCTGAAGCGGATCTTCACGTTGTAGTAAGTGGAGAGGATTGTAAATGGCATAGGAAAAATAAACAAAACTTTGCTCCAGGAGTTCCTCTAAAATCCTTTATAGACATCATTAAAAACTACTCATAAACAAACATCACATACTCATGAAAATATATGAGCAGTAAGAACGTAGGGCAGAAAGGGCACTGGGCTGAGAACCAGGACACCAGCCAGGTGCGTCTGTAACTGGCCATTTGAACTTGAACCTATCCTTTCTTTCTCTGAGCCTCCATTTTTTAATTCTGTGAAATGGAGATGGTAATCCTCACTTGTCTACCTGGAGAGGGAGCTGAGAGAATCAAAAGAGGCGATGAAGGCCAGAGCCTTTGGTAAACTCTGAAGTGTGGTGCACATGGGAGGGACTGGTCACAGACCTCACGGGTTGTGTGGTGGGGACTTCCTTTGGCTGGTGTGTGACCACTCTCTTCATTTGAAACAATGTGTGACTTTTGAGATGCTCTGATTGTTTTCCTTTAGCGAGGTGGGGGAATATGCGTTTTGGCCACCACCTGACACAGCACTCAGTGATCATGACCTTTTCAAATGCTCACGCCCCTAAAGCACACTTTACCTCATTTACTACTGCAGCTCCAGCACCTAAAACAATGTTCAGCACAGAGGAGACACCCAATAAATATTTATGGAATGAATCTGTCAAATTATTAGCCATCACTCTTAGACACGGAGTCATGATGGAGGGCAAGGGGCCCGTTTCGTGTCTGCATCCCCAGGGCTAAACACAGCGTGGCGCAACGCCTGTTGACTGATGGGAGGATTCGATGAATCATTAGTATATCTTAACCTTAACATTATTCTAAAAATTTACGACACATGTCATTTTTACACCAGTTATATTTCCTCCAAGTGGTATGAATCAAAACTGTATCAGTCAGCTTTTAAAAATCTAATCTTTATTGTATTTTTCCATTACCATTCAGTTCCCTTATACCCCCGCCCCCCAGCAATCTCCACACGGTTGTGCTTGTCTATGAGTCCTTTTTCTTTTTGCTCAATCCCTACATCCTCTCCCCTCCCCCACCCTTAGCTGTCATCCTGCTCTCCATCTATGAGTCTGTCCCCATTTTCCTTGTTAGTTCAGTTTGTTCATTAGATTCCACATAGGAGTGAAATCGTAGGGTGTTTGTCTTCCTCTGACTGGCTTATTGCACTTAGCATAGTGCTCTCCGGGTCCATCCATATTGTTGCAAAGGGTAAAATTTTCTTCTTTTTTATGGCCAAGTAGTACTCCACTGTGTAAACGTCCCATAGTTGTTTTATCCACTCATCGACTGACGGGCACTTGGGCAGCTTCCATATCTTGGCGACTGTAAATGACACTGCAGTGAACACAGAGGTGCTTCAGCTTTTGCTAGATTATACTGTAGTAATAAATGTCCCCAAAATTTCAGTGGATGATAACAAATATTGTTTTGCAGGTCCTCGTATCACTGAGGCTCTGATCTTTCCTCATTCAGGGACTCAAACTGTAGCCCTTTACCTTGATCTAGTAGCAGAGGATGGAAAGGCAATGAATTCAGGCAATGAATCTTGCAGCCTCTGTGGGATGCGGCAAAATCACTTCTGCTCATTTTCTACTGGCCAACCAAGTCACATGTCCAAGCCGATGTCAGTGGGGGTGGGGTATATATTTTCACACAGGAGGCCCTGCAAATAGGATCTCAGTAGGTCAAGTGCTCAAGCCTCTGGCAGATTGGGAAGTATATGCTACCTACCCCATTGGCCTTAAAAACACCTTGCCCTGTTTGGAGGGTCTCCTCTCTTTTGATCCCTGAATCCCAGAATACCTGGATAGAAAAGGATGAAGTTACCATTATTGTAAGTCAGGAACTGGAAATCCAGAAAAAAGAAAGGACTTCATCATGGACTCCACGCATGTCATTCTCCCCTGCCTTCAGCACACTTAAACAAGGCTGCAAAAGTAAGTCTTGCTTTATAAAGTGTGTGCAACAGAGTGCAAGCTCCATCTTTACCAGGGTTGCTCACATCCTCCTCCACTTCCCCTGGAGACTGGGGGACACACGACGACACCTACAATGACAACACAGTGTGACACACTCATGCCATCCGGGAGCACAGAGAGATTATAATCCATTTAGACTTGCGGGTGGAAGAAGGCTTTCCGAAGAAGATGGTCTTGAAGGAATAGCTAAGGGTCAGACATACAGTGAAGTGTGGTGCACCTGAGGAATGGTGAAAGCTCAGGATGGGCTAAGAAGAGTGGAAAGGAGTCAAGGCCATTGGATGGGGCTGGAGCAGTGGGGCTGGCTTCAGACGGCGAAGGGCCTTAAGCACCGGGCAGGGAGTTGGGCTGGATGAGAGGGAGCCATTGAGGGGGTCAGGTATATATACATATATATATTTCAGAAAGATCATTCTGGGACCTTTTCTGGAGAGGATGTGCGGGAGGTGTGGGCTTGAGGCTAGGGGCTAGGGACTGGGCTGGCCAAGGTTACAATTTTCCCATGAGATCACAATCCTTTCACTTCCCATCATGTGCACACAGACTCTGATGGATTGTCACATGCCCTCTGTGCAGGGGCGGTGGTCCCTGCTTTGCCGGTAAGGAAACGAAGATTCAATGACATGAAGTCACATGCTCAAGAGCACACGTAGCAGGTAGGTGGTCATACTGAAGTGTCCTCTCACGTCTGCTTGACTTCATATTTCCCTTCTTTCCGGACTATTCACTGATGCTTTGGTCATAACAAAATACCATAGGCTGGGTGGCTAAAACAACAGAAATGTATTTTCTTAGAGTTCTGGAGGCTGGACATTCAAGGTCAAGGTGCCAGCAAATTTGGTTTCTCCCGAGGCCTCTCTCCTTAGCTTGAAGAGGGCTGCCTTCGTGCTGTGTCCTCACATGGCCTTTTCTCTGCGTGCATGTCTTCTTCTTGTAAGGACACAGTCCTATTGACCTCGTTTAACCTTAATTACCTCCTCAGAGGCCCTGTCTCCAGATACAGTCACACTGGGGTCAGGACCTCAATGCCTGAATTCTGCGGGGACACAATTCACAAGAGATAGGTGATGGAGACTACCACTGACCCCCAGCATTGAATGTCCTCAACTTATAAACCGTCTCTCACACCCAGTCTTTGATCTGATATTAGTAGGGTGTTAGTTCACCTATAAAGGACCCTGGCACCCAGTAAATGCTCCAAACATGCTTGTTGAGTTTTGAAATGACTGGGCTACACACGGCCACGCGCACTAAGCCTCTTCCTATGATTCCAGCGCATTTAGCCACACGGCCAGTCAGGGTGATGTTTTGATTTCAAAGGGTGCAGTTGTCATTTGCTTATTTTTCTAATAAACTTTAATATTTGAGATAATTGTTGATTTACACTATTTTGTCATGGCTTCCAATGCCTGTTCCACTGCCTGCAGGCTGGGAGACCTGGGTCCCTCTGAATTTCTACCAAACAGGTCCTCACGCATTCCTTAGAAGGTCGCTCTGAGGAAGGAGGGGTGGTGTATTGCAGTAAGTTTTGTGCCTTGAAGCTGTAGTAGGTGTACAAACCAGGTAGCCCATTCACCTGCATCTCCCCTCTGGAGCTGCCTTTCCCACCACCTCTCTTCCCTTCAGCCTTGCTCCTTGCTGGTTCATTCCATAATTAATTGGGCCAAGGTGTTAACGACTGACCACGGCTTCTGCATTTTAATAAGGGCCTTCCTGTCTTACTCCAAAAGGAAGGCTAAGCTGCCATTTTCGGCAGCAGGGTCAACCAAGGCAGAGGTGTGTTTGTGCATGGGTGAGGGCAAGAACGCGGGAAGCCTTACCGTGTTAGCAGGCGACCCCACCCCCAGCGGGGTCTCTGCTAGTCCACATCACATGTCGGAGCAGGGCAGAAGCCAAGGTGAGGGTTACTGTTTACCCACTCTGCTGGGGCCCTTGTTTAGTGTCCACATGTTCAGCTGTCCAAGGCTGACCTGGCCCCGGCTGCACCTGGCTCTAAGGGGTCCCTATGGCCCCTGCCTGCTCCACCCTCTGGCAGAGGACTCCTGAAGGCACTGGAGACTGGCTGTGGCTGATGGCAGAATGGCTGCTTCTATCCGGGCCCAGCCCGTCACCCCACTGGAGACCAACAGCCTCAGAGCCCTGCCAAACCGTACTTCCAATCTCTTCGTTCAAGTGACTTGTTTCCAGCAGCCCGAGGACTTTCTGGAGCTCAGTTGTCTAGAGAATGAATGGCAGGCTTTACCGTTTCCCAGGCCTATTTCCCACCAGGCACCAAGCCCACCTTCCCGGCAGCTATCATCATTCTTGCGGCGTGGACGTGCCTCCTTGTTTCTCCTCCCTCACACAGGTGGCTGGGAGCACAGGGGTGGCATCGGCACCCATCAGATCTGCCAGGTGACCCCTGGGCCTCCTTGGTGGCCGGATGGAATGAAACTACCCATTCTGCCTTGGCCTGCCTTTCCCATAGCACCGCACGAAGGAGTCAGAGAAGTTACTAGGTGCGCAAATGCTTTATAATTTTTTAAAGCAAAATTAATACCATTATTTGTTACAGAATCTGTCCATTTAGGCTTTTCCCCTTTAGAAGAAAGACGGAAAGGAAAGCACAAATTATTAACAAAATTTATGATGATGAATTCTAAACCACAGATGCAATTATCAGGGTACACTGCCCTGTTGGGTGCTGCAGATGGTTGGCATGAGCCTGCTGTCAGAGGAGATCACAAAGCTCTTGTCTTAAAGTTCTTCAAGAACCAAAGACTTGCATCCTTCTGGACATTTCTGGCCCTAAGGGCCCGGGAGGGCTCCTTCTGACCTTCTACCATCAGGACTGATATCAATTCTGGATGAAAAAAACAGACCCATTTTCCATCAAGAAGAATAATTTTGTAGGGCAGTTTTCTTTTGTAAACAGTATTATCCACCAGGTTTTCGAATAACTATGATCTTTATCTTGGCGGCAGAGAGGAAAAATCGGTGAGTCACATGTTCACCATCCATGCTGGCCGGTCTTCTCCCTGAGCCTGGAATTAAATTTGAGTGATGTTTGCTGTACACCAGGCCTCTGCTAGGCTCCGTGGAAAATATGGAAATAAATAATGACAGTTCCTGCCTGTGGGGAGTTCACTGTCTAGTAAGGAACACAGAATGTATCCGGAAAGGGTTGTAACAGAATTAAAAAGCACTTTGGGAGCAGCAGCTGGGGTAATGGGGGAGGCGTGGGTGGTTGATTATTTTTAATTAGAAGGTTTGGAAAAGTCTTCCCAGGGGAAGAAGCATCTGAGATGGGCCTTGCAGGATGCTAGGGTTTCAGTAGGTGCACAGGGGCGAGGTGGGCACCCAGCACGTTTCATGAGAAGGAAGGTGTTTGCAAGGTGGAGACTGGGAAAGCATGAGGCGTATTGGTGAACGGTGCGCCTTCCCGGTGGCCTGCTGGGTAGGGCCTTTGCGGGGCGAGAGAAGCGTATAAAATTGGAAACGAACACTGGAGGGTCTTGTGGGTGTGGATTTAAATCCCTCACTCCCAGCTCCCTCGTGTGCTAGGTTTTGCCCATGGGTTAGGGATTCCAAAGAGAAATAATCCACAATCCTATCCTTCAAGAACCTACCGTTTAGTGGTGGGAGGTCAAGACCAAAGAACTGTGGGAGTATAAGGAGGATAGGAGTTCAACTTGATTGTGCTTCCGTGTCTGTTATTCCGGTGGTTCTCCACTGAGCATGAGTTTGCCTCCTAGGGGTCATTTAGCCATGTCCGGAGACACTGGGAGTGGTGGCACTACCGGCGCCCAGTGGGGAGAGGCCAGGGGTGATGCTGACCATCCTGCAGTCTACAGGATGGCTTCTGCAGCACAGAATTAAGTCAATAGTGCTGAGACTGAGGAACACTCTGCTGAGGCCTCAATCAAACTACACCCGGAGACTGTTGAGTGGCTAACAATTTCCTGTGGCTTTGGGCACGTCCCAAGCGGACCTGGGTGGACCTTGTGCTATGAACTAAATGTCTGTGCCCCCCCCCCCAAATTCATATGTTGAAGCCCTACACCCCAATGTGATGGCAATTGGAGGTGGGGCCTTTGAGAGGTAATGAGGGTTACATGGGGTTCTGAGGGCAGAATCTTCATGGTGGGATTAATGCTTTTATAAAATGAGAAAGAGACACAATCTCTCTCTCTTTCTAACCCTGAGTAATATAAGGGCGTTGGAAGGATCCCATGCAAATGAGGGGCCCTGGTGCTGAAGGTTCATTAGTGTCTCTTGAGCCAGGCTCAAGAGATCCCTGGACCCTGTCCAGCTCAGGCTGTGGTGACCAGGCCCCAATACACAGACTGGATGAATCATCATGGCTCAGGCCTCCTGTCATTGAGCATCTTCCTCAGCCAGTCAAATGTCAGGGTCTCTGGGCTTGTCCCGCAGCCCACACAGTGTGGGGCGAAGAAGAGGGTCACGTTTTTATCAACTGGCTGAAGAACCCGAGGCTGCCACAGACCCTGGACCTAGGTTTTCTGATTCTTTATCCGAGCTCTTACACTTTGCTCCTTTCCAAGTGACTGTGCTTGCAGCTTTGGGTCACAAAAAGGTGGTGGTAGTTCCGTCTATGATCCTCTGCGGTAATACGACAGTGTCAGGCCTGATGGTTGTCTGCTTGTGAGTACTGGGGGAACACACACATTTGAAGCAGGCAGAGCCCTGGAGAGCCCCCGAGAGGGCTCTGCTGTTCTTAGGGGTGTTGCTAACTGGCTGTGGCCCTGGTCAGTCACTTCTCCCAGGACCCTCAGCTGAGCACTGGGGCTTTGCTGGATCCTTGGAGATCTTTCCAGTTGGGACATCTATGGACAGACTTTGCAGCTTGCTCTGATGCTCGCAGGGGTTTGGTGACCTGGCCCTTCTGAGAAGAGAGTGAGGACTGGGGAGCCTTTGGGCATTCCATGTGGAATTCCTCTTATGTGGGGCAGACTCTCCAAGAAGTCAGACACTCTGGAAAACGAACAAGCAAGCAAATGAACAAATTCACTGATTAAAGGTTTTGTATAGAAGTGCTGCTTCTGTGCTTTGGTGTGTGTGTGTGTGTGTGTGTGTGTGTGCGTGCAGGAGTGGGAGTGGGGAGGAAATAACCTTTGCCTGGCTTGGCTGCATTATGCAGGGACACCCCGCCCCCACCCCCCGCCTTTAGGCAACCCTCCAGCAAGCGGCCCGCTTACGGGATGCAAGGATGCAGAAGAGGGTCACGGGGCCTTCATCATCAGAGGAAGAATTCCTCCGTCTGGCTGGAGAGGAGACAGTGCATGAAAAATGGTGGCAAGGGGTCAGGAGGCGAAGGCAAGTGAGAAAACACTTTCATCTATTATCCTGGGGTCAATGGGTTCCCATCGGGGAACCTCGAGGCCGCGATGAATGGCCCGTTGCAGGAGGTGCAGCATTGTGTCGCTGCGGCCCCCCAGACCTGACAGGGCAGCTCGCGGGCCGGAGCCCCCACATCGCAATCCCCCACCTCGGGACAATAGTGCCTAAGAAAGTGGTGGGTGGCTGGCCTCCCAGGAGCCTGCTTCTTCTTATCAAAGGGCTTTCACGGGAACGCCCCGGCCTGCTTGGGAAGGAGGGGGAGCTGTCCAGCCAGCGCCACGCAGGCATCTCAGACCCATTCCAAAGCCCCCGTCATGGCGATTAGGTGAGCCTGTATTGAATTTCGTCCAGAGCTAGTGTGGGTTTCTCAGCTGTTCCCGCTTTTAGAAGGCACGCATATTCTTGGAATTGAGTAATTTCTGTTTGACAAACAACACATTCCTGCTTGAAATAAAGCCCAAAGCCTAGGATGTAAAGAAGACACACAGTTTTTCAAAAGGAGATGTCCGGAGGGCCAGGGGTGTCCACTCAGCAAGAGCAGGCCCGCGTTGCAGGTAGGCAGCCCCTGGTTTGGGCCAAACCACCACCTTGCCTTCTTCCTGGCACTTTCTTGGCAATAACCCATAGCTGGATATTTGAAAGCACCCTATAAATTAGTTGTGGTCTGATCTTGTGACTCCTTTCATTGAGGTCAGGCTGTGTTGCTTCTGTGTCTATGAAAATATTCTATGTCAAGGGAATGAAGAGAACACTATATCTATAGTGTTCCCCCACATTCCTGCCACCCCGAACTTTAGGGTCAGGCCCGGGACAGAAATGAGCAGTGGCCAGCAATGTGCTTTGGTGGCACGATCATCACATCTGGCATGGAGCCCAGGACCTCCTGTCCCAGAACGAGCATGCAGGGCCCTTAGTAAGCCCCCAGCCTTCAGGTCCGGGACTGACACTGCCGTGAAGACACCTTGGCTGCACAGGCCTTCCTGCCGGGCTACGGTGATTGTACGTAAGCTGGGATTTGGTGCAAAAGAGAATGTGGGTCCTCGTAGCCCAAGGCATCGCAAAGGGCTCTCCTGCGCATGCGGTTGGCAATTTACTTGTCAAGACTATGGATGGGCAAACCCGCAAGAAGCTGAAGTTACAAAAAGAAACAGGACCTGGTTTCTGCCCATGTTGGGAACAAACTAATATAGAGGAGAAGGCGAACTGGTGTAATTAGCATCGTGAAAGAAATACACGTAAGGTGCACCCTCCACGTGAAGCGCCTTGAAAAAACTTTACCTGGCATTTATTTCTAGGGCACAATAATGTTTACCAGTGTCCACCTAGAACCCCGGATGTGACTTTAGTTAGGAAAATGTTGTTGGTGGTTGTTGTTTTTTTTGTAGGTGTAATGAGTTAGCATGAGGTCATACTGGATTAAGGTGGCCTTAAATCCAATGACTGGTATCCTTGTAAATAGGCCACATGTAGACAAAGGTAGAGATCAAAGTGATGCCGCTAAGGAGTGGGAAGGATTGGTGGCTACCACCAGGAATTAGGAGAGAGGCATGGAAAACTCCTCCCTAAGATCCTCAAGAAGGTACCAACCTCGATGACATCTTGGTTTCAGACTTTGGGCCTCCTGAACTGTGAAAGAATACATGTTCACTATTTTAAGCCACCCAGTTGGTGGCCATTTGTTGTGGCAGTTCTGTGAAGCTGGTACAAATGGTGTGTTATCAATGAAATGTCATTAAAAGGAGTGAATGAAAGCGTCCACGATGGCATGGAGTGGGAGTGGTGCTGAGAGCCAACCGTGGAGAGGGATGAGGCTGGGGCCACAGGAGATGGGAGCAGAGAGGTGTGATGGGAAGTGGACGCTTAGGCCCAGGGGGTGGCATGTGATGGGAATGGAGGAGGCACATGGGAGGGGCGGGAGGTGGAAATGGACAAGGAGACAGGGCCTGGCCATAAAGGCCTGTGAGCTGCACTAAGAACTTGGGGATTTATTCCTTTCACACCTTCCCCACCTCTTCTCTACTCAATCTGATCTCTTGTTATATAGACAGCACACAGAACAGCAATAAGTTGATGGATGTTGCGGGGAAAGACAAAAGATAAAACTGCCCACTTTTTCACACATGCACACAAAAACAAACACAGATGCTAGATCACAGGGGTGTCATCTATAAAGGTACATCTCAGAGTTGTCTGTTTGCCTTTTCCATTGAACACAAAGCAAAAGAAAAAGAAAAAGAAATAGCTTTCTCGATGCGGCGAACCATCATACCAAAGGATCCTGCTGAAATCTTGCAGGGAATTTTTATTCCAAAATTGTGGTGCATCTTTCCTGGATCTTTCCGGTGTGATTCAAGTTATTGGATTTGAAAACCATAAACCCAGAAGTTTCTTGAGCACTGGAAGATTTGGAAGTTCTCCATTAATAAATTAACAAATTAACTAATAAATTCATCCATCCATTCATCAATCTATCCATCCATTCACCCCAACCATCATCAAAAAGTAATTCTTAACTTCTATTGTGGGTCAGGCACTGCCCAAGCCTTTCAGGAAATGCAGATATTCAAGCAATTGACCTTGCCCTTGAGAAACTCAGTAAAACCTAAGGGGTCAAGTCATTCACTCCATGTCTCGTGTATGATGAAAGAGAAACCTAGATCCACTGAATAATTTACCGTTAGTTTCTAAGCTTGTATTTCCCGAAATATAAATATTTCTTTAAAAGAGATTTCCCTAAAATTCTTTTTAAATTAAATTTGTTAGGGTGATATTGGTTAATAAGATTATATGAATTCACGTATACATACCTATGATACACGATCTCTATACTGCATTGTGTGCCTACCACCCAAAGTCAAATCATCTCCCATCACCATATATTTGGTCCTCTTTACCTTTTGCTACCCCTCTCCCCCCTTGTAACCACCATAATGTTGCTGTGTCATGAATTTCAGTTTTCTGTCACACACATGAGTGAAATCATATGGTTCTTAGCTTTTACTGTCTGACTTATTTCGCTTAACACGATATTCTCAAGGTCTATCCATGTGGTCGCGAATGGCAGTATTTCATTTTTTCTTACAGCTGAGTAGTATTCCATTGTGTGTGTGTGTGTGTGTGTGTGTGTGTGTATGTGTGTATAACATCTTCTTTATCCAATCATCTATTGAAGGACACTTTGGTTGTTTCCATGTCTTGGTCACAGTGAATAAGGCTGCAATTAATATAGGGGTGCATATATCTTTGTGAATAAATGTTTTCATACTTTTTGGGTAGCTACCCAGAAGAGGAATTGCTGGGTTGTACGGTAACTCTATTCTTAATTTTTTGAAAAATCTGCACTCTTTCCCAAGATTCTTTAATGGCCGATCCTTCTGGTGCAGAAAGCTGATTCTATTTTTGCTCTGTTCTTTGTGGGCGGGGGGGAGAGAGAAAAAGAAAAGAAAAAAGCAAATAAGCATGACCCTGAACAGCTTTGTGTGTCCCACACATTCTGAGCCCTTTGCCCAAAAGACTTGTCCTTGACTTGTCTGACAAACATCTCCTTGCCCTTCAAGATGATTAGATAGTCAGGTGACCCTCCTATGTGATACCTCACTTGACACTTGGCAAGAGATGCTCTGTCTTCTGTGTTCTCAGAGCACCCTGGGGTCCACACAGGCCACTCACATGCAGGTTGTGATCTTCCTATCGTTCCTCTCCCTGCTGTCCTGTGAAGTCCCTATCTGATTCAGACTGCCTGGGTAAACAGAAGACTCCAGGTCCCTGCGACATCCTGGGACTGGCTGTGCAGCCAGGAAAGACCTTCCACAGGAGATGGCAGCTGAGATCTGGTATGTTGCAGAGTGGGATGAAGAAAAGAGGCAGGGGGACAGGAATGTCCCAGCCCAGGGAAATGTCATGAACTAAGATATGCAAACAGGACATGTAAGGTATGTCTTGACAAAAGAGAGGAGATGTGGCCATGAAAGGTGAAACTGAAGAAGTCCCTGAGGGCCCAGTGGGAAGGGCCTTTTAGCATAGTCAGGAGAGTTTGGAATTCCTGCTGCAAACAATAGGAGACATGATGGTTTTTGAGCAAGGCAACTCGGTTTAAATTCAAGTTCTCCAGATGACAGGACTTAAGAGGTCCAGTTGGTGAGCTGACCTTGTGGTCTGATTGGGGGAGTGTCAGACATCTCAGTGTCCCACAGTCCCGTGCTCCTCCTGGTCATTTACATCCAGGAGAAGCTGGTTCCTCTGCCCTCAAAGGAGCTTTCCTAACCCCACTGGCCAAGATGTCACCAGACCTTGCTGTCACCCACCCCACAAACACAGTTTCTTGCCTCTTCCTTTGCTTGAAGACTCCTTTCTCGCTGGTCCTCAGAGCAGTCGGGATGGTGCTAGGCCCACCCAACCCCCTTATCCACACACTCTTGTCCCCCGAGGCGCAGCGGAGGCCCCACATTTCCTGCTGCATGCAAAGCTACTCAGAACTCAGTGGTGGGAAACAACAGCTCTCCTTTTATTATGGCTCATGTTGCTGGGCTCTGCTAGGCTGTTAGTGACAATGGTGACAGGGGCTGGAATCATTTGAAGGGTCTCTCGCCCACACATTTGGTGCCTGAGCTGGAAAGTCTCGAACATCTGGGGCTGAAACAGCTGGGCTTACATCATTTTCTCAGGCACTTCATGAAGTCTTCTCAGAATCAAGTTTATAAAGGTTAGTTTGCCCCTTGGTGAAGCTCAGAGGATGACTTGCCTAGACGTTAATGGTGCAGAAGCCTTAGTTAGGGCCCCTCATTTGCAAGAACTCTTTCCAAGGTTCCCCTTCTTGTGTAAGGACCAGACTCCACTAAGGCTTCTTCTTTCCTGCGATTTCTTGCACTAGCAGCTGGACGATGGCTCTAGAAGTTCAGCTCTGTGCGCGCTGCTCTCCAATTTGCTAGAAGTGTCGAGAAATTGCCTACAAAGGTCACAAACTCAAATGCCTTTGGGCTAGGCAGGTAACACCAAGGTGTGAAGTGAGGAGTGGGGTCTTTAACCAAACATGCCCTACATGTATTCACATTCACTGTTTCTTTTTCACACTTAGGTACCAGACAACAATGGCCGTGGATCAGTTTCAGCCTGCAGGGGGTGGTGAGCTTGTGAACTTGACCCAGATGTTAAAAAAAAATCAAACATATCATCTTCCCATCCAGGATCCCCTGTAGTCAGCCTTCTCCAGCCTTCTTGCCCACAAACATCCTGTATCAGGACTCTAGGAGTTCCTGCATCTGCCTGGCAGGACTTTTCTCTGCCTTGCTCCTGGTTCTGCTGTTTTCCTGCGCGGCCGCTTTCTCTCCTGGTTATCCAGACCCAGCTCAGATCTCATTATCTTCCCTGAACTCCAGGATCCTTATGGTCAATCTGCATAACCAAGTCAGTGTGGAGTCTCTGGGCTAGCTCTTCTATTGCTGTCTTGAAGTGCTCAGAAAATGTTTTTTGTTGCTTCTTCTTGGTCTCCACAACTAGAGTGGGTACTCGTTGAGGGCAGGGGTCTACTTTTATTAAGTCTCCATTCCTTCATTCTTCTAAAGACCCACCCTAAAACCTAGCTCGTCGTAATGGTCACTCAATCAGCCACATGATCTGATTGCTGTTATTTGGTTGTGTAACGTATGTTTCTTTGCCAGCTTCATTGTGGATGTGGTCTGAAGCTTGAACTAAGAGACATCAAGATAGCTCCATCGGTTGATGTGACTGAACTGTGCTTTGGGTGTGAAGTTACTTTGCTTGTATTGTCCCCTTGAGCCCTGCCTGGTTTGGCTCAGTGGATTGAGCGTCGGCCTGCGAGCTAAGTGTCGCTGGTTCGATCTTCCAGTCAGGGCACATCAGAGAAGGAAAACTCTGACTCCAAAAAACCTCCGCTGCCTTGCGGCATACCTCTTCAGGGGAAAGGCTAAGGGAGTAAACCCCGACAGAAAATCCAGAGCCGGAGTCCCTAAGGCGGTTTGACGTTGTAGTCAACACCGGCAACTCCTGCGGCGCACCTGAAGCCAAGCTGTATTGACTCCGTCTTTCCCTTGGATCCTTCAGCTGCGAAGAGAGGGGGGGTCTGCTGCATGGGCAACAGCAGACCCTCCATATCACCCTGCCCAGGCTCTGTAGCTTCAGCTTCACTGGAGAGGACACTCCAGCGTCATCGCAAGATGTCGATTCAACACGGGAGGAGACAGATACCGTGTCACTCCCGAGTCGGACTGCACAACCATTCTCGGCGGTGCAGATAGACTCTTAAGAAGCTACACCATCGTCTCTCGAGATGGACGGCTGCCGACGATTGTCCCCTTGAGGTGCTGTGTTGTCCTGCCATGGTTGGTCTGCGGAGCCCCTTGGCTGGGTCTGCTGCTCCTATGATCCTTGCTTGTGTTCTTCTGCTGCCACCCAGACTTGTGGTGGGGGAGGAGGCAATAAAAAGTGTTTAGTTTAGGGACATGTTTAATTTGAGATGCCTATAAGCTCTCCAAGGGGAGATGTCAAGTAGGCAGCTGAATACGAGTCAGAAGCTTAGGAGACAGGCCTGCGCTCAAGAAAGGGATTAAGACCCTGGGGTACGGAGGGTGCTTTGCTTCTCAATATCCATTTCCCTCATTTTCTTAGGAATAAGAATTCCAGTCAGATTATAAATTACGTCTCTTAGCTTCTCTTATGGCTAGGCATGGCTGTGTTTTGGCTACTGAAACATAATCACAGGGCAATGATCCTTAAAAAGGCTCACTGTCTTTCCTCTTCTTCTGTCTTGATGTTTGGGACCGGTGCTCTAGAACTCAAATCCTAATGCTCTCTTGTTGCCATCTTGAAATTCTTTTTTTTTTTTTTTTTGAATAGTCCCATGTTTTCATTTTGCAATGTCTCTTGCGAAGTCTGGGGCCAGTCTCTCCTTCACTGTGGGCAGAGAGCATCCTCCCTGACCCCTCAAACAAAAAGACCAACAAAACTGGGTCATCTTCATACACCATGGCCAACAGAGCAGGCCATTTATTTTAAGTGCCCCAAAATGAAATCTCTAGGATGCACCTGCCTTCAGAAAGTCACGGGACACACAGTCCGTTGGGAGTCATAGGGTGGATACCACTCTTACCATCCCTCCCTATAGGTCTCTTTGCTTGATTAGATTTTATGTAAGAGAATTGTAAATCCCCAATTTATAAACACAACTATCGTGTGTTGGTGGTGGTAGTGAAAATGAATTCCATCTCCGGGAGCACGTTAAAAGAATGCTGTATCAGACAGAGTATTGGTCGTTGTACCTATCAATTTACTTTTATTTTAGAGATGTGGGAACTGCAGCCCAGAGAGCAAAGCCATTTTTCACAAAACCACACTGCAGTCGGTGAGCAAAGCCCTTAGCTGGCTTCAGTACCAGGAGGGGGTCTTGCTGATGTTACTTGTCTGAATTCTCGATTTTCTCTGTTGGAGAGCCAGCAGGATGTGGGACATCTTTCATCATCTTTTGGAGCCCTCGGGCAAGTATTTCTAAGAAAGCGATCATTTTGTTTCCTGTTGATACTTTGAACATCTTTGCTGCGTGGCTAAGTGTCATTGTTGTAGGAAGAGTTTCCACTCCCTTTGAGTGGAATATCAGGAGTGGCATTATCCCTTCGAATGATGGATCTCTCCAGGAAGAAGCCTGTTCATGAGCTGGGAGCCTCCTTCTGTGTGGAAACGGAAGCTTTGTACTTTCTTCTGCTTTGGTTCATACGACTCTCCAAAGGGAGGAGGAATCAGGAGAAAGGGATGGGGTCGTTGGCATTTTGGGAAACAGAAGCACCCACATTGGGCCACATGCTGGCCCGCTCCGCCCTGCCCTTCACCCAGATTCTGCCCTGCTCCCCTGGCCTCTTGTGGAAACTGGTTTCCGGAGCCTGACACATGTTTCTTTGTCTGGCCCCGACTGTTAGAATCTATCTTCATTCATTAAGCAGGAAGGGAGTTCTCAGAACTGCTTCTGCAGTCTGATGTCATGGAGTCGCCGCCCTGAGACCTCGGCAACTTCAAATCCAAGATGCCACACCAACCCGAGGAGGCGGCACGGGATGCTGCCACGCCTCAGGCTGCTGGTAGATGCTTCTCCCCCTGGTGCCGTCTTTAGTCTCTGTGACAATATGCACGCTAGATGTCATCCTCATTTTCCAGAAAGGTAAACTGAGGCTCAGAAGGTTGTAGGGTGTTTCAGAGGTACTTACATAGAAGAGGTAGGAGTTGAGCCCCCGCTGGCGTGACTTCAAAGTTCTCGCCACACTTGCCACGTCGCTGTTCCTCCCGGCAGAACACTGCTGCCATTACCCCTGCTCCTAAAAAGCCATGCCATCTTGGGGAAGACTCTAATTCCCCGGGGCCAGACTCCTGTCCCCAGCCTGGCTCGCCTCTGCGGGAAGGAGTCTCCACGCTCAGCCCAGGGTGGAGGGGCGGCCCCGTATTGTCACTGATGATTGTGCAGACCCATTCATCAGCGGGAATCCTATTTCAAACAGCCCTCCGACTCTAATGGCACAAAAAGTGGGAACTAAGCAGTTTAATGAATTCTGATCTCACAGGCAGAGGCTGCCTGATCAAGGAGAACTGTGCTCACTCACGAGGCAGGGGAAATCGCTTCGGCCGGAGAAGCGAGGGTGCATTCAAATGCTCCTTTTCTTCCTTCAAGACGGACACTTTGTTTTTCAGCAGATTCATCAGAGGTGTCTGTGGTAACTGTGACATGCCCTCCTCTTTCTGGGAAGGTGTCTCTTTTCACCTGCAGAGCCACAAGGCCCTCTGATCTCACAAACGCGCTGACAGAAGGAATGAGCTGCATTCCTTTAGCCTACTGAGCGTCTCAAATTCTCCCAGATTTTTATGGGAGATCTTAGCACCTTAGAGAATTCACACATTGCCCTCTAATCACCCAGCTATCTCTGACAATAAGCAAGTGAGGAAGAGCACCATTGGAATTTCAAGGAAAGACATATGTGGCTGGAGAACTGAGCATGCTTCATTCTCATCAGCTAAAGAGCCCAGGAGCCCCCCTTCCGAGATGCCAGCCCCATCTTCTCAGCGCTGTCGTGAAGGAGGATGAGAGGGTGACACCCAGAGGTGGAGACTTCATGATTCAGAAGGGTGGGGTCTGCCCAGAGCCTGGACCACACCAGGAGATTGGCAAAGTTCAGCCCCATAAATGAACTCACCTACACCTTACAACTGCTCCGGTGTTAGGAGGAATGCCCTCATTTTATAGGTGACGCTACCATGACACAGAGAGGTTAGGCAACTGATACACGCTCACACAGCGACAGAGTGGCAGGGCCAGAGGATGTCCCCACACCCCATTTAAGGCAAGCCCCTTCCCCTGTCCAAGTCCCAGCTGCACCATATGTAAAATGAGAAGGTGGGGCTGTCTGAACACTAGGTGCCTTTTATTTTCAGTGGTTCCTCTATCATAAAAGACTTGTCTTCTGTCTTTTTCCAGGAGTAAGAATTGCATATTTTATTCCTCGAGGAAGGCTAGGGAGGGCAGCTGAGGAGGCAGGGCCAGAGTTCTATTCCCACTCCATCCTCTCACATCCACACCCGCTGGCTTCAGAGATGGGATTCAGAGATGACAAAGTACTGTTTCTATTAGTGAGGGGCTCACAATCTTCTAGAGAAAATGAACACTTAAAATAAACCCATTACTTCCGGCCAAGATGGAGGCGTAGATGGTCACGCTGTGTCTCCCTCCACAACTAAGAAGGAATACAACTACCTCAAAACTAGAGACAACCAGAAATGCCAGAAAATCAAATTGCATGGAAGTCCAACAAATAAAGATACAAAGAAGAAATACTCACCCAGACAGGTAGGAGCGGCAGAGCTGGGGCCGAGAGGACGAGGTGTAGTGGCGGTAGCTGTGGCAGCAGCGGCACGCCTACAGAAAGTGCAGTTACACATTTTCAAAAGTCAGGAGGGACACCTGGGGAGTGTTCCCAGCTCCTCACCAGACCACCCAGCTCATGGTCCCAGCACCCGGGAAAATCAAGCCTCATTGCTTCTGACTGTGCAGACCAGTGGGGGTTGGGGCGGAGGAAGAAACTGCCAGTCTCTCAGCAGAGTCTGCTTGTTTAAAGGGCCCCCATTGTCCTAGAATGTCAGTAGATCCACCCACTCTGGGAACAATAGCCAGGGCAGCAGCTAGAGGGGCGCCAGTCCCATACGGAAGTGGGAGAGGTGCCTGGAAAAGGGGCAAGTGCTGGGCAGGCAGCATCGTTCCCTCTTGGGCCCCTCCCCCACATACAGAGCCACAACGTGGTGAAATGGGTTGCCCAGTATTGAAGAATCCCTAAGGCTCCACCCCTTACAACATAACAGGAGCGACAGCTCTGCCTAAGTCGCAGAGGCAAACAAACACAGGAGCCTGTCAGAATGAGGAAACAGAGAAGTATGGGCCAAAAGGGGAAATGGATCAAGGTTCCAGTGGGAGAACTAAGCGACGAGGAGATAGCCAACCTAACAGGTGCAGAATTTAAAACACTGGTGATAAAGATGCTCACAGGCTTGACAGATATGCTTGAGTACAGCAAACACATAAGAGAAGAAGTGAAGGCTATGCTGAGTGAAACAAAGGAAAATCCACACAAAACCAATGGTGAAGGGAAGGAAACCGGGGTTCAAATCAATGATTTGGAGCATAAGGAAGAAATAAACAGTCAACCAGTACAGAATGAGGAAACAAGAATTGAAAAAAAATGAGGAGAGGCTTGGGAACCTCTGGGACAACTTTAAACGTGCCAACATCCGAATCATGGGGGTGCCAGAAGAAGAGGAAGAGCAAGAAATTGAAAACTTATTTGAAAAAATAATGGAGGATAACTTCCCAAATTGTGTGAAGAAAATAGACATACAAGTCCAGGAAGCACGGGGAGTCCCAGGTGAGCTGGACCCAGAGGGGACCACACCAAGACACATCATGATTAAAATGCTAAAGTTGAAAGATAGAGAGAGAATCCTAAAAGCAGCAAGAGAGAAGTGGAGAGTTGCCTACAAAGGGGTGCCTATAAGACTATCAGCTGATTTCTCAAAAGAAACTTTGCAGGCAAGAATGGACTGGCAAGCAGTATTCATTGTGATGAAAAGCAAGGACCTACAACCAAGATTACTCTATCCAGCAAAGCTATCATTTAGAATGGAAGGACAGATCAAGTGTTTCCCAGACAAGGTAAAGCTAAAAATGTTCATCATCACCAAACCATTATTATATGAAATGTTAAAGAGACTTACTTAAGAAAAAGAAGATCAAAACCATGAACACTAAAATGACAACAAGCTCACAATTATCAACAACTGAATCTAAAAAATAAAAACAAAATCCAACTAAGCAGACTAGAATAGGAACAGAATCATAGGTATGGGGATCATTTGGAGGGTTATCAGCTGGAAGTGGGGAGGAAGAGAAATGGGGAAATGGTGCAGGGACTAAGAAGCATAACTGGTTGGTACAAAATAGACAGGGGGAACTTAAGAATAATATAGAAAAGGGAGAAGCCAAAGAACTTATATGCACGACCCATGGACATGAACTAAGGTAGGTGGGGTTGCTGGAGGGAAGGGGGTTACTGGGCAGAGGGGAGCAAAGGGGGAAAAATTGGAACTACTGTAACAACATAATCAATAAAATATAATTAAAAATTAAAAAAAAAAAAACCATTACATCTGGGAGATAAACGCTCTGATGCAGATGTATACAGGAAGTTGTGGGAACAAAGAGGACAGAGCAGCTAACTGTGACAGACCCTACTCAGTCACTTAAATAACTTTGGGCCTTAGTGTCCTCGCCTTTAAAATGGGATGGTAGCAACTTGCTTTGCTACTTATCTAGATGTTAAACCTGGGAAGGTTGCTTCATCTGTCTGAGCCTTGGTTCCCTTCCCTATAAAGGAGAGAGAATGCATTTGCTGTGCAGGGACTGGGATGGAACAAGGGGGTGTAGAAAAAGCACTGAGCCGGGGGGGGGGCATAAGAGCTCAGTATGGGGAGCCTTTTCTGCTCCCTCTTTCTGCCCTCCCTTCCCTGTTTTCTCTTTTTTCCCCTCCTCTGCCTCTTCCTTCCTTCTCCGCATTGTGATTGCAACCTGCCAGGGCAAGAGCAGCAGGATTCACTCTCCACCCTCACCACATTTGGTTTTGCATGTGCTAAGATGGGGACTCCAAGGCCATGCTTAGGGTCTGGAGCGCACACTCATTCCATCTCTCCAGAGGCCTGCAGAGAGAACCGCAGAGGTCCTGGAGACATGCTCAGGTGGGCGTTTCAATCCATAACCCTGTGTGACCATGGGCACGTGGCCCTCTCTGAGCCTAAGCTTCCCCGATGGTAAACTGAGGATGATGACGCCTTTCTCACAGGTGTGTGCTGGGAAAAGTAAATGAGATCATCCAAGTTAACTACTCGACACATAATGGACCCCCTCCCCCACTTTTCCATCCAGAGGCTTGATGCCTGCCCCACAGAACACACATTAGGTTGTAGGTGTCCCACCAGTCAACACAGCCATACTCAGAGAGGTCCTCGTGTTCCATTGAGAGTCTTCCTCCAGGCCAGCTGCTTTTCTGTGACTGTTCAGATTGTTCTTCCACCAGGAGAACCCTGAGTCTGAGGAGCTTGTGTTCTCAAGGGTGACGTGGCGAAAAGTAACACCTGGTTTGCTTGTTGAGGTAGGTTAATGGGGTAGGCTGCGTCTTCACGCAACACCTTCCAAACAATTGCTTTTACCTTGTGGGGTCTCACATCTGTTCTCTAATTTAGGTGTTTGATGATAATCATAAGAGTAACTAACAAACACTGAGGCTTACCATGTGCTAGTCACAGAATTAAGCATGTCATTAGCTGAAAGAATGGAGAAAACGGGCTCATGGGCCTGGCAACAAACTTCAAGGTAACTTATTGACTCCATTTTACAGATAAAGACTTGAAGTCTCTAGGATAAGGGGGGGGGGAGGGGGTTACTAGCATCCCGACTGACTGCTCACATCAGGTGGAGCTGGGAACTTAGTCCAGGTCTGGCTTTCTCCCAGCCTTGTGCCTCTGGTGATGCTATGCTGGCTTTCTTAGGTAAAGGAGAAAAGGAGACAGAGGACCTGAGCTGGGGTAGGGTGAGAGGTTTTATTCTCTGATTTGGGGGCACATGTCATGATTTATTGGCCATTTGTCTTCCTGGATCAGGTCTTTGGGGACAATGCCAAGGCAGTCCACTGCGTGCTGAGTCCCATAGGTGCTCACTGTAATCCACATGCTCCCAGTGATCCACATTGTCCCCGTGATCCCCATTTTCCCGTGGTCCATGCTGTCTCCTATGACCCATGTCCTTCTCTGTGATCCACGTCATCCCCCATGACCATATCCTCCCCTGTGATCCATGTTCTGTCCCGTGTTACACATTCTCCCCAGTGATCTACGTCCTCCTATGATCCATGTCCTCCCCTGTGATCCACATCCTCCTGTGACCCACGTCCTCCCATGATCCATGTCCTCCCCTGTGACCCATATCTTCCTGTGATCCTCATCACCCCCTGTGATCCACGTCCTCCCCTGTGACCCATGTCCTTCCACATGATCCACATCTTCTCAATGATCCATGTCATCCCTGTGCTTCATGTCTCCCATGACCCACGTTCTTCCTGAAATCTATATCCTTCCCATGTTCAGGGTCCTCCGAATGATCCGTGTCCTCCCAGACCATGCTCTAGGTCTCCGCTGGAGCCTGCCTCGGTCATGGCTGATGGGGTAGCGTTGTCCCTTCCCGGACACGAGCCTTGTGGGCACTTGAGGCTGGCTGAGTTGAATCCCAGTTGAGAGAGAGACTGATGAGGTCCAGCCTTGAGCAGCGCACAGTTCCCCCCATGATTTGGGGGCATCTTGCTTCCTTCCCTTCCCTGCACCACTCCCCTGCCTGTAATTCTCTTTATACTTCCTTCCTCTGTCAAGTCCTGCTCTAACCTCTGGGTCCTTCCCATGCTCCCTCTCTCCAGGAAGCTCCCCTTGGCACCCCACGTCTGGCAAGGTGCCCGTTCTCCGAGCTCCTGCAGCCTTGGGCTCATGCTGTGACGGTTCCTGGGACTGTCTCCCCCATCATACTGTGAGTTCTCGGGGGGCAAAGGCCTTATCACCCGTGGTTCCAGCCGATGGAGACAATGGTGGTGGCTGGTCAGGCAGGACCTGCTGTGCTGCAGGAACAGCGGACCCTTAGCCCATCACACGCTAGTTCCTCGCTCACAGTAATGTTTGGTGCTCGGCCTGCAGTTCTCCCAGACACGTTCCTGTAGGCACCGCCTGGAGCACACGGGCCCTTTCATGTGGCTGTGTCGTTGGGAGCACATGGCTTCCTGCCTTCCCAGTGCTCACCTGGGGGGATGTTCAGGGATCGCATGGGCTGTGCCTGGAGTGGCTCTCACCACTGCCAGCCCCTGCAGTTGTCCCAGCCCAGATGCAAGGGAGGCTGGGAAATACGGGGGCTTTAATGAGCAGGAACCATCTCTGATGCAGCCTCGAGAGGTCGACTTCAGCTCAGTCTCAGGGGCAACTTCCTAACCATCAGAACTGGTGAAGAAATGAGATGTCTTTCTGGGCCTGGAGGCTCGGAACTGGCCAGCTGGCAGAGACAACGTTGCTTCTCTTCACCTTCACCAGAGGCTTGTGTTCAGACAAATGTTGGCTCTTTCAAAACAAGTGGCCGGGCCCTGGAAACTTCTTTTAGCCCTGTCAGTCCTGAAGGAGCGTGGTGTTCCCAGCTCCCAGTGTCCTTTGTCCTCTGAGCTCCCGAAGCCTGGAGAGGTGACTTCTTTATTCCCGGGAGCTGCTATTTATAACTTCCAAAGGACCCCTGCGCCTTTGGTTCTGCACTGAGCCTCAGAAAAGTGAGCTTGCATGCCCCCATCAGCCCTCCCCCGCTGCCAGGCCCCTCTCCCCCCAGAGCAATCCCGTAAATAAAGGATGAAAGGCTCTGTAATTATTACCATTGGACAACACAGAGACTGTCAAAACCAGGGGTCCAACAAAAGCCTTTACACAAATCACAGCTGATACAATGGCTCTGGGCTGAAGGGGAGAGAGGCTTAGAGCCTCAGAGCTGCTGCTGAAAGAAGGTTTGTGTTTGGGGCAGGGCTTGCCGGAGTCAGCAGCCTCCGGGGAAGAGATGGGGGTCTGGCATCTGAGCAGGGGACAAGCCCATGAGCCCATACGCCAGACAAGAGAGTCCACAGAAAGAAAGTGAACACTGGGGATACACCCCACATGTGACAAATCCATGAGGTTAGATGGCCCAGGTCACAATGCCATCACCGCCAGTTCACTCTCTAGCCCATTGGCGGGGAGGGGCGCATGCTGGCTGTTGGCAGTGCAGGCCTGCAGGCCAGGGCGCCTTGTACCCGGGGAGTTGGGGAGACAAGGCTCTGGGCCCCAGAACGGGGCCCTGAGGTGGGCGGGGCTGCTTGGAGAAGGCTTCCCGAAGGTAGACGTGCTTTGTAGGAGAGGCGGTTTTCTGGTAGGCAGAGAGGAGAGGGGGCCTCTTTAGGGTCAAGTGCTGGGGCTGAATCGGGCCTCGTGCCCAAGCTGGGATGCCCAAGCACCGTGCACAAAGCTGGGATGCTGCAGGGCCCCAGCCCCGGAGCCCTGTCCCTGCAGAAGCACAGAAGCCTCTTCAAGGAATGGCAGTTCCAGAGAAGCCAAGAAGTTGGGAGAGTTCATAGGTCTGGGCACAGCCATTATTCCTTTAGAATAAGCTATACGGTGGCACCTTAAGATTCAGTGGCATTTAACAAGTGCTGGTGGTCCCTCCTGTGTGCCATACTCTGCTCCACTCCTATTGCTTCTTCCTTTGAAGATGAAGGCAACCTAGTCCTTAAGGGTTTTGGTCTAGGGCAGGAGGTAGCCACAGTCGCAAGAGCCATGATGCAGGGTGTCTAGTGCAGACAGACATATGCCAAGAGGTGCTATGGCAGAGTGAGGCAGCCCTGGCTCTAGAATCGAACTTCCTGGGTTTGAATCCCAGCCCTGCCGTCCATAGGATTGGAGATCTTGGGTGAGTTCCTTCGCCTCGCCAAGCCTGAATAAAGTCTGGTAATCTTATCCCCACCTGGGAGCATTGGTCTCCCTTACCTGTGCTCTAACCTGGTCCTAAAACAACGGGGATTAATCCGATCTCCCCATTGAAAAGAGGAGCTGATTGAGGCTCCGAGTGGAAAGCCGACGTCCCCAGGCTCACACAGCCAGCGTGGCAGAGCAGGTCTTACCCCAGAGAGTGTGTCTTCTGCCCTGAGGTGTCCCCACACAGGGTTTGGCCTCTTTGGGGCTGGGGTGGGGAGCAGAGTGCTCTGAAATGTGGCAGAACTACCTGGTGATCCTGAAGCAAGTCAGACCTGACCCTTCCCTGAGCTGGGCTCCTCCACCGGGGCTGCGGGGAGCCGTGCGGGAGCGCAAACTCGTGACCTGAGACCCCCCCCTGTAGATGTTGGGAGCTTGCCCCGGGAGCTGCTGAGGACCGTGTGGCTCAGGGTCTGCTCCCTGCTCCCCATGATGTCCTGTGGCTCTTGGGTTGAACTTCACTTCTGGGGATGGAGTTGTTGCCACTGATCTCTCTGGGGTCCTGGGGTCCCAGCTAGCCTCTAAGGTGGCTGCATGCCCATCAGAGCGTCCTACGACATTCTACTTGATGACACCCCTAGGTTATCCTTCAGGGGTCCTGTGTGTGTGGGGAGTCCCTTTTGGATTTGTAATGCTCTGTGCCATTATAGCGGGTACAAGCAGAACCAAGTGGGGTGATGGTGGCTCCCCAAATGACACATCCCCCGAATGATCCGGGCAGACAGTGACCCTGGAGGGGTATGTGTGTGTGTGTGTGTGCGTGCGCGCAGCACGTGGGGTTGCAAATCCTTCCTGAGGGCGGAGGTGTTGGGGGAAGGGCAACGGTTAAAGCTGGAGACCACCAGGAGGACTTGTGAAACCACAGAAAGGAGAGAGAAAGCCATGTGGGAGTCAATGAGGCTCAGACCCTAGAAACAACCCCTGAAAGTGGTCACCCCAGTTGCATCCCAGTGAGTGCCCTAACCAGCCACACCTGCTGGAGAAAGCCAAGCTGCGCTCTGGGAGCTGTGGCTGGGCTGCTCCTCGGGGGCCTTTGAGAGCAGGAAGGGCCCTTTTGCTCCGCTGAGGATCTAGCCTTTCAAATAGTGGTTGGGACTCGTTAGTGGGTCCTGATGGCAGGTTGAGATATGCATTTCAAAATAGAGAACAGTATCTAGTAGACTAGAAAAGAGAAATCATTGCGCATAGTAAGGTCCGTATTATTTGAGTAAACTGTATCTAGATCCGGGGTGGGGTGCGCTATAACACGCGTTCCTATTGTGTGATTCAGAAAGCACTTACATCTCTGCTGTGGTGTTCAGTCTCTGAAATAGGCTCGGCCCCCTGAGTTCAGGCAGATCTGGGTTCAGATGGCTCCTCCGGACCCCTGGGCAGGCTACTTCCTTGTCTGTTGGGTGAGACCTACGTCTGCCTGCTAGGAGCACTGTGAGCGTCCCACCAAATAAAGGGCATGCAGTATGGATAAGGCTTACTACCTGTGCGCTCGCTGCCCCCTCCCCCACCCAACCCATAGTAGGAGAGGAGAGGGAGGGGTTTCATGGTGGGTTGAACAGGGACCAGTAATGTGGGTGCGACCACACACAGGGCAGTGCCAGGCTGATTAGCTGCCAAGGGCTCTATCAGAGGGCCCTGTACCCGGTCTCACTGTAGTTAAGACTCTCCTCGCTTCCCCATGAGGACTGTAGACACTATGGTCTGGGACGCCATCCATTCCACCTTCCCGTGTGCCTCAGACGCAGCCCGGTGCGCAGGTTGGAGGCAGGGGGCGGGACTAGAACGTGACATCCGTCTGTCCGTTTGTCTGTGGAGCTGCGCTGGTGATGGACCACCCTCTGTTCGCCTGCTCTTTTCCCTTCTTGCCCCCTGAGCGACTTACACAGAGAGCCACCCTTGCCAGACGGGCCCCTGAGTTGGCGGCACAGGGGACGATGAGGGAGTTAGCTTTTGGCCTGCGGTCAGGGACACAGCCTGCCAGAGCCGCCCGGGTAATTTGGTTCCTTTCCTTGGCTGACTGGGTGCCAGCCACAAGCGCAGATTAGGCAGGGAAATTCGGCACGGAGAACTCTCCCCCTTGGCGCTCCGATCCTATTGTCTCCTGAGAATGACAACCCCTGGTGGTGCCAACACACACCACTCCACTGGCACGTCCCCAGGACAGATCAGCTTCCCGTTCCTGAAAAGAGGGATTTGTTAAAGAACCGGAGTTCAAAGAGAGAAGGAGAGGCAGGAGAGGACGAGGCCACGGAGTAAAAGTTGTGCCTGGTTTGTTAATTAAAGAAGCAAGTGCTCTAATGTGAGTGCTGATGCCAGCAGGGGACATGGCGTTTCTCAAACTCAACTCCCTTGGGGCTGCTGTTGGTTCTGCTCACACTCCCTGAGCACCCACTCGGTGCCAGGCTTTGGGCCCCTCGGTGGTGGGATGGAGATGAATAAACATGCGTGAAAAAGTCCTCCCTACTTACTCTCAGGAACACACACTTATGCAAAAAATCCTGAGATAACAATGGCTAGTATTTATTGAGTGCTCGGCACTATTGCAAGTTTTTTATTCACACTAACTAACTTTATCATCACAATAATCCTACAAGGATCATTGTGATACTGTCACTTTAAAGTTAGGAAAACATAAAGCATTGGCAGCAATGGGCTATAGATGTTTTAACTAATCTCTGGAAAACTAAGAAAATAAAAACAAGCCCCGATATGCAGCATTTGGCAGTTTCCGTGGTGTGCGTCTATCTACTGGGTGACGTCATTGGGCATGGAGTTGGGAGGAACCGTGCAGAACTGGCCCGTGAACTGGCTGTAACACACCAAGTCCAAGCTCACACAGTAAGGGTCAGGCTTTCTGCCTGGGTCACCTGGTTGCTGCGTCTCCTCCCTCCGTGACCAGGTAACCCAGCCTGTGATGCCCGAGAGAAGGGACTACATGGAGAGGGAGTTGTCCTGAAGGCTAAGTGGAATGAGATACGCGGTGTGCCCGGCGACTCTGAGTCCCTTCTCCCCAGAATCCTCCTTGCCTCTCCTGCTTTGTTCTCCTTCCATACCAGCAGCTGGACCCAGTCACTTCAAGTTCAAAGGGCCCAGGTAGGTCCTGACACCTTTCTGATACAGAACACCCAGGGTGGAGACCCTACCCCGGGTTAAAATGAACAAACAAACTTGTAACTACTAATGAGGTCTTTAAATCCTCTCCTTGTACATCATTTTCATTTCATTACCACAGCAGGCCTGTGAGAAATCCAGTTAAAATTCATCAGCACAAGAATAGAAAAAAGTCTCCCTCTGCCAGTTTCCCTCTTTAGCTGATCCTACAGACCTGATGATTTGCCTTCTTGAATTCAGTTATCTACCCTGGCAGTCTCCTGCTGGTGTCTCCAGTAGCTTCCATCATGTACAGATCAAGTCAGGGCTTTTGAGTCAGGAATTCAAGACCTGCCAACATCTTACGCGTGCATTCACCCACCCATCATGCATCCGTCCATCCACCCACCCGTCCATCCAGTACCCATTCAGTGAATACCAGGTGCCTGCTCCAGGGCAGGCAGTCACTCTACCAAGTGAAACACGACCATTCCAACCTTATCTTCTCTTACTTCACATTCGTTCATTTATACAGTCGATCATCATTGAGCATTTAGCATAATGCTGCTCTGGAGACACAAAGGTAAATAAGACACAAACTCTGCTTTTGAGTTCAGTATATCCAAGGCTCATTTGACTGGTTTGCTAAAACACTTTCCTGCCCTGATGCTTTTGTGCACTCTTTTCTCAACCTGCAAGGCCCTCTCCACATTTCTGAGCACCTACGTTTTATTCATTCTTCAAGGCTGCCATGATCCATGATGTCTCTTTCATGAAGCCTCTCCGGATCCTCTGGTCCACCTGCTAGAACTGATCACACCTTCTTGGAACTCCCACTGCAGCCTTTGTCCCCTCTGATGACCATTTTCTTTCTGTCTTGGTTTAAAGCCATTTGCATCCACCTTCACTCTCTGTTGCTAGAATATGACCTCCAGGAGCTCTGGGAGTTCGTGGACCTGCACTCATGTCCCCTGAGGGAGCAGGTGAGCAGAGAGTGCCTGTTGGATGAACGAGGAAGAAAAGAAATCCATAAAGGTGAGAAAATGTTGTCTTTGCTGTCAGGATTCCACTTTTGACACAAGAACACAGCTAAGGGCTTTCCAGATAGAATACTCCAGGGCCATTTGGGCTCCCACAGATTTCCTAGCATGTCTTCTCTTCTTCTCCCAATGTTTTTATGGATAGCTTTATTAAAATGACAGTCACTCCTAGGAGCAAACTAATAAATGCAAACATACAGTATTAGGATTTGAAGGGACCTGAGAGATCCTATAGCTTTAGCTCCTAATTTTAGATCTGAGGAAATCGGACCCAGCAAGGCAAAATAGCTTACTCAGATCACCTTTTAAGTGATCCCAATTAATTTTATAATATGCCATGCTAATTGCTTATAAAGGTTCAGATGTTCATTCAACTACTCTGCAAGTCAACTATGTGTCAGGCAAAAAGACATTTCTAAACCAAGCAGGGAAATGTAAAATGTATTGATTGGTAGTCCAATTCTTTAGAAATGTTTTCATAAAGGGCAGAACAAAGGACACTAAATGACAGCTGACATAAGGCACATTTCAGTTATCTGGAACATTTGCCTACACGAAGTGCCCAATTTACATGCTAAGAGAGCAGTAAGACATGGCTCTATGTCCGTGACCATATTTCCTCATGTGCAGGGACAGTCCAGATTTTCTCCCCTGTCCCAGCACAATGATTAATAATGCCTCCTATCACTCTAGGGGTGTTCAGGCTTGGACAACGAATTACACGATCATCCTATGGATAAAGCTGACTAATGCCTCTACTATTACAAAAATAGTTTCAAGTTAATAGTGAGTTCTACGCAATGTGTCGCTTACCTGTTGCTGTGGAGCCGTGGACATTTCAAGACCAACAGCTTGAGAGAGAACCTCTAGAGGAAATGTCAGTAGTGCCAGAGTGATGCCCTCTTCTCTCTCAGTGTTTCTCTGCTGTGAAGATTTTCTTTTTTTTCTTTTTTTTTTAAATTTATTTTTAGAGAGACGGAGTGAAACATCAATGTGTGGTTGCCTCTCGCACGCCCCCAACTGGGGACCTGACATGCAGCCCAGACATGTGCCCTGACTGGGACTTGAACCCCCGACACTTTGGTTCACAGGCTGGCGCTCAATCCACTGAGCCACACCAGCCAGATCTACTGTGAAGATTTTCTATTCACAAATACTATGCCACATCTTTTCAAATCTCAGGAAAAAGAACCTATAAGGACAGGTTGATCAGTCTTGCCAAAAAAAAAAAAAAAAGAAGAAAGAAAGAAAGAAAAAGCTGCAAGTAATCTCTGAGGTAAAAAAGTGAGGATGTTGATAGAATGTCATAAGCCAAATACGAGTCATTCTGGGCATTTTTACATAAAAATCCATGTCCATTTTCCCACCATGAACTTGTCATTAGGCAAATTGCTTCCAAGTATTAAATGAGCCATAAAATTGTCCATTTGGGAATTGCTAAACTTCCCCAAAATGTGCTTTTCCAATTTTGGATAGTGAAATGATTTGTATTTTCTTTAGCTGTCCAACTTCCATTCTCTGGGGCCGATGACAATAAAGATGGCTTGAAAGGAGGCATATGGGCGTAACTCACACCCAGGGTTCCCGCGAACGCCCACCAGAGGCTCTAACTGGCATAACGGCATCCATCCTCAATTGCATTTTTGCTGAAATGGTGATACTGTGGATGAAGTGCTCTGGATTGTTGGAAAGAGATGAGGACCCAATTCCCATGTATGCTTTGCTTTATGGCTGTTGTTTTTCCCCCACGTTCCTGTCTCTAGACTTCCCCTCCCACTGCACCATCTCCACTGCAGCCTGGGAGATCTTTCTGGAACAGAGACACAGGCAGGTCAGAACCTTGCTTTCAACTTCCTGGGGTCTCACTGCCTGCAGACATAAAGTCCAAGTACAACATTTCCAAGCCCTCAACCAGCTGAGCTCTGTGTTTCTTGCTTATTCCATAGTCTAAAAGTGTCCCCTATTGCGTACCTCTAAGCTAACGTGGAAACCAAGGCACGTGCCAGAACCAAATGCGTCAACCCTTGCCACCACCAATAAAGAGCATTAGCAGACGCTTGTAAAGAATCACTTTGGGTTTCAACAACTGGATTTAAAAACACACTCTGAGAATTAACTTTTCTATAAACAAGGGAGCTCCATTTTCTCCAGCTTCTCCATCTGTCCATCTAGTCATCCATCCATCTATCCATCCATCCATTTGCCCCTACTTTCAACAGTTAATTGCTTGCTTGCTCTGTGCACACACTTAAACTCCACAGTGGGACTATTTTGGGCAACAATACAGTCCTGGCCTCATGGAATTTAGGATCTAGCAATGGACTGCTGTTATTCCTCCAACATGCTGGCCCATTGCCTGTGACCATACGATGTCGTCCACCTAGAATGTCATCGCTCATGTTCTCTCTCTGGAAAATGCTTCATCATTCTTAAGACCTAGTTGAAGCATTGCTTTCCTGCTCATCTCCTCTGAGCTAGAATGTGCAGTCAGAACCACCAAAAATCTTGTGGAGTCAGAGAGGTCCACAGAAATCTTCCCCCTTGAATGCCCATGGGGCCTAGAACTCATCACATCATCTCTCTAGGTCTCAGGTCCCCAAACTAAAAATAGCAATAATAAAAATTGCTCATCTCGTCTCACAGAGTAGTTGTTTAGATGTCTTACGGTCACTGACGTTCTGTTGGTTCATCATTCCTTTAACATTGGCTCAGAATCTGCTCTGTGGGCCAGGCGCTGGATTCATTCTGGGCTTCCGCCTTTAGGTGAACCCTTTCCCCAGGGAGCACCAAGGGGGGCAACAGTCGTGGAACAATTACCACACAGTGCGAGGCTGGCAACAGGAGGCGCCAGTGTGGGTGCCATGGCAACATGGAGAAGGTGGGTTCCAACACGATCGCATGACTTAAGAGTAACTAGAGCAAAGACTTATATCATACTCCGCACTCTGCACAGTTCTGAGAACTCTGAATGCGTTAACCCATTTAAGTCTCACACTCATTATCCCACTTTGAAGTAGATACCTTTATTATCCCCATTATAGAGATGGGAGAAACTCCAGCCCCAGATGATATAGTTAGTAGATGGTACAGGTAGGATTTTAACCTCTTATGTTTCTTTATAAACCAGGGACACCGGTGGGTGTGAGTGGCATCACACTTGACTGGGCAGCGAGCAAGAAGGTTGGCATGAGCAGGGCAGAGAGAAATGAGTGGGAGGGGACAGGTCAAATCCCTGAGGGCGTGTGGCCTGGGCCAGCAGTATGTAGTCTCCAAGGTTTCTCAGAGCAGAGGTGATTCGGGGACAAGGTCAGGTCTTCTAGAAACTTGGATATTGCCTCCTTTCTTGTCCTCCCTCCCACACCTCCCATTTCTGGGGACACAGCTACACTCCCGGACACTGGCCTTGAACAAGTTTGGCATCAAACGATGGTCGGAGACTGGACCATGTTTTGGTTTGTAGAGTCATAACATTCCCTGGCTATGCTTCCATGACCTGACCCTAACGCATCTGAAGACTGTGTGGCAAGAAAGCAGCCATTCTTCTAGATGTTTCCTTACCTATTCAACTCTTGGCTATATCATGAAAACTTGCTAAATGGCCAAGTGACGTCTCTTCTTTTCTTTCTCTTTTTTTGTCGATGTGACCCTAAGAATTTGGTATTTGACATCATTCAGTCAACAATTGATTCAATTTGCCCTGAGCTTCTCTTGGCTAAGATTCCAAGCTCTGCTAAATCAATGATTTCTTTTATTGTCTTTCAAATTGGGTTGCTTTGGGGAATTTTTCTTTGAAAAGCTTTTATTGACTTTTTCCAAAAAGGAGAAGTGACACATTAGATTTTTAATGAAATCCCCTTTCAGAGAGACTGTGAGTCCGCAACAACCAAGATCATGAAGTTGAGAGAGCTCACAGAAGCATGTTCAGCTCTGATCAGTCACCAGAATCCTGTAGGAGTGTTAGAGATGACAATGAGAACAGCAGCAGCAGCAGCAACAGAAGAACGGGTGAATCAGAATCTCTGGGGGAGAAAGAAACTGGGACTCTATTTGTGAGGCAAATCCCCAGATGTTTCTGCAGCAGCTTATGTGGGAACCTCTAGAGCTGCTGGTCTACCCAATAGGGCAGCCCACCCGTAATTGTGTGATTTTGTCACTGCACACATCTAAGAGAGCATGTGGGTTGAAATCCAGCCTGAGCTCCAGAGGAAGGCCACCTTTTTATTTGTCTGACTCTGCCAGCTGCCTGCAAGCCTGTGTCCACACAGAGGAGACATCTTTTCCTAATTTGCATAAAACTCCCAATAGGCTTGTGTGGCATTGTTAAGTGACTTCCAATACTGCAGTTATGTTAAGGACAGTCCTAACTAATGGTCATATCAGACCTCTCTAGAGGCAGCCAGCCCATGCCCCTGTGAGAACCACATGGTTATTACTTCTGCCCCTTCCTCCCCATCTCCGTTGTCTGCGACCATGAATCCTGCTCTAGACCCCTGGAACCCCACAAAATGCATCCAATCCCATTACCCCAAGGCAGACCCTTAGGGCTTTGAAAACAGCCAACATGTTCCCTCAAGTCTTGGTTTCTTGGTTAAAATAACCTCATGTCCTTCGACCATTTTCTGAATAATCTGGCTTTGGTTCCTCTTCTTCACTTGTAAAAGTCTCCTGCTATCGGTGTCATCATCCACTTGGATGGACACTTCATTCATTCATTCATGCATTTACTCATTCACTCATTCATCCAGCCACCCACCCACCCAACTATTCATTAGTGCATACATATACTAGTACCCAACAGTCATTCAACAAATACCTAGTAAGTGTGTCTACTATATTTTCACTTCTTCACCAGCCTTTGGGGATATTGTGGCAAGCAAAACAGAACGCATTTCTTATCTCACAGACTTTAAAGCCTTAAAGTCTAGGGGTATAGAAGACAAATAATAGCAAACCAATGAGTAAGAAAGATCATTTCAGACAGTGCTGAGTATTGAGGGATTTGGAGACAAAAATGACAACATTCTGCAAGTTGTTTAGAGTCTAGTAGGGAGCTTCATTCAATCCCATAGTTCCATTTGGCAAGGTTAATGCTGAAATAGAGGCTTGTAAGAGGGCTGTGGGAGCATCGGGTGGCCAAGGCCTAGGAAGGAGGAGGAGGGGTCTCACGTCTGGTATCAGGCCTCCTCAGTTACCCAGGAGGATAGAGTTTTATTCTTTTGTCTTAAATAACTGGTTCAATACGTTATTTATATGTTATTTGTAAGGTCATGCAGGGTAGACTTGACTGTAGAGTCTGTTTTTTTTTTTTTTTAGGGGTGGAGGGAATTTTCCATGAGAAAAAAAAAAAAAAATCCCATGTTGCAATTCCCATTTCAGTCTAGTGGGCCTTGGAGCCAAAACAGTTTGTGCACTAACTGCTAAACTACACAGAGATGAGAGATAGTCAGCTCCGGCAATCTGGTAGGCTTGGCAGGGCAAGCTCTCGGTAACAATGACTTCCTGTCTACCATCCACGGTGTAAAAACGGTGGCCTGTGTTTGGTCTTGCTCCATGCCCTCCAGGGCCAACTCTAGCACCAAGCTCCCTTTGAAGTCTCCGTGCCTGGACCAACTTCAGAGGCTCTGAAGTCAGATGAGAAACGGGCCCATTATTAATAGGGGCAAAGCATTTGCACCCTCTTCATACAGTGTGGGTGGTTCTGGGATTCCAGGAGATACCCTAGGGGAGAGTGTCAGGGTGCTTGGAGCTCTAGTGCTGGGCTCGGCACCGGCTCCTCTGGGACCTTTGGCATTATGTGGCAGTGGACCAGCAATGCCTTCCCTGTGTATTATTATGGACGGATGACAAGTTTGGGGGATCATACATTGGGAGAGCAGATTGAATCATTGTTTAATTGATCGATTCACTCATTCTAATGTTGACTAAGCATCTAAATCTGCCAGATTCTGTGTCCCCTCTTCTTCTGGGGGAATAAAGATCAATATGATTTTGGTGGAAAGCAAGGTATGCAAGTCAACAAGAGTTATGGGCACCCCGGAAGCCTCTGGGGAGCTGGGAGTGAGGCACAGTGGGAGAAGTCATCAATTCCTCATGGCTGGCTGTTTAGAAAAGTCTTCGGAAGGAGAAGGACCGTCTGATTTGCGTTTTAAAAGTTAACGTCAGGAACAAACCAGTGGCAGAGGACTCTGAGCATACTGCATTTTGATCAGACACATTCTGCTTGTTCACCGAACTTCTGGGGTGGTTGGATTCCGAACACAAGGAGCGTGTGAATGACACTGTTCTATTTGGTGCGACGTCACAGACAGCCTGTGTTAGAGATGAGCCCTCCCTGGGCTTTGGTTGGCTCACCTGTAAAAGGAGACCTGGACAACGTCCCTGACTTTTTAATCACTTAATAACAAGGGTAGAATGCTTGATTGGGATGTGACTCCTGATAGACCTCCTCCTTACTGTCTGAGGGGGCCCCTCAAAGAAAAGCTGGGCTTTCAGAGCACATCGTGTCACCTGTGATCAGATGACTTCTAAGACCCCTTCTCAGCTTGATTTCTCAGCTCTAAGCTGTCATCCACAGCTGTGTGACCTTGGACCTGCCACTCCCTTTCTTCTTCCCTCATTTCCCCATCTGTGTAATGACAGGGTTGGTTGGACAAGATGATATGGGAGCTCTGGACCTTCTGGCTTTAGAGTCTAAGATCTAAAGATCAACCACACCAGCTGTATAGGCGGACTTAGTTTCAGGAAAGAAAAATTATAGTATTTATCGAGCCCTTCCTATGCACCAAGCACTGTCCTAGGGGCTTTGAATACATTACTTCATCTAACCAGCACAAACATCTTTTGAGGTCATTGTCATTTTCATTGTCTTAGAGGTAAGAAAACAAACCCAAAGAGGTTAAAGGACTAGACCAAATGCTCTGGAGTGGTGTTGGAGGAGCAGGAGCTGGAACTGGGGCCCTGTCACTCATTCCAGGGCTCTTTCTGTCATCCCAATTTTTGACGTCATTGACTGACTGGCTGTCTTTTCTGGGTAATCTGTTCAATATGGTGGGCTTCCACGCAGGTGGACCCCTCGGCTTAGTGCCAAGGAGCCCCAGAGTGCTCGCTGTCCGCAGTATCTGATGGCCCAGGGCCAGCCTGGCTGGACAGTCAGGCCACACACCCAGGAAATGCAACACCCTTAGTGAGACTTGCCTGACTGGATGGGTAGATGAGACTGTGAAGCCCCAGAGGGAGGAGTCCTGGGCTCTGAGTCAGGGAAGCCCCCACACCCTCACACGTGGGGAACGCGTGTCTTGCGTTGGGGAAACAGAGAGCACGTGTCTGCTTAGAGACACCCTTGCATTTATTCCATGGAGTAGTAACTATTACCCAGAAATCTGAGGGAGAGATAGCTTAAGCCAGAGAAAGCATAAGAGGAGCGTGCATGTCCTCTGCGTGTCTTCCTGTGTGGCTAACCGCATCTACACATATGTGCACAGAGTATGCACACATGACCAGTGTGAATTGGTATGGATTAGGAGGGTTTATGCTGTGGGCTTTGTAAGCAGGAACATGTGTGTGAAGGAAGCCTGAACACAGGCACACATGTTTGTGTTTCTAGGAGTATGTACATATGAGTACACATGGTCTCTGTGATATGGGTTTGTGTGTAACATGCATGTCCTAGGAAATAGGCCTCAGATCCTGGGTATGAAAACAAGGCCCTTACTAAGGCATGCATTATTTGGGGATAGGGATTTAGTTTATATGTATTCTTCAGTGCCCATGTCACCTAAAGTGCTTACTTGGCTATTGCCAGAGGTCCTGCCCGTAGGACAAGCTCAGCTGTCTAGAGCAGGCTGCCTGTTCTGCTGTGCTGAGGCCCTTGATGTGAACAGAACAAGCACAGACTTGGAGGAGAAGTGTTTTCAACCTCCACAGAGCAAGCTCAGGACTAGCTGTGGAGCACGTGCCATCGAAGCTCGGGACAAGGCGACCTAGAACCCCCAGGACGGGATAAGCATGCGTGATGCTGCAGGGTCACTGGTGACCGATTTCCATGGGCCTCGTGGTAGGAGGACACAGAGGGTGAGGAGGAACCTCAGGTGACTCATGGTTCCGAGACATCTGTGTCCGGTCCCACAGGTGACTCACTGTGAACCAGACGGCTGGAATTAATGACCTCTTCCCAGCTGAGTGAGGACTGGTGCGGTAGTGCCTTCTCTGGGCTTTGAGCTCTTTTGGGAAAGTGGCTGTAAAGTCATAGGCTGTTATTACCGATGGGGACACCAAAAGGTCACTGGGACGGGAGGTGCATGCTCCCGTCTGCAGGCCTCGGCTGTCTACCTGCTTTCATCCGCCTCTTCCTCAGGTCTCCCATAGCCTGAGCAGGTCAGCCGGGGCGACGTTATGCTGCCCGGCTGTCTTCAGAGGTGGCCACGTCCTTGTGGGGGCTCAGGCTTGCAGACCTTGCTCCCTCTGATTGTCCGCAGCGCCTTCTGTTTGATGGGAACCTTCCCACACGGCGGGTTGAGGAAAGGTCAGCAAACACCTTCCTCACACCCCAGTTGAGCCCACCAGGGAAGGGAAGTAAGTGAATGAGTTACTGGTTGCTACAGGCTTCCCGGACACTCCATGGTCCCGTCTGACTTGTTCCAGACAGTGCTCCGTGAGGCAGAATGATGGCCTCTATGTTCCGGAAGCAGTGGCTGCAGCGGCTGCGAGTGCCTGCGGGCGCAGTTCAGGTGGGCACGATGAGCCCCTCTGAGTGGGCAGGCATGCCCTGTGCACCGTGCCCTGTGCACCGTGCTCCCCACGCGCCCCATCCCCGCTCCACTGTCTTCACTCCCCGCCCCCTCCAGCTATGTCTGTCCTTTTGCAGCCTACTCGTCATTCCGCCAAATTCACCCCTCCTGTCCCCATCACCTTCCCCTCCGGAGCGATCCCCAAAACAAACTCTCTCAACTGGACAAGTGTTCCCTCCTCCAGAGAAACATTTCATCCCTTCCTTCTGCGCCTCCACAGCCGCAGTTCCTAGCTAACTGGAATGTTTCAGCCTGTTCAAGGCAGAGAAGTGTGTTTCTGTCTAAAACTGCCATGTTTTTAATTGTCACTGAATTTGTCCATTCTCTGACACTTACCCCCTGGGAATAGAAACCCTGGTCCTCAGAATCCCTGAGTGTACAGTATGGAGCAGAGGGTAGCGTGACAACACTTACTGTGTGCCCTGTCCTACACACTCTATGGACCTTAAACCATTGAGTTCTCACAACACCACTCCTGGGGGAGTGTCCGTCCTGCCACCGTCACTGTGCACTTAGCCGCTGCACGGTCCTGCTCGTTAGGGAGGTGAGTGATCCAGAGCAAGGGTGCCATGCAGGTGGGAGACATTGCTTTGGCTGAAGGGGTGGGGGAAGTCTACAGAAAGTGACAAGGAGCTGGGTCTTGAAGCCCAAGAGATCAGGGCAGGCCACTCCAAGCGGGGGAGGACGGTGCAGTGTGCAGGTCAGTGTCTGACACCAAACCACGGCAGCGCATACTATTGGCACAGGTGTCAGAGCCGGGCCGGGCCAGCAGAGCCTCTTCTAGCAGCCTGGGGAGTCACACCTTGCCTTCAGGAACAAGAGGCATGGGGAAGTACAGTCCGTTCTTGTTATTCACAGCAGGAATGTCCACCAAGTCACTCGGAACCTCAGAACGCTGAATCAGGGAATACAGAAGCATCGGGCCTCTGGGAAACACAGGGCTAGATCTCTGCCAGCGGTGCTTACGTTTCCATCAACCCATGAGTCAAAGCCTTTGTGTGTGTGTGTGTGTGTGTGTGTGTGTGTGTGTGTGTGTGTTTTAAAAAGGCACCCTATCTAATACATGCCATTGATTCATTAACATGGCTCTCACGGCCACCAGCACTGCAAGTCATGCCTGAAGGGAGCTCCTCGGACACATGCATTTTCTCTGGGACACATCCCAGCCTTGTCACACTTGGGGACACCAGGCAGCCCTTCCTACTATGTGGGAGGCCATTTGAAACAGTGAGCTCACCAATAGAAAGCACAGAAACATGGAAAACACGGTGCCAGGCAGGGGGCAGAAAGGGCACTTGCTGACGGGAGGAGAAGGAAGACAAGAAGGCAGACAGTCCTCTTGGTCCAACTCACCCAAGAATGTGACGCCCAGTGAATCGAACCTTCCACCACTCTGCGCATGTCCGCGCCTGGCCACGAGACTGCCGAGGGTATTCCTTTGGGGCTTACAAATAAGTGTAGCGAGTAGCTGACTTTGCACTTGCAGAGGCCATGAGTAATAGGCCAGGTTAAAATCAGAGCGGGTTTAGGAATCTCTCGCAGGAACGTGGAGCCTGTGTCACAGTGGCCCTGGCCCACCTCACCGCCTACGTGCTGGGAGTGAGGGCCTGAGACTCCCTGCCCCTCGGAGCCCCTTTATTTTCCTCCAGAAGCTGCCTCTAGTCTCTGGATGGGGATATTCTAGCTGGTTTCCCCCATAGCCGCTTCCTCTATGCTCTGTATTTAGCCCTTCACAGCAGCGCCCGGAGGCGGCCTAGGGAAGGTGAACTTCACTCCAGGAGGTGGATACTGAGGCTAAGAGGAAGTGAGTGACCCGCGGTCCCGCTGCCCCACGGAGGCCAAGTCGAGAACAGGGGCCCTACTCCTGAGAGGTGCTTCAGGCTTCTTGCCAATTCATCTTCATGTCTCAAACATTTAGTCAAAATGATGCCTTAAATATGAAATTGTTTCCACTTGCATGGAAAGGGGGTGCAGTACAACGAACTTGCAAAAAAAAAAAAAAAAGGGAGCCACAGCTGTGGGCCCTAAATTCTGATTAGCTGTGGCGTGTGTTCCCTCCACGACTAGGCTAAAGCATGAGCAGCCACATTCTTGTTCTGGGAGACAGGGCTGATCTATCTGTGTCCCGACATCAGAGCTGTGGTTCCCGCCAACTGCTCGGCCTGCAGACTTTCAGGACTACTGGATGTAGCCTCTCCTCCATTTCTTTGCAGAGACACTTCTTGATGTTCTTAAGTTTTTGGAAACATTTCAAAGAATCCCCGACTTCTGCTTCTCACGCTTCAGCCCATGAGAGTTAGTTTTCCTTTGCCTGCCTGGGCCATGGCACTCAATTTATAGCCAACAATTCGTGGGCGGGGACGTAGAAGGAGTGGAATAACTGGGAAGGTTTGCAATTGCTCTTTTAGCCCTTTTTCTTTCTTCTTTCTTTCTTTCTTTCTTTCTGGGCAGGACAGTTGTGGGATTCTGGGTCACCTGAAGCGCTCGTACCCTGGACCATAGGGTGCTTCTGAGGAATGGCTCCCTAGCTCTCTGGCCTTGATCCCTGTCCTGCAAAAGGAGGGTAGAAGCACCACTCTGTCTTCCTTCCAGCACTTTCTTGAGGTTCACATAATTCAGCAAGGTATGTGGAAGCACCCTGCAAGTGACAAAGTGCTATGTCGCTTTTTGTTCAACAAAAGTCTACTTGCTAGCAACGTGAAGGTTATCTTTTTGGAAAATGACAAAAAGAATAACAGCAGAGCTCAGCAAATACACATTCTGTTCTTTGATTTACAAATAAAATTCTGTACCCTAAGAGATGGCTTTGGGGTGGTTTACCCAGTGTTGTTTGCCAGAATTTAGGTTTCAGTCATGGTAAATGTGGTCCTGGGGTGTACAGATATGTAGTCGTCGGCAGCCGTCCGTCTCGAGAGACGATGGTGTAGCTTCTTAAGAGTCTATCTGCACCGCCGAGAATGGCTGTGCAGTCCGACTCGGGAGTGACACGGTATCTGTCTCCTCCCGTGTTGAATCGACATCTTGCGATGACGCTGGAGTGTCCTCTCCAGTGAAGCTGAAGCTACAGAGCCTGGGCAGGGTGATATGGAGGGTCTGCTGTTGCCCATGCAGCAGACCCCCCTCTCTTCGCAGCTGAAGGGTCCAAGGGAAAGACGGAGTCGATACAGCTTGGGTTCAGGTGCGCCGCAGGAGTTGCCGGTGTTGACTACAACGTCAAACCGCCTTAGGGACTCCGGCTCCGGATTTTCTGTCGGGGTTTACTCCCTTAGCCTTTCCCCTGAAGAGGTATGCTGCAAGGCAGCGGAGGTTTTTTGGAGTCAGAGTTTTCCTTCTCTGATGTACCCTGACTGGAAGATCGAACCAGCGACACTTAGCTCGCAGGCCGACGCTCAATCCACTGAGCTAAACCAGCCAGGGCAACAGATATGTAGTAGGTATGGCTTTATGCATAAATACACATACTCACACTTAATGTATAGAGGAACTCATAGATGTGTGTTCCTTTTTGTATACTGAGAACTACCAACATGGAACATATGCATTTAAAAATGGCACTTATATTTATGCCTGTGTAAATTCTTGAGCCAAACTTGCAAATATATATGCAGCCCGGTGAACACACGTGAAACTTTAATACAAATGTTCCTACACATATATGGCTTTGAATGCTCCAAAGAAAAGGCCCATTGTCTCAACTGGGGGCACAGTGGGAACCCAAAAGCAGGAAGGTCTTGCCCTAGCTTTTCCAGGGACTCGAACTCTGACCTTATGTAAGGTACTTAATTTCTCGGCTCCAGGTTCCCTCTCCGAACAAGCCCCATAGACAAGGGGTCCATTCATACAGATGTTCTCCCTCTCTCCCAGGGGGAGGCCACAAAATCACACCCAGAATTCATCCTGTTCTTGTCTTGAAGTCTTTAACTGAAATACGTCCGAGACAATTCCATATCCCATGTCCGCTCTTTCAAGACGCCTGCTATCTGCAGACCTCGGGGCAGAGATGTTGGAAGGACAGACATCAGACCCCCACCCCCGCCCCCGCCTGTTTTCAATAACGCAAGGAAGAGGCTCGGTGCTGAAATGGAGGCATTTCCTCCAATGCTCCCTGCTCCAGAATGATCCCTTTTACAAACCTGGCTAAGAAAACACGGGCAGAGGACTCTGGGAGCTTCATGCCCTCCTGGCCCTGCCATTTATCCAATTTACACTGATCAGACCCACATTGGCAAATGAAAGCGTCCTCTTTCCTTCTGTTTGTATGAGTTACTCACGGGGGCAATTTGAAAGGATTGGATTTCCCCTTGGAAATGCTGGTATTTCCATGATTTGAAAAGTCTGGCTCAATTAGAATAATCTTCAGGCACTTCCTCTCCTTTTATGCAGGTAAATCACGGATAATTTAAAAGCAAAAGAACCTTTCGGACCATTGGGCCTGCCTCTTTCATCTCCTCGCCCTGGTAATTGCCCTTCCATTGTGAGGCCTCCGTGGTGAGCAGGAGCCTGATTGAGAGGTGAAGGGTTGGGTCTCAGAGAAGGAGGGTCGAGGGCCACCACACATGGTCTCTCCTTCAAAGACACTTCCTCTGCAGCAGGTATGTTAAATACCAAACCTGAGTCGGGTTACGCTCTCAATTGATGCCATATGATCCCAAGCGTCCAGACAAAGGCAGGCCACGATGAGAAAGTTCAAGACTGTGAGCACTTCGCGGGGCAGGGAGGAATGGAGCGCCTGGGGATGGGGTTGGGGGAGCCGGGAGCCAGGCGAGCTGACGGCGGCACCCCCCCCCCCCAAACACGTTTGGAACAAGAGAAAATTGTTCTTTCACCTCAGCGGCCCACGCTCCCATCTGGCCTGCGATGAAAGCTCACTTCGCCCCACGTTCTGCTGTGCTGCGGGGCCTGGAGAAATGGCACAGAGAAAGGCTGTTTTGACTCCCAGCTGTAATGAAATGAGGCCTGTTTGCATATTCTCTGCCCCTTCTGCCTTGGAGAGGGGAAGGCCTTGTTGTGACTATCGCGGAGGGCCTGGAGGAAGGAGGCGGGATCGCAGCTGGGAGAGCGCAGAGGGGCAGGTAGGCTGGCCTGCTTGTTTGTATGGATGGAGACGCGGAGGCCCAGTGTCAGCCAGTTGGTGGTGTCCCGGCCTGGGCTGGAGCCTCCTCCAGCGCAGCGGCTGTCCTGGAGGCGGAGGCGGAGGCAAAGCCGCCTGCCTGCAGCTGTTGGCTTCCTCTGGGGCTGCCCTGACCTGCTCAGGCCCCTCCAGCCCACAGCAGCCCAGCAACACCCAGAGGAAGAGCCTGAGACTCAGCTCAGGGCCACGGGGCAGACAGCAGGGTGGGAGCAGGCGAGTGTCAGTGAAATAGGCCACATGTTGGCAGGGCATCCCGCAGTGACAGCCTTGCAACAGAGGCAGACGAAGGAGCAGGGGACAGGGGGTGGGGAAGAGAAAAGGGAGGGGCCAAGACTCCCAGGCTCAAGGCCATCCATGCCGCTCACTTGTTCAGAGCCACGGGGCAGGAGCTTCTTTTCCACCACGATCTCGTTTTCCTCTCAGTACCATTGCGGGGCTGAAGCAAGTGAGCCGGGAGAATCTCACAGGTGCTCGCCCTCAGGGTCACCCACAGGGTGCGTGCCATTGAGTTCGTGGCTTGAGCACGCCCGTCTAGGGTGGTGCTTCCTCAGACGAGGACTGTAAGACACCAGGGAGCCGTCTCTGTGAGAACTACTGCACAGACACATGGGCACCAGGACCAAGTGGGAAATGACAGAGCCATGGCCAACCTGGTCCGGACCCAAGGGTCTCTAAGGACAGACTAGGCTCTCAGTGGGGGGAGTGCTGGGGAGCCTCACTGGGGATGAGCACATATGGCCAGAGAATGGCAGCAAGGGAAAATGGAATTTGGTGGAAACAACACAATACGTGTTTATTGGAAACCTCCTAAGCGGTTCCTCTTCTCGAATAGTCGAAGAAATGTGCTTTCTAACCTTTTTGCTTCATCTACAAAAATGCTGGGAGTCGGGGGTGATGAATTTCTCAGTCTCTCCCTGGGTCTTGTTTTGGTTCCTTAACTACTTCCTACTTTGTCTGGGGCTTCACGTGGTACACTGAAACCATTTACAGATCAGTCCCAGCCTCAGACTGAGCGCAGCTGGAGGGCAGGGACCGTGTCTGGTCCCTGAGCCCCTCCCATCTGCCGGGTCTGCGCAGGCTAAGGAGTTCCTTATGCCATGTTTGTATAACTGAACTGAAGTTTGCTTCCCAGGTAGGGCCTAGGGGTCCCATTTTACAGCAGAGCAAACATGAGAGCCTGAGAGCCTCAAATACTGGCATCGTGAGTTATTCCCTCTGAGGTCCTATGTGTGTTTCTTTGGAGCTTCTGCCTCTGAAGTCCCTCCCTTATGACAGGGTGTAAACACACTCACCAGACAGCGCCTTGGCACGTGTCCATGGTAAAGGTAACTGACCTTCCCCAGACACTTTCTAATTGCTAGGCACTGTTCTAAGCGCTTTTGATGTTTCCTTTGTCTTAATCATCGCCCCGTTCTGGGAGTTAGTTACTGTAACTATCCCTATTTCACAGATGAGCAAATAGAGGCACAGCAAAGACGTGGCAGAGCTGGGATGCAAACCCGCACACGCAGTCTGTTGCCAGGGTCCGTGCTAGCAGCCTCTCCACGCACGCAGTGCCCAGTGGGGCCTGGCCCACGGCAGGTGCCGAAAAGCCAACGCTAGTTCTCAGCTCCTCACGGATTCCCGTGGGTCATGGGGGTGCAGGCCCCAGTGCAGAGATGGGAGCCTCTTGTGCAGAACGCCCGGAGAGGGCCTCGAGACCACCCACTGAGGAGGGAGGTTGCCGTTTGCCCCGCCGTTCCGAGTCTGGAAAAGTCCACAGCACATCCCTGCGAAACACAGACCCCACCTCGACTCCTGCTGCCTCTGAGTCTCCAGGGACAATTGTCATGCCAGTGCCCCTCCTGCGTGCCCTTAATTATGTTAGAAGAAGATGCCGGCCCCTGGGTGTTCCCTTCTCAGGAAGCACTTGAAAAATGCAGGGAGGCAAAGAAGTTCAAGGTTTGGGTATCTGCTGCCCTTGGTTCTGCTCAGGAATTCTTTAGCTGATTACACGGCTCTCATTTCAACAACACTAGCTTTGTGTCCCGGGCTATGGGAAGGCTCCTCGCCGTCACACCACCCCCGCCACGGATGGGCATCCGTCGGGAAAACACATCTGGAGAGAAGTATTTCCACCAGATTTAAAAATACTCCAAGGGCAACATTTTCTTGAAGAGTTCTTTCTTCTTTTTCCTTTTTCTTATGAGCTAATAGTTATTGCCAGGGCCCCTGCGTCCTTAGAAATCCCTGGAATGAACTGGGTTGCAAACCATCGAGAAAGAATGTGACATGCCTCCTGTCTGAGACCCGGTGGCTGGCGGCGTCCAGCTTGCGCTCGGTGCAGAGGACTTGGCCTCTCGGAGGCCCAGGGGCCCGCCGTGCTTTGTCTGTCCTGCTGCCCGGCCGAACCCGCCCGCGTGCCCGTGGGACCTTTCTCTGGGCAGACAGCTCTCAAGCACCGAGTACAGTTGAGAAGTATATTTAGGCTATCCTTCTGCACAAAGCCAGTCTGCGCGACTTTTTTTTTTTTTTTTTTTTCCCATTTCTCTGATTATCACCCTCTCTTTCTTTTACTCTCTGAAAATTTCTGCAGCCACATGGTGAGGAATTCTGAGATGAATGTGTGGCCCTCGTCCTGGGGACATAAACAGCCTCTGATGAAGAGGACCGTCAGGGCACTGTGCTCAGCCTGGAGGAGGTCTACGGAGGGGTGGACTGAGAGATGAATAACGACAAGAAACCTTTAGCCAGCATTACTTTCATGCCAGCCACATGCTGAACTTGCTTTACCTTATTTCATTCTCACGAGAACCCTACGAAGGGCTATTTTTAAGCAGATGAAGAAATGGAAGAACAGGTCCCTGGTCTCTTGTCTGTAAATGATCCAGCTAGAATTCTAAGCCCGGCCCATCTAACTTTCTGGCTTGTGCCATTAACTGCCCACCAACTCTGCCAAATACCCCCTGAGGGAGCTCCCCACCCCCTGGAGCAGGCCACAGACAGAGTGGGATCCACGGGGAAATAGGGATACAGGCTGCCAGCCCTGCAGTGGTCTGGAGGTGGGAGGGGTTTTTGTGAAGCATTCAGGGTGGGGAGGGAAGCACGTTAGGGCAGGGGTCAGAAGCCTTCTATTTTTTCTCCTGGAACGTCTCCCCTCTGGTGTCGTCATAGCCTAATCCTTTGTGAGCTCCAGCGCCCATACTGCCTCTTCCAGGAAGCCTTCCTGAATTGCTCTAGTGTCAGAAACCTCTCTCTCCCCACCTATTTACCTCTAGCAGGACAGTACACTTTCTGCCACAGGGGTCTTGCTTTTCCAGCTAGATCACAAACCTCTTGTGAGTAGGTAGGACCTGGGGCTCCCAATTTTCAATTTTCCAGGGTGTAGAATCTAGCACCAGGTAAAGGGGTATAGAGTGGAAAGAATAGTAAACTCTGGTGAATAAGGGTGACATACTGGTGACATACTGAGGCATATTGGTGACAGAGAGGAAACGGTTAGCATAAGTGAGGAGAAAGAAGAGAATACTATCCTCAGAGCTAAAGAAATAGTTGCAGGGTGATGCTTTGACCAAGCAGGTCAAATGTAAGAGCACTAGTGGGGAACACAAGGACTAGAAGAGCCACTGGATGTGATTGTTCAAGGCCACTGGTAAGAGCTGGGCCGGGGGAGAGATGAGGGCACCAGCCGGGCTGCAGTGGTTTCAGGGGTAAGTAACAGGCAATGACGAAGAAACATGGATTGTATCTTTATGAAGTTTGTATGGCAAGAAGAGGAAAAGTCTGAATGGGAGCCGAGGAGGATGTGTCGTCCTTCAAGACTTATTAGCTCTATGCCGTTGGACCAGTTCGTTAACACCCTTGCACATTGGTTTCCTTGTCTGTAAGGAAGCGCTAGCACCTTCTTTCCTTACAAAATTGGTCTGAAGAGTTACATAAAGACAAATAAAGTGCTTAGCTCAGTGTCCTAGGAGAGGATCCAGTGAATGGAGGTTGCAATGACTGTGTTTTCCTGGGTAGGAGCACCTGCCATGTAGGCGCAGGTTGATGGAAACAGAGGAGAGAGACGTGAATGGCACAGAGTACAGGGGCTAACTGGTGGGGGAGGGCCCAGCGGAAGTGATGGACTGGAGGACTCGGGGGGAGGGTGGCCTTGTACCTTGGCGCGGGAGGAAGGGACGCGTGAATCGTCCAAATGGTACCGCTGATGCTGATTGTTTGTGGCAGTTACATTCAGTAAAGCCAGCTCGAACGCTGAATTAGTGGACATGAACCAGTGCTCCTAGAGGAAATATACAGGGCGAGGTTTCTGTGAGCCTGTTTTCACATTTTTGTCAACCAATTAATACACAACCTTGTTTGACGTGTATTTTTTAAAAGACACCGTATTCAATGTACATCGCTGACTCTCTAGCATTGAGCCCGTGGCCCACGGCTCTGCACCCTGAACACAGCTCTTCTAACACATGTCTCTGTGTGGCCCGTCTGCCTTCCCGTGCATAGGGACACCAGACAGCACTAGAGCACAATGCTTGGGGGCCATTTTAAGCAGCGAAGTCACCAAGAAAAAGCACAAAAATGGGAAAAACATGGGACTAAGTAGACAGCAAAGAGAAACGTGAGAGCTGAAATGAGCCGCTGAGCGTGGCCTTGTCTGACTGTTGCTGGGAACGTGAGCGTGGGGTGACTCAGGATTTCCACGCCTTTGTGCCTGTCCTCCAACGACCAGAGCATCACGAGTAGTAATTGGGGAGTCACAAATAAATTAGAGTGACCAGGAAAATTGGCAAATACGAAATCTGCAAACAGTGGGGAGTGTCCTTAAGTTTGGGGTGAAGGGGACAAATGCTGAAAGACATCATGGGGGAGGCCTGCTTTTTCTCTTTGAAATATAAGTCTAAGTCTTCTTCTGAGACGAAGCAGGAGGCCCGAGGACAGTAGCACAGCTGGAAAAGTTGCCCAGAAGAATGGGAGGGGGGCTAGAGGGTGGGAGGAGGAGTTTTGGTCAGCACAGCTGAGGTTGGGGGGCTGCCCGGGGGGCCAGCTGTCCTCCTGCACAACCCTCTGGCAACACTACACATAGCCGATACCCGGAGAAGTTCACAAGTGGCAGGGCCGGGTTTTCCATTTTAGGATGCAGAGTTCTCTCTGTTCCCCCTTTCATTCCATGGAGCCCATGAAAGGGAATGAAAAACAGAAAAATAAGTAAATAAACCATTTTCACTGAAATAGGAAAACAGCTATAACCTCAGACCATGACCTAGGAAGCGAACTAGCCAAATACTGTGAAATCCGAACTAAAACAAGGTTCGGAATCTGACATCTCACCTGTCCGTAGACCTTGTGCATAGAATACATTTTCATAGAAGGAACAGCAGGGGCTGAAGGGACCTGGCCGATGGCTCTCTGATTAGGACCACAGGGTCTAGGGAAGTGGTCTGGCCTCTAGAGTGGGCAACATGTCTCTCTAGAAGCTTCGGAGGAGGTAGATCTAAAGAGCGATGGAGACACAGCAACTCCTTCTGTCTTGCCAGCTTCCTGGGTGAGGCTGTTGCTGGAAGCCAGGGCAGGTAAACTGGATGAGAACACCCAAGTTATGGGAAGATACGCAACTAAGGTGAAGGGAAGAATAGATCTAGTCAACACAGGCAGAGAGAGCAAATTTAATGCAAAACTGCTTGGTGACTTAGCTCCCTTCCTTGGCACTTTTATCCAACATGTATCGAGCCATATTTATAGATATCAGGCATGAAGAAGGAACCCAGTATCTTTGTGTAGACACCGCAAAACCAAAGGAGGAAGGGGGCACCAGAAAAGCAGATGAAGAACATTTATTGCCTGAGAAAGCCAGAGTCCAAATACTTTTCTGTAGTTTCAGAAGCATTAATAGACAATATTAATTTTGCTATTACTTAAAAAATATGAAGAGTTCAAAGGTTGGATTAAAAGCATCAAAAGGAGATTAAAAACAACAAAAGGAGATTAAAAACAAGCTGGCAAAGCTCAAGACAGAGAGGCAGTCAAACTGTTGCAGAGACAAAAGAACACTGAAAAAAGAAATTGGAATGAAAAAAGCAGGAAGGCAGGGGGATCCTTCCCAAGTGAAGAGAGCCCAGGCATATTTGTGACCGCTTTGATGACCTCCAGGGCTCTGTGTCCGAGGATGCCCTTCCCAAAGATCCAGCTTCTAACTGGAAGCTCCAATAAGCACTCTGGTGACTTAGGGTCCCCAAAAGCTGGGCACTGAAGGTGTGGGGTCATCCATAGACAGACACACCCAGTGTTTGGGGCATTTATGACACACCAGATTCTTTTCCTCTTGGATCCTCAAAACACAATGTAGATGCTTTTAATAAATCAACAACTTAAAAAATTATAAAATGGTTCATGTTGATAGAGAAAAGGTTGTAATGCAGAGAAAGCAAAAGAGAATTTAAACAATTATTTCTCATCACCCTGCAATAACCTTTCTGAAAATCTGTTGTATATTTCCAAAATTTTATGAAAAAATGTACGTTTTTTCCTCAAATGGAATTCTGTTACATATCCTATTTTTAACATGCTTTTTTCCCCAGTTGATGTGACTACTTTCCTATGGCATTAAATATTCTGTCTCATTTTAATGTGACAAGGTATTTCATTATCTTAAAGTGCCTTGATTTACTTGGTCTCCTATGTTCATGACCCACAGCTTACTAAGTGCTTAGTAAATATTTGTTGAATAACTTACTTAAATAAATGCTGAATAGTTAGGTTGTGTTTCTAAATATTTGCTGTTACAAACAGCACTGCAGCAAACATCCTTTTAGCTAAATCATTAACACTCCGGTAATTATTTCCTTAAGATCAATCCTCAAGAGTGGAGTTGTTTGGTTAAAGAGTATAACCATCTTTAAAACTTTTGGATCATCTCCGAAAAGATTATGCCAATTTGCACTTCCATTTACAGTATTGGACTATGTACATTTTCTTTCATCTCAGCCAGCTCCTGGTGTTTAAAAAAGTCTTTCCTAATTTAATAGGTCAAACACAGAATTTCATTTGGGCATAATTTATCATTCTTTGATGTTTAGTGAGGTTGAATATTTTCTCACATCCTTATTGATCATTTGCGTATCTTTTATGAACCGTTTTTTATGTCTCTTGCCCATTTAATCATTTTAATCTTGATCATTTTTACTGACTTACAAGTGTTCCTGTTATTATAATATTAATCTATTGAGTACATAGAAAGCTGCACATTGAGCATTTTATTTTAATTCCTTTATCATTTTCAAAGACTGCAGAGTCACTTCGGTCTTCTATTTATGTGTCTGTGCTTCGACTTTGTGTTGAAGAAAGGCCTTCTCCGCCTCTGAGCCTATCGCTATTCAGGTCACCCCTGTTTTGCAGATAAGGAGATGAGGTTCACAGGGTCTGAAGTCAGACAGCGCATGAGTAAGTAACATTTTATGTTTGACCTCAAGGCCCCGCACTGCCTCTGTTAAATCAGGATGCTCCCTTTATCCAACAATACTCTGGGTTGCTAGGTTCGTCCCTATTGAGCAGCTGGTTTACATATACATAGAGGCTGAGAGGTCAGCCTTTCAGGAGTAGATTCCCAATGAGGGAGACTAAAAGTGAATTCTGGAAAGTCACACCTGATATCTTCCTCTCATCTCTGTCATATCAGCACCTCCTCCATGTGGACCCTCAGTGCTCATAGCTCAGTACACTTTCCTCCAAAGGTGCCCTTGGAGAGACACGGCTGGCCCCTGAGGGGCGTGAGAAACCTCACCTGCTGGTAAATTACTCTGAAATCATGGAACCTGGAGAGTGGAAGCAGAGCTGAGACCTTGATCTCCAGATGCTCCGAGTAATGTTTGGGTAGGTTTTCACTGCCCACCCTACCCACACGCCAATTCACCATGCCAGGCTCCAGGTTTTGGGGAGAAAGGGGTCTCAGGGGTAGAAAATGATTTCCCAGCAGGGCTTGCACTCCATAAAGGGCATCACATGGCCTTCCTGCTCTTTGGACTTGGACGCCTGGAGAGGAAATGGAGCAGGGAAGAACGTGGAGCTGCGGCAGGGGCTTTTGGAAAAGAACCGCATCTTAGAGTCTTTGGGATTCCTGTCTTCTGTAATGGTCTTCCAGTCTACCCTGTGAAGGGTTCTCGCCTGATCCCAGGGTCTGGAAAGCATATAATAAACGAGCAATGTGTGCAGCCTCAGAGGGAATTTTTTCTTCCTCTTTTCATAAACTTCTTTTTTAAAAAAATCCATAATTACTGTTGTGCCTTCAATAAGTGCAGGATGAAGACCAACGTTTATGTTACGTGCCTTAAACAGCAAAGGGAGGAGATGCAGGGAAAGTCAACAACAGCCTCACTGAACCCAGGTTTCTTGGAACAAAACAAAGGACTTGATTTTCTGTCCTTTTTTCTTAAAAGATCAATCACTATGGCACTTCTAATAGAAGTTAAGAGAACAAAAATCAGCTTTTTGATGGATAGGAGTATAAATATGAAATATTTACTCAACCCCATGACTTTTGGGAGAGGAGTTTTAGACGTGGATTCACCGTATAATCCCAGCCTTAGTTACCAGCCATTGTGGAGATTTTCTACATCACAAACTACCTGAGCTCCTCCTCAAGTCCCAGGGACCTTAGTCATGTGGGCCAAAGACAGAGAGGGCCTGGGGGCGGGGTGTGGGTGGGGGGAGCTGATGGAACTGGAGGCCTGAGTGGCAGTGACATAAAGCATCTTTAACTGTCTATGTGTCACCTAGCACCCATCACGAGACCTAGGGGGTGAAGGGCAGCCACACGTACTGCCAAGCAGTGTGGGTGGCATCACAGAATGTTAACAATGCATGCGTTCAGGCTGGGACAACCTGGCGGGGCAGAAGCCCTTGGTCCCTTCTGCTGCCCCCAGCTTGGTGGTTGACTCTGTGAGTGAGCTGGCATTCCCGATCAGAGGCCACCATTAGTAAATGCAGCATCTTTAACCTGTTCTTATAGGCCCCCTCTTTTGTGGCCATGGCACAAGTGATGTAACATAACTGGGAGTCCAAGGAAAGAAACATGACCAGAGTAACGAGAATAAAATGTGAAAGCCAGGCTTCTCCCTGTCCTGTGGAGTTTGGCGTAGGAGTGGAGTGGGACCCTCCCAGTGTCCGTCTGTGTGCCGAGGGAGGACGGCAGGGCCTGTGACTTGGAGGGGCTGGGGCAGGAACAGGCTCCCTGCAGTCTCCTCCAGGCTCATTTCTATTCCTTGGATGACTGTGAACCTGAGGAGTGGGAGCTGATTCTGATATGTTACAAAAGCAGGTAAAGTAAATGTCAGGACAGCTTCATGAAACGGGGCAACTTTTCTCTCCACTGCTGCACCTGTCTCTGGAAGGCAACGGTGCTCTGACAGGGGCCAAGGGACCCTCATTTGCATTTTTCCATGTCTGCGGCACCCTGGATCAGAGTTTCTTCCAGTCTCCCCTCACACTGCCACGTGCATTACTTTAGTCGTCAGACTGGCGTTGGTGGAAATGGAAACTCTTGGAAACTCGTGGAAAACTATGAGAACCGAGGTATCTTGGAACAAAGAGAAAGAAATCAAAGGAGGGCTGTTTTCCTGGGGGTGGCCGGGTGGGGGGGATTGCCCTTTCCCTTGCCCCAGTCGCTGAGACCATATTTTTGATAACCAAGCTGCCTCCACTAATAATGTGACCGACTTCCCCGCTAGAATCTTCTCGACCAGGCACTCCCAACCCCGGAGTTGACTTGCTACCAGTATCTGGGCAACCCTGGCAGGCCCGCCTCTGACATGAAGTCTGTGCCAACTATATGTTGGGTTCGGATCTTGCACATGGCGCGCACAGCGGGCTCCCGACGGAGCCTGTGGAGGCCTCGGCTGGGCCCCCGCGCCTGCTCCAGGCCGAGTTTGGTTACGAAGCAGAGCTGGTTCTCGGCCAAGATGTCTCAATCAGCAGGGCCTCCGCAAACTTTTTTTTTTTTTTTTTTTTAACACTGTCTTCTCATTGCCTGTGTTCGAAGGAGACAGACATGTGAGTGATGCTTTCATCCCTTCCAGGGAATTTGTGGGGAGCTGAACCAGGACGACAGGATTTGGAACCTGGGAGGGGTCTGCATTGTGTGCTGTGGCCCATCACCAGTCAAATCCAGCGTGTAGGTTAATAAGGCTTAAATTTTAAAGGAAGGTTGGACATCTGATTGACAAGCTAGTGAATAAGAGTCCAGGGGGAAGGTCTGTGCTTGGAAAGTTACCCGTTTCCTGAGATGCAGTTGAACTTTAAAAAGCGTTGAGTTATCAGATAGGCGGAGGCAGATACCTCCAAGTTGCATTGAAATCGCCAATCGCTGGGCCAGGGCTCACTTCCCAGTGGGTCCGAAGACTGGCAAATCAATGGCCTTAGTTAATTGCTACTTATTGTTCTTGAATCAAAGAGTGACTAGAACGCCGTCCTCTAGTCGCAGTCCTCTGCTGTGACAGCTGAGACTCACACGCTGAGGTGGCCAGAGTCAGTCTTGTGCTGGCGCCAAAGTGTTTAAGGAGTGTTTTGTTCTCTGGAGGCTAACTAATGCATCGATGCGTGTTACCTTGAGAAATGGTAAAATCTAAAATAAGATTATTTGGGGATTTCTTTTTTAAAGAAGTCCAAAATAATACTTATCCTGCAGCTTGACATAGTGCAACCTTTGAGGTTTGATTTAAAAACAATCTGCAAGTTCCCCAGAGATGGCCCATCCAGGTGCCCTGTACTCAGGTGCCTGACAGCTTGACCCTTGGCTTCATGTGACAGCCACTCCCACAGGGGGCTCGGGATCCTCCTATAAACACTAAGAGTCCCTAGCAACTCAAATAGGGATTTCTGGTCTTCTGGGTTAAAAAAATTAAAAATACAAAAGATAAGTTTTAAAAATGAAAAGAACTAATCTTACTCTCTAAAAGAATTTAGAAAATATTTTTCTGTAAAAAGTGTCCATCTCTGTGCACATATATACGTACCATTACAAAATTCTAACCATGGTAAAAACAACATTTTGTATCTTGATTTAAAAAAAAAAACAATCTTCATATTATATAGAAATATTTTAAGAGTGCCATAATTACTATTTTTGATGGTTGTGTTATATATGGATGGCCATCTTCCATTTGGGGATGATTTAAATTTTTTGCCATTTTTCTGATCATAATGAAAATTAGAATTTTTATTAAATTTGACCTTTAGCGTACATTTTTGGGAAACAAAAGAGTTGCCTAAAAGTCATGAATATTTTTATGACTTTTGCTACATGTGCTTATGAAATTCTCTAAAATGTATGTCCATTTATAATGTCATCAGAATATGAGTGTACTGGTTACACATGACTTTTGGCAGCATTGAGAATTATCAACTCTTTAGAATTCGACTGGAAATTTGCTAAGAGAGTAGTAAATTTCAGGTGCTCTGACCACACCTAAAAGAAATGCTAACTATGCGAGCAGATATGTTAATTAGCTTGACTATAGTAATCATTTCTCTCTCTTCATGTATATGTGTGTGTGTGTGATCATGTTGGACACATTAACTACATATCATCTTTATTTTAAAATAAATGAAAATTAAACAGTAAAAAACAAACAAAAAATATTTCAAGTAAAAACTGGTTATCCTTTGCTTTAAAGATTTTAGCAAAAGACAGAATGTGAGAAGTAAGTGCTTAACAGAAGTCACCAAACTCACCGATGAGCTAAAACAGGCATTTGAAGAAACAGATGTTCAGGGGTTAGGGAGTGAAGTCACAAAATTAACGGCTCTTGGGTTAAACTGGCCGGAAATAGTTTCAGATTGAACTGGACTCCTGCGGCTCAGGCAGAGCAAGAGGCTCAGCCCCTCGGAGACACGAGGGTTCGGTCTGATGAGTGAGCGCGGTGCTTGGGCTGATGGGTTGGAGAATAATGTATCTCCACGCCATTTGTTTATTATCTCTAGGGTACCAGGCACAGCATATAAACGGGTCCAGTAACACGAGTGGAAATCTTATCTACGTTCTAAACTTTTTGACGGGCTTCATCTTAAAAATCAAGAAAACATTTCTTCTCTGGGCTGCATCCCTTCTTGGCTCTGTTACGTTGGAGGGGTTATTTCACGTTTCTCTGCCACACTTTCACTTTCCGGAAAATAACCCTGAATCATTTCTACCCCCAAGGGCGGTTTTGAATATGAAATGAGTTAAGTAAGGCAAGTGGAACAGAGCCTGGCCGATAGCAAGCCCTTCACGCATGGTAGATATCACCACTATCGTCATTACGATAACAGGCACGAAGTGTTGGACCAAATGTGCCCGTTTCTAAGGGGTTTTACTTTTGGAGGGAAAAAGTCAAGAATGTGCAGCCTTTCTTGGGTCTCAGTCTGTTCGCCTGACCCCTGAGAGTTTAGACTTGAGGAGCGTTGCCTGGACATGCCGTGTGCTTACCTGACTTAGGGCGGTCCCAGACATCCATTATGTCACGAGCTGCCACACATGTGCATTGTTATCTTGTTTAGGGTGGGAGTGGGGTGAGGAGGCAGGCGCTGGGTGGGTATGTAAGGGTTGGAGTGGGGTTGTCTGAGGTTTGTTGCTCCTCTTGTTCGGTGCCTAATGGCCCCAGAATGTTGTCTTTCTTTTTGGTGTTTCATCTACCCCCTTTCTGCCACTAACTGCCACTCCTTGGTCGTCAAGTCTCTCCCATACTCCCCTCTTCTTGCCCTTGCTCTTTCTATAAACATCAAGGGCCTTTGAATCTCGGGTCCACTCTAATTTACTAGAGACCTGGATATTATTGAGAAATCAAATATCAATCACATAGAAGCTTATGAAATGACATGTATGTGTATAAACATATGTTGAGGCAGTGGTACATTTAGATTTATATGCTGGAAAGGGGGAGCTCTCTGATGAAGGGCATCTTCAGTCAGGTGGAAAGGTAAGGGATTGAGGATGGGACGATTTAATGAGCATCGGTGGTGAAGATCTAAGAGGAGTCGAGCAAACTCGAGGAGCACTGACCACCTTGTAGAGTCAGGGACAAACTAGGGACCAGGGTCATGAAGAGACTGCCAGAGTCCTCGAATATCTGTAACTTCAATTCGCAAAGAGTAGTTTAAAAATGCCTGGCCTCTATGGCTAACCTCCTAAATGCCTTAGGACCTTCACAGACAACTCAGCAGACACCTAATTACCCCAAGCAGGACAGGTGTGTGCGAGACTGGGCGTTCCCAGGACTTGAGCCTTTATCATTAGTATCTCCTTTGGTCAATGCCATTACTCACCTAAACTGCTTTAGTGGGATCCCAGGCCCTTGTCAGCTTGTGGGGTGCAGGGGTACTTCACGTCCCTGTGTGAATTGTGGTGTGCTTGTCTTGTGTTCAAATCATCCTCACTTGCTGCACACCTACTATGTGTCTGGGTGCTTTGCACTCTTTCATTTAATTCTCATATGAAGCCCCCCAAGAAAGTATTGTCATTCTTACTTTACAGGCAGGAAAACAGATTACTCTGGTTAGATCTCAGGCTGACAGCGAGAGTGAGTGGTGGAAGCAGGACCTCACCGAGTGTGTGAGGCGGCCACATTCTTACCTGGAGGGGCAGAAGCACGGTGAAGTTAAGAGTCTGGCTTTGGGAGTCAGATTTTCCTGCCCTGAATTCTGGCTTTGCCATGCATTAGACACAGAATTTTCCCAAGGGCACATAACATGAAGATGAAATAAAAGGAAATGATGTAGCTAAAGCACTTAGCACAGGACCTGGCCAAAATGAGTAATCAATGCATCTCCCGTTACCAGGATAATTGCTGAAAGTCTCACCTGAATTTCCCCCCCTATGTTCATAACCTTTCAGGTGAGTGTGGCGGGGTCCTCGGAGTATCAGGGCAAGTTCTTGCACAGATTGAGAGGGAGAACACTTGTTACCTGCCGGACTTTGTTCTCGTATACTAATTTATTTACTAATCCTCAGCTCGGAAGCATCCGAGTAAGATTCTATCTCAGGCAGTTGGCTTCCGAGCCAACACTCTTTACCCACCATGCGGAGCTGCCTGTCCTTGCTTTTGTGTTTGCGGCCAAGTTTGGAACAAGAATAACCTTAGTGATTAGAAATCTAACTTGGACAGAGAAAATGAGTCTCACTAATTTGAAGTTAGCTCGGAAAGTGCCGGCCTTTTAAGGGATTGCTTTCCATGTGAGATTTTGAATGACGTGCATGTGTTCTGAACGATTGACTTTGCAGAGCATGGATAACACAAATTATCTGTAGTAATGTGAACGAAAGCGAGATGTTAATTAAACAGTTATTTTAAAGAGCTGTAGTCTTAACAAAAACAAAAACAAAAACTACAAACTGAATTATTCTATTACAACTAATTCAAAAATTTCTGTAGAGACACATTGTAAAGGAATGATTTCATTGAGTGTCCACATTTATCTCAACTCACCACTGAGCTAGCTGCCTACTATTTTTATCATAATTCTCCCCACAAACTCCGGTTTGGTTCTTGTGATTATCCTCATAGGTGAGGTCAGGGAGACTCAGAGGTGTCCCATAGCTTGCCCAGGATCTCAGAGTCAGAAACAGAGACATGGAGACACGAGGCTGGAACTCCATGACTGTTATTTAGCATTATTTCTTTTTCACCATATTTCAATTTGAGCAGACGCATGGCCATTGAGATTAAAACTAGTGAATGCTCTTAGCCTGGGTCCACAGTTTCCAAACTTTCCTGTGTGACACAGACCCCATGACCAGCCATAGGCCGAAGACGCTAAGAATCTACCTAAAAGGTGGCGGAAGTCTAAAACAACCATAGCTTGGAGTCATTCAAGGTCAGAGCAGGCAGGATAGTGGACATTCAAGTCAGTAAGGGATAGGACTGTACCTGAGGGCAATAATGGGATCAGAGACCCATAATTAGAGTGTTGGGATCTGAGCTTGGCTCTGGATTCTGAACTGCCTTGCAGGAATTTCTTGTACATTCTCTGCCAGGACGGAGGGCTGCTTTGGACAAGCAAGAGTCTAGGAGCCCCAGTAGGGAGGCAGCTGCATTTGCTGTGCGAGGATGAGACATTGTAGTCAAGGTGGGTTCCGGCGGCAGATGGTGGAAGGGGAGGGGAAAGGGTCGTGGCGTGAAGCTTTGTAACAAAGACTTGTGGAGAAGTTAACCTTCCAAAACAAGGCTGAGCAGTAGGACTTTCTGCAAGAAGAGAAAGTTCTGTATCTGTACTGCCCACGCTCGTAGCCACTACAGACACGTGGCTATGAAATATTTAATATGTGCTTACTGTGAATTAAGCACATAATTTTACTGAAATATGGGACTGAATTTTTTACCTTACATAATTTTACTGATTTTAAATGTCAATTTAAATTGTTATGTGTGGCTAGTGACTACCATAATGGAACGGCACAGCTCTAAAATGAAATTATGTTGTTCTCCCAAGAAATTTAAAATACTCTAAACCCCTTTGGTCAGGAGCGACTCAAAAGCTGTGATGGTGATTAAGATATAGGATGGCAGAGACACACCCTTCATAGGTGAGCAAAGCACCCATGGGACCAAATGAGAATTTATCATCTGATGGACGAAACAACAGAAGAAAATGTGTATTGTGAGAGCAGAAAAGAAAGATATTTATCCCAAATAAATTCTATAAGAAACAGTTTTATTCCAAAGCTCTATTGGGTAATTACACCTGCTAGGTGGAGTTTTTGTTGCCGGTGGTGCCGTTTTGGGGTGAAGAGAAAGCTATTGCTAAGGATAAAAAGAAATTAACGTTTACCCCATTTTGAGGGGGAAAGTCATCTCAGTAGAATGACTTGAGCATTACCATCTCATTATACTACATGAGAGTAGTTTATCACACGGTTAATGCCGAATTTTCAGGTTGTTTTGCTCCTGAGCCCTAAAAGAAGCAGGCAAATGCACACACATCCTCCAGATGCCGAGAGTGACTTTTGGCCAGTGCTCAGATTATGCTCCATGCGGTGGCTGCCTCTGAGGCATCCTGCCCCAACACGTGTGTGGTTGTCAGAGTCACGGCCACCATCCTACCAAACAGTGCTCCTGGACATTGGCTGGTGGTGACCTGGTGAGGGCTGCAGGGTGGAAAGGGTGGGTCAGGGCTTCTCCTTTCCTGCCAAGGAGGTGGGAATAAGCCTTTTCTCCTTCACTGGATACCCAGAATTTCAAAGGTGGGAAAAATGGGGGCTGCTTTGTGGCCTGGGGCAGGGCTTTCGTAAGCTTGCCTCTTCCGAGGCTCCCTCTGTCCGCCGGGAGCCCTCCTCACAACAGAAGACCCCGGAAATGGTACAGATCCTCCCTCTCAGGAGACAGAGTAAATGACTTAATATACCTATTACATCTTAATTTTCTAAATGATTTTATATCCTGGGGTAACAGTGGAGAAGGCATGATTTTATTATTATTAATTATTATTACATTATTACAGTTTTCCAGTCTGGCTCTTTGATGTTCACAAGTTCAGACAACATGTGATTTCCAAGCCAGATCTCATAACCTTAAACTACCTTTCCACTTGGCTCATGTCCACGCTATTCTGTTTTAGATCTTGTTTATGTTTGGCTTCAATAGCGCATTGGCTGTGCTGTTTATTTTGCCACATGGCTTTAAGACTTCAGGAGAAGACAGCCTTTTGGATGGTGTCTACACTGAAGCACAGCTACAAAGCTTGGGTGTCAGCGCTTGCCAGCACCTGCCGGGTGGCCGAGCCTCGGGTTGCCTGCTGACTTCTGCCTCATCCTCACCGGCAGCCTCGTGAGGGTGTGACCTTCATGCCTACAGTCTGGGTTCTTGGCTCCAACTAGAAGGTCCCTGTTCTGTAATGGTATCTGGCTTCCGCAGTCCCAGAAATGAGCTCTCTCTGTGTGTGGTAGACCTTGAGACAAGATGGAAAAACTGTGCTGGGGACAGATCGTCGAAGTTCCTGAATGCCAGGCTAAGGGGTTTATATCTTAGAGTGTGAAACAGTGCTACTAAAAGTATGGTTCCTGGTACAGCAGCAAGAGCTTCCTTACATGACAGCTCGTCCTAAATGCAAATCCCCAGGCTGCATCCCAGACCTATTGTATTAGACACTATTGTCATGAGGTCGCCAAGTCTGTCTTCACAAGCACTCAAGGGGATGGATGCATGTTCAAGTTTAGAATCATGGGTGTGAGGAATGGGGGGCTAATTGAAGAGAGTTAAGTAGTGGAATAACATGGCCATTTGTATTTGTATTTTAGCAAAGGCTCACCTGGAACGGCAAAGTCGATGGAATGAGTGGAGAATAGTAAACCGACTTTACCGCAAGATTGTGAACAAGGACATGATGAGTGTCTGAGCCGTGGGGCTAAAGCACATTGGACGCATCTGAAAGGTGTCAAAGAGGTGGAACTTAGAGTGCTTGATTACTGGTTAATTATTGAACACGAGGACAAGCGCCTGGGAGGATGGCTCCTGGCCATTGTCTTAGGAAGATATTGATGTTATTAAACAAGACAGAAAACAAGAAAGAAAAAAAAAATACCCTTCTCCCTAGAACCCCAAAGAAGCCAGAGGACAGAAATCCACCATTGAGTTGAATTTGTACGGCTCTGGCCACTTGGCCAGCCGCCCCTCAGAGAAAGGATGCTGTTGAAAGGCCGACAATAAAGTATCGACCACAATGTCATGAGCACAATGGGGCATATTGAAACCACATGCCTTGTGAAGCCGAGTGCACGTTGTGATGGCTCTGTCATCACTTCTGTTGCGCACCTGTATTTCTAGTGGTGAATGAGTTGGTTGTGAAGATTCTGGCTGAGACGGAACACGGGGGTGTTCTGTTAACACACCAGCACGGGGCACTGGGTTTTGTGGGATTTGTATTCTCACCACCTTGTGTCAGATCTTTGACATAAGCAATGTTTGCAGTTACTAAGGATACGGTTTTGGTCATGATCACATAAATGTGTGTGCTACCTTCTGCTGAGCTGGCTCTGATTCCTGGTGACCTTGTGAATCAGTGATATCCACAATGCCCTGTCCAGCCAAGCAAAAGAGTTGTCACTCCATGTGGCAGTAGCCTTCAAAAGGCCAGAGCACTTAGAGGCATAGCATTTTACAGCGGAAAGAGACCTCAATGTTAAGTAATGAATCTCCTTATTTTATAAGTGAAAAAAAAAATTAAGGTCCAGGGAAAGAAGTGCTTTGCCCAAGGCCAGGAATTCCATTCAGAGCAGAGTATGGGATGCCACTTTACATGGTCACTTCCTGGGGAGCCCTTATTTCAGCTTACATCTATCTCACTCAATAGCAGCAATACAAATGAACATTTATTGAGTGACTTTTTACAGCAGCTGGCACAGTGTCGTGCATCTCCTGTGAATCATCTCGTTCAATCCGCATGTCAACGCTATACATTGAAGACTGGTATTATTCCCATCTGAGCAGATGGGAGAACAGAGGCAGAAAGGCTGAGTTCTTGCCCAAGTGAACTACTTTTGCTAGTAAGTGGCACATCTGGATTTCCAAACCAGGTGCTTGACTCTAGAACCCGTGATGTCAACATGATGCTATGTTGTTCCTCTTATTGGTGAAGCTGTCCTGCGCGCTGAGAAGCTGGCTTCCCCCTATGTGTTCTAGTGCCTCAATTCATCCCTGTCTCACACCCCTTCTCTCTCTTTCTTGTAATTATCTGTTGACTCGTCTGCACTCCCATGAAGTCCGGTGCTCTTCTCGCCTCTCGTCACAGTCATCATGCTTTGTCACAGTCTGTGTCCCAGTTGACTGCAAGCTCCGGGGGAAAGACACCCTGTCTATCTTGATCACAGCTACACACATGCCTGGCACCTAGTGAGTGCTCAAGAAGTACTTTTTGAAAGAACAAGTGTCTAGAGGGATGTGGAACTTTCAAGGGCAGGGACCATGTGTCAGCCACCTCGATTCCTCCTCCAAAGCCTACCATGCTCTCATCATGCACGGGGATGCCGTGAGTGGTTTTTGAAAGCATGAATCAAAAGGATGATTTCCCTTGGAACAAAGGATGAGGTTGGTCACAAGTGGCTTCAGGAGAAATCTGTACCTTCATGAATGAAGGAGGCAGCTGGCACAGAAAAGAGTTTGCAGGATCCCAAGGACAAACTATATGGTGGCCTTACAGTGTGGAGTACTGTGCATTGAGAGGCGTTCTGCACAGCCTCTTGTCTTCCTCAGTCACACAGCACAGAGGCCATAGCAACGGTCCTTGTTGTGAGGAATCTCTCCGGGCCTGCACTCGGGCCACCCTGTGAATGTCAAATGAATGCGTGTAAACAGCGCCAATAATCTTAACACTGATTAAGCACTTACTACAAACTGTCACTATGAGTACTTCCCATGAGTTATATGTGTGTATATGTGTGTGTGTGTGTGTGTGTGTATATATATATATTTTTCAGAGAAGGAAAACTCTGACTCCAAAAAACCTCCGCTGCCTTGCGGCATACGTCTTCAGGGGAAAGGCTAAGGGAGTAAACCCTGACAGAAAATCCGGAGCCGGAGTCCCTAAGGCGGTTTGACATTGTAGTCAACACCGGCAACTCCTGCGGCGCACCTGAAGCCAAGCTGTATTGACTCCGTCTTTCCCTTGGACCCTTGAGCTGCGAAGAGAGGGGGGGTCTGCTGCATGGGCAACAGCAGACCCTCCATATCACCCTGCCCAGGCTCTGTAGCTTCAGCTTCATTGGAGAGGACACTCCAGCGTCATCGCAAGATGTCGATTCAACACGGGAGGAGACAGATACCGTGTCACTCCCGAGTTGGACTGCACAGCCATTCTCGGCGGTGCAGATAGACTCTTAAGAAGCTACACCATCGTCTCTCGAGACGGACGGCTGCCGACGACGAAATATATTTTTAATCTTCAATGTATTGTGGAGGAATTGCAGTCCCAGGGAATAGACTTGCTGGGTTGTGGTGACCCAGCTAGCAGGTGGCAAACAGGACACGAACCTGGAGGTTCATGTCCATGCATATCACCTCCACCGGGACATTCTACCAACCGTGAGTGAGATGCTGCAGCAACACATATATGGGTCACACACAGGCTCATCCTCAGGGAGCTCACACTTCTGTAATGACATAATAGGGACAAGGCTGGGTGCTGAAAGAATGGTGACTCATTTATCAGCCAATTATAACAGCAGGAGCATCCAGCCGGTGTTACCAATACAAGCTTGGGCAGAAGAAGCACAGACGTCTATGGGTGGGGGGTAGCGGACTGGGAAATGATGGTGGTCAATTACCCCCACACTCCTTGTAGGAGAGCTGTGTATCTTCCTCATCTGATAACCCTGTGAAGCGTGTTCCAGATCACATGGTGGCCCTTCAGAGGTTGTCTTTCCTTGGAAGAGGTGAGGGGGCTGGTATGACTGGATCTAGAGCCAGATGGGCATAGTGCTGGAAGTGGCCTTGGTGAGGTCTGTCCTTCTGTCCCCTCACCTCTCAGCCGGGAACTGAGGCTCAGAGGGTGTGGGGAAGCTATTCCTGGAACCGGGACAAGAAGGCAGGCAATGCGTGGACCTTGACCACGGGCTGAGGGCTTCACTCACTCAGGGGGCTGCCTTGCTGCTTGGTCCCGGGGAAGCCCTATAAAGACCTGGGCCTTCTGTCTGCGGAAAGTGTGGCGATGAGGCCGCCTGGCTCCCGCAGGTTCTCAGTGGGAGTCAGGGGTTGAAAAGGGTGAGCCAGCCGCTCGGATGGGGAGGTGATTGCAATGTGGCTCCTACCGGGTCCGAGGGCCTCGCTGTCCTGACCCGGCCCTCTGGCCACCACATCACGCCCTCCCTGCAGGTCTGAACAAGCGTCTGCCTGTGTGCAGGTGTCCACAGACATTGGCTGCTTCTGGCCAGGGAATTACTTCTTTATAAATGGGCTTTCAACAGGACAGTAGGGCTGAACAACTTGGTCAGGATCTCTCCACGGGTTCTGTAGGGTGGGCTTACCTTTCCCCTCCTCTTCCTCTCCTCAGCCTGTGATGCTGGGGACCTTCCATGTCCTTAGTGATGAGCCACGTCTATCCCTAAGGGCAATGCCCCCCTGGGTGGGCATTTCCAACCAAGTCTGTGATACTTACTAGGAGAATATTCCTTAAGGAGCAGCGAGGAAGAGGAGGGAAATAGGGCGAGGTACTTTCCATCAGGATCTTTAACTGTCAGAAATGATTCTGAGCCAAGGACACTTCCAGGGCTTTGGATGGATGAAGATACATCAAGGCTCAGAGTGGTGAGTGAAATATCCACACCGCGCAGCTCATGAGAAGCAGAGCCTGTGGGCTTCATTCTGTTCTCCTGTCAGGACACGAGGCTGAGTGGAGACCCTCCCAGGACCACGGAGATGGGACCCTCTGTGGTCTCGCCTCTATTCTAGGAGGGTTCCGTAATCATTCGCCAGGAAGAGATGAGGGGTCCTTTCCCTTGTTGGCGCTTCAATTCCTAGACCTGCTTTCTCTGTGAGGAGCCAATCCCGTGTTTTCTTCTCCGATCTCAGCTTTACCCCAAAGCCGGTAGCCTTTGCAGAGCACCCGGAGTTGGCATAATGAGTTCTACCTCACTGTCTGTACAACGGTGGGCCAATTTTGGTTCCTCTTTGGGCCTCAGTTTCCCCATAAGGGACATGAGGTTATTCCAGAATGATGTTTTAGAATCTCTCTATCTCTGACTTAATTTCATGTGACCTCTAGATCCTCTCCCAGCTCTGAAATCCTACGATTTCTCTCCTGGAGGCTTCATCCCTTCTGCCTAGCCTGTCTTAAAGTACAGCGCCACCTTCTGGCGACTGTTTTTCCTTCCTTTTGTGCGTGTGCGTGTGCGTGTGTGTTTCCTTAGGTTTGTGTGGGAGTCTGTCCCTTTTCTAGAAACCAGACTGACCACCTGACGACTAGTCACAGTCCCCTGAGCGTAACTGGCAGGAAGGGTCCTTCCCTCAGGATGGTCCATGCACCCTCCGGGGAGCTGGCCACCGCGGCTCAGAGACCAGAGGGCCGTGCGTACAGCAGCCGAAAGCGTAGAGTTCACGAGGCATTTGTTTCATCAGGAAGCAAGGGCCTGCAGCACATTTCCTCCTTTCCTTTCTTCTTTTTGTTTTTATTTTTGAGGCCAAGAAACGAGCTTCCCAAAAATAAATGGTCACGTTTCAGAGTTTTCTTTGCTTTAGTTTGGTTTTAAAAAAAGCTTCATGTTGGTGTTTGAAAAGCAAGAAGGAAGACATGATAAGGGGGTGTATGTTGCGAGTCTCTTCTCACTGCGGGAAATGCAGAAGGTTTCTCTGAGTCAATGGCCTTTGTCTCCAAGGCTGATTTTCCCAGCAGGTTTCAGGAGCCACTGCTGCACGCTGCCCACCCCACGGCCCGGGCCTCTTGCCCTGTGCCCCGCACCTGTTGGCTCGCTGCCTCTGAGGATAGGGTGTAGCCTGCAGGGATCCCCTGCCCCCAGACCACACGGGCAACCGGCGGCCGTAAGTTCCTGGAAGCGCACTTAGTATTTATGTGGGGTTTTTTGCTGAGTGAACTCTGGCCTGGCAGATAGGAGACCTGCTTCCAGAATCACTAGGAACTAACTGCTCCATGGTTTTTAAATGAGTTCTCCTCTGCAGACCACAAGTTCTTCATCTGTAAAAAGAAAATAGGAACTGAAGATTTTCAAGGTGTCTAATCTCTATTCTACCCCATTATTCTAGAAGAGCAATTTTCAACCTTTTCCATCTCAGGGAACACATAAACTAATTACTAAAATTCTGCTGCACACCAAAATATCTTATATTTTTTTGTAAATTTGTCAAAAAAAAATAGGTATGATTTGGATTTATTCACATTGGATGGCTATTATTGCGTTGACTGTTGGCATTTTTAAAATTATTATTTGACAATTTAAGGGAAGAGGTCAGTGCCCCTGATTAAATAATCAGGTATTGCACGTTTTAAAAATTCTTGCAGTATGCCAGTGTGCTGTGGCACACGGGGTGGAAATTATTGTTTTAGACTATCAGGAGTTAAGTGATAGGGGTTTTCTTTCTGGCTCTGCCATTTGCCTGGTAAGCCAGGTAACCTCTCTGCTCCTAAAGTGTTTATCAGTTCCAGGAACATCATCCCAGAGCCCTCGGATATTGGAGGAGGGCAGGGGCAGGGGTGTGCAGGAGCTTACGTTGCCCCATCCGCGTGGACCCCGCCTGCTTCCAGGGCTGCATGGGACATGCAGTGCTGGGCGCAGAATGCCTGCTGTGGGTGAAGGGGGCCGCCACACTCAGGGGTGTCTGGGCCTGGAGCCGCTGCGGAAGTGCAGGGGAGGCCCGCGGGGTGTATATGATCCTGTGCTGAGAGTCACTAAAGTCTATAATTAAAATGAAGGACTTATCAACCATTTAAAGAAAAAATAGAAATGAAATTTCAAATTGTGCATTGGCTTGTATATCTCCAGCCAGGCTGGTGGCCTGTATTTGCCTGGTACCATGAGGCACATGTGTGTACCTGCCCGGGCACACGTGCGTACCTGACCAGGCACACATGCGTGTATATGCACTGGATGGGAAGGGAGACATTGACCCAGGCTGGGAAGGTGATGCCTGGCTGCAGCTTTTGGCCCTGTGGAAACTGGAAAGCACCTGCCGGCAAATGACAGGATTCTGTGGGGACAGCCTCTGTGCTCCCCGAAAATATCATCACTGCCTTTTGTCAGGAGCCAGGACTCAGAGTGGAGTCCGCCGATGCCTGACTTAGCTTGTCCGGTAGTGAAATTAACGCAATAAAACTCAGTTAACAGGGATGCTCTGGGTTTAATTAGTTCCGTAACAATTAAAGAAGAATTATGAGATCTCGAGCATTCCATCTTCAAAAGCAATTTGGGCGGATTGATGTCACCGTCTGACATCGCCAAAGTCGATTTGGGCAACTGCTCGCGTTCTCTTGCTTCCAGGCAGGTACGTGCACTTTCCCACGGCCTTGACGGGAGGCACTTCCAGGGAGCTTCCCAAAGGACCGCTCCAGAGCTTGAGGCTGAGTGGGCAGGGTGAGTCCTGCCTTCAGGGGCTTCTCCTCTGGAGGACCTGGCCTCCCCTGCCTCTGCTCCCACAACCCAGCACCCCCCGGCACCCCTTTACGTTCTGCAGGCATTGAGCAAATAGAGATGTTAAGTGACATCTTCTTCTTCTTACCTTCCTGTTTCTGATGTGCTTCTCCTGAGCCTGCATTCGTTCCGCTGGCTGACTTCGCAGTGTTTGCACCCCATGGGAGGCGGTGGCCGAGAGCCGGGAGAGCTAGGGAAGTGGGGGCTGCTCAGGGCACCCTTTGCTAGTTGGCCTCTTAGTCGTCTGGTTCCCTCAGTCACAAAGCATCCTTTTGGCAAGAGGCTATCTGCAGATCCGCGTACATCATACCCTTGCACTGGCGTCCTCAGACCAGTGCCACCAGTGTCACCTGGGAGCTTATTGGGAAGGCTGAGTCTCAGACCCCACCCTAGGGAGTCAGAATCTGCATTTGAGCAGAATCCCCAGGCAGTTTGTGGGCTTGTGAGTAGCGGAGGAACACGGTTTTCTAACTTTGTGGCTATTTCTTTGATTAAAGAGAGCCCGATCCGGGGCCCAAACGAGCTATGGTTCTTGTTGCAAAAATGAGATTTTTGCTCTTCCAGGTGAGGGTTGCATAGCCCGAGCCCCGGCTCCCCTGCGTCTTGGGAAGCCCTCTGATGCCAGCCCTCTTTGGTAGCAGTATTTTCCAGAAACCTTCCTTGGTGGTCCGATCTCAGCCACGCGCCAGCCCAGCGAAGGCACCATGCTGCACTAACAGATGGCTCGAAGGAGAAAGGACAGAAGAAATGTACATTTATCAAATTTGGGCTAAAAAGGCTGCATTCCCCCAGCATAGACTGTCAGACAGCTGTCACTCAGGAGCATATGGACCAGCGGTGAGAGAGCAGGGACACCGCTAATCCCGCTCTTACAGAGATGAGCTCTGACACGTCTAAGTGAAGAAGGCTGTGTTTGTCGCCAGGGTGCCATCTGGGAGGAGCTGGGGGAGGACCCACACTGGAGCTTGTTCTTTGAAGTGCCTCCCTGACCACCCAGGCTCCTGTCCCCGAAAGAGACACCGGAGGAAAATGATATTGATAGACGCGATGCTAAGAGTGACAGCAATAATAATAAATCTACCACTTATCAATCACCTGCTATATGAGTTTTAAGTAATACACTAGGTTCTTTATTTCAACTCTTTTATTTATTCTGTGCTGTGGCCTTTTGGGGGAACTTCTTATTGTCTCCATGTTGCAATGGCGGTTCCCGGATGGCGGAAGTGATGGTCCCTCCAGTCTCTGGGCAGGTCAGAAGACGCCCCTGCCTTCACGTGCCTAGTTCATATATGGGAGAGGCAGACCAGGGGTGATGCTTGCCAAGCCTGTCCAGAGGAGAGGATGCCCATGTACAGCGTCTGAAACAGAGCTCGCCTGTTCACATTGCTGATTGTCCAGGACTTCAGTCAATGAGATGGGCAGGCTCAGCATGATGCAAGGCTCTGTTCAATTCTGCTGGAGTCCCAGCATGTCTACAGCCAAACCAGGACAGGTATGATTCCCGGGGACCTTCATTTCTGTACAAAACTCCGCATCTCAGAGTGCAGTCTGTGGCGAGGGCCTCCATGAGGCTGAGGTTCTCAGGGCTGAGATTTTATTGAGTGTCTCTGGAAAGCCAGGAGCTCTGCTAGACACCTGTCCCGAAGCTGGATCTGAGTGTGTGACCATGATCCCTCTGCAGGTAGAGGGCTCTGAGGCTGCAGGGACGAGGAGAGGTGAGCAGGTAGGTTCTGACCAAGCCGCAGTGACTCAGGCTTTGTTACAAGCCCAAGATGACTCCAGATGGCTGGCACTTCAGAGATGGCTTTCTGTCCCCAGCCAAGACTGTACTTTTTAATGGCCATGTGCATTTTCTCCTTCTGTCCAGGAACAAAGCTGTAGGCCTGAAACACGGTCCCATTTAGCACCTTGAGCAGAGATTCTGGTCCAATTAGAATGAGCGAGAGGGTGCTGAACATGCTATTAGAAATCAAAGCATATTTAA